>NC_051323.1:62249915-63507000 GCF_015220235.1 Choloepus didactylus
GAAAAAAGATGAAAATACAGGTCCTAAATCCTGCCTTATAATTTAATGGAACAAGGGAACAAAGAAATCAAAAGTAAAGCCAAACAGTATAATAAGTGAAGCAAAATTAATACATCTGAGGGAAATTAAATTATAGGACAAGGAAATACACTTTTCTTTCAAATATTTACATATCCTCAACTATAGCTGATTGTGGACTGAGATATTATTACAGATAAAATAAATATAGAAAAAGCACTTATTTTATGCTCAAGTCACTTTGAAATTAAATTTTAAATCAATGGCAAAACTGAACTTAAAAGTCCAAATCACATGGAAATTAACAAGAAATACTCTCTCAAAAAAGGAAGGAAGGGAGGGAGGGAGGGAGGAAGGAAGGAAAGAGGAAAGGAAGGAATAGGAGCCCTATATAAAGGACACAAATATAACTACAGAACACCGGAATGTACGGGAACCTGCCCAGGCAGTCCTTAGGGAAAACGGTCTGCTCTAATGCTTGCAAGCATTAAATGCAAAGGGATGCTCTCATGGACGTTTCACTGAGTTTCCAAGTCTCCATAAATGTTGCCACCCTCCAACCCCACCCCCGCCCAAAATGAGGTGCCAGACCAGATGCTGAATTTTAGGGGAGGTGGCTTAAAACCGGTTCATCTCACCAACAATATCGAGGGTTTAAAAGAATCAGGAATCGGAAGATTGGGGGGTTACTTTGGAGAGCAGGACACCTCGAGGCTGGCGCAGGACAGGCTGCGGCGCTGCGGGCAGGGCTCGGAAGAAGCGGCCCCTGTGCCCCAGGGTTTGTCGGGCCCAAGACTGTTTCCAGGGGACCATATGCACCACAGGTAAGGGAGAGCTGACACGGGAGCACCTTAGAACCTGCCCGGGAGCGAGGGAACCTCTGCAGGAGGTGCAAGAGGTGGACCCTGAGTGCCCGGGAGATGCAGGTGATGTGCTGCAGCAGGGCCACGGTCACCCTCATCAGGGCACTGCAGATGGGAGCCCCCAACAAGGGGGTGAGGCCTGGCTTGGGGGGATCCACAGGGGAAAGGCAGCTCTAAACCACTGCCAAGACCCTGCCACAGGACGATTCAGGGAAGGACTGCTCCTCCACTTTCCGCTCCTCCAACCCTGGAGAGGACAGAGGCCAGAGCGTGGGAGAGTGTGCGGTGCGGTGTGGGGAGAGCAGCGGTGTGCTGGCCGAGGTTTGACAACTGGCTCTCTGCAGTGGGGGTGGGGCGCCCTGATTCATAGCATTTGCCAATTCCTATGGTATAAATACTCCCACTATTTCTGATTTTTTTTTAATTATTTTGAAATAATTTCAAACATACAGGACAGTTGCAGAAATAGTAAAGAACAACTGGGCCTTCTTAGAACCTGGCTCCAGAGAATTTCCTTTCTGCTCTCTCCAGTAACCCCTAGAGGCAGGAAAGAGCTCAGTCTAAACCTTGTCTCACGCTATATCGCTTATAAATGAATAAGATAATTTCAGACAGTAGTAAGTATTATGAAGGAAAGGAAACATGGGTTTGTGACAGTTCAGAGGTCAGCAGGGGCCTCTCTGAGGTGACCCCTGCGCTGGTCCTGGGCCGAGAGGGAGCGCTGGGCTCCCGGCAGAGGGGAAAGCTCGCTCCAAGCCCCGAGGCTCGCTGTGCATTGAAATGACATCATTGATCTTGAATCCCACCAAACATTGTAACCATGTCAGCCACAAATGGAATGTAAACAAATTGACAAAAACATGTTTCTGTAACGGGATAACCAGACATTTGTGCAAAGAAATATGGACTGGCTTGTTGCCAGCCAGACGGGCACTTCTTGGAAAAGCCCAGTGCAGACGCGGCTTGGGTGGGTGACACGCTGACTTCCGGCTTCAGTGTCTGCTGGAACCCGCCGCTGTCACTCCCTGCAGCACCGTGACCAGCGCCTCCAGCCGACGGCTTTGGAGCCTCCAGCAAACACCCCAGAGCCTACTTGTGAACGGAATTCGCTGCAGTCCACTTGTATCAGTGAGGTTCAGAGACCGTGGTGTCCTCCATCTTAAACGTACCGTGTGCCCTTGACCTCTTGACCCAGCCACTGCGCACTGGTTGTGTTGGCAGCTTATGATCAAGCAAGCAAATGAAGCGCATTGAGCCTCCAAACCAGCGTCCTGTCGAGTCTGCTTTCAAGCACCGAATTTACTTTTAATTTCGATCTGCTTTCAGTTTAAGACAACTACATTCACGCGACAAGGTGGGGATGAGTGTGACATGTTAGAGTAACCATGAAGAGGCCAGTGTGTCTGGATCTGAGTGAGAGACAGGAGATAACAGAAGGTGCTGTCGTCAGGAGCCAGATTATTGGGATTTTGGTATGGGCTCCAGATTTTATTCTGTGTAAGGGGAACTCTTTGGGGAGTCTTAAGCAGGGGAGGGATATGGATTCATGTTTGAAATGATGAGTCCAGCTTCTGTGGAGGAACAGACAGGGAAGCAGGAGTGGAACGGGGTAGCCTGTTGGGGCTCCCCAGTGGTCCATGCAAGCAATGGTCTTGGTTTGGAGAGTGCTAGAAATGGTGAGAAGTGGTACGATTGGGATGCGCTTTTGGAAGTAGAATCAGTAAGGCTTGTTGATGGCTTGAATGTGGAGGGAGAAAGAGACAAACCAAGGAAGACACCTAGAGCCTTGGCCTGAGCCATTTACTGAGACGGAGCAGGGAGGAGGGGGAGCTGCTCAACGTCCTTTCTTAGTTATGTTAACATCTCCGGGTCCACGGGACATCAAAGTAGCTGGAGCCCAAGGAGAGGAGATGACTAACTTCAGGGACAGAGGCTGAGGTACGGCCTGTGGGGGACACCAGAGTACTTAAGGCCACTCAGGTGCCACGCCCCAGCCCACCTGCTCTGAGTAACGCCACTTGGCTACCACAGTAATGACTGGAGGCTGCTTGAGAAGCAAGAAATCACAGCAAAGGGAAGGAAACTTTCAAGTAATATTTCATTCTGACCGTCTTGGAGACCTTCAGAGAATCCCTTTTCTCCATTCGGGGCAGATTTGTGCAAAGAGCTGTGACTGGGGGAGAGGAACTTCTCCCCAAGGACAGGCTTTAGAAAATCACTGACACTTCTTTCTCCAGGACCCTCAGTTCCCGAGGACTCATGCTGGGTAAAGCTAATTTTCATTGCCACTTCGATTCCTTCTGCTAACCCCTGAGCATACACACACGGTCCCTGCTTGCCCTCTTTTTACACTGGAACTGTTGCCTAATGTTTGGTGCCCAAAAGACTTCGGACACAGAGAAGACATTGTCCATTTCTTGTGTACCCCACGCCACGTGTTTTTCTTGCCTCTCCAGCTTGTCATCCACCAGCTACCACCCCAATATCTGTTTTCTCCCACATCACTTAGTTCTGACAGCAAGACATCTTCAAGTATTTATGGAGATCACTTCAGCATCCCTGACTCAGCCGATGTGCCGCTCTGTCCTGGCCGCCCACTCACCACATCCTTGACTGGGGCGGAAGGTGAGACCGCCAGGCTGCAGAAACCACGCCGACCACCTCATCTTTGAGGCATTTCCAGTGGGAGCCATAAATGGGAGCACTTTGCAGTAGAAAGTTTAAATGGCCGGCCAGACACATTTCATGTGCCTCTGAACTGGATATTGGTTTGTACTTAACAAACAAAACCAGCTGCTGAAACAGATACTTTTAATTTATGGCAATGTGTAAGCATTTAAGAAACCAGGCAAATCATATTTTTCCAATTGTTTATTTATGAAATCCAGGCCAAATCCTATGCCAAACGGAGGCTTGAGCAACAAAGAAGAAAGAGTCTAAACCCTGGAGGGGCAAATCCAGTTGCTAGGATCTAGTGTTCCAGGGATCTCTTTGGAAGAAGGAATTTCATTCTTTCATGTGTTAGCAAAGACTTCTGTTTCAGATCCTTTAGGCATAATAGTCTTTTTCCCTAACTCCCTGGAATTTGAGATCCTTGAATCTATTTCTTAGAATCCACGTGCCTATTACCATATTGGGAAGTAAATAGCACCAGGACATTGTATAGATTTCCCTGTAAGTCTGCCCTCAGAAGACACAAATAGGGGAAACGGCTTGCAAGTACTATGGTAAATAGCTGTAAAAAAAATTAGGAAGGCAGCCATCATAGATTGAAGAGAGCTTGCCCGGGCATGTTCAGACTTGCTTCCACTCTTGTTTGCAACACTATCCTCAGGAAGGTTCCCTTAAGGGCTCCTCAGGCATTGTCAGCGGTTCGCCTGAGCAAGCCTGGCTCCTCCTTTAGCAGACCCCACGATAAATATTTACAGTGTGATGGTCTTCCAAGCAAGAACTCTGCACTCCACCCGTGAACTCAGACTCTCTGGGGGTGGAACGGGGAAATCCTCTCTTTTTAAAAGTTGCACAGGAAAAGATGATGTACAACCTTACTGTTTTGCGAGTTGCAGTGTCAAGGTCACTGTGGTCTTAAAAATCTGTAGCTTTTGCAAGATTATACATTCCTTCCTTCTCCCCCTTGCACGCCACCTGAGGTATACACATGAACTGAAAATACAGAGAACATTTATGTAAGTTTCAGGAATATGGATATTACCAGTCAAGTGCGGCAGTTCTCTGCCCGATGCGCACAAATGACCAATCCCTGAGACATCTGGGTTTCAAAGGGAGAAAGGGTTTATTGCCAAGCACAAAGCAAGGAGAACAGAAGGCCTATGGGCCTAAAATCTGTCTCCCCTCTGGGGATGTGGCCTGTAGGCCAATGCAACATGCAGGAAGGTGCTAGCTATGCCAGATCCGCCGGGTGGGAATGGCACGTGCAAAGGCCCGGGGTGGGAACTCTGCCTGGCATGCTTGAGGGACGGAGAACTTACTGAATGAGGAAGATGAATCAGAAAGGGAGGCAGGGGCTTCAGTATACTGGGTCCTTGGATTTAACTCAAAATATGATGCAAAACCAGCAGAGGTGCACGCCACACCTGCTGAAGGTTTTTCAGAGATCATGCTGTCTGCTGTGTGGACCATAAACTGTGGGTAGGCAAGTGGATCGGGGGGGGAGGCTCCTGCTGGGGGCTGGAGGGAGGACAGGAGGAGACTGGGGCAGCTGGGGAGCAGTGACGGTGGACAAATGTGGGTCGTTTGGGGGTAGTTTTGGGGCTACAAAAACCGAAAAACTGAGGGACTGGATTGGGTGGGGGTGGGGGTGGTAAGAGAGGAATGAAGGACCCTTCCTAGGTGGGGGCCTGAGCAGCTGGGTGGAAGGTGCTGCCCTGGACCAAAGTGGGAGAGACTGGAGGTAGAGCAAGTAGGGGGAAGGAGGGTAGAGGATCCAAGGGGCTTGGAGATACCTGTGATATCCATCATGGATGCTGTGCTGCAGCCCCCAGACCCCCGTCATGGGTGAAGGGCTGGCCCCCTCGTCTGCCAGGTATGCTGGTGGTTAAAGGCCATGCTGCGGTGAAGGGTGCAAGTGGGAGAGGAGGAAAGGCAGGGCCTGTGGACACAAGCCCCCCAGGTTCTCCAGTGTTCCTTTAATCCCCCACTGTAAAGCTGCCGGCATTTTGCAGAAATCTCATCACCCAATGCTCTGCTCTCACTTCATTGTCATATTCAGCTTTGGAACATGGATTTTCTTTGGCTGTCAATTCCAGACCCAGGAGGGCCTCACTCCTGAGGAGAACTGTTTTAGCCTCAAGACGGAGCAGCCTTAGATGGAACTAGAGTGAATTCAACTGTAGCATGGACTGTGAGAGGGGCCTCTGGGTTTAGGGGACAGACTGTTAGATCTCAAGCCAGTGGCCACCCAGCTCTGGGGCACCCTGGCCTGGAAGGCAGCTGTCAGAGCAGGCTCTTATTCCCAGAACGGGTCGGGGGGCAGGGGAGGGCGTCAGAAGGACCAAGAAAATGCCAAGGCCCTTCAAGCTGAGGCCTTGGTCACAGCCGGGGGTGGGGGGGAGGGCGCTGCGGGAGGTACCTGGGGAGGGAGAGACTAGGGAAAGCCGTTTCCACAACAGGCCTATTTTTGCCAAACCAGGCTACTAAGACTTCTTTCAATTGGATTCTACTGTCCTGACATTTGTTTTGTTGTATTTTGAGCTTAGAGGTTGGTGAATAAAAGATCAGCTTTTGCTTTTTTTGCAGTCTGCAGTCACCTGGATTGCGTGGCTCTTGCTCCAAGGGTTTTCCATTCCCCACAGACCCCTTGGCCTCCCAGTCGCAGAGGTGTGGGCCCTGAGCACAGGCATCTTCTCTTACAGGCTGTGGCCTCCGTGTCACCTGGGCCTGCTGGGAGGCCGCACGGCCTCTGAGGGGCCATTCACTAAAGCCCAAGGACCTCTGAGGCTGTTTGAAAGTCTGAATCGCCAAGGGGAGGACGCAGGAGGGTCCCCAGAGACAGAGGGTTCTAGGAGCGGAGTGACCAGCCCTCGTGTAGTTTGGGCCGGGACACATAATCCACGGTTACCTCATCGGCGTGACAGGTGAAATTAACCCAGGTTAAAAGGGGGAGGGGGCCTTTAGAGCCCATGGAGCAGACGCCTAAATTGTGAAAATACAAAACCTCTCCAGGGAGCTCGAGCCTGTCAGCAGCTAACCGTGCCCATGTGCACGCTTTCGACTGTCACTTTATCTCACCTGGTGTTTGCGCTGATCCGGAGACAGAGGACAGGCAGCGGTGGTCAACACCTCTTTGCAGAGGAATTCAATCACTTCTCGCCCCGAGGGTCACCTGTAATCCAGGTTTCCCTGACTCGTGAACAGCGGGAGAGGCACTGCTGTCTGCCGTCCATCCCACTCAGTGGCCTCACCAACTTGAGTTTGGTGGTCACCCTGGCAGTCTTGGACAGACAGGTGCGCACCCAGGGGGCTTCCCAGGGACCCTCCCCCGGGTCCTCTCGGAGCTCTTGTCTCATCCCTGGGTCTCTGCTTCCCGCTGGCTTCACCAATGTCCCATCCCAGCCTCCCCGCACCCCCACTGTGGAGCAACGAGCTCAGGACTTCACAAGAGTCACTGAGAGGGACATCTTCAAGCAGCTTCTGCTTCTTGCCTGGAAGGCGAGGAAAAGCCAAGCACAAGGCTCCTGGCCTTTTTGGAAATGAAAGAAAAAGTGCTGTACCAATAAAAATCGTATCAATGTTTTAATAAATTAACCTGTCACCCATGAAGAAAATGAGGCGCAGGAAAGATTGCACATCTTCCTCTCAGTTTGATGGAGCCAAATTGTCTTTCTCCAGGTACTCAGCCACTCCTGCAGCTCCCCAAGCCCAGCCGGAGCTGGAGCCAACGGGCCACAACCTCCCTTAGATGCCAGACCCAACGGAGTCCCTTACAGGTGAAGCAGCCTTAGGGGGAATCAGGAAGCATGAGGTAGCCCCTCTGCCCCGCCAGCTACCACCAGGCCCTGTAGCTCTCCCCACCTGCTGCGGCCAGCAGTCCCTGGGGCCTCCCACCACACCAGGGTCTCATTCCCCCTAGACCAGGTCCCTCTTTCCAAGGCAGCTCGTAGCTGTAGGTGACCTCTGAGCTACCAGGGCTGGCTTCAAACAAGGAGACACCAGGGGAGTGACAACAATGGTGGGTGGGGGGTGGGAGATCAAGGATTAAATGAACTTAAAGTCAGGCAGCCTCTTCCAAGTAGGAACATCTCTGCTTAGGAGAAAGCCATTTAAGAAACAATCTCAGCAGCGCAGCGCACAGAGAAAGAGGCTCATCCAGTATGGAACTCAGTGGCTCATATAAACATCTTACAGAAGGACCACTTTCCTCTCTGCCTCTTTGTACCATAGTTTTCTTATCTGTAAAATGGGGATCACACATTCCCTGCCTCAGTTGTTGGAACTGAGCTCCTCAGGTTTTCGTCAGGGCTTAAAATAGCTCTTGCCCCCAGAACAATGTTAGATGTGATGGTTGGGTCCTAGACCAGGCTACCAGAGCCCATGGATCCGGAATGGAACTGAACGAGATGACAACCTGTCTCTACTTTTTCTACATGAAGTTTCTCTGAGAACATGTTTGAAATTTAATACATGATGGAAGTGAGAGACCTAAGAAATATCCAATTCCTAGTTGTGATTGCTACAGGCATCATCTGCAGATCGCCCTGTCTAGTTGACTTTGAAATGCCGGAGAAGCTGGGCAGCAGCAGCACCTGGGGACCCCCCTGGCCTCTGCTCCTGAGTCCCTCCCCTTTCGATCCCCCCCACCCCTTGCTCCTTCCTGCCAGGGAGTCTGGGATGAATTCTCAAAGCAGCCTGCATTCTGGGAAGGGACAAAGGACCTCACAGCACAGGAGACAGCAAGATGCAAGAAGGAATTTGCCTCTTCCTCTCCACGGCACAGGGCTGTCTCCAGACACCTTGTCAGAATAGTTTGCTATTGGAAGGGCCTGTCACCCCTCTCATCCCCCTCTCATCCCCTCTCATCTCATTCAGCAGTCACGAGGTGCTTTCTGTGCCCAGACCTGGCCCATCCTTTATCTCCATCTTCCCTGCAGCTACCTGCCCTCCTCCTGTCCCCTCTCCATGCCCAGCTCACGTCACGGGGGGCTCAGGAGGCTGTCTGATGGCTCCATGGAACACGGGACTGGCCAGTGTCTCACACACCTTCAGAGGGCTGCTTTTTTTGAGGGGGATTTTTGTTTTTGTTTTTATTTTGAAATCAATGGTGCTGTAATCTATGGAATTTCAGCCAGTGGGAAAAGTGTAGTGAAATATTTCTGATCATTGTGGGAAGGATGTCTTTCGGGAATGGGTTTCCATGTAAGCCAAGCATTCGTTTACCCCAGGGTCAGTTTAAGGTCAGGAGGATTTTTCCACGGAGAGGCTCAGAATTTTCTAGAAAGAGGTGCTAAGAAGTTCTTCTTTTTTGTTTGTTTCTACAGTGGCTTTCAAAGGTGTGCAAGGGCAGTGGGTATAGAAAGGGGTCGGTGGCCAAGGTGAGCTTGACCTATGGGTGCTGTGTGTCCAGGTCAGTGATGGCCGGGCAGCAGCCACGTTCCTAAACTCTAAATCCCTTGAGGGGCCCTTCCCACCAGCCTCTGCACCCCGGCACCTGGTGAAACAGAGCCTGGCCTCAGTAAAGCTTCCTGATAACTTATAACTGGCTGAGTCGTCATCAACCGATGGTCTTAAAATGCATTTACATTCTAGTGTGTTCTTTAGCGAATAATTAGATGGAGAGTTAAAATTCTGTAATAGCGATGAACCATCTCGTCCGCCTTCTTTCTTTTTTTAAAGATCTTGGATGGTGTGTGACTTTCTGGTACTGAAAAAAAACAGAGGGTTAGAAATAAGTTATGCTGAGACAGAACCACTAGGTGGCTCTGTTGATCAATTTATTGCCAAACCCCATGACCACCATTATTATGGGCTTATTAAATGCAATGTACATCATTCGGGGCAGAACGAGGTGGGAAGGAGAACGCAATTTGTAATGTGAGAAAGATTTGTTTTATATTATTTTTCCTGGAGGGTAATAGGAATAGACTCTAAAAACAAGCAGCTGTAGCAAAAACAAAAAGATTTAACTTAGCATAGGAGGCACCCACAAGCCTCTGAAACCCTGGCAGGTGGCCTGTGTGGCTGGGACTTTCTACCAAAAGCTGGTGTCCTGACAGGACCCCACATCCCTCAGCAAATGAGTTTTGAGCCTTTTATGTTAGCCCTGTCTCCCTAGCTGCATGACTTTGAGTAAGTTACCCTCTCTGTTTCTGTTTTTCCTCTAGAAAATAGGAGTCATATTAGAAGGTATCTCAGAAGGCTGCTAAGAGGGCTTCATGAGATGAGTTATGTGAAATTTCTCCAGACGGCACCTGGAGAAGAGTAAATGCCTGCTTTCCCAGTGTCCGTTGTTCTCCGCATGATTGTTGATTCCTCTACCATTAATCTATCATCAAGGCCTCGTTCTCTTCCATCAGGACAAAAACTGCCCTGATTTGAGGCAGGTGTCCACTGTGTGATACTTGCATAGCCAGCTTATTTCACAGATTTGCCCTCTCTGGGGCCAGTAGTACATCCATGCCATGGAGAGTTGTTAAATTTGTGTTTTTAAGTTATTTAGACAATTTTTATGAAACTACATGTGAATAAATGTGGATGCATTGAATGTCTGTCTGCCTCCCCAACTAGAACGTAAGCTCTAAGAGGTGAGGAGTTTTGTTTTGTTCCTTGCTCTATCTCCAGCACTTAGAACTGTGCCTGGCACATGGGAGGGGCTCAGTAAATAGTTTTTGAATGAATGAATGACATTGGGAAAATGCTTGTAATATGATGAAAATTGCAAAAACTGTGGTGTAATATAACCCCGATTTATCTATATCTACATATATCTAGAGACAGAGAGATAGAAACACTTGTAAGAAATACATGAAAGTTCTAACTGGAAATGAGATTACAAGTATTGAAATACTTATTTACCAAACTACCTATGGTAAATGTACATGAACTTGGTGAGGGTGGGGGGTTAGTGCTGTTGAAAAGAACAAGCCGGAGGCCTTGCTGTGGGACATTTCCCAGAGTCGGGAGGGGAGAAAGCCCGAGCCTCAGCTGGGTGCTGCTCTCGCAGAGGTCGGTGCTGAGAGGAGGCCGGGCCCTGCTGCCCCGTCCCCCCAGGGCTGTTCTCCCAGGCTGTGCCGACCCTCCTGAAGCCACCCACGGGACTGGGTCATCTTTTCCCCCGCACACAGGGGTCTTGTCTGAGTCTTTCATTTACTGGTTGACAAGCCCTGCTCCTGGGATCCTTGAATTTCAGCCCCCTGTGGGCAGCCCTAAGACTGCCCAGCCACCCCTAAGACCTAGCAACAACAAGGTAACACCTAGCACAGCATTGGGCCTCCAAGGCCCTGTCCGGCTCAGAGGCCTGTAACTGATTGATTGGGTCCTTCGGAATTTGTTAGTATTCATGCTTTACCCTACTTTTAAATATGTTGACTATCACCCTTGAGACTGGCCCATTTATTTCTCTGATGGGAAAGAGAGAGTGCGCTAAGCCCAAGGCTGCAGTCATGTGCCACAGGATCTGTGCAAACCTCCAAGAAAGGCCCGGCTCAGCCAGGCCTCAGCCCGGGGACTGCGAGGCAGAGCCAGGAGCACCCAGGAATGGAGGTTTGGAACAAGTGATACAGCAGGCTGCTCTCCCACCCATCACCCCGACTTCCACGATCACCACCCCGGCCGCCACTTAACCCAGCACTCAGGACATTCAGATGTGCCAGCAGGCGGGGCAAGAGCAGACTCGGCAGTCGTGGCTGGGCCTTCTCTCCTTAAAAGGTCCCTCTGGCTTCTAAGGCCATCACTCTGCCCCAGGGCGAGGCCTTGCATTTGGGTCTTGGCCAAAACCCCTCTGCTCCCCCCTCAATTGCTGTGACACTTGCTTCCTCCCCCTGACAACATGAAAGGAAAACAGAAGTACTCTGATGCTTGGATTAGTTCACAGCCCTAACTAAAAACCAATGTATATTTTGGAAAGTTTATATTTGGAAAGTTTATATTTTAAAAGTTAGTTTGAGTTTAAGGACTGTAGCCAAAGGCCCAGCCTTGGCCAGCACAGGCCAATGTCCACCTGGACGTGGCCTTGAATGCGAGGTCAACTGCACGTGGCAACAAAGGAATGGAAGGACAGACGGATGAAGGACGGATGAGGGTACCCGCAGGCGTTCACTGGCACCGCGGCTCTGCTTTGTGCTATGAAAGGGGAAAGGGCTGTACAAGAAGCAATGAGGAGAATCCACACAGGTCAGTGCTGGCTCCGCGGAGAGGTCCAGGTAGCCAAGTGGGCAGAGATCCTTCTGCCCACCGCTGACCAAGGGGACAAGCAAGCTGTTTTCCAGAGGCTTCTCTGGATGCCTCTCTAGTTTGCTGATACAGCTGGAGAGTAGTGGGTTAAGCACACAGACCGTGAGGCAGCCTGAGTTCAAATCCTGACTCTGAGAAGTAGGAGCTGTGTGCTCTGGAGCAAGATACTTAACTCAGAGTGTGTGCATGTGTGTGCAGGTGTGTGCATGTGTCCGTGTGTGCAGGTGTGTGCACGTGAGCATGTGTACACATGTGCGTGTCTGCCTGCGCGTGCATGTGTGCATGCGTGTGCCCATGTGTGTGCTTGTGTGCATTTGTGTGTGCATGTGTGTGTGTGCTGGGGGTGGGGCATGGTGAAACTCTCCAGAAGGGGAGGCTGAGCTGACATTTTCTTAGTATTAGGTTGAATCATAAGAAATTGCAAATATTCAACTTCTTGGTCAATGGCATTTCTTAGGATTCAACTGGTTAAATGTGAGGAAATTGCATCTTCTCAACTTCTCTTTTCCTGAGGTCCTCTCTTCTCCTGCCCCATCCCTTCCTCCCTGCAAGCTGTCCTGAGTTTCCCCAGGACTTGAAAAGCTACATCTTCCCTTGCCTTGCTCTCTCCTACATAGCCCTGGTCTTAGGCAACCCGCTGTTCCCATCAGAGTCCCCGCAAGACAACTGAGACAACCCCGTCCTCCTGCCCTCAGAACATGGGGCCACACAGAGGCATGCTGTGCACAAAGGATGCTCACAGCGAACCTCAGCCTGAGCCTGAGCCAACAACCCCTGCCCCAATCCTCCCATGATTCGCAAGAAAAAATGTCCAACTATTAAGAGAATGAAAAGACAAGCCACAGACTGGGAGAAAATATTTGCCAGACACATATCTGATAGAGGACTTGCATCCTAAATAAACAACCCTATTAAAAAATGGAGGACACAGAAGAAGATGGCGGCATAGAGAGGAGTGGAAGCTAGTTTGTCCCCCTGGAACAACTAATAAACAACCAGGAACAACTAGTAAATAATGTGGAATAACTGTGGGGGGACAAACGTGACTGTCCACTCATCATACACCAACCTGAACTGGGAGGAATGCCCAAGATCACAGCATAAAATCTGTAAGTAAAAACTGCAGATCCACTCCAGAAGCCCCCTCCCCCCATGGCCCAAACTGCAAACTGCAAAGCCTCGCAGTGCTAGAGAGCAGCTCTCTCCCAGCAAGTGAATGTAGCTCAGCTGAGCTCCGGTGGGGGTTTTAATTAACAAGTGTTGACCACTCAATACAAGCTACAAATCCCCAACAAGCAGACAGAGGCTTTTGATGACAACTGACCGTGGAGAGCCAGAACATCACGGACTGGCCCTGAAGAGGGCTTTCTGTCCCTTTTTGGCTCAGTGGAGAAAGCCTCAGCCATTTTCAGTTCTCAGCACTCTGACCCAGACAAGGGTGGAGATAGCACAGGCAGAGAGACTATTCAAATGTAAATGACCTCTCCCTAGAGGGTGTATCTTCCCTAAGATGAAGAAGGTGATACCAAGTTCTACTATACACCTTCCATTCAGAACCAGACCCCAGAGCCTGGGGGAAAACAGCCACAGGCCACACCTCCTCACACCAGTCTGGAGCTACAGGCTGACAGGCGCCACCAGCTGGGCAGAAAAGCACAGTGACTTGAGACCTCACAGGGTGCATCAATCTTCTAAGACACATCCTAGGGGAAACTGGATACTATTGCCTCCTTCCAAGACCTGAGCCCATTCTGGTCTGGGAAAACCTGATTGGGGTAACCGAGGAAACCAGGTGCCTAGACAACAGAAAACTACAACCTACACTAAAAAAAACGAAGTTATGGCCCAGTCAAAGGAACAAACTTACACTTCAACTGAAATACAGGAATTTAAACAACTAATGCTAAATCAATTCAAAAAGTTTAGGGAAGATATGGCGAAAGAGATGAAGCATATAATGAAAACACTGGGTGTACATAAGGTAGAAATCAAAAGTTCGAAAAAACTGGCAGAATCTATAGAAATGAAAGGCACAACACAAGAGATGAAAGACACAATGGAACATACAACAGCAGATCTCAAGAGGCAGAAGAAAACACTCAGGAACTGGAGAACAAGGCACCTGAAAGCCTATACTCAAAAGAACAGATAAAGAATGGAAAAATATGAGCAACGTCTCTGGGAATTGAAGGACAACATGAAATGCAGGAATGTACATGTCATTGGTGTCCCAGAAGGAGAAGAGAAGGGAAAGGGGGCAGAAGCAATAATAGAGGAAATAATCAATGAAAATTTCTTATCTCTTATGAAAGACATAAGATTACGGATCCAAGAAGTACAGCATACCCCAAACAGAATAGATCTGAATAGGCCTATGCGAAGACACTTAATAATCAGATTATCAAATGTCAAAGGTAAAGAGAGAATCCTGAAAGCAGCAAGAAAAAAGAGATCCATCACATACAAAGGAAACTTGATAAGACCATGTGCGGATTTCTCAATAAAAACCATGGAGGCAAGAAGGAAATCAAGTGATATATTTAAGATACTGAAAGAGGAAAACCACCAACCAAGAATCCTATATCCGGCAAAACTATCCTTCAAATATGAGGGAGAGCTTAAAATATTCTCTGACAGACAATGACAGAGTTTGTGATCAAGATACCTGCTCTACAGGAAACACTAAAGGAAGCACTGCAGACAGAAAAGACAGGAGTGAGAGGTTTGGAAAACAATTTTGGGAGATAGTAGCACAGCAATGTAAGTACACTGAACAAAGATGACTGTGAATCTGGTTGAAAGAGGAAGGTTAGGAGCATGTGGGACACCAGAAGGAAAGAGGAAAGATAAAGACTGGGACTGTATAACTCAGTGAAACCTAGAGTGCTCAACAATTGTAATAAGGTACAAATTATGTTTTTACATGAGGTAGAACAAAAGAATGTCAACATTGCAAGGTGTTAAAAATAGGGTGGGATTGGGGGGAAAATACAATCAATGCAAACCAGAGACTATAATTAACAGAAACATTGTATTATGCTTCCTTTAATATAACAAAGGCAATATACCAAAACTAAATGCATATGGGGTGGGGGACAGACATAGGGGAAGGGTATGGGACTCCTGGCATTGGTGATGCCTGACTCTTTATTCTACTTTAGTTTAATGCTATCTTTCCTTTTGTTGCTCTCTAGCTGTCATGTTTTTTTTTCTCTCTCTCTCTTTCTCTTTCTTTTTTCTTTTTCTTTTGTCTCTCTACTTTCTTGGATTCTTCCTCCTTCTTTGTGGAAGAAATGGAGATATCCTTACACAGAGAGTGGCGATGGTGCTGAATACATAAATATGTGACTATACAGGGAATCAACAATTGTTTACTTAGGACAGACTGTATGGTGTGTGAACAAAACCGTCTTTAAAAAAATAGGTTGATGAAGAAAACCTGAGGGCACTATATTAAGTGAAATAACACAGACACATAATGGCAAATATTGCAGGGTCTCACTGATATGAACTAATTATTACATGTAAACTCATAGACATGAAATATAAGTTACCAGGATATAGAATGAGGCTAAAGAATTGGGAGCAGTTGCTTATTATGAGCAGAATGTTCAACTATGGTGAACTTAAACATTTGGAAATGGACAGAGATGATGGTAGCACATTGAGAATAACTAACAGTACTGAATGGTGTGTGAAGGTGGTGGAAAGGGGAAGCTCAGAGTCACATATGTCACCAGAAGGAAAGATGGAGGTTAAAAGATGGGAATGTAAAAACAGTGAATCTTGTGGTGGACAATGTCTGTGATTAACTGTATAACTATTAGAAATCTCTCTCATAAACTAGAACAAATGTATGACACTGTAACTAGAAGCTAATAATAGAGGGGCATATAGGAAAAAAATACATATCTATTGCAAACTATATACTATAGTTAGTAGTATTTTAACATTCTTTCATCAACAGTAACAAATGTACTATACCAAAACTATGAATCAATAATGGAGGGGGGTTGGTTAGGGGTATGGGAGGATTTGAGTTTCCTTTTCTTGCCTTTATTTCTTTTCTGGAGTAATGAAAATGCTCTAAAAATTGAAAAAACAATTAATTGCAGTGATGGATGCACAGCTGTATGATGGTACCATGGGCAACTGATTGTACACTTTGGATCTTTGGATAATTGTATGGTATGTATTTATGTATTTATTATTTATAATAAATAAATGAAGAAAAACAAAAATGGAAGAAACAAAAAAATGGACACAAGAACTTAATGGAAAACTCATCAAAAAATATACACAGATGGCAAAAAAGCACATGAAAAGATGTTCAACATCATATATAATTTGGGATTTCAAATTAAAACAACAAGATTACCACCACAGGAATACTCATCAAAATGTCTAAAACCCAAAACACTGACAACATCAAATGCTGGTGAGGTCCCCTTGCTTTATGTCAATTTGTGGACCTGAAATTCCTCAAGCTGAGATGAAAGAGGAGAAAGTATTCAGTCAACTTTTTTATTTTGTCTTTTAAAAAGACTATGTTATCACTCACCCAGTGGTCCAGTGGTTTTTATGTATGATTCTCACCTGGTGTTTCCATATGGTGCCCCATGGCTCCCCACCCTTAAATGGGTTTGGATGGCATTTTCTCAGGGGCCCGGAGGTCTAGGAACTGTGTTTCAGAGTATCTTTAGAACTGAATGATTATCTGCACCCCTCATGCCTCCCCAAGTCTGACCCACTCCATGAGAGAGAAGTGGAAACACTTGGTTAATGGTCAGATGGAGAGGGTCTTGTGTGGGACAGAGGAGACTGAAAGGAAGGTTAAAGGTCAAATGGGTGGCTAAACCACTCTATTATTTTATTTCTAACCCCTCCAACTGCCCTCCCCAACACCCCCTTCTTTTAAAAGAGCAGGTGCTAGTTACCTTCTCCCAGGGCTGCTAGACACTTTCCTTTGGCTTCTTTTTGGTTGAATATGGAATACAGCAGATCCAGCTGGTCCTTGCTCTAGAAGCCAAAAGGAAGGAAGACATGGTGGTGAGAAAGAGGCTAGTGCCTCTGGCCCAGCAGCCCCATAGCCTCCTTTGTTGGTGATGCCTTGAGAGCAGAGCCCAGAAGCCCTTTTTGCAGCACCTCCCAGCTCTATCCCCAAAAGCCAACCAGCAAGGTTTCCCCTCCAACTTCTGCATTTGATCAAGCTCAAGGGAAGCCAAGAACTTACCAGCTACAGATACCTTTAGAGTTTTGCACACAAAATCAGATTGCTACACAAAGCCAGGCTTTCTTTGGGGTCAGCCGCCTGATTTTTCTTTGGCCTTCCCCCACTATCTTTTGTCTCTGGCCTTAGAAAGCATGAGCCAGAAGAGCTTCCTTAAGAGACCAGTTGAGCCAATTTCTTCATCTCAGAGATGGGGAACTGAGGCCCAACCCAAGGAAGCTCTTGATTCCAAAGTCATGCCTTTTCAGGTGACAGAGATAATTTGCCAATCCCTAGTCCTGTATTTCTGAAACATCTTCCTCTCTCCAGCTTACAGGTCTGTCCTTATGTTCCCTATGGTATGTTATCTGGAATTTTCTACTTCCAAGCAAGTCTTCCCCTGGAATGAGGCAACAACTACTGCCCTTTGCAGATTATCAGGGCTCTGTGCCAAAGCCATCTAACTGGCTAGCAAATGGGTGCCCAGATACCCGCAATCTGAATGAGGACACGATGGTGAGGTCTGGAAAGAGAATTCTTAACAGCTCTGAAGAAAGCTGAGATCTCAAGTGAGTAGAGGAGTGGGACAAACAGATGAGCCAGGAAGAGGGAACTCAGTTGTGAGGCATTTATGGATGGCCAGGCCCCCTGCCAGCCCACATTGCCCTTCCTTTCCTGCAGAGCTGCCTCTGTCTGCAAGAACTGGGGCTCTGGCCCGGGAGCTGATTGGCAGGTTTTGTGGTACAGCTCAGATTCAAGAGGGTGTAAGCCCAGAGCCTGCTAAGTAAATCTTTCTTGGCAGCCAGCCCCTCTTCAGGACTATGAGAGGGTTGATCTCCGAAGATTCAAGGAGTTGGAGCCATTGGCTCCTGTCTCTTTGGGGGTTATATAACCAGGTTGCTTTTATTAAAATATTTTCCAAAAGAGCAAATGGATCCTCCAACTGAATGGTAAAATGAGATAAGCCAGTCATTTTTGGATCCAGAGAATTTGCTATATTTCTCATTTCCAAAAAGGATGGTGAACTTCAAGGCAAAGTCTCAGAGCAGGAGCATGGGATTTTGGTGCGGGGATTTTAGGGATGAAGTCTCCCTGATTCTTCTGTCATCTTAAGGCTTCAAGATTAATAAGAGCAGGAGCTCAAAATCCTACATGACCCAATGTCACTAGAAACGCAACAGAAGATCAAAAGCAATGAGAGATATAAATTATTTTGCATGTGTTTATGCAAACATTTCTAGGTTTTTAAATGAAAGACACTACAGATGGCAGCTGGAGATCACCAGGCAAAGTGCTCAACCATTCAACGAGTTGGTTTTCAATTGTAAAATCAAAATAGGAAAACTCTTTCCCTCATTGACAGTGACTAGAAGAACTGTATAGTAGGAAGAATTGTGTAACATCTAGGAGGCTATTTTTAACAAAGAACCTTGTAACCAGAGCCCTGCCCAGTGGAAGAGGGCTGGGGAAGGGTGCCGAGAGGAGCAGGCAGGAGGGAAGGGGGACAAGGAGAGGGACTGGGAGCTACAGGAGGCTTCACACAAATTGCATTTTGCAAACCGCATTGGAAAGAGCAAGGGTTTGGGTCAGAAGCCTCAGCTCAAATTCCTGTGTCTGCACCTATTGTGTAACCTTGGCAATTTACTTCACCTCAACAGCAAAGATGCAGAATAATCTCTGCCCTGCTGGGTTGTGAGGACTTTATGAGATAAAGTATGTGAAAATGACCGGAGTAGAGTGTGGACTTGATGGATGTTTATTTTCCTTTGTTGCTGAGTGTGTGATCTTGGATAAGCCATTTGATTTCTCAGCATCTTAGATTTCTTGCCATCTCAAGATTTCTCTTAGGTATAAGAAAGCACACAGAGCAAAGCGTCTGTAACACGTAATTAGCCATTTCGGAAGCAAAAAAGACACAAATGGGAAAACTCAAGGAAAAGGCATCTCTACTTTTCCTTGACGTATTCCTATTGTAGTCTGTTGTTGAGTGTGACCTTATGCACGTTCCCTGAATTTCTGCTGAGGCCCAGGGCCAAGGATGAAAGAAGCTGAAAGACACCAGCGACAGCCCTATATACTCCCCATCACTCTCAACAAACCCCTGTCAACGTGGGTAAAGGAAGGAAGGAGCCTTGACTACAGTAAGAGGCTACGTCCTCTCCTTGAAGCCAAGTGCCATGTGCTCCCTGAAGTTTGGGGCCAGCTTAAGCCTGCAAACGATGCTCATTCCTAACTGGAAATCTTAGTGTGCAGAAGGTCGCAGGGGTCATGCCCACATCAGGGCCTGAAGGGAGAAGTGTGATGGAAAGCCTGCAGAGGAGCCCCACGCAGCCAGTCCTCCGTGGCCTCAGAGCCACGAAACATGGAAGTTAACAGAGAGACATGGCCTTGGGCTGCCAGGGGGCAGGGCCCACATGATGGGCTACCCAACAGGGAGAAGGGCTTGGGGCAGGAACCACCAGGATGTCTTCAATGACAGCGTGTGACGGGGTGAAACTGGACACAGCCTCAAGAAAATCACCCACCAACCCAAGGACTCGCTCTCATCAGCAGAGCCCACGAATAGCAGATGGCTCCAGACCAAAGCCAGAGTCCCCACCTTGCCACCAACATGCCATCCATCGGTTGAGGAGATCCTTGCCTCCTCGAACCCTGTTCCCTGAACCCCAACTCTGGAAGAGCTGGTGCCTAGGAGACGGAGGGGGAGTCAGTTACCTCTCTCAGAATCCCTTCTCTCCAAGCAGCTGGGGGCTGCCTGGGGAAATGGAAGAAGAGGATCATGAGTCTGAGAGTGAAGTTATATTTTTAAAAGAATAGGATCAAGTCTCAGTTGTTGGAATGCAAAGGTTCTAGCAACAGAAAGGGGCTCATAAGTTATAGAATTAGACCAAGACATCATTACAGTAGCTGCTTCCCAAAAGGAAAATGGGATTTGGTGTAATGAAGTTGGGAGAAGTTATTTGAGGCAGCAAAACATTTTCCTCAATGAACTGAGGCCCTCCCAGCTGGTAGACTGTCCTCTGAGCAGTGGATGGAGGAGGTGCAGACATGATTCTCTTTATGGTCTCTAAATCCTGAAAAGAGGCAGCACGGCTCAGAGGAAAGAGCAATGTTCCAAGATTTGGGACGAAGGTCTGCCCCTGACATTTCCTCTCTGTGTGACCTTCAGCAAGACATCAAAACTCAGTTTCCCCATCTACAAAGAAGACACAATGGTGACATCTGTCATATCCCACATGGGGTGGGGGGCAAGGAGGTTGACCCGAGACAGCATGTGAAAAATCACCCATAAGCTATAGAGTGTTTTCTAAATAAAAGGATGACTCCTAGCTCATCGGCATCTTGATGGGAATGGAAATTTCCAAGAGTTTCTGTTTCCTGTGACCAGACACACACTTCCTGTCTGATGAGGAAACGTGGTCTCGGGTGGAAAGGAGGACTGAGTCACGAGAGGGAGCTGCAGAGGGAGAGCCTCAGGTTCGGGGACTGTCCAGCCCTCAGGTCAGAAAACAAATCCATCAAGCTGCATCCAGCTTGCTCTCATCCATCACCTTCTCCATGAAAGGAAATGTCCTCATGCCCAGTAAGAAAAGATCGAGAAACATAAGGCTTCTTGAGAAAAGGCCTACCCATTTTAAACATAGATTTGGGAGTCTGACAGGATAATTCTGATATCTTAGTGAACGCATACATAACCTTACTGTATGTGTAGAGTTCACAACAGATGTGGGAACTCTGGGTTAAGATGGAGTGAAGCTTTCTTACTGAATTCCTTTCCCCCAATACGTCACTGAGAGAAAGGAAGTACAAATAATAACAACAATGATTCATCAACAGCTGCCAAATAAGAAAAGGGGTATTCATGAATGCCATAATCATTCAATAGTTGTTGAATGATCCTATTTTCAAAAAGCATTTGTCTGTGTGTCCATCAATCCATCCTTTATTCTCCATATATACATTGAAAATGATTTGCACCCAGTGCTCTTATTATTTCTAAGAAGTGAGGTTTGGGCTGATTTTTAAACTTTCTCTCTTTGTTGTGCTCTTCTACATTGTTTGAGTTATTTTAAATTACCACGTATCACTTTCACAAAAATCAATGGAGTGATTTTTCTTTACAAAAAAATCTGGAAGTAAATATGCCAAGATAATAATAATAGTTAATTTTGATAGGTTAGAATGTGGGTAACTGCTATTTTCTTCTTTGTACTTTTCTGTATTGTTTAAAATAAAACAAAGTAGATACATGGGATTCTTTGGGGATGCTGGGGTAAATATCTTGCCTGTTCCCCAATGCCCTTCTTTACGGCATTGGAACCTGCAGGCCTCAGGAAATTTTGGCCCTTTGCAGGCCCCATGTGATGTCCACCCCAAACAGGGTATAGGTAGAATCAGGAAAAAAGTGTCCTCCCTGACTTCAGTATTGGCTTGTCCCCAACCCCTTGTCCTGCACCCAGTTGCTCCTGGGAGCCCAGCTGTGAGAATGGCCAGATTGCACGACATCAGCCACCGGTCATGAGCCTCTCACTGCTCGGCAGGACAGAAAGTCTCCACAACTGAAAAACCAAACTGGAGGAGCTGGCCCAACCCATGCAAGTTACACCTCACTCTTCACCTTCTCTCCCCACTCACCCACCCCCACCCCCGCCCCATTTATTCTGGCCATTTTGCTGGCTGATGGATACGGAGAGAAAGAATGGCTTATGGAGTGAGCTGGGACTCCTGGCTAAAGCCTGTCTTTTCTAAGTTGTCCCTAAGCCTTTGGGGGTTGTTGTCCCTGGCCCCTGCTTCCCAGCCCCTCCCTCTGACCTCTGTAAAGGCTTCAGTCTCCACACGCTCCCAGGAGAAGTGGGAAAGCCATGCCAGCTCACGTTCTCCCCTCCATGCGGAAGGCCCCGGGGGCCCTCCCCCCACCAAGTGTGGCTCTAGGAGCATCACTCACTCGTCTTCAGACAAATCTCCCGTGTCCATCTGGGACGGTTTCTCTTCTTTCACAGCACATGGGACAACCTGCGAGGAGCAGGACCAGTGAGGAAGCAGAGAATGAGGACCTGCTGAGCCTGCCTCCTACCCAGGGGTGAGGACCAGACCCAAGAATGAGACTCAGAGGCGGAAACGGGGTGCGCAGGGGGACTGCACTGGTCCTGAGCTCGCTCCCACTAAGTGGAGCACAATCTCAATTAGGGGACTCGGACCAGGGAACTACACCCTGAGTTGGGCCTTGAAGGCTGCGATCCTTTGTCCCAGTTCTGCACTCGCCATCTGACCTCCCCTTCAGAGACTAGAAACCTTGGAGCCTCCGTGTATACCATGTGGAATGGATTAAAACCAGCTTTTTTCACCCCACAGCATGTTCTAAAGGCAAAAGAGATAAAAAGGTACAGTCTGGATGGGAAAAACTGACCCCTATGCAGAAGCTTAAACTTGTCAGGAAAGAACAAAATTCTAGGAGGAGACAATCCTAGAATATTTTTGTGGGAAGGGCTTGAACAGACCACTGGGTCCAACCTCTTCTTTATATAGAAAATAATGATGATGATGATGATTACTAATACCTGGAGCTTTCTGTGTCCCAGGCACCGCTCCGTATGTTTACAAAACCACCTGTGATGTGTGTACCACTATGATCCTCATTTTACAAACAAGAGAACTGAGGCACAGAGAGGTTGGGTGGCATGTTGGAGTATTTACTGGCAGAACCAAATGTGCAGCCCAGGTCTGTGCCCTTTCCACCACCCCAGAATGATCCCATAGGAGGTTCTCGGGGCCATTGGGCATCCTGAGGGTTGGTCCAGACACTAGACTCTTGGGTGGTGCAGGACTGTTTGCAGGCTAGAGTGATAGAGGGTGAGGAAGGGGGATCAGGGTCTCCCCTGATCCCCAAAGGCCAATCCCAAATGCTACAGAACTCTCCTAGGGTTGGCTCATCCTGGATCTCAGTCTTAGCCTCCAACACATGCACTTTGGGGCAACAGGAAGAGCCTCCTGGCCCAGCCTGGATGGCACCAGCCCTTTTCCCACTGGGTGGTTTGTGTTCATCTGAGTTTTTTGTCTTTACCTCCTCAGCATGTTCTTCTAGATCAATCTCCACAAACACAGATGGTTTCTGTGAATGGAAAGCAAAGAGGTGTGGATGAGAGTGCTTGGGTGACAAGAGGGGAGAAAGCAGCCTTCCTAGGTGGGGCAGTGGGTTCCTGGCCTTAGGGTTAGCCAGGGTAAGAATGATTAGTGTGGCTTACTAGAGGCTGGCAGCGTTTCATGGGAAACTCCTGAGAAGCCCGAATAAAGTGATGACACCAGTGGAGACAGTGACGTGTCCTTGGGACCAGCTTCAGTATAAGTGTGAGAAGGAGAAATATGGCCTTCTGATCCCTCCTTTCTTCACCTCCCCATCAGGTATCTTAGACCCCAGAGAGTCTCCTACACTTTGTCCTCAATGCCCAGAGCTGCAGCAGCCCCTCCACTCCCATGTGAGACCTGCTTAATGGGGCTCCCAAAACATACCTGGGGGCCCCTCTCTCTATAACGTTGTTTAAAAATTCATACCAGAATTTTAGTGGTGTGAGGCTCCGTGTATTGCTATTGCGAGGTCTCTGGGAACTTAGCTGAGCATGTGTTTCTAATGGTAGCACTTTAGTCAACAGCAATGGAAAAAAGGTATTTGGGAATGGGCAAAAGACTTCCAGAACGCCTGGAATTACAACAAGGATGACTTGTCTTTCTTGGCTTCCTGGCAAAAAAAATATGTCCAGCTATGTTTCCATCCCCTACCACATGGTTTGGGAAGGAGAAAAAAAGCCACTTTCCTTCACAGAGAGTCCCAAGAGAACTCCTAACAGAGCCCTGATGTCTCTCTGGCAAAGCATCAGAACGTGTGGCTCTGGAAGTACTTTTCTGGGTCAAGGTCAAGTTGAGTGTCACGTCCTCTAAGGATCCCACATGCACCTTTATCTGCTGGCTAACCTGGGATTAGGAGGTCCCAGAGACCAGGCCAAAGGGGAAGTCCCTCTAGGGGTGAAGCTTGGCCCGGTTCCCCAGCATGGCGCCCCGCTGAGACAATTTCCTTGGATCGTGTGTCCACAGCAAGCTCACTGGCAAGCAGGACTTGTGCCTGGACAAGCCTCTTCATCATACTTCTCTCACTAAAAGAAAAAGCTCTTACCTCTGTTTCTAGAAGGTCATCTAGCTTTATGGACTTTGCCTCCTGTTCCTGTAAGCCAAAAGAATATGCCAAACATGTAAATAAAGGCAGGACTACAATAGAAGGAGACAAAAGTGTTTAGATATTAAACAGAGATTGCCTGACCTTGGCCTCTTCCGTGATTTTGTCTGTGTCCTCTCCTTCCTCCTGCTCCTCCTTGGCACTGGTTTCTGAGCCACTCTTTTCAGTCTCCAGTTCCACTTTTTCACTATCATAGTCCAACTTTTCCAGGGTATCATCAATATTTTCCTTTTTGTTTTCCTCTAGATTTTCCTGACTATAGGAGAAGTGGACAAAAGAGGCATGGAATAGATGTCACGATGAGGCAGTTGCAAACCAACATCTGATCCTCCTCTTAGGTCTGATTTTCCCTGTATCAGGTGTTGGACCCTCTGGGACCAGCATTGGAGTGTGTGATGATGACCTTAGGTTGGCATAAAGGGTCTGAATGTTAAAGACCCTCCTTGTGTGGTCAAGCCTGGCCCTCCTTATTCCCTCTGGTGACTCATCTGGATAACTGTTGAAGAAATGTATCCTTAACAAACATACTTCCTAATTCTGGATGAGTGACTAATTTATTTATTGCCAACCAGAGTTTATTTCAGAGAGCAATGCCTAGTCTTGCTCACAGAACTAAAATCTGGCAGGAAAATGTGGTCACATTGGCAGCAGATACAAAAATCCACTCCCAGTGGCACCAAATGGAGCCCTGTCCATGAAGGGGTTTGGGTGGGGTCAGGAGCTGGCTCCTCTGTTACTCAGACCAAACTGGGGGACGCCCTTCTGCCATTTGGTGTGTCCAGGAGCAAGGGCAAAGCAAAGATGGTAGAGGACTTCTCCAATCATCATCACCACGGCTGACTTTGGGATGGTTGCTGGCTGTTGAATTTGTCAGCATGAACAGGAGTGCCACCATAAGGGTGTGGGGTCTTCCTGGGCTCAACGCTTTCCCTTACCCAAGGCCACTGCCTTTCATAAACTCTGCAGGGAAGGAATGCTTTAGTCCTGTCTTAGCCTTTCTCTTCTGATACATGAGGCACTTGACTCATCAAATGCTTTTACCTTTGACGATTTTTTGGTGACCAATAACTTCTTAGTCTTGAGCCAAAAAGGAGCCATTTGTAAACAGGGTGACCTGTGTGGCCCCTGCTTTATCCATGATGCTAGTGAATCATTTTTGTTAGTATCTGAGAAAAATTCTTGAGTAATTCAATGACTTACAAGTCCTTCTTGATGACAGAAGGGTGGATGATTGGGTAAGCCAGACCCAGAAGGCAGATAGGGAAGCAAATACGGAGGATGTGCAGATGCAATGCTTGCAAGAGATGACAATGGCAGTGATAGAAGATAAGAGCCCCCTCAACGAGGCACTCCCTGTACAGATTGCCCCCCATAACCGTCTTTGAAAAAGAATAAATTGGTTATAGTTATAGTATTGTACATCAAAACTTTCCCAAAAAATGAGACCTCTGGTGGGGCCCCAGTGGTCTCCTAGAGTAAGTCAATCCTTGTTGGAGGAGAGTTTGTGTCAGACTGTTTGCTGACACTGTGACTTGTGGGCCAAAAGCCCAAGTATCAGCTCTAAGACCTCGAGGCCATGGCAGACTTAGATCGGGATGGCCTGGAGAGAAGCAGATAGGGCAGTGGAGGGGAGGGAATTTCCTTCATAGCCCTGAGAACCACCTCAGGGGGATTCTGATCCGTGACAACTCACTTCTCCAGATAAAGAGGAATTTTTCAACCCCTCTTGTCTGAGCACTTGAGGTCTTCTCAGGACACTCCAGGGTCCTTTGTGGCCTCTGAAGTCTTAAGCCTGATGCCTGGGCCTCACTGCCACACTCCACTGTCTTCTGCTGTGCTTCTCCCCGTTTCTAGAATATTACCTCTACTGAGACCAAGTTCTGGAAAACAAAATGCCTGCTTACCAGCTAGCATCGTCTGCATCGTTTCTTGGGTCTTTTTCCTGATCTTCAGATTCTGAGGAGGAAAGAAGCAGGGTTTGTCAGCATCATCTCTACCTTAATTGATTTAGTATGAATGTGCTGTCAGGCCCCCTGGAGGAGCCTGAGGCCAGGAGGCCAGGGGCTTGCCCCCTGTGAGTTCCCTCATGGCACCAACCTGGTAAGGAAGACTGGGACCACCACCTTTTGTGCAACAGATGTGAGGTTCTATGAGCTCCTGGTACACTGGTGTGTCAGTTTGAATGTATTCCCACCCAATTGTGGGTGATGACTCTGATCGGATAATTTCCACGGAGGTGTTGGCCTGCCCATTCAGGGTGGGTCTGAATTAAATTACTGGAGCACTATATAAGATCAGACAGAAGGAGCAAGGTGCTACAGCCAAGAGGGACACTTTGAAGAATGCACAGAAGCTGAAAGAGTAGCTGCAGATGAGAGACAGTTTGAAGATGGCTGTTGAAAGCAGACTCTTGCTCCGGAGAAGCTAAGAGAGGACAAACACCTCAAGAGCAACTAAGAGTGACATTTTTGAGGAACTGCAGCCTAGAGAGGAACGTCCTGGGAGAAAACCATTTTGAAACCAGAACTTTGGAGCAGACACCAGCCACGTGCCTTCCCAGCTAACAGAGGTTTTCTGGACACTATTGGCCATCCTCCAGTGAAGGTACCCGATTGCTGATGACTTACCTTGGACACTTCATGGCCCTAAGACTGTAACTTTGTAACCAAATAAATCCCCTTTATAAAAGCCAATCCATTTCTGGTGTTTTGCATTCCGGCAGCATTAGCAAACTAGAACAACTGGTGATGCTAAATTAACAATTGAATGACTAATTTTATAGCTAAAGTAAATCTTAATTTTTTTTATCTTGACAGGTTCCCCTCCATCTGACAGTGTCAGGTAGTCTCAGGTTAAAGGACAGTGCTGACGTGTGAAGACCCCACACCTTTAAGTGGCAATGCAGTACATGTCTACCCACTTTTATAATTTATTACCTTATCCCTTTCACAGCCCAGGCTTAAGCTTCAATACTGGGGAGCCCATTTCCCCAGACGGCTCCCCCTTGCTCTTGACCAGCACACGCTCCTCCCACCCTGCACACATGGTCACAGCCTCTACCACACACTAGGATCTCGCAGGATTCTTTCTCCAGAACTCAGTGGTAATGCACATTCAGTGGTCTTCACAATAACTATTAAGACCTAGTGGGATCCCTTGAAATTCCTCCTGGAAGCCATCAGTGGAAGCAGGAAGGTGAGGAGAGGTGACCCCTCCCACCCTAAGTGCCAGCCAATGATTGAGGCAGCGCACCCCAGTCCCAGAGAGGTGGGACTCGAATCCACAACCAGCTGGTCCATGAATATACCTTTGATCATGAATTCTTCCTCTGTAGGGCATTGGCAGGATGCTTTTAGTACAGTCTTTTTTCCCCAAGAAAAGTAAACACCTGCTATCCAGGTGTGAGGCTATTTATCCCACGTTTAAGAGAGAACAGGGCAGACAGTCAGTTTATTTGACATGTCTGAGGTTAAGGAACCTACCGGGAACACAGCAATATTTTTCCAATCACAGCTTTCCATTAACTGTTGTCAATAAACAATTAAGATAAAATTGCATTTTAATGATGGCGGCAGGACAGGACACTTGCCTCATTAATCATGACAGTTTTCAATGAGCACGGAGGGAGGGAGACTCTTGTTTACTAATATGATGTGTTTTAATGAAACGCAAACTTCTTTGTGTCCACAGAGCTTGCAAACCAGACTTTCCCTCTGACGTGAGGTGCCCAGCTAGCCTCCTCTCCCACCTTCTCTTGCTTCTCTAAAATGCGCCTCACTGGGTGGGTGACACCGCTGTGCATTCTTTCAAGCTGTTCCTCTGTCCTGGAATAATGTCTTTCTCTCCATACCTGCCCATTCTCCAGCACCTGTCCTGTAGGAAATGCTGCTCCTTCTGGGTGGGCAGCTCTGTGACCTGCCTCCGTATAAGCTCTCAGGTGTGTTTTGACTGAAGACATGACCAGGTTATACCACCTCTCTGATGGTATTTATGCTACATGGCCCTGTATTGTGTCTTTAGGGCATTTAGCCTCCTCGGTCTAAGTTCCCTGACGATAACAACTACACATTTTTCCCTGGTCCATAGTCTGCAGAACCTAGCAGGGCCCCTCACCTTAGTTAGATAACTCATGGATATCTGTTGATTTGAGCAGGCTATGCTGTAGCAAAATCAAGCCACAGACAAGAAGTTCTAAAGTGGAAAGCTCTTTGCAGAGCTGCTGGTGATGGCGGGTGGGGGGCGTAGGTGTTACAATTTTGCAGTTCTTTAGAGATTGTCTTGTTAGACTTTGTTAACTCTCAAGTCACCGTTAGGGAGAAAAGGCAGGAGGGCATGGTGCAGTACACCCAGATAGAGAAGTCCCAAATGATTGTGAATCAATAGGCTTTTAGCAGGGATTTTGAAATTAACTTCTTTTGGAAAATCTTCAGCAGCTCCCTAGCCCAATCTGTGTGTGTGTGTGTGTGTGTGTGTGTGTGTGTGTGTGTGTGTGTGTGTGTGTGTGTGAGAGAGAGAGAGAGAGAGAGAGAGAGAGAGAGAGAGAGAGAGAGAGACTGTATGTGTACTTGTGCATGAGTGTGCATATTTTAGAAGACACACTGCTGTCTCAGACAGATCTTGAAACCTTGCTCCTCTCTATAAAATGTGTCTGGCAGGAAAGAATCAGTGAAAGGAGAGACATGATTTTTCTTTTGTGCCAAAGCAGTTGTAGAACTGGAAAAACACCCTGCCTTGCCCACCCTGTCAGATGCATCTTATATGGTAACGTAAAGCATATTAATGTTTGTTTACAAGTTTTATCTCCTCTCCTATTTCCTAAGCAAGATCCTGCATTTTTCTGGGCTCTAGGCATATTGAGGTGCTGAGTGTTTCATAAAGGACTAAGATGTTAACTATCCAAAAAGAAGAGAGTTTGAGGGTGGTATTTGAAAGTGTGAAGCTTACGAGCTATGTAGGAAATTGGGAGAAAGATGGGGAAATAGGATGCTCGGAAGTTTTGCTATACAGCATGAATAGAATAGTTTCCTCTCTGCCTCTTGTAACTAAGATTTAAGTGACTTTAAAACAGTTTACAGATTATTTTCATTTGAATGTGAGACGATGATGAGACAGGCCATTAGGAGGCCCAGGTTATTTGGGTTCCACTTAGAAGTCCAAAGAGATCCTGAAAGGTCTCAGACTGTGCAGTGATGCTGAGAGGGAGGACAGTGAATGGGAGTGAGGACGGTGCAGTGATGCTGCGAGGGAGGACAATGAAGGGAGGACAGTGAATGGGAGTGAGGACGGTGCAGTGATGCTGCGAGGGAGGACAATGAGCAGGAGTGTGGGCCATTTATGGATCTGGAACATCTGGAATGCTGCCCATGCTTCTGCTTTTGTCTCCTTGAACACCTGTCCAAGTGTGTCCTCTGTGAGCTCATTCACCCCCCCAAGGATGCAGCTCAGATGGCATGTCACATGGAAACTCTCTCTGGCCACCTCCTCATCCCCTGCCATCTCCAATTAAATTAGCCATTCCGTATGGCTTCTGTGCCTTAGCACGCTTTTATAGATACATTTCTCTGTAGCCTGTTCCCATGTCCATCTCCCTGACTTTGATGGCAAACATGGACTTATTCACCTCAGTATCTCTTGGTACGAAAGCCAGTCTGGCTCACAGCCAATGCTCAATCAGTCATAAAGAGTGAAGACAAGTCCATTGGGATCAGTCCTGTGTGAGCTGGCAAGGCAACGTTTACTCTTATGGTTTTAAGGTATGGAAACCAAGGCTTAGAGCAGGTCAGATGGCGGGCTAAGTGACAGGACTGCTGGCTGGGCTTCCTGGCTCTTCTTTCTACAATATCACAACTGCCTTGTAGGTAATGCCAAAGAGCCCCAAGGGATGGTTGGACACCCACAAGGAGCATACCGCCTGCAAACCCACAGGGAGGTTCTAGTGCCTCCACGGAGCTGTGTGCTTTAGTGTGGCGGTCTTTGCCAGGCTCAGCAGCACCCTATGCCACATGGAAGTCTGGTCTCCTTTCTCCATCTCATCTCCCTCATCCCTCCAATGGTCTGGAAGAAAGCCAGTAGGTACTGGATGGAAAAAGTATAGGAATTGTGGGAACTGAGACTTTCCTCCAACTCCTAACGCCTCAAGTCCCAAATGTTTGGATGGCACAGTGGCAGGGCATTCTTTAATTTGGAGACATGCCCTTCCATTCCTACTTAAGCTATTCCCTTATTAATTTCCTCTTTTGGGAACTGTGCAACTCCGGATCCAGAGCCACAGGAGCTGCACCGCAGGGTTTGAGGAGGAAAGAGATGACTGGGCACAGTTCACCTGCTCCAGGACACGAAGTTCATGGCCCAGCCCCACTTCTCCCCAACCCTCTTCTCCTCCCTAAACAACAGAGCTCTGAATTTTTAAATTAAGAGAAGAGCAATTATTTTTTTTATATCATTGCCCCTTAAAATTGCCCCTAGGGCTTGAACAAGCAAACCACATTTCCCACTTAACTGTGCTTTACTTTCCACAGTCCTACTGACCCCATAAAAGGACAGTTGCTGGTGTGGGAGCTCCTCTGATTAATTGGGACCCCGAGAAAGCAGAAACAATGAGGGTGGCCTTTAGCCCTCCAGCCACAGGGATTCGTGATCGAATTAATCATTCATGTGTTTGTCTCTCAGCCAACTCAAGGCCTGTTGCTCTGGGAAAAGTGCTAGGAGAAGTTTAACTGGAGGGGGAGCTTGTATTAACTTATATTCAAGGTAGAGTTCTCTATATGGACTAAGACGATTTAAGCACCAATCTCCACCTTTACCCACGCAATGGCCCCATTTGTCATGTTTAGAAATATACCAGCGTGCCAAACATAGCCTGATACAAGGTACAACCTATACCTTTTACAATTTAAAGGTCATATTAGTGTCAAGCATAATTATAGGCTGTCAGTGACAGCCAAGAATTCATTGCTTAGCACATGGGGCCCTAGAAAGGTCCACAGCAGTTATCTGAGAGGGATGGAGGCTTGTCTTGAAGACACAATTACAGCCCCGGGGCCTTGTTATCAGCCAGGGAGACCTTAGGTCTTTGCAGGGTTTCCCTAAGCCTCTGCCTCGTCTCCAGCCTCGCCTCACATTCCCCTCCCTCCTGCCTTCAGTAGAGCTTTCTAACTGGGTCAGCCACAAATGGGTCACAGATGTGCCTGAGCTATCTATCCCCCCAACACTTGAGCTGGCCTTCCAGAGCCCCAAGGCTGATTCTGCCACCTCCCCGTGAGAAGACCCTCATCGCTTATCCCAGTGTGCCTGGTGAGTCCCCATCTGGAAGTGCTCATCTATAAGACTCTCAGCCTTGACCTTTAGGATTTTCAGCCATGGATGGGGGTGTGGGTGGGGTGGGGGCCGCTGGTTGCTGGGAAGGGTCCCCAGCCAGTTTGTTTTGCTTCTCACATAAGCCAAGCTCCCTAGACCCAGCCCTTCCTTCTTTTGCTTGGCCAATCCTGGCTGCACGCAAAACAAGAGCCCCCCGGCTTACCGGACTCCATGTGCTGCTTCTTGATGCAGTTCGGGGGGTCCCCTTTCTGGTGTAAGCCGCCCACACTCTTGCTCCTCTGAAGTTCGGCCACTTCGCTGCCCACGTTGGGATGTCCAGACGCCATGGAGGAAGGAGGGGCCCCAGGGTTGGGTTGGTGCCTCCTGCAGGCTGACGAGGTGTCCTTCTCCATAACCATCCTCTCTGAAAACTAACTCTTGGGGAAGAAGAGGGATGTTGAATCTCAAAACACAACCTTGGAAAGCATGGTTTCAAACCTCTCGTGTGATCTCTCCTCTAGGGAAGCAGGCCCAGGAGTGCTGCTGAGGGGGACACACCTGTTGCTATGTGGCCCTTATGACATCACCGCAAACAAAACCAGAGGTCAGAGGTTAACCCAGGCCCCAACCCAACACAGCCAATGCCTTTTATTTAGGCAGTGAGTTTCCAACTTGGTACCCAGCTACCCAGTGATAATGACAGCCTACTCCAACTTAAATGGTTTCAATTGTTGGAAGAGTCCCACATAGAACCAAATCACCTGGAAGGCAGAAAACTTAGGGAGACTGTTTTATCTCTTCAAGTAAGTAACTGATAGGCTGTCATGGAAAAGAATTAGAGGGCATATATTGGGGTCTCCAAAAAGCCAACCAGAACCCCTTGTTACGAGTTACTGAGAGAGAGGTTTCCCATAGATCTGCTATTACTTTCCCCACTTCCTTCTTTTTTCCAGTCCTCCCGTTACCTCTTCCTACATGGGGCAGCATTTATCGTTCTTCCTGGTTCTTTCCTCTGGAATAACTCCTCTTAATCTTAAATCTGCATCCTGCAGCCTCCCACATGCTTGCCCTGCAGTCTTCCTGGGCTAACTTTGGTACCTCTGGCCTCTGATCCTGGCCTCGGCCTGTGGGCAGGCCGCTCACCAGGCAGAACCTGGTTCCATCCTCCATCCCACCTAAGCCGGCTCTGGGACACCTGGGTGCTGCCTCCTAACTGCACTTCCAGCTCAGCAGGGGCTCCCCACCCCACTCAGAGCACCCCACTCAGAGCTCCCACAGCTGCCTCTCTATAAGGACGGTCCCTTCCCCTCATTACACAGCCTCTCCCATGGAATGAGGTCACGAGGGGAAGGGTGGATGGACAGGGGGCCTGACATCCCCTGGGAGGCAGCCCAGCTTATGTCCTGCTGCTACCAGTGCACCTGCTGCTCCCCTAGAAACGCTGACCTTGGGGTTTACCAAAGGCAAATCCCCTGACTATTCTCCAAACAGAGCTGACTCAGGTTGAAATTTTCCAAAACTTTGAGTGAAAACCAAATGAAAAAAGGAAAATGAATAAAGAAATTAGAAGATGCATTAAAAGTCTACTGTTTTAATGTAGCTTATGAGGGGTGACAATGTGATTGGGAAAGCCATATGGACCACACTCCCCTTTGTGCATGGATGCATGAGTAGAAAAATGGGGGCCAAAAAAAAAAAAAAAAAAAAAAAAAGGCACCCAGTGTTCTTTTTTACTTTAATTGTTCTTTTTCACTTTAATTTTTATTCTTACTATTTTTGTGTGTGTGGTAATGAAAATGTTCAAAAATTAATTTTGGTGATGAACACACAGCTATCTAATGGTACTGTGAACAACTGAATGTATGGTTTGTATGACTGCATGGTATGTGAATATATCTCAACAAAAATGAATTTTAAAAAAGTCTACTGTTTTATACTCTCTGGAAGTGGGGTGGGGGGTGGTTTAGGCTCCTCCCTTCTCCTGCCCCCTTCCCTAACTCTCCCAACCCCCCTAAGAAAACAGTGATCAAGAGCTCCCCTCTGCCTCCCAGACAGGGTCAGAGGCCAACTCCCCAGAAAGGCACCTCTCTACTTCTATTTCTTCAATTCTTCCTCTTGTCCCAAAGACTTCCGTTGGCTCGTGTTGGTTCTCATGAGCTCCCGGATGACTGCAGGCGTTTCTGACGGTAGCAGCAGTTGATGGAGATGATCTTTCCAATCCTCTCTGAGGCGAGCCCCTCAACTCCAGCCCACAGGAGCGAGTCACCAACAGAACATGCTTTCCATGTCCCTCTGTAGCACCTGATCCTAACCACTTCATCCCGGAGAGCCTCAAGGCCATTTCCAGTCCCAACCCAAAGCCCCACAGCTCAACGGCACAGCTACACGTCCAGCTTTACACTGTCTCCCCCATCCCTTCTCTGCACACAGATACAACACCCCCACACCATCCCACTGCCACACCAACTATACCCTTGAAAAACCAAGCCAGTCCTCAGAAAGAATAAAACATCTGCTTTAATTGGCCAGTAAAATACATCGCAAATCATTAGTATTTCATAAACAGAAATCTTAAGTTACAAATCCATGTTAAAAATTCTGGTTCGGTGGCAGCCTGATGGCTGTGTGTCCCAAACTTTATTTTCTGCCACATTTTTCTCCACTATTTTTTTTTATGACAACAAATAATATTACTATTTGCCATCTAGATTAAGAATCTGACCTACAATATTTCCAAACAAAGAACAGAGAGAAATCATTACAAGGATACATCATACTATTTATTTAAACAGTGCTTTCCAAACACCAGCCTGCTGATCTGCACACTGCACACTCTGTGAGAAGACTGGCTTTTGGAATAGGTTTCTTTTTAGCCAAGAGTCTGGGAGCCAGCTGAAGATGGTTCGACTTGCCTTCCACCCCACCCCCTCTTTTTTCCTGGTCTTTCTTGAAACTTCCTCCCCATCCTCACCTTCTACTCCCAAGTCCTAATAAAAGAGGAAACCCAGCTGCTGGCCTGTTAAACTGCCAGAGCCCCTGTAGCTTCTTGGGTCTCTTTGTGGAGATACAGGCAAAATATTATTTGTGGGGCCCCAAGAGGACTGTCTGGAGAGGCTGCATATTTCAAGCTAATAGAATTTCTTTCCTTCTTCTACTTTCTTTTTAAGACCTTTAGCTGAGATACATGATCCATTCCCTTTTTACTTGCCCTACGTGATCCATTCCCTTTTTATTTGCCCTACTCTTTAATGAGTATAGGTTTTGATATTCTGAGTTACTTGATATCAAAGAGCTAATGAAAAAGTCTTTTAAAAACATTAAGAAAAACAGCTTGAAAAAATGTACCTTTGTAAAAAGCCTTCCCCAAACTTCCACAAGTGGTGGCAACATAGGGATTCTAGTTTTAAATCCCATTCAGCAACAAAACAGCTTTGTGCATGGAGTCGGGGGTTCAGCAGACACCCCGGCTCCTCAGCTTCAGTTAGCCTGACTCCCAGAGGCAGGCTGTGGGACGCATCCTCAGAACAGTTGGCAAGGGCAGGGATCCTGCACCCATCCTTTGCCCACTGATCATTTCAAAGCCATCTCAGATCCCAGCACAAGCCAAAGGCCAGGAGCTCTCTGCAGAAGGAACCCCATATTCCAAAAATAAGTGCATCCTCAAATGGGGATTTCTTTGCAGTCCCACACATCCCAGGCACAAAACTGATCTTCAGCTGGGAACAAACCCAACATCAAAAAACTGAAACCAGGAGGCCGTCTTCCCCAGCCTGCCCCTTGTCAATAAAGGATAGCAGGCTCATAAGGAAAGAATAATACTTTAATGTCACCGAAGTGGTAAAAGCAGAGAGTTAAAAGCAGAGTGCCTAAAGGGCTACACAGGTGCTGGGCAACTGTACAGAGACTGGCAACAGCAAAACTGCACATGAAACAAAAAATACTCGGCCCTATTAGAATAATGCTGTCTTGTTAATCAACTCAACAAGGGCGTACTTGGTTTCTCTAGGGGGAAGGACTGCCAGGGTGTTGCCATGGTAACGTCCATGCATCTTGATCATTGAACTGATCACTAGATTCCCAAGAAACCAAAGCAAACTAAAAAAAAAAAAAGACAACACATGCCAGAAAGGCAGATTTTGGGTCACCTGTCAACGGCAGATGAATAAAGTGCATAGCAACTATTGTAACAGTTCTTGGAGAGAGGAAAAGACAACACAAGTCTCAAAAGTTTCATAAGCTTGACACTTATTATCTATAGAATTGGATGAAACGTGGATTCCCTTTTCTTGCTTGCTCTGCCCTCTTCTTTGCTCACTCATTCTTTTCCTTTCCAAAGATTTTGGCCTTTCTTGTTGAACACATCAGTGCCTCCTGGGACATCCAACAGCTTTTAAATGGAATGAGTGGAAATCTCAGACTGTTGTCTGATGTAGCTTTGGAAACTCTTGTCTCCAATAGGGTGTTCCCTGAAACGGAGGGAAATGGGGGAAAAGAGAGAATGAGGCACTGAACGACTGCCACGTAAATGGTGGCTGTCTGGGTGCTGCCACGGGTTGTACCTGGAACCTGCACGGTTCCTTGCCTCCTGCCCGGCTGGCGATGCTCATGCACACGGGGTCAACAAGCTAAACCCAGCCCATCCAGGAGCTCCCTGCAGCCATGCCCGTGTTCCCACATTCTCGCCATGATCTCATCCATGATCAGAATGGTTGTCCAGGAAGGGACATAATGAACCACACTCACTGGCTCCCGTATTTCGTCTTCTTGAATTTATCCCTTTTGTACTGGGCATGCTCTTGTTCCAAAGCTCCAACCCCGGCGATGATCTGCTTTAGTGTCTTGTAGGTCTCTTGGGGATCATCGATGATGAATGTTGAGTACTCTTCCTGCTCGGGCCCATCGTAGACGGATTTGCTCCCACAGGCCTCTGAAGCAAAGAAGAGAGAGGGAAGGGGAGATGTCAGTGGCACTGGAGTGGGGGAGGGCAGTGGGGAAAAGGTGGTGAATTTGGGGACCAGGATACTCATGCCTGTTTCTGTTTTAAGTTCTCAGTGACATCACTGGTCCTAGTCTTTGCTTATCTCCATTCAGCAGAAAAATGCAGAGGCTCCTGCCTTGTAACTTATGCTTTTCCAAAGTAACCTCCTTCGAGAAAGAGGTGGGCCACTTATATGTAAATGGCAGACAGAAATAGAAAGCCATTCCAGCAGGTAAGTCATCCTGGAATGAGCACTGATGCCTGTTCTTGGAAAAGAATGCAGGGAGCTAGAAGGCAAGAACATGGGGATGGAGCTCTCTAGCTTGTGCTAGCACTTTTGGGGGAATGGTGGGGCAACTTCTGAAGGGTCTGATGCCCCACAACACTCAGTGGAACAGAAGGGCAGAGATACAGAGCCCCCCTCTGTCCTAATCAACCCTTCTCACCAACTAACCAGCACCTCAGTCCACTTCCCACCCACTGCAGCAAGTCAGAACTAGGAGAAAAAGAAGTCTATATATCTTTAACACTGGGTTAGGCTGGTTAAGGGGTCTTGTGATAATCCCAAGGAATCAGTCTGGGGAGAATGAGTCCAATGAATGTTCCATCTTACAAAGGAACTGCCTTAGCTCTGACACACCTTCATTTACCAGTATTTATTGAGCACATACTATACACCAGGAATTGCTCTTGGCTCTGGGAATACAGCACTGAACAAGGCATCCCAGTCCTCATGGAGTGTAGCCACCTCTCAGTCAATCTGTGGGAATGCTTCTTTAGGATCTCCTGCCTTCCAATCACTCCCAACTCCAATCTTCCCCCACCTTCTCACTAGATCTAACTTTCTAATTGGATCACATCACTCCCCTGCTGATAACCATTCTGGGGTTCTCCTATCATTAACAAGAAAGCAGCCAGATACTTCAGCTGGGCCAGAGCCCTTCCTGATCCATCCTCAGCACATTTCCCCAGCCCCAGTGCTTGTCAAGCCCCAGCACGTACCCCCAGGCCCCAGATGCCAAAGCCCTGTGATTCTGCAGTTATGCCCCACACCTCCCTCTCCCTGCCTTGGCACATGCTGTCCAGTCCATCTGGCCTGCACGTCGCCACCTCATCCAACTCAAGACTTGGTGCAAGTGCTGAGAGCTCCTCCCTTGGAAGTCTCCTCTGACTCACTCCCTCCGCAGTCAATCATTTCTTCCTCTGGGCTCTTGGCCCTTTGGTTCAACCACAAATGACATTCAAAGCTGTTCCACTGCAGACAAGTGCTTTTCCAGGACTGTGATCCCATCGCATATATGAACACATAGGTTCATGCAAAGTTTTTAACACAAACATGATGATTTTTAATTAATTGATCAGCACATTGGAGGAGTTTTAGCCCAATCCTGTTCTGTGTGTGGACATCTTCTATTTTTATCTATCTCATAACCCTTCCCTCTTTCCTCCAGTAAAAGCACCTCTCCTCCTTGTGGGCACTGCTTTGTCCCCATCAGCAGCAGCACATGGTGGGAGGGGTGTCCATGTGATAAGTCCCCGACAGCTAAGGTAAGGCATCCTCCCGGCCTGGGGTAGGTCCAAGGAGGTGCCTGTCCCGGACTGAGCCAACCAAGGTTCTTCCCTGAAATGCAAAGAAGCTGGACTAGGAGTCAGGAGTCCTCATTCCTTGGGGCTGCTATTGGAAGGATGGAAGATCAGGAATCTCTACAGCCATTCCCAGCCTTCCTAGGAGCCAGGAGGGAGGCTGACTGTGGGAGGCACAAGTTGAGAAGCAAGAGTGAGAGAGATGGGGAGGTGGAGAAAAGGAGAGAGGGAGAAGGGAGAGCGAGAGAGAAAGGACGACAGGGACATGGGAAGACAAAAGGAAAGAGTCGATTATATCCTCGAGCTTATGGAATCAACTGTGCCCAAGACCAGCCCCGGCATCCTCCCCTTAAGTGAGTCTGAGTGGATTTCTATCTGCTGCACCCCAAAGATTTCCATGTTCACTGTAGAGGCTCAGAGCACAGGCTCTGCAGCCAGCTGCCTGGGTTTAAATCCTGGCTCTCTGACCTTCCAGCAGACTGATGTTAAAGCTTCTCAACCTCTAATCACCCATGTCCTCATCTGTTTCATGGGGATAACAATAGCTCCTACATCCCAGTGTCACCACGAGAACTCAGTGGGATAATCTATGAAGAGTGTTTTGCATGGTGCTTGGCATAGGGTGAGCTTCAGTAAGGGTTCACTCTTTATTCTTCTTCTTACTTTATCATCACGTAAAGTTCCAACACTCAAGTTTATTTTCTTCACTTCCACTCCTAGGAGGAATCTCCTAATACATCTCTTAATGCTTATTTAAAAAATTTCAGGTCTGTGCTTCTATTATTTGCTAGTCCCATTTCACAGAAGAGGAAATTAGGCTTTAGCCTGACTGAGTCATTTGCCCCACGTGTCTCATAGTTGATGACAAAGCTGGGTTTGAATCAAGGCATATGAATCCGGAGCCAGCGCTCGTTAATCCCAGATGAATCACATCCCAGGGCACCAAAGAACACACAGATCTGAATGAGTAATTGCTGGAATAACCTGTGAACAAGGACAGGGAATGGGGAAGGGGTCCTAAAACTAGTGATAGGGGCAAGTCTCTTTTTTAATTTTGAAAACATGAAGAAGATGGAGCCCATCAATTATACACCAGTTGCAAAATTCTTGAATGGAATATTAAAAAGATTGTGAGTGTTTACGGAGGAAAAAATAAGACTGGAATTAACTGAAATAAATCACGATAAACAGTTATTTCCTCTTTTGATAGGGTTTCTAAAACTGAGGTTTCAGGGGAATGCTGGAGTATGCCATGTTGATTTCTGTAAAGCATGTGATTCACTTTTACAAAATATCCTCATGAACAAGATGCAAAATCATAGAGTAGAAAATGGAAGAGTGAACTAGGTGTTTTGTACTCATGACTATCTGTAGTGCCCAGGTGTTAAATGGATTGAGGTATATATCCAGGGATATAATTTTGGACTAAGTGAAAGAAAGCGTGCTTACAATGGGAAGACATCTAACAGAACGGCTCATGGGAAATAGGATTCACAAAAATCTTGATAGATTGTAAAGCTGAACTTAACTTTAGTATTGTTTAGATATAAAGTAACAGGACTAAAACCAAATTCTGAACTTAGATGACAAGAGACTGATTTGTAAAAGCATCCAAACCTTTTAGCTGGCCAATGTGCAATGGGGTAAGAGTGTGGAAAAGGATGAAAAGCTGACCATGTATTTGATAATTACGTGAGACACTGTGTTAAGTCATCCCATTTAATCTTACCAAAATTTTAACAAGTTTTGTTAAATTTGTTAATTTTCAGACAAAGAAACAGGTCCTTTGCCCCAGGACATGTCACTAAAAAGTGGTGAGCCTGGTGTACCTTCCAGCTGGGCATGCTGCCATTAGAGAAAGCTTGTCTTGCATTTATCACAGTCCAACCATCCAAGCTCCAATATCAGCCCTTTAGGACAGGATCTCACTCAGCCCTGTGCTAATGGTAACTTGCCTGAAATACTTGGTTTTACTCTGTCACTGAACTTTAGGAGGAATATTAAAAATCTGGAGCGCGCCCAAAGGGGTTTGGCTAGGGGGTGAAGCCATGCAACATAAGGGAAGTAGAGGCAACCAAGTGTTTAACCATCTCTTCCTGTACAAGTAACTACAAGAAACTTAGACTGCAGCCTCGACTTCTCTGGGTTCCTGGATTCTGCCCCCTTGTCGTGCCCACTACTACAAGGGCAGGGAAGAGACATCACTGTCCTAGCTCCATCTCGAAGCCTCACGCAGCCTTTGGAGGCCGTAGCTGCAAAGTTCCATCCTAGAACTTTGGACCCAGGTCCTGTGTTTAGCCTGCATGGTGGGGGAGAAAGACCTTGCTAGTGTGTGTGTGGTGCAGTGTATCTGTGTGTGTGCACATGGGTGTGAATGTGTATACGTGTGTGCATGTTCATGTGAATGCCTGGGGACCCATGTGTGCACCAGGATGAGTCAGACTGAGGCCCCACAGGGTGGAGACTGGACAGGTGGACGAGGCTGGAGCCCAGAGACTTGTAACTGCACAGAAGCCAGAGCGGATAAAAGTATCTCCCAGGTTGAGGCATGCACCTGACACTTCTGGGTTAGATCAGGAGAGAACAAGAGGGACAAAAAAAAATCTAACAAGCTTATTTCCAGACACATTCTGATTTACATCACACTTAAGAGTGGGGCTTACGAGCCCCTGTCGTGCTTCTCTCCTAACAGTGGATCTGATATCTAACAGATCCCAAAGTAGAAACAAATGCAGTCTTCCAGTGGACTGTTTTATTTCTGCTACTTCTCCTAAAATATAGCCCTCAAACCATCATCTCAACATAGTTTAATTTTTGACCTACCTGGAAGGATTTTTAAACTCTGTAAAGTATGTAGAGTAATTAAATGCCAATGACAATTAAGACCTCATAGAATATTCTTTGAAGCATGCAATACTGGCTGTACAAACACACACACAAACACACACACACACATCTCTCTGGATAACACAGAAGAGTGAAATTCTCTGTTTGGACATATACAGGGTTATTAAGAAATAGGAGCTTCTCCAGAAAACGGCAGTTTCGAGTTTGCAAGTTAAATCCCATCTTAAAATTATCTATAGACTCTGTTATTAAAGTAACTTTTCCCCAAATAGCTGCCTAAACTGCAAAAAGCCTTTTCACATCAGTGCTATAGAACAAAGACACCTACATGGTAAACCAAAAATACACCGGATGCTTCGGAGCAAGTGATTTTTCCCTTCCCTCGTGCATCCCCAGAGAATGACTCCACAAGTTACCCAGGACCTCAGCTCGGCTTCCCCAAAGCTGCCTTATGGATCTTGCTCGGCAGGTCGCTGGACTCTGCTTCCTGTCCTTACCTTGCATTTTCTCCAGCTTATTCATATATAAGTTAAAGAGGGAATAGATGCGCTCCGTCTCCCGGTCTCCGTCGATGTCAAGCTGAATGTTTGCTGGAAGACCACTGCCCAAACCCACGAACAAAACAGAAAGAGAAAATGTTTATTTGAAACAGCGGTGTTCATCATGGTATTCGTAATTTTAAATCGCTAAAGGAAGAAGTTGAAGTGATTCGACAGCAAAACCTATCCCAGACCTGGGGCTCCCTGACAAGGGGCGCTGAAGTTCAGGGGGGCTGGGGCACTTGGGTGTGAGGTAAACGATGGAAACGGTTTCATGCATTTGGACAGGATAGAACACAGTCTTGGGAGACTGGAGGCCTTTTGTTACCCATTGATCTGCTACAACAACAAACAAAGCAGATGTATTTTGCCTGGGAAACAATGACCCAGAATAAAGAGCAACCCTCTATAGATGCCACTTGGTGATGCATCCCCAGAAGGGTCAGTTGTGTGTGGGGGGGGGAGCCAGCTGCCCAGAGGACACCCCAGGTGGGGACAGAGCAGGGTGTTCTCTCTCTCCCTCCCCGATGCTGGTGTGGATTCTATGGAGATGGCTTCACAGCAGCCCCATAGGGCGAGAGGCAGAGGAGACAAGCTTTCCTTCTTCCCGACGCTAATGCCCGGTGCGGGCCGAGCCTCTCCCTGGAGGAGAGCCACGGGCAGCCCCAGGGGAAACGCCAGGGTAGGGGTGAGGGGTGATCACAAGCAGATTCCTGGGTGGGAACCTATTTTGCCGCGTGTTGCCTGCGTGACCTGACAAGCTACGTATCCTCTCCAAGTCTCAGCCTCTTCATTTATAAGATGCCATGTTGAAGTTCCTCGCTCAAAGGGTTTTGTGAGGACCGAATGAGGGCACGTGAGTCAAGCACTAAAAACACACTAGTCGACTGTTGGTGCTCTTTAAATCATCATCTTATTATTGTTGTCATCTTTGCACAAGTCACATCTAACGTAACCAGAGGGGCAGGTGAGTGTCCCAGGGAGGTTTCGTGGACCCAGGCCCCCTTCCTCAGGGCAAGTAAAGGTGACCTTGACCCCTAAGAAACCATGGGAGCCCAGGAGAAGAAGGAGCCAGGAGGAGAATTTTCCAAAAGGAGGAGAAGAATGTGCATGAAATTTCAGTTGGAGAAATAAAGAAGGGAGACGGTTTACTTCTAAACAGAATGTGCCTTCTCAAGTGCTGGGATACTTTCAGGTTCTTCTTAGAAGGACTGAGACAGCCCCTGCCCCTGGGATCCTCTCTCTGCGTCGTGTTTTTATCTTTTATCCTGCCTCACTCCTGTGCCCTCAAAGAAAATTGAGGCCTCTCTGGGTGGCTGGGAGGGGAAGGGACAGAACGACCGACCGTCCGGCCTATAACTGAGCACTGGCTTGGGCAGTGCCTGGGGCTGGACGACCACCCCCGGGGCTGGAGCGGCGCAGCGGGCCCCACTCACCCGGTGCAGGGCGTGCAGCCGGGCGCCGTGTCCGAGGAGACCCTGCAGCACAGCCAGTGGCCGTTCAGGTAGGCGGAGGGGTGGTAGACAGTGAGGCGCTTCTTGTTGCACTGGCTGACCTTGGTGAGGATGTCGATCCAGTCCTTGGCCTCCACGCAGTTGTTGGCCTGGATGTACAGCGCCCTCTCGGGCTGAATGACCTGGAACATCTGCGGAGACCCCAAGCACAGGCTCAGGAGGGGCAGTGCTGCAAGATGTAACACAGCAGGGCAGGGGGAGGGCGGAAAGGGCCCTGGTCCCGGAGAGTGCTTTTCCAGCCTCAGACAGACTCGTGGCCCTTTGCTCGCTAAACTCCAAGGTGCTGGCAGGTGGGTGGCTATCAGGACTGATGTTTCAAAAAGGGGGACCCGAAGACCCTGGGCCAAACCCCAGGGGCTGCTGGTCTGAGGTCCTGGAACTCTGAGCACCAGGAGAGGGCTGTGAGCAGAAGTCTCTCTGCCACTCCTTGACCTGACAGTGGCAGAAGCTAAGGCCCTTCCTCGGAGGACAAATGGAGCGACAGGGAGGCAGCTGGGGCTGTGGGGAAACCAAGGAGGCTCAAAGTAAGGAGGCCAGTGCTATCCTCAGCCTGGGTTCAGCCTTGAGCCACCCTGGCTAAGTCATCTCCTGCCCTTCAGAGGCTTTAGGTTTCCTCATTTGAAAAGCAAAGGAGATGGTGCGGCTTCTGTCCTCCAAGGGGACATGCGAAAATTTGCCCGTGGACAGTTACATACATATACATGCAAGCTGGGCTTCTGTCCCTGGGTCTTTTCGTTTTGTAAACTGGAGATGGGCTTTTGTACAGATGCTGCAGCTCTCATGCCCACCCAACTTTCTGTCCTTATTTCCATTGGTCTCCTGTGTGCAGTGACCCTGTCTTTTACTCACACTGAACCACTCTGGGGTTTCCTGCCTCTGAGCCTCTGCACATGCTGTTCTCTCTCCCTGGAATGCTCTTCCCTTTTCCCGTTGGCCACCATGACTTCTCTTCCTCCTTTCCTCGGTGAGCCTTCTCTGAGCCTCTGTTTCCTTTCCATTTATTATTCAATAAACACATACCAATGTCTACCATCTGTCAGACACTCTGCTAGGTCCTGGGGATACAGCATGACCCAGAGTTTCTGCCCTCATGCAACTGCCACTCAGCAAAGACAAATGGAAACACAAAGCTCGGGGTGTTGTGTGGGGTGAAAACCTAATACGGGGGTCCAGAAAGGACTCTCTAAATAAACACCCTTCCAGGGAACAGAAGGATGATTGGGAATTCATCAGACAATGTGAGGAAACAGGGCAGGAGGGTGAGAAGGGGTCCCAGGCTGAAGGAATGGTGGGTGCAAAGGCCCTGGGGCCAGAGAGAAAGTGGGGTGATCTCAGAAAGGAACCAGAGCCAGCTGCACACAAAATGGGAGATGAGCTGGAGGGGTGTGCTAGGCCAAAGAGCTCCAAGAGGGTTGACAGGCTCTTCTTTATCCTAAGGACAAAGAAAGTGGTGTGGTTAGAGGGCATGAGGGGAGACCAGGAAGGCGGGTGCTGTAGGAGCTGGAGATGATGGCGGCCTTCACCAAGGGGGAGCACGGAGACGAAGAACAGAAGCAGACGGATTTTGGGAGCAGGATCAGGGGTAGACCCAACAGGATTTCTGAGGATTGGATGCGGGTAAGGATGGAGTCAGGATGACCTCAGGTTCCCAGGTGCTTAGCTTGGGACTCATTTACAGAGACAGGAACCCCTCTCTGCCCCACGGCCCCTGCACACACGTGCACTGTTACATGCATCCCACAGTTTGCACGAATGTGTTCATGTGGCTGCAATCTCCGCTTGAAGCTCCCTGATCCTCCCTATGGAGGAATTTTGTCCTGTTTATCGCTACAGGCCCGACCCCTCTTACAGAGGCACATAGTAGGCCTTCAAAACTGCCTTTCCTACTGAACTGAACATTAGTCATAGTTGATGCCATGGACACAAGAGCTCTGGGAAGCCAGCTGGCTTTGGGGAAGGCGGTAGGAAAAAACAAGCCAACGAATAGACAATGCTAAAATTAGGAAATTATCTGAAACCTAAATTAAGGGTGTGATGGAATGAACTACGGCTCACAGGTGCTTCCAGGGCATTTTTCACATTTGCTTCCTTCCACAAGACTGTCTGGGAACACCACAGGCCTTAAGGGACAGCATTCCCAGGCCCCCCTCACTGCTATTCTGAGAGCCACGGTGGCCAGAGGCTACATGAGTCACTCTGCCTGTGTCCGTCCTCCCACCGCTGGGGAGAGCCCTGTTCTGAATCACGGGCCTGGTTAATAGCCACCAGGAGGAGGTGACGCCCTGCAGACATGTCCTGCTCTGCCCTTAAGAATATTACTTTAAAAAAATAAAAAGGCAGGGGGCTAGGGGGAGGAGACAGACTCGAGGCCAAAGCCGTGGGCATCTCAGTCTCCCAGAAAACATTCCATGGGGGTGGCTAATGTCCCTCGGGTCCAGAGGAAATATCCCACATCTCCCACTAGGGGAGGTGTTTGCCCAAGAAACTGTTCTCAAAGAGCCCTGGGAGGGGGCAATGATTGGTGGTCTTCTAGATGATCAGAAACGGCGGTGAGAAGAGTGTGCATTCCACATACACATGAGGGAAGTGACGCCTGTGGCCCTGGGCCCGTGCAGGGTGCTGGAGTGTGGCTCAGCTTGACCGCTCCTTCCTCCTGCCCAAGCCGACAGCAGCTGCCCGCTGCCCAGGATGGCGGAAGGCTCCCTGATGACAAACCCAAACAGGGAAGTGGGCTCATGGCAACCCTTCCCAAGGACACAAACTGACTTACTGAGGGCTGGTTAGGTCATCGGGAGTCAGATCACTCCCCGGACCCCGGCTGAAACAGGCTGTCGGGTCCACTACAGCACCAGTGCAGCGTTAGACACCTACTGAATATCTGACGATCGGACTCTACAAATGAACAATTCACTGCAAGATGGAGAGAGAGAGGAAGAAAGACACGGAACTGGAGTGGAAAAAGAATGAATCAGAGAGGAGGATGGCCAGAAAGACAGAGTCTGAAGACAGAGCTAGGAAAATATTCCCCATCTGTCAGTTGTCTTGGAAGTAGAACTTAACTCTCTCCAGCCTAGAGTTCCTTTTCTATAAAATATGAATAATAATGTTTACTGCTGAGCACTGGTGTGAAGAGGAAATGAAATGCTCTTTGGAGAGTGCCTGGGGTGCAATGTGTCAATATGTTTCTATCACATATGAAGATAATTCAATGTGGAAATATAAATCAGCACCTTCCTCTAGGGACGCTGGTGGTCACCTGCAAATGATGCTCTGCAGCACCTGAAGAAAACCACTGGTCCAATACTGAGCAGGTGTGGAAGGGTTTGTGGCTCTGAAATTCAAGTCTGCAGAGCAGATGACCTCTCCACTCTCAAGCAGTGTTTTCCCTGTGGCTGGGGAGAGGCAGACTATCATGTGATGGTGATGGAGACGCACAGGGTCAAGTGAATAAGCAAATGCTTAGAGCCGCCCAGGAAGGAACGGCTGCAGGCCTGGAGTGAGACTGGGGAGTTACAGCAGTGAGTTAGGAGCCATTCAACACGGGCTCTGGAGGTCAGTGGATCTGGGTTTGAATCTCTCCTCCCAGGAACTCCAGCAAGTTCCTTCAACCTTGTCGAGCCTCAGTTTGCTCATCTGAAAATGGATAAAACTGGTGCCTCCGGACTGTTATGAAGATTAAATGATCCTAGGAAACGTATCAAAAGTAGTTCTCAACAACGAACATTAGGAAAGGAGAGAATTTCCAGGATCTATATGGCTTTCCCTGTGAATGCTGCTTCCAATGGCCCAAGAAAGGGCACCAGTCAACTGAGAAACCTCCAGCTAAGCCAAGACTGTTGCCAGTGACCAAAATGTAATTCTATCCTTCAGACACAGCCACTGATCTTAAGCAAAGGACAAGGAAGTAATGCGTCTGAATTTTAAAACAAAATAACATAAAAGTAATTATCCAACCCTCTGAGAACACCTCTCTTCTATGTGCTGAAGATAAGGTCTCTTTTTTGCAAATTACTATACTAGGTTATACTGACTGTGGGCTCCTGCTTGACTGAGCTCTCCCCTGAAGTTCTACTCAATAAATTAAAAGGGGAAATGAATGAACTTTTGTTGAGGGTCCAGGAATTATGCAAAGCACTTGGTATATACATTTAATTTAATCCTCACAGCACCCTGGCAGATATGTATCATCATCTCCACTTGACGGATGAGGAAACGGAGGGTTTCTAACTCATCCCAGCTGGAGAGTGGCACGGGTGACAGGTGCCACCATCCCGAGAGGGACGGACAGGTGCTCGGGTTCTCCAGTCTCTAAAATCAACACAGATGCAACGTTCACTTACGGTTTGGGCCATAAGTGAACCGAGGTTATAGCCAGCTCTCATTTATCTTTGGAAAGCTCAGTTAAGTGCCATCAGGGAGAATAACGTCCGGTGACAGCCTCCATCCACCCAGCAAACCGGTGCGCCTTTCCTATTCATACCCTCAACCACCCCAGGCAGAAGTGCCCGCGGCAGGAAACGCCCACATGGGAGCCGCTGTGGGAGACGGCAGCAGGAGCAGGGTTCCCACCAGGGCCATTCACAAGTCACAGGGAGAGGAAGCGCCTTGCATCTTTCTTTCCAGGGAAGTAACAATAGTCAACTGTCGGGTGCAGTGAAAGATCAAAATCACTCAGCAAATCTCCCCTCATTGGCCCCACTCAGCCCTAGGTCACAGGTTTTGCGTCTTTAAAGCTGGCAAACTGAGGAATATATTTGCGCATTTTAAAGATTTTAATGTTATTAATTATTTATAGCCCCACCTTCCTCCACAAAAGACTCCAGGTGACATGTGAAATCCATCCAATGAAAGAGAAAAATATTTTAAAATTTGAAAAGATAGGCACAGAGAAATATAAATAAGAACAGACTGTCCAGACTGGGGAGGCAATAGAATATAAATACGTAGATTTCCACAATACAGCAAACCAAAAAAGCCCGCCATTCTCTGAACACTCAGTAAATGGCAGGGACCCCGAGAATGGCTCTGCCTGGGCAACTCATTTCGTCCATCTCACAGCTGTGAGAGGGGCTGTGAAGACCCCCGACCCACAGAGGAGGAAGCCGAGGCCCCTTTGACACATCTGGCAGCTGATGAGGTGGAGATGTGACTCCAGAGCTGCCGGCCAAGATCTGTCTTCTTAATTACTCTGCACACGGCGCCTCTTTCAGAAGCTAGGCTAAATTTAGTCAGGAATTCCCTGCTGGATAGAGCTACAAGGGAAACGTTCAAGGAAAACTTTCAGAAGACCACATACCATTTCCTCAGGAGAAACAAGCCTTTTCCGGGCACTGAATTTGAAAATATGCTTCTCGTACAGAGCTTCTTAAGGGGCAAGAAGTGGCACAGTGAACTGTCCCCTGCAGGGCGTAACAGGGTGGGGGGAAGGAGGATTTTTTCCTTGACCTTACTTCAAATGTGGGCGCACGAGGATGAGAAGCAGCAGACTGACTTCTGGTCTGCTTATTTTTAAATTGTCTTCAGACAGTGCACCCTTCTAGGGTCTGTGCCTGGGGTGACTGCTCTCGAAATCCCCACCCCCACACGGTCCTCGATATTATCTTGACAGCAAACATGAAATTGGGATTCCCAATCGACGGTTACCAGAAACTGACCTAAATGTCCTGTTTTACAATCATCTTTCTGCATCTGAGCCCAAGGCAAAGTATTTCCCTTCCATGGCCTTGTTTCCAAATCTGACACTGAAACAACTGAAAATGACTTGTTACCACTCTCTGTGGGGTGCAAGTCAAAGGGGCTTGTGCAGATGTTGCTTTGGGGGCTTCCATACAAACTCAATCTGTGCCAACCCCTCTTTAGGAGAGGATTTTTGTCTATGCTGTATGCCAGTGGCCTGAGGACTTACAATGGCATTTAAAAACGGTACAAATTCCTACTGGCCAACTCTGGGGCAATTTGAGCATTAATAATAATAGTAATAATGTTAGTAATGGATTATAGCCCATTGAATAAAATGGGACTCTATGTGTCCATAACAATATTAGTAAACAATTGAATAAATAAATGGTGGAGAAGAGAAAGCTTTTTCACAATAAAAAATACAGAAGAAATGTTGGAGTCAGAAAATCATTATGGATGCTAAAACTAGTGGATAAAAATTTGAGAAGAAACAGTATACAGACATAGTTCAATGTCTGTCTCACAAATTATTTATTAACTACAAGGGAAAAACAGTTACATTACAGTGAGGAAAACTGGCAGACACCACCCTAACCGGGGAATCAAAGCAAACACCGCCAGTAACGGAATAAGCCAACTATGATGTATGGAGAAGGACTCAACCTCTGCTAGTCACCTCTGCCAAAATATATGATCTGAATCTAACCACCAGACAAACCCAAACTGAGGGACATTCTACAAAACAATTGGACTGTGTGCTTCACATATGCCAAGGCCAAGAAACACAAAGAAAGGCTTAGGAACTATTCCAGATCAAAGGAGACTAAAAAGAACAAAATGTTAAATGTGATCTTCAACTGGATCCTGGCCAGGGGAAAAAAAAACAATAGCTATAAAGAAAATTATTGGGACAACTGGTAAAATTTAAATATGGACCTTGGACTAAGTAATAAGATTGTATTAATCTTACTTGTTTCTGATTTTTATAACTGTATTGTCATTCTATTTAAAAACGTCCTTCGTTTTAGGAAATATAGCCTCAGGTATTTGTATATCTCCCACTCACTCCTCAATGGTTCAGAAAAAAAAAATACAGATTTTATGTATACAAACACACAGAGAGAAAGAGAGAATATGGTTAAGCAAATGGGAAAAAACGCAAATAACTAGTAAATACGGGTAAAGGGGCTGTGGGAGTTCCTAGTCTATTCTTGTAACTTTTCTATAAGTTTGAAATTATATAAAAATAGAAAGTGTTTTTAAAAATTCCAAAATACTTCTAGAGCCTGTTTCTGGGTGTCCTTTAAAAGTGCCACTTACACGTGCTCAATTGGAACCTTCCATGGAAGCCACTGGGGGGAAGATCCTAAATTCTGGCCCCACCTCCCAAGCAGATTCTACCGAGGCTGGGGTGATATGCTTTGGTGCATGGTTTGGATACAAAAATCACACGGCAATTTGTGAATACCTCCTGCGGGGGACCAAAGGAAGTCATGACCATTTTTAGAGAGAAGACATAAGGAGGAAGGGCTGAAGAAGAGAGAAACCAAGTTAGAGCCATTTTCACCAATGGGCAGAGCATCCTGGAGCGGCACTCACGTTTTTCATTTTGAAGGACTCTTCCTCCAGAGTCTCCACGGCCAGAATGTTCTCGATGGGAATGCTGTAGAGAGGCTGGTCTCCTGCAGGAGGCCAACACAGAGAGAAAGGTTCACAAAAAAGGCAGCGGCACTCTGCTCTTTGCTCTCGATCCAGTGGCTCTGGCCCGACCTCCCCAGATGAGCCATTCATCCCTCAGGCATCCAGCACAGATTGGGTTCCCTTGGCAGGCAGCGAGGTCTCCGCATGAGCTCATGGCCATTTCTGCTAAGGAGCTAGGGGGCAGGACACGAGGAGGCATTCATTCAGTTCTCTTCTCCTTGCTTCTCGAAAAAGCCAGAGGCTCTAGGTGAGGAAGTGAATAAATAAGACCCAAAACGTGCGGGGGGCCGAGGGGACAGAGAAGGGGCCGCCGAACCAGCACCTCGGTTTGTAGGACACCTTTGTTGTCCACAGAACAAGCCACACGTGGGGCCTTTCATTCACTGCCAGACACCTCTCTTACTCCCCTACTCCCAACAGGATCCACATACATATATATAAATCATTTCATAATTATGCTAAAGTTTCTCTGGGTATCACTGTCTCCAGGAAACATGTTACCCAAACTTTTTAGGAGAAAAGACTTTCTCAACATTTCATAATTTAGATCTGACTCAATTCCAAATCCTGAGAGAAAACAGCCAAACTGGGACAAAGAATTATCACTGACCTACCAGATCAGAATTTCTTCAACTTGGACCCCTCCTCGCTCTCCCCACTACTTTCCCACCCCCAAAACCATACGTGATAAAAGTACTACAGAAGCAAAATTCCACCTACATAAATGTCTAACGAGGGCATTTTTACACTCTGAAAACTGGCCAGGCCACTTACATTTTAAAGAAACTTCTACTGTGCAGTATTCCCTGATAATAGGATGCATAGCTTTAAAAAATCAAAAGCACTTTCTTTACTCTCTCAAGAATATATTTAAAATGGTAGCATTTGTCTGTACTCTTTAGTGTTCGTATCCTAAAGGTAAAGAGGTTTTTGTGTTTGTTTTCTTGTCCCAAAGGTAGAGAAGAACAATGGAGCAAGAATAAAGATGAAAAGCTCCAGCTCAGGGTACAAGGAGGGGTGGGGAGGGGCAGTAATGCTGGAAACCAGAGGAGGAAAGAGATTCCGGGAAGGGAAAAAAGAACATATCGAGGATAGTTACATTTGCATTTGATTTTATAGGGAATTCGATTTCCCTCAAGACTGAGTTTTCCTCACCCTTCAAAGGAGCAGAGGAACGAAAGAACAATGGATTTAATTAAAACAAAATCCTTGGTGAAGCCGCGAGCTCTGAATTTGCTTAAAATCCAGTTGCTTGGGGGCCCTCCCTCCACTGCAGGTTGTCTGATGGTGAGACGGCTGGGCGTCTTCACTAGCCCATTCAGTGTTCACTTTTTGGTTTCTTAGTTTTCTCTTGGGAAAAGTAGAAGCTAACCCCACCACGGGCATAAACTGGTCTCGTGGTCCCTCTGAATAAAGGAATTAGTGAAAGCAAGTAAAAAGCGAACCTTTCTTGTTACCTTTGCTTTTCTGATAGGTAAATTCATGGTTTGTCAGGCGAAACCATCTTTTCTTAAAATTCTTCATTCCAAAGCGTTTTCTTCCTTGTGCCCTCTTAATCATGAACCTGTTGTAAACAAGACACGCTGGTTGCATTCACGTTCTTACGTCTTGCACAGCCCTTCCCACTCCAACATAACCCAGAATCCAAACGTGCAGTCAGCCACCTCACACTTACAAGGCCTGGGGTACTTCATCACTTTTCGTATTTATGATACCTGAAGAAGAATGTGGATTTTTAACACTTTATAATTTTATTCCAAGTGGTAAGGTTAAAAAAATCAAAAGGCAAAGGCCTCTACTTTTGAAACAATTAGCCCTTGTAATAGCATTAACTTTAAATGACCAGTTTTTAAGTTGGTAAGGTGATGGCGGTGAGTTTTATTAAGAACTCTGACAAAATAGCCAACCTCTCCCCTTCTCCCATGCTGAGTCTTTCAACAGCATTCTGTGCTACTAAAAATATCAACAAGAAATGCTCTTAAAAAGAAATGTGCTAGCAACAGTTTCACAGAGCCATGTGTAGGTGTATTTTGGAAGCAAAGTGAGAGGCATTTGAAGCAACTCATTAACAAAACCTTTATTGTAGGTCTTACAGGTTTTTGTATCTCCAACAGTTTGAGCACACCGGCTCTCCGTTCCCTTCAGCACTTAACCCTCTCGTGTGGTGGCTGCTGCTTCACCCCAATACTCCTCTACAGAAAGATCCAACGAGCCACGTGCCATTAAGAGAAATTCACGGAGCAGGAGAGAAACAGGGACCTCAGTAACAATAGATGGGATATTTCCACCTCTTCCCATTGCTTCCGGTATCCCATAAAAAGGAAGAACCAAACCAGACTCAAGAAAAGAAACATCAATTGGCAGGGGGTTGGAAAATAGCTGTATCATGGACCCAACATCAGAGGGCCCACCGGGTTCTCGTACCAAGTCATGGGAGGCAGACATGCCCCCCTACTTATCCTGGGGAGCCTGGGGACCTGGAGGAAATGGCTCTCCCTTCGGAACCAGTACTACATTATGGAAATTGCTTTTATAGGCCGGGTGTTCATGCATTTGAGTGTCTTCTGGTCCAGAGTTCTTGAGAAGGCAAGTCCTTTCTTCCCCATGACCCAAAGTATAAGAGACCATGGGGACATTTGGTTGCAAGGACATAGGGTCTGGGTTCCCATTTCACCAGCTGCTGGTTTAGTCAGGCTCGCTATGAAGGCTGCCAGCACCTGTCATCATTTCCTTGAGATTCAGGAAGAGGAGACTGTAAGTCACGTCTAAGAGAAAGGATTAGGACAGAAAAGGTTTGCAGACTGAAATAGCTCATCAAAATGGTGGAAACTGATACAAAACACATGGAAGAGAAGTCAGCCAGCTATGATTCCTGAGTAACAGATCAAGAGGAGATGCAGTTTCACAAGGACTCTTCCCTTCCAAATGAGGAGCTTCACAAAGAGCAGGAGACAAAGAAAAATGCAGAGACCTGGCAAACAATCCCGCAAAGAGTACAAGGGAATGTACATTGATAGGACTTAGATTTACCACAGGTTCCTTGATACATATCGGCCAAATTCCGTACACAGTGTCCCACCCCTTGGGAAGTAATTTGTTTGAAACAAATGGACAGAGGTGTTCGTGGAAGCCAGAGAGGCACAGGGGAAAGGCTGGGCTCTTCAACTTAGGAACTGGGCTCGAGGTTAGACTGTAGGTTTGCTAACAGCATCCAAATGTGCCAAAGAGTCACAACAGCCGTTCCCACGTCCAGACAGACCCTCCTGCAGGCGTTGCTCACAAGCCACAGATCTTCCCCCAGCTCAGGGGACTTGCAACTGACTCCTGACGTCTTACCTGGGTGGACTATTACCATCAACTGTCTGTATTGTTAGTTTAAGAGTCCTTAACCCAGCAGCCGGGCAGGCCGAGCAAGGAGAGACAGAAAATCATCAGACCAAAGGAAATGGAGGACAGAGGGAGAAAGATTAAATAGGAAAAACAAAGTTGGGGGTGATGGGAGTGAGAAAGTTAGGAAAAAAATAATGAAATACATATTTTACTTTAAAAGAACATGAAACATACAATTACACTAAGGAACTGAAACGTGGGAGGTGAGCATAGCTTGGTTTAGGTAACCATGATATAGCAAGACATGGGGTCAAAGGAACTTTTGCACAGATCATTCAAGATATATAGGAGGATGTGCATTGCACCAGAGTTTGAGGCAGCAAAGTGCTGAAGGCAACCTGGGTGCCCCTCAGTAGGGGAGTAGAAAAGTAAATTAAGTGTAAATGTAAAATTCAAAACAAGTGCACACAGAACAGAGAAAACATACAAGCAAATAAACCTATGCAGGAGGATTAGAAGAACACACAATAAATACTGAGAGCGGGAGCGTACAGGAGAGGCTTTGCATGGACCAGTGAGGATTCCACTGGTGGGACAAACTGAGGAGGATGTGGGCCCCAGGTCCACAAAGTTAAAATAATAATTTTTCAAAGACTCTGGATCATTCAACAGGTAGAGAGTAAAAATTCTTATTGTAAATATTTTGGCTGTGGGATTGCTTTTAACATATACTTTTCTTGGGATCTTAAATATAAGATGCTTTACATAAATTTATTTATATACTATATTTCTAGAAACCATCAATCTCCCATGTAAGGTTGAATAGATTTGTTCAGCCTCCCAGCACTGACTGGAGAGAAGTCTACCAGGTTCTTTTAATGAGAAAGTATTTCCTGAGGATCTACTAACTGCCAGGTTTTACGCCAGGTAACTCATTTATCAGGTGAATATTTCTGACTGGGATCACATTTAATAGATGGGGTTGGGAAGGCAGAGGTTTTAAAAGTCATTAGTGAATGGTGTGGAAAGCCTTGGATTAAAAATAGAATATTTTTGTTACACGTAAGCATGATAAATTCAACTCAGCAAATACATGTTAAGCATCCAGGTGCGTGATGGTCTAGTTCAGCATCCTGGCGGGTGACACATAAGAAGCATCACTGGGGAACCTGATCATCTCCTGTGAGTAGCACAGAGAAAGCCCCCAAGAAGCACCAGTTATCGCCTATTGATGGCACGATGAATACAGACAAGATATGGCTATCAAACTGGCACATGCCAAGGGCAGGCTGGTTGACCCAGAAGCTCTTCAAAGCTGAAATGATAGGTCCAAATCTCCAAGATTCCATTGCCGGGGTAAATGCAAAGTGCTACACTTGGTTTTAGGACATGATATAGGAGAAGTACAAGAAGGGGAGTCTTGATTCATGGAGTAAAAAATCTCAAGTGTTTCAGTGGACAAAAACCTCCATATGAATCAAAGTGTGAGGCAGCTGCTGAGGAGATGGACTGTAATTGTCAGGGGCATTAGCAGGAGTCCAGTGAGAAGTGTGAAGAGGGTAACGGTCCCACTGCACTTTTATTGGTGTGGCCATGTCTGTAACGCTAGAGCCACCCTTCTTTAAAGCAGAGTTTCTGAACATACGATATGGAAACCCTTGTGAGGAACCAAATGATTTTAGGAGGTATATAGTGGATATTCTCTACTATGAAAGCTGTGAATTTATTTAACATATATTAGAAAAACACGTAACTAGCACATTAATCATGTTATACAGGTATTATTGCTTAAGACATGGATAAGTTAAAGCAAGTTCATTGGAAGAAAAATAATAATGAAAACAGTGCTATTAGGTTGTGGTTCAAGGATGGTCTGTGGATACTCAGGTTTGAGTAAATTCAGCTGTAAGGCAGGGTGGGCAGTGTGGAGTAGACTAGAGGCATTGACTAGGGATCTGGGAACGATGCCACATGATGAACGTGAGAAGGAACTAGAAGGCGGGTGGGGTTTCTAACAGTACCAGTAACAAGGCATCAGGTCATCTTGCACGCTGCTTTGTTCACAGAGAAGTATAAACAAAGGACATCAAGAACACCAGAGCAGAATTCCCAGGCTGAAGTTAAGTTGGATCCAATTTCCATTAATGTTCCTTCCAACTCTCTGGTTTTCTAATACGGGGCCATTTTAGAGGTGTGATATTGACCCCTTTCTTTCATGGTGGAAGGGGAAGGAGAGGCCTTGGACTCAGGAACGTGAATGAGCGTCATAGCACACTTTGGCAGAGACTGTTGATTATTCAGGGGTAATTCAGTCCCTCTCTGAAGTGGGCAGACTTTTGTCTTCTTCTTCCTCCTCCTTTACCACTCTTTGCAAAAGCATCAAAGAATGGGAAAAAGAGAAATGAAAATAAATGGTGCCCAAATCTTATTAACACCTTAGGCAGCACTTAGTGAGGAATGAATTTAATAGCAATGGACCAAAGAGGCCATGCTTCTCCTACATCCCCCAAGCCAGACAACTGGTGGTTCAAGGCCAAGGGGTCCACAAAGGGTCCCAGACTATCTTTGACATGGGAAACCATCAGCCCATGGGGGCCGGATATGGTCCCATTTAATGGCTTTTAACAATGTATTAGTTGTGTTGAGATAAATGGAATTTTTCCTACTTCTGGGGATCTTAAAAAAAGGGAAAAAAGTTAAAATTAATTAAAATATTTTAAAGAAAATCTGTTGGGGTTTGGGGTGGGGGGGGGAGACACAGGGAAGCCCCACATCCATCCACACTTTTCTCATTCCCACTCTGGCTCCAGCAGGCTGAGTCCTTACCCTTCTTTAAGCAGGATGGGCTGCTCTATGCTTTTGTGGTCTCTTCTCCCGGAGGACGAAATCAATTCTAAGAACTTAAGGGAGAAAGAAATCATGTCGTTAAAAGGGAAATGACTCTTTAAAAGTCTCTTCATTCTTACACAGAGATGATGGCTTTAGGACACTCTGTGTCTTCAATCTGACAGAAGAATTTGGGAAGGCAGGCACAGCCAGACTCCCAGGAAACCAGCTCTTCTGTGAGAATCTTGGGAGTTCTGTGCTTGCTTCCACAGAAGCTTCTAGCCTCCCGCCCATCACCTTGCCCCATTAACCCTTCCAGGGAAGGACTCACCCATACCCTCAGGTTACCTCTGCCCTACCCTGATGTGAAAAGGTGTCAGTTACTCTTTCAGAAGCACAGCCAGGCTTCAGGTAACACCTACAGACACCTGCATTTTAGCCCAAAGGTGACTCTCCTGGTGGAATCCGAGGTATCGTGAATTTGGCGGGAAGGTCTTTAGCAGTGGAGAGTACAGCACTTACCCAGGACCCTATCCCTGCCTGCCTGAGGGAGGCTCGCTCCCACCACCACATTCTCATCTTTCTGTAACTAGTTTCCCCTGATGCCTTGGCAGGGTAGGGCTTCTCTGCTCAATTCGACCGCTCCATAACATACTTGGATTACTTCCATCAACCGATGGCTATAAAGATCGAAAATGGTGGCTGGTATGAGTTCTGGTCCCTTCCTTTCTCCTCTATATACAGGCTTTAAAAATCATTTGTGAGCTAGAAATATTTGAGATTGCTTCTAAATAGCAGAGAAAAAGCAAAATTTTAGGATCCAGTAGAGTTCCTTCCCAAGGAATTGTGCCCCCTAACTTTGGGTCTGGAGTCCCAGGGATCTCTATGGCTCTACTCTGTAAGGCATTTGGGGTCCTTGGAGTATAGAAACTCATAGAATAAATGAGGGTGACAGGCCCAAGATCCTAGGCTTGGGAGTAGGGCACTACAGCAACATTCTGTGCAGGTGTAATAGGCAGGTCAGCTTAGAGAGGAAGAATTTAGACACCAAAAGAGAAGGATGAGAACCACAGAATATCAGGTTCCAGACGGGAGTCATGCCAAGAAGAGCTCAAAAGCAGCTCTGTTTGGGGGTGACAAAAATGTCTTGAAACTAGACAGTAGAGATGGCTGCACAACATCGTGACTGTACTAAGTGCCACTGTTGGGGATCGAATTGTGTCCCCCACAAAAGGCATGTTCAGGTCCCAACCCCTGGTTCTATGGGTGTGAACCCATTGGTAAACAGGACCATTGAAGATGTTACTAATTAAGGTGCACCCCAAATGAAGGAGGGCCGGGCATTAATCCAGTATGGCTTAAGTCCTTAAAAGCAAAGGAAATTGGACAGGGAAGAGAAGGCCCTGAGGAGGAGCTGGAAGTCAACAGAGCCCAGAAGAGAAAGCAGAGGACATCACCTTGGCACGGGAAAGCCAAGGAATCCAAGGATTTGCCAGCCAGCCCCAACACTACCGACCCTAGAGGCTAGCAAACCTTCTGGGCTCTGAAACCGAGAGCCAGTGAATTTCTGTTGTTAAAGCGAACCCAGTGTGTGGTATTTGTCGTAACAGCCTGGAAACTAGAACAGCCACTGAATTTTATACTTTAAAATAATTAATGGTTAATTTTATGTTATATGAATTTCCCTCCCATTAAAAAAAACAAACACACACAACTCTGTCTCTTAGGAACAACATATGATATGGAGGAAAGTAAGTATATGTTAATTAGGGTCAATACTTACATTTTTTACTGCATCAGCATATTTCTGCTCATTGAAAAATTCATAAAATGTAGCCATGTAGGACTCCTTAAAACTGGCCTAAAACAGAACAGGTTACTTAATGAAGCCTAAAAATGTCTTGGCTCATGTCCCAAAGTTAACCAATCTAGAGAAATGAATTGTGATAAGTCTAAATTATAATAATGAAGCAAACGGGAAAACCTATGTAACATAGGGAAATGAAACAGAGTATCAAGTGCTGTCTAAGAGATTTTAGCTCAGGTATAACTGACCTTAAATCATAGAAATATGTTAAAACGTTTATATAAGATGAATTAGATTTGAACTGTATTTTTAAAAGCTACTTAAAAGAACCTTCTGGCGAATTCTTTGGGAAAAAGGGTCCTTTGGTAAAAATGACTATGTACCCTTTCCATGTATTGGGTGATTAGAATCTGGATTTTGGAGTTTAAGAAGTTGTTAGAATTGGCCATCTAGAAGGTGGGCTGTGGCATGGACTTGGCATCAGAAGGCCTGGTTTCCAGCCCTGATGGTGCCACATCCTCTCCTTGGACCCTGTGCTAACCACAGAGCCTCTATCTGTATCAGATGCCTCATCCGCAAACTGGGGGTAACGGAATCGACCCTTCAAAGGGCTTCTCTGAGGCATGAAGAAGGGGGTACATGTGAGAGGTCTTCAGTAGTGCTATGGAAGTAGAAGTGCCACGACTAGCTGGCAAACCACAAAACCCACCTCATTTTCATATTCGGAAAATCATCAAGCAATCTAAGTGTTAAAGTGCAATTAAGTCAGAGCGTAGGACATCTGGAACTTGACTATACGGCCAAGAGTCTCCAGCCAAGCAAAAGCTGGAATTGATTGGATGGAGAAGAGAAATTAGTACAATCAGCCTACTGTTAGCCACACTATATCTTTTATTTCACGGATGCAGTTTGCCACTGAAGAGGGCTGGTTATCTGCAACGATGCGGCCCTGGCTCACCCACAGCCCTGACTTTGGAGTCATCATCAAGGACGGAGGACAAGGGAACTGGGGTTCGGGGACCTTCTGCTAGTAACTGTTTAACCCTTTCAAGTCAGAACTGTGAGGGTAACTGGGGAAGGCCCTCACCGCTGCTGCTCAAACTGACCCCGCCTTGGGCCCCATCCCCACGGTACGCTTTCATCAAGGTTTTGTAAAACATTAGCATCAAACTTCCTCAAAACTGTTAATCATTAGGCATCTTCTTGTGGAAAAATGGGGCAACCTTTGGAGGGATAAGAGCCTATGACAGATACTTCGTGGGATCCCCCTTGCCCTCTAGAATCAACATCTTAAAAGAGGCAAAACCAGTTTAAAATGGACGGCAGTGGCTGTAGGAGAAAAACAGGTTTGCCATCAAAAGGGTTAATACGAACGTGTGTACTGGTGCCAGGCAGGGGGAGGGGAGGGGCAGGAGGAGCTGGGTTACTCCAGCCCATGCTGGGCTAAGCGCACACAGAGAGCCTCAAGCTTTTGGCTTTTGAGTCCCTGTCCAGCCACTCAGGACCTCACTCCATACAGCGCGGATGTCCTCAGATACTCCAGGCAGAGTTCCACCAGCAGCAAAGCTGGATGGGAGAAGGCCCTGCATTATTGATTTAGAATAAGTGCTTTCTGCCACAGACCAAATGGCAGTGCTAAACTGATGAGGTTCAAACACCTTCCAAATCTATTGATACAAGTTGGATGTGCATAGCTGTTCCACTCAGGTTATGAAGAAAGTGTCTTTCATACTTTTCCTCTCAAAAAGCAAAATCTTATACCAATGCAGAAGCAAAGAGGCAGCTTGGAAGGTACTGGAAATATTCTACTTCTTAAACTGGTTGAGGGAGGGCTGGTTTTATTATTTTTCCTTATCCTCATAAAAAGGTTATACATGTACTTCTTTTTCATGTGAGATATTTCAGTTATATTTTCAAGGAGATAAAAAATCAAAGTGTACTTAAAGACAGAAAATGATTTTAAAAAAAAAGACTTACAGATTTTGATTTGGATAAGCTGCCAAGAGTTTGAATGGTCTTTGAAATAAGCGTCAGAGTTCTAGAAGTCTGTGGGTCCTATTGAAGACAGGAAATGAGAAATGTTAGTTTTCTTCCAATTTTAGTATAAATATTATGATTGATCCCAGAATTACACAGCTGACAAAATGAATGACATAATCCAAAATGCTGCAACAAGGGTGCACATGCACACTCTCTGTGAGTAAACAGAAATAAATATGCAAGCAACATCTCCAGGAGCTGAGGCTGGCACTATATTTGAAGTGTTCAAGTTCATTTGCTCAAGTTCAAGTGTTAAAGGTGTTCATTTAAAGCTTCACTACTCAAAGAGTCATCTGTGGACCGATAGCATCAGTATCACCTGGGAACTTGTTAAAAATGCAGAATCTCAGGTGCCAATCCAAATCTCCTGAGCCTGCAGTTCACCAGGAAGTCCAGATGGCTCCTACGCACAGCCAATTTGGAAAAGTGCCACATTACATCACCCCACTCTGCCCAACACGCAAAAGGAGCATCTTAAAATTAGAAACATCACCGCAAGTTTATTTGTGTTATCAGTTCTGAGTCTCCCAGGTGACAATGCCTGGTGGATTTATCTTTACCCTTTAAAAGGTTTGGAGAGTTTAACACAAAACCAACAGCAACAACGAAAACCCCCTGAATGGACCCACCATTCTCCAATCACTAACCCTGGCTTATTTTCCTTCCAAGCACTTGTCACCACTTGGTGCGTTAGGTTTTTATCTGCTTATCTGCTACTATTTGTCACATTCCAATAGAATGTGTGTTCAATGAAAGGTGAGTCTCTTTTGGTTACTGCTATATCCCCAGCTTTCAGCACGTAGTAGATACTCAATGAATATTTGTTGTTTGAATAAATATTTGTACATGATTGTAAGTACTCCATTTTTTCCTTGGGGTGGGAGCACAGACACAATAATAGAGACCAGCAGTTAAAAGCTTGGCCAAACCATCCAAATACTTTCTGAAATGGTATTAATTCCTTCCAAAATGTACAGTTAATCAGAGCTGATGCAACTTAAACAGAAAGACAGCTAAACCCTCTTGTAGACTAAGGGAGCTACAGGGGTGTGACACGTTTATAAGCCATTTTACAATATAATGGCCTTAAGAACAGCACTGTGTCTTCCATTTGCCAGCACAGCTCTGCAAGAACCTGGCACCAAGCCCATTTGTACATGCTAATTTACAAGAACCGACAGCACAGGAAGTGTTGCGAGGCTCACTTACTGTGTGGTGAGGGGTGAGCTGGAACAAGTTGGGGGAGAGAATGGCAGGAGCGAAGAACCTCAGGAAAATGAAGCTACTCACAGCAGTGTACCTCACGTCCAGGTCATCTGTAACCAGGAAAAAAAGAAAAAGCCAGTTTGCCAGGCCTTCGGGAGATCACATCATCACGGTCTTAGAGGGGCTTTATAATTTACTGCAACCTGCCCCTCCATGAGCATTTCATAAAGACTGCATACAGTTCTCCCCTCTCTTCTGGGAAGGATGGCTTCCAAGACCCTGGCCTTCCATGGACTCTGACTACATCCTGTGTCCCGAGGCCAGGAGTTAGTGTGCCTGCTGTACCTGCAGTTACGAGGTACACAAGGGATCAGCACCATTAAACAGCAGGAGCTCCAAAAACTATACTCAGATCACTGGGAAAGCCTTCATTTCTCAGTTCCCCAAATGCTCAGGCCACTCTTTCTAGTCTCTTCTGTGTTTGCTGACAGCAAAAAGGGGCGAAAGGGCTTTCCCCGACGGACTCGTCTTGTCCTTGGAAATTCAGTGATGCACTGAATTCTATGACATATATACAGCACTAAACAATATACCGCAAGAAGGAACTGCTGGAAAATTCAGCAAAGGAACAGCTTCTCCAAACTAGAGAGGGGCCGAACACAGAATGCGTTAACGTTCCATTCCTAACATAAAAACTATGAGAAAGCTCTGCCAGCAAGGCCTTCTGGTCCCAGATGGCTGGAGGCCCTGGGATTTTGACAGCTCACCCTGAAGAGGACAACTGGAAAGAGGAATTAGGAGACAGTGGCCAAGAGGGTATTGGCTTCCCGGCAGAACCCGCGTGAACACCAGGAACACAAATGGAGAGGAATGGCCGTCAGGATTCCGTTTGTGCTCTGACATCTGTCCGCTGATTCTAGATTCACGCCAGCCTTCTAGATGGGTTAGAACCGTTTGCATTCAGTACTGTCTATGAGACTCTGGAATGTCTTTTTTTGTTGTTGTTTTTAAGTCAGTGCAAGGGCTGTCAAAACAGATGGCAGGTGGGAAGATAACTACCCGGCGGGGGACTGCAGCTATTTTTAGCCGATGTAAGTGTATTCCACGGAAGAGCAACTCACCCTGGAAGCGCTTGGCTGCCGACTCCCTCAGGGAGAAGAATATGTCGCACATGACGGTCGGGCAGCTCACCCCAGACTTGGTGATCACATTGAAGATGCGGTCCACATACTGCCTCAGGTTTTCCTGCAGTGGCGGAAACGTGGCAAGCGGACCCTGAGATTGCACCAGCATCCCCCAGTGCTGGGAGGCAGCCGGGCACCAGTTTGGATTTGCACTTTCTCCCCGAGGGCTGACCCGCGTCGGCCTGTACCAGGATCACTACCCCGGCTGCAGGAGAGGGAGAGGTCTGTGGGGGCCGGGGGACATGCGCCCAGTGCTGTCACACAGGCTGCGGCAGCGGGGACCCGGCCAGTGTCCTGAGTCCAGGCCAGGGCCCCCAGCAGGGCTGAGTCATGCTTAACAGACAACATCACGCCCAATGGCCTCTTCCAGGGAGGGCCATTTTGCTCCTGTCACCTTCGTAGCAAGGGCTTTCCTGCTTCACTTCTCTCCATAGCTCTGGCCAACTTTCTAATGCCACATAGAATTTCTTGTCCATTCTACTAGCATGGAAGTGCCCTCGGAGCAGGGGCGCTTGTCTTTTGTTCAGTGCCGTATGCCCAGTTCCCCAACAGTGACTGGTACACAACAGGTGCATGGTAAGCACTGGTTGGACGAATGGATTGAATGGAAGGATGCACTGGATACTTTGGATGGACTGATGGATGGAGGCTTCAATTTCTTCCATCTGGTCCTGATTGGGTCTCACTGGGCTGACTTCCTGGTCTCCCCAAGTCTATAATCAACCATTTCCTATTGGCCTCCAGCCTCCAGCCCCGCTCCCTGTCCACTGCGTCCCCACATGGCTGCCAGAGGGAGCTTCCTCCCAGGCAAATTCGACCACATCGCTGCCCTGCCTTAGAAGCCGCTAGAGCTTCCTCCTTCTCGCCTGCAGGATTAAAGCTCTCAAGCTCCCACAAGGCCCCTCTGGGCCTGGCTCTCCCCTCCTCATCTGTCTCCACACCGTTCTTTGCACTTCTGGGACTGACCACCCGTTTCGTCCTCTGTACCCTTGGCCACACTGTTCTCTCTGCCTGGAATGCCACACCCCCCCTCCTTACTGCCCTCACCTCAAAAAAGTCATTTTATTATCATTCTTTTAACTGTACAGGTGCTTTGTACATTCTGCTGCACAAAAGATATGCTTCCAATACCTTTAAAAAACAACCTCCTCTTAAAATATGTGCTGAATAATTGTAATATTTTATGACGATGAAAATAATGATTCATTTGAGTTCTGGAGGAGGTGGGGAATAAGGCACACTGCACCTCTGTCTTCTACCCCGAACCTCAACCAGGGACAGAATTAAAATTCATAAGGATGTAATGCCCTGAAGGCAGGAACTTTTTCTCATGGCCTGGCCTTCACATGGAAAGATTAAACTTCAGGGTGAAGTGTCAGAATCAGGGAGTTTTGCATGTTTTTAAAACATAGGCCCTAGCTCCCAGGGGCAATATGAGATGTCCAAGGAAGTTCAGGTACTTCTGTCTGTTGAGACTGAGGAAAAGGACAGGAGACATAGGCTGATCAGCACATGAGGCCAACTCTAAGGGACCACTTCCAGATCATTCCAGGAGGGAAGGAAAGGAGAGGAGAGCAGAAGGAGCCCCCTTGGGAAGCAGAGCTGAGCGAGGGAGTCCACACAGGCCATGGTAGGTGGTGGGAAAGAAATCCAGAACTACAAAAGGTGACGGCAACAAGTAGTTATTGATCTGTGACCGATCATCTTGGACCAGCTGAAAAATAAACTAAATACAAAGCTAAAGATGGATGATGGAAACCTTTCCATTTCAGATTCCAGTGTTCACTCACTGTGCAACGTGTAGCTCAGGCTCATTCTCCACCCCGTTCTGAACTCTTAGAGGGAAACAGAGAGTCCATACATGGACGCAAAATGAAAAACCTCAAAACAGGTGACTGGCTTTGGAAAACGTGTTCATGAACAAAATAGAAGAATGCCTTACCATGTTGTTTTCAAGGTTTTCTCCATCTTTTAACTTTACAGGGTCAACTTCACATGATTTGTGGCTTTGGCAGATCTGCAAAGAGCATTTAAAGCAATGACTATAGCAGATAAGTTCCAGGAGCACAGACTTGGAATGGGCTCGGGGTGCCAGGCCTTCCCGAGACCCAATCCATGAGTCTTGTTCAGACAACAGCTCCAAATGGATAACTCCGCTGCACTGACAGCGGGCACCAAAGCAGGCTGCTGGTAAGGCCAAGGCAGACCCACAGCCAGGCTGCAGGGTTCAAACGCAGGCCCAGCACTCATAGGGCCAGCGGCCTAACTTCTGCCCATGCCTCTCTCCATCAGGTGAAAAGAGGGGTAATACCTGCATCTACTCCCCACAGTTGCTGGAAGGAGTAAATAAAATAACGTACGTGAATAATTGGTAAAGCATGTAGTCTTCAGTCAGTATTAAATAAACAGTACTTGTTGGAAAATCATTTTGCATCACACAGGATTAAGTCGCAGAACGCTTTAATACTATTTTTACTTCAAAATGTTGAAATGGTTCTGCTCACAGATCAAACCAGGATGCTATTTTAAATTCTCACTCATTTGAAAAGAGCCTCTTTTTTTATGAAACTGTTCTGAGGGAAACACTGCCTGACAAGGTATCATATTTAACAGGTTAGGTAAGAAAGCGCTGAATCATTTGGAAAGGAAATGTGTGGTTTAAACGTGTCAGTCAATCTCTACCCTGGAGAAGGAACGATCATATTGTACTAGAGAGATAATGAAAATGAGGAAGATTCCGGAATAACACGCAGAACTTCCTCTCCAAAAATCATGTCCCTAGGGTGAGGATTTTTTTAAAAATAAAGCTGATATTACAATACTAGCTTTTGGTTAACCTAGATAGCTCTGTTTTATGCACTTTTTTGCATGTGTGTTATCTTTCCCCACAAAAACATTGGCTCACAGGGAAATTCTTCTCCTCTCCTCTGCAGTGTTGAAGTAGCTGGAATTGGCAGCTGGGGTTTGCGAGACCCCGACTCACCTCCTCTATGATGGGTTTCAGGGTGACGTGGAGGTAGTGCATCCCTGCCAGCTTCATCGTCTCATCAATGCACTTGGAAGTCAAAGAGTTTCCACGGAAAATGGTATTTGGGTCTCTGGAAAACAGTTTTGGGGGAAGATTTTTGTCTCCTCACGTATTTTAAGGAAGTGGGGCCCATTTTTGAATACCCCTCTATGTGATGCAGAAATAAGGTCACCCTGAAGAGTCTGTTTTCAGATTTTGTACAAGGAGAAGACCAGGCAAGATGCTTTGTAGCTCGGGATTCTGAAATCCCTCCATGTCTCTCTCTGCTTGTGTAATAAATCTACCAGTGCTTTTCAATTCAGAGAGGGATTTAAAAAAAAAAAAAAAAAAAAAAAAAACTTGATCTTTGCCAGTTCTCCCTTTGTGAGGTTTATTTTTGCAATGAATTAATGATTCTAAAACCTCTGATCAGTATAGAGGGTCTGGCAGGGAAGCAAACAAACCAGGTTGATCTTCACCTTACTTAACTGGTGGGAACATTCTGGGTCTGTCTAAATCAACCGGCCCACCCTCTCCCTGGGGGTGACTCGGGGAGCAGCTCTTGCAGCAGAACACGAAGAATGCATCTTGAGAGAAGCAACCCGCAGTTCTTAACTCCACTTATTCAGGGTGCTTAAAATCTAAACATGAAGTTTATTGTCCTCAAAGTAGACAATAAAAACACTATTAGGAATTGAATCCTTTCTCTAAAGTAAGCAGTGCCAATTTTCACCCACTTCTTTGCACGTTAGCTTTGGGATTTTGTAAAGAAAAGGTGAGTTTTCAAAAAAAAACATTGTGTCTCTGAAAGAAAAATCCGAAGTTCTATGATTTCTTGGGGAGCCTAGCTAGACTTTAATTTCCTCAATACCCTGCAATTCAGTGTGTGGTGGGGATTTCCACTTTCATTCAGTTACCCAGATCCTCTCCTGCCTCAGTTTCCCACCTGGGGCCGGCAGTAACTTTAGATTTCCCCGACTCCTCCTAGGCTCTCCTGCCCAGGTGGACTGGACAGGGATCCCGGGCAGGTGGGGCAGGCAGGGAAGGAGGAGGTGTGGGGAGGGGCAGGGGAGGGGGAGCAGGGCCAGGGCGCGGCACTCACTGCGTCCTTTTCACTTCGGCGTTTGCAATGGCGCTGATGAAAGGCACGATCTTGCCATAGTGGAGGAAGAGACGCACCAGGGGGATGGCTGCCTCCTGCTTCTCCCGACAAACTTCTCCCAAAATATGGGCCGCCGACGCAGAGACGGGCTGAGCAAAGAGACAACATGCATTTTTAGAGGACTCGCCACCCAACCAAGACTTCCGGAGCCGCCGATTTGGGCCTGGCAGGCTTCCAGCACCTGGGCCCAGGGGCTCCCCTGGAAAGAGGGGACATTCCCATTTTCCGTGCGCAGCTCTACTTTTCAGTCACCAGGGGGCAGCAGTCTAAAAACGAAGCCCTCGGCGAGAAAATCACCCTGGGGACCAAAATGCTTTTGGTGACACAGCAGGGCCAAAGAAAGAAGGGTGACTTGGTCTTTTCTCCTCTCCCTCACCCTTTTGTGGGGAGAATGTGGCATCGTTTCCAGCCATGATAAACACAGCTTTTTTTGTTGAGACCGAAAAGCCTGTATTTCATGAAAAACCACATTAAAACCTCCAATTTGCAAACATCCTTGGGCTGCTCCCTCACGGGGTCACGTGTACCAGGGAGAATGGGCAGGTTCTGCTCCTTCTTTCACCGGTCCCCACAATTAAAACAGAATTGGGGTCCATGAGCAGAGAAAAACAATGACAACTGGCTCACAGTCAAACATAAAAATTAGGAAGTTGTACACAGTGTCTGTGGGTTCTCACAACGGTTTTAACTGCAGAAGAGTTGGGTGTGTCCCCCCTTGCAGCCAGAAAAAGGAGATAAAGATCTTTCTCAGCAGGCAGGGCACACAAACAAGCCGGGAGGAGACCTGGGGCTCGTGGTTAAGACTCACAAATAAGGAAAGGAAGCAGCTGAGGTGAATGAGGCCAGTCAGGTGGGGCCACACCCTCCCTTGCCCCGAGAGATGTTTGTGACAGTTTTACAAAGGTCATCGGTAGGAACCCCAAAGAGGCACCCAGCAAGCTACCTCCACATCTGCAGACTTTAATAGGAGGTCTCGAAGAGGACTGTAATAGTCTGAGGAGAAAACATGGTCTTCTGTGTAAACCACATTCAACCGTAAGGACCCCAGATCGTCTGGTTTCAGGCTTTTACTGCCGTTATCTCGCGGTTGAAGGAAATACCTGGAAGGGACACACAGGAAAGAGCCAACGTGAGGCAGTGCCAAGCCCAGTGCCCTGCTCCGCAGCTGGGCATCCCATCACCCAGCTCTGCAGGCGTCAGGGGTCTGAACTGGGTGGCAAGGCCGGGGCACGAGGGTGACTCTGCAGGGGAAGCTCTGTAGCCTGAGAGGGTCATTTCCAGCCTGAGGAGGTTTGCCATCGAGGCTGCTTATTAAGAGCCAAGTACTTGTAAGTTAAGGGAGGAAAGTGGGAAAAGGCGGAAGGAATGAGGAGAAGGACAGGACGGGGGAGAAAATGGAAGTAAAAAAGAAAAAGTGTGCATGTGCTTGCATGAAGATACACATAAGTTATGAGGGTAAACTTGGCAGTTAGATGATTTACCTGTGAAGAATAAGACTTGGCAAAGGGCTAGCAATAAGCTGAGCAAACCTGAAATTGTTTTAATAAAAGGGTAGCTTTCAGTGCTAGAGGGAACAGTGCCTGTGTGTTGGTGAGGAGCAATTAGACCATCTGGGGGTACATGGGCATGTGTAGGGATTTTTTTTTTTTTTTTTTTTTTAACTTTTCTGTCTACTCTCTTTTGTTCTACTCCATACAGTCTACTCAGGAGCCACATTTGCTCTAAGTTTTTTTGGCCAGGCAGTTTAAAGATTTTATATGGGTAGAACTTGTCTCTGTGGCACTTAAACCAGCCTGGGGTATTTGGCAAGGTTTTCAATGGGCCACGAGGCAAACATCATATCCTTGGTTACTAGGCTGAGGGGTTGTGTAAGAATAAGCAATGCCTTCAGCTAGGGGCCCAGAATCTCATTATGTAGGCCTATTCTAGTTGCTGTCTTCATGGAATTAAAAAAATACCCCATGATTTCCTGTTGATAGAAAACTCTTCCATTAAGCACAGTGCAAAAAGTTATACACAACGTGGATGACTTTGATGTCCATGGTTTTTGATGTGTGCTATGACAAGCCAGTTCACGTTCTCTTACTGCACTATACATCCGTGAAAGGAAATGCTTGAAGTAAGAGAGCCAGTGGCCAGGGTGAGAAGTGTATGGGACTTCACACTGATGATATTTATTGGGACACGATTTATAAGTTGGTCACAAAATAAAACAAAGGAAGAGGCTTATGCCAAAATACAAAGTACCTTAGAGCAAACAAGAAATAACAATATAGGAAAGTAGTCAAACTTCAGCCATCTGGGATACTTGAGTAAGTTTTGATGTGAAACACCTTCACATTTTAGATATGTAGATTTAAATGGAGATTTTCCTGAAAATACACCATACCCTTTCACACTGTCCTTAACCCAGCGTGCTTCTAATGACTTGACTTTTAGTGGATGTTGTGGGGTAAAGATCGTGAACGTCTATCATGGTACTGAGGCTTTATGGACCAAAGTGTCAGCTCTTTGCCCCTCCAATAATCAGCCCCAAAATGTTGTTTTAAAAGTTGTAAGACCTGCTTTTTATGCCCCCTTTAAGGCTCTGAGCCCTCACTTCTCATTGCCATCAGTGTGATCACCTGTAGCTGCAGCTCTCCTCGTTGACTCTTTTTCACCTGCTATGAAAGTATAAACTGGATCTAACCAAGCTAGAGCTGGTTAGACTCTGTGCAAAATAAGAGCAGGTGGGCTCTAGGCAAGAAGCTGAAGGGTTTAGGACACAGATTTTGTGCCATTTCATTTTGGCCACTTAGAGGCCTTCTTTGCTTTCTTTTGATTTCTCAACTCTGTCCTGCAGAGATGAGGCCACTGGCTAGCTGGACTCCATCTGGGTGTGTGGTTACTTTACCAGGCGTCATAGGAGCTCGACTGCCGTAGGACTTTCAACGGAATCCTCAGTTCTCCCAGAAACTCATCTCCAAATTTCAAGTTACTGGCATTCCAGAGGTCAACTCTGAAAAACAACAATCAAGAAAACAAATTTTATTTAACGAAGGACAGCCTAGGCAGGGATTAGAGGAGCTTAACAGTTTTTTGTTTTGTTTTTTTCCCTTCCCTTTTCCTCAAGGGGACTTAGAACATGACAGAGCCCCTGTTCTGCCAAAGTCCATCTAAATGAAGATCTAAACGAGGTGAGTATGTTTAAAATACAAAGTCAACCAAGGATTACGGCTTTGGAACAAAGACTTGCATTTCCCTGGGGGGTATGTTGGGGACAGGGTGGTCTCCTGGGCTGCAGCCCCCTCCTCCTGCTCTTGACCTGGGAGGTTAACTGTCAGGTACTGAAAGGTGAGACTGAAAGCTAAGCGGCTTTGGTTGCTCCTTCACTTCGGCCTTGTCCCTGGTCTCCATTACCCAAGAAGAGGTCTAAGTGAAGAAACTCTCTATTTACTCCTCAAGGCAGGAAAGCTTCTTAGGATCACCAATCTTATGCTATAAACAGGAGCTCCTTGCAGGGCTGTGTCTTTCAGATCTCAGGCCCGAGCCACTAACATGGTGATTTTGAGTCTGTAAGGGTTCAATAAAAGTTGAATGAATGAATGGAGTCTAATTTCCCCAGGATAATTGCTCCTCAGTGGATGAGACTGTCAGCAGAGAATGATGCAATGTGAGAAGATGTGACAATGCCACAGTCAACAGATTTAAAAACCAGGGTGCTCACTACTTTCCAGCCACATGAAAGTACATCTAGAAAGGAAAACAAAAAACAAAAAACATGGGGCAGCTGTGAATGCTCCTCCTCCACCCTACCTTGGAACTATCCACCAATCCCTTCTTAACCTACCAGCACGGAGTAGAGGAAAAGGTTCAAGCACCCCCAACAGAGCAAAGCGGGGAGAGGGGGTCTGGGTCACAAACAACTGCCAAACCACAATACTATTTATGTTGCAAGCTCTGTGAAAAGTCCAGGTCTGTTAACTTCTAAAATGGGAGGGATCGTTCACTAATCCTTCTTTCTCAGGTGGAACTCTCCAGGGTTTCCATTAGATTTTGAAGCTCTGGTAATCGTATCGGACAACAGGCCCAAGCCCAATGATGTCAGCTGCTGCTGGCAAGTTAACAGGTTTTACATTCCACGGTCAACAACTTAACCAATCATTCATAACATGCTGCAGACCATCTAATATAAAGACTTTTAACCACACATTGGTAGGCAAGGGAAATTAACGTGGGAGGGGAAAATTCTAGAAATTGTACCCCGTGCATTCCGTTATCCTGGCAAACCAAAATGAGAGCAGTCAACATTCAGCAGTACCTAAAAGATGCCATCAGAGGGAATAAAGAAGCATTTGGAAGACAGCGAAGGTGGTATGGGAGGATAACAAGCAGGAATCAATGCCCCGCAGTAGATTATTTTTAGAATAAACAAAACAAAATTTTTAATCTGCCAACTGACAATTTAGGAATATGAGAAACAAGTTGCCAGGCAGTTTTTTCTTTTTCTTTTTCTTTTTTTTTTTTTAATAAGAGAAACACATATAAAAATATTTTTGTTTGTATGCTCTTAAAGAAAAAAATAACTTAGTACTTCACTCTTGAATTTCAAGTCCAATTTTTAAAAAAAGCTGCTTTCTTTTAACAAGAAAAAAGGGGAAGCTGTGTATCAGAAGAGCAGCTGGTACCGAAGGCATTTTCTAAACAAGGACTTGTCGTTTAGTACAGATTCCTCCCAGTGAGGACCTTCCCAGGAGCTCAAACTTTGGGGTCATTTTGTCTCTGGTTCAGTATTTTGAAGGGCTGGAAATGAAGATTTAAACTAACTGAATGTAAAAATTGGGCTCAAATTTGTGCAGGAGATAACTGCAATCCCTGAGGACTTGATGCACAGAGAAAAGATGTGGAAACAAACCCCTCTGTCTTGCATAGTGGGAAGAGGAAGTATGGGGGGGGAGGGAAAAGCCCCTGGGAGAACATTCTGTGCAATCTCAGCGCAGCCCTCAGCCTGCTCTCCCTCGTTCTCACAGCCGGGCCGGCCCATCCCCACCTGGCTGGGAATTCTCTCCAGCCCCTTACTCTTTGCTCTAGAGGCTTGGAAGCTGTTAGGGGTTAATCTGAGGAACCATTGAGTGATTTCTTTCTCTGCCTATGGTATTTTTAATCAAACCTTATGTTCCTCAGGAAATCCTAACTCTAAGAGGGAAGTTAATTTAAAGCCATGTCAAACTTAGGAAAATTCATCAATTTCTCAAATGAGCATGTCTTAAGTCAGACCTCAGCGTGATTGTTGTGGCTCACACAGAATAACGATAACAACATTGGAACCTATACAGCATATTTATTTACTTTCTGCTTCTCCCATTATAACTTAAGCTTCATGAGGGCAGGGGCGTGGATTCCCTGGACAGTGGGTGGTGCTGGCACCCACAGGCGTGCCAGTATCTGCCAGATGAAGAAGAGATACCACGTGTGGCACTCTGCAGGACCACAGCAATTTCACAGCCATTCAGAGTCTCCCAAACAAATCCAATGAGACAAGGGTCTTAAAACTAAGCCTCTGAACAAGGGCAGAGGCATCAAACGGGGTGGGGGAAGCGGGGAAGGGGGTCAGGAAAGAAATGACACGGGCAATATTTTTGAAGCCTCTTTTTCCTTCTGCCCAATTTGGAAAGTTTCTAAGGAGTTTGTGTCTATTGAGCAAAATATCTGTACCGGAAGGTTGGTACAGAAAAAGCAAGGGCTACAATCAAAAAACAAGTAGGAATCCAGCTTATTTTTTAGGTTCATGAAATGGATATTCCTGTAAGATCGCCTTTTACCTGTCCCCGAGTACACAGGACTGTGGAGACTTCTTGGAAATAAAGACTCACATTTGCTTGTGCTTCATTCGATGTTCCTTCAGAATTTTGGACATGAGAACATCTTTTTATGTAAACATCCAAATACCTTTGCTAAACCACATGTGATGTATTATTCTCCTTCATTTCCTATGGAAATTATTAGGATGCAAAGGAAGGAAGATTATGGGGGAAGACCAGCCATAGGTGAGTGTTTAACGAAGACCTGGTTTCTATGACAACATGCTTGAACAGAACAAGGGGAGATAAATATAGGATCCATGAACAAGCTCATTTTACCAGCAACAGTGCTCAGCATTTTCCATAGGAGGAAAGGAACACGTCAGAGGAGACCAACCTAACCTGGAGGACATCAGAGCCCCGGTGATCCCACAAGCAAGTTTATCCTGTTCTGTTAGGAGCAGGGTGTCAAGCAGCTGTTTCCAACACCCTCTCCCTCCACTGCCACTCACTCCTGGTCCCAGCTGCCCTGCCTCCCTTCTGCCCCGGGGAAAGGCTGGCAGGCTTCAGGGGATTTTCCTGAACCTGAGGGTTAGAAGCTACTGGCCAAGGAAGATGGAAGAAAGTCCTTGAATATTTTCCAGAGTTAACGCTAGTAAAATTTTAAGTTATCATCTTTCAGGCTGACAAGAACGGGTTATAAAAACCAAGGGCTTTATCACGAGGGTGGGGTGCCCAAAGCAGCTGGGGCCACAGTTCACTCAGCCGAGCTGTGCCCTCCAGCCACGGACCTCAAACATTTTTGGTGGACGGAACATCGTAGACACTGAGTAACACAAATCTTTCTACCTTAGCCTCTTGGAAGATATTGCAAAGTGAACTATGTGGTACGCAAATAACTTTTCAATCCACTACCTAAATATCTGGGAATTTTATGATAAAGGTTCTTATTTCAATGATAGCTTCTAACAACCTAGGGGTAGAATTACCAAGAAAAACTGAAATTCATTTCTATACATCCCCTAATTAAAAACAAAACAAAACAAAACAAAACAAAACAAAACAAAAATGAACAAACAGAGGAGGTAACGTCAAACCAAAAGTGCCAAGTAGAAAACATTGGACATGGACTTTCTCACTTACCTAATTTCAAGTTTGTCTACATCCTCCTCCTCAAAGTCAAAGTGGGATTTTTTGCTGTAGCTACAGGGTCTGGTCACCTGACGTCATAAATGGAAAAAAAACACACAATAAGCTTTAAACCATGACCCCGAATAATCATCATAACAACAAGGATAAGAATGGCCAGCATTTCTCAAACACTGTATTACGTGTCAGGCGTGACTCAGTGGAGGAGTTACTCTATGTTTAACTGCTGAGGATGAGCCAGGGGAGCCAGTATTCAAACCCATTACCACCATGTTGTTTTCAACGGCTCTGTTCAATTCTCCAGAAGAAACACGCTCAAACTCTTTTCCTTCGCAGCCTCAGGTCCCTGATTTCCTGGGAGTTGGGGTGTCAAGGGGACCCTTGGGCCAGGCACTTTCCACTCATTACACATTTGACCCTCACAATATCACAAAGTGAGGTGACACCCCTCGTTCTGCAGAGGAGGACTTCTTGAGGTTCAGCACGTACTTGAGGTCCCCCAATCCCAGCCGCAAACGGAGGCCGACTCTCCCCGCTGCCTCAGGCCAGCACATGCCCTCCAAGCATCTGAGAACCTACTAGGCACTGGGCAGTGGGGATGGAAGATGAAGGAGGTGCAATCTTCACCCTCAAGGAGCATCCAATCCACTGCCCCCAAGTGGAAAGTGGAAGGCACTGGGGTGCTGGTTACTCAATGTCTAAATTGTCAATCGACTTAAAACCTGCTCTCTTGACAAATCTCCCTGCCTTGCAAGTCCTGTTATTTCTGCTACAGAGGCTTCAGAGCAGAGTGCTTTGGGGGTGGGGGGTGGAGAGAGGCAGCCCCCTTTGTGTACCTACCCAGGAACCCAGAGGAAGCTGCTGAACCTTCTCATTAAAAGGATCAGTTCCTCGTGTCAGGCTGACAGAAGAAACAAGCATTTCTGAGGTTTCTTTTTTATCAATATGACGTGGAAGTTACAAGTACCCCACCCATGAAATCACCACAACTCAAGAAAATAGAATGAAATACTGACGTTGCTCACCAAAGCTGCCCGAAACCACAGCCTTTCAACTTCCTTTCTGAGCAAGGTCTGGAGATTTTGCACCTAGGTATTATTTTCCCACTAAGAGGAGGGGAAGTGCATACCAATGTAGGGGAGGTTAGAAAAGGAAAGAAAATATCAAAACACTGTTATTTTTTCCTCTTGGTATTTTAGGAATCGGGAGTAAATGAAAACATAAAATGGGAATGAAAGAGCTAGATTCAAGGTGCATGTGATGGGGGTAAACTTGAAAAACATTTTCTCCCATGCCTGCCAGTCAACGGGGTCCGTTGACAGTGTGGTGGAACCTCCCCGTCTGTGCTTGCAAAAGGAGAGTAATATATCCAACCGCTGGATCTCAGAAATCACATGAGTTACGTGCTACACTTCCTGTTTTAACTACATGTATACCATATACCAAATTAAAGCCCCTTTCCCTGATCCCCTGAGGGTTAACAGGAGTTAATGCTAGTTTAGAAGCTTTCGGCATAAAGTTCTAATCCGGGATTTGGCATGAAGTCATTATGTGATCTTGCTTAAATTGCTTAACCTCTAAGCTTTAATTTTCTGATTTGTAAATCAGAGGTAAACGCTAATGTGGTTTGCACGTGTGGAAGGCGTCTTCAAAGGGAGCCACAGGGCTCTCCACGTCCCCGGCCCCAGCAGCACCCAGATGCCCCTCTCTCCCTCCTGACCTCCTGTCGTCTGTCTGTCTGTCCCCTCTGCTCATTGCTGCCAAACAGGGTCCTCCCTCAGCCTCCCCCAGCTCATAAAATGGTGCCACCCTCATCACCTGCTATAGCATTGGGGTGCATTTTGACTCGCCCCGTCTCTCCTCCACTGCACCAGTCCTAGCGATTCTACCTCCAAAACAGGCCTCAAATCCGGCTTCTGGTACCTTCCTCATCCTAGCCACATTCACCCTGGGCTGAAGCTTCCCCAATGACCACGAGAGGCCTCCACACCGATTCTAGCTCTGTTGCCCCACCCCACACCAATCTTTCTCCTCCACATAGCACCCAGCGATCTTTCTAAAAACACGGCTCGTGCTGCTTCCCTGCTTCAAGTTGCTAAGTGGCTCCCACTGCACCTGGTCATGCCGTCCCTGCACGTCCTCAGACTCGGCTGAGCCCTCTCCTGGCCGCCTCCTCCTCAGCCTGCAGGTGTCTGCTGAAACGTCACCTCCTCAAGGAAGCTTTCGCCCCCTCCTCTCCACGGTCTTCTCCTTTGTGACACCCTTTCTTTTACTGCAGAGCACCATCGCCATGTTACTACAAGGGCTTGCCTGCTTACTGTCTGTCTCCCACACTGAGCTATCAGCGTGATGACAGCAGAGCCACATCTATTTGCTGTTCCATTTTATTCCCAACAGAACACCAGCACGTAGTAGGCACCTACTGCATTTGATGAATGAATGGAGTTGGTGCTTACAGAATTTAAAATAATTTCATTTAGGTACTTAAGGCCGTTTTAGATACAGTCCAGTTCTTGTCCTGGAAGAAGATGGCCTGGAGGCTAATTACTTCCTATTGAAACTAAATGTCTACTTTTCCGTTGTTTCACTCCTGTAAGAGGCTGCCTGCCAGCCCACAAGGACAGGGCTTCTTTTCTCTGCTCTCCTTTCCTGGAGGGTGAGGGGAAGGACAGTGAGGGACCGAGTCAGAAACCATCAAGGGCTGTTTTCCAGCTGAAACTGAAATGAGATAAGGAGAGCCTGGGAAGAGATCTGCTGCTGCTAAGCAGGGGGTTGAGCCACCTTAGTCAAAGACGTCAACTCCAAACAGCAAGGTTAACTGAGCCCTAACTCCAAAGTTCTCTGGTTTCTGGGCAGGTCTGCTCCCTAAACTGAGGCTGAAAGTGAAGTCATATCTGGTGAGTCCTAACCAGCAGTGACAATCTACTGAGGTTTAAGGCTTTCTCAGGAGTTTTTACATTGGCTATCCACACCATCGTTTTTCAAAATCATCCGTGGGTTGTCAGATTAGTTCAGTGGGTTGAGATCAACATTAAAAAAAAATGAAATCATATACAAAACAGAAAATAAATGTATAAATAAATGAGTCAGAAAAGAGTAAAAATAGACATAGGTATATGAACGAATTGAGTTGCATCTTAAAATATATTTCTACTGTGCATTGTATTGAAAACAAAAGATTGGAGGCTACTGATCTAAACCATTCTAAGGCAGCATGGACAAGGAAGGCTATTGCTGCCTTTAATTGACAATTTATAGTAAAAAACTATTTTCTACATTCTCTGATCAAGAATTCATCCCTGCCTTTGGAGTTCCACAATGAATCACCCTGAGGTTAAGATGAAACACCACTGGCTTCTTGCCTTATCATGACTCTCTTAAAAAATATTTTCTTCTTTTGGCTATAAAATGAGAGCTCCTACGTAGTCCACCAGGTATGACTTCTATCTGTGACAGACAGTGGCTCCTCATCCTAGGCTACAGGACAGTTGTTGAGGTCTTGTTCATCTTTATCTCCCCAGGACTTGGTACATATTAGGTGTTCAAGAAATTTTAATTAATGGAATGAAAACCTGCTTAAATATATCATATATGGGCCTTCTTAAAGTTAAACCAGCTGTTTACTTGTTCCTCTGTTCTGCAAAGTCTTCAGCTCTCACATCTGCCATCTTATTAATTTTGGTGCTTCACATTCTGAAAGGCAGCCAGAAAAATCTCTGGGTCTGAATGAATTTTCCCTTTTGCTCCAAAAACTCTCACAAGTTCCAGTGACACAATCCTCCCACCACTGCTCAGGGAAGACTGGGTGGAACACGTTTTTCTTTAAAAAAAAAAAAAAGAAAGAAAGAAAAGACAAGAAAAATAAACAACCCCCAAAACCACAAAGTCCTGATAATTTGGAAGGCATTCATTTGTCAGCATTCAACTCAAAATTGGGCCAGTTCAGCAAGCAAACAAAATAGCTCTTCTCTCTAGGAGGAAGAGGGAAAGTTCCCGGGGAATTCAATAGATCAAAATCAGCAGGGAACCCACACACACAGCAGGGCTGGGGAGGGGCAGGCCGAAGTGATACTGCGTGTTCTGTGTTCCGGTACTTGAAAAGAACTTTCAAAAGGAAGTAGGTAATTGAGATGGTTCAGACCTAGACTTCTTGCCAAAGTATCTCAAAGTGTAGAGTTTCAACTTAACATCCATCCCACTCAAATACCAACCTCAAAATAAAACACTTCGTCAAACTGGGGGTTGTTGGTCTTCTTTTTCACTTTTGTCTTCTTTGCTTCTGATCTGTAATCAAGTAAGGATTAGGATTAAAAATAACACTGTTGATCCCAAATCTCTTGGTTTTAGCTATTAAATGCACAAGTAACTTACTGCCTTTATTAATCTTACAAATATTTCTGTTTGTCTCCAACTCCAGATGGTATGTAAATCAGGAACCTTTATTGGCCAAAAATACCCAAAGTGAAGAACATAAAGGATCTCTTTTTCACAAAGCAATTTTAGAGCAATAAAGGTTACAAAGGGAAGTCAAACTATACATTCTACCTTGAAGTGCATCCTGCATTCTTCTGAATGAGGTTTTATCATCATTTTTCCAAGGTGTCCTCAGTGATTGCTACCCATGTCTATCAGCACTAAAATCAAAGCCAGAGGGGACGGGTACCGGTAATCGCTACTTGCCTGTATGGTCCTGCTAACGTCACAGTGGCATAAGGATCACACTGTCCATTCACTATGGGGAGGCCTTGGCACTCGAGGATGCTGAGGAGAGAAGCGCAAAGGGGACAGTGATCAGGACAAGCAGATGAGATGCGAGACCCGGGAGGCACACCTTGACCACAGTCTCTTCCAAGGTGTGCCCTTGGTTCCGAGAGGGCAGCTAGTTTAGCGAGGCTACGAGGAAAGAGGCATGAATTCTCAGCCGTCTTGGTCACTTCCTGGAAGCAACCTGTCTACAAAACAGTAATGGAGGCACTGATTAACAATCACAAAACATTTGGGAAGAGAGGAGAAAAATCCTCGTCCAGCATGATGAGTAAGTACGTGTTAAATTCAGTGTAAAACAACCTTCACTGAGGAAAAGCACATGTTTCCGATGACTTATGTGATTTACAACACTCTCTTTGAATGCTACCTTAACAACAAGCAGGCACAGGAATAAAAAACAGCATTTACTTACTTACTGCACCGTTCTGAGTGCTTTGTACAATTCACTCACTTAATTCTCCAACAATCTTCTAAAGTAGGTACTATTTTAAATTCCATTTTACAGATGGGGAAACTGCAGGCTAGACAAGTTAAGTGACCTTACAGCCAGTAAGTTGCAGAGGCAGGATTTAAACCAAGAGATTGATGTCACTGCCTACATACTTGACCTCCAGGCCATATATGCCTCGTGGTACTTGAAGATTCCTCCCAGTTTTAGATTTTACTTATTTGCTGATTTCTACCAGCAGGTAGGGCAACCCACTGTCAGGGTTCATAGTTTTCCTCAAATTCTTGAACATAGTTACAATAGCTATTTTAATGTACTTATCTACCAATTCATCATCTCTTACCATTTCTAGATCTGTTCACATGCACTGATTTTTCTCCAATTTATGGATCACATTTTCCTGCTTCTGGGCATGTTGCTAACCAGATACTGGACATTGTTATTTCATACTGTTGAGTGTCTAGATTTTATTATCATTCTTTGAAAAACAAAGCTGTTGGACTTTGTTCTAGAAGGCAGTTAAGCTTCTTTTGATTCAGGTTGATCATTTCAATTCTTGTCTTAAGCTTTGCTAGGGGAGACCCCTGGGAGCCTTTACTCCAGGGACGGTTCAGCCTTCTACAAAGGGGTGGCCCTCCTGGAGCCCACATTGAGCATCTGGGGTGATAACAAGGACTCTCCTCTCTGGCTGGTGGGAACTCAAATGATCCCGGGCCTCTCGTGGGCTCCAAGAAGGATTCATCGCACAGCTCCATACTAGCTCCACTGCCTGCCTGTGTGACGTTTCACCCTCCACGTGTGCTGCTGAGTATTCAGCAGAGACTCCTGGAGCTCTGCATAGCTCCTTCCTCTCCAGAAGTTGGCTCCACAATTTCCAGCCGCTTCAGACCCCCTGAACCCCCACCTCTGTCTCTTCAACTCATCGGTCAGGCCCTGCTTAGGGTCCCCTTCCTGCTCCCCGGTCCTGAATGTACCTCCAGGCTGAAAGCTGGAACTAGAATAGGGCTCACCTTGTTTGTTTCTTTTTCAGGGATTATAGCACTGTGTCGCCAATTGTCCAAGGTTTGAAAAATAGATCATGCATATAATTCGTCCAGATTTTTAGTTGTCTTCAGCGGAAAAGTAAGTCCAGTTCCAGTTATTCCATCATAGTCAGAAGCAGAAGTCCTAACCCCAATATTTGAATGTAGTTTGGTACAGAGACCATACAGATCCATAATCACCCTCCAACAAATATTGCAATGTTCAATTTTCTCCTTGCCATTGGGAAGTTGGAAGACACCGGATACTCTCGTTCCTTTGCAAATAAGCTATCTGAGCTTGCCTCCTCTCTGGAAGCCTGTAGGTTCTTTTCTTTATATATGGGGCTCTAAAATTTTACCAGAATATTTCTGCATAAGGAAACTTTTCTTCATTCATCCTCCTTAGCACTTGTGGGCCTAATAAAACTGAAGCCAAGTCTTTCCTGCGCTTAGGGAATTTTCCTTGAATTTTCATCTCCATTTTTCTTCTGGAATGCCTGTTAGATAAGGTTGAGCCTCATGGATTGATTCATTATTTCTATTAACTTTACTCAATATTTTTCAACTCTTTCCCTTTCTACTCTACCTTCCGGAATAATTCTTTGTTTATCTTCCAGATTACTTACGTGGTCTTGATAATCTTCCTCCCTTTATTAACTCAACCATTAAACAAATATTTGTTCATCCATTATCTCATCCATCAAACGAATATTTACAGAGCTCTCATTATATTTCAGGCATTATTCTAGGAACAGAAATAGAGTGGGGAATGCGACAAAAAAAATGGTCCCTGGAGTCATGAAGCTTATGTTGTGCTTGGCTGGTATGGCAATAAGAAGTGTAAGAAAGTAAATAAATAATATAGAATTACCACATGTGACCAGTGCAGAGAAGGAAATAAGCTAGATACAACAACAGAGAAATACAGGGTGGTGGTGAACCCACTCAGTTTGGTCAGGGGGCTCTCTTGGAGAATGTGACACTTGAAGTTGAGATCTTACAGACAAGGAATCCTCTTCTGGAAGAAAGGGGAGAACAGAGGATTCCCAGGAGAAGGAAGAGCCCTGAGACAGGAAAGAGCTAACTGGTTAGCTCAGAAGATTTGCTTCCTCCCTGTTGAAATGATTTGAGTCTAATGGTAACATGTTTTTATTAGATTCAGTTGTTGATCAGGAAATTGGAAGTAAGGTTGAGATAGATAAGTACATGTGCATTTTGGAGACCCAGAGATAATGAGTTTTCATGGCCAGCATCATAGATGGCATTGCTAAGTATCTAACAGGAAGTAATTCTACCCATATCTTATTTCTTAAGAAACACGCTGCTAAAAGCTGGACCGAGAGCCCATCTAGAGTACATTTGGTAAACCATTTGAATTCCTCATTTTCACCCCTACTCATATAAAGACCAATTTGAGAAACACTCTATTCTCTAACTCAAAACAAAGGTTGGCTCCTGATTGCAGTTACATAAAGATATCTTGGAGAAAAGAGAAAAATCAAAACCCCTACCATCTGGCATGCAAAATGCACAAACTGGAATAAAAGCCATGTTAGCCTCAATCATGCTCTCCTCACAGAAGAGGGTGTCACTTCATTAGCACCCTAACAGCTTTATGAGACAATTATAGCACAGCTGCACAACCCATGGGGGGTGGGCACGGACAGGGGAGAAACACTCACTGGGATTGCCTTAGATTACATAAAGTTAAATTTTATTTTACTTGAAAACTATGGTTGCAAAAACAGGCATATTCTCACACCATGCATTTGTCTAGGACCTATTCTGTGCAAACCAAATTCCATGAATGCATAGGAATGTTAGAGGTATGTAAAGAAGGGGAGTAAAATATTTGCAATATTGATCATTTATAAGGAGCTTCTTACATCCTGGAAAGGAAACTTTGAGACATACCAAGTGACAAATGCAGTCAATTAATCTGGAATTTCAAGTACAATATTTTATATTTATTTTAATATTCATGGGTTTCGGTATTCAACCCGACCCTTGAAAAATGGTTACGCTTCATAGCTAGGGTAACAGGCTGGAGGTGAAAAACCCTTTTGCATTTTCTTTCCCTCCCTAGACCTCAACAACATTTTGGCCTTCACTTCTTCACCCAACTAGGCGGGATGCACAGCATATCTCCAGTGTCAGGAAGCCATCAAAGCGAATGGGAGGGCTGCAGATAGTCCCTCTGGTACACATCGATAAAGCACTAACAATAGCTACAAGTAGTGATTATCCATGCCAACGGCATGGTGCATGGCTTTACTTCGAAAGGTTTCTTTGACCTTAGAAAGATAGAACCACAAATCAATAGCCCCTCGGCATTTTATTATTATTTTTTTAATTCTCTAATAATGGAAAATAGGATCTTTACTGGATTTGAGATCTTGTTGGATGTCTGATAAAAGATAATCTCTCGGTTGGCTTCACTTGGCAGACTTGTACACAGCAGTGCACGTCCCGACGGGAGCCAGCTGGGAAGCCCTGCTCTCCTTCCCTGGTAATCAGTGTCACAGGTGAGTCTGGCAGGCAGGGCGGCTCCCTGCTGGCTGCTGTCAAGTCAGGAGAGGGACTGGGGGTGGGTGGGTAGGGGGTTGGTTCAGCAAGGGCTTCCAAGGTTAAGGACAGGATCCTTTTGTTTCATTTGCTAGGTGATGGAGCTTTAAAGTAGAAAAGCACATTTAACCCTCACTTTAAGACAAAGTGGGCAGGTACAGTACATAATACCCAGGAAAAGGACCCCATTTCATAGAAACGAGAAACTCTGGAACCCTTCAAAAGGAAGGGCTGCAAAAGGAGTCAAGCAAGGCAGTGATTTCAGCTCTAACAGAAGCCAAGGATTTAATTATGTGGGCCAGAGTGCCTATCTCCTTTCCCCTTTTCCATCTTCTGGATGCACTAGCTTTATAAAGGAAAGAGGTCCAAGATCCAAAGAAACATTTATAAATAATGAATTCATCTTCAATCTATAACATGATTTCCCCCTCACAACTGGCATAGACAACAGTAGGTGACCTTGTGACCTCCAGATCACAAACATCAAACTACTTGAATCCCTCAACAAATGGTGATCGAGCAGGTCGGAATTAATGGTTATTAAATAGGCTCATAGCACTCCATACTTCTCTAACACTTATTTAACTGAAATTAGATGTTTATATAATTATGTGTTTAACATCTGTCTCCCCTGCTAGAGTGTCAGCCCTGTGATATAGGCTGGGTGCTTGGTACATAGTAGGTATCCAGTAAACATTCTTTAAAGAATCAATAAATTAGTGAATGAATAAATCTTTAATAGATGCTGGGCTTATCTTTTTTGGAAATAAAAAACAGAAGGACAAGATAGGGCATCTGATTTTAAGCTTGTAATCTAGTTGGAAGAATATGACATTCACAAATGCAAAGATAATGGTACCAGACAGGGAACAGCGGGTACCACACCCATGGTTCTGGCAATGAGAGGTACAGGGAAAAGGAATGAACATCCAATGAGCATCTGTTAAACACTAGAGAGCTAGAGACACAGCCCAGTATCATGATGCCAAACAAAGACTCTGCAGTGAAACTCCCAGCTCTGCCACTTACTAGCAATAAGACCTTGGGGCAAGTTACAGAATCCCACCTTTGCCTCAGTTTACTCTTCTACTAACTGGGGTTAAGAATAGACACCTTCCTTGTGGGGCTGTTATCAGGATGGAATGACAGTATTTAGAATATCTGACACATGGTAAATATTTGATAAACAAAAATTATAAGCCTTAGAAAGTCCGGCAAATTAGTTGTCTCCATTTTATTAATGAGGAAACTGAGGCTCAAGATCAAAAGGCTAGGGTTCAAGTCCATGTCTGACTGTCTCTGAAGCCTATGCAGTATAAAAAATGGATGGATGGATGGATGAATGGATGGATGGATGGATGGATGGATGGAGAGGTAGATCGATGGATGGGAGGATGGATGGATGGGAGGATGGATGGAGAGGTAGAAGGATGGATGAGAGGATGGATGGATGGGTGGATGGATGGATGAATGGATGTATGGGAGAATGGATGGATAGGTGGATGGATGGATGGGAGGATGGATGGATGGATGGATGGGACGATGGATGGGTAGATGGGGGCTCAAGTACACAACAGATATAAAGTGTTAGATGAAAGATCCTGTGACAAATGAGACTTAGGTTCAAGGGTGCCCTGCAATGAAATCATCTCATTTCCCTCCTGCTATGGGGCACCCCAGGCTTCATCAGTCAAAACAAAAGTGGCTTTTGTTAGGGATTGAACTGTGAGTCAGCCAGTGGACCCTCCAGACAGAGAAAATCAGAATGACTCACCAGAACACACAAGTCAGGATGTTAGAAAGTAAAAGAAAACAGAGGGACATGAGTTACAGTAGGGAAAAGCCACAGTGTGGTTGGAAAGGCTGGGACGGCTGAGAGCACAGGCCAGAGGACTCACCCCAGGCACAGCATAAAAACGCTCAGTACAGGACAAGCACCACCAAGGCAGAGATGGTAACTTGTCCTAGTTGTCGGAATTGAATGGAAAAATGTCCCATTTCCCATCTACCCAACTTTCACTCTGCAAATTCAGGCAAGTAACAGAGATTACATCTGTCCTTCAAAATAGATGGGGAAAGCCCAAAGATCAGTATTCTTTAAGCGGATGCAGGAGAAAGGAGTTAAAAAAAAAATGCCCTCCCTTCCTCTCTAAACCTTCAGCCTTCCAAACCCAGGGTTATCCTTAGGAAAACAAATTTCAAGGACTCACAAGACAAACTGGGGTTCAGGGAAGTAAAGGAGACCTTGACCTTGTTCTTCATTCCTGTAGAGGCAGTGGACAGTGGGAAAGGGTGAGTGTACTGCCTGGCAATACAGAAGGGGTAAGACGGACAGGAAGTGGGGAGAGAAAAAGCTGGAAAGACTCAGAAAGCCCAGCCAGGAAATGTCCCCCAGGGACCACACAAGAGAATGTGAGAGCCAGAGGAGGGGGGAGAGTCACCCTGGAGTTGAGGGGATACCGAGGGGGGTCCAGAAGCATGGGGTGGTAAGCTCTCACTCTGAAACTGCAGGTACTTTAACCTTTGGGTGAGCAGAATCATCTGTCCCAAGAGAAACACCCTCGGGGGCTGTAAACGCCGGGCTCAGCCCCGTCTCCACCAGGCTCCGCGACAGGCAGCAGTACAGCTGTCATCGTCTACTGAGCAAAATGGGAATAACAGAGTCGTAAGTCATGGTGCCATCTGGGCTGAACAATGAAGGGATTCCCAAGCAAAAAGAGAAGACTTGACGGAATGAATGTGCCTTTTCCCAACTGGTTTCTCTCTAAAGGTCTAGTAGCTCTTGCTGTGTCCGAGCATAAAATGTTCTGTGTGCTTTGCCCAAGCCCTTGCTAACCTTTTAGGTACCAGGCCGCGAGAAGAAAACCTACACATGTAGCCTCGTGGGTCGTCAAGCAGGGTGGCATGGACTCGGTGGGCAACCAGCCCCAGCGTGAGCCCTGCTTTCCATCTTTCCAAGGAGGGCAGGGGAATGGCTCTCAGCGCCCTTTTACTCAGTTCAATCCAGCCACTTAATCTGCAGGTGCTCCTTCAAAACAGCCCCATAGTCCTGCTACTCTCTCGCCCTGGTCGAGCCCACTGTTGGGGGACATGGAGGGAAGAGGCTTAGCTCAGGGCTGTCACATTGTCACGTTCAATCTATAGGGCTTCTTCATCCAGTTAAATCACTGCACAGTGACTTCCTCTAGGATGAAAGGTCCTGCACAGGTGTCGTGCCAACTCCAAGGGCTGGCATGTCCCACTGCCCTGGAGAGACCCTGGGCTCCAAATCCAGTTTGGACAGAATCATGGAGCCCACCACTGGCACCAGAAAAAATCTAACAAACCAGGCCATCAGCTGCTGTGCCAGCGGTGCCTATTTACACATAACTTCCCAGCAGATTTTTAACTCTGTGAACTCTATAATTAAGCCTGTGCTCACTAGGTACATCAAGGGGCCCCATTTGATTAAAAATGTCAGAAAGCAATCCAATCTGTCAGCATGCTAAGCAGTTAGTATTTTGTTCCTTAATAATATTCCCTTTCCTCTTCCTATATGAAAAGAGGACACAGAGAGATTTCAGGACACAACTAACACTGCTGACCATCATCAGATTGTCCTGGACTTTGCAGCCACCTTTCACCAGGGGTGTATCTAAACCTGCCTAGCAAGCCAAGATCTCTTGAAAATATATTAAGTTTAAACATTGTTTAAGCTTTGCTTCTAAAATGAATCAAAGAACTCTGGGTTGGAATGCACTGAGTTGATAAACTGTATCTATCTTAAATTAGTGGTGTGTGTGAGTATGTGCACACGTGTGTGTTCATGCTGAGAGTTAGAAGACCACGGATATTCCACTCACAATGAAATACAGTTTTTTAAAAAATAAAATTCTAAATATTAGAGTGAAATGAAAAAAAAATTACATGTTAAAAATGTGTAGAGTGGACACCATTTCCCAACAAACACCATCCTTTATCTTTTCCTTTATGAAGCCCCTCTGGGTCTCAGGGACAGGAGGAAAGAAGGATGACACCAGCTGGAAGAGGAATGTGGGCTGACTATGCTAAAGTACATCAGTCACAACCAGGGAATCCCAAAGTCTCGTGTCCACATTACTCAAGAGGCAGTTCCCCTTTCTCCTCTTTGCCCTGGGAAGAGGGGGTAGGAGGAGGGGCAGAGGAGGGATTTAAGTAGAAAGCCACCTGCTTTGGGGAGAAGACTAGCAGGATTCCACCACAAAGACGCATGATGCCAAATTCCCGATGCGTTCACGAGGCAGGCTCTAGAGCGGTGGGATTCCCTCCCAGGGCTGCCTGTAATGAGAATCAGCTGGGAGCAATGATTCAGCTTCCCTGGGTGGGGCCCAGCATCAGAATTTTAAAAATTCCACCAGTGGTTCTAACCCGCAGCCAGGGCTGGGACCGCTGCTCTATCAGATCTCATCTGTACTGGCTTCTGCAAACAAGGATCCATGGCCCATTTCTCCCATAAAAGTGGTATGAAACATCTGTGGGGTGCCAGAGCACTCCCCCCCCCCCAAACCATCCTTATGGCTACAGTCTGAACACAGCAGCCACTATCTCTTATGTGTGTGCATATGGGAAATCTCACACACTGTTGCTACTTCCCCTGCAAAGTCACTACCCGGGGTTCCAGCAGTGGATTTAGAGGGAAAAGTAATTTCTCAACCAAGAAGGAAGCAGAACCTAGAACCAAATTCCTGTGCAGAGGCAGGTGGCTGTAGTTGCTGTGTTTGGGGAGGGTTGAGGGTAAGGGAAAATATGTACCCATAACCTCCTAAAATTCTTTCCTGCAGTCAACAAACATTTATTAGATACCTGCTCTGTGCCTGGCACTGTTCTAGGTGCTTGGGCTTCATCAATGAACAAAACCAACAAAAACTCCAGCCCTCCCAGAACTTAAATTCTAGCAAAAGAAGTCGGAAATAAGCAACAAAGCAACAAAGAAGTAAATTATGTGCAATGTTAGGTGCTAGAGACTCCCATTGTGCTGTGGACAAATTTGAACAAGGTCTAAAAGGCCCTGTGTGCTCTGCCTGCCTTGTGGGCATCGCCTCGTAGAGCTCACCTCTTGACTCTGTGCTCCAACCACATTGACCTTCTGGGATTCCCACACGTCGGTTCCGAGAGCCTCATGTGCAGGGCTTTCCCCCAGGCTATTCCCTGTGCCTGGAAAACTCTTTCTCCCATTTCACTCACCAACTCCTACTCATCCTGCAGGGCCCCATCTGATGGCCCCTTCTTAAGAGAAATCCTCCCCGACCTTCCAGACTGACTCAGGTCCCCCAGTCCAGTCATCCGCCATTTTGCATTTTGCACTTCCACTTCTGAGGGCTTTCACACATGTCAACAGAAGAACTAATTTGTGATGAACCGTTTGGTCTGTCAGCCCCACCAGAATGCAGTAACTTGCACTCTCTTGCTCACTGCTGAATTCCCAGTGCCTGACCCAGTTTCTGGCACAGTTTATGCACTCAAAAATATGTGCTGAATGAATGCATGAGCAAATAAATGAATAAATAAAAACTTGAGCCATTTTTATCTGGGAAGGCGGGAGTGATGTCATCACAGGGTGGTCATCAGCAAAGGGCCTGGGCAAAGTGACCCTTTTTTCCCCAGAATCAGGTGCCCGTGGCCGTAAGTCCTATGCAAACCTCAAAGCATCTCTCCTGACCTCACCTCCTAAAACCTCCTAAAGAGGGAAACGAGACAGTTTCCACAAGCCTCATCCCACATGTGGCAAAGGGGCACAGCGAAGGCAGGAGTCTTGTTTAGAATTAAACTGAAAAAAGAGTAAGAAGATGAAACCACATTTTTGTTTTGTTTTGTTTTGTTTCCTCTTTACATCTTCTTCACCTCCTCAGTGGGGATGGAAGTAGAAGGAGGTGGAAGACACACACTGTGCGAATGTTTACTGGGCACCAACATAGTGCCACCCCCTGTATTGGGGATACAGCAGTGAATAAAACAGTTCCAGTTCTTGCTCTTCCGGAATTTACATCCCAAGGATGGGTGTGTGTGTGCATAAATACAGAAACAGACAGTTGCGTGCACAATCCCAATACCCCGTCAAATAGTGCAGAGGGTTTCGAAGAAGGATAAAGCAGGGTGGGGATACTGTGAGTCGGGGGGCCGGTGTTTTTAGAGATGGAAGGCCTCTATGGAAATGACATTTGAGCCAAGATGGGAATGAAGGAGGGAGTGAACAGTGGGGCTATCCGGAGAGACAGGCAGAGGGAATGTAAAAGCCGGGGCTCATGTGCGCTGGGCATGTTTAAGAATACAAGGAGGCCCCCATGTCTGCAGCAGAGTGAATAAGTGAGGGTTCGGACCAAAGTGGGGGACGTAACGCTCGGGCCCGCGCCCGACAAGAAGCAGGGGTTCCACAGAGTGAGTGCCTGAACCCTTCCCTGGACACGGAGCGGGGGGACAGTCTCCCCGCCTGCAGAGTTAGCAGAGAAAGCGTGCTGCTGAGGAGCAAGGGCCAGCAATCTTGGAGAACGTGATGAGGCAGATGGCTAACATTTCTTTGATATTTAACCACATCCATGTGAACAGGAAAACTGTCAACATGAGCCGCATTGGCACAGCAGACTCAAGAAGACACTTCCTGGAACAAATGAAGTTCATTTCCCTGCATGAATCTGAACCCAGTTAGAAAAACAGTGGTGCTAAATGGAGCCAAGTCACAGCAATGCACACTCCATTTAGCAGTTGTCTGCGAGGGTTCCAGTAAAACCCCACACAGCCCAAAGCAATCGAGACTTCGGGGCTGTTCAAGAAAGAAAAAAAATAAAAAGACCCTTTCCTCTCCAGGTCTATGGAACCATCCTAAATTTCCATCCTGAAAGGTCTCTCAAACTAACTCTGCTTTAAAAAAAAAAAAAAAAAAAAAAAAGCCAAAAAAGAGGATGTATACAACAGCATGTACCCATGTGTTTCATAACAAACCCCCGAGCCCCTGAGCTGAGATTCCATCTGATTGCATCTGGCTTAAACACAGCTAGCAGCAGCAGCCCTCCCCTACCCAAGAGGGATCCAGAAATAGCTGTGCACCCACATTCTGGCTGTCATTTGCTGCTAACAGGCAGTCCTGATTTTAGCCATAATATGTTCCTGGAAACCACAACCAAGAGGGGACTTTAACAAGGTGGACCCTGACACAGATGCCCCCTTTTCCTTGTCTGTTGGGAGCTGTGTGTCCTGGCAGATGCAGGTATATAATCAGATAGACAGATAAGAGAGGTGCTTATGAGGCACCGCTCGACTAGGGAGGGTTAATTGCAAAGCAGCCCAGAAGTGGAAACAACGTGCATGACGGTCTCCCAGCCCCCAGCTGACCTCCCTCGCGGTACACAAGTCCAGAGGAGAGCACTGAAGGGCCACAAGCCCGATGGCTCCTTAAAAATCCAAGCATTTCTGGCAGGGAAGATAGATTGGACGTAGGAGGGCCAAAAAGCGAAAAGTCCCTATTATTGAAGTCCTTTACAAACTCAAAGTTAACAGGGTCTATGGAGAAGGAAATTCAGGAGCAACGACTGGGCTTTCCGAGTCCTCTGTTCGCAGCCCCGGATCTGATGGGAAGCAAGGGGGATGAGTGGTGTTCTTTGTCACTGACAGCTGACTGTGGAGCGAAACTTCTCCACCAATTCTTCCCCAGCTTCCCCCACTGCCACTGTCTATCACCACCTGTATCATTTCATCATGTTGTTTGATTACATCTTTTTCCTTGTGAGTTCCTTGAGGTCACACCTGTTTCTCCCTGTCTTTGCATCCCCAGTGCCTGGCACAGGGCCTGACACATAATAGACACTCTAATCAATGTTCTAATCAATGAGCCAGCCAATCAATTTGGCACCCACAGGTCCATTCACCAAACACGCATTTACCGGGTCAGCCTCATAATGCACATGGAGCTTAGCATCAGGGAAACTTCAATGAGTGTGATTCGAATGAACCAAAATTCACACTGAGCGAGGCAAGACTTCTCTTTTTCTTCACTCTCTTCTAAGCTCAATGCCTTCTCTTGCTGCATAGAGATGGAAACCTGCATCATTTCCAGAAATAATTGAACTTCACATGCTAGAGTTCTTTATGGTACTCCTTGAATAGCTATATGAATTATCTTAAATTTTGATTCTCACGACAATCCTCTGATGTAAGCAGGGCAGATATCTTCATCCCCATTTCGTGAATGAAAATTACATAGTAAGTGGCAGAATTTACACTAGAACCCAAGGCCTCTGACTTTGAACTCAGTGCTCTTTCTTCCCCTTCAAGCTAAGCAAACAAAGGAAAGAGAAGTTGATAAAATGCATGGGCATTTCTGGGAGTCTGGCTGATAAGTTGCCTTGCTGTGATGGTGTCGAGGGGCCTTCCAGGCTCCTCTTCAACAGAACCATTGTTATTTGTGACAAGCAGCTGGGATTTTATGGTTTCCGAACCAACAGTTAAGATATTTCAAGAATCCCTCACAAATCAAGGAAAGCAAGAACCTCTGAGATTACAAAACCAACCTTGAGGCACAGTAACAGGGGCTGGGACACAAGAGAAGGCTGGTTCCAATCCAGGTGACATTCAGAAGCGTGGATTTCATGGACATCACTCATATGGCATGGCCAGGTTTACGGGGAGACGTACTCTTTTGTGGAGTTAAAAAGACCAACGCTGCACCTAAGAAGGTTCTAAGGATTAGCAGGCTCCCGCACAATTCCTTCTGGCTCCCCAAGAACTGAGTGAGATGAAAAATGCTGAGGCACCCCAAGCCCATGGCTGGGAGTATATTTCAAGGTCTACTCCATTGTTTGGGGGTACGAGCTGGCAGGCAAGCTGTTCACAGGCTGTTCTCAAAGATGGGTCCTAACCATTCTGCATGGCTGCTGTCTTCCCGAGGACTCCTGTGGGGCAGAGGGAAGGCAGGGGTCCTGCTCTGCAGCCAGCTCAGCTGACTGACGCTGCACACGAGGCCCCCTCATATCCTGCCTCTGAGCAGAATCAGAGGCCAACTCTTGCTCATCCTTCCGGATCTCCAGGGGAGGTCCCCCATAACCCATATGGATCAAATTTTCAACTTGAGCACCACACCACCCCTCCCCTTGGTCCACTGTAATCCTGTAATCACTTGTAGACGATCGTGCCTGCAAAGGCAGGGGCTCCATGCATGTTTCCCACCACTATGGGCATGCACCCGGCACAATGCTGGACACACGACAGGCCGGCAGTTCTTAAACTCTGATATGCACCAGCAACCCCCAAGGAGTTTTAAAACAGGCAGATGTGCAGGCCACACCCCAGCGAGTCTCATTCAGTAAGTCAAAGCTGGGCCAGGGCATCTGTATTTTTCTAAACTGCTGGAGTGATTCTGATGTGTACACCAAAGGTTGCAAGCCAAGGTGGTGGGTGCTCAGAAGCTATTTGTTGAGAGAGTGAGTGAATCCTCTTCCTCTAATTTTACCAGAAATGCCATCTGCTTGCTCGATTGTTTTTTTCAGCCTCCTTGTAAAAAATGTCAAGTATTTCCAGGGTAAAAATAGTTGTTTACATCCTCATCTGCAGGTCTTGCTCTGCCTCATTGTCTCCCCCACCCTCTGCTTATCTCTGAGGTAAAGCAGACCTTTAAATACTTCCGGTGGAGAGTCTCGGCCCTACTTGAAGAGGCAGATCTCAAGGGCACTGCCCCCACTGTTGTGGGGGCCTTGTTGCCTGGTGCATGATAGGCCCTCAGCTTATTTTTTTTTGCAATAAATATTTCTAATGCTTAAAAGAAAGGATGAAGAAAGAATAAGTGAATGCAACTCCCTAATGCTCACAGGATGCCAATTCTACTCCCAGCTTAGGTGACAAAGCTTTTGAATCCGGGTTTAACCTGCAGCACGGAATAGCAGCAGTCCAAGTACTCGGCTGAGAACATAACCTCAAACTCAATAAGAAAAACCCAACATATACAGGATGTCCCAAAAGGGGTACCATCCATTAATTCCGCTAGATATTCCAAAACCTACTCCTAAATTGAGTGTCGAGCTGTGTTCTAGGATTCTCTTGCACCGGCCACAGGTAGGGGCACTCAAGTACACTTAGGCTTGGTTATGAGCCCAGACTCTAGAGTCAGACTGCCTGGGGTCAAATGACATTTGGCTATTAACCTCTCTGCCCCGGTATTCTCATCTGTGAAATGGGGGTAACAAGAGTATCTACCTCCTAAGGTTGTTAGGAGTATCAGGTCAGTTAGTTTTTATTAAGCATTTAGAGTGGTGCCTGGAATATAATAGTACATATTTGTTTAACAAATTAGTGAATGAATGAGCATAACATTGGCCGTGAGAACACTATGAGAAGCCCTATAAAACTCATTCATTCATGCATGCATGCATTCACTCGCTGAGTTTCAACGATGTGTTAGACACCCTCAAGGAGCCAAGAGTCTAATGGGGAAATCACCAAGCAGGCAGTGCAATACCATATGGTGAGCGTGTCCAAGGGCCAGATGACCCCAGGACCCACTCTAAATGCTTAATAAAAACTAACTGACCTGATACTCCTAACAACCTTAGGAGGTAGATACTCTTGTTACCCCCATTTCACAGATGAGAAAACCGGGGCAGAGAGGTTAATAGCCAAATGTCATTTGACCCCAGGCAGCCTGGCTCTAGAGTCTGGGCTCATAACCAAACCTAAGTGTACTTGAGTGCCCCTACCTGTGGCCCGTGCAAGAGAATCCTAGAACACAGCTCCACACTCAATTTAGGAGTAGGTTTTGGAATATCTAGAGGAATATGACCCCACGTTTGTGTATGCTGGGAAAGTCATTTGCAGAGAAGTGTGCAGGACGGCTTCCTGCAGGAGGTGCTAGGGTGAAGGCTGAGGCATGAGTGGAAGTTGGTCAAGCAACTCATAGGGGTGAGGGCTGCCTGAGGACTTAGTGATCTGAAAGACGAGAGAGAGAGAGAGAGAGAGAGAGAGAGAGAGAGAGAGAGAGAGAGAGAATGGCACAGTAGGGAAACTACAGGTTATTTCCTGTGGCTGCAAGAGGGAAGAGAAAAAACCTGAGAGGCCAGCAGAGGCCATGCAGGGCCTTGAGTCAGTGCCTGGGTGTTGGGACCCAGAACGCTGTGAATAGAGCAGCGAGAGGAATCAGGAGGCTGCGGCAGTGATGCTGGTGAGAGGCAGTGAGGAGGAGGAAAAGGCGGTGGGCAAGGCCCGAGTGGACCGCTGGAGGACGGGGCTCAGGAACAGGATGACACCCAAGTCCCTGCCTGGGAAAACGTGCCACTAAGGTTACAGTAAGGGCGACGCTGGGGAGGTTCCTTATTATATTACCCAATTTCCTATATGGGGAGCCTCTTCAGGGCTGGTTACTACATCTGTGGTCACGGTATCAGGAATACTGCCTGTTCCCCATCACACGTGGTTCCAGGCAGTGCCGGCAGCCAGCCCCGAGTCTCCCGTTGTCACGCAGACCAGGGACTAGGCCCGGACCCTGGCCATGGAGGACGTGGGGCTAGTCTAGAGCCTGCATTTCCTGCATTTCCCCGTCCTGGCTCCAATTTACACCCAGCCTTGTTCTCATTCCTTCTCCCCTACCACGAAGCCACGTTTTCTTGTTCTATAATAGGCTCTTGTTAAACAGCCTTAAGTCCTTTTTGAACAAGGGTAAAAACCTATAAATAAATCAGAAAAGAAGCAATGTGTCTTCTAACTGCTACAGGATGTTAGAGTCAAGTTCAGCCTCAGCACAGCAAGTTCTCTAAGAAGAGCAAGTGTTATAAAAGAATAAGGTACAAAACTCCTTTCGGGCGTCATCTTCATGCTTGCGAGTTGCCCAGGCTTTAGATGACGTTTGGTGTTTCTACAACCTGTCCCACACATTACGCAGTGGCAGCCCTGCAGCCGTGGACCAGATTTCAGCCATCAGATGGGAACAAAGATTGAGCAGTCACGGGGTGGTGCTGTGGGTAACCCCATCCACTGGGGGAGGGCTGGGAAGGGCAGGGCCTCTTGGGGTGGTGGAGCGTGTGGGGTACCTCCTCCCCCACCTTCCCCCAGGCCCTGTCCGATGAGCCAGAGAGAGTGAAATACTAATGCTAACTTTATAGTCTTTGCAAGCATTTATAAGCCCAAGGAAAGGGCATCATTTTATCACATGAACACAGAGCATCCTTGCTGGCCAGGGACATTTAAACGCTGTGTTTGGGGAACAGATTCTCTGCAAAGATCAAGAATGCGGGTGCTTGCACATGTGACGATGGTGAACGTTCTGGCCTCCTCCTTTGGCCTTTAGGAAGGGGACAGGTCTCCAATCACCAGAGAACTGACTGCTGCAAGTCTTCACTTCCTCTTCTGGACAGAGCAAGGCAGAGGCTCCCGCCAACTTTGCTTCTCCGAACACCTTTGGCCCCCAGTGTGGAAGAGGACAGACAGGGACCTTCTGACAGCCACCCACTTAGAACCCAAAAGATCAGTGAGTTTAGTAAAGATAGACACTAGGCATGTGGTTTAGGTGGGTAAGAGAAGAGGGTAAACTAAGTAACCCCCAAATCCTGACTATTTAGGGAGCAGGAGTCTTACCCTGGGTTTGTGTGCCCAAAGGGCCCATGGCTGGGCCGTGGGTCTGCAGAGCTTCTCAACACGTGTGGTATGTGTGTGCTTACATGCATTCTCTGAAGCAGTGTCCACAATTTCCCATTATGAAGTATTAACACTACCTAAACATACATGTACACACACACAGTATGGGACAGAAAGAGCTCTGCCTTTGGAGTCAGAAGCCTGATGTCAAGTTCTGGCTCTAAAACTGACTGATCATCTGACCTTGGGCAAGTCACATCAGCTCTTGGAACCTCTGTTTCCTCCTCTGCATTGTAGGGATAATAATACCAACCGTTTTTGCCTAGACGTGGCACTGAACAACTTTGGCTACTTGCAAATATCCAAAACTTCACCTTCTAAGGACAAACATTTGCTTGATTGAGGATATTGAGAAGAATGTGCCAGAACACTTAAAAACAATGTCATCTTGGGAACCCATCAAGTCTGGAAATTCTGATGTTTGTTTAAAAAAATCAGTCATGCTTCCTGGTGGTCAGATGTTATTATTCATGAGATGATTCAACACAACAGTTAATTCTGCGGGTCTTACCGTGTAGCAAGTTTATGGCAAACGACACCAGTGTCCGTGATGACTTCACTCAGCCTCATCTCCAGGTGGACCTTGCCCTGAAACGCACAATGACAAAGTGCGTCATGGAGATGACAGCGCCACACCCAGCCCCACTGTCCCGCACACCGAGGAAACCCGCTCCCGGCGAGTTGAGAGCTTAGGAGGATACCTGTCACTCTAACTTGGCACCAAGTGTCTATTCACAGAACATGTTCTTGCACCTGACTCCACGGAGCAGCCACTCGCTATATCCATTCTACTCTGGATCAAATCCCAAAGGCCTGGATCAAATCCCAACGACTCAGCCGTGGGGTTGCGGCTTTCCTCCCAAAGAGTTTAGTGTTTAAAAGCCTGTTCAGTTTAACAGCTCTGTCACCAAGCCCTATGCCTGGACCTAATTAGGCACATAAGTGCTCCCAGCTCTATGAGAAGCAGACAGGCTGTTTCAGAAGTAAGAGGTTGAAGATAAAATAATAAAAAGGTACTTGAAAAAGCAGCATCACAAACGTGTTTAAGTTGGTCATTTATGTTCATTTGTATGACATGGGGCCTGGGCATGAGAAATCCTGAAGTGTCATGGTAGGGGTGGGGTTAAGCAAAGGAGAAAGAAGGAAGCCCTCCCTTCGGAAAATGCGTCTTTGCACTTCTTATATTTTGTTCATTGTCTGGTGAGGCCTGGATAAAGCTGCAAGAGAGTCTCGGAGCCCCATTATTCCTGCGGAGAGTAAATGCTCATAGACGGTTCTGGAAGGAGAAGAGGGAACAGAGGTAACTGAAGTCATGAAAACACTGGACTCTTCCATATCTCTGTATCTACATCTATATATCTACCTGTGTCTATATATACTAATATATTACATATGATTTTATCAGTGTAGAGACAAGTATAAATGACTATGCATGGATACATACTAGGCTATTATAAAGATTCTTTGAGGCGAAGCATCATGAGGGAAAAGAGGACAGTGGGAGCAGGGAGCCAAGAAAAGGGAAAGGGAAAAAAATCCCTTAAAAAGGAAAATAATAGTATGTATGATATCATGTTTATACTTTTATTTAAAAGTGTATACATTATATATATGTATAGTATTAAAATTATTTTTAAATAAAAAGCATGAGGCAGAACTGGACAATCTCCAAGGTCCTTTCTGACTTAAAAAATTCTAGAATCTACAACATGGAAGAATGCCTTCAATAAGGCCTTGTTTCCCAGGAATCCGGGACACGGAGGCCTGGGGAATGGGTGAGTGGAACACAGAACTTAGACTCAGAACTCAAGGGACAGACCTAATCAGCTACTCCCTCAGCATCGCCTCCTGAGTCTGAATTTAACTCTGACTTAGCATCTCCGAATTCTTTCAGTCGCTACTGTACTTTATTTACCTTGGCGGCTTGGAAGACACCTGTGTTGTCTTCATCTCACCAGGTGTGCACACTATTCCCCGGCCCGATCATAAACTCCAAGGGCTCCCGTCCATGTCCCCACTCAGGGCTGGGCTCCGCTCTCCACACACACTCAACAAATGCTCTGCCAGTGAGCTCCCAGCCTGGCCGAGCCATCACGCGGCTCTGAGATCTCCCTCCTATCCCAAGATTGGGCCGGAGTGGGACTAACGGAGGGGTGAGGAGGAGACACAGTATTTCGTTCACCCTTTCATTCTGGCTCTCATCATTCCAGCAGACTGTCGGGATGTCTTATGGTTGCAAACCTATTGCTGTGCCCTGCCCTCGTCCTCGGATGAGGCTGGTTCCCTTCTCCTTCCCTGCCAGCCACAGCCAGGGTTCTCTTGGAATACATCTGCATGGAGGCCAGGAGAACGTGCTGGATCGTTCATTGACAGAGCTTGACCAGATCTGGCCTGCCAGAAACCACCTGGCAAAGGACATGCGGTTTTTGGATTAATGTCTAAATCCCTCTTTGGGGCAAAAAGGCTCTTCTGCTTAAGCAAAGGGGAGTTAGGGATTTCAGTGGAGTTTTAAACAGCACTACTCTTTTCACTTGCTGAACTCTAAGCTCTGACTTTGAATCGATTCCAAGAAATGCTCAATAGCACTTACCATGAGAAACAAAGGGAGATGTGTCTCGATGTTTCCATTGTGGCAGTTTAAAGATGAGGAGAGGAGGCAATAAGATGGAAACTAATGATTTGACATGTCCTTCCCATGAACTGTTCCCAGGGGTGCAAAATGTGAGGTACAAGGCACGTTCGTGGGCTCCGAGCCTGAGGCCATGCCCAGGAATTGGACAAAGCTGGGTCCTCCCAGGAAACCATCTCAAGGAACTGAGAAAACGGCACACAGCCATGGTTTCTTTTGACAAGAGGCAATGTGATCCACTTACTCCCCAAATAAAACCGAAACCAGGATTTGGTGTTTCGATACTTCAGGGGCAACACCTCTCTGTGGTTTCGCTCTGAGTGCACATTTTTGACCATCTGTGCACCACGAAAGACTGGTGGACACGAAGGAGAGACACTGCTCTCATGCCCTTTGGGGTCCCTAATGTACTAGTGTACCCCTCGAGGTCCCACCCGCTAAATATGCACTGCGATAGATAGGAGCCCACAAGTTACCCATGGAAGTGTTTCTTACTTAGAGCAAACCCAAGCTTCTGCTGCAGTGGTGAGGACACATTCGATGGGCTCCAGTAGTCACCGTGCTTGGAAACGAACAGCTGCTTGCAAAACGTGCAGCAGCCACACAGACATCCGTGAGCCACACTTGTGAATTCGAAGGCAAGATGCTATAAACAGCACAGCCCACCACGCCCTGCGAAACTAACCAAAAATGAGAGCGCTTCCTTTGACAGGGTGGGTGCTGTGCAGGGAGGTGCAACCATGGGGCAAGCTGTTCCAGCCTTGAGATGAGCCTCCCTCCGAGGCTGGGAGAATCAGCGGTCTTGCCCTGCCTTTGAGCTGTCTGGCAGTGCAGACCCCTAAGAGCCAGCCTCCTCTCAGGGCAGGAGATGTGGACACAGAGGTGTCCAGGAAGACTGGGGTGCAGGGGCCTGATCTCAGCCTCAGGGTGTGGAGTAGCAAATTTGTCCACAGACATTTGCAACCTACTGCCCCGAGTGCAAGGCACTGCACTCACTGCACTAGCCTATAGCACACGGACACACAAGCCTCCACCACAATGCGGGGAGGAGAGGCTTTGGAGGTGGATGGACGAACCTGGGCTGGACTCTCAGCTGCTCACTCGCCAGTGGCAAGAGCAAAGCATCTGCCCTCCTGGGGCCTCTTTCCTCACCTGTAAGGTAGAGAGAGCTGCACCGAACTTGCCGATGGCCACAGGGCTGATATGCATGATGGAGAGGCAGTGCTGCCCAGTGGTTAAACGTGGGAACTTCAAAACCAGACCACCTGGAAGGAGTCCTGGCTCTGCCGGTACTGACTGTATGACCCTGGGAAAGTCCCTGGGATGACACCTATTGTGATGAGTCTCCTCCAAGTTACTACATGAAAGTGCTCCGAGCAATGCTAGGGGCATGCCACTCACAACACGAGGGTGTGGCAAGGGGCATGCCACGTACGACACGAGTGTGTGCCAAGGGAGGTGCTTTGCGTGGAACCTCGCACAGGCAGGTGCTCAAAAGTGAGCCAGGAGGGTGGCCTGACTCACAGCAGTCTACTTCTCAACCATCTTCACACAGACTCCTCTAGCACTTCTAACCCAAAAGCATCCATTCATTTGACAAACATTTACCATGCACCACTGTGTCCCAGGCACTATATTAAACAGGAGACAGTTATTAGGCACAAAATGGACATGGTCTCTGCCCTCCTGGGCTTATACTGAGTGGGGACCTCCAATATGTAGCATTTACTGTGTCATTTCTTCTGAATACACTAACTATTTGACTCATCGGTGAGTCTGTATGTCGAAGCCTTGTCTTCCCAGACAGAGGGGCCCCCTGGTTTACAGCTCCCACCCCACCCTGCACACAGCTCAGGATTAGGCCCAGGGGAGCCCAGTAACCCATTGTGAGTACACGGCAGGCAGGCATCAGTGCCAGGCTGAATCTGTGACTTCAGCAGCAGAACGACAGGGGAAGTTACGCCTAATAGGGATAATCATGACGTCGACAATGTTGTGGGTTTTTTTTTTTTTTAGTAGCTCTTTTTTCCAAGCATCAGTCACAAATTTAAGAGCTTTACAAATGATCTGTGTAATTCTCACCACAATCTATGAAGGAGACACTGCTATCTGTTAAAGATGAGGACACGGAGGCTTATAGCAATTAAATAACTCACCCTCTAAAATCAAATACAGGGTAAATGCTCATGATAAAAGAATTTGGCATCACTAGAATAGTTCCATTTAAAAATGATTTTCCTGCCAGTTTGACCTTTTTCACCTGCATTCTTAACTACCCTGGAGCGCCAACTCTCATATGGCTTACTTTTGGAGATTGGCGGTCACTGTTCAGACTGGCATATCACTAATTTATTTTTATTGGGCTGCAAGAAAAAAAGTTAAAGAACACATCTGTGGCGAGGCCAGTAGCAACCTCCCAGCATTACAACTGCTAACAAATTGGCAAACCTTGTCAAATGGCACAATGTTAGCTTTCCTGTTTCCTGTTTTTCCCAAGAAGAAGGACTCGCATCTCAACGTGATTGGATCCTGATGACTGTTAATATTTTTCTCCCTTAAATACTTTGTTACTGAGATGTCAAATACTGTAAGATAATTCGTGTTGTTTCTATTTTCTGGTAATTTGGGAGATGGATGGTCTGAGATAAAACAAAACAAAGCAAAACACTGTACTATCACTGAAAGAACTTTTTCCCCCCAGAAAGTTAACTCTAAATAAACCTTTGGTACAGAAATTCACATCTTATCTTCACGTCAATTCACACAGGACAGCATCTGCCTTGTTCTTAAACCCACAATTTGCAAGGGTGACTGCCACGTGCAGTGATGGTAAATGATGTTTAAAACACTGTCTCCCTGCACAAACAACCCAAACCAGAAACATGAAAGCCCAAGGCCTCCATATCACAGGGTCTCACACCCATTTGTTTCCCGGGCAGGGAGGAAGTGCTGATTTTCAAAGCACAGCCTCTTTGACAGCTGGCTTGTCAACTGTCTTGACTTGGAGTATTTGACACAGATAGGCCTGTCTGTGCTTCAACTTTCTTCAAGCCTCATGCCTCGAAGAAACTTAAAACCCTGGACTTGTTTTGATCTCCACAGCAGCGCTCTCTTCTTACTGTTGGCCATAAGTGCTGCTGGTCCCCTGGAGGCAGGAAGAGGTGGTTCCGCCTTAGCATAACCCCTGGGATGTCTAGCATTGTTGTACACATTAACTGCTTGCCTGGGCAAGATGTATTAAGATTTAAGTAAATGTCCTTGCATTTATGTTTGTCTATGGGGAGACATAGCATTAGAACAGAGCAAAAAAAAAAAAAGTTGATTAGATAGTTTTTTTCAGTTCTTATTTAAGGTGAATAATGAGATTGAGAAGTTTAAAAAAGCAACTGGTATTTATATACAATTTTCTCAGGGGATCTTGTCCTAGATGACCTCCCCATGCTGAGAGGGGCGTGCACCGTGAGAAAAGGCTGAACACGGAAAGGGGGTGGGGGGTGAGCAGCTACCTCCTGGAGCTCCTTGCCTATACTTCTCCTGATCTGAGATCTGTAAATTAGGGATTAGTGATACCAGCCCCCACCTCATGGGTTGGCTCCCAGGATCCAGGAAGGTGTTTTATCAGCAGTAAAATGCCACACCACTCACTGTCCTTATTTTGAGAGGGAACCATAAGGCACAGAAAAAGAGTCAAGACAGACAAATCTGGGATCCGTGTTGCTTGATTTCGTTTTCTGGCCTTTGTGCCACATTATAAGTAGATAAGAATACGTTGAATAGAGATGATAAAAGTAGAGGAGAAACTTAAAAAAAAAAATAGAAAAGGCAGAAAGTGAATGACAAGGGGAAAAAAGAAAGCTTAACTCAAGCCATGAAGCCCTACCTCACACCGCTATCCCCATCCTACCAGTTCTTTCAAAAGATTAAAAAGATTTAAAAGCTAGATCATTAAGATATGCACAATTGCTGACACTGTTTGTTTGGGGAAATCCTCCAAACAGGATTGTCTAATACACAAAAGAAGAAATCCCCAGGTCTTCTGAGGAGAAGCTGAGATTTCTACTCAATCACCTGCCTGTCTGACTTTTCCAGGTTGGGACCTGACTGCTGTAAGGTATAATAACACCGTGATTATCTCTTGGATGGAGGACACCCAGGTGTGTTTGCTTTGTGAAAATTCATTGAACTGTACACTTACGAACTGTGCTTTTTTCCAAATATATGTTATACTTTAATTACATGTTTATTAAAACAAAAACAAACAAAGCACAAAAGCAGAACTCAATCACCTGAGAGGCTTCCTGGGTGGGGCTTGGGAAAGAAGTCTACTGCCCATCAAAGTCACCAGACAACCTGCTTGGTTGGGGGTGTGGGGGTTGGCAGTGAGCCGGGCATAAAACAGGTGCTCAATAAACACTTCTGAACGAAAGAAAGAATGGATGCATGTCTTCCTCTTCCCATTCCATACAGAATAGGATTCATCACACGAAAGAAAGGAATCCTTCAAGAATCTGCAGGTCTCCTTTTCTCCAGAGGAGCGTATTTTTGGCAATTGTTATCGTCTATGCAGTGGCAGGCAAAAATTCAGTTATGTCACCACTCATGGGATGTTGCTTGTCCCTAGCTTGCTCCCAATCATTTTATCCTCACATTACCTACCAAGTTCCAAGGAAGGAAGAGCTATGACTACTTTTCTTTTTTTTTTAATAAAGTGATTTTTCCAAAGACCTTTAAAAAATATCAGTTCCAGAAGGAAACAAGAAACGTTTAAAATGGTCTTTTTCCCCATTTCTGTGACTCAGCGATCTCTCACATCAGCCCCAGTTTCATGATACTTTCTTTCCTAACACATGCCTTTTAACTGTGAATTACCTAGCAGAGGGAGTCAAGAAACCATATGCTGTCCTCCGCCCTTCTAAAAAATTGTAAATGCGACATTTCAAAATGAAATGATAGCTGCAGAGAAAAGATTGTAACTGCAATTTTAAAGGTCAGTTTGAGTCTAGGGGAGGGTACCGGTCCCTCTTTGTAAATGGTCACTTTATGAAAGGGCAACTTTAAGAATAAATAACCTAAGCAAAGCACTTCACACCGTGTCTACAACTTAGCAGGCGATCCACAAACATGAACTATTCTCTTTCTCTCTATAGTACAAACTTACATTTGCCTTTCAGAGCTTACAAATTCCTAGGAAGTGGTCACAGGCAGGATCAGTAGCTCCATTTTATAGATGATAAAAATCAGGCTCAGGGCGGACAAGGGACTTGCCCGCCAGCATGTGCACTACATCTGGCACTCATTATGAAATATTCCAGTGACACAGTCATAAAATTAAAACATGGCAGTCATTGTTACAAGCCTTGAGGTGATGCAACAGTTCCCACCCCCCCACCCCACCCCCACACACATGTGCATGGAAAACTGGTGAAGTCTGAATAAGGCCTGTGGATTGTAAACATGTCAGCGTCCCGGTTGTGATACTGTACTCTAGTTCCATCAGATATTACCATTAGGAGAAACTGGGTGAAAGCAACCTGGGTCCTTTCTGTCCTCAAGTATAATTAGTAGAAGACACAAATTTGCTAATCATATTCATTGGGTACTATTTTTTGCAGCTTTCTGTGAATCTACAACCATTTCAAAATGAAAGGTGAAATTTAAAAAAAAGCAAGAAAAAAACAGAAAAGCTACATTTGTCAATAAAACCAAACTTAAATCTGGAAATAAAAATGAGTACATAGAAAATGGTAAAGACCACAGTTCTGCAGGTTGCTTATTGAAGGTCTTTTGACTATATTATTTCAGAACAAAAGTGATAGGGGAAATCACCAACATGGAAAACAGGACCAAGTGGCGCTCTAAAGAACGGATGCCATTATATCGTTATGGTACATCACTTTTGAAATCTTTTATTTTAAAATGTGAGATTTCTAAGTCACTCGGAGCATGGGTGGAATGATCATTATTTTCTTGGTATTAATAGTCATTTTTATTGTTAGAACCGTATTCTTCCACTCTGAATACAATTACTGGTTCTGTCAATAATTACAATGTCTTTCAATTTCCACAAGTATATGTGGACTCCCCAGGTAACGTTTCCTATAAAGCAGCATTGATTAAGTGTGGAGCATAATTATGATCCCTCCCTTGAGGGGGCAAGATGGGCACCCACTCAGGCCGCCATCTTGGTTAAACGCTTTGACATTTGTGGAGGACCTTAACCCTTCCCTCTGGCCTGGGCTCTTTTTCAAAGTTCATAGATAACCAGCTACAAGGACACAGCGCATGACCTCAGCACAGACTATGCCCTGGAGCCCTCTGCTCCGCACCCCTTGGGGAGAGCTTGGCTGTGGCGGTGAGCACAGGAAGGACTGTCTGAAGGACATACAGCCATCTGGTCCTAGACTCTGAAATGGCCCTAGACATCAGGGGATGGTACCTGGCCGTGTAGGCTCATGCACCTCCCCATCAGACCCTTGGCATTGCTTCTGACGAAATCTCAGGCCACTAGTCTACACTGAGCCACGCTGCAGGACAAGGCCCGGGCAAAGTCCTGACAAAGTAGCCAGTGCAGGGATGTTGTCCATGACATCATCCACTAACTATAAACATAGCCTTGACTACTACCACCCTGTGACGTGTTAGGCACTGTAGAGCTACATATAAGTTATCTCAATCACTCTTTACAAAAGCCCCATTTTACAGAGTAGGAAATTGAGGCCCAAAGGAGGCAACTGCCCCAATGTCATTTCATTAGTAAATGAAAGAACTGAGATTTGAGCCAGATCTGTTTGCACCAAAGAACATGCTCTCAGCCCCATGCTCAGTGACCACAGCCTTGGGGTCTTTATAAGGACCCACGGGTGAACATACGCTTGCATCTCAGTATCAGGATCACTGTGCCTTTAGGTCATAGTGAGTGATTTGTAGTTTTGTAGCTGCCTGTTGTGGACAAGGACTAAGCACAAATTACATACACACACACACACACACACACACACACACACACACACACACAAACGGCATGGATTAAGGAATAGCCTTTACTGGGGAAATGGACAAGCCAGTGTCAGCAAGAAAAGACAAGACACAGACCCTCTCTCCTGCCAGGGAGCTCTTTTAGATGCTCGGCCTAGGTTTATATTCCAGGGGAGTAACCTGTTCTCCCCTCTAATGGGCAAGTCTGATAACAACCTTACCAGAGAAGGGCCACAGGACCCTCCCGAATGCCATGCACCATGGATTTGTGGGCCTGCCATTACAGGAGGGGTCAGGCAGTGGTCAGCTGCCCAGGACCTGGAGGCCTTAGAGCTTGTAAATTTTCAGTCTTCTCTGCTAGAGGGAGGAATCACCAGTCCTATGGGAATCTTTCCTTGCTTTGAATGTCAGGAAACTTGGAACCAAATGCACAGTCCACCTCCAACAAATATGCAGAACTTGGTGGTATGAGATTCTGTGTGCTAATACTACTCCATTGCTTTATTTTTTTTCTTACCTATATTTTCTCTTTATCTTCAACTAAGGGTTATTATCCTTTCTCATTTTACATATTTTTAAAGCTACTTCAATCATGCATGACAAAGTGTGGGAATAGCCAAAGGAATAAACTAAATCAATGAGCCTGTATTTACTCTTTAAGTACAACTACACAAACTGCTGATTGTTACTCCTTGTTAAGGCCAAAAACTCTGCCTATTGCTTTAACTACAAATTGTGTCTACGGTCCCTTCCCAAAGTCCTGCGCTACATTCCCAAAGTCCTGCAGTACATTCCAGCAGCTTTTCTTTCCAGGTACTCTGAAGAGCTGCTGGCTTTGCAGAAGGGGCCTCACCTGCACTTCGGAGTCAGCGTCAACATGCTGCAGCTGGAACCAGGTGTCTCTGTTATGGTACTTCTGCAGGTCTTCCTTCTGGATGGCCACTTTCCCTAAAACACACAGCACAAGGGACAAGCACTTCAGGAGAGGAAATGAATCTGCCGGACCCAATAGGTTTTATGAAGAGAAAAAGTCATTCCATTTATCACTGCAAATTATTTCAAACAGCTATATCAGATAAATTGAGAACTCTGCATTTCTTCCTTCCAGAAAGATTAATACACGCAACATATACTTTGAAAGGCAAAAATGGCACAGCCCATTAACAAAGCACATTTCACCCATCACTTAAATCAGTGGTCAATTGACTTGTTTGTCCTCAGGACAGGAAGCAGAGCATCTATGGGCTGGGAATGGACAGAGCATGCCTCTCATAAAAAGCAGAAAGCACCCGGCTCACGTATTATCAAATGTCATTTTATTATTGAACACAGAACTATTCAAACAGGGGTATGGTGGGTAGTAGCTTCATCTGACAGATGAGAAAAGAGCTGTGCCAGCTCCGCACTGCAAACTGCTCATAACCTAGGAAACAGGGAGGGCGGTGGTTAAGGGAACGAGCTCCAAAGGCAGGGAACTGCTCCATTGCTCTCCCCCCAGCCGCCAAGAGGCTGGGCAAGCCCCAGGACACCTGAGCCTCAATATCCCCACTGCAAGATGAAGAGAAGAGCAGTATTCTATGGGTTCCTATGAGGATTAGATGGAAGTGTGTGTGTGTGCGTGCACACACACATATGCACGAATGCTTAGCTATAGCTGTATTACAAGCGCTATAAGCTATAGCCTAGAATAAATATATGTATGTATATTTAGCTTATAGTGTGTGTGAGGACCTGGGTCTGATCATGTGTATGTGTGTGTGTGTGTGTGTCTGTGTGTGTATCTCAGAAAAGTGCCTGGCACACAGTCCACACTCAGGTTAGTTAACAGATGTGACTGATATTTAGAATATAGCAGGAACAGATTACTGCCTTCCTATCGGGTCATGGGTATCTAGTCTTTAAATCAGTTCTTGTCGAAGCATGACCAATGGACTATCTGCATCAGAAACACCTGAAGTTGCTTCTTAAAATGTTGATTTCTGGACCCCATCCCAAATTTAGGACCTCTGTTCTAAAGAGTTTTGTGTTCCTTACACAGGTTAGGTGCTTTGAAGCTAGAATTACAATTAAAAATACAAATATATTTGTATAATCAATTTACCTATTATATAGTTATAGTATTTGAATATACACATGTAATATACCCATTCACCTTATTCCAGAACAATGTTTAAGGCAGTTATCAAGTGTATACGCATCACAGCTTGGAAAGGACAGATAGATGTCATGTATTGAGCACTGTCCTCCCGTACCCTTGTTTGACTAACGGCATTGTTTCCATCCATCCCAATGGCCACCATGCATTTTGGGTCATGCTATCCGTCAGGGAAAAATAGTTAAATAGCCCCTGGAAATACATGCATGCACACACACTACACTACATATGTTAGAGAACATACACAAAAATAGATACAGTAAAGGATAGTATGAAAGCAAAGATTTTTAAAAATTGAAATATTTTCTTTCTGTTCTCCCAGGACACCTACACCCGAGTCTGGAAGTCAGGGTCCAATTATCAAAGCAAGAAACTCTGATTCCATCTTCACACTTTCCCTTACCCCTAATTTTATCAGCTGCCAGGCGCAACCATTCCACTCCCTCTGAACCTTCTCCATCTCTCCCCTGCCTGCCACATCCATGTCCTCGGCCCAGGGTCAGTCAGCAAGCCCCTCTGGAATACAGCCGTGGTCCTAATGGGTCACTCCCTTACCCCATGACGCTGACAACACAACCCCTGAGTTTTCTCCTCAAAGGAAGATCTTTTTATGTTTCTGGTTTCTTAAAACCTTTATGGGCTCCCCATCTAAATAGAAGGGGAGTTCAAACCCCAAAACCTGGCATTCAGCAGCCTCACAATTTGGTCCAACCCTCTTTCCCACCAGCTCTGTCATTTCTGGAACATTCTACATGCCAGCCCCTTTACACACCTCAACTCATGATATCCTCCAATAATCTGGAAGGAGAGGTAGGTGCTACAATACACACCTTACAGGTGAGAAAACGGAAGCTGAGTGGTTACGAGGTGCATCCAGGCGGCCTAATTAACCACTGGCAGAGACAAGTGTGCGGTGCTTATCCACTGACCCCATCCTGGGTGTGCTCCCCACGGCATTTTGCTTCCCTGCCTTTCAGACTGTTATTTTTCTTCCTCGAACATCCCCACCCCGTGAAGTCTCCCTGCAATGCCACCTTTTCTTAAGGACTCCCACAGGCTTTAGAGTGGCGCAGACTCTGTTCTGCTCCCCAAGGCTCTCCGGGAAGCCTTGGTGGTGCCCTGGGCCATTTCGTTCCTCAACCGTGAGATTTAACGGAAAGAAGTGGATATTTGGCTTGTTTGGCCTGCACAACCTTGTTCTGAGAACATGATTCCATCTGGAGATGGGCCAATCTCTGCTCTGGTCTCCAGACACAGTGAAGCAGCCGGCCAGGCCAGCACGGGCCCCACGTCGCAAGGGGTGCCGTGAAATTACAAGTGCACCAATGGGGAGTTTCCAAAGGCAAAAACTCAAACACAGACCTGTACTAAGTGTCAAAGGAATGGAAGCATTCACGAAATTGTGACAATTTACTGCCACTGCTACCCTTCTTTCCAATCTCCATCTCTATCTACCAATTGTGTCATTAACTAGGTAATTGCTGGTGAATGAATTTAAACAATTTTCATATTCTCATTGGGAATTCATGTTTCATCATTCTGTAAAGAAGTCTTGGAAAAGGCCCTGGAATAATTTCCTTTGCCTGAAAGCAATAGCTGCATGGCCCATAACTCATCAGTTCAAAGCCAGCTAATTCACACTGCCGATAATTTTGTCTACCTGCAAAGTGGATATAGCACATTTAATACTCAAAGGGTTAATACAATTAACTATGCTGACCTAATTGAATTAGCCAACCAGTCCTTTGCTCTCACCACGCAGAACCATCTGGAGCAAAAATCCACACAGCTATAGTGTTTATTGCATAATACATTAAAGTCATTAAAAGCAATCAAAACTGGCAGGTGGGAAAGCAAGAAAGGAGGATGGCAGAAAGCAAAAGAGAAGCAGATGCAGATGACAATGTACAGAGGTGTGCAGGCTGGAAAACGAACATACTTTGAGTTTCCGAACCTCAAAGAAATTCGAAGAGACTCAAATTACGTGCCACTTATTTCCTCCCAACTAGCATAAAATTACATCCGTCAGGAGTCTGTCTCATAATTCCTTCCTCTGTCTTTGTCCATGGGCTGCACTCAGGCTGAGCTGCTCCGTGCCCTGGTCTCCTCCGCCCACCCTGGCACCACATTATGTTCTTGGCTGCACTGTCCGTTCTATTTCTTTACTACTTGGTTCCATAACCTTTGATCATTTTGCAGCCACACCCCCGTCACCACGCAGAATGATACACCCAAGACGAGGTTACCAGCCTGCCCTCTCTTCTCTCGGCCAGCTGTTGCCTGGCTCTTTTAAACTTGGTCCTTTTCCCCACAGTGGAAATATGGTTTTTGAGTCTCCCAGGAATAAAGCCACATAAAGCAAAACACTTCTTAAAATTCAATTGGGCAATATATTTCTGTGAAAAAGGATAAAGAAACCTTCAGACTGTGTGATCAACTCAGTTGGATAGCAAGACTGCCCTTGAAGCTTGAAATTGTAATTGTTTAATTGCATTGTTATTGCTCCTTCATGCTTTTTTGAGCCGAAACCTGAAGTGGGAGGAACCACATAATTAATGCTTATATGAATCCTCTAATTTATACATCAGTACTAGTCATAATTTATAGATTTTTGCATTTTAATTAGACAATAAAGAAACATAGTGCAAAATTCAAAATATTCAAAAGGATATAAAATACAGCTAAGAGAAAGTTTCTCTCTCCTCTTTCTCCTAATCACTTAGCTCCCCTTTCAAGAGGTAACCTGTTATCAGTCTCTAGAATGGTCTTCTAGAGACTGATTAATCACACTGAAGAATATATGAATGTGTATTTTTAACACATATATTAGAGTTCTTAAATGCTGTTCTGATAGAATACCTGACTGACAAACCATAATATCAATTTCAGTTTTCTTGATGTGTCATAATCCATAAAGTTGCTATGACTTTGAGTTCCAAAATGACTGCACTCTATCTGTGTGGCATCAAAAAGGCTACTAAACCCCTTGGGGCCTCTACCTTCTCATGTGGACAAAGGTGGTATTACCTAGCCTTTTCACCACCCAAAATTCCATTCATTATTTTCTTCTGATGGGTCCTATATCCATCAGGTCCATAAGGAAAGAGAAGCATGCCAGGGAAGTCAAAAGAAGACATATTAAAGGGGACCAGTTAGAGAAGTGTTAGAAGAGCTGGAAGAGGAACCAGGGGAAGGTGAGACAAACCAGAGATTAAAAACTGCAGGAACTCTCCAAGTCAACTTGGCAGGTGATCTCACTGCCCTCCCCACAAGAGGGACCTGACTCCTGGGGGTGTAAATCTCCCTGGCAACATGGACATGACTCCCGGGGATGAGTCTGGACCCGGCATCATGGGATTGAGAAAGCCTTCTTAACTAAAAGGGGGAAGAGAAATAAAATAAAGTTTCAGTGCCTGAGAGATTTCAAATGGAGTTGAGAGGTCATTCTGGAGGTGATTCTTATGCATTATATAAATATCCCTTTTTAGTTTTTAGTGTATTAGAATAGCTACAAGGAAATACCTGAGACTGTTGAACTGCAACCCAGTAGCCTTGTTTCTTAAAGATGACTGTATAAGTATATAGCTTATATGGTGTGACTGTGTGATTGTAGAAAACACTGTGGCTCACACTCCCTTTATCCAGTATATGGACAGATGAGTAGAAAAATGGGGACAAAAAAGTAAATGAATAATGGGGGGGGGGGGAGTGGATTGTTTTGGATGTTCTTTTTTACTTTTACTTTTATTTTTATTTTTATTTTATTTTATTTTTTTTTTTGGAGTAATGAAAATATTCAAAAATTGAATGTGGTGATGAATGTACAACCATATGATACTGTGAACAGTTGACTGTACACTTTGGATGACTTACGGTTTGTGATTATATCTCAATAATATTGCAAGGGGAAAAAGAACTGCAAGAAGGCCTACTAGCATCCTACTTCATGATGAAAGACTGAACGCTTTACCCCTAAGATCGAGAATATGGCAAAGACATTTGCTAAATCACTCTTAATTCATCCCGGTACCCCAGCCAGTGTAATAAGGCAAGAAAAAGAAAGAAAACGCATATGGATTGGAGAAAAAGTCTTTATTCGCAGAACCTACCAAAAAACATCTACAAAAAAAGCTAATATGTCTAATAAGTGAGTTTAGTGAGATTGGAGGATACCCAGCAATCCCATTCCTAGGTATTTACCTAGTCAATATAGAAAAATCACCCATATCTCTATATACAAGCAATGACAATGAAAATTGAAATTAAAAAAAAAACAGTACTAGAGTAGCTAGAAGTAAATACTGGAAACTACCAAACTCCAACCCAGTAGCCTTGACTCTTGAAGACGATTATATAACAATGTAGATTATAAGGGGTGACAGTGTGATTGTGAAAACCTTGTGGATCACCCTCTCTTTATCCAGTGTATGGATGGATGAGTAGAAAAATGGGGACAAAAACTAAATGAAAAATAGGGTGGGATGGGGCGGGATGATTTGGGTGTTCTTTTTTACTTTTATTTTTTATTCTTACTCTGATTCTTTCTGGTGTAAGGAAAATGTTCAAAAATAGATTGAGGTGACAAATGCACAACTATATGATGGTACTGTGAACAGCTGATTGGACACCGTGGATGACTGTATGGTATGTGAAATGTCTCAATAAAACTGAATTTTAAAAAAGTAAAAAACATTAAAAAAAAAGTAACCAATGCCATTTTCAAAATGACACTTTCATGGTTTGTACTTTTGGTGTGCTTTCCAAGATATCTTTGCCTACCCCATCAAAGACATAAAATACATTGGAGAAATCTAACAAAACATGTGCAAGACATGTACGCTGAAAACACTGATGAGAGAAATTAGAGAAGACCCAAGTACATGGAGAGATATATCAGGTTTGTGGATCAGAAGAGTCAGTTTTGTTAAGATGCTAATTCCCCCCCAAATTAATCTAGAGATTCAAAGATATCTCAACCAAAATTACTGTGGGCTTTTTTATGGAAACTGAGAAGCTGATTCAAAAAGTTGTATGACAATGGAAAGGACCTAAATAACCAAAACAAGTTTGGGCTAGAACAGATTTGGAGGTCTCACACCACCTGATTTAAGACTCTTACTATGAAGATACAGTAATCAAGACAGTGTGGTATTGGGATAAGAAAAGACATGCAGATCAATGGAACAGAATACAGAATCCAGAAACAGACCCATACATGCATGGTCAATTGGTTTTCAAAAAGATACCAAAGCAAGCCAATGAAGAAAGGATAGTGTTTTCAATAAATGTTGCTGGAACACTTGGGCATCCACAAGGGAAAAAAATGTATCCCAAACCTCATCTTATGCCATATACAAAAACTATCTTGAAATATACCATAGATCTCAACGTGGGAGCTGAAACCACAAACTTGCTAGAAGAAAACATAGCAGAAAAATTGTCACAACCTTGGGATAGGCAAAGATTTCTTAGATTGGACAATAAAAGCATGAACCATTTAAAAAATTGATAAATTGGACTTCATCAAAAGTAAAAACTTCTGGTCTTCAAAAGACACTGGTAGGAAAATGACAAGACAAGCCACAAACTGGGAGAAAATATTTACAAAACACATATCTGATAAAGGACTTGTACCCAGAATATAAAAGAACTTTTAGAACTCAATGATAAGAAAACAAACAAGCCAATAAAAAGGGCAAAAGAATGAACAATTTACTGAAAAAGAGATACAGACAATCCATAAGCACATGAAAATATATTCAACACCATTCATCATCAATGCAATATAAACCACAATGAGATATACGAGATACTACATGTGGAGAGCCGTCTCCCGGGACGGGCATAGCGCATGCGCTGTAAACCTGCTCCAAAGTCCCCCCGCCCATCGAATGAGCCAAGATGGCGCCCATATCCTGCTTCCGCTTATGACGTGCACACTCACTATTCCTATCTGCCAATTGAGTGCATATGCGTGGCGCTAGATCATTGGTTATGAGTAGAGTACTTAAGAGTTTGCCCAAGCGAACCTCGGGGAGACAGCCCACTAGGAGCCGTACCTGACGGCCACATCGAGGCTGCTCTCCCGCGAGGCACTCTGCCCCGCGTGGAAACCTGTAACAGAGAATGCTTATCTAGCTTCAGTAAAAGACTTGCTCTCGCAACCGCCGTGTGGCTCGAGTCGTGACTTCCAGCCAGGTCAGTTTGCGTGGTCTGCATCTCTCTCTCTCTCTCATCCCTTGTTTCTCCCCTCGCCGGCCGGGGAACAGGGGTCGAGCGGGGCGGCGCCGGACAAGTGGTGGCCCGTACGGGGAACGCTCCTCCTCCTGCCTCGCTCTCGACGGTCCCTCTGTGAGGAGAGCAGCGCTGCGCATCGAGCTTACGGCGGACTTCCCGCGCCTGATCAACGCGAGAAGGTGAGTGCGTCTTATTACATGATAGTTAGGGCCCGTGGGTTTTCAGGTGACCCCGGGGGACTCGGAAGAGCTCTCCGAGTGACTGAAGTATAGTGCCGACTGCAATCATGGGGCAGTCCGGAAGTTCATCTCTCTTAGCTCCCTTAAAGAACCTTTTGAAACAACGGGGTATCTCGGTCAGGAAAAGCTCCCTTCAGCGTTTTCTTGATGATGTTGATACTTTTGCCCCTTGGTTTGCCTGCACCGGCAGCCTTAGCCTACCCTCTTGGATGAAGCTCGGTCGCGACATAGACCGAGCGCGCCAGACGGGCGTGTGTATGGACCCAATTCTAGTACCCATATGGGAGACCGTCCGTGCGGTCCTTGAACTAGAATCGGCTGCCGGCCTAAGCCCGTCCTCTGCCTTGCAAGAAGCACGGTGCGCGCTCCAAGAAACCCAGTCAGTTTCGTCAGCGGACGGCTCCTATAAGGGCAAACCGCCGGAGTCCAGTGACTCTGACTCAGAGTCAGATAGCGATACTGACGAGGAGGCGGAAGCATCCCCGCTAATTGAGTGGGAGGAGCCTCCCGCCACACCCGTGCGGCCTTCCGCCCCGCCAATGTCTACCGCTGCACCCCCAGGGACACCCCAGCTCCCAACTGACGCCTTGGGCGGTCCCACCAAAGGACCTCGCCGAGAGCTCCCTCTAGTGGCCATGCCCAGTAAATGTAATTATCCTTTGCTGCCAGACCCGGAAACCCCGATGGGCCGGTCAGGGGAGGGGCAACCTTTGCCGTACCCCCCGCCCGAGTACACAGGCCCTCAGGACCCTTTGCCATTAGGTAGTGGTGGGAGACATTTCTGGAGATGGAACCCTTTCACAACATTTAGACCTTTTGGCATGCTGGGTGGCTACCAGCCACTTGAGCCGCAGCCAGTCTCAGAAATGTACCCGGTTATTATCAATCCCCAAGGTGGCAATCAGCACGAATCATATGATTACAAACTATTGAGGGAATTGAGGCAGGCCGTCCATCAGTATGGCCCCAATGCCCCTTATACCTTGAACATGATCGAGAACCTCTCTGCTCTAAATCATACACCCGCAGATATTTTTCAGCTAGCCCGTGCTTGCTTGCCGTCAGGCCGATTCATAGATTGGAAAGCATGGTTTGAGGAGTTAGCTGAAGAGCAGGCCGCAAGGAATGCGGCGGGGAGACGTGGCGGGTGGAATGCTGACATGCTGTTGGGGAGAGGCGCCCATGCCCAGAACCAAACGGGTTTCCCACAAGAGGTCTACGCCCAGATCTTCCGCTGTTTTGTGGGTGCCTGGAAAAAGCTAACAGGTAAGGGAGAGGCTCAGGCCTCACTCAGCAATATACACCAAGGCCCCACAGAACCATTTGCGGATTTTGTAGCCAGGATGCAAACCGCAGCTGAGAGAATCTTCTCAGATCCAGGAGTAGCAGAGACTGTGGTTAAGCAAATGATTTTTGAGCAGTGCAACAAGGAGTGCAAAGTTATCCTGGCACAAAACAGAGCAAAAAATTTGACAGAGTGGGTCAGGCTCTGTAGAGATACTGGCAGCCCTTTAACTAATGCAGGTCTAGCTGCCATGCTAGCTAGCTCCCTACAGGTGGCTATAAAAGGCCCGAGAACCTTAGGGGCAAAGTCTAACGGGTGCTATGGCTGTGGCCAATCAGGGCACTTTAAGAGAGATTGTCCCAATAGACGTCAGCCCCCTGCCACTCAACGGTTTGGCGAACCAGGTGCAGTAACCAGGCCGTGTGGCCGTTGCCACAAAGGCCCTGACCCGGTGCTCAGCTGGGCCAGAGGCTCTGTTTGTGTTTTTCCCCAGGAACCAGGACGTCAACCAGTGTGGGTTCCGGAAAGACTGGTGAGAACCGTGACATCACCTGAAGAAGCCAAGGAACAGCTGTCAGAAACGCCAACGAATATACAACCTGAACCATTAGACCAAGCCTCCGACCCTGCTGATGATGGCGACGACCGACAAGACGATAATAGTAGGACTGACCACCCCGCGGTTGCCCAAAAAGAGGATCGGTAACTCTGTTCTTTGCTCTCCTATAGCAATCCTTCTAATCTGCCTTTTTCTTTTTTTAGTGGAACTGTGGTAGCGCAGGAGAGTGGTCTTTGGGGCCTGTGGCATCATCCCCCGACCCTGGCCCCATTCTCTGCTGGGTCTCCCGCCTCTCCTGTGTTTTTCACTCGTACCCTGTCTCTAGGTCTCCACCACCTGCCTTCTGACAGAAATATTTCCTCCACAAGCTTCAACGAGTCCTTCCCCCTCACCAATGACACACTGATCCTCTCTTTTGCTAACCTCTCTGTCAAGGTTGTCAACACCACAGTTGCGGCGAATGCTACTTGTGAAACTGGTAATGGCGAGTTAAGTAAGGGAGTCTTGCTTGAATTTCTTAACGTTACAGGGAAGAGCCGCCAGTCTTGTGAAGGGATCTTGAGTAAAAATGAGACTCAAAGGTGCCTTTTCCTTCCGGGGTTTGCTCCTACAGTCTGCAACCGTTCCAAAGACCCGGATGCCTCGCCGCCCCGCTATCCTAGTGTATCGCCCAAGTTATGTCTGGCTCCCCGTCAAGGCAACCGACTGGGTTGGCCCTGTTTCTCAAGTTGTTTCACTTAACAATATCCCCTTCTCTAAGTCTAGGCGTCCAAGAGGCATACCTTACCCGAGACGTGCTACGCCGCCACAATCAGATGCTGAACTTAAATTTCCAGGCCATTCAGAAACTCCTAGCGGAGATAGATGAACTTGGACTAGAAATAGATGGACTCTGGAGAGTTCTCCAGCAGACGTGTGATACCCGATGGTTATTCGGGAGGCTTTGTGTCACCCCGGTTAGGGTGAACTTGACAGAGGAGCAGCAAGATGTCGCCGAGTGGCTCAAGGACACTTATCTCCCCAACTTCACCAATCTCTCCGACCAAGTGAAATCCGACCTTCAGGGACTTGAGAACATTAGGAAATTGAAGCCTGTTAGTTTCGACCTTTCCACACTGGGCGAGACTGTAAAAAATCTGTGGGACCAAGTCACCTCTTGGTTCTCTTGGCCCAATTTGACTAATTGGATTCTCTTGATGGTGGGACCATTGGTGGGATTAGTCATTGTTAAATCTTTGCTAGAACGCCTGTTTCAAGCGCGGCAGTACCGTGTTACCACTATGATGGCTATGTCCTCCACCTTTGATACCCCCAACAGCGACCATTCTGATGGCCATACCCCATCCTGGCCGCCTCGGGCGGGGCACTCGGGAGCGAGGTTTGTAGCTAAGCGCGCAGCTGTGTCCCGGGTATAACGGGCGACGCCAGCAGTCATAATTTTTGTCTCAGGTAGGTCCCTAAGGCAGAGTCATAGTTGTGGCCAGACTTGACTCTAGCCAATGCATAGGGACGCCTAGTGACGCCTCCGACTCTGGTTAATGCTATCCCTGCCCCCGCCTTTGTCCCCCAGTTGCAAGGCAAAGCACTGCAGGGAGAGTCATGTTGTTTCCAGCTCACGGACTCTCCTGTCTCCATATGAGGTGAGCATTCTGGTCGGTGCTAGAGGCTCCGCCGCTAAATGGCTGAGACCTAGTCCAGACTCCCCAAAGCACCGGAACAAATTGTGAGCCATCTGGGTTCACGGGAGCACACTCATCACTGGGGACACTGGGTCGATATAAATAATAAAGGGGGAGATGTGGAGAGCCGTCTCCCGGGACGGGCATAGCGCATGCGCTGTAAACCTGCTCCAAAGTCCCCCCGCCCATCGAATGAGCCAAGATGGCGCCCATATCCTGCTTCCGCTTATGACGTGCACACTCACTATTCCTATCTGCCAATTGAGTGCATATGCGCGGCGCTAGATCATTGGTTATGAGTAGAGTACTTAAGAGTTTGCCCAAGCGAACCTCGGGGAGACAGCCCACTAGGAGCCGTACCTGACGGCCACATCGAGGCTGCTCTCCCGCGAGGCACTCTGCCCCGCGTGGAAACCTGTAACAGAGAATGCTTATCTAGCTTCAGTAAAAGACTTGCTCTCGCAACCGCCGTGTGGCTCGAGTCGTGACTTCCAGCCAGGTCAGTTTGCGTGGTCTGCATCTCTCTCTCTCTCTCATCCCTTGTTTCTCCCCTCGCCGGCCGGGGAACAGGGGTCGAGCGGGGCGGCGCCGGACAACTACACACCTATTAGAATGGCAAAATTTAATTAAAACATAAAAACTGACAATACTAAGTGCTAGTGATGATATGGAGTAACTGGAACTCCCACTCCTTGCTGGGAGGAATTCAAAATGGTACAGTCACTCTGGAAAATAGCTTAGCAGTTTCCAATAAAGTCAAACATGCTCCTACCCTATGAGCCAGCAATCCCATGTCTAGGTATTTACCCAAAAGAAATAGCAACACTTGTGCACACAAAGACCTAGACAAGAACAGTTATAGCAGCTTTATTCATCATCGATAAAAATTGGAAACAACCCATATATCTATAATTGGTGAATGGATAAATCATAGTACACCCAGCAAACGGAATCATATTCTTCAATAAAAGCAACAAACTACTGATACATGAACAACATGGATGCATCTCAAAAGCACTGTAAGTGACAAAAGCCACACACTAAAGACAATACACTACATAGTTTTATTTATATGACATTCCAGAAAAGGTAAAATTATAGGAATATACACCAGACCAGTGGTTGTCGGGGGCTTGGGGTGGAGGAAAGGGGGTCAACTTCAAAGGGGGTCAACTTCAAAGAGAGCTTTGTGGGGTGATGGACATGTCTTAACTGTGGTGATGTTTACGTTGACTATATTGGTTGAAACTCATCAAACTCCATACCTAAAAAAGGTGAATTTTACTGTATGTAAATTATACCTCAATAAACCTGGTTTATTAAAAAAAGGAAGAAGAGGAAGAAAGGCCTCTCTCCACCAGAAAAGAAATTGCAGGAAGCCTGTACCAGCCCTAGGCCTGGGGAACATGGGAGGACAGGGCGCCACTGGAGCCAGGGCCTTCCAAAGGAAGATGGTGGCTTCGAGGAAGGGCCCCCAGCAGGAGCTGCAGCTACAGTGGAGGCAAGGCCATGGCCAGAGATGGGAAAGAGGATATCTGTCCCAGCTTTCCTTCCCCTCCCAATCTACAATCTCATCCCTGCAGGACTTTCCACTGGCGGAACCTAACTGGAGGCCAACCACAAGGGAGCAAGATGCCTTATGCTCTGTGACACAGAGGAGAGAAAGGGGGGTGAGGGTGAAGAAGGGAAGCATCTGGGAACAAAATGAGCGGACTGGGGACCATTTAATATAATTCTACTTACCAAACAGTATTTAATGAACAAATATTTATTTCCGCACTTTTTATTCACCAAAGATATAAATGCTAATCAGAGCTTCCGATCAGCTTGAGATGACCACTCTGAGTTGATGCAACTCTAGCCAAGGAGAAGAAAGTTTATGTCTCAGTTTGTCTAGGCAGCCTTACTGCAAGTAAAGAAACATTTCTGCTGGGCTTCTGGAAATACAGACAACCATTTCCAGACCCACCACTACTTTGACAGATCTTACGCGTCCAGGGTCGCCTGCCTGGAAACCTCTAGTTTGCTAACAGTTCTCTCTAGCTCTAACATTCTTTGGTTCCATAAAATCTATGGCTGCCAACCAAAGGCCAACAGAAGGACAGATAACTCATTTGCTATCCAATGCCTTTTTGTGCTGGACATTTTCCACTCGCCCCTATGAATCCACTCTCAACTCTTCTGTCCCCTGCTGTATGCCCTGGGAGGTGACCCCCTATGGACCACATCAGCAGCTCCCTTGCCCTCTGGTTAGGGCTGGGTTCAGTCAACGAAAGACACTCATAGTAGAGTTGGGGTGGGAAGATAGTGAGATCAGGATATTTCTTGTTACTGCAGCCGGGCAGCTCTCTACTCCAGCAACTGCTATTTTTTCTGGGTCCTCTAAGTCCTTCCTCCTCCCCTCACCCCTTCAGGCCTTGGGGTGGCAATGACGCATCCTGCTGCTAGCCGTGGGTGCTCCACCGTTCCCTGTTGGCCTCCCTTAACTCTGCACACCCTAATCACGGGTCCCTGTGTGAATGCACCATCTGTTCCTGCTGGGCCCATCTCTCATTCCTTGACTTGAATTTGTAATGGAGGGCACAGGTGTGCTGTGGCACCAAAGAAAACCCTAAGATAAGGGCCACATTTCTTAGGGTATATGATGTCATTAGATCAGACATGGATGAAAACATGAGAAAAGAGGCTTAAAATGTAACAGAGCAAAGAAGCTGGTAACACTGTTCTTGTTTCCATGACACAAATTTATACCCTACTACTTGGTCTGTCTTTCTTGGTAACAACATAATTACTAGTCATAACTTTAAATTATTACCAGAGTTCCAGCCAGCCACTTATTTTTATGGCTGTAAAATGATTTGAAAACATCCAAGTCAAATTACATACTGACACACCATAATTTCAGACACCAAAAACTGCTACACCATGATTTTGCTGGTTATCTTTTCAAAGAGTAGATACAATGACCAGAATGATTAATAAATAAATACCTTGTCTGATTATTTTGAGGAGAAATCACCACAGAACTAACTTGATCAGGTTCTCTGATCAAAATATGGGCAAAAAAATTTTGTCACAGAAATATACTGCCCAATTCTATTTTAATTTTTTTCCCTTCGGGTTATGCTCAAAAAAATTCCCACTCCTCCAAGGATTAATTAAATTACTCTTCATGCTATTATAATCTAAATACTGTGTCCCAATATTTAATTTCACTTGTCAAACTTCCCATGCTGGAAATGTCCATCAAATGTCCAATGCTGGCATAATACTATTGAGTGAAATATCAACCCCTAACCACATGGTTTAAGATCCTACACTTAACACTCTTCTCCCTTTCTCATGCTTCCTTTCTTTCTTCCTTGAACAAATCACTGAATACCTGGTAGCTGTTGGGAATAAACAATGAGTGAGATATACTCAAGCCCTGCCCTCAAATTGCTCCTAGATCACGGGAAATATGGTCTAATGAACACACAATTATAGTCGCAAAGGAAATCCTGCAGAAAGTAAGCACATGGGATAAACTGAGCACATTGAGGAGAGCAGCTTACTCAGGCCACCAAACCAACTAACCAGAGTCACAAAGGCTAACAGTCAGGAGGCAAAAGGGTGCACGGTGCCTGGAGAGAACTGCAAGGAATTTTGGAGGAATGGAGCCCAAAGTGTGGGGTTGAAGGGAAAAGAGGGAGAGGAGGAAAAGAGGGGATAGCAAGAGATGAAGAAGGAATCCTTCGGCAAGGGTCAATCATGAAGGGCTTGAATGCTGAGCCAAGGGTTTGGGCTTCACCATGAGGACAAAGAGAAGCCCGGGTAGTATCTATTCAAGGGAGGGCTGGGGTCAAATCTGAGTTTCAGAACCATTACTCCAAACAACATACCTGAGGTATGGCTACCAGTGAGACCTTGAACACATTATGTTTCCTGCCTCTGCACCTCTAAACTTAAAACCCTTCCATCATCAGGTTCATTTCAGATTTAAGGGTTCACTACAAAGCTCCTGATCATGGTTCCATCTTTAAAAAAGTCAAATGTCAATGACCTGAGTTCCTATGTGATCCATGCCCTCTATTTCCTGAACAAACTCTGCTACTTGAATTACAGAAGTTTGTCTGGACTGACCATTGAGAGCCAACTGCTCTGTAGGAGACTGAATAACGACTCCCTCGCCCCCCAAATATGCAGATCCTAATTCCTAGAATGTTATTTTCTATGGCAAAAGGGACTATGCAGATGTGATTAAGTTAAGGATCTTCAGATGGGAGATCACAGCGGGGGTGGGCTCTCAATATAATCACAAGTGCCCTTGTAAGAGGAAGACAGGGAGCTTTGACTACAAAAGGGAAGGAGATGATGTGATGATAAAAGCAGAGAGAGATCTGAAGATGCTAAGCTGCAAGCTTTAAAGATGGAGGAAGGGACCACGAGCCAAGAACTGCAGCTCTGGAAGTTGGAAAATGTGAGGAAACAGATTGTTCCCTAGAGATCCTGCAGGAAATGCAGAGCTGACCTCCCTTTGCTTTCAGCCCAGTGAAACCTCTTCAGACTTCTGACTTCCAGAATGATAAGCTCATAAATGTGTGTTGTTTTAAGCCACCAAGTTTGTAGTTATTTGTTACAGCAGCAATAGGAAACTACAACTCTCTCCAAATTATGCCCCAACTTGGTAAAAATGTTCACCAGTCATATTCTAGAAGAAAACAACTGCACGCCTATATGTCTTTTGTTCACCATCACCACCACCTCCAAACATGGTGTACGCCTAACAGTCAAAGGCTCACAAATTCTCTTCTAAGACCAGGATTTCACAATGAGGCAGCAGAGGGTCCTGGGCATGTTAAAAGACACTTCACTAGAAGCTGATGGCACTAGGGACCCAAATGCTAGTTTTCTGACGAGTGTCCCTCTCCTCCCAACATAAAATGGAGAGGCACTGTACGGTGATGGTTAAGTGCCTGGGCATTGCAGCCAGACTACCGGGGCTTGAATCCTGGCTCTCCCCTTGCACCTTTGACGACCTTGGACAAGTATATAACCTCTTTCTGCTTTGGATTTTTTTCTGTCAAATGGGAATAATAATAGTACTTTCCTCACAGGTCTGTTGTTAGGGTTCAATAATATTGTGTAAACTGTTTCACAGATCACCTGATTATATGCTATTATTGCAAGCCAAATAATTTTAGGCGTCTTTATTTTCCCTCTAGATTAAGCCTGGGTTAAAAAAAAAATGTGTGCCCCCCAACCAGGAAGAATACAAGGAAAAGGGGTCTGTGAGCCTGAAAACCTTACACCAACTACTAAGTGTTCTGAAACAACTTACAGATCACGTATATCTACACCCTCACCACTCAAAGTGTGGTCCAGGGATGGCAGCATCAACATCACCAGGGAGTTTGTTAGAAAAGTGCAATCTCAGACTCCACCTCAGACCAAATCAGCATCTCCAATTTAACAAGTGATTCCCATGCACATTAAAGTTTGAGAAGCACTGATCTAAACTACTAGAAACCAAAGGAGTGAAGCATTTTTTTATAAGCACCACTTTACACTATACCTCAGGCATAAAAATGATATTCAGACATTTGAGTTTGAATTTTGAATACAAATGCCTTATAATCTAAGGCTGCTATCATCCCTTGCTGAAGGAACAGGCTGGAGGAATTGGCTGGAGGTTCTGCAGAAGGAGGGCTCCGTTCTTCTCCACCGAGGTCAAACCCACCACCTGCCGCCTGCTTTTAATCAGCACTCTCGCTAGACTGGGAAGGAAGGTGGGAAACAGCATGGGCGCTGTCAGGTGGCTGCAAGGGGAAGATGGTGCAAACTGAATGGAGCATTTGGTGGAATGGGATGACCACTCCTTCCAGCCAACAAGTTTTGCAGAGGATGGCTTCACCGACCTTCAGCTGGCATTTGCCGCCCTGTAGTACTGTGCCCAGCAGTACATGCTCTTTAGGTAGGAATAAATCCAGTACAAGGATTCTGGGGTTTATATGTAGTCATGACCCTGAGGTACCGAATAAGGAAATGGATCTATGATCACATGGGTCTATTCCTATAAAGGGAAAATACACATCAGGGGCTGGCACAGATGTAAATGGCTTTGCAATAGATGGGCCAGAGAAGCTTCCATGAAAGAATTTAAGAAAAGAGAAAGAGAAGGGAGGAGACTGATAAAATTTTATCAACCACCTTTATTGGGATTTGCTCACAGCAACTTGGTGAAGCAGGTAGCTCAGCTCTGCTTCTTCAAACCTGCTCCTTCTCGTGAATTTTTAAGACTCATCATTCACTACCTACCATCCACCATCCCCACACCCATGATCTACCTTTCTCCATCCATTATTTTCCATCATCATCATTCTCCGTTCCCTTTCTCTACCACCACCATCCACCAGTGCCCATCCAGCACTACTCTACCATCCGTTATCCACCAGCCTCTTCTCCCACCCATGAGCTGCCATTCTCTATCTACCATCCATTATTCTCTACCCCCACCATCCACCATTCCCTATCTACTACCCTTCATCTACCAACAACCATCCTCCACCACCATCACGCCCCACCCGTGATCCACCATTCTCCATCCACTGCCGCCATCTATCATTGCCCATCTGCCACCCGTCATCCATCAGCTCTCACACCTTGCCTTGATTCACCATTTCTCCTCCACCAGCCATCATCTTCCACCACCCAACACCCATCCTCCACCATTCTCCGTCCACTGCCACCATCTTCCAGCCCCATCTATGATTCACCACCCATCAACCTCCTGGTCGTGCAACCAAATAACCCAGGAGTCATCCTAGACTTCTCCTTCCTCTCAGCCTGAACATCCAATCAATTATTACCTCTTGCATAAAGGCAGTGAAGCATAATCTTAAAATGCGGTGCAGAAGCTCAATAACATATTGTTTAATGAGTACAGATTTTCTGTTTGGGATGATAAAAACATTTTTAAATGGATGGTAGCAATTCAGAATATTGTGAATGTGCTTAGTATCACTGAATTGTCCACATGAAAGTAGTTAAAATGAGAAATTGTGTTGTACACATATATTAGGACAATAGGAATTGTTTAAAAATCAATAACATAAACTCTAGAACCTGGATGCCTAGGTTCAATGCCAGCTCTGCCACTTACAATTAGTGCAGGCTCTCTGTACTGCAGTTTCCTCACCTGAAAAATGGAAATAATAGTCACACCCACCTCAGAAAGTAGTTCTAAGGTTTAAATCAATATTTGCAAAGAACCTAAAACAATGTTAAATATGCATATAGAGAGGTACGCACCAGAAACTTTAATTTAAATTTCTCCTCCTTTCCTACAACATGAACTCTTGCCTGAAAAACATGCAGCACTTAACCTTCTCCCAAAGTGAGAGTGTGGAAGATAGGAGAGAGCATACAAGAAAAGAACACCTTGCTGAAGCATAGCTATGACTGGGTTTAATTTCCTAGGATCAAACATGAATCCCCAGCTACACCCATAAAAGCAATTTTAGCAGCAGTGACATTCTACTACTAGACTCACTTAAGTCCCAACACATAAATGTCTAATAAAACTTTGATAAAGTTATATTATTTTTTCAACTAAGCCACCCTAGCCAGAATAAATCAAGCATCAACATGCTCTCTATTTAGAAAGGTTCTTCGCTGACCTCCTTTTTGCTTCTTATTCACCCAACTTCAACAGCCTGAATAAGATGTGTTGTGATACCACAGGGGAGATGGCTCAGGGGTAGGAAATGAACCACATGTACAGAGTATTTGATGAACTGATATATATACCGACATGCTAAGGAGAAAAACTGGGTGGAAAGGGAGAGAGAAGGAAATGACAGAAAAGCATCAAATTAGAAGCAGAGGGAGGGAAGGAGGAAGGAGGGAGAGTGGAGGGAGGGAGTGGGGGAATTCTGAGGCAAATTCCTGTCTACCGCTCAATAAGGAAATAAATAGAATATGTTTCTAATTTTCTCAAGCCACCCAGCAATGACAGTAGTCACGGTGGCTGAGAGAAGTGAACAGAATGTCCCCACAAATTTAAGAAGTGCCTCCATACCCACCATTCCTGCTATAGACACAGCTGATTTGGAAGTTCTTGTGGAAAAAGTAATTATTTCTCTCCCCCTTGGCTAGTAAATCAGAACTACCCAGGTTTAGGAATGCTTTCACACTCACAATGCAGGCAGTTGGTGCCAAAAATCCCACAGAAAGTATAAATCTAAATGTTTAATTACAATATGAAATGTTTAGACTGAAATTTTGTAAAGCCATGTATCACACACACTGGCAGGAGATGAAAATGCAGTTTAGAGTGAAAGCAAATGAGTCATGGGGGGGGCAGGGAGATAACCTACTTGAGGTTCCCTTGGGAGGGAAATGATTTCATGTAACAAGTAGAGTATGAGACACACCTTTCTTTTCCCCATTTCTCTATTAATACCTGTACTTATTTTTTTACTAATAAATGCTACATGAAAAGTTTGACACCTTTTCTCACCACTTGCTAGCTGTGCTTCCTTAGGCAGTTTCTTAACCTCTCTGAACCTCTGTTTCTTATTCTTATAGGAAGTGCTGGTGATGTCTACTCTTTGGGATTACTATGAAGGTTAAATGGCATAATTTTATGCACATGAAAACACCCAGCACAGTGCCTGGCATGCATGTGTATTCAGAAAATGTTAGTTTCCTTCTTGCCACAAGAACAGCCTGAGGAACTTGATTAAAACTTTTGAATTCCAGACCCAACCCCTGGAGAATCCAATTCCATAGGAACGGATGAGGGTCTGGGTATCCGAATTTTTTTTGTTTTAATTTTTATTGTGGTAACATACAGCCAACCAAAGATTTCCCATTGTAACAATGTTAAAGTATACAATTCAGCAGTGTTAACTGCAATCACAATGTTGTGCTACTATCACCACCATCCATTACCAAAATGTTCCATCACCCCAAACAGCAACTCTGTATCCACTAAGCTTGAACTCCTCATTCCCAACCCCAATCCCCCACCCCTGGTACTCTGCAATCTACTTTCTGTCTGTACAATGGGTATCTGAATTTTTAACACACTCCCCAATAACAAAAGAGAATCAGGGTGTTAGAGGATAGACAGCATTTGAGCTAGTCACTGAAGGACTGATCAGATTTCAGAATCCGAGACACATTTAAAAAAAAACTTTCTAGTGTTAAAAAAAGAGTGACCCACAGGTAGAGCATGAAGTGAGGGTGGAGATGGGGGATACCTATGCAGGTACAGGTGTGCAGCTCTCTGTGCATGTGTGTGTGTGTGTGTGTGCACACCCATGTGGATGTGTTTATGATGAGGGATATAGACAGACCATAGTGGAAGTTGGGAAGTTAAGGCCAAAAATCTAGTTGGGGTCAGATGATTAATGGTCTTGAATGCCGTGCTTGGAAATATGGACTTCCTTCTCTGGGAAAAATCAGACAATGTGACTTCAAACTTTGCAATTTCATTTTTTTAAATAAACCCAGGGAAAAAACAACAACAAAAAACGGAATCGTGGTAACCCCAAAGAAGGGTTTCTGGAGAGAGAAGACTATAAAACAACTTGAATTTTTGAAGTGGGATAAATAGAATGTGTAGACATATTTTCAAAAATCTTTCATTCTTTAAACGAACATTTATTGAAGGTCTACTGGACTTAAAGCAGCGTGATAGATGCTGAAGGGATATGATGATGGGAGAATTTCTGGACCCTGATCACGGAGGGCCATGTTAAGTGTTTTGCATTTTATTCTAGGTGCAACAGGACACTATTGATGAGTTTTAAGACAGGGAGAGATAATGAAAGTGCACACTTAGAAAAGGCAATTCTGGTTGCCATGGAGCAAAGGAATGGGAGGGAGACTCCTAAGGGTGCTTCCCTAAGCTGCAAGAAACAATGGAGGCTGCAAGAAAAGTGATGGAGGCTTAAAGTAAAGTGGCAGCAAAAGCGATGAAGTGAAGTGGATGGATTCTAGAGGAATTCAGGCTGTGAGGGTGGAGGGAGAGGGAAGTACCCAGGTTTATCCAAAGATAATCGTGAGTTCAGTTGGGGGCACAGAACATCCAGGAGGCCTGGGAGGCAACCAAGGGCAGATACTGAGCTGCTGGTTGGATCTGCAGATTCAGAGCTAAGGAGGCTGCAGAGAAATAGCCAAACAAAGAGGAATAAAACCAGGAGAGTATAATGTCAAGGAAACTGAGGGACAAAGAGCTTCGGTGGCAAGGGGATGATCAACTGTTCTGAATGCTGCTTAGAAGTCCATTTAGATCTGGACTGAAAATATCCCTTGATTTAGCAACATTGATGACCTTCTCAAAAGTGACTCCATGGAGTGGTAAAGTGAAAACTGGATCAGAAATGCTTGAAGGACAAGCAGCTGGCAAGGAAGTAGGAAAAAAGACAGGCAGACAAGCCCTTGGAGATTAAGTCTGGATGATTCAAACGCACTTCAAATTCAAATTACCAATTCCCAAGAGCGTAACACCCCAAATTCCTTTCCCTGCCAGGGATGTTCAATGCTACAAAGAGGACATTCTAGATTTAACACTCAGGTTCAGAGAACTACAATTGTTACCGTATTTGGCTTCTCGATTTCTACTTTTAGAACTAGAGTGAACATGAAAAGGGTTTCCTTTTGTGAACCCTTGGGGTTTAGTTAAGAAAGTCCAGGAGCTGTCAGAGTGGAGAACATTTAAAGGGAAAGTCCTTGATCTAAACTCGGCCCTGCATGGAGCAAGACATTCTGAGTTCCCAAGAGAAGTTAGTAGAAAATTTTAGGAAACAATTACTCCTTTTATCCTGAATTCTTTCCAATAACCAGTCAAGCTAGGGAGCTAAAAAGCTTCTCAGAACGATGCTTTCAAAATATTTTACAGGTTAAAACTTTCCTGAAGCAGTACTCTGAAATTAGGGGTTTTTTTTCCTTTTCATAAATTCTAGGAAGCACCCTCAGCATATTGCTGGCTGCAGCTCCTCAAGGACAGATGAAACACTTTGCTGGAAACCGAAGTGGTGACAGCTTGGCAATCAACAGCTGCTGCATCGTGGCAATCTGTGCCATAGTTCGGCAGGCCACTGGAGGCGGTGCAACGACTTGTGCAACAGAATCATAAAACTGCAGCTCCCAGTTTAAAATACACACCATCAACCTCAGGAAGTTTCAACAACAAAACGTCCTCTTAAGAACTCAGGTGATCTCTCTTTAGAATGAGCTCATTTACAGTAGATTTGGGCTCTATTCATTTTCAGCTTCTCCACCAAATTAAACTCCAATCACACCAATGGAAACCATTGCAGGGGGAGGACACTTACATTGCTTGTTATGTGAGGCAGTCTGGATTCATAAAAGCTTGGTGATACAGGCTAGAATTTTCTTGTTAAACATTTCAATTCTTTTTTTATATGCCTGGTGCAAAAGCAGAAAACAAAACACACAGAGACTTCTGGGTTTGCTTTTCCAAGGTTAGCGGGAGGTCTTTTATCTTTTTTAGTTTGGTCTTCCAGTGTTTTCCTTAAAAGGAGTTCATGAGTTTCTGTTATAATTAATTTCAATTACTTTCATGTTTAGAATTGCTGCTTCAAATATAAATTACGTTTTTATTCAGAGATACTTCCAGAACCTTTGGTTGTATGACATAACCAGGCTCCAAGGGTGTCTGGCAGCCTTCCCCACTCACCCTCATCTGATGACAGAACAAAGAAAGTTATTTGAAGCAATGGATGTCTCACCATGACGGTGGAGGGAAATGATCAGACTTGTAGCTTTTCATAGACAGTGCCTCCCTAACTACCGAGATTGCCAGCTACTGGCTCTCAACTGGGGATGGGGCAGCTCTGATAAGGGCCTCTGCCTGTTAAACACCCTCCAATGTCTCCAGGGACCAAAATCCCATGGCTGAGCTGGGACTCTCTCTGTCCAGGAGTCCTCATCTAAATGAAAGCATGCCACTCCACTCTAACAGACGGGACAGGGGATGGGAAAAAAGGGACCGGGTCGTGGTCTCGGCACCCCACTATCCACGGGCCGTGGAACACAGTCAAGGCACTGACCCTCTGAAACAGCGTCTCAGCTGCCGACTGGGGGAAGGGGTACAAATGTCTTCCCATGTGCTTCAGGAGGGCAAGGAACCCATCTCTGCTGTGCACAGCTGGACGCACAGTGCCTAGAGCAGTGGGCCTGGCTCAGAGCAGGGAGTAGGGGGAGGGGTAAGTGTCCAAACCGTGAGAAGAAAACCAGGCGATAGTTAAAGGCGCCATTCAGATATAAAGATAACCAAACACGAATCTTATAATGAATGTTAGGAACTGTGGTGTGAAAGGAAATTGGTTCAATAAACAAGACTGGTGAGACACCGACAGGTGGGAGCTGCTGAACACAAATTGGCCCACTTTCCAATGCTCCTAAGCAGCTCCTCTTAAAATGTGCCTGAAGCCTGCCCTGCCAGGGTCTGGCTTGCAGAGGATGTTCCGAAGTGCCCTGAGCCCCTCGGGCTGTGCCAACGCCACAGCAGGATTCACAGGCTCATGGGCAGCCCGGCCTGGGTCTCAGCACCGGGGCTGCAGGGCAGGGGCACCCCGGCGCATTCCAAGTGCATTTTAAAATCAAGGTGCAAACGCTCTGCCTATGGAAGAGAACAGACCCTAGGAGCTCTTGGGTCAAGAGAAACATCGCAGCAAAATCTCATGAGACAAAATGATTCAAACTCTGAAGACTTACTCTCCAAAAAGAGCAGGGCAAATCGATAACAAAAATTGCTCTCTGGGTCTGTACTGTAACAGACAGAGAGTTTTCACACACAGCCCCTCCCACCCATCACCCTCCCCCTACCCCCCATGCAGAGCATCTGCCCCAGGGTTTCTCAGACAAAGGGTCTGGACAAGGAAATTTCATTTGTTTTGGAATCCATCACCACTCCTTTTCTCCTTCCATGTTCGGGGTTGAGGCAGGCTATAAATAAACATTCTTGTTTGGAGCTGAAGATTATTGGCATGACGGTCTTGCCTCTCTCTCCCGGGGGTTACACTGAATAATTGGTTGGTGATTGTTAGCGATGGCAGGTTTAGGGTTTTTCCCTACTCTTTTCTGAAACGGAGGCCATAGCCGGGTAGGGTATACAAAACAGGGAAGAAAGGTTGTATCTGCTTCTCCCCGAGCCGCTGCTCTAATACCCAACCCTTTGCTTCAGCAACCCAACCAATTTTCATACTGCACAGCCCTTCTTGTCAAAAACCCAAATAAACAAAATCCACAGACCCACACAAACGACGCGCAATTAGCACTTGGAAAGAGCCACGGGACCGCGCGGGTTACTGAGTCCAGGTAGCCACGTGCAGCGGGGGATGCCAAAGTCTGGGATGTGCAGGCATTGCCTGAGGTTTGCAAACTGGGACTGGGAAATGGTCCATTTGACTCCCAGTCTATTAAACAAATAGTGCAGAACTCTTGGCTCAGGAAGAGGGCTCTAAAGGATGGATTTCTGACAAAAGAAACCAAGAAGGAGTGGAAATCCTTATGGTCATGCCCTCCAGGAACACCAAGTCAATGCCTGCCGGTTCTGGCCAGCAGCCAGGATGTTTGGGTCATGGAAACCTTAACCTAAAGGTTACAGGAGGCCCTTAGATGTGTTTTGTCTGGCCCACGTTATACACGTTTTCAAAATTCTAAAATGAACTGCCAGTGATGGTAAACCAAGATTTTCAAGCTCTTTTTGGAAATTTACAAGATCTGGCCACTTTAGGCCTGCACTTCCCCACAACTCCCAGGAACAACTGGTTCTTCAGACCTGGCACCTGCCTCCAACTCACCACAGCTCCCACACTCTCCTTCCTCCTTGACCTGGGCCAGCTGTTAGCCGGCCTGGTCTGCTCCCAGGAGGCATTTGGGTTTGCAGCCGCATCTACAAATGAGAGTTCTCAGAGCTCTGCCCTCCAACACCAGGTGTGTCAAAGAGAAAAACCTGGACAGGGTTAGTTTCCTTTTTCCTCATTAAATTATACTGGCTTTCCATGAAGCCTAAATATGCAGGCCCACATGCAGCTCAGAGGTCAGGCTATCAGAGGGCTTATTCCAGATTTCTTGTTATTTAGACCCATTTCCCAAATTTGTCATCTCCCCATATTAGGTCAATGAATATTACAGGTTGAGTATCAACTGAGAAGTAAACAGTCCACCCTAATGTGAGTATCCAGAAAGAACTCGCCACCGTGATGGGGACCCACTATTTGTAGGACACTCAAGGACACCGCTGGTTTGCAGGGGCTCCAAGATGGACCCGATTTGGTGCCTCTAGGTGGCCACAGTAGAGTTGGATCATCTTCTGCTTTCATTTATGAACGGAAGGAGACTAGCACATTTGCAGATTCCTGGATATGCTGAATGCTGAAGCTTGCCACTGTTTTAAGAAGATGCTAGATGAAAAGAGCACAGTATAGGGTTGTTAGGATTACATGCACAGTAATGATTACAACTCGATGAAGAGAAGAAAAGACTGGAAGAAAACAAAAATCTTTGAGAGGAAGAGAAAGTCTTTTCATTCACAATCCTGAGCATCTTAGCATCTGGCAAATAACTGGCACTCAATAACCATTTGAAGAATTAGTAAATAAAGGAATGAATGACATGAAGCAAGATGACATGGGTTGTGTAATGGTGGAGAGAACTTTTGGTCTCTCAAGTTCCCAAACTTCCTTCAATATGCTTATGTGCCAGTTTGAGTGTATTGTGTCCCCCAAATGCCATTATCTTTATAGTCTTGTGTGGGGCAGAAGTTTTGGTGTTGGTTGGATTTGCTTGGAATGTGCCCCACCCAGCTGTGGGCAATGATTCTGATGAGATGTTCTCATGGAGGCGTGGCCCCACCCATTCGGGGTGGGCCTTGATCAGTGGAGTTACATAAATGAGCTGACTGGGGGGAGGAAGAGAGTGCAGCTGGGAGTGATGTTTTGAAGAGGAGCAAGCTTGCTAGAGAGGAACGTCCTGGGAGAAAGCCATTTTGAGGCCGGAGCTTTGGAGCAGATGCCAGCTGCTTTCCTAGCTAACAGAGGTTTTCCGGAGGCCATTGGCCATCCTCCGGTGAGGGTACCCGATTGCTGATGTGTTACCTTGGATGCTTTGTGGCCTTAAGACTGTAATTGTGTAGTGAAATAAATCCCCATTTTATAAAAGCCTATCCATCTCTGGTGTTTTGCATTCTCCAGCATTAGCAAACTAGGACAGCTTATATTAAGATTACACTTATAAATGTGTATCTGAACGAATGCACATAGTCCATTTATTTATGTATTCCTTCAACACAACAACTATGTGCTACTCATTGTTCTAAAGAGTGAATACGATAGGCAAAAATACTTGCCCTCATGCAGCTTTTAGTCTAATAGTAGGGTACATGCAGTAAATAAAAGGAATAAGTAAAAGTGATATTAGATGCTGGTACACTTGTGGAAAAAAATGAAGCACGTAAGGGGGTTCGAGAATGACTGGACAGGGGCAGCCCCGCTGAGAAGGGGAAAACCAAGTGAAGACCTTGAGGATGGGAGGCAGTGGGCCATGAGCTGATGATCTGTGGTCTCCTTGGACAGGGGCACCCATGGTTACTATGTTTCTCTCCTGCACCCCTGAAGACGCTTCGCCTTGACGGGTTTCTGCCATGGCCACTAGCTGAGGACTAGTAGAGGGTGTGGACTCTTAGGCCACAGCGTAGAAGAAATAGCAACTTTTCCTCCTTTGCCTTCTGTTTCACTTCTTCAGAATGAGTCACCATAACATAATTTTAGCGGCTACACAGAAAATTCCACCAAATGAAGAATCTGGGATTCAAACTGTTGGGGGCAAACTTCGTTCAGCAGGCCCCACATTGCATTCTTCTGTATCTAGTTCTTCCTTCTCTCTGTTCAGTCAGGTCTCAGGCCTCCTCCTGGCTGCCCAGGGCTCAGCTAGAAGAAAAGGGTTTGAGCTCCTGCTCTTTCTCTCTCCCCTCATTTTCTCACTTACAATAGTGGCACTCGGGCCTGATAACCTCTCCTGGCCAGTGACTGCCTTAGAAATGAGACCGGCTCACAGTGCAGTCCTTTAGGTACTTTCAGAACCAAAAGCCTCCAGCCAGGATCCAACATACACTCACCGTAACCGGAAATCTTCTCCTTACAGTGGTACAGGCAGCTTGAGCAAACACCCGGCCTCCAAAAGAGCACCAATGATAGCGACGGGGGTCATTAAGGGAGAGCTGTGAGAGGCTCGTCCCATCCTGCTCCTTGCACAACTGTCTTCTGGGGAAGTGAAAGTGCCACCATCCCCTTTAAAACACAGAGGGAAACTGAGGGCTCAGAGATGTAAGTGACTTGCCTAAAGCCAAGGAGCTGGTAGGTGGCTCAGCTAGTGTGCAGATCTGCCTGGCCCCAAAGCCTTCCTAACGACCTGCTCTCCTCGCTGGCTGGCCCTTCACTTGTCCAGCAATGTGCAGGGGTGACTGGGGTCAGGAATGGGGGACAGGAATGGAGGTTATGAAGAGAAAGGACAACTATAAAATCTATTTGCATGTTGCCTTTCCAAACAGACTCCTCAGAAGGAGCCACTGGAAGTCACTTGGGGATAGGCTTGGCAAAGGATGTGTGTGCCCTAGCCTTGGAGGACAGAGATCTCTGACGCCTTTTCCCACCTGTATTTTGGTCTCTCTGATTTAATGTGAACTCTTGGTTGAAAGCTCTCAGCACACTGATGGTTTAGGGATCAACTGCCCGCACCCTCACAAGGCTCTGGGATTAGACCACAGCTTGAGGGACACTCACGGCATCCACCCCAGCCAGAGTGTGGGAGACGCGGGGTCCACAGACCAGGACAGGCGAGAGCCCCAGGAAACTACAACTCAAGGGGCCGGGCTGTTGCCATACCAGGAAGTAAACCCCATGTCCCCAAAGGACTAAACGTCTACACTCAAAATAGCTGCACGAACATACCACACTTTAATTTTGTAAATGTATAACCACGTCTTAAAATTAAACAAAAATCCAGCCTTCTTTTTGAGTTCAGAACTGGATGGGATTGCTTACAAAAGACCACCCTACTTCTGCCAAGCCAGAATGAGATGGCAAGGGCCCCTGTTCAGAAGGTGGTGGAAAAAAAATGAAGGATACATCCATTAAATACATACCTATGATGGAATCCCTCCGGAAAACGTCTCTATCAAAAATGTAAAACGACAGGTGACGAAAGCTCCGAGGAATTTCACAGTAAAAGTCTTCTCCATAAAAGGGGCTGGACAGATAAACAAAATGAGCATCATTAGAACACACACCGCAGTGGTATCTGGACTTTGCGCTTGGCAGGTCAACATTCTTAATTAGTCACTGAGTGGGCGTTACCTGGGAAGAATTTTTTCTTGGTGCTTTAGCTCTTAGAGCCACAGGTTTGAAAGTTCTTTAGGACCCTCAACACATTCTCAAGTATATACCTGTGATTTTACTTTTAAATGTACCATAAAAATACCTAATACTGTGAGACATGAAATTGTGATTAATTAGGATAAAAATCAACTCAGTTGTAAGCTGACTTGCAACAATCTTCATATATTTTCTCCCCAGCTTTCACCCCAAAGGCATATAATATTAAATGAATGGACATGTTAGTACTACAGTGATTGGTTTAGCTGAGAACTTGGAAAATCAGAAAGCTTAGCAGACTATTAACAAAATTACTTCTATTGTATCTGCTCAAGTTTAACAGGAATACTACAGGACTGTTACAATGTTTCGAAATTTTGGGGTGGGGGTGGCAGCACTCACTCTGTGGGTTAGAAGTAAAGCTCAGCGTTCCACTTCCATGACATTGGTCCAGACACTGATCCTCTTTTTCCCATGATTCAGTGCGAAAATCCCGACTGAGCAACCCCCCATGCCTCTCTCCCCAGGAGAGGACCCTCCCTCGGCTACAGCTGATCACCCCCTTCAGACAGATCCCACCGTTTGGTTCAGCCCACGCATCGTGAGTCACCCTGACAGATGTAGCAAGCACCACAGATGGAGGCTTAAAAATAAATTGCTAATTCTAATTAAGGGGCAGAAAGCCAGTGGGCTTTGTCATTAAACAAACGTCCCCATTGTTCTGGTCAGACGTGAGGCTGGGGTTAGGGAATGGTGGTTCATTAAAGCCACATCAAATACAGGCAAAAAAAAAAAAAAAAAAAAAGACACTACATTGGATCTACATGAATTGTTTAGGCAATCTAGCAATCGCTTTAGGATATACATGACACACTCAAAATTAACTTGAAATGTGATATAATTCCATTTTCATGCATGTTTACAGATAAGGTTTAGATTAGGAAACATGTAAATTATTCCAGTAAGAACTAAAACGGTATAAGTTGTTAGAAGGCAACAGAAAGAAAGACGTATGTATGTTTCCAACCACGCAGAAAAGAAAGTTGATAAAGCACTGATACCATGTGTGTCTCATAGTAAAAATTTATTGGGAATGAGATATCAATATCAATATCAACTCTAAGTTGTACCCTTTTATTTCTTCACATTTTAGCATCTTTGAAATAAGAATATATCTTTCTTAGAATGTATCAATCAATTTAAGAAAGAATTGTTCCACAGATTAATCAGCACTGTATTTTCTTAGTGGCACATAAAATAATAGTACATCTTATCACTGATATGTTTTAGATGCAATAAAATATGATATTTGGGGGGGGATTGATGCCCTATTACTTGATCTTGTATCACCAGTGTCTCTTCCACCGTCCACCATGTTGTTTCCCATGATGAAATAATGAAATCACCAGAATACTGACTTTCTCCTTAAACCCACGCATGTGATATGTCAATCAAAGACTGTAGCTAAAGCCAGAATTACCCAGCTACTGAAACAGATGCACCACCTTCTGACTCATTTTGTAGCTTGGGAGCAGTTCAGCATGACCCAGTTAGCCACAGAAAGACAGAGCAAATGGAACAAACCTGGAATCAGGAAATGACAAGTGAGAGGGCTGTGAGGAAAGCAACCCAGAAATGGGTGGTGGGAGAAATTCCAGCCCTCCAAGCAGGATGTGATGCGGAAGGGTGTGACTCGGGGCATGAGGACTGGCAGTCAGCCTCAGGAAGCTCTGGCATGAGGCATCAGGGCATCAATTTGGTCGTTGCCCATTCATTCAGTAAACATTACTGAGAGCCCCTCAAGCCTAGCAAGTACAGTCTGGGGGGGGGGGGCGGTAATGATAGTGCTACCCCAGCTATCCTGAGCTAAACACAGATGAACAAGAGTCACTAGCACAAAGACATGCAGGCAAGCAAAGAGCCACATGATACAGGCCAACGTTATCAATGGGAGAGTGATGCCCAAAGGGCTTTGGGAACTCAGGAGTGAAGGGGCATGGAAGATGAAGGAAAATGGGTGGAAAGGGAGTCAGGCCCAGGAGACAGGGCAGGGATCCAGAACCCAGCACAGGTGGGCACTGCCCACACTTTGGCTTCCCTGGACCTGAAGCCAGCACAGAATTGGAGGGTGGTGGTCAGCAGGAGCCAGCTGGGAGGAAAGGGATCTAGGGAGGTTGGGAAGCCAGGAACATCTGGCAGTGTAGGTGAGAAAGCCACCAGAGTGCCAAATTATTCCAGCATTGGAAATGTCAGAACCTTCTAGGAGAAGAACAAATTTGGAGGACTCACGCTTCTTGTTTCAAAGCTTACTACACAGCAACAGTAATTAAATGGTGTGGTCCTGGCAAAAGGACAGACAACACAGCTCCAAGGAATGAAGTGGAATGAAAGGGTCCAGACAAAGGCGCAAAGGCAGTTCAGTGGAGAAAGAACAGTCTTTTCAACAAATGGTGCTGCAACAACTGGACACATGCAAAAAAATGAATTTAGACTCTCACCCCAAGCCATACCCCAAAATTGACTCAAAATAGATCACAGACCTAAACGTAAAAGCAAAAAAGGCATAAAATGTTTAGATACATATATAGGAGTATATCTGTGTGACCAGGAGTTAGGTAGAGATTTCTTAGCTATGACACCAACTGCACAATTGCTAGAAGATAAAAAATGGATAAATCAGACATTACCAAAATTAAAAACATTAAAAAACGTTTGTGTTTTAAAAGATACAATTAAGACAGTGAAAGACAAGCTAGAGTGGGAGAAAATATTTGCAAGTCATATATCTGATCAAGGACAAGTATCTAGAATATGTAAAATGTCTGACGACTCAATAATAAGACAATTCAATTTAAAAATAGGTGAAGGATTTGGATAGATATTTCACTAAAGAAGATATATGAATGTCCAACAAGCACTTTAACAAGGCCCAGCATCATTAGCCATCAGGGAAATGCAAATCAAAACCGCTAAGATAGCACTGTACTCCCACTAGGGTGGCTGTACTCAAAAACATAAATATGTTTTGGTGAGGAAGTGGAGAAAGTAGAACCCTATACACTGCTGGTGGGAATATAAAAGGCGCAGTCACTTTGGAAAACACTTAGGCAGTTTCTTAAAAAGTTAAACAAAGAATAAACATTTGACCCAGTAATTCCACTCCTAGATCTCTATATCCAAGAGAAATGAAAACATATGTCCACACATGTACTCATACATGAATGTTCATGGCAATGTTACTCATAATTGCCACAAAGTAAACAATCCAAATGTCCAGCAACTGGTAAACAGATAAAAGAAAATGTGCTATATCCATACAATGGAATACTATTTGGCAATAAGAAGGAATGGAGTCCTGATACACACTACAACACGGATGGACCTGGAAAAGTTGATGCTAAGAGAAAGAAGCCAGATCAAAAGACCACATATTGTATGATTCCATTACATGAAATGCCCAGAAAAGGCAGATCTATAGACAGAGAAAGCAGATTAGTGATTGCCTGGGATTGAGAATGGGAAGAGGGAGTGATTGCAAAAATGAGGAACTTTTTTGGAGTGTTCTAAAACTGGATTGCAATGATGGTTACACAACTATGTAAATTTACTAAAAATCACTGAATTGTACACTTAAAAAAATTCTTCCAGCATCAAGAGGGCATTTTACAGGCCCCTCTCGTGCAAACTCCTTCTGTGCTCCACCAGCTGAAACAGTTACTAACCCAACTCCTTCCCGTTTTCACTGTTCATCACAATTGGATGGCTACCAGAGACGATTCTCAGAAAGTGAGCTGTTGGCAAGGCAGCCATTGAAAATCTCTTGGCAGCCCTTACCTTCGGGGACTATAAAATTCATGTACCCTTCATTCAACAAATATTTATTGAGTGTCTAGGCACTGGGGACCCAAACAAAGCCGTTGATTACACAGAGCTTACGTTCTCGTGTGACGGTCAGCATATCCTGAGCATTTCGAGCCCCTAACAAGTCATAATTTATTTGATCCTCACAACACCCTTACAAGATGGTGCTATCATTATCCCCATTTTACAGATGAAGAAACTGAGGCACAGGGCAGTTTAGTTTATACTTATTTACAAGCAAAGAAGTACTCAGGCTGGGAGTTGAAGCCAAGTGTGATAGGCAAAATAATGCCCTTCCCCAAAGATGTCCACTCCCTAAACCCCAAGTCCTGTGAATATGTCACCCTACCAGGTAAAAGGGACATTGCAGATGAGAGTAAGTTAGGGATCTTGTGTTTGGGAGCTGACCCAGATTATCCGGGTGGATCCAATGTAATCACAAGGATCCTTATAAAAGGGGGGCAGGAGAGTCAGAGGGAGACAGAAGATGTGACGATGGAAGCAGAGGTTAGAGCTCCGCAGGGCCATGAGTCAAAGGATGCAGGCAGCCTCCAGAAGCTAGAAAAGAAGGAAACGGATTCTTCCTAGAGCCTCCAGAAGCAATTCAGGTCTCTGACAGCTCGACTTCAGTGCAGTGAAACTGACTCTGGACTTGTGACCATCACAACTGTCAGATAACAAATTGTGTTGTCCATACATTTATGGTAACTTGTTACAGCAGGAATAGAAAATTAGCACACCAGGCAACCCAGCTTCAGAACCAGGCTCTAAACCATACAGAACACTACTGCTTCTTATCGTGATCGGTGAGCTCACTTCTCTTGATTCAGTGGAATGGATGAGAATAGAGGGATGCAAGAAAAAGTGTAGCATAAAGCAAAATGCAGAAACAGTTTAAATAAAGGAGTTTTATAGTCCTACGAGACCATATGCAGTGAGTAAACTAGGAAACAAAGGAATAGGAGTGTCTGGGGCAAAAAATGCTCTCCCCTTCCCTCAAAATAGTACAGATGATAAGTTCAACCAGGGCCTCCCTCTCTAAGCTGAGTGCTGCTACCACCCTCGAGTCTAGAAAGAAAAGCCTGACGTGTGAGCGGGAGGGACAACAGTGATAACCTGCTGACCTGGATGCTGCAGGGCTCGTGCGTGTGATCCCAGCCGGCAACCCACCTCTCGCTTTCCTAACCTCCGCCTCGATGACAAGTCAACTTCCATTCAAATTTAACTGATTTCTTAATTTTCATAATTCATTCAGAGACTGGGTGAAGTGTATTCAGAAAACCATTTCTTTGGAATGAAAACAAAAACTTCAGAGAGAGATTGAAAATGCTTAGCTTTTTTTTTTTTTAGCATTTTAGAGAAGAACCCATTTAAACACAAAAAATATCATTTTAAGTTTTAATGAAAGCAGGATGCCTAGGGACTTTCATCAAGCAACAGTTTCTTAGTTCAACAAATGCTTATTTTAAAAATCACATTTCTCTTAAACATATTCTGCCATTTGGACTTTTTACTGATGAGTCTTCTTGAAATTAATTTCCATTTGTAAGGTTCAGTCTGTGCACCAGCAGTATCTAACATTAAGAGGCAGAACAAGAATGAAATGACTGGGTTCTGCAACTTCTTGCATGAGACACTTCATCTCAGTTCCCAATTATTCTATCTGTAAATGAGGACTTTTAAAACGTTGTAAGGATCAATGACATAATATACAGGAAAACCCTTTGACACCAGAAGGAAGATACTCCAGAAAGCCAGCGTGTGTGAGTACACAAATACTCAAAGGCACAACCAAATGCAGACACACGCATGCACACACACACACACACACACCACCTCCTCATAGAACACTGTTTGTTAACTTGGAACAATTCTTACTCTCCTCTCCTCCCCAATCTAAAATCATAGGGGTGCTGGAAGAAGAATTAAATTTTAAAGCTTTTGGATCTTTAAATTTTGAGCTTTTCAAAAATGAAGACACTTCCTGATGTAAATGACCAGGTGTGCCTTCAGAACACACATTCTCCCTGATTCAGGCTCATGAACACTTTCTGAGCAGAGCCTTATGCCATGTGACTCTGGAGAATGTTAGACATTCTACAGGTATCTTCTTACCTGAAAGGAGATAAAACAAAACAAAACACCATTCACCTTTAACCCTGAAAAAGAAAAAAGAGGGGGACAGGGGAATGGCTTTCTAACTGGAGCAGCTAGTAAGAATCACTAGACCATTTATTGACCACTGGGAAGAAAAATATAACTAAGTGCTGCAGAGCCTTCAGTAGTGAATAATCAGAATTAACTTGGTAAAAGTGGAGCTTATTAATTTTTTGCACAGAACCAAATTGTTTTTAATACTTACAATGAAACCTCAAGTACTAAGGAATTAGCGTGCAATCACTACAAAGCACCACTAACAGGGATCCATAAGAGCTCAGAATATAATTAATATTTCATAATCTTTCATAAAACATTTATTTTGTTTGAAAAGTAGGAAACACCACATTCTCTGTGTTCCTGTGCCAACTTTCAGAGATATTAGCACTGATATGATTATACAATGCAGCAGCACTTAGAATGTGTCAACTTAGCCTCAAATCACTACCCTCTTGGTTTTAATTCCTCCCACACTGCAAACTAGATTCCTGGGCAGAGCTGCTAAGAAGCTAGGGCCCAGCAGCTTCTCTACCATCTCCACCAGAATGAGACGCTCACAGGGATGGCCCTTGGCAGAGGGTTCTCTTGCCAAGTCTAGGGCAGATCAACCCTCGTGGGATGTTTATCAGGCCATGGAGCCAAACCACCTGGATCTGGGAATTTGGGATCAAATAGCTAAGAGTTTTTACTCGAACTTGTGAGAAAAAGAGATAAATCAAAAACCCATTCGGGGTAAATTTCAGAACAACCTATACCAAAGAGCCAAGCTTCACGTTAACAGGGAATTAAAAGCACCCCCACGCCATGTTCCTTCCTTACTCAAGCTCCAGTTTACCGGCCTGTCCAGTGGGGATAATGAAGGTGTTACATGGTTGTATGTACAGTAAGATAATATTGGTCTTTTTCTTAAAGAGCCCTCCCAACCCCCAGGCTTTAGGACCCCACAAAACTTGAGTCTGCCCCTGCCTCTCTCAGAGGAAAGTTGTGAAAAGGAAATGAGATCACCCTTCAAAACACATGGTTCAATACCTGATAAATGGTAAGGGTACAACAAATGGTAATAATAATAATAATAATAGCAAGCACTTCCTGTGTGCTGTACACACTTCATTTAATCCTCACAAGAGGCCTTTAAGGGAAGTGTTACCTTTACCCCTAGTTTACAGGTAGGGAAACTGAGGCCCTGCAAGTTTAAGTAACTTGTCGAGGATCATGCAGCTGATGGCAGAAGTGGGGCTTGAGCCAATGCAGTCTTGCTCAAGTCTGTGCTCTTCAGCTTCACTTCATGCCTCTTCCCAAAAGACAGCTGCCGACAGGGGCAGCAACCGAGCACAGCCGCGGCCTGACACATGCTCCCCAACCGAGGACGGCTGGGTCAAGGCTCACCAAACTCCAGTTATCAGGTGTCCACTTCTACACCTTTTTGCTCCCTTTAATATCCCCTGACGAGTATTTCGAGGGACTTAAAAGACTCCTCTGTGTTAACCATCTCGACAGGTGAACTCACTGCCCTCCCCCCTACGTGGGACCCGGCTCCCAGGGGTGTAAATCTCCCTGGCAACGCACAGTATGACTCCCGGGGATGAATGTGGACCCGGCATCGTGGGACTGAGAGTATCTTCTTGACCAAAAGGGGGATGCAAAATGAGACGAAATAGTTTCAGTGGCTGAGAGATTCCAAATGGAGTCGAGAGGTCACTCTGCTGGACATTCTTATGCACTATATAGATAACACCTCTTAGGCTTTAATGTATTGGAATAGCTAGAAGTAAATACCTGAAACTACCAAACTCCAACCCAGCAGTCTGGACTCCTGAAGACAATTATATAATAATGTAGATTACAAGAGGTGACAGTGTGATTGTGAAGACCTTGTGGATCACACCCCCTTTATCTAGTGTATGGATGAGTGGAGGAATGGGGATAAAAACTAAAGGACAAATGGGGTGGGATGGGGGGATGATTTGGGTGTTCTTTTTTCACTTTTATTTTTTATTCTTGGTCTGGTTCTTTCTGATGTAAGGAAAATGTTCAGAGATAGATTGTGGTGATGAACGCATAACTATGTTATCATACTGTGGACAGTGGATTGTATATCATGGATGATTGTATCGTGTGTGAATGTATTTCAATAAAACTGAATTTAATAAAAAAAAAAAAAAGACTCCTCTGTGTTGACTTACGGTTATTAAACATTAATACATATTAGAATCCTGTTACCCTCTCTGCTAATCTTCCTTATGCAAACTTATAAAGAGCTGGATGCAATGTCTGCACAGCTGCCCATGGACTAGCCAGGGGAGAGAGTGTGCAGGGAGGCTGCTCTGGGTGCTCCTGCCCAGAAGTTCAGGCAAAAGAAATAACTGGTCACAGCTGGATGGAAGCCAGGGCTCCCCCTTCCTCAGCCCCCTGGCCAGGGCTTCAGGACACACGTGCTGGTCTTGGGATTTTAACCTGCTGAGACCTTCACCCACTGTCCTCTCTACACAGTGACCAACCGTGGTGTCTGCTTGGGACAGGGAAGTTTCCTGGGATGCAGACGATCAGAGCTAAAAAGGGACAGTCCTGGGCGAACGGGGACGATAGGTCACCCTACCACACAGCCCTCCTGGCAACGACCCCTCTGTTCAATGCCTGCTCCCTCTGCTAAAAAGCATGCTCTCTCCCGTTCACCCTGATCCCATCTGCCCGGCACTGCAGAGCTACAGTGAACGGCAAACATGCGTTGACTGAATGAATGAAGCTCGTTGTTTATGTTACTATTTAAGACATATTCTGTTGTTAGAAATTGCTTTTAAATTTGGGAAAAAAAGACTATGTCCAGTCCCTGTGATGGTTTGATGGAATTCCTGTGCTTTCATTGTAGCTTCCCCTCTCCGCTGTTTTTTTCATCTCATCCTTTTTATCGCAAGGGTTTCTAGTTTATTTATTTATTTATTTCTATTTCTTTCCCCTGAGCCCACCTCTGTGCAAACATTTTGATTAGGCACCTCAGTTCCTATAAAGGATGTCACGGTCGCCCCCAACAGCAGCCTCTGTACTCAAGGCCTCATCCAAAGCTGCCGCCCTCCCTACCCCACCCCAGGTGTCTGTGTCTCATCCAACTCCCAGTGGAGAGGAGTGAAGCAATGACAGGTGCAGGGCCACCTGACCAGCCAAACCTCTAGGGTCTGGGGTCTGCTGGTGAAGCAAACCAGGCCCCTGGAAACCTGTGTCCCCGGGCACCTCGGCTGAGCAGCTGCCCTGCGGAGCGCCGACGCCAGTCCCTCCGCCTCCACTCAGAGCCCCCAGGGAAGCAGCTTTAGGAAACTTATTCCCACCTTCGCAGGAGGAGTGAGAAGAGGACAGACAGGGCCCCTGAGTCACTCCCAGGTGGCCTTCTCGCTAGAACGTGGCGCTAAGAAAAGCTTTGCTTCTTGGGAGGCACTGGCTGACTCTCTCCTCTTGAAGAACGAGAACTTCGTAATTTACCGTGTTTCTCTTTTTGCTTTAGCAACTGAGAATCCTGGAGCCAAATCTGTGGCTCTGATATAGGAAATGTGAGCCATTTTGTCTTGCCTTTCTGATACAAACATTTTCTACTGGTTCTAATCACCATTTTAATATGTTTTTTCCTCCCTAGTTCATGTAAAATTCAATTAAATTTTACTACTTTATTTCCTGTAAGTCATCTAAAAAAATTTAGGTTAAGAAGGTAGGATATAGGCAAATGAATGACTGAATTTATTCAACAAATATTTATCAAGTAGCTACTTGTGTACCAGGCACCATTCTAGGCAAGCAGAGATGAGCTAGATGAACGAGGAGCTATCATTCTAATAAAAGACCGATTAAACACATTCAAATAAAATTTCAGATAAAGAAGAACATAAAACTGGATAGCATGAGAGCGACCAGCTGTTAGGCGTGGTGACTGCCTAACTTGAATAGGGTAGTGGGAAAGGCCACCGTGAGGAGGAAACACCTAGGCTGAGCCTGGAGAAGAAACCCACCCTGCTGTGAGCCGGAGGAGACTTCCAGAAGGTGACTGGTGTCCAGGCCCTGAGGCGAGAGAGAGAAGCCCAGCAGGGTGGGGGCAGGCCAAGGCGAGCTCGTGGGTTTTGCATTAATTTTAATGGGAAGCACCCAAGAGTTTTAAGGAGAGGTATGACAGGACCAAATTTGAATCCTGAATGTATACTTATTTGTTTTTAATCTATAATTTTTAAAATAAGGACTAGGAAGGGACAGGGACAGGCAGTGATTCCAAGGAGAGTCCACAGGCCTCTGGTGGAAGGAAGTCTTCTCTTTTCTCACTAACTGCACAGACCCTGCCTGGAACCCAGGGTCTGTCTTATCGTCATCCAGAGAACCTAAAGAAACTTCTGGAAGAACAACACAATATTCCAAAAGAAAGCTCAGGAAATTACCAGGATCACTTCCTCATCTCTTTGGGGAACAAATCTGTGGCCTAAAATCTTATGGATTTTCACACCACAGTCCTGACCCCAGCCAGATCCCCTGTGTGAGCTGCTCCCGTTTCAGCAGGTGGATGGAGCCCTGCAGGCACACCTCAGCCCCTTTGGGACCCAGGACAGCCACCTTATAACTTCTCTGGAAGCTCAGCCTGACATTCCAGGACCCCCTAGCTGAGAGCCTAGAGATCAAGAGAGCACCCTAAAATCATTGCAAATGTCGTGTTGTGTGAATATGTGCGCATTTCTGGGCATAGGGGCCTGCGGTCCAAGAGGACAGCTGGCACTGAGATGACAGGTGCAAGAAAGGGTTCATCTGCCTGACCCAGGGGTAAGCTGAATACATGGCATTGTCCCTTCTTGGGGAGCACAGACTTTCTTAATTTTCTTTCCTCATTTATTTAACCATTCCATTGAGCACAATGATGAAAATGAATAGAGTTCTAGTCCCTGCCTGGCCACTAAAGGGTGGAGTGTGGTGGTGGGTTAACCTAGCAAGGTTAGAGTGTTGAATTGTTTGGTCAAGTAAGCACCAGCTTGATTGTTACTCTAATGGTATTTCGTAGATAGCTCTGCATCAATAATCAGTTGATTGCATCTATGGATGACTGCATCTACAATCAATAAAGGAGACTGACGGGGAATCTCCTCATCTGATCAGTTGGAGGCTAAAAAGCCAAAACTGAGTATTTCTGAAGTCAGAAAGAAGAATTTCTGTCTCTACTTCAGCCAGCTATCTTCTGCTGGTGAACTCAACATCAACTTTACAGAGTTCCCAGCTTGTGGCCTGCTCTACAGAGTTCGGATGTGCCGGACTTCAGAATCACTTCACTCGAGTTTCAAGCATGGGGCCTGCTCTACAAAATGTGGACTTGTCAGCTCCCACAGACACATGAGCCAACTCCTATAATAAATCTCTCCCTATATGTATATATATATTTATCCTGCTGATTCTGTTTTTCTGGAGAACCCTGACTAAGACATGGGGTTACGGGGGTGGGGCAGGTATCTGGGCAGCGTTTTAGCTTCTCAGAACCTCGGCTTCTGTGGCTGTAAATGGACCAACCATAATGTCAGCCGTGGGGCTACTGTGAACGTTGCGTGAGATAATATAGGCACTTAGCCGAGTGGTTGGCAAACAGTCGGCGCTAAGTTAAGTTAAATTGTTGTTATTGCTAGCCTCTCTTTACTTATCACATGCCTAACAGGATGAGCAGAAAGCTCAAGGCCAACATTATTTGCAAACCCACTTAACCATCTTTCACAAACTCAATTTTCCAGGCTATTCCCTTTTGTCCACCACTTGAGTGTCTAGAGCTGTGCTGTCCAATATGGTAGCCACTAGCTACACATGGCTATCTAACTTTAAACTGATTAACATTAAGTTATATTAAAAACGCAGCCCTCAGTTGCTCAACAGCTACATGTGGCAAGTGGCCACCACATTGGACATTCGAGAGAGAGAACATTTCCAATTCTGCAGAAAGTTCTGTTGGACCACGCCTGTTCTGTTTGAGGGTCCAGACTAGCCTCCACCCTTGGTGGGATGACACCCTCCTTTAGTCCCAGAGTTATGCCTCCTAGTGCCGACATAGCAGCCCCAAACCTGAGCCCATCATGCCTGATTCCATTCTCACCACTACAGAGGCATCACCAGGTATGCCTACAGCCACCATGAGTGCCCTGCACAGTTCAAAGGATTCCTCTGGGAGCACGGACATGCCCTGCCACACGTAACATCAACTCTGCTGAGCTTCAGCCTAGATAAACCAGTGCTGTGTGACCCAGGCAGGGTTAGCAAGTCAGCAGCTGTAGAAGCATATGATCCTACCCCTCTCTCAAATCTTTCCACTTGGATGAGACAGGATGTGGGAACTGAAGGCAGCACCCTTTCCCATCAAGAAATGATGGCAGCCTGGACCAGGGCAGGCAGGGAGGATGAAGAGAAGTGATCATGTTCATGAAATATTTTGAAGGTAGAGCGAGAAAGTTCACCCACCACAATGGTTCTATATGCAGTACATGGGCACAGATGCAGGTAGACCAATAGATAGGATGGTGGAAATGTATGGAAGTTCTCCAAATGCTTCTATATTCTCAGGCCAGCAGCTCAGAGCAAGCATAGGCCAGGGGCACTGGTGCTTTGAGAAGAGGGAAGACAAGAAATCGTTATCAAGGAGAAAGCAGAAGTTGATGGATCAGGAAGCCTGGGTAGGACTCCAGGTGTACCAAGGACTGACTTGGTCCAGATTGCATGGTTGGCTTTTTCTCTAGGCGCATTCATCTGTCCCAGTGTAGACAGACCTGGAGCCAGGATGAGATTTTGGCAGGAACGCACAAGAAAGGGAGAGGGCAAGTCATCACAGGGGGATGTGAGAGCACTCCCATCATGGACATGTTAGCAAAGCCAAGGGAGGAAAGCAGTGGGGATATAATCTGAGTGAGGGGCTGTGACAAGGTGATAGGACCCATGGATTTTACATCTTGGTAGGGTCAAAAGGTTGTGGGGTACTAGAGGGATGCAAAGGTAGGAGAGTGGGGTGGTTTCAACTGAGATATGGTGGGACTCAACGTATGATATAATTCCTTCCCTATGTTTAACAGTGAGGTGACAATAGATAAGGAAGCATTCTGAAAAGTTAAAACCATGACAGTAATCAAAGGGATTGTATTATAGACGGGAATAATGGCCTGAACTCAGAAGGGTATTATTCGTTACCTTTAGAGCTACAGGTTAGAAATACCTGCAAAGGTATTGTTTTGTTTGATTAGTCAACTCAAGTCTAGAGGCCTTGAAAGCAGGAGGGGGAGGTCCTGCTTTGTCCTGAGGTCCAGATAGTAGAAAAAGGCTGGTACAAAGCAAGCCTGGACCACCCAGGCTATCACCGAGACAGCACATTCACCACTGGAAGCTGCTGCATTCCTTGTTACCCTGAATTGACACAGCCCTACAGCTAGAGAGGCTTAGAAATCAAAATTCCTTTCCAAAGCCTCCCATTTAAAAGTAGGCATTCTTGATATTTTGCATTTTTCCAGTAGCACATATTTAAAGGGACTACAACAGAAATGACCAGCCACATAACAAATTCTGACTCTACTCTCTTTACCTACCTACATCCCCATTCTAAAATTAGAGTCATGGCCTGGGAAATCACTATTTTGATATTAAGGGCTACTTTTTTTTTTTAAAGAAGTTACAGGTTTACCGACAAATCACACATAAAATACAGACTTCTCATATACCGCACTAGGGTTAACAATTTGCATTAGTGTGGTACATTTGTTAGAATTCATGAAAGAACATTCAGATCATCTGCAAATAGGGAAAGTTTCACGCCTTCCTTTCCAGTTTTGATGCCTTTTCTTTCTCTTGCCTAATTGCTCCGGCTAGAACTTCCAGTAAAATGTCAAAGCACAGTGGTGACAGTGGGCATCCTTGTCTTGTTTGTCATCTTAGAGAGAAAGCTTTCAGTCTTTCACCATTGAATCTAATGTTAGCCATGGTTTTTCATAGATGCCCCTTATCATGCTGAGGAAGTTTCCTTCCATTCCTAGTGTTCTGAGTGTTTTTATCAAGAAGCAGTGTTGCCTATATAATTTAACTTGTATGGTCAGTTTATTCAGATACCATAATTACATTGAACCTTGAATAGGGAGTGAGATCTGGTTTGTTTGTACAGGTTAATGAGAAGCCTCGATCCATCCCAGAGTAATTTGGGCAGAGAATAAAAATGCATTTGTAAAGTCCCTTTGAGGGAGCGGGGGGAAATGTGGAAATATTAAACTTCCCCACCTGGAGAATTAGTGATATTCTCACAAGCACTGGGGAATACCAACTTAGAGGGCCGAGCCCTTAATCTTGCGGCTTGCCCTTTGAAGCTTGTTACTGCAAAGGAGGGGTTATGACTACTTATAATTGTGCCTAAGAGTCACGCCCAGAGAACCTCTTTTGTTGCTCAGATGTGGCCTCTCTCTCTAAGCCAACTCTGCAGGTAAACTCAGTGCCCTCCCCACTACGTGGGACATGACTCCCAGGGGTGTAAATCTCCCTGGCAATGTGAGACATGACTCCCAGGGATGAGCCTGGTCCTGGCATCATTGGATTTAGAAATACTTCTTGACCAAAAGGGGGAAGAGAAATGAACAAAATAAAGTTTCAGTGGTTGAGAGATTTCAAATGGAGTTGAGAGGTCATTCTGGAGGTTATTCTTATGTGTTATATAGATATCCCTTTGTAGTTTTTAATATATTGGAATAGCTAGAAAGAAATACCTGAAACTGTTGAACTGCAACCCAGTAGCCTTGATTCTTAAAAATGATTGTATAACTATTGCTTACACAGTATGATGGTATGATTGTGAAAACCTTGTGGCTCACATTCCCTTTATTCATTATATTGACAGATGAGTAGAAAAATGGGGACAAAAATTAAATGAATAATAGGGGGGATGGGGAAGATGAGATGTGTTGGGTGTTCTTTATTACTTTAATTTTTATCCTTATTTTTATTTTTTTGAAGTAATGAAAATATTCAAAAATTGTGGTGATGAATGCATATATGATGGCACTCAGAACAACTGATTGTACACTTTGGATGATTGTATGGCACATGAATATATCTCAATAAAATTACATTTTTAAAAAAAGAAGAGGTGTTGGATTTTATCAAATACCTTTTCTGCATCAGTTGAGATGATCATGTCATATTTTTCCCTTCATTCTGTTAATGTGGTATATTACATTTATTGATTTTCTTATGTTGAACCATCCTTGCATTCCTGGGATAATTCGCATTTGATCATGGTGTAGAATTCTTGTGATGTGCTGTTGGATTCTGTGCTAATATTTTGTTGAGATTTTTGCATCTTTATTCATGTGGGATATTGGTTTGTAGCTTTCTTTTCTTGTGGTATCTTTATCTGGTTTTGATATGAGGGTGATGGTGTCCTCATAGAATGAGTTCTGGAGTATTCCTTCCACTTCAATATTTTTGAAGAGTCTGAGCAGGATTGGTGTTAATAATGGACTGTTTGGTAAAATTCACCTGTGAAGCCAACTGGTCCTGGGCTTTTTTTGTCAGGAGGTTTTTGATGACTGATTCAATCTCTTTGCTAGTTATTGCTGAGATCTTCTGTTTCTTCTTAGGTAGTGTAGTTAGTTTGAGTGTTTCTAGGAATTTGTCCATTTTGGCTAGGTTATATAATTTGTTGGCATACAGTTGTTCATACTATCTTCTTATAGTCCTTTTTATTTCTTTGGGGTTAAAAGTTGGTTCTTTTATTTTCTTGACCAAAAGGGGGATGCAAAATGAAACAAAATAAAGTTTCACTGGCTGAGAGATTTCAAATGGAGCCGAGAGGTCACTCTGGTGGACATTCTTATGCACTTATATAGATAACCCTTCTTAGGTTTTAATGTATTGAAATAGCTAGAAGTAAATACCTGAAACTATCAAACTCCAATCCAGCAGCCTTGACTCTTGAAGATGATTGTATAACAATGTAGCTTACAATGGATGACAGCATGATTGTGAAAACCTTGTGGATCGCACTCCCTTTATCCAGTGTATGGATGGATGAGTAGAAAAATGGGGACAAAAACTAATGAAAAATAGGGTGGGATAGGGAAAATTATTTGGGTCTTCTTTTTTACTTTTATTTTTTATTCTTATTCTTTCTGGTGAAAGGAAAATGTTCAAAAACAGATTGGGTGATGAATGCACAACTATATGAAGGTACTGTGAACAGGTGATCATACACTTTGGATGATTGCATTGTATGTGAATATATCTCAATAAAACTGAATTTAATTTTAAAAAGTTGGTTCTTTGAAAATATCAATAAATCAACAAACCAGTTAGTTTGACAAAGAAAAAAAGAGAGATGACACAAATATCTAAAATCAGAAATGTAAAGGGGGACATTACTACTTCATTCCATTGTGGTCAGGGAAGATACTCTGTATGATTTCAATACATTTTTTTAATTTATTGAGACTTGTTTTGTGACCTAACATATGGTCTATCTTAGAGAATGAACTTTGTGCACTAGATAAGAATATATGTTTTGTTGCTGTTGGGTGAAGTATCCTATATCTGTCCATTAGGTCTAGCTGGTTTTGATGTTGTTCAAGTCTTCTGTTTCCTTACTGATCTTCTATTTAGATGTCCTATCCACTACTGAAAGTGGGATTATGGGAATATGGATGTGGGTATCCCAGAAGGAACAGCAAGCACACTAACGCAGAGAACCATGGACCCCAAGGATCAGCGACAGGGGTGCGGTTCCCTGGACCACTCATCTTGGAAGGTGTCACGTGTTTAAGTGTGTCCCCCAAATGGCATGTGTTGAGGTCATCCACCCAGTGCCTCAGAATGTGATCTTATTTAGAAATAGGGTCATTTCCAATGCAGTAAGTTAAAACGTGGCCAAATTGGATTTTAGGGTGAGCCCTAATCCAATATGACTGGTATCCTTGTAAGAAGAGGAAGTTTGGACACAGAGACAGATGAGGCAAGAACACGAAATGACAAAGGAGGCAGAGAACACCTCGGGCCCCGGCAACCACTGGAAGCTGGAAGAGACAAGGACGGATTCTCCACTACAGACTTCAGAGGGAGCACGGCCCTGCAGACAACTTGACTTTGGACTTCCAGCCTCCAGAACTGTGAGACAAATAATTTCTCTTGTTTTAAGCCACTCAGCTAATGGCACTTTGTTACGGCAGCTCTAGCAAACTAAGGTGGAGGGATTCCATTTATACTACATTTATCTGCAGGCATAATTTCCAGATCAACTATGCCTAACCCTTGTCCCAATTATTTAGCATATATATCTCAATGAAACAGTATTTTCACAGTAACCTGATTCATAACTAGATTTTCATGTGCAAATTTTAGAATGTCCCTGTGTGCCTTATGATCTGAATTTTGTTTGCTTTTAAAAAAAAGGCATAAAATCATGGGAAAGATGTTTCCTTTTATTTTAACTTGGATCAGGAATTTGATGTTTCTAAGAATGAAATTCTACTGAGGATTTTCTTCACCAAAAAAAATAAAAATTTAATCCACTAGGATGGCCACAGTCAAAAAAAGACATAACAAGTTTTGGCGGGGATGTGACAGAGTCAGAGCCCTCACACATGGCTGATCGTGCAGCCACTTTGGGAAACAGTCTGGGATTTCCTCAAAAGGTTCAGCGTAGAGTTACCATATGACCCAGCAAAAGCGGAATCAACCCAAATGTCCATCAACTGAGAATGGATAAATAAATGTAGTATAGCCATACAATGGGATTTTATTCAGCCATAAAAAGGAATATAGTTCTGATACATGCTGCAACATGGATGAACCTTGGAAACATTATGCCAAGTGGAAAAGGCCAGATGCAAAAGACCACATATTGTATTATTCCATTTACGTGAAATGTCCAGAATGGGAAATCTATGGAGACAGAAAGTAGATTAGGGCACTTGGAAGGAGAGGATAGGGAAGAAATGGTCACTACTACAGGATATAGCTTTCTTTGGGGGGAGATGAAAATGCTCTAAAATGGACTATGGTGCTGTTTGTGCAATAAGGTGAATATGCTAAAAACCATTGAATTGTACACTTTACATGGATGAACTGAGTGGTGTGTTAATACTCTCCTGATAAAGCTGTTTAAAAAACAAATTAGAAAATACATCAAGATGTCAGAAAGAGAAAACTATAATTAACAGTCAAAGGTATATCCTCCTAGTCTTTTTAATCTAAAGACATATAGATACAGACATAGAATAGAAATAGAAATAGACATGAATAGATACATGCATCAATCGTAATGAGATTGTATTATATATCCTAATTAATAGTCAAGTTTTTAATTTAGCATCATGCCAAGGACCACTCTCCAAATAAGTAAATGAAATGTTAATGACCAAATAGCGCTCTGTTTATGGATTCCCATAACTGCTTTAACAGTGATGATCATCTGGGTCCTTTTCAGTTTTTCACAATTATAAGCAATCCTGGAAGAGACATCCCTGTATATGGATCTCTGAACAGTGTCTGATTATGTCTCTAGAATCAATCCCTAAAGAGAAATTGCTTGATGGAAGCATATTCACCATTTTAATGCTTTTGATCCACAACATAACCCTCCAGAATGTCTGTACCAACTTACACCCATACCTGCAGTCTTTAAACACTAACCTACACCGAGTCTTCTCAATATTTTTAAACTTTGCTAAACTGATGCCAAAAAAAAAAAAAAAATCTACTGCTTTAATCTAAAATGTTTAAATGAGGCTGAAAACACTATCATATATTCATGAGCATTTTGCATTTTTTCTCTCAAAATGCCCTTTGCCCATCTTTCTAGTAGAATGTCCATCTTTTTCTTATCCAGTTAGTGTTCCTTTTATATTTAGGACATTAATCATCATCTGGGAACTTTTGAATTCATGTTACAAACTAACCTGCAACATTTAAGGAATATCTCTTTTAACTAAGATCACCAAAAATGTATTAACAATATTTGCTGTCAGTGGGCAAATGCAGAAAAATGTTACATTGATTTCTGAAATACATGAGGAATCTACGAGTGCCCACTCAACCTTAAGGAGTTGGAGTTGGATACGGCAGAAGAGGACATATCAACTCAACGCATCATCTCGTAGGGTAGGGAGCTCCCTCTCAGCCTTTAAGCACAACCACCAGGAGGATGACCGACTACAGCATAGTCACTGAAGATTAAATAGAGCCTAAGGAAAGCAGGTATTGCCCCATTTTGTGGGAAGGACCACACACCAGGTCTTCCCTTCCTTCTCTGCCCTGATTCCCAGCTGGAAGTAGAGGGCATAAGCACTGCTTTGTTTCCCCCAAGGCACTAAGCACTCCCGGGCACACAAACGCCCAGACCCAGAGACAATCCCTTAATGTAGCTCATTCCGAATGACGCCCCCCTGATTTTTCTTTTATGGGTAGGAAAGTTTGCAGTAGTTGCTTCCCTGGGCAGCAGCAAAGCATCTATCCAGCTTAAAGTGAATTTTCAAATGAAAAAGAAAATGGTTGCACAGTCAGAGCAGTGTGAACCCTCTCGTCCCTCCCTCCCACCCCTTCATCCTCCCCAGTTTGCCTGTGCAAGACAATATCTTCTTTCTGCTGGAATCAAAGGGGCCACACAGCCGCTGCGGGCCTTCCCCTTAACATTACAGCTTAACCTTGGGGTATCTCTTTGCACAGCACTGGCTTTGTCTGCAGCCCAGACCTGAGAGCTCAGGGGTCGAACAGCAGTCAAACAGCAAGATTAATGCCTCAGCACAATCAGTTCCCACTTCCAGCCTTGGGGCTCCAGAACCCTCTTTCTGAAGAAAGAAAAAAAAAATGCCACCTAAAATGAATTGGCTTGCTTTAAATACTGCCATTTGACATAAAGAAATGAATGCGTGCCAACAGCATCTGTCTCTGAGGCCAGGCGAGACTGACAAGCTCTTTTTCCCCCTCAGTAATTACTAGAAGAAGCTCAAATGAAGTTGCACAGAATGAAGTGAACTCCAATAAAAAAAAAGAGGGGAAAAAAACTTCTTGCAGGAAATAGAATTAATTTTTAAGTGACAGATCTGACAGAGGGAAACCGTCTAAATTCCTCATCAGCCCAGAGACCAGATTTGTAACTGACAGGAAGGAACTCAGCTGGGACACTTTAAATATGGTCTAATTTGGGGCCCAAATACAGTGTATATCTAAGAGCAGCAGAGAAACCACTGATTTTCCCTGGATTCTTTGCCCCACATCTGTTCGAGGCTGGTGCTGCCCCACCCCGCACCGAAACAGCTCACTGCCTCATGACAGGCAATGGTGGATAATGAGAAATAAGAGCCAGTCGTGTAAACTCGATGTTTGCCTTGTGTCTCCCCCCAGTTTCGTGGTATGTCACAGAACCCACATTCACTCCTCAGCACTTGGGATGAAGGAAGGAAGGGTCTGGGGGAAGAGCTGCCAAGCCAGCTTGCAGAGATTTGGCCTCAACACTGGGGGGGAGTGGGAGAAAGCTGCACGATGAGTAACAACGAAATCCCCAAACCGAACTTCGTGAGTGGACTATTTTTAAAATTGTCTTCGTTCTTTAAAGTACGAGCTATGAATATGCTACACAGAAGTCCACGTCTCAGGCTGCCCTGAATGTTCTGGTGCAGTGGATTCCTGGCTGGCGGAGGGAACCCAAGACCCAAGTCACGCCCCCGTAGGAACTGGAAGACAAACAGGCAGGGGGAGAAGAGTTTTCAAAAAGGGCATCAGCCTATTTCTGAACAGCTCAGTGTGCAGCTGATAAAATGTGCATGTGGTTAAACTGTTAAGTAAAAGCTGTATTAAAATTTCATTAAACCAGATATTACATTCAAATGTCCACAGGAGATAAATTGGAAATGAAAAGGAAGTCACTCAGTTTGAACACATGCCACACTGTACAATGTGTGCTTTTAAACCTCCATGTTGCCACGCACCTGCAGTACCAAAGTACTGGATAGTCTACTGATTGTTCTCTAAAGGAACCTCAGATTACATAAGCCTAACAGAACCACATTTATCCAACAGATATTTTGAGAAAGCAGAAAACCCTTTTTGGTTTCTTCTAAGTCTGTCTCTCATTCCCTTTAAACTGCAATTTTTAAACTTTTTCTAAATTGCCTGAGAAACACAGTCCCTCAGAATCTGTGAGCTTCATTATAAATGCTTCTTACTGATACTTCTGAGCTACTCCTACTTGACTCTAGCTCTAACTCATAAGTCATCATCTGAATGATTCGATAGCAACCTCCTAAATGGAAGGGGGTGCAGCAACTCCAAAAAAGAGAAAATTGCTCTATCTTCCACAGAGGACAGGATGAAAAAATGCACGCATCTGAAGCTATCAGACCAAACTCCAGGCGTTAAATAGCAACTCTGTTCTTATAGACTTGGAAAGGAGACTGTAAAGTTATAAGTTAAAACTCTCCCCAAAGAAAAAAGAAAAGTTGAGATCAGACCACAGTTTTCTTCTAAATGCTGGGGCAGAAGTTTCCTGCCCAGGATTTGGCGTCCCTTGGCCAGTCACAGCCTAACACTTCAAGCAGTTCAAACACCGATGATCAAGCACAAGCTGAGCTGCTGCAAGGGCCCTTCAGTGTGGTTTAGGATGGGTGGGGCTGTTTACATTTGAAATGCTGGCAAATGACTTTTCAAACCAAACACAAAGAATTGGTGAGAAAGGAGTGGACTGGGGTAGAAATTTACAGTTAGATTCCTCACGTCTGGCTGTCTTCTCCCAACATGAACACAAATGCTTGCCTTGGCCAAAGACACTGAAGTCTCACAAGTAAAGAACCGTTGACTGGGATTGCGTGCCAGCCCCATCCTAACACCGATTTCCAGATGCTTGACAGGTGTCCACCATCATTTCTTAAGGACTCTGTCACTCTTGGACATCAGCAGTGGGACATCCCAGTGGCAGGGCTGTGAGCCTGAAATTAAAGCACTGAAGGACCCACAGTGGCTGCTGAGGACAAGACTGGAGGAAAACACCACGAAAGCCATCAGACCCTGGGTGTCAACGGAGGAGGTGATATCAGCTTGGCAGGTAGAAGCCAGGGCAAATCCAGAGCAGAGGACAAGACAAGCAGTAAGTCAACATCAGGCAGGTAGGCCAGCAGGAGAGCCTACAAGAATCCTACAGCCTGGAAGTGTGGTCAGGAAGCTGTTTATACTCTTCCCAAAGTACCAGAAGCCAAAAATGCTCTTTCGCACATGGCAAGAACCAGCTTCTGCCAGGACCAATCTGAAGTATGAGAGATCTGCTGCTGATTTTATCTGGTTTGAAGATCAGCTCCAAGGCTTACTAGCCATATGGCCCTGGGTAGTTACCTGACCTCTCTGAGACTCAGTTTCCCCAACTGTAAAACAGTCCACATCTACTGATAGGGTTTACAGTGAGTAGTTCACTTGACGGCCAGTGTAGGACACACACCACTCCACACGGCACCCCAAAACTGCTCGAGAAATGTACACTACCATCACTACATCCCCACGACACACCACCCTCTTTCTTTTTACTCAGCACTTCCTCTGTATAATACATTCTCCCACTGCAAACTAGATTCACAAGACCTTGCAAAAAAGTTAAAATCAGATTGGATCTTTTAAGGCACAACCGGCTCCACAACAGACCATGATTTTTAAAGTGACTGGAAAAAAGGATTCTTCAAAGAAGCCACAAGTTCTTACATTGGGCCAACTGTGATGACTAAAATGTTTCAAACTCCAAAACCTTTAGAATGGCCCTGACATAGGAAATCCATCATTGGTGAGGAGTTAATGCATCACACTCTGGGAGCCAGCAGGGCGGAGCTCGGGTTGCTGGGAAAGCCCTAACAAGGAGGCCGCAGGCCCACTCAGGAGCTGGTGGAAGGGCTCTAAACTGACCCTTGGAAAATGCATTAAACCCCCATATTCTGTTGCTCCAGAAATTGCCCGGTTCAAAACTCCTACAAGGAGAAAGGGGTTGGAGCCATTCTAACCCACTGCCTGTCCAGAGAGGGGAGAAAGGACAGAAAGAAGTGAGTGAGAGGCACAGCCCAGGCTCCTTCACACGTTCCACAGAAGGACATGCACGCTGTGGTGACGTTGTCACCGGGGCCAGCCCTCCTCTCCGACAGGCTCCCGCCATGAGTAAACATTCCCACGATCTCTCCTACAGATGTCCCTGGTCTCTCCTACAGATGTCCCGTCCACACATGGAGCATCCAAGCACCATGCTTGTGATAAGCCCCCAGAGGGGGTGAGCACTGGGCTTGCAATGCTTGTGGGGGACACCACACTCCTGCTCAGTGCCGGCCTGAGCTTTCTGCCAGGTTCCGAGAGAATCCCTTAACACTGGCATAGGCACGCTCTCACAGTTTACAAAAGAAAACAGAAACAGAAAGAAGCTCTAGTAGAAGGAGGGATTGGAGCAAGATATAAGGAAGGGGGAGGGTTGGCAGCCATATAAAAAGACTGGGGAGGCTCTGACTCTCCGAGGGTCTGCCCTGACCCTAAAGGAGTCCCTCAGAGGCTGTTATTTATAATAGGGAATCCACAGCAAACCTCAAAACTCCCAAATCTACCCCAGATCTCCAGCAGAGATGGCAGGAGCCAAATAGTAAATTGTCAAGAGGCCCCCGGATCCCTACAAGACCCTCCAGACCAACAGGACTCAACAGCTAAATGTTAGTGACAGCCGACCTACCTCTTCCAATTGGGAAGAAAACCTCCCACTGCAGGACACCGCAAATCTAAAAACGTTCTTAGATTATGAAAATGATCTGCACAGTTCCTTTAATGCTGAGTTACCCTGGATGCATTTAAATGTACACCACTGGCCACAGAAACAAATGAAAGAGAAGATGATATGGCATGGTAAAGACTTCCCTAACTGGAAACTTGAGTTGTGGGCCCAGCTCTGCCATAAACAGGAGTGAGCCGAGCAGTCACTTATCTTTTCTATTCGTCATTCTCCCCCTGGCTAAAATAAGGGGTTAGTTTGGAATGTTTGTGCCCAGCATGCAATGCCATAACCCTGGGTTAAGACAACTGCCAACTAGTTCTCTATCAGAAACAAAGATAAAATATAAATAATAAATGTTTTACCAGAAAAAAATTGTCATTGTGTAAAATCTGATCTGCATAAAACTATCTGGAAAAATCCTTTTCATGAAGTGAGACACACCTACAAAAATGCGCAATCATAAATAAGATTACAGTGTCCAAAAAATGATTACAGTGTCCAAAAAATGGGTGGGGGGATCTTTTTGTGACAATCCATTCAGGAAAAGGTCTATTCTTACTGAAACTGGAATATGAATTCTTCCAGAAATGCAAACCGAGACACATGCTGGTTCAAATGGGGCCAGGTCAGAGTTAAAGCAGGTGCCTGGTGCTGGACAGTGACCACACACAACCAAAGAGATGGGGCTCCGGCACTGCAGGAAATTTTCATGGTCTCATTCGTTCATTTGTTGAGTCACTAATTCAGCAGACTCTTCACTGAGTACCAAATGAGGCCTAAAGAACTGAACTAAACCTGGTGGGGTGTACAAACAGTGCCTAAAACACAGTCTGAAGGTGTCAGTTTGCAGAGGCATTGGAAGTACCTGGGCTGATGGGCTGTGCTGGTTAATACTGCAAAACCTCCAAACCTGTAGTTAAACAGCTGGTAGGTTAGCCCAAGTCCCCTGAGTGCCCCTGCACCTCGGCCACCCCTGTCCTTCCCCTGGAACCAGCAACCAAAAGGTCAGTTCAAGGCACAGCAGCCCCAGAACCGCAGCCAGCATCGTTCCGACAAGCCAGTGCTTACACTGTGCTATGTTAGCGCTCCTGCATTGCATCATCAAAAGATAGCCACATGTGTGTCTTCCTTCAGAATCTCTTGGCATTGCTCTCTTTGCAGAAGTTTCTCTCTGCTGGGTTCAGTGTCCTGGGGCTTATATGCTGAAAGCAAAAGGAGATCTGGGGGGCCCGGAAGAACCCGGGAGCCTTGCTGGGGTTACTGTTGAGAAAGCTCCTGGCAGCTTAGAACATTCCCAATTCTACCTCCTGGACACTTACCACAGAAGCATTTGCTTTATAAACAGCCAAGGAAATAGGAATGGGTACACCTTCACCTATTTCAGAGCAGCACAGAACTGCCACCCACAGAAACCCTGAAAAATAAAAAATCTAAAGAGAGGCACTGCTTGGGAGGCACAGATCTCCGACTCAAACTGACACGCTATATTCTGGGTCCTACCAAATCTTGCATTTGGTTCAGACAGATTTTTTTTAAGCCTTTAGCTAAAGAAATTGTGGAGAAAAGTAAATGTTAGGAGAAAAAATTTTGCCTAGATACTCTCCTAATTTGAAAGTAGGTGTTTTATAAGTCAACAACTTGATTTTTTTAAAAAAGCATGCTGAAAGAATGAATAGTCTGTCTTCCCAAACCGCTACTTCCTCCTGTGCCCTTTTAGGCTCTAACCCGAAATAACTCCTCCCCTCCTGAATTAAACTTTGGAACTGTTGAGGTCTTTCTTGGTTTGGTCATTTGAACCACACAAAAGTACTATTTTCTGAGCAATTTACATCTCTCAGTATGAGCAGAAAGAAACTTTCATATCGCTGACCCAGTTGCTTCTTCTGAATACCAAATAGGCAGCTCAGACCCATCCATGTGGGGATGGGCTTTCATTAAGGAAAACTCTTAAAGTTTGCTTCACATTGAGAATTATAGCATTTGAGATTCTTATAACGATGCCAACAGTGGAAAACTAACTCCTCTCTACTTTTTTAATAAGGTTTGTCTCTATGACTTGATTTTTTTTAACTTCTATTAAAAAGCACAAACAAAAGAACGACAACCAAAAAGTACCTCCCGTAATCCCACTAACCAGAAATAATGGTCACATCAACATATATTTATATATATTCCAGACAATTCTTCGAAGCAATCACAATTTTCTAAACAAAAAGGAATCCTACTATAAATTCAGTTTGTACCTGGCTTTTATCACTTATAAATATACAAACTCTTAAAAAGTACCACTTAAGATGGAATATGTTATGAGCTATGAGCTAAATGTAAAGAAGGGTTTTATATTTGGGTGGGGAAGGGGGGCGAGGTGAAAGAGAAGAAAACACAAAGGAAGAAAACACCTGGGCCAGTGTTGCTGAAAGACCACAGCTCTTCCGCTTGTGACCTGGGGCCATTCTGGTTTGCTCCTTCTCCTCCGGATGCTAATGCAGCTAAAGCCAAGTTGCAATAAACATGGAGGGCAACTGCGCAGAAGGGGAAGAAGTTATCTGGGGCTGAGCTGTGTGAAGGGGGCCAACACTTAGCTTTGGGATATGGAGGGGCTCTCTGCTCAAGAGTCAGGATCAGGTAATCAGATTTGACTGACAGCCTCAATCAGAGCTGCCACCTTCCCCAGTGAGAACTTCTCTCCCTGTCACTGCACCCCTCCAAGATGAAGGGGTGATGTGAGGGTGGAATCAGGAACCTTGGGGCAGCTCTCTACTGAGCCGTGAAGCCATCTCTTCACATATGCGTAATGTTGTGGGGAAAGGTAGCAATATTATTATCACAACTATCATTGAGGATATAAGCAGTATTCCATTTCCTTATGTGGATAAAAGGAAATGAAAACATCAAGACTTTCTGGTATATTCTGAAAATGACTGGACCAACCCAGCATTTAACAGATTTTTTTTTTCCTGTTGCTTTTTAAAAATATCATCAATATAGCACATTTTTACTGGATAAAATGATGATTTCCTCCATGGTATAACCTTCCCTTCCCTTCTAATTATTCCTCTCATATGCGAAAAGGACTAAGTGGGGGTCTGTCACCCTTGTTTTAAGAAGCAGGAGGCTGGTACACCCCAGTGGAAGCCCTAGGATACTTTCAGGCAGATTTATTAAGAAATTAAGGGCAGGTGGCTCTTTCCTGAGCCACCCAACTGTGATGCTCTGACTTCATATAACTGTTTAATTTAAATAAACAAGTAAACAAACAGCGAGTTGCTATTTAACTGATTAAAAAATTATTGCTCTAAAAAGTTAGAAGTGTAGATAAAGTTCACTTTCAACATAAGGATAGTATTCTTCCCAGTAGGATCAACACTTTGCCCAAAATCATTTTGTTGGGAGAAGGAATAAGGACAGGGAGAGAAAAGGCTTTCTCTCCAAAATGTGTCAGCTCCAATCGGATTTTAAAAATAAATCCGTTATAGATGCTATCGCTCAACCTCCACTCTCCTGCGTTAAAAAAATAATAAAGAAAAAGAGGACCCTTTTCCTTTTAAAATATCAGCACAGTAATTGACAGACATTGTTACAATTGATAGTAATTGTGGATATCAGTGTCAGAAATGCTAGTGCCAAAAGGGAAAACTGCTGCCAAATCCCTCATTTTATAGACAGGGAAAAGACACTTGCCAGAGGACAGACAGCAGAGCGGTGATTAGGGCTGGACATGCTGATCCCGGGCATAACCTGCTTCTAGAGAGAAGGAGAAAAGAAAATCTGTTTCCTTCCTTCTTTTTCTCACACATTCCATTTGCAGTTTCATGTTGAGTCAGAAGACAATATTTGGTAGCAGCTGGCTGAACTCAGTGCTAACCACATCTCCATCAAGAGGGATACTGGGAAGGGGGTTTTTTGGTTGTTCTGGCTTCCACTGTACTCTCCTGATGAGGCTGTGAAGCACTGCTGACCTTGACCACTGGCCTGCCAGGCTGGGAATCTCCAAAGGAGAATACCCTTTCGGCTCTTCTAACTCCACAGATGCAGATGTAGACTCTCTAAATTTTCTTCCTTGACTTTGCCAAATGAATGATCAAATCTTACAGGTAATGCTGCTTCTGGAGGAAGGATTCTGGGGGAAACTTGGAAATTCAGCTCCAGGAAATTGCCTCCATGACACACAGCAGAGAGGGAACAACAGCCTCTTCCTTGGAGACAATGGAATCTGGAATACGGTCTGCTCAGTTATCCAAGGGTTGACAATTCCCTGTGTTGATGACCTAGCCCAGTCTCTCAAGTTTGTCCATTTCCCGCCATTCTCAAAGTCATCATTTGAGTCCGAGCCTTTGTTCTCTCTCATCTCAACTATGGCAGGGTCTGCTGCCTCTCGGCTCTGTCCTCTCCAATCCAGGCCATTCAAGAATCTTAAAATACCAGTTTCCTCCTACTGTTTTCAAATATGGCCTCTCCAACATTCCCTTTCCTTTCCACTTTTGGAATTCCCATGAGTCCCATTTAGACATCATCATTCTAACTTCTGTGTCTCTCATCCTGTCTCATACTTCCCATTTCTTTGTCTCTCTGAGCTGGTTCTCAAATATATCTTCTAGCTTACTAATTCTCCCTACAGCTGTGTCTGATCTGTTATTTAACTCATTAATTGAGTTTTTCATTTAAATTCTTGTCTTTTTCATTTCTAGAAATTCTATTGGTTCTTTTTTCAAATTGGCTTGTGATTCTTTGCAATTTCTTAATCCTGCTCTTATTTTTAGGCTTGTCTTTTACTATTTTAAATATATTAAGCTTAGTTATTTCACATTCTATGTCAGATTATGCCAATATATGCAAACTCTTCAAGTTTGATTCTACTGTCTATTGTTTCTGTTGGTGTTGCACATAATGCTTTAATTCCTCGTGTACTTTGCGTATTAGATACTCTAAGCTCACGTTCCTTGGAACTTTATGTATGGGAATGCTTTGAGACCTGGATTGAAACTGGGTTCCTTCAGATAACTGGATTTGTTTTTAACTGGCGCCTTAATGCCTCTATGGAAGTTGACAAAATACTAATCAAGGATATTAATTTATATTCGTGGAATGAAATTTTGGGACCACAAAAATAGTAAGGATTCAGAATGCAAACTAATGCAAGAGCCAGTTTTTGGTTTCAAATATTCAGCCCCAAGAGGAGACAGGCAGGTGGTTCTGCTAATTTCTTTTATGGGGTGGGTTTATCTTACACTCTTACACTAAGGGTAGAGCTTTTGGGGGTACCAGCTTGCAAGGCCCATCAGTGTGAAGAGGGTTATTTGCCTCAATACTAAAAAAGCCACAGGCACCCATACTTTTTAAGAGCAAGGAATTATCCTTTATAGGTTTTTGTCCCTTTCTTTGCTGTCAGTTTTAATTCCTCCTGTCTACAGCAGCCACTCTCTCATCTGGCATATTATAAGTGTTCAATACATATTCATTGAACTAATGAATAGATTAACAAATGAATAAAATAACTAAGATTATTAAAACTATCTGTAAGGAAAGATTAAATAGTCTGTGAGAAGTTCTATATGAGTCAAGTGTATCAGCTGCAGTACACTCAGTGTAGCATGACCTGGCTCCTTAAGAAAGCTTTCTAAGGGTTGCCACCTGACTGCAACCCTATCGCAGACAGCTGATTTCCTAGAAGAGACCATTATTACCTCATTATTTTATTTAGCTCTCAGCTTCCCTTTGCCATTCCAGAAGCAAGTTTCAAGAGCCACCAAAACCAGAAACTGTGATTTCTAATTCCAAACTTGCTTGAAGTATTTTGAGGACAATGGGTCCCCAATTCTCAACCTCACCTAAAACAGAAGTTCCCAAATAGATTCCAGGGGACCTTTCCCAGAGATTTTGATTCAGTAGATCTAGGGAGGAGCCAACAGCAGGGGAGCCCAGCTTTCCACAGAATGCCAGTAACCACTACCAGGTTTGAGATCCACTGGCCTCTAGTAACAGACCACTTAAATAAAGAAAATATTTTTCTCAATTGGAGGCTAATGAAAATGACCTTTGAAGAGATAAAGTAATATTTCCTTCCAATTTCCTTAGGTAGAAATATCACGCCCATCATCACTTCATCATCAATACCATAGAGGTATTTTTGTAAAGCCTTATTTGACTCCTGACAATATTCTTCAGTCTTGCTAATTTCCTTCAACAAATCATTTTTAAAACCTGGAGTATGCTTCAAAATAACACAAACAGCTATAATTACTCGGCCTTAGGAGCAGCTTCACCAAAAGGGAATGAAGAAGCAGCATTTAGCAGCAACGGTACATATGGAGGAGAATGAAACATGTTTCCAGTCTCTCTCAGGGGCAGGAGATCCTCAACAGTTTTCTAAAAATTAAGTTCATTAACTCATCAGAGCGTGTTGTTTTTTCCCACTTAGAAGCAGCAATATGCAAGGATATCATTTATCTCCTAAAAGTGTTCACAAATCAAAATAGCTGTTTTGGTGAAACCATACAACCAATAATTCTAAACCTGAAGATGAAGTCACCAGCTGTACAGAGGTGTCTTCTTTCCTTTATGAATCGCTTCATTAAAAGCAGTTCATTTAGGACTCCAGTCCCATTAAGAGCTTTAGTGTACCTCGTCTAACTACACATCATTCATTTCCCATACCACCTTGTAACACACTTTATAATGAACCGTTTTGCCAGTTCACAATTCTTTGCTCAGGTTTCTCTCTTCCCACCCCCTTTATAAGTTGCTGTGCCTTTTACTTGCTCCCCAGCCACATTTCATTTCATGATGTATTACACGCTACTCAAAGTGTGGTCAGTCACGTCAGCATCGCCTGGGAGATTTATCCTGCTCAGAGCCCTGTGCATTATGAGCATTTCATATGCACCAGTTCACCATCGAGGACAGAAGCCCCAACATGAACCAACCCTGCAAGTTAAGAGCCCACAGGAATATTTCTTCCTCCTCACTCAAGACAACTAACGTAAAAAATGGGAAGAAGATGTATGTGTTCAGGATATTTTTTATACAGAAGAAATATGTACTAGTATCAAGTAAAGCAATAAAGGACATTACCAGAGTGATTTTTCCACTATTTTGGTCCTGAAAACCTCCTCTTGGTCCAGGTTCACAGTGCAGTAGCAATCTCGCATCTTGTTTGGCCCCGGATACGTGGGAAGATTTTTGGCTTCACCTAAAAAGTAAATGCAGCATACATCATCTCCTTCTATCGTGATATTTAGTCCCCTTACTTAATCACAGTCATGTTTCCAAATACTGGATTTATTTCATAGTAAAGCAACTGCTTTCTCTTTTGTACACTCATTAGCCCCTTACAGTCTTGGTTTTCTTGCTACCACGAGTGAATTACTGTGTATGCCAAGTCACATACATATCAACCTCTAAAATATTGATGAAAGTAGGACTCCATTAGCCTTGGAATTAAGGATTATTATTTGCTTTGACTTTTTTTGCCCACATTAGACTCTTGTTCAGAATTTAATTTTACAGTATTAGGTCAAAGTTGGGGCAGTAATTAAACAGAAAGATGCTCTGGCTTTTTCATCCACAAGATTAAAATAGAGACTTCAACAATGTCATGTAATGAGTGGTTTGCCAGTTAGGAGAGAATCTAGAAGAAGAGGCCTGATGTAGGTCCATGTCGTCTCTCCCACAATCCCTTCCCTCCACATAGAAGTCCCCCTGAAGCATCTAGACACGTTTGGAGAAAACCTGGGAGATTTCAAGGCAGCCAGGGTGCCCAACTGGCACTGCAGAAAATGCCCACACGAAAACAACTCCTTACATGCCCTTGGGTCTGCCAAGAGACCATTATCAAGCCCGAACTGCAGCACTCTCTGCTAGATGCTCAGAGACAGCACAGACAGTAAGGTGCAATGGTATAGTGTATTTGCAAATAGAAGGAACAGGAAGGAGGGAAAGGTAGATTTTTAAGAACTGATGCCCAGTTTATCAGCTCTGTGAAAGCAATGTCTCGAACACGTTCTCGCCTCTCAAAAGGCTTTATTTGTCTCCACAGTCATTTTGATTCTAAAGACATCTGGTGCCAGATGTCCAAAGCAAGGAAGAGAACAGAACAATGGGACATGTGACACCACGCCAACAGCACACCACAGCACATGCTGACTCCTGCTACTATTACTCAAGGCCAAATTGCCATATTCATACTGAAATTAAAAAAAAAAAAAATTTAGAAGTGTTTCAAAACTCCATCTTCAGAACTTAGTCCTGAATGCTTACAATCAAAGCCACCCAGCCTTGTCATACTCGCTTTTGCATAACCACAACAAAAACATACATTATAATTCATTTGGGGAAATTTGTTCATTTGAAAAGATGCCAGCCAATTTGCAAACTGGCATGCCAGATCCTCCAAAGGGCCAAGATACACTTGATTTGTTTGAAGATATTTTAAACTTTTCACTAATGTTATTCACTTCAGATACTGAGTAGACTAGTTAATAAAAGTCTTTCAAAAACTGGGTGAATGCTTTCTATGCCAATAAATTTTGCACCTGATACATCAAAAGTGCTTTGCAGGATTACTAACATACCTAGTTGTATCCTCTGCATCAAATTGCATATGGATTCTAATTTGCACATGGGGTTATTTCCTACACTTGAGCCAGAACACATGGCCCTGTTTCTCTGAGCCTCAGTTTCCTCAACTGTAAAAGCAAGAAAAGAGACTAGCTCTTACAAAGGCTCCTCCTGCTCTGAAACTCTTCTAAGAATTCAGAAGGTTTGGAAACTTTTCTTCTGGGCATCTTCAGTGACTACCAGTTAGTGGGGGGAAAAAAAACAACAACAAATGAATGTTTTCTTATATTCCCTATTATCCTTAAAACATTAAAACCCTCCCATTAACATGCTATTTTTACATGAGCTGGGCACATGAGAACATGGCACATTGAAAGCCAATCTGCTAACAGGCATATGAATCTGAGCCAAGCTTCAAATAAGTCATTAAATGTCAAAAGACAGATTTTCGGAAGGATTTCAGCAGATGTGAAAGGTCATATATGCACATGCATATGTATGTAGGGTGTGTAATGTATTCACAAGCCCGAAAGGATAGAAATGGCTCAATGGGCGTCTTCAAAGCGAGAGTAAGAAAAGTGGGAAAAATGGTCAAGGTGGCCATGCAAGAGTAGATGTAGATTTCTTGGTCATTATTTTTTCTACTATGCTGTATCTGAAACGGCAGCAGCATCACACGGACCAAGTGAAATGAGCCTTATAGAGCTTCTCATTTTTTTTTTGGAACTGAAATCTTTAACCTCAAAAGCAGCTTGATTTGATTTTCCAGCTGACACTTTAATGATTTGAATTAGGTTTAAAATATTTCCCTTCGGAATTTAACTTTTTTTTTTTCCTGCAACAAGTGCATGTAGATACTTAGCTGCAAGCTTTCATGTTCCTTAAGAGGAGGAAAAACCCCACTTCTTTGACAGTGCTATGGGAGATGGTCTTTTGTGGAGAGTATAGAACCTGATGTTTTCCTGTTTATTATCTTAGGAACCTCAAAAGACAGGCATTGGTAGCTGGTGTGTCTCTTGAACGTGGGGATTGTTAGGACAGAAGTGACAGGAGGAGCATTCGCTGAACAACATGTTAAGACAGACACTTAAAAATGTGCAAGTGCTGAGTTATCCTGCACCGGTATTGATGCAATCGGGATCACATTCCTTCTCCTGTCCACGTGCCTCCCCCCACCCGCGTTTAGGGCTGTTGTGGAAATATCCCAGTTTCTATGGCGCTGGTGACACCAGTGAGGCCAGCCAGTCCACGGGAGCCAACATTAACTAAACCACTTAGACCAGGAAAGGGCTGGAGGCAATTACCAGCACAGCTGCCCTGGGCCACGTCATCCTGGCCCGTCTCTAACAGCTTAAGGGCCCCACCTGCAGCTGGACCAAAAAAGAACCGTAAAGTCTCTACTTGGGGCACCACAGCTGAGTAGGGCAGTGGAAGGGCTCAGCTCCCACCACGCTGCTACCATGCACAGTGGGACAGTTGTTTTCCTTTTACAGTACTCAAAACAGATCATCATTTCTGCCCCGGGGTTAGGGGTTGTTATCCTCTCCTAGGAAAAGCAGTTTCTTTTTTCTAGTACATGGAGATGTTTCTGTTAGAAGGTAGAGCATTCCCTGGTGTTCGGTAGGAGCTGAATTATTTGTTGTACGAATGGATGAATAAACGATTATAATGTATAAAAAGGGCAAACTCCAGTTTTATTCTGAGAGCCCAATAAGTAACCATTTTCATATGACTACTCCTATTACCATAATCTCTAAAGTTTATACTATTTACCAACCATATCTGTCCCATCAGGTAGATTTGACAAAGACAGCAAACTCTGGCACATGATATCATCTCTGAAAACCTGATTTACTAATAGAAGCAAAAGAGAGCAATTAAAAAATAACTTTTTTTCTAACTATTGTTTTTATTGGTCCCTTTTCCTGAGCAGCCCTGTTTTGTCTTTATACATTTAATGCAAATGCTTTCCTGCTACCAAACAAACAAAAATGCTCCAACTTCAGTCTAGTTGGAAGTATTCATGGAATAGAAAATATTATTTCCCCTTTTGTGGGACCATATGATGGATAATTGATAGTAGTGAATGACTTTTAAGTGCTGATCCGGCAGAGTCTTTTTATATTGCAATTATCAGACCAAGGTAGAAATGGTGACAATGGCTGAAAATTAACACTGTTGAGTAATTCTGTAAATTGTGTAAAATAACATCAGTACATGTGATGGATCCCTTCTGAACTTACAGCCTCAGGAATGTTTATTGCCCATTGCTCAGGTATTGGGAGTCTCATCAGAACAAAAATGTCATTAAGGCTAAAAAAAAAAAAGATAAAAACACAATAAAACAGCAAACCCTGATATCCAATTCAGGAGTCAGGCAATGGGACCACAGCTCAGTGACAAAAATAAAGGTTATAATCCAGAAGCCATCTTTCCCAAGCTATGGTAGTAATTCATTGTGCTATGGTAGAGGGCCTGCATACTCATAACAATTACAGCCGGAAAAATCCAAACTGGAAGGCAGCTCATGTCTAAAACTTGACGTGAGGAGAGGGAAGAGCCCAATTCTGGATGCCCACATCAGGCCATCAAAGCACCTCCGTGCCACCAGGTAGGTCGAGCCATACTAGTGATGATAAGAGAAGCCCGCTATCTTAAAAAGCCAGCAGTGGCACAAGCACACAGGGTATGCCAGTTTGGATGTACTATGCCGCCCAGAATGCCATTATCTTTGATGCAGTCTTGTGGGGGCAGGCTTATTAGTGTTGATTAGGCTGAAACCTATTGGTTCAGTGTTTCCATGGAGATGTGACTCACTCAACTGTGGGCGAGACCTTTCATTGGATTATTTCCATGGAGGTGTTGCCCTACCCATAAAGGGTGGGTCTTTATTGGCTCACTGGAGTACTTTAAAAAGAGCCACACAGCCCAGATGCAGAACAGCTGCGAGTGACATCTTGGAGAGCAACTGAGAGAGACATTTTGGAGATGGTCATTGAAAGCAGACTTATGTTAGCCTAGAGTTTGCTCCAGAGAAGCTACGAGAGGACAGAACGCAGCAAGAGCAACATTTTGAAGAATGCACAGAAGCTGAGATAGGAGCTGGAACACAACCAGGTATCAGCAGAGGCCAGCCACATGCCTTCCCAGCCAACAGAGGTTTTCCGGGCGCCACTGGCCATCCTTCAGCAAAGGTACTCTGTGGTTGATGCCTTACCTTGGACACTTTACGGCCTTAAGATTGTAACTTTGTAACCAAATAAACCCCCTTTATAAAAGACAATCCATTTCTGGTGTTTTGCATAATGGCCACATTAGCAAACTGGAACACTAGGTAAACAATCCCTTCTGTATGCTAGGGGAGAGGAGATGTCAGAGGGCCTCAGAAGCCCAGACCCTGGCCCCAGGGCGCTACCCTTCCAACCTGTGGCCACAGCTCCCTTTCCTTCCCCCACAAACCGAGGGCAGAGCCAGGAGTGCTGCTGTGACATCTCGCTTCTCACCCACCCCATTGCACCCTCCACAAGGGCAAGCACAGGGGCTGCCCACTGGCTGTTGGGTCCAGCATCTCGCCCAGCGGCAGGTGTCTACTAAGCATAAATGCCACAAATGGAGGGGGAGGAGGAGGGAAGAGCGAGTGAGAGAGGGTTCTAACTGAGCAAATCACCCTTTTTTTTTTCAGTTGACAGCTTGGAGCCTGAATCTAATAGAAACATCTTAAAACATACATTATGGATGTGCTGGATATCTACCAGGTCCACTGTTCTAGTTTGCTAATGCTGCCGTCATGCAAAACACCAGAGATGGATTGGCTTTTATAAAGGGGGTTTATCTGGTTACAAAGTTACATTCTTAAGGCCATAAAATGTCCAAGGTAATGCATCGACAATCGGGTACCTTCACTGGAGGATGCCAATGGTGTCTGGAAAACCTCTGTTAGCTGGGGAGGCATGTGGCTGGCGTCTGCTCCAGAGTTCTGGTTTCAAAATGGCTTTCTCCCAGGACATTCCTCTCTAGGCTGTAGTTCCTCAAAAATGTCTCTCTTAGTTGCTCTTGGGGTGTTAGTCCTCTCTTAGCTTCTCCGGAGCAAGAGTCTGCTTTCAACAGCTGTCTTCAAACAGTCTCTCATCTGCAGCTACTCTCTCAGCTCCTGTGCATTCTTCAAAGTGTCTCTCTTGGTTGTAGCAAGCTCGGTCCTTCTGTCTGAGCTTATATAGTGCTCCAGTAAACTGATCAAGGCCCAAGCTGAATGGGCAGGGCCATGCCTCCATGGAAATTATCCAATGAAAGATCTCATCCTCAATGGAGTGATCACATCTCCACAGAAACATCCAATCAAAAGTCTCCAACCCAATTAACACCAATACGTTTCCTGCCCACACAAGACTGCATCAAAGATAATGGCGTTTTGAGAGACATAATACAACCTAACCAGCACATCCACCCAGCTTTGGAATTTTATTCTTTCTCATTTAAGGCATAGTGTTTTTTTCCACTCTGTTATAGGTCATCTTCACTGAATATAAGGCTTAAACAGGTACACTACTCAAGTAAATGCAATCCCCCTCCAGCAATAAAGCCAAAGGAGAAACACATATATATGGAAGGATTACAGCTTTAAGGCTCTCAATCTTTATGCAATTCTTTCAGTCATTCTAACTTAAAACATTTAAATGGGATCTACAAACTCTGAGAGCCAACATAGTGCATTAAAACAACATAAAAGTCTATTTTCCCAAAAAAGAAGTTTCCTGAATAAAATATTCTATTTCCTTGAATACAATTTTTACCACCTTGCTATTTAGCACTTGATATTACATAGAACAAAACTCCATAAAACCAGATGAGATGGAATTTCTACAGCAAGTTAGAAACAGCCTCCTCTACTGCATACTGATTTAGAAGTCTGGAAAATTTGATTCTGAGCTGACATGATGGACAACTGCAGGGTTGGTGTAAACTACAAATGCAGGTGAAATTTGCTCTGGGGAGGAGTGGGGCACCAGAATATTTACTTACATACATTTTATGTTTTCTCCAATTCCCAAAAAAGATAGGTAGTATAATTACAATATAAAATACAAGTCGAAAATAAGGCTGTTAAAATGGAAATAAAGTTAAAAATGTCATAAAAGGAAGGAAAAGCATATGTATCCAACCCCAGCACTTGTGATCTAGTATTTAATTTAGCTCTGAGTTTCTAGTAGCTCAGGTAAAAATGGAAACATGGTGGTACACATAATTCTCATAATTCATTTAAAAATGAAGCATGCCAATTTTCTAGGAGAGAAAAAAAGAATTCTAGAGTAACTTTATTGCTACAAGCCTCACACGAGACATTCAATGATGCACAAACAGTCTTCAGGGGCTATTCTTATCCTATCCACCAATAAAGTGGAAGCATGATACAAAACCCAAACTCCGTGAAAAGATCTCTCAGCAGTGGAGGTAAATGCTAAGCTCAGGAGCAACTTTCTGTTTATACCTGATTCAAAGCTAGAATTTCAGAAGAAATTCTAACCTCATCTCACCGCTGGGCTCCTTACAGCATCTGCATGGATAGGAGTCCAAAGGCAAGTGACCCGGTCCAATCCCAAATGGAAACAATAACAGCAGTAGCTACTGGCCAATGCCACTCAATCCCTGACTGTACGTCCCACTGATCCCCCAGGGTTCCTTCCTCAAACATGGCAGAGGGTCTTCAAACCCGGGAGACTACAGGGTGGCTGGACCCTCTGAAGACCTAGAGGGTAGCAGTAACTCTCCAGGCCTGCTCAGGTGAGTTGGGTGACCGCTGTTCCTCCACTTGGGGCACCCATAGCACTTGATTTCCCTCATTTGTTCACTCGTCTCTCTTCCTTCCTGACTATGAACTCTTGATCACAGGTACTGGTCTCATTTCTTCTTTACATTCCAGCACCTAGAACAGTGGATGGTAAATAAAAAGCATTCTAAATATGTTTATTCAAGTGAATGAATGAATGAAATGGCTTACTGAGTAGGGATGTAAGAGTATTTATTATTCACTTCAGCTTTTGAAGACGTTTTCCAGATATACTGTGATAAATAAAAGATAGCCACAAATTCTTCTCTACTTTTCCCACTGAGAGGTGGACTCTGACTCCCCTCCCTTGGGACCACCTGGGCTGGCCCCAGTGCACTGACCGACCAAACGAATGTGGCAGAGGTGACACTGCAGGACTTCTAAGGCCTGGGCAGAAGAAGCCTCCAACTTCCACCTTGGTCTCACGGACACTCCCTCTGGAACCCTGAGCCTCCAGGTATGAAGTCACTGCCCCGCGACCACCATGCTGGAGAGACAGCGTGACAGCCCCTGCTGAGCCCGCCCTCCCAGACATCCTCACCAGGCATCACACACGTGAGTGAAGCCATCTGAGACACCGCAGACCAGCCTGTCCACCAGCTGAATGCCATCGCCTCCATCTATGCCTCATGAAACTGCCCAAGTCCTGCCCAAATTGTAGGCATGCAAATCCCTGACCCCCCAAAATGTGAGCTCTAACAAAACACTTGTGTTTAAAACCTCTACACTTTAAGGCAATAGAGAACCAGAGCAACCACAAGTTCTTCTGTTTCACAATGTTCATATATTACAAGATAAGTGACATTTCCCCTCCTATTCTACTCATGCACATTGGTGATAATTTGAAGAATACAATTGGTCCAGCAATAGAATGTCCAATAGATGCCCAGGGTCACCTTAACACATTTATCGTAAAGCCCTTTTTGAAGCACAAATGAGAAACTCATGGCAGTGGTTGTCATGGGGAGGGCAACAGTGGGACTGGGAGATGGGAGAGAATGGAGAATAACTTTCACTGCATATACCTTATGGATTTTGATACCATGTGCATGCATCATCAATTCAAAAATAAAAGTTTGATACACACGCAAAAAGTAGAATGAGGGAATAGCCCCATCTCCAGATAAACTTGGCATGCACCATCAACACCTGGATGAAGGCAATTTGCAGGGTTTAAGGTCCAAAAACATCCATCCTAGACCAAAAATAACCACAAATCATCATAACCAAACAGTTCCTGATCACCCACTCGATCCAAACGAGTCAGTGGCTGTCAAAAGTATTATAAGCAGGTCATAGCGTAATGTCATTGTGATTAATTGTGCTTGTGTTTACAATTTCAGGATCCAAGGCTGTTATTTTTAATATCCTTTAATAAACTAACAGACCCTAGTGAAGACAATTAAATAAAGCCCTGGCCTGAGGGTAGAGGAAGCTTGGATCATTGCTTTGCTTAGTAACAATGGGCATGAGACCAAGACCTGTTCATACACCGTGACTGTATTCTTGATGTGCCTGTAGATATGGACCTAAGGAATAAGCCTTGGGCAATAATTTTCATGTTAATCCTAGACCTTCCCTAGCCCCTATCTTTTCATGAACTAGAAAAAGGAGCCACTTCCTCAAAACCTGTTATTTTCATATGTCAGGAAATTGTTGAAGTATACTAAACTTACCAGTAAAAGAAACTTTACCACCATCTGCCAGAAAATTGCCATAATAGATATACAAATCTATGATGTCAATGTGAACGGTGCCTCTTGGATGTGGTGACTCTGAGCTGTGCACAAACTTGCAACCACAAGACAACTCTGGCCGGTTCCACAACTGCCAAAGAAGAATCTGTCCTCTCTCTGTCAAATGATCTAACAGAGGTCTCGGTCTGAGGGGCCATTTGATTTTTACATTTAAAATTTTTCTTAAATTTTTGATTAGTTGACAGCATTTGAAAATAAAGACATTTCACTTAAAAAAAAAAAAAGAGGCCACAATCTCCACTCCTTTTGAAAACTCAGAAGATCTAGCAATGTGGGGCACATGCCCCCTCATGTTAACAATCACTGGCCTTGAGCAGCGGCTGCCCGCCTGACATCAGGCACGACCATTTCATCACAGAAGGCACCTGCTTCATTCATATGTGGGACCCGTCCTGCCCCACGGGCTTTTGGGTAGCTGACTCAGACCAGCTTAGGTCTTTCTTGGCATTGTGACTTCAGAATCTATTGCTCTGAAGACAAGAAATGCTGCTGCCCAAAAGACTTAATAGAAATAATACTGAAGTAGCGACACAAGCCGTTTCATTGCTATCGTGCTGATCCCACATTGCCCAATGCTGGCCTGGACAGGGACGCCCATCTGGGTCTGTCTCCTCACCTGTCCTCCCTCATCTGTCCTGTGCCTCAGTTCTCCATCAGCCAACACGCAACCTGCCCCTAGGAGAAGTTTCAGTCTCCCCCGCCCAATCTAAGTGGCATTGGGGTTCCCCTTGAATAATGGGAATTTCTGGCTGGAAACTCCCACAGCAGGCTGGTGGGGGATGGGTGAGAGGGAGATGATTTAAAGCGAAGATCTGTGATCCCTCTGCGATTATAAATGGAGGGGTGCCCACCCACCCCCCCACCTGACACTATCAGGCGACCTCGTGGTTCCCTGCTCCTGGCATCCAGCTTTGCTCACACGGTCTCCGTAAGAACAGAACTGCTTTCTCCTGCGTCCCGCTGAGCCGCCCAACTCTAACAAGCAGTTTTTCCTAATTAAACTGACCTATCTCCAACCTGGCCGTCTGCTGTCGCCGTGCCCTCTGGCCCCCCCAGCACACTAATTGCTATTCCTCTCCCCTCCCAAGCCCTGCACTGCAAGATGCTTGAGGGCGGGGAAGTGGCAGTCTCCATTCTCGAGCTGTACATCATTTAATGCAAATGTTTCTTGATTAATTGTGCAGATCCCCTGCTGTCAGAACAGTAATTACAATTTGGTGGAACACCTTGAAATTTTCACTTCTTTCATCTAGCGATCAGAAGTGTGCAGTGTGGGGGAGACCTCAGAAGCCCAGCGTAGGCTCCCAGGCAAGAATCAAAAAGCCTAAAAACACCAAGAAAAAGGTCAGAAGGAAAATCCTCATTTCCCATCCACAGATTAATTTTGTAGACAATAGCACATTTCCAGAACCATTTACATCTTCAGTTCCGAATTGAATGTAACCTGTTCGGCACCTTAAAACACACAAAATATTAGCTAATTTTCCTCTTTCACTAAAAATCTGCTCTTTTTCCTTTGGAAGAAAAAGATGCATACTCTTTTCCAATTAATATGCATGTATTTTTCCAATTAAGCTAGAAATGAAAATGGGGTTTGGGGGCAATAACTCAATCCTGAAATAAAAGCTATAAAATTAAGTCAAGAAAAAGAAAAAACCACTAATTTCTTTTTAATTTTAAAATGTTGTGTTAAATGTGTATTTTTGACTTCCTGAAAATAAAACTCTGTATGTCTGTTCATGAAATATCTTTTTATCACTTAGTGCTACATCCTCTAATCTGAATGATTAAGACCAGTAAAGAGAACATAGCAGATACCTTCTTGCTCTTAGGGTGAGCAAAGGGTTCACAGACTTATACTACATGTATATGTAATATACAGGAAAAATTAAATATTCAGAAGATGAAATGTTCTATCAAGAACTCTGTTCTTTAAAGAAAACTAGTCCTTGGCTCTATAGTGAACACTGAGAACAAGATTCCAGTGCGTGGGCACTGGTAAGAAAAAAGGCAAATCTCAGAAGCACTTGGTGAGACCCGTGGGCTGGACTGGACGTCCCTACACACCCGGGGTCACAGAGAGCTCCCCTCCTCTGATCTCTGCATCACTGACTGTATCACTGTAGCATTAATGTGCCAATTAACTCATGCCGCTTTGCATCTTCTCTGCACAGGGGAATTCACTTCCTGCCCCCACTTCCAACCCTGACCTCTCTGGATGTGCCTTAGTGGACCTTCTTCCCATCTGCACCTGCCCCACCCCACCTGCCCACCTCAGCCAGCATCCTCCACGTGACAGGCAGGTTATAAATTCAAGGTGATTGCCGGGCAGTCCAAAAGTCTGCCACCTGTTAGTGGGAGGTTGTAAAACCATAAGAAATAAGGAGGCCTTCAAACAAGCAGGCATTTACTTCTGCTCAAAATACTTGGGACTGCCACTTAAAACCACTGAAGACACATCTGACCCCTGGCAAACATAAGTGACTTCCTGAAAGACCAGGAAAGGTTTCTGAAAAAGAGGAAAATTTGATGAGAAATTGGCAATCACATTTGCATGGGACCTGACCATTAGCCCTAAGCTTTTGCTTTTGTCATCCAAGTTGACCTTACTAATTATTCCCGCAAGCAAGTGAGGTGGACAGAACCGTTTTATCTTCACACTGATGAGAAAACCATAGCTCACAGAGGCAAGGGGATTTGCCAAGCTTGGACTGGAGCCCAAGATCCAGCTCCAGCTCTCCAAGCTTCTAGCTCTCAGTCCAGGGCTCTCTCCACAACACCACACCACCTTCCCAGGAAAGAACGGGGGTGCAGAGTTGTCAGAGAAGGGAGGCCTTCTAGATGGGAGGCGTCTGGGGGCATTTCATAGAGGCAGCTGTTGGGGCAGGGTGGGTAAGGAGGCTGGAGTGAGGCACAAGCACTAGGTCTCTATTTTTAGCAACGGTGCTTAAGTTCTCTGAGCCTCCGTTTCCTCCAGGGTAAAATGGAGCAATTTCTTTTCTCTACAAATGATTGGAAGAACCCCATGGCATTATGCCTACAAAGCACCTGATGATGCAGGGCAGCTTTTCTCTAAGGGGTGGTTCTGCTGCCCTGGTTATTGCTGGTTGTTCTGCTGCCCAGTGCAGGTTCCAACTAGAGGACAGAAGTCAGGACTGGGATTGGAGGTGAAGGAAGAAAGGAAACACACAACTAATGTGTCCACAAAGACCAGATGGACTCTACAGCTTGATGCCAAATTCACTCACTGTATTGCAACATACCAAGTTGCAGGGCAGCAATCTCACATGTGATCAGGAAAAACATCTTTGACAACCAGACATCTGTTGTTTAGGGGTGTCCAATCCTCCCTTCTGTTGCCCTTGAAAAATGCCAGAGGCTATCACCATCCCTCCACCCCCCCACCCCTTCTGCCACACATGCAAGCCTTCACCTCCACACTCATCTCCACCGCTCCTCAAAGGAGATTTATCCTGGGACCCACAGCCCAAAGATTCTGCCTTTTGCTGGGTGGCAGTGACTGCTATCTTTTCAGCCCTCTCGTGTAATGTGTACAATTTTAATAGAATTTAAATGTTCACCACCTGGAGAATGAATCTAAAAGTGAAGGAGATGGGAGGAGAGGGGTACCTAAAAGCTGCTCACTTTGCTTATTAGGGGACTAGCCCTGACAATATTTAGAGCAGTGGTTCTCAATCAGGGATGATTTGTACATCCCAGGGAACATCTGGTAATGTCTGGAGATATTTTTGGTTTACACAACTTGGGAGGTGCTACTGGCATCTAGTGGGTAGGAGCCAAGGAATCTGCTAAACATCCTACAATGACAGTACAGTCCACCACACACCTAAACACAAAAAGAATTATCCAGCCCAAAATGTCAGCGGCGCCCAGATTGAGAACCCCTGGTCTAAACAAATGCTCTTCTCTCATGCTTGGTACAAAGATTACATTAACGGTGGGAACCACGGGACAAGACAGTTGATTTAAAACCTATCACATCCCAAGGCAAGGAGGCACTGAAGACTCTGAGGTCCCAAGAAGCCCAAGAAATCCCTAAACATCTGTTGAGAGACCTGTACTGAGAGCAGATGAAGACAGGAGAACAGGCTGACCAGATGATTAACATGGCTAGGTCTTCCCACCATGGAATTACACCAAAACACCAAAGCTAGTGACCTTTGTCCTCAGTCTACCTCAACTATAGGAAGAGTTTGATCCCACCCACCCCCAGACTTCCAATTTTGACCATGGCCTTCCAATAAATAAATAAATACTTTGAAAATGCCTACCAATATTTGCTATTCTTGTTCTTTCCACTACCTATTTATAATCAAATTAGTTCCTATAATGTAAATACAAAATAAATGAGCCACTGAGGAAAAGAAGGTCTACTCTTAAGATAAATGGAAATAGGAATACTTCAGGAAACTAGTACACAAAAATTTGGAACCTGTTTTAACTATGCTTCCTTTTGTTTAAACCCATTTAGAAAAACATATACCTAATATACAGAGAGTGCAACAAATTAAGACAATGGAAACAGACAATCATGGAACAGATGTGTGACAATTAAATTATCCAAACACAATCCTGATGTATTCAAAATCATAATTTTACTGGAGGCTCCAAAACTCCAGGGAATAGTGATTTTTAAAAAAAGAAGGAAAAAGACTTAAAACAAATCCATCACTCTGAATTCAGAAATGAATGAAGAAGCATCTCTACACTGTATATAAATTTTCATATTTAACACAGTCCCTGTGACAATAAAGCAAGCAATTTTCTTTATATACCTCTCTTGAAGGCTATTAACTCTCTTGAGTGTCTAATGCATGCAAGACAAGACATTTACGCTGCACTTAATAATTAGAATCTGAGGTAATTCGCCCAAGTTATTTTTGCATTTCATTCAAACGTTTATTTAAAGTGGCAGTTCTCAACAATGGCTGCACATCACAACCACCAGGGGAGTTTTTTTTAAAAGACTCATTCCCGGACCCCATCCCCAGAGATTCCAATCCCCTGTTTGGGGAGGGGCCACAAAGGGTGGAGATCGGACATTAGTCTTTATTAAAAAGCTCCCCAGGTATGAATATGGACCCGGCATCGTGGGATTGAGAACATCTTCTTGACCAAAAGGGGGATGCAAAATGAAACGAAATAAAGCTTCAATGGCTGAGAGATTTCAAATGGAGTCAAGAGGTCACTCTAGTGGATGTTCTTATGCACTCTATAGATAACACTTTTTAGGTTTTAATATATTGGAATAGCTAGAAGTAAATACCTGAAAACTAGCAAACTCCAACCCAGTAGCCTTGACTCTTGAAGACGACTGTATAGCAATGCAGATTACAAGGGGTAACAGTGTGATTGTGAAAACCTTGTGGATCACACTCCCTTTATCCAGTGTATGGATGGATCAGTAGAAAAATGGGGACAAAAACTAAATGAAAAATAGGGTGGAATGGGGGGGTGATTTGGGTGTTCTTTTTTTATTTTTATTTTTTATTCTGATTCTGATTCTTTCTGGTGTAAGGAAAATGTTCAAAAACAGATTGGGGGATGAATGCATAACTATAAGATGGTACTGTGAACAGCTGATTGTACACCATGGACGACTGTATGGTATGTGAATATATCTCAATAAAACTGAATTTAAAAAAAAAGAAAAAGCTCCCCAGGTAGTTCCAATGTGCAGCCAGGGTTGGGAGGCACCAATTACCATCAAGAACTGAGAAAGATCTGAGATTTTACTTTACTTGCAAGTTAACAAGGTAGTCTGCCGCAGTTTTGCGGATTCTGGCAGGAGACAAGAGACTCCTGGGTCTAACACAAGGCGTGCACTACTCACAGCCTTGGCACCTGCCCTGGTGTCCAGTGCCCCCATCCCACAGTGTGACGCGGAGGCATGATGACCACACAGACAGTGGGGGGATGTCGGGGGAGAACTCAACAGGCAGTGACAACAAAACCACTGAACTCGGTCCCAGAGGGAGATGCTGGTTTTATTATAGCGGACAGTAAACGAACTTCCCCTTGCTTTAGAGGGAGACACAATCATGACCTTGCAAGGCTGTTCCCTAGACAAACTTCCTTGAAAATACAGTCTGGAACAAAGGCAACCAGGGTCTCCACTCCCAAAACATGCAGAAAGAAGAGAAAACTATGGAGAATTGTCTCCCAACAGTTGTGAGTCTTAGAAGGCAGGTTCAGAGAATGAATGGATACTGAGGAAGAACACCTTTGCTTACCTGAAGTGGAGTTTTAATTTAAAGACAAGTGACTTCAGATGGAAAGGGCCAATTCTGGGGCTTTATCACATGAGCGAGGGGTGGGCTAATAAACGTTTAACAACTGGCGTTCCAGGAAAAAAAATGCATGCATATATATATACTTATATAAGTTTATTATCGATTTTACTATTATAAAAGATGCATGGCACAAAATTCACAAGTAATAATAAAATATACAATATTCTTGATTGTAAATTCCATACAGTCAATTGATTCTCACAGAGAGCTTGCATCGATTTTTGTCAAATGCTTGTATCCACAGCCAACCTATGGTTGCAATTCAACCATGATTTGACAAATAGAATTATATCCCAATTTGCTAACCCTTTTCCCAATGATGATATCATTAAATCTGATGTGTGTTCTAATCTTAAACTACTTACGCCCACACAAATCATATTAACTAGACTTCAGTCCTTTTCAGCTTCAGCACTATGCCCATTGGAACTTCACACATTTGTCAGTGTCATGAGAAGTTTTACAGAACCAGATAATAGTTTTCAAACACTAGAAAAATACTTCCTCAATTTTTTCTGGTTTTCACAATTTAACAGCTGCAGACTCGACACTCTTTTAGGTATTTTTTCTTTAAGCCTATTATTCTGAAATAATTTCAAGCTTACACAAAAGTTGCAAAAATAGTACAAACCCCATACAGAGAACTCCAACATTCCCTATTCCCCACAGAAACCCATATCCACCTATTTTAAAATTGTGCCACATTTGCCGTATCATTCTATCTCTCCATCTATCTATCTACTTTCTGAATATTTAAGAGTAGGTTGCATATATCATGGTCCTTGATCACTTAGTACTGCCATGTACACTTCCTAAGGACAAGGATATTCACTTATGTCATCATCTTAAGTGCAGTTACCAAGTTAGAGAATTTTAACATTGATATAAAGCTTACAATCTATATTCCAATTTTTTTCATATGTCTCAATAAGGTCCTCTTGAGTCTTTTCTCCTCTATTATTAGATCCCCTCCAGGATCAATTATTGCATTTGATTGTCAGTGTCTATTTAGTAGAGTTTTTTTTTAATTGTGGAAAACGTATACAACATAAATTTTCCCATCTCAACCACTCCAAAGCATACTGTTCAGTGGGATGAATCACATTTCCAAGGTGGCAGTGCCCTCACCACCATCCCATTACTATAATCTTCCCCTTATCCCAAACAGAAACCCTATATCCATTATGTATTAACTCCCAATACCCTCTGCACCCTGCCCCTAGTAATCTGTACTGTTAATTTCTGTCTCTACGAGCTTCAATATTCTCCAGTATTTTCTTTGTGGTTACCATGGGGCTTAAATTTAACATCCTAAATCTATAACAATCTCATCTGGCTTGATACCAACTTAATTTCAATAGCAGGCAAAAACAATTTTCCTATATCCTCCTGTCCCCCTACCTTTAGTAGTTCTCATCACAAATTACATATTTATACATTATTGAGTCCAAAACCATTAATTTATCATGACATTTTATGAATTTGCTTTTTAGGCCCCATTGGAAGTAAAAAATGGAGTTACAAACCAAAAGTACAATAGTGCTGGCATTTACATGTACCCATGTTATTTACTAGAGATCTTTATTTCTTCAAGGATCTTCGATCTATTTTCTAGTGTCCTTTACTTTCGACCTGAAGAACTCCCTTTAGCATTTATTGTAGGGTGACTCTAGTGGTGACAAACTCCCTCTGCATTTGTTTATCTGGGAATAAATGCATAAATAATGTCTTACTCTCTTCCCCATTTTTGAAAGACAGCTTTGCCAGATATAGAATTCTTGGTTGGCAATTTTCCCCTTTCAGCACTTTAAATATGTCATTCCACTGCCTTTTTGCCTCCCTGGTTTATAATGAGAAATCAGCACTTAATCTTATTGAGGATCCCTTGTACATGACATGTTGTTTCTCTGTTGTGGCTTTCAGAATTCTCTCTTTATCTTTGGCACATGACAGTTTGATTACAACAGCACAGTGGATCTATTTTTGGGCATCTTGGATTGGAATATTCATGTCTTTCATTAAGTTTGGAAAGTTTTCAGCCATTATTTCCTCAAATATTCTTTCTGCCCCTTTCTCTCTTTCTTCCCCTTTAGGGAATCCCACAGTGCATATACTGGTGTGCTCAATGGTGCCCCACAGGTTCCTGAAGCTCTGTTCACTTTTCTTCATTCTTTTGTCTTCTGCTTCTCTGACTGAATTATTTCAATTGTCTAATCTTCAAGTTCACTGATTCTTTCTTCTATCAGCACAATCTGCTGTTTAACCTTTCCAGAGAATTTTTTATTTCTGCCACTACAATCATAGGCTCTGGTTCTGTTTCATAATTTCTATCTCTTTATTGATATTCACCTATTCTTTTCCTAATGTCATTAGTTCTTTGTTCATGGTTTTCTTTAGCTCTTTGAGCATATTTAGGATCATTTTTAAGTCTTTGCCTGGTAAGTCCCAAGTCTGATCCTCCTCGTTGATGGTTTCTAATGCCTTCATTGTCTCCTTTGCCTGAGTCATCACTTCCTGCGTCTTTGAATGTTTTGTAATATTTTGTTGAAATCTGGACATTTCAATATTTTAATGTGTTATCAATGGAATTTAGACTCTGAGATGTCTGTTCCTTAGGTTTGCATTCAGTAAGTGTTAAGACAGAGATTTCCTTGAGTGTTGAATGCTAGGAGCTACCAAAAACAAAAACAAAGCAAAAAAAAAGAGGAGGACGAGGAGGAGGAAGACAAGGAGGAGGAGAAAACAGAAAACACCTTTTCCAGTCTTTGCAGATTGGCTCATGTGGGTACTCCCTTCAGAGGTTAGCCATACAATGAGTTTAGAGAACAGCTCAAGACAGAAGCCTCGGGGCCTCCCTGGTCCTTTCTGAGCTCGCATCTTGTCCTGTGCTTGTGCGCATAGCTCTAGGCATTTCCCTGTTTACATGGATCTAAAAGTCCCCTCTTCCCTAGGAAACAGTGCTTCCTCATGGTCCTGGACACTGCACTGTTCGTCCCACAGCCGGGAAACCTCTGCCCCAGGCAGCTGAATCTGACTGTGGAGGGCTCACTGGGCTGCCTTCTACATGCATGACATGCTCTGGAATGGCGAGCCTGTGACGAATATCCTGGGTCAGTCCTTCAGGCTGCCACCAGACAGACGGACACAGATATACACGCTTCCAGTATGTGCACAAATGTTACTCTGCTTCGTCTGGAACCGAGACCAGAGACCTACAGAGGGCAAGCAGGCCAGCTCCATGCTGAGCAGTAAGGAGGTAGGGGACGGCCAGCCAGAGCACCATGAGAGCCTATCAGTTTTAAGTAACTTTTTCCTTGTTTGGGGCTTACTCTGTTACTACAGTTCTTTAACTGTTTTTTTTGTTTGTTTGTTTTGTTTTGTTTTGTTTGGAGTGTTGAGAAAGATGTTTCTGCCAGTTCTAGTTGATTTTTCAAAGCTTCTGTGGGGGCACAGAGCCCTTGAGCATCTCACTCCACCATCTTTACCAGGGCAGGACCCCACTCTTTTGGGTTTCATTTTAAGATTGGAGTTTAATTTTAAGTTTTCTCCATCGCTTTCTTAAGCCTGAGCAATCAACAAAATGATAAAGAAATCCCTAATTTGTAGCAATTGCTGAGTATTGGGGTGTAGATACTTCCACTATGATCAATTTCAAGCTACTAATGTTATATCCAATGCAGAGTCTAGAAGAGATGTGCAGCAGCACAACATGATATAGTATTTCCACCAGACAGGTAAAATAGACATAAACAACCTCAAGAGCTCAGACGTAAAATGCAGTAAACCCATTAGGAAGTGCTGGGTTTGGCTATTTATCATCTCTATTCTTAATAAAATGCATTTCACTGTAAGTTTAAATGACAGCATTTTTAATGGCGGCTGTGTTTAGCACATGGCTCAAAAGATTCCTGAGGATTTGACAATAAGATCTCTTGAACTGGTACAAGCTGGCTCCTACACATCCCTGCAAGTTCATTTCTTACAATACAGACCCACCTGAAGAGGATTTTAGTAGGTTTTTAAATATACACAGTGTAAGAGGAAGATTTCCCAGACTCATCATGGATCAAAATCGCCTGGGGTGCTTCAACAGAGCTGCCTGGGCTCCACCCCACTTCCACCCAAGGGAGTGGTACCCAGGACATCATTATTGTTGACAAGTGCCCCAGATAATTCTAAAGGATGCCAAAGTTTGAGATCCGCCAGATTAAAAATAGGAGCATATTTTAAATATGCTGTTTAAGGACTAAGCACTGCTAAGGGGCAAATCTAGACATTACATTGCCATCACTATCACGTTACATTTCAGTAGCAATTAACTTCTTAGGGCGTTCCACAGAAGGCAACGGGGCAGTGACCCTCGCAGCTTGAGTCTCTGAATATCATTTTCTTCCTTTAAACCTTAAATTCTTAGATGTCAAAGCCTTTGACTGGGTCCGCCCATCCAACCATTCACTGATTAATTAGCACTGAGGATTTGGGATGAAGGAGCCACGGCCCTGTGCTGACTTCTGCTCAAGACGGCAAGTGCTCAGGTGTTCTGCCAGCTAAAGAGCACACACGTAGATTCCATTTAAGAAGTGGGTAAAGAGGAGAGGAAAGAGGTGCTGCTTCCAGGTGACCTTTGAAGCAAACTTCCTCCCTCCACATCACCAATCACAGGGAGAGTAAAGCCTGCACCTGTCTTGGCCTTCCCTTTGCTCCACGTTCAGAGCGAAGCGGCTGCACTCCCACAGGTGCTTCCACGGGTCTAAGGCCACTTCTCCTTCTCACTGCTTACATCCATGGGGTACACACACCATCCGAGGCTGCTGCATCTTAGAAGGCCTCTACACAAAAGGTATTTGTGAACCTAAAAGGGCCCTTAAATAACAGTAATGAATAATCTATTTTATTCTGATTTTTGTATTTTAAAAATAAAAGGAAGGATAGAAATCTAAACAGCATATTTCTATTTGTATATATATACATTCTCATTATACACTGTTTCTCCATTAGCAACGCCCTTTATTGAAATTACTTGTTCCATTATCTTCCAACCACACTGTCAGCTCCATGAAGGTAAGACTAAAGCTGTCTTGAATATCATTACATGCTCAATGCCTAGACAAGGTAGATCTTCAATAAACACTCACTGAAGGGCTGTACAAGTGTATGTGTGAGGGTGGGGGGACAGAGACGGACAGTACAACACAACGGTTAAGAGGGCTGGCTCTGGTCCAGCCTGCCTGATATGATACTCTGGCTCCAGCACTTTAAGCCATGTGACCTTGGACAAGCTACTTAACTTCCTTAGGCTTCAGTTTTCCCATCTGTAAAGGGCAGAGGGAAAGGACAATAACAGGGCCTTAAATTAAATTAGTTAATACGTGTAAAGTCCTTAGAATAGCTGGTGCATTTAAAATTCTATTTAAGTATTAGCTATTATTAATATTATAGACTTAGGACAATAAGTCACGTACAATCATATATATGTATATATACATATATAGAGAAATACACAGGTCCACATAATAAATCATGAACAGATTTGTAATGGTCCTTATAATTAATAAATAGTATTTTGGAAATGTAGATGATTAACATGCCTTTGATTAAAAACCTACTACTTTGTCATTTATTTTTGTTTTTTAACAACACAATACTGTAAATTCCATTAGCAGTTATGTCTTTGCACATTTACAAACGTATTTTGCTCACACTTCAAGGTCCACATCAATAATCACTTCCCTCATAAAAGCCTTCTTTGGTCAACTCAGTTATAAGTGATTTTCCCTCACTTGAACTCACAGAGCATTTAGTTTGTATGACTTCTACAGTAACTCTCTTATATTGCCCTAAATAGTCTCTTTCTCTTCTTAAGGTGTAAACTCCTTAAAAAAAGGAAATGAGTTCGAAATATCTCTGAATTCCCCAGAGGATAGCCTTCTGTGACTTCCTTGTTTGAAGGAAATTCTTGATAGATTTGAATAAATTTGCATATTGCAAATTCCCCATTTCTCACATGGTAAAATGTTACCTGATTGCAAAGATCAATGAATAAGCTTCTGGAAAACAAAGCAAGGAAGATATATAAGAAATAAATAGGCATTGAAAATGTCATTATGTGTAAAGTCATAATTACTAAAACAGCAACTTAGGGCAATAATTATTCTGCTTCATTATAAGTAATAAGATAAGGTCTTTGTTAACTTTATACCTCCCAACATGGCTATATTGCTCTCAAGTCTCCTGCCATTTTGTTTTGTTTTTTTACCAACTGCACGGCAATTTATGGTAGGTTATCATTAAGGTGAAGAGGGAAGGAAGTGAGAAGTCCAGGGCTGCTGAGAAAGGTAATGAAAACAGAATGGTAGGAATATTCTGAGACTGAAAAAAGAAGAAAACAGCTGCAGGAAATGAGGATGAAGATAAGAGAGAAATTTCAGGAAGAGTGAGGATCCCTGGAAACCATGAAATAAAGGATGTGGAGTCCTTCCCCAGCACAGTCTTTGTCCCCTCCCCAGACAGAAGCAAGGAGATGGCCTCCAGCCACCTCAGGACCACTTCGGGAACATAAACAGGAGGTGCCCAGTGAGCCCAGATCGGGGTAAAATGCCAAATAATGCAGGAAATACAGTCTGTGCGATGTGATCAGTCATAGAAAAGGGAATCTCATAGATTGGGAATTCAATGAGTCAGGATTCTCTGGAGAAACAGAACCAACAGGATATATGTATATACTGTATATGTATATATACTCACATATAGGCTAATTGTATCTCAAGAAAGCTGTTTTATACACACACACAGACATATACATATATACGTGTGTGCGTGCCAGTGCCAAGTTGAAGCACGAGGTTAACCATCACAGGGATGCTTTCAGCCTCATGCTCCCCACTTCCAGAGGAGTTTTCACAGGACCCAACGAAGAACCAAGAGAAAGGGCAGAACACCTTGGGTAACCTGCTCTCAGAACCCAGTCCACACACGGCCACACCACTGGCCTGCACATTCCGCTATAAAGTTATTATTTATTTGCTTGTGTGTATGCATCAATTGTTGTTTAACTGCTTTATTGAGATATAATTAGCATACTATCAATCTTCACCCATTTAAAGTATACAATTCAATGATTTTTAACACATTCATAAGATTGTGTAGCCATCGCTGCAATCAATTCTAGAACATTTTCATTCTCCCTAAAACTAAGCTCATACCCAATAGCAGTCATGCCCTATTTCCACCTACTCCCGACCCTAAGCCCTTGGCAACCAAAAATTTACTCTTATCTCTATAGATCTGCCTATTCTGGACATTTCACATAAATAGAATCATATAATATCTCACTGAGTTCTTTCATTTAGTATAAAGTTTTCAAGTTTCATTTATGTTGTAGCATATCAGTACTTCATTCTTTTTTAAAGCTGAATAAAACCCCACTGTACAAATGTATATTTTGTTTATCTATTAATCAGTTATTCGACATTTGCGTTGGTTTCATTTTTTGGCTATTGTGGATAATGCCGCTATGAATATTTGTGTGCAAATTTTTGCGTGGACATATGTTTTCCATTCTCTTGGGCATATACCTAGGAGTAGAAGAGTGGGTCATATAGTAACTCTATATTTAACTTTTTAAGAAACTGCCAGACCAATTTACCAAGTGGCTGCACCGTTCTACATTCCTGCCAGTAACGCATGAGCATTCCAATTTATCCACTTCGCAACACCTGTACCATCTGTGTTTTTGACTATGCATCTTGCTTTGAGTCAGAGAAATGCCTGTGTTCAAATTTTTAGTTTTTTAATACCAAAATAGGGAAAAAATTACTATGAACAATAACAGTTTTTTTAAAACAGTTCATATTTTTGGCAAATAGCCAGGCAGCTAAGACAGTGTCTATAAAGAGAACAGACGTGAGTTTCCTTCCTGCACAGCAGCCAGAACGTCTAGGATACGTCACTCTTTCAAGTCACATGAGAAGCAATTTCTAGCCCAAGACAGCTCACACCTCTTGTCCCTAATACCAGTACAAGTCATTCTGCATTTAAACTGTCAACATATGAGCACTGGTTTTGAAACCCCAAAGAGAAAAGCACCCCACAGCAAAGAGGGAGGCTTCACGAGCAGGCATGCATGATCACATACCGGCACTGCTGCCTCACGCTTGGACAGCCATCAGGCATAAAAGAAATACATCTGTTTCCTCTAAGTTCACGTCATACCAGAGCTGGTCTCTGAGACATGGGTAAAGAAAATAAAGTCAGTTCCCTTTTTCTAGAGAAGATTCAAGAGGTTCCAGAAGCCTGATCTACAACTCAGATTTAAAGCCCCAAGTAGAAGATAAAGAGAGGTAGAAAAATTTTATTTTTGTAGGGTTTCCTTTTCAAAAAAAAATTATGTGTGTGTATGAAGTGTGTGTATGTGTGTGTGGTTTTTTGTTGTCGCTGTTACTGTTAAGTAACACCAGTAATGCAAGGTAGAAAAATTCCAACCATTAAGAGATCTAAAAATTAAAAGTCTCCTTATAGTCCCCCACACCCAGCCATAGTCCCACTCTCTAGAAACAATGATGGTTACTAATTTCTGGATTTCTTAAATAATAAAAGCAGTTTTAAAATAAACTGTACAGCAAATATAGTTATGTATCAATAAATTTAATCAAGAATGTAAAAGACATGCACACAGAAAACTATAAATGATTACTGAAAGAAATTAAAGAAGAACTAAATAAATAGAAATATATTCCAGACTCATGGATTAGAAAAATTAATATCATTAAGATGTCAATCCCACCCAAAGGGACTTACAGATTCAATGCAATCTCAATTAAAATTCTAATAGCCTCTTGGCAGAAATGCAAACACTAATCATCAAATTCTTATGGAAGGGCAAGGAACCCCAGATAGTCAAAACCATCTTGAAAAAGAAGAAAGTTGAAGGACTCATATGTTCTGATTTTAAAATGTATTACAAAGCTATAGTAATCAAAACAGTAGGGTACTGGCACAAAGACAGACATATAGACCAATGGAATAGAATTAAGAGTCCAGAAGTAAGCCCTCATATTTATGGCCAATTGATTTTTGACATGAGTGCCAAGCTCACTCAACAGGGAAAGAATAGTCTCTTCAACAAATAGTGCTGGGAAAACTGGATATTCACATGCAAAAGAATGAAAGTGGACCCCTACCTCATACCATATACAAAAATTAACACAAAATGTAATTGTCCCCAACTGGGGACAATCCCCTGGGCTAGCATATTCAGGGGTTTTCCCTCCAGATTTGGTCTAGCAAATGAGGCTGAGTGACATATAGCCACCTGAGTCATTTTCTGAAGATTTGGGCTGCATTGGGGACAGAGCCCCTGGGGTCTACAGGTACTAGGTTAGGGAAGTGGACTAGTATTTTGGGGGCAAGAGTGTACCCCAAAGAAAATGTTAATAAAATGTTCACAGTTCCTTCTTTTGCCTCAAAATGGATCGATGACCTGAATATAAAAGCTAAAACTATAAAACTCTTAGAAAAAAGCATAAAGAAATATCTTCAGGATGCAAAATTAGGCAATGGATTCTTAGACTTTACACAAAAAAGCACAAGCAACAAGTGGTAGGTTGAATTACATATCCCAACAAACACATGTTCTTCATCTTAATCTGTGTTCTTGTGGGTGTGAACACATTACAAATAGAACCTTCTAAAGATGTTCTTTTTGGTTATGTGTAGCCAACAGCAGCAGGGTGAGTGTTAATCTGGATTACTGGAGGCCTGATAAAGTGAACCTGAGGCCATGGTCTGAGGAGGCCACAGGGAGAAGCTGGAAGTCAGCAGGAACCCAGAAGGGAAAGGAAAGGACATAGTCATGTGACAAGAAAGCCAAGGAACACCAAGAATTGCTGGCAACCAGAGCCAGAACACTACAGTCTTTGGGGAGACAGCACGCTTTGTCAATATCCTAATTTTGGACTTCTGCTAGCCTCAAAAATGTGAGCCAATAAATTCCTGTTGCTTAAATCAAAACCAGTTTGTGGTATTTGTGATAACAGCTCAGGCAAACTAAGACAAAAGATAAATAGGGCTATATCAAAATTATAAAGCTTTATAGAACAAAAGACATTTTCAGGAAAGCAAAGAGACAATAAAAAATGGAAGAAAATACTTGGAAACCATATATCTGATTAAGGTTTAATATCCAGAATATATAAAGAATTTCTACAACTCAAAAACTAAAAGCCAAACAACCCAGTTAAGAAATGAGCTAAGGACTTGAATAGACATTTCTCCAAAGAAGAAAGAAAAATGGCCAACAAGCACATGAAAGATGCTCACTATCATTAGTCATTAGGAAAGTACAAATCAGAACCACAATGACATATAACCTCACACCCACAAGGATGGCTACAATTTAAAAAATAAACAGAAAATAACAAGTGCTGATGTAGATGCAGAGAAATAGGAACCCTCATGCATTGTTGGTGAGAAGGTAGAATGGTGCAGCTGCTGTGGAAAACAGTTTGGCAGTTCCTTGAAAAGTTAAACATAGAATTACCATATATGACCCATCAATCCCAATTCTAGGTATATACCCAAAATAATTGAAATCAGAAACTCAAACAGATATTTTTGTACACCAATGTTCATGGCAGTATTATTCATGATAGCCAAAAGGTGTAAGCAACCAAAATGTCCATCAATGGATGAACGAACAAACAAAATATGTTATATATGTACAATGGAGTATTACTCAACCATATAAAAGAAAGAAGGTCTAATACATGCTACAATATAGATGAACCTTGAAAACATCCAACACAAAGGGATAAATATTATGTGATTCCACTTATATGAAGCAACTAGAACATGCAAATTCATAGAAACAGAAAGCAGAGTACAACAGGGGCATTGGCAGTTAATGCATAATGAGTGTAGTGTTTCCATTTGAGGTGATGGAAAAGTTTTGGTAGTGGATGGTGGTGAGCGTAGCACAACATCATGAGTGTGATTAATCCCAATGAAATGTATACTTGGAATGACTGAGATGGGAGATTTTATGTTGTATACATATTTCCACAATTCAAAAAAAGAGAGACTAAAAGACAATGACAATTAAATGCAATATCTGACCCTGGATGGGATCAAATAATGGAGGTGAAAATGTCCAAAAGGACATTTTGGGGACAGTTGAAAAATTGGAATATAGACTGAAAGCTTTATATCAGTGTTAAATATCTTATAACTGTACTTAATGTGCTTATATAAGTGAATATCCTTATTTTTTACAAATACACATGGAAGTATTGTGTTCAAGAAGCACGATATATGCAACATACTGTCATATGTCTAGAAAATAGGCAGCAGATGATGATAGATAGATAGATAGATAGATAGATACATAGATGATAGATACAGACAGATCAATAGAATGAGATAGAATGATATAACAAATATGGCAGAATGTTAAAAGTTGGTAAATCTGAGTATCTGGTAGTGGGTAGATTGCAGTTCTCTGTATTGATTTTGTATTATTTTTCCAGCTGCCTAGGAAATTTGAAATTGTTTCAAAATAAAAAGTTAAAAAACATCATAACTGTTTTAAGAACTGATTGTCATTGCCACAGTGCCGATTTCTGGCTTTTAATGGCAAAACTTCTTCATAGCTTACAGTAAACATTATTGTAGAGTCAAGGAAGGAAGACAATCTGGAAAATATTTAATTTGGGGAAAGTCACTGTTGCATGCTACTGTTGTAAGCCCAAAGACTGGTTTTGATGTTTGAAAATAAGAACTCCTGACTTGGTAAAAGATGAGTGTTTCCAATTTGTGGTGGAAAGAAAACCTCCTCCTTTGGGATCTACATTTATTTTTCAGAAGCATCAAACATACAATTTCACTCTGCTCTTTTCCACCCTGTATATTTTGGTACTATTTACTTTTCTTTCTTTTTCCCACACCAGACTTTAACAGAATTCTGGCTCAAACTTGAGAAAGACAATTTCTTGGATGTTAGTGAAACATTAGAAAAACTTTTTCCTTCTTTACAAAATCATAATTTGCCTCAATACATCTAGTTCAAAATTCAAAATTCTGAAAAGAATTTTTAATTGATGGCATTCATTTAGTTCATGAGCACCTGACTTGAGGAGGAAAACTGCTTACTTTTAGATATACAGTAAAATGTCTCAGGTCCTCGATTACAATAAGATTGGAATTAAATGCCTTTCAAATATTATTCTGGGACCAAAAGGGTTTCTGACAGGCCTCTCTGACCACAGCCTGAACTTTTCGTACATAATCATCTTCGTAGTCAGCCTCATACGCCACAGACGCAGTTTCTCAAGTGGTCCATAATTTGAAATCAGGGCTGTCTGTCACTGTTCCTGGGGATCTCACCAAAAGGGAAGCCTGCTTCTTACAAAGCTATTTGTTCACCTGACTTCACAGCTAAATAAGTGTAGCATCTATGAAAATGCATAAGTGTCACATGCCCTGCCATTGCACTACGCCCTGCAAGAAAGATTGATGTTTTGAAACCCTAGTAATAATCTTTCATTTACAGAAAGCAGACAGGCTACTCTCTCACAACAAATGAATGCAATTCCTTCGTTCTCTTCCTGGCCCTCAGGAGGCAGAAGCAAAGCAAGGGTTGGAAAAGATGGTCGCAGCAAGAAGGAGGCTGAGCTCCATGGAGACCACTGGGCTGGAAGTGAGCCCTGAGCCAGGCACCATTGAATGGCCACACCTCAAGATAACACCCCACACACACACACATAGGGAGTGATCATTAAGAGCTGGCTGGCCCCTTTCCTGCAACAACAAAACAAGAACAGCAGTAGCCCATGAACAGAAATAAACTGACAATTCTCGAGGTCTTGGGAACAAAATTCTCCAACAATGAGGAATACAGAACATGGTAACCAGTGTGTGATGGAGGCGGCCATCGTTAAGTATGACTGTGTTTATTACACAGGAGTCACATTCCATCCGAAACCCTTGTTTGGAGCAAGACAGGGTATGAACAGATACTTTTTGGGGAGTTGATATTTAATCTTATTATTTTTTATTTATACTTTTTTTCTGAGGTACACATACATTCAGTAAATAAAGTTCAATGAATTTTTACATATGTGCAGGCAATGTAATCAGCACTAAGTCCAATATACAGAAAATTTCCAAAACCCAGAATGTTCTCTTATGTCCCTTCCCGGTCAATACCCACTCTCCCTCACCCAAAGTTTAGCACTAGTTGGAATGCGTTAACCACATTAGTTGGCCCATTCTTAAACTTCACATAACTTTTGTGGTCTGCTCCTCTTGTCCAACATACTGTGTGTAAGATTCATCCATATTATGTATACAGAGGTCATTTGCACATTTTTATTGTTATTGTTACGTAATATTCCATTGAATGACTATACCACAACTTATTTATCCACTCACCTGTGAATGGACATTTGATTGTTCCCAGTTTGGGGTTATTATAACAAAGTCACTAGGAACACTCTTATTCATGTCTTTTGGAGGATAAACATATTCATTACCGTGGGGATATACTTAGGAGAAGAATCGCCGGGTCACGGGGTAGATAAATGTTAAACTTCAGTAGATAACAAAAAAACAGTTTTTTCCAAAGTGGCTATACCAATTTATACCCATAGCAGCAATGTCTGAGATTTCTAGTTGTTCCAGAGCCTCACTAACGCTTGCTACGGATTCAGAGCTTAACAAGACAGATTTGAGCCCTCTGACAAAGCTAGAAGGTGGTATTTTGCTCTTTCATCAGGATGTACGTATCTGGTTTTCCCACTTTCATGTTAGCAGCCATTGATACACAACACCTAGACCCATTAATATAGGTTGCAAAACGGTAATGTTCTATATTTCATTTTAATTTATAAACTGAAATAATATTTTAAAGAGAAGCTATCCCTCATCTACCATTTAGTAACCCACTATTAAAGTTCACATATAGGAAAATCAGAATAAATTCTTGATTATTTCCTTTTATTTAAGTTTTCAAATAAGGAATTGGTTTTCTGTTATCCTTAGAAAGTGAATAACTTTTTTTGTAATTATCATTTTTGTTGAGCTATAATTCACATTCCATAAATTTCATCCATTTAATGTGTACAGACAGTTCCATGGTTTGGGTATATTCACAGAATTGTGCAACCACCATCACAATCAATTTTAGAACATCCCCATCCCCCCAAAAAGAAATCCCAAACCCATTAGCATTCACACCCCATTCTCCTCTTCTCCCAGTTCCCAGCAACCACTAACTACTTTCTGTCTCTATGGATTTGTCTATTCTGGACATTTCATATAAATGGAATCATACAATTTGTGCCCTTCTTTCAGTTAGCATAGAGTTTTCAGTTCATCCATGCTTAGCATGAACTGACATTTCACTCCTTTTTATGGCTAAATAATATAGATACTGTTTTTGAAGCATTGTCTTAACTTTACATGCATTCATTCATACCCACAAATCACTCTCTGATAGTACATCAAACAACACAAAGCAAAAGGAACAAGGCATAGGAGAAATGATACATGAGTCAGATTACTGACTTCACCTTTTTTCACAAACCAGGTGACATGAGTCAAGTCATTAAACCACCTTAGGCCTCAGTTTCCCCATCTGTAAACTGAGTGGTTGGTCATTAGGCGGTCCCTGGGTTTCCTTCCAAATCTACACTTCTGTGAGTAGAACCCCGAATTTTTTTCTCACTTTCTAATGTGGTTACAAATTTTAAAATGTGGTATTCATTTTACCGAGCAGAGTTCTTGGAGGAAAAGTAATTATGATATAAAGCCATGACCCTCTTTGATATTGTAAATTAATTAAATTTGCTTTTTCACCACAAGTGTGCCAAAATCCCTCCTACAGAGAACAGCTCTAAGGAAAGGCTAGTTTTCACCTGTATAAAAATGCCGCTGTTATTTGTGAAATAAATTCTATTACTAACACCGAAAGTTTAAAGCTGTTGTAAAACCCAACCCTCTCCCTCTCTCCCTAGTTAACCCACCTTGGCAAGTGAACTCACTGCCCTCTCCCCTACGTGGGATCTGACTCCCAGGGGTGTAAATCTCCCTGGCAGCACAGAATATGACTCCTGGGGATGAATCTGGACCTGGCATCGTGGGGTTGAGAACATCTTCTTGACCAAAAGGGGGATGCAAAATGAAATGAAATAAACTTTCAGTGGCTGAGAGATTTTCATATGGAGTCGAGAGGTGACTCAGGTGGACATTCTTACGCACTATATCGATAACCCTTTTTAGGTTTTAGTGTATTGGAATAGCTAGAAGTAAATACCCGAAACTACCAAACTCCAACCCAGTAGCCTTGACTCTTCAAGACGATTGTATAACAATGTAGCTTACAAGGGGTGACTGTGTGATTGTCAAAACCTTGTGGATCGCACTCGCTTTATCCAGTGTATGGGTGGATGAGCAGAAAAATGGGGACAAAAAACTGAATGAAAAATAGGGTGGGATGAGGGGGTGATTTGGATGTTCTTTTTTACTTTTATTTTTTATCCTTATTCTGATTCTTTCTGGTGTAAGGAAAATGTAAAAAAAGATGGATTGGGGTGATGAATGCACAATTTCATGATGATGCTGTCAACAGCTGATTGTACACCATGGATGACTGTACGGTATTTGAATATATTTCAATAAAACTGAATTTAATTAAAAAAAAAACAAAAAAAACCCAGCCCCCTCCTTTCTCTCCAAGCCAGGCCCACAACACTGTCAACATAAGATACTGACAATCTCCACCAATCAAGCAACTCCCTATTTTAATTTATCACCCTGGGTCTCAAAGCACGGCCCCCACACTAGCAGCATCAGCATCACCTGGGAACTTGTTAGAATGCAAATTCTCAGGGCCCACCCCGGCCCTCAGAATCAGAATCTGTTTTAACAAGCCCTCCAGATGATTCTAATCCATGCACAAATCTGAGACCCTCTTGTCTATCCTATACCTACTTTTGCAAGTCACCGTTATTTTAATAACATCTGGCACTGAATGGCACTGAATTGCTGCCTGCCTCAGATCAGAGTCCTGTCTTTGCCTAACCAGAGCCTCCTATGAATTGCACCATTCTTGCTGATTGCCTTCATCTCCTACAGAACCCCTTCAGTCCTACAACGACCATTCATTGGGTCCTTTATACGTGGCATTCTGCAAAGCATTCCTGCTCTCTGTGCACACATCAGATCTGCCCACCACTTCCTGTGCACAGCCCACCCTCCTCCCATTATGTGAACCATTCTCCACCCAGAGCAGCAGAGCACCACCTCTGTAGGAAGAATTGCTCCTTTCCTGCAAAATCTGTTTATGATTAAACTACCCCTTTCCCAAACTACTGTAGGTTCATTCTCTAAACATTCCAACCCTCTGGCATCAATCACATTAATTTGCATGGGGATACACACCACAATTATGATTATCCTTTCCTCTTTACCTCCTCAAAAACTTTCAACAGCTTCCCATTATGTTCCAAATAAAGTATCAACTCTTTAGCTGGGCATTTAAAGCCCTCCACAATCTAATACCGGTCTACATGTCCAGGTTGATCTCCAACTGCTTGCTCTTTTTGACTTATCCCATGTTCTAGCCAAGCACATCCTGTAATTGCCAACTCTGTGCCTTTGTGTATTCTGATCATGCACCTGTGAGGCCCTCCTCCAAGTTCTGAATGTGTAAATCCTTCCCATCCTCAAAGCCAGGTTCAAAGTCTAATTCTCCATGAAGTCTTTCCAGATCAGTCCTCCTGTCTTAGAATTCCCATGGCATTTTATCATGGTGAGTGCTCAGGAAAATGAGCATTTCTATGAATGACTCAGTGAATAAGTGAAACTAAAGAAACAGCAGGGGGACTCCCCACCATCAGCAGTCTGGATCTGTCCTCAGGTGACCAAGGCCAAGGTCAACAGGCACTGGAGGAACCATGAGGTGCAGTGGAGAACCACACAACCTAGGTCACAGTGTCCAGCATTACCCCGTGACCCAGCATCAGCTGTGGCTGCAGGGCAGCAAGCAGGTAAACCCTAAGGAGGACACAGACTGGAGAGCACATTGGTGACCTAAAGAACTTTTCTAGGGGACCAAGGAGTGCGCAAGAGCCACCCCAAGCACACGGCCGGCTGGAGAGAGGACCTAGGGTGGACTGAGGTTCCAAAGACCAAACCTGCCACAGATGATTTTCACTGCCACTCTGCTTGCTGTTCACGTGTATTTGAGTTTCATCTCTGGACTAAAACACCTGGGAAGCTCTGGCGACACAAACCCATAGACTATGCAGACACATCCCCTCTCTCTACCGTAATTCTTTTTGTCGATGGGCCCTCCACATTTTCAAACTTCACCTTGCTAGACTGTTAGGTAAACCTAAAATAAAACACTGATTTGCTCATTCATCAAATATTTATTGAGCTCCTACTATAGGCCTGTGGATGTTTCCGATGCTAGGGGAGAGGAGGAAACAAAACAGACAAAGTCTGTAGGGTAAAGCTTTCAGCCAGCGGAGCAGGAGACGGGGGCAGGGGTGGAGAGCAGGGGTGGGAACACAGTCAGCTCTAGCATGGGTGTGCTTAGGAAAGCCTCGATGAGAAGGTGAGACGTGAGTTAAGACCCGAAGGAAATGAGGGAGTTGGCCAGGCAGAGGTATGGAGAAAGGGGGAGCTGCTGGAGAAAAGGCACACGTGGGAGCAGCCTGGAGCACCCCAGGTTTTGACTCTACAATTAGAGAATGGTGGCCATAGCTCATGTCCCTTCTGTACACAGCACCTGGCACAGCGTGCTCACTCCACACACACTCAATAAATACAACTGATAAAGTTGTCTTAATGAAAAAGAACATGGCAACACTAAGAGTCATGAAATAACTGCTGTAATAATTAGTCCCTGACATCACTGCACATCCTCCATCACTTTCAGCCCACATGTATGGAATGTTCTACATTCAAAGCACTCTGCAAAGCCCTACAGTGATACCTGCTTTCAAACAACTTAGGAAGTAATGGCGAACGCATGGCTCTACCTAAAAAAATACTGTAAATAAGATATTGAAGTTGTGTTATGAATTTTGTCATAGAAAATCTGAAGTTTGGAAACAGGGTTGGTCTGGAATCAAGCAAGTGGTTTTCAGACTCTTTTACCCACTCTGGAACCTCTTGTAAATGATCTGAAAAACACAAATGTCTGGAGTCCAGGTCTTTCTAACCGCAGCACAATTTCTGTAACCCCCTCACTATTTTATGAGGTACATTCGTTCTGCCAAGGGCTACGTCACACACACTCCAAAAGCATATCCCAATAATTCAACAAGTAATATTTATGGACTTGTGAGTATATTCCAGGAATGGAGACAAGGAAGTCACAGGCCCTCCTCTCAAGGAACCCACATGTCCACGAGGGAAAGGCAACATGTAAAAGGAAGAACGCCCACCATGTGCTCGGCACACACACATACGATAAGCAGTTAGTGAGAACCCACCATTCGGTGTTCCCTGAGATAGACTCAGGTCAGGTGAGCACAGCACACATCCCCGCCCTCGGGGAACTTACGGTCCAGGGGGATAGAGACATCGATAGTGGGCATGTCCAGGGTGGTAACTGCTTAAAAAGCAGGAGACTCACAGGTAGCAGCAAAGGTATGACAAAGTATTGGCTAATTCTCTTTGGGGGGATAAAGTCTTCACAGAAGAGATACCATGTGTGTTGGGAGGAGGGAGAGGTGGGAAGAGAAGATGAGATGGAAGTTGGTACGGATTCCACAGAGAAACGGCAAGGCCAGACATACGGAGTTATGAAACCTCCATGGAATGTTCTGGAACACAAGGCATCCTCGTGACTGACATGTGCAAAGAGGACAAAGAGAGAGAGATGTGGCCAGACAGGGTTACTCCACCACACATGGGGGAGAAGGAACCATCAAAGAGATTGACAGAATGAAATAATAAAAGCTTGTAAAAATTATTTTTACAAGAGCTGTGTGCCAAGTTCTTACCTTTGAATATGTTTCGCACAAGTAGGAGAAAAATGCTCTGCACAACATATGCCACTGGGCAAAAAGGTACAAACACCTGACTGAATTCCAGACCTAAAGGGACAAGCCCTGTCAGGCCCAGCCACGTTCAGGAACATTCCACCAAGTTACCACCTGAGAGCTGAACATCCCACTAACCCATGCTAAACCTCCTCCATCCCAGGCGTCTCATAAGCAGTGAGTAGAAGATACTGGAAACTCAGCCATTAAGCTCTGCTCCCTACAAGGACTTTTCCTCTAGTTAGCAAGATTCTTGTCCCAATGTGTAAGAGATCCAAATTCCTTTTCTCAAGGTCAAAACAGCAATGCAAGGTCACAGCTGGAAGCAAAACAGAGAGCACTTGCAAACCACAGTCTAACACTGATGCCAAGAGTCCACATTTTCTCCCTCAGTTTAATAAACATATTTCAACAGCTGACCACAGGGCACACACAGCTTGGGCAGTCAAATTCACAGGCCTCCTTCGTCCATGGAAACAGTAATAGGAAACAGCATGCAAGTGCGATCACATGACTGATCGGATATAGGGAGAGGGGCAAATTGCCTCTTTCCCGTTTCAAATGATTGGTCTGACATCCCCCATGCAGGCTGCAAATCTCACATTTGGATTTCATCACGAACCCAGAAGGATGACTCACGCCTTCTTGGTTAAACATGTTCCTCAGATCAGCGTTCATGTGATGCCTCGACCCCTCCCTTCCTCTCTTGGGGTCTAAATAAGGCTCTGTTTAAAACCTGGCACCCACTGGAGAACCAATCAACTGACATGCTATTGCTACCCATCGGATGCTTGGAATCTCCTTGACGCTAGTTTATCGTACACAAGTCAGATGGGTTCGAGTTTTACTTGCTGCACTCAAAGGCTGTTTCAAAACTCCAAAATTATTTTTAACATCACTATTTGTCTAATTAAGCAAGGAAAACTGCCAAAGTTTAAACAACCATCTGCATTGGAAGAACTGGGGGCTTTTAAGGAATGGGACCATATTGACACACCTAAACACAGCATGGTTTTTTAAAAACCTTGCCGAAATAAGGAAGAAACTAAAAAGTGAATAGCATATCTCGCAGGAAACTCAACCCTGCTTTTATCTTCCCACTGCAGATTGCCATTTTTTAAAGGGTGCACTCATTAGTCTGATCATTTTTTATTGAACTGTGCTTAACCTTTTATCAGCCACTTGCATCAATCTTCCTCCCCCTCTCACTCCCGGGCTGTCTGTCTCCCTCTTCCCCACTCCTCTTCCTCTCTGCTAGTCTCTTTTAGTAACCCCCTACTCCTCTTCTCCCTCCCATTTCCCTGCACCCCTCCAGGTCTGCATTTCTGTGTGTCAGATGTGAAGAAAATGATGGCCTTCATACATTTTGGAAGAAGATTTTGGGGGGCACTTACGCTATTTTTTTAATTAGAAAAGTTGTAGGTTTACTAAAAAATCATGCAGAATGTTTCGAAGTCCCGTATATCCCCAAACACAGATAGGTTTCCCTATAAGAAACACTTTGTATTAGCATGATACGTTTGTTACAACTAATGAAACAATATTACTATAACTATACTATTAACTGTAACCCATAGTGTACATTAGGGTTCACTGTTTGTGTTGTACAGTTCTAGGGTTTTGTTTTGTTTTAATTTTTATTTTGGTAACGCAGAAACAATCTAAAATTTCCCATTTTAACCACTTCCAAATATATGATTCGGTGGTGTTAATTACATTCACAATGTTGTGCCACTGTCACCGCCATCATTACCAAAACTTCAACAGTGCCAGACACACGTGGGTGATAGCCCGTTCTGCAAATCGCAGTTGCCATGGCTTAAAGAAAACTGATCATCATGAAGAACTTCAGAGCACCCAAGTCCTCTAGTAGAACAGGAAAGAGGAAAGAAATTTCATCCCTGACAGTCCGCAGGTGAGTCGTCAAAAGCCAGGGAGAGAAAGATGGAGCTCAAAAGCAACAAGGGTTCCCGAGAATTTTGATACCTAGGCTAAACTGGCTCCCAAGGAGAGTGGCCTTTCAGGAATCAACTCCCATTCCGAATTCCCAGAATAGTCTTTTTTCTCCCTCCTTTCACTGTCATCCATCCCTCCCTCTCATGGCTTGCTAGAATTTTGTTATGGTAACTGTCTCAAAAATATGTACAGAGGAGAGAACTATAGGAAGATGGCGGAGCAGGAAGCTCCAGGAATCAGTCCCTCCACCAGAACAACTAGTAAACAGGCAGGAACCATCTGAATTAACTATTTCAAAACTCCGGAGCCCAATCGAACATTGTGCAGCATCCCAGGAAGCGTGGGAGGAAGAGGATGGTAAACTGTGGTAAACACCAGTGATTTACACTCTCTGCATGGTGACAACCACCACCCATCCCTCAACCTCACAGTTTGCTGGTGCCAGAGTGGACCATAAAGACCCAGTTCCCCAAGATCCAGGGGTATATGGTCTGAGTGCTGATCGCTGCTTTTGATTAGCCACTTCAGATCACCAGGGGGCTTGGCTCTAAGGACAGCCATTGCTCCAAGCTGCCCCAGACAAAGGCAGCAGAGGAGACAGAAAGACATATAAAGAGGTTATTTTTAGTTAAGGTGTGGCCCAACTGAAAGAGGGTGTGTCTTAATTTGGATTACTGGAGGCCTTATAAAGGGAGAAAGAGAGAAAGAGAGAAAGAGTTAGAAAGGGAAGGAAGGAAGGAAAGAAGGAAGGAAGGAAGGAAGGAAGGAAGGAAGGAAGGAAGGAAGCTAGCTATTGTCAGAAGCCAGAGGTCAAAGGAACCCGAGAGAGAAAGGAAAGTGTATCACCATGTGTCATGAGGGAGGGATACAAGCCAAGAACACCAAGGATCGCTGGCAGCCATACCCACAATGCCCCAGTCTTCGAGGAGAAAGCATTGACTTGCCGATGCCTCAATTTTGGACTTCTCCTAGACTCAAAACCATAAGCCAATAAATTCCCATTGTTTAAGCCAACTGCATTGTGTGGTATTTCTCATAGCAGCTGGGCAAACTGAGATGTATGGGAAGGGGAAGGAAGAAGGGGTTAAAAATGAAGACTTCACAATTGTCTCCTATGGGGGCAGGCTCAGACGTGCACTCTCAATTATTCTCCAAAGCAAAGATGCAGGTGGCATCATCGTTCTACAGATATGTATCTACAGCCTAGACAGTATTAAACCACCCTGGACAGTATTAAAACATTCAATTATGAATTAATCGGCTAGGCCCAGACATTGAGAGCTCAAAAAATGAGACAAAAAGAGAAGAAACGGAGACTTAAGAAGAGAGAAAGAAAGAGAGAAACCCAGCAGGCAAAGAGACCATGTGGGTAAATGCAGTCGAGACCAGGTTTGCTGCCCAGCATCCTTCCATTCGTGTTTCTTCCTTGACTTTTTTTGGTTCATAAGGTTTATGGGGGATTGACCTGGACCCTGATCCCCCTACACACACACCCCTATCCCACAACAGGGCTGGGCATGTGTTCCTGACAATCAGTTGTGCCCCCACATGACCCTATCAGAGGTACATGATCCAAGTGAGTCCTGGGACTTCTACTTGAACCACTAGAAGGAAAAGTCCCCTCTCTGTAGGGAAAACACCAATTCTCTTGGTGGCTACCTTGCATCCATATGGGAAAGCCTGCCAGGAAACAAAGCAGAGCCAGGACATGGGGGGAAGCAAATCCCTAAAGGCAACATTTGACCCTCTGCATCCAGCTGGACTTGTTAGTCGTGGGAGAGAATGAAGTTTTTTCTTTTCTTTTAGCACAAGGTAGTTTAAGTTTCTGTCACTTGCAACTCAAGGATTCTGGCGGTCCCAACTGATCCTGACCCTTAAAGAGAACTGGGCTTTCCTCAATAAAAACAAACTTAAATAAATCACTATATGTTTTCTAAAGTCTCCTCTGTCAAAAATCAGTAGTCAAGTTCACAAAACGCAAATGACCTACAGTAGAAAATGAAAGAAAAAAATGTCTAAAGTTTTTTATTTAACTAGTTAGCATCACAGGGTTCTCAGACGGGAGCCCATGAACCCCTAGAAGGTTGTGTTATTTTTTCAGCTGCTAAAACAAATACCATACAACCAGAATTTATCGGCTCACATATCAGAGGTCAGAAGGCTGGTATCTTCTGTCTGGCCCACAATCTTTAGGGTTCCATGACAATGCACGTGGTGGCATCTTCTCCTTTCTCTTCTGGGTCCCGTGACTTCCAGCTTATGATTGCTCCCCATGGTGTCTCCCTTTTCCATGCCCAATTCCCTTTATTTATTAGGACTTTGGCCATATTGAATTACGGCCCACTCCCATCACTTTTGGCACACCTCAACTAATAACATCTTCAAAGGTCCAATTTACAGGACCAGGGGTTGGGACCTGAACATATGTTTTGCTGGGGACATGATTCAGTTCCCAACAGGGTGAACGTAGAGGAGTGTGGATTCCCTGAAACTTTACGTATCTTTTTGATGGACAGTCCATAGCATCCATGAGATTCTCAAACAGGGCTGCAACACCAAACAGTTCAAAGCCATTGTTTATAAAAGACATTGCAGATATAATTCCGAGGAAATGAGGATGATTTCAAATCTTCACCTTTACCTTAGCATGAGGAGAGATGAAATTCTCTTATTTAAAAAATAATACTAGTGGGATCTCAATATCCAAAAATTTATATAAGTATAATTTATAGATGTAGCTGGGAGGAATTTTGTGATAAAATTACCGACTGAAGAAAAGACACAGACTCCTATGCATTTCTTAGACCAAAGGTAAAAATATTAGCTGGTAATGACTGCTCTGTCACAGACAAAAGACAACTCTGAGCAGGTCCATGTGACGCAAGCTTCGAGGACTAAAGAGAACTTCACGGGCAGAGCAGCCTGTACTTTCCCTGGAGACTCCTGAACTGTGTTTGTTTTGTCATGTGCTGGCTAATGACCCCTCCAAGACTCTGTGCTCACAAGTTCCTGTAAGCACGTGATTTTATTTCTTGGAAATAACCTTTCTTCAGTGGTGAGTCACAGGACTCTTGTAAAGAAAGTCTCAGATGATAGAAAACAGAAAGGGAAGCTGAGTGGAACTGAAAGGCAATAAACACCAGGACACGCAGTAGAACGAAGTGGGTGGGGACGAGCAGAGTTGAGGCTGGCTCGGGGGCAGGCAGTGGAGCTTGGCAATAAATATCTGGGGGCAGGTCTGAAAAACAAAACTGAAACCCCTCTCGGAATCAAGGAGTCATCCAGAAAGCCTCAATCCAGGGAGGGAAGCCCAATCTAGGGCCTGACCCGAGCCCTTCGCGTCACTTTTTGATGGAAGAATGTGTGTGTGTGCGTGAGAGAGAGAGAGAGATATCAAATTTTAATCACTCTTACAGGAAAAATCAAGTTCAGATCTCACATTCTTTCATGCGAACTGCCCAGCTACCTTATCTCTAAAAACTGAGAGCTATAGAGAATTCCTACTTTTCATTGTACACCAAGGAATGAGGGTTGATCAACCAATAATTCCTATATCATCAAAATGATAACAATAATAGCTAGCCCATGCTGTGCTCACTATGTGCCAGGCAGTATTTTAAGTCCTTTCCACATATTAACTCATTGAGTATTGTTATTATACCCATTTTACAGGTGAAGAAATTGAGGCACTGGGCAGTTAAGCAATTGCCCAGAGTCGTTAGTAATAAGAGGCAGGAGTGGTATTGGAACCCACCCCAGATCATCCCTGAAGTCCACACCCTTAACCCCCACACTCTACTGCCTCCACCACGCATTGAGGGATATTATGATCAAAAAGTAGTAGCAGGTAACTAATTGCTTGTGGTGGGTCACTATGGGTTGTGCTTATAAAAACATAGACCTGTTTTGCATCCCCTCCTGCAAACATCGTCCTGAAATGAACCTAAGCATTAAGAGGCTCCTGCATGTTACAAAGTTTTAAAGGCCCTTATTTCCTTCCAAAGATGGGCTGCAACTCCATGTCGCTTCTGCACATAGAATGAGAATCCAGGAGGCTTCTTGACATGTCAGCTTCTTCTGCAGATGTTACTGAGGCAGATCTAAGCCCCTCAGACCAAAGCACGGTTTATTGTACTGTTCGTGGAAATTCTCCTCGGGAAGAGCACTACCGAAGAAGCCACCTCCCAAACACACACAAAGGGAAGTCCCCGTCCACGGCCCACAACAGGTGTGTGGCAGCTGGAAGCTGAAATGCTCCCATAAATAAATGAGTCAATTCATCTTTTTATAATCATTGTGTAGAAAACGAGTCACCAGGGCCGGATGACATGAAGTCCCAAGTGTCTGGTTATTATTGCCAGAGGTTTTATGACTGCCCTGCACACTGAGTACTTTGGAACCGTGTGGCCTCCTGGCTCATCGCTAACCAGCTCTTCAGACTCTGAAGATGCATCATCCAGAGTTAGGGTCCCTGATGCAAACCATACCAGCCCCAGGACTCAGCAGACCCAGGGCTCCGGGGGCCTCGCTCCCCAAAAGCCCCCATGCCAACAGAGGACTCCTTTGCTGCCCATTAAGCAAAAGAGGCGAAAAGTGCTTTGGAAAATGAGTGTGGTACCCAAGCTTGGGAAACTCAAATATCCCCATCAACATCTTAAACCTACTGGCTGCACTCTAAGGATCAAATAGTTCGTTTTTTTCCAAAAAATGTTCTCTCCTTGTTAGGGTTAAAATCTGGAAAAGAGTTTCCATAAGAGGAGGCAGGACATCTCTGACCCCAAAGAAAGCAATGTTTCATGATCCTTTTTAGATTCCGGAAGGTTGTGGAATCTCTTTTAGAAATCTGGGACAGCTCTTTGGCCAGTGACATCATACTCTTATTAATGGCATCTGATGAAAACTGAAAGTTCAGATCACACAAAATAAGCACACAGCAAGAGGCAAAACTGTCCAGCAGTGCATTGTGGAAGGGCTTCACACAAAAGAGGGTCTGGGTTGTTTCTGGATTCATGACGGCACAGCACTTACAAAGCATGCACGCTGCAGTCAGGCTGAGTCAGGCATAGCCAACCCCATTTAACCTTTTCAGTGTCCTCAGCTATAACAGCGAGGGTAATAATGCTATCTATCTGATGGAGCTGTTTTGAAAACTTAGTAAGTTAAAGTATGCAAAGCACTTAGAGAAGTTCCCAGCAGAGAGTAAGCAAACTATAAACTTAGCTACCATCATCGTCATCATCGTTGTCATCATCGTCATCGCTGTGATTCTATTTAGCAGAAAGCAGCCAGGTTTACCAGCTCTCTGATGCAAAGAGACTTAAAAGGTGCCCTCAAGACTCTTGTCTGAGTGTGTGTATGTTTACCTTACCCCATTTTACTTTTGGCCCAAGTGGGGAGAAGGAAACAAGGAATGCACATGGCATGCCTGCAGTGAAGTGGATGGCAAGCTTTGGGAGGTTCAGGGGTGGACCTTGGAAAAACGTGACATCTTCTTCTGGAATAGTTTTTGTCCTTTCAAAATACAAAGGTCTTAAAAGCTCAGAAACACCAACTGACAAAATGCAGTGAGGGTCCAAGAAGCATAATACATTATGTGACTTCCCGCTCCTCCAAAGGGAATTTTGGGCTGGCTAACCAAGCACACACAGAACCACACACCAGAAAAAGATTCCTGATGGAGGGAGGCAAAACATCTACAAACCTGAGTTAAAAGTAACTGTTAAATATAGTCAAACCTTAAAGGGCTTCATCATTTCCCATGGCTGTTCAACACGCAATACAGTGCCCAAGGGCTGCTTAGCAATACTCAACTCCAATAAACCTATCCAAAGCCACAAAACTCTAGCCAAAGAGACAGCACCCCCAGGTTATTTTAAAGTTAAACTTGCAGCCAGCAGCAACTGACCTCTTTGCCTGGTCTGGTCAATGGGGGAAGTGACACTGGAGGTGGGTAACAAATGGGAGACACGCACAACCAAAGGAAAAGCATTTGATCCTATTTTTAGTGAACCCTGCCACAAAGACCAAGTCTCTAATCTTCCATCCTCTACTGAGAACCAAAACCCAAAAACTGGCACTGGCCACTGGATTTTAGCCTTGATGGCAATTTTGGAATAGAAAGAAACTGCAAAATTAAAGCTTTGGTTTTTCCTTCCTTATTTATTAGTTGTGAGAAGATTGTCCAGGACAGGAGATCAAGAGTCTCGGTGTAAAGAGACTGTTTTGCATTGTGTGTCCTAGTGGAATGTCCCTTCCTCTTTATTCCTCTTCCTCATTATTCTCATATCGTAAACACTGCCAAATTAATCGCTTAAACAGAAACATACAAAGGTCACTATCTGCCCCTTTCCTCTGAGTTTCGCTTCTAAATTAGGCCGTAAGAATACAGTCATTAAGCCACTCGTCAGCCACTGAACTTCCAGCTGCCTTGCCTCGTCCCCATTACCTACCCCAGCACTTCCAGTGGAGGGCATTTTCCCACCCACTCATGAGTGGGCCGGGTGATTGTAGAGCTTGCCAGTCTGCTGAGCCGCCCCATCAACTGATCTTGCCATCCCACAAGTAAAGAGGTCTTTAATCCCTTTTGGCGATGATGGACCAGAGTTTACCGGTTAGAGGGTGGGCTGGGAGGCGAGGCATGAGGATGGGAAAGGAGATCTGCCCACACCCCTGGACTCTCTAAGCACCCCCAGCCGACCCCATGGGTTCCCATCCCTCGTCCCCCAGCAGGCCACTAACAGCCACCTGAGCACATGGCCTGTCAACCCCACCACCCTGAAGTGGTCTCAACCTGCTCCATCTGTATTAACGTGTGAAATGGCAGGTTTATTTATAACAGCAGCTGACACTTCTTCAGAAAGCAGAGAAACAGGTGGCAGGGAGAGAACTCCACTGACACATTCTCCAAAGCTTTTTATCTCCCAAATTTGCCAAGGAGCCCAGGTCTTTTCATGGAGTGGCTTCCCATGTCTTCACAAGACTGGGGTGCCAGGAGCGAGGTGGTGTACTGGAAAGAGGCTTTGGGGCTTCACACTCAGAACGGGGTCAACACCACGTTGAAGCAAAGCAGTGCCTGGCAGCCCGGGCCTCCCAGCCCCAGGCCCCTCGGTCAACAACTGTCCCCTGCCCACCTGCCTCCTGCCCCTGGTGACGATGCCCCATGAAATTAAGGGGCCACGTTCACAAAATGGAAATTAATCACCTACATTTTCACCTAACCTGAAGCTTGACGTCGTGGTACCAATATTTTTTTACCCAAGTCACATATTTTACAGAAAAAAATTAAAAAGCATCCCCTGGGTTCTAAACTGGTCTTTTGTCCTCCCCTTATGCAGGTCTCTGGTGAGCTTATTTGCCATTTCTTCTCAATCTTTTAGAAATATGTGTTTAAAAGGTCATGAATAAGTCAATATTCTAGGTCTAATAAGGAAATAATCCATAAGACAAAGATTCAGGAATAGTCAGTTTTTATTATAGCAATAGTTACACTGGCAAAAAAAAAAGGGGGGGGTTAAATGTTCAACAATGGGGGATTCCAACAAAGAGAGTGTTTACAACCAATACCGGGCAGAGTCATGGGGACCTGGCAGTGACGAGGACAGCAGAGAGAGTCCCAGAACTACTGAGCTGACATTCTAGTGGGCAGATGACACGGAGCAAGAAATCACAAGTGTGCTGCTGAGTGGTCTGAAAGAGGAGTACTGGGGGAGAAGACTGATCGAAAAACTGAGACCCACCAACAAGCATTATGGAATGTTACACAGGAGTGAAAAGTGATTTTTATGAAAAACTTTTAATAATACGCAGAAATGTTTGGAGAGTAATGTTTTTTCAAAGGATAATATGTATGTTTATATGTGTATATTTAATAATTGATAAATATATGTATAAACACAATTTAATCTCCATGATGCAAAATAAAAATGGAGAGGAATTATATTGAAGAGAAGGACACCGAAATGTTAACAATGGCTAACCTTTGGGCAGTGGAATGAGTAACTTTTTTTCTCATTCTTGGAACTTAACTAGTTTTCTCAAAATTTCTACAAAGCATGCATTATGTTTATAATTAAATAGAAATGCATAATTTAATATCATTGAGGTTAGTTTAAATTATTTTACATAAAAGTGCTAGGTGTCTCTTTTGCCAACAATTTGCTCCTTTATATGAAACACTGACACAACTTAGTTAAAAAAAAATTCAAAGGGCATGTTCTTTTATGTGCAATAACAAAAGCAACATGTTACATTAAATTTAAATATAAAATGAAATACAGTGTACTTTGTAAATACATGCCCATTTTATTTACCTTAAACTTACAATTTACCCACAAATCCCATTTAGGCTGAATACTTCCTACTCCAGAGCTGTCATAGGGTAGACGCTCAATATCGAACTGTTGAATTAATTTCCTTGATTATTTCATTAATTAATTGGTTTTTATTAATTAATCCCTGAACCGCTGGCACATACCACAAAATCATCTCGCCCATTTCCAGGCATACAGTAAGCACATATATTCATAGCAATTAAATGCTATGCCTAGTCCCTTTTAGAAAGCTCTGTGTACGATTAAAATTAAGACTCATAAAGAATGTTTATTTTTTATTTTTAAAAAATTTTTAACTACAAAAGAAATATATATCCATTGTAACCAAGGGATTCTACATGAATATATAAATAAAAAGTTAATAATCTTTCCCTCCCTTCAACCAGTCCCACACTACTAAGGTGTAATCAGTATTGACAGTTTGATGTGCAACTTCCATACTTTATGACCATACATTCATACAGAGAATACATATATTTATAAATGGGAGGTGAGGGTTTGGAACATTTTCTCTAAAATGGGATCATACGCTAAATGACTTTTCAATTGGCTTTTTGCTCTTTACAATATATGGAAAAAACTACCCCCAATTACTACTTACAGAGTTATCTCAATCCTTTTTAGGAATGACATAATGTTTCATAGCATGGTAGTACCAACGTGTATGTATTCGTTCATCTGTAGTTGGAAAATGGGTATTCAGACTCTTAACGGGCTGACCCAAGTTCAAACCTGGCTTTGCCACCTAACCCTACAAACTCAGGACTTAGATATTTAACTTCTCCAAGCCTCAGTTTCTTCATCTTTCCAATGGAGATAAAACCAGTACCCACCTCATAAGGCTGTGGTGGGGATTACACCAGCTGGACACACAGCAAGCACTAGAGAAATGTCAGCTCTTTTGCCACTAGGACTCTACGATAAAACACCCTTGTACAGGCTCTGTACATATTGGTGCTTATACAAATAGGATGTAAAAGTGGGTCAGAAGGCAGTGCACTCTGCAGTCTGGTACACACTGTCCGTGTACTTCCCATGGAGCGGAGGCCATCCAAGCTCCCCTGCCCAGGAGGAGAGTGCCCACAGCCCAGCCCCCTCCAGGTGGTGGGACTCATCGATCTCCTCAAATGTCGCCAATCCAACCCAAGAAAAATGATGATTCCTTGTTAGAGTCCGTATGTGCCTGCTGTTTTAGTGAGTTTGAACATACTAAAAATATGTTTATTACTATTTGCATCTTGCCTATATAACCTTTGCTATAAACTTTTTCTTATCAAGTTGTAAGCACTCTAGGCTATTATGAATATCAACCCTTTGTCATATGTCACAGATATTTTCTTTGAATTTGTCACTTATCATTTAATACCTCTTGTCATACAGATTTTTTAACTTATTTTTTTTTATTTGAGAAGTTGTAGGTTTACAGAAAAATCATGCAGAAAAAGGGTTTCATACATCCCCACCCTCCCCATGATAAACAGCTTGCATTAGTGTGATACACTTGTTACAACTGACGAAAGGGTACTATTAAAATTGTACCATTAACTACAGTCCATGGTTTATGTTAGGGTTCCCTGTTTGTGTTGTACAGTCCTATGTTGTTGTTTTTTAAATTTTTTTTCTAGTAGCATATATACAACCTATAATGGTCCCTTCTTCCACAATATAGTGAACATAATTAACAGCACTGAATTATATGTTTGAATGTGGTTAAAAGGGGAAATACTGATATTTTTAATTCTATAAAGAAATATCGATCTGTTCCTCTTTGGCTTTTTCAGTTTGCTATCTTCCCTAAGAAGCTCGCCCATGTTCCAGAGGTTATACGCAATACTGTCCAATATGTTCCCATGTTTTCGTTCTATTTTTTCACAACGTAATCTTTGATCCACATGGAATTTACATTTCATCTAGTATGAGTTCGGATGTAATTTTTTTCAAGATGGACAGCCAATTAAGTCAACCCCATTTATTAAATATGCCTCTTTTCCCTGTGATTTAAAATGCCATCCTTATTATAAAGTAGGTTTTCATATGTATTTTGATCCACTTCTATATTCTCTACGATAATTTTTTTCTATTAGGAAACCTAAGAATACCCTGCTTAGTATTTTAAAAAAATGACTATATAAATCAAAAGATGATACACATGCAACAATTAAACACCTCCTTTATTTGGTTATTAACAACTTATCACAACTCTCCTAGTTACAATAATCATATTTCCACAAACTAATTTATATACAAAGCAGGCAACTAGACCTTTTACCTTCTGAATACGTTTTTTCTTATTCAAAGTCTAGCTACATCTAATAACCCTAAGTTGAAAATTCTACATTTACTCTTTAATTTATTAAAATTTAAAATTTAAAAATATGCACCACAACCCCCTTTAAAGTACACTGCTGCTGAATTAAAATACATGACTTTAAAGAAAGCTCTTCAACAAAACATGAGCTTGCCCTCCTTTGTTGCTCAGTTCTGTTTGAAGTTTGGGACTCTACACCATTTCCCCTGGGAACAACTGTTCACCTCAGCTTCTTCTTGAGTTTTCTACACTCCTCTAAGTTGTTCTTTTTTTCTCCCACTACTTCTATTTTTAGCTCCCAGAATCTGAGCCTTTGGCCATCTCAACTGTCCGCTTATTATTAGATGAAGAGCCAATTCCCAATGTTCCATGAATTAAGACAAACTGAATTAAAGAAAATCCCTAATCTTTATTTTCACCCCCTAAGAAATGAAAAGTACTAGCCTTTAAGCTAATGTGACTTTCACTTGGTATCTTCTCCCTGCCAGAACCCTGATAAAAGAACCGACAGCCACAGAGCCAGGGGGAGTAGGAAGGGCTGAAGGGGGTGGCACAGATTCCACACAAGAAGGGAGAGGAAGATGGAGGAGGCCTGGGAGCCAGGCAGTGAGGCCAGGGGCAAAGGCTGTGGGGTCAGAGGGCAAAGGGCAGGAGGTCAAGGGCAAAATCCGGGAGGTCAGAGGAGGTGGCAGAATAAGAACAAGGACAGAGGAGCATTCCAAACATTTTGCACTGTAGCCTGAATTCAAAACAGGAGTTATTTTGTTGCTTTCTTTTAACCTGCATATGTGTATTAAAATAGTAAAATAGGCACTTAGAACTCTTAGAGAAAAAAGACATCATTATCTCAGCCTCTCTCTGTGCTTTGTGTACTTTTTCCTATCTTTCTCACATGCTTAGGATGGTAGAGATACAATATTTTGTATCCTGCCTACTTATAACATGACTTTACAAATTTAATTGTTCCATATTCATAATCTGCTTTTGCAATGGCTGCACTTCACTTCACTGAAGAAGTGTGTGATATTCCTCAGCCATCCTCCATGGTGGGGTGCTTAGGGGCAGGTATTTTTGTGTCTATCACTGCCATTTTGCGAATCCCCCGCCCCGGTTGGCCCCTGAGCTCCTTTGCCATCCTCCAAGAGGTGGGGACTTGTGGCCAGTCGGTGCTTGCACCGTCCATTCACGGCTCAGGCCAGCTGGTGCCTGTCCCCGGGCCTCTTGCTGCTGGCCGAGATTCCGCTTGGTGCTGGGCACTCGCCACCTCCCTCTTATGGTAAAATCCACTAGAAGGTTCCTGAGGCGGCAGTTATCTTTTCTGGAGTTCATTCTCCAATGCAAAAGGCATCCTCTCCTACCACCGCCCACATTCCCCAACCCTTGCAGGAAACTTAAAGACGCCACAATCAGTAGGAAGCAGAGGCTGATTTCCTTCAGCAAGGGCCTCTGCAAAGGCAAAATGAATTACCGGTGCCATTCAGAGAGTGACTCAAATTACCGCTGTCCTTTTCAGAATGGAGCCAGGGACGAGCCTTGGCTTCCCTCCTAATCAGAGGCTTAAACCAGTCGCCAGCCCTTGACCGAGAGACAGGAGCTGGGACACAGCACTCCAGGCTCAGCCGGAGGCGCCGCCACGTGCCAGCCGTGTCGTCCCAGATCAGGCACTAGCCTCTCCCGAACCCTCAGCTTCCCCATCAAAAAAACGGGGAAAATAATCTGTCTTCTAGTGGTTCAGGGGATAAATTAGCGTCATATATGCCAAATGCTTATTTCGTTCCTAGCCCATTTAAATGACAGCTGTGAACCCCTTTATTCCTGCCCCCTCCACTCACCCTATAAAATGATTTTAACAATTAAATGTTAACTCCAGGGGCTCAGTATAGTCATCGCTGTCAGTTTTCTTGAACGCTGTAGGAAATAACACCTTCTTAGAGAACAGAGTCAGAGTAAAGAGCATGGGTCTGTGGGGGAAACGACCTCACTTTCCCAGGGATGGGGCACAACAAGTGGGGGGGACCCAAAGAAGATGTGTCAATAGTTTCCCCCAATCACAACAGAAGAGTTAGTGGGCGCGTCCTCTGCAAGGAGTCATTCTGAATACCTCAGGTGATCATGAAGAACCGTCCTGTAACTTCCTCTTAGTAAATCATAATCCTTCCATAAAAATCTGATCTGATTAAACTAATCACTGTGAATATCCAATTTAATCACAGAATAACAGAACTGGCAGCAAACACAGACGTCATCCCATTCAACCCCATGCATTTAGACCTGAGGAAAAGGAGGTCTGCTGGGGCTGTAACAGCTCAAGGTTGCACAGTGAACTGGGGGCAGGGCCAGGTCCACAGCACAGCACGATCTCCTTCCACTATTCGGTGGTGCCAAACTCAACCGGTTCACAACCTTTAACCAAGAATATTCCCAAAGGAGCAGATCCCTGAAGTCAAAGAACTGGCAGCAGAGAATGGCCTGACAAATAAGTTCTCCAAGCTTCTTAGAACTTCAGCTCAGTCTGGGATGCTTCCTTCCAAAAGAATGTCACATTACATTTATTTAAAGTTTAAATCTCTGGCTAGCAGGATCTCACTTGGCACCTGCATGTGCAGCACTGAGCAAGTGGCCATGTGAGGGTGTCTTTGGTGAAAAGCATTGCACAAACTGCAGGAGGCCTTTACAGGTTCTAAGAATCTTTTCCTTTTCTTTGCACCTCTAACTCAGTCACAATTTTCAGCTTACTTCATCCCCATTAACACTCCCACCCAGTCCAAACACTCAGAGCCCTGTTTACATGTGTCTTCTCATTTCAAACATCTGTTCTAAAGCTAAACTCTAATCTATACCCTAATCATTTTTTTTATATAACCCTCCCATGTCTTTCTTTACTAAATCAATTTCAGCTCAAGAATAAACTAATAAAATCAACTAACATTTATATAGCACACACAGTGGGCTGGGCACTTCACACCCATCATCCTACCTAACCTTCAAAGTAGAGTAGCTATAAGGATATGAGAGATGAGAAAAACTAGGCTGAGAGGCTAAATTATTTTCTCTCAAAGCACACAACTAGTATATGTCAAAGATAAAACTGAAACCCAACCCTCTCTGACTTTAAATGCATCCTCTCTCCATGATACCAGGATTCTGCACTTCCATATCAGAAACCAAGACTGAAGCCCTCAAATCTCTAAACATCATCAGCCACCTCCGTCCTTCTGTGGCTTCCAAAGGGACATCAGTTGACGTCGTAGCAGCCACCTTGCCCCCTGCAGAAGGCGAAGACAGTGCTCTCTGCATACAGGTGGTGGCTTTCCATCAGCAGCAGCCCATTGAACCACAGCCATAAGCCTTAAAACACAGCGCTCAGTGCCATATCACAGCACCATGTAGTTCCAGCTCTAAATCCACACGGGACTTTCCAGTGCAGAACATTCTGGCAAATGTTACAAACCTCCGTGGTGCTGAAGCACATACCACTCAGTAAACGAACCAATCTTCTCAGCTGCCACAGACATGGGTGACTGTCTAGTCAGGTCCACAGAAAGGGGGTATCTTGGGGTTTTACCCAAGTACATTTTTTTCATATTCTAACTTTGCTTTTCTACATTTCCCAAATCTTCTACCATGAAAATGTTTGCTTCTGCAACCACATACACACGAAAGTGATCTGAAAGACCCAAAACAAAGAGTGATCAACAATCCTCAGGTGATTGAGCACAACAGCATTTGGGCCAGAAACCCTTAGAGGAGAAACAGGAGGGGAGAGGGAAGGAGAGTGAGACACAGTAAACGACCCCACCACCACCCCTTGCCCCCAGTCTCCTCCCCTCAGCTGCCTCCCTGCTACTGCAGCAACTCTCAACCCCGCCTGTATTTCAGAGTCCCCTGGGGAGCTCTGAAGCCAATGCCAGTGCCCCAGACCCGGGGTCAGTGGGTGAGACAGGGACACTGTTTATTCTAAAGCTCTCCAGGAGATTCTGTTGTTCAGCCTGGCTTGGAAACAACTGCCCTATTGGATCATCCCCATGGGCTTTCTGCATTTATGAAACAGGACATAGCAGTGGCTTCCTGGGCCTGAAAACAGGAGCCTGCAGTTTTCCTGTCTGAAGACGAGTCTCTCTTACCAGCTCAATCTCAGCACAAGGCTCCCTGGATGTGCAGGATAAGGTGGGAATGGGGGAGGGACTACGAAAGCAACAAATGCAGAATAAAACTATAGTATCACTGCTTGTCTGCCTGATCACTCACACAATTAGGGTGATTCGGGTACTAAGTAAACTCAGCCAGAACCATGTCATAGGCACTTTGAAGTTTCTTTCTAGTAACCCATTAACTTTAATGTACACCAAGCACATGCTGTAATGCTTTTATTACACCACCCAATGCTGCCACTTTCATCCCCAGTATTCCCGTGAGATAAGACTTTATCCCTTCTTTAGACACTAACAGTAGACAGCCTGTATAATTACAGACTGGTCCCCGGTCACTTGAGGCACTAACTAACCCCGCAGTGCTGGAAATGAGGTCTGGCTCCCCTGTCTCAATACCATGATACGGACAAATGTCACACAACTTTGGGTAAAATCCACCTCTTGACTGGACTTTAAAAAAAAAAAATTTTGTCAGAAGGTGAGATCGGCTTCACCTACTACAGTCCCAAGCATTCCCACATTCATCAGCAGTCAGAATAGGAGATCCCTGTTAGCGCATTTTACCTGCCCACTAAGAAAGGTCTGTCTTTCCTAGAAGTCAAATGCTCTTTATGTTGCTATTGTTTTAGTCTCCTGCTCTTACCTTCCCTCAATCTGGCTGAATGAACAGCTCCTAAGCAGCTAGTTCTTAGGGTCACAAAGTATGTACGGAAAAGTGAGTGGAGCCACACTGTTGGCCTTCAGAGAGTTTGCCATCGCTACCCAAGGCCGGCCCTACAGAGCTGCGACAGCCAAAGTGGTAAAAATCAACACAAGGTCGAGCCAGGGTAGACGCAGTCTTCACTTAAAAGCTAGACTCCCTCCCAGGTCACGAAAATCTAAAATGCCCCATTTGACTCTACCCTAACCGACAGCAAGTGAAAGAATATTACTTCCATAACCAGAAAAAAAAAAAGGTTGATTTGAAAAAAAAAAAATCTAGTGAGTCAACAAAAAGAGACATGGTCAAAATAAAACAAAAATGACAGTCCATGGGGCGGAAATTTGGCAGCATCCAAGGTGAAAGGGCGGCCTGGAATCTGGGGAACCCCAGGCTTCTGGTCCCTAGATGTGTGTGTGTGTGTGTGTGTGTGTGTGTGTGTGTGTGTGTGTGAGGCAAAGGGGGGTTTCCAAAGGCCACAGACCACATTCCACTCTAGACCAGGGGTAGGCAAACAAAGACCAAATCTGGTCTGACGTCTGTTTTTGTAATGCCCGCAATAAAAGAACGGTTCTTACATTTTTAAATAATTGAAAACATTCTCAAAAGAAGGATATTAGTTCATGATGTGTGAACAACACATGAAATTCAAGTTTCAGTGACCATAAATAAAGTTTTATTGGAAAACAGTCATGCACATTCATTTCTATATTGTCTTTGGCTGCTTTTGCTCTACAGTGGCAGAACTATGTAGTTGCAGCAGAAACCGTGTAGCCTGAAAAGGCTGAAATGAAATATTTGCTAACTGGCCCGTGATGGAAAAGGTCTGCCTTGACCATTGACTCTTGACCCTCCACCTCTCCTTATTCTGATTTCTTAGGAAACCCACCTACCAAGGGGCAGTGTGGCCACACAACAGTCACCTATGTAGAAAGCCAACAACCCGAGTCCACAGCCAGTTGCCTGCTTGACTGTGTGATCTTGGGCAAACAATTTCACCAGAGTCCCAATTTCCTCATCAGTAAGACAAAATAACAATATTTCCTGCTTCATGGGATTCTTGTGAAGATTGACAGCATTACCCTAATGCCTTAGCACAGTATATGATGCGTACATGCTGCACCACCAAGATAGGCTCCCAGGTCCCCAGTGCTAAAACAGGAGAGCCCTGTTTTGACACCTGGATGGGTGTCACAGGTAGCCTTATCACCGCAAAAGGATATTCCTCTTTGAAAATGAGCATATCGACGACATGGTTTATATATCAGGTCCATGCTGGTTTGGGGAGTGTGAATCCATCCTAAAAGGCTGATCAACCCAAGAGGTGGGGGGACTGAATCAAGACACTGTAACCATGTCCTGCCTAAGGCATATGGCTGAATCCCTTGTTCATAATTTAGAGTTGTTTAAGGTACTACAATTTTAAAAATGCAAAAACTACAACACAGAACAGCATATTGTTGATGTCACAGATGAGCTATAAACTAAGGTACTACAATTTTAAAAATGCAAAAACTACAATACAGAACAGCATACTGTTGATGCCACAAATGAGCTATAAACAAAATTCTAATGGTGCTGATGTCTTTAGAAAATAAATCACTTCCTCATCCCCCTCCCACACACACAGCAGAATCCAGCGTCTTGACAAGGGACCTATAAAAAGGCCCTGTTTTCAACTACATTTGTGACCATCTTTTTTCCAAAATAGCCTCTAACCATACAAGCTGTTCAGAAAACCTCAAACATAATTCCAGAGTATATAAAACCTCCCATCCTAGGTCAGTAATTAGGGTCCTCCTTGATTACAATTTTAGCAAAAATGATACTTCCGTCAAATCCCAAGTCTTGGTTGGGGTAGCATACAACAGCAGGAATTCAAAATAGAATATAGTCTTCTTAAAATATCTTCTGTATATGCTGTTGGAGGAGGTATGGATTTCATCCTGTTCTTTAATTCCACAGAATAGGCGGGGGGTGGGATGGTGGGAGTTTAAATGCGAGAAACAAAAGCAAAAAACTGATCAGTCTCTTTTGTGGTTGGGAGTGTGACTGCCTGTCCCTCCCTTTAGCTGTAAACTTGGCAAGGACCCCCAACACTCCCACCCCAGCACATAAGAAGGGAGAGGAGCTTCAGAGGCCATCTGTACTGACTTTTTAATCAGGTCAATTGGCTGATAGCAAATAAAAATAAGGAAAAAAAAAAAAAATCCTCAGTCAGTCTATTGTTAATGGGTACTAACAAAAAACAAAGAAGGGGGGGAGGTTTCTGTGGTTAAATCAATTCAGGGAAGAATGGATTCAGCAAGTTAAATTACTTATGTGTCGGTGTTTTGGGGTTTCAAAGCATCCTGCGTGCTACTGGGCACTCTGTAATGCCAAGAGAGGAAGATCATACATGGCCTTCCCCAAACTAATATGGCCCCAGAACTCCACAGTGGTGAGCCGCGTCAGCTCCCGTCAGCCTCTGCACAACTGCTCCCAACTCCGCATTCAATGACACCCCCTTGGTGCTTGAAATTGGCCACAATGGGGAGTATTTCCCTAGGGAAGTTCCGGGCTGCAGACCCTGAGGTCCCTGTTAAACATCTCCCACATATCACTGCTTCAGGTGCAGATGCTACAGATGAGAATTCAGGAAACTCAGCTTGGTGTGTTATCCTCGGGATGCAGCTGCAGGAGAACAAGGGCTGCTTGTGCTTTAGGCCAGCGGTTCTCAAACTCCAGCTCCATCAGTCACCTGGAGAGCCGGTGAAAACAAAAGTTGCTGGGCACTACACCCCAGAGATTTTTATTCAGTAGGCCTGAAAAGTAGCACTTCAAACAAGTTCCCAGGTAGCGCTGATATGGCTGATGTGGGGACAATATCTTGAGAACCCTGGGCTAAGAGTAGGTGGGTAGCTGGTTCTTCCTGCCGGCAGGCTCGCCCCCCATGCCCCTCCACGGTGCCCAGCCCGAGCGCTTCGCTCTCCAGGGGGCAGCCACCCTGGAAGGGAGCCGATGGTGCTGGCCTTCCCAGGCACAGCTGCAGGGCCTCAGTTCTGAGTTCAAAGGGGAGCAGACAGAAGCCCTGCGCTGGAATGCCACCCGCCCTATCCGCGGAGATCAGAGGCCAGCACGCAGGGAAGGCTGGCTCGGGCCACAAGAGAGCACGCTCAGGAGACACTAGGGCCGAGGGGGCAGCGGGGAGGGGGCCTGGCTCTCCCGCCAGAGACGGACCAGGAGCGGTGACAGGGAGGTGCCGAAATCCCAGGGTGCACCTGAAACCTTTACTGACTAAGGGGAGGGGGAGCTGAGCACACTGGTCCATAAGCTACAGGGCTCCAGAGCCCAGGGCCACAGTTGTCTTTCTGCTCCATTGTTACTCAAGGACAGTGTGTATTTGATGTTAATGTATCTGTTTAGCCACATCGTCTTCTTTCACGGGACTCCAATATCATTCTTGAGTGCCTGCTTCAGTGGTGATTTGGGGGAACTCCCTCATAAAGGCCCCTCCCCCAGTACACACACACACACACACACACACACACACACATACACCAGTTGAAGTAAGTACAACCCAGCATTTGAGGTCCCTTCCTCTGGGTCTTCTGGTGATCCCTACTTAAACACTATCAGACACTAACCTCTGGAAATTCGATGACAGCAACCTGAACACATCACCTTGATAATGCACTAAGAAAGCCTGTGATTGCCAAGTGGCTGACCAGAAACGAATACAAAACCAAAGGAATAAACAATTTTTAAAAAATACATCTAACACGTATATGCAGATGCAAAATTCATCCGGAGTAACCAAACTTCTTTTGACGAACTGCTAAAGAAAAGAATGCTCATGAGAAAACCAGATTGGTGGCATTTGTTATCCAACTTTCCAAAATTGTGAAAACAGTGCTCCGTCCATATATTAGAAATTAATTGCTTTGGACTATGTTCATTAATTTGTTCAGCAAATATTTATGAAACACAATTTTCCAAGCAGGCACTGTGCTAGGTGTTAGGGACACGTAAATGAATAAGAGAAGTTCCCTGTCCCCGGTGAACTGACATTCTCGATGGTATTAGAAAGCCAGACCACAAATTTATCTGTGGAGCTTAAAATGAATTTCCTCTTGTCATACGTTAACTTTCTACTCTGAATTTCCTGGGGTTTCCTTTATTAGACTATAGTCCTAAACTATCTTGGAAAACATTCTGGGACATATCAGGTTCACACATATTAAGGGATGGGATGGGGTGGGGAACCTGAGGATCAGAAGGAAATGAATTCATCAACAAACATTTTCTTGACAGAAGGGGAATAAGCAATCGGCATTTCCTAGCACTGACAGTAGTCGTTAGTTTCAGCCTATAAAAACTAGCCATTTGCTAGAATTGGTAAATGGTGCAGAATGGATTCGGACCCTCATTTTACCCGTAAATAAATAGTACCTTATTCTTTCCTGGTCATCAAAATGCACAGGTCAAAATGAGTTGAACCCTATAATGTACAGTATCACTAAAAGCAACTTGTTTTTCTTCATTCTTCACCAACTTTTGTTTACTCTTATTCCTTAAGAAAATGTGGGCAAGTTTTTAGTGTAAACCTCCTAGGGAAGGTCAAACATACTGTCTCCAAAACTTGTTTTGCTATTGATTTCTCAGCAGGCCTTAATGTCCACACACAGGGAGAAGGGAGACCTCACTTAAGGGCCAGTGCAAGTTATCAAGAACTCCCAATTAATTCGGAGACGGGAAGACCTAAATAAATGACATTTTCCTGCACTGCTAGTGTCAGTGTGCAAAAACCCCCAAGCCCCCAACATGTTATCCACCCAGAGCTGTGAGAGCCATAGGCCCCAGGAGGAGGGAAAACCAGTCCACGAAGAGGTAACTGCTTAATGAAGCAAAGAGTTTTTAAAATACCACAGACTCACTGAAGGCTTCATTTGCTGACTGGTAATCTACAGTCTTCATCTACTGATAAATCCAGCCACACAACATTTACAGCCCTTGTCCCACTGTGATAGAATTAACAGTTTTTCCCTAGTACCTCTCTTGGCTGATATGGTCAGGTTAAGTTTTGACTGGATGCAAGGTTTACCAAATAAATATATTTTAATAGCAAGGCAACCAAATCCCATGAAGGATGACAGCTGGGGAATCAGAGCAGACAATAAAACATCCACGCGGCATTTACAGAGGTTGGCTGGACACAGAGAAAACAACGCTTGTTTTTTACTGGGGGAGGGGTGGGCGTGGCCTGCTTGCTTCAAATGAAGCCTAGTCACAGATAACTTCCTACAGTCTCCAAAATAGTTTATTGATTCATTAATACCCACTTCCTGTCATAAGAGCCTTGTGCCAGAGAGATAAAAACAGAGAACGAGGGAGAAAAAGGCACAGAATTCAAAACAACATGCTAAATAATTTCAGTTATCACCTAAAGTCCTTAGTATCCAAGAGTGGTATAACCTGCTATTTTTCCAGCTCCTTCCATAACACACACAGCCTCCTATGCATTTTGTTGTTATTGTTTTTGTTGTTTACTGAACTAAATGCTTTTTAACTAGTCAAACAGTCAGAAACATCTCTTATTTGCTTCCTACTTCCTACTGAACCTCAAGGGTAAAATAGTCTTGCATGATGAGCAGCTGTACACACCTTTTAAATTGTTCTGCAATTCTGCTGCAGATGTTGCTGTTCATGCAAAACCACATTTAAATGTGAAATTATTCTTCTTGGTTAATATTTTACTTTTAAGTCATAACTATCATGCTTAAAAAAGAAGCCTGAATGCTGTCCATGAACAAAATGCACACACTCAGGACAAGAGGCTTAGATGTCTGCACGAGGAAACAGCGTGCAGCCAGGGCTGTCAAGATTCTGGGGTCACCATGGAGGGTGTTTTGACCTAAAAGTACAAGCATGAGATCCAGAGGGGTCAGATAAAGCAACTGAGGCCACCCAGCCAACCAGGGGCAGGGCTTCGGGCCAGAATTCAGGGGTCCCCACTGCATGTTCAGGGTCCTTCTCAACCAGGCCCTTCTGTCTGCAACTAAAGCTCTTCAAAAACATTCCATATGCTCTCAAGGAATCTACTATTTCCACCTGTGCTTTTTAAAATAATCCTTGGCTCGCCCACACTTCACCTGTGACCTTCAACAGGTCACTTAACCTCCCTAAGCCTCACTCTCCTCCTCTGTGAAATGAGGGACCTGGAAAAGGTAATAATAATACTTAAATAGGGCTCAATATGTGCCAGCTACAGTACTAAACACTTTACAAACGTTAACCCATTCAGTCTGCTTAACAATCCAATGAGGTAGCTATTATCCTTACTCGCATTTTACAGATACAGAAACTGAAGCACAGAGGGGTCAAGTAACTTGCCAAAGGTCACACAGCTCATGCGTGGCAGAACTAGGTTTTACACCCAGTCTGCCGACACAAGACCAAAGCATGTGGCCTGTCAATGTGTGGCACAATGGCATTAAAAGACTGATGCTAACCTCAAAAATAAAAAATAAAAAAGAGTCTGTGCTCTTAATCACATGCTACACTGCCTCTCAATTCCAATATCCTGCATATTCACATTCACATCCTAGACTAAATTAGGTATTTATTCAGTCCATGTTTTTGGAGTCTTTTCATCAGCAAATCTGCACAGATTTCTTTTTGCTCTCTGCCCCCAAAATGTGACTTACAGCTCTTCAAGATCACTTCTCCTGCACAGAGGTAGAGACACTTGTAGCTCAGACACACCCTTGATTTTCACAGGTGTTCCACAATCTGCTCCCAAATCTCTACACTCCCCACCATATGTCATTCAAGAGTGTCATTAAACCAGGGCTTCTCAACCTCGACTACTGACATTTTGGGGCAGATAATTCTTTGTCATGGAGCCTGTCCTGTTTGTGCACTGTAGGATGTTTAGCACCATCCCTACCCACTAGAAGCCAGTAGCATCCCTCCCCTCTCCAGTTGTGACAACCAAAAGTCTCCAAACATTTACCAAGTGTCCCCTGAGGGGTAAAATTGCCCCGGTTTAATGCCACCCAACTGAAGTGCAACTGCTGATCTGGACATGCTCACTCCCAGGTAACTGGGTGGTTGCCAGGTATTAGAGAGTGTGATCAGACCAGAATGAACCACACAGAATTAGACGTGGAGACTGTCACCCTGCCATTCTGCAAGTACAGTCATCTCTCAAAGAAGGAGCCAAGTTTGTAGTCACCCAAGAACAACAAAAAAAATCTAAGAGAAACTCACTGTGGTCACCTCTCTCCTTCTGGTCTCTGCCCTGCTTTGACATGCTCTATGATTTCTGAATAACGTTTAGCAAAGTTAGCAAGCTGGGGAGGACGGAGATCCCAGAGGGACACAGGTGGGAGGAGAGCGGACTTCCCACTAAGGCTTCAGTTACCCGTGGCCAGGGAGGGGCGGAAGTTCTTGGGAAACGCAGCGATCAGGAGGGTTTATCTCTGGTACATGCCCTCAAGGACTGCTTTGCTTTCTCTCCCCTCATTTGCCCCTAAAACAATGAGGACCCTACAAAGGAAAAAGGAACCTTAAGAGGAAGACGAGACAAAAGACCAAAATACATGCATTTGTGCACAAGCCCATGCACGTACGTGACTCAGCCTTGCCCGTGTGTGTGACCCGGAGCACGAGGCAGAACCCAATCCCCTTGCGGGCCGGACCCCCCTCTTCTTTTCCCGGAAGGCGATTTGCAACTCTGAAACTCGCAAATATAAAAGAGTATCCTTGTGATGGCTGTAACAATAAACCACACCATTAATATACAGATCCCCAGCCCCAACTCTCCCCACTTCTGCTTTCCAATAAAAATGTCACATTCCAAGGAATCTAAGGAGCCCTCTATTGTAAGATGTGCGTTACGTGCCATTACGAGAGGAAAAAACACCGCCAATTAATCAGTCAATTGTCAGAAGAATCCCCTTTTCAGAGCTTTTAAAATGTGGGGAAAATTGCACCTTAAAAATAGATGAAACGTGGTAAAACACTGAGCTAATGTTTAATTTATTTTTAATGATAAAAGTAAAGTGCTGTTCTTATTCAGTGGGAGCCATTTTATATAATTAAAAACATCAATTCCGCATGTAAAGTTTCTATTATTTCTGGAGATTTTCCAGATTTGAAAAATAAATAAAATGTGCACATGTGTGCATGTGTGTGCACACCTAAGTACAAGTTCATGTGAACACAGGAGTAGCAGGCTCGACCCCATCTTGATCTCTAGCACAAGAGAGCGCTCGCCTCCCCAAGCAACCTGAAAACTCTCCAGTTATTATTCCCATAACTATATGACCATGTCAATGGGCTTGTCTTATTTATCCCTTAGTGTGCAAAATCTTGGAGGACAAGGCCTATATGTTCTTTATATCCTGTGAAATCCCTAAATAGCTGATGGTCCCTATAGGGCCCATAGAAAGCGTTTGATGGTGATATTGCACTAAAATGAAAGAATTCAGAGTAGACGGTCTCAAATCCCACTCCCCTTTTGCTGACTTCAGCTAATTTTCAGCCCACTTGATTCAGACTCACCATTTAACTGCATTTGTAAGTAATTTTGTGGGGGGAAGGGAGCTTTTGAGAAATAACGTTATCCCAACTACTATGTGTGATTAACACACCAAATCAAACTAAAAATTCTTGCCACCGCTTTTCGGTGACCCTAAAAAGTAATCTATTTTAGACTGAAGTCTAAATTCTATCCCATTCTCATCCCACCCCCAAATTCTAACACACAAAATCAAAACTGCGTACCACATATTTTCAAGCTTCACAATGCTTCCCAGATCAGATGCCTCCCAAAACTTCCCAAATAGAGCTGAAATATTTGATTTGAAAAATAATGCCACTTTTAAGCCCTGGTGATACTAAAGTTTGGACTGGCTTCAGAGAGTGAGTCACAGCTGTAGAGATCCATTTGGTCGACTTAACCATCCACAACTCTATGGTGTATTATTAATATAGACCTGGCTAGCACATTATCTGGCCTTCTCTATTGAAAATTAGCAAAGAAATCCTATTTTTAAAAATACCAACATTCTTATCTTCACAAAACCAACTTGTTCTAGTCCAGTTATCCAAATGAAAGCTGGCACCAGCCAATCCCTTACGGAGGGAGTAGCAGCAAACAGCAGGGCAGGGAGGGGACCGCCAGCATTCCACCAAAAGGAAATGGGAGGAACAGCTAAAATGTTACAAATCGCAGTGAATAAAGATCTGATGAAAAAGAAATGAAAGTCTTTAATTCATTGGGCCAGATAACCTGCCTGTTTCTCTCTTCCATCTCTCCCCTTCCCTTCTGACTCACCCCACCTCCAGCTTGCCTGACCAAACTATTTTCCTGGGTCTTGGATGGGGATAGTCAAGGGAGAAAAAGACTTCCCTGAATACACTTTATGAAACAAAAAGAATTAAAATTCAAAAAACTTAGCAGAAACGTAGTGAAGAGTATTTTGTTGTGTTTTTTCTTTCCACATGATCCTTTATTTTCACTCGGGACATGCATAAGCGTGTCCTTGGATCCAAATGCAGAAAAACTTTTTCTCCAAATTCTTAGAACAAGTGCTGAATGGGACAGGAAATGATGAACAAAGAAAGGAATGTCTTGGATTCCAGATGGATCCTGGAACCAGCTGGGGAACTACGGGAAAACACACTGAAGTTTCCTAATGATCACCTTCTTTGATTTCTTGAGGAAATTATTACCATTATAACTGCAGCAATAAAGGGAATCACCAGAAGCCATTTGCAACTATCAGTGGCTCAGAAATCACCAGGCCTTCTTTTCCCTCCACTTTACAACATGGCACTTTATATGGGCCAAGGCAGTGCTAAGCTATAGGTCACTGTCACAGAAAAATCTGGTATAAAACAAGAGTTGCTCTAAATATAAACCCTGTGTGAGCCCTGAAGTTAATCATCAGAACTTATATAATCATACAAGCATTGGCTTTCTTTTTCCAACTTGTTAACCCCAGGCCATGATTCTCACCAGCAGGGGAGCCGATATCTGTGTGTCCTGATCCTGCAGGAGGTGGGTCACTGGTCATTTCGTACTAATTACAGCTCAAGTACCAACACTTGCGAATGGTTTCCTTTTATATGGTAGATCTGAGAGGACTCAAGTTTATGCCCAGAATCATAACATCACTCCCTCTTGAGTTCCGATACATTTTTCTGAACAGTGCAGCCCAGGGGGTGGTGGAGATGGGGTACGCGATGGGGTGCCATCCTCGGCCACATCCAGCAAGTACTGCTGGTTTCCCTCACCAGAGCAGGTCAAGGCTTTGGATCATTAACCTGAGCCACAGCCACCTGGGAGAACAGGTCAGAAACCAGTGGAGAAAAGCCTCTAAGAAAAGTCCCAAGTTGTGGGCATAAAAAAATGAAGGGTTTCTGGTACAAATACAAGTTATTAAAAAAGAAAAAGAATTGCAGAGAAAGATCTCAAGTCATGGAAAGTGGAAAGATGAGATGCATCATCACACTCCAGTCAAAGAAAGCAAAGGGTAGTGGGGTAGCTGGGAGGGACACGACCCTGCTCCCCGCCCCACCTCCCTGACACACACACACACACACACACACACACACACACACATACACACACACACACACACACACACAGATCCTTCCCAGGAATCCTGGCCAAGCAGATCCACATGCCTCCTGGGAGCAGCTCTGTAAGCCTTGTCATGTCAGATAGGAACAAAAGCCATTAAGAACTGCTTGAGAAACAAGGACCCAAGTTTAAACTCCACACCTCTTTCTTATCATGGGCTGGCCCCCTTCTGTGGTACACGGATCTTTTGGATAAAGGAAAAGAGAAAGCAGCAGCCAACTACCAAGTCTCCTTACACCTCTTTCCCAACCAAAGCTTTAACCATACCATTGCAACATCTGCTAAGCTGCAAGGGCGTGCGCATGTGCCGCAGCTGTATTACCACAAAACGAAACCTAGTAATAAAGTAAAGATGGACGATTCCTTCCTTTAGTCTAAATGCCCCTGCCTACGGGGTGGGGCTCAACGCGTCCCTCGTCCCCGCGTGAAGCCCCCTGAACACCTCACTCCTCCCAGAAGCCCTGATAAGGCTCAGCCTCCAGACCAATTCCCAAACATATTTAGCACTGACAGCATGTGTTTCCAGCGTGACTGTTTTGCTGGGTAGAGTTTACTGCCCGTGAAACTTGCCCCCACGTGAGCACTCGCCACCCTGCCTTGCTTTACAATATTTTGAAGGTTGGAAGAAAAGATAGGATAGAATTCAGAAGTTAGTGGTGAGTCGATAAAATATCCAATTGTTTCCAAAAGATTGTAAGTTAAAAATTGTGTAGTTGTGAATGTTAGTATTGCAGTTGTAATACAGGTATAAGGTTCAGGAGAAAGCATTAAAATATCAGGGGCTATCTTCTTATATCTCCCCGCCTGCAGGCGTCTTCCCTGCAGGACCCACAGCACCAAGCACACGGCTCCTCCCACAAGGGCTCCCTAAAAGGAGGGCAGGACCCTGTTCCTTGCTCCCCGGAACCACGCCCCCTCCCGCAGGTAATTAACCGTGCAGCACAATGCGGCCACCAGGCACCTATCTCTAACAATTGCCCCTTAATGCAATGACAAGACCATGGGCCCATGGGGCTGACCGCAACCATCAAATCTCAGTGTCACTGGGAGTCTTGGAGGTCATCTAGTCCAAGACTCTAGATTTACAGATGAGGCAAAGGTGGGGAGGGGAGGGTGACGAGGATCCAAGAGGTTAAGTGTCTTTTCCAGGTCATGCAGCAAGCCAGTGGTAGCAGAGCTCTCTCTCCTGGCTCCACAACCTCACAGCAGACAAATGAATCCGTTTTAAAGTATCCAGAGCTGCAAGTAGCAAATTCACATTTTAGTGGTAGGCTCATGAAGACAGAAAGCAGTCACCCAAATGATAAGCCAGGGCAGGAATTTCAGGTCCTGTGCCCAAGTGATTCCTTAACTGCATGTGTCACTGTCTTCCAAATGCGACAAGAATCCACACTGGCCTGGTACCTAAGGGGATGATGGTATCAGTGCAACATGGAGCCACTGTCTGTCGCCGACCCTGGCTGTCTGCGGCAGCCACAGGACCGTCCATTCTCCCAGAGCCTGCAGGATTTGGGCTGTTCTCCCTGCCCACCCCTCACCACAAGCAGCCCACCTCGAGTCCCCGGGATGGGCAAGAAAGAGAAGCTCAGTAATGAGACCACCCAATGGGGAGACACACTCCACGGGGACCTGGCAGAGAAAAGTCAAGGGCACCACAAGCCCTTGTCCCTGACATCCAAAGCCTGCCCTGCAACAGCTTGTCTCATTGTCGACAGACACTGTCGCGTGGCTTTCCCGAAGCTGCTCTGGTTCTCTGCCCAACTCGTCTGAGTTCAGCTCCAGCTCACCAGGCCAGCAAGGCTTCCTGAGGAAGGCTGAGCATTCCAGCCGCTGCCCGGAGGGAGCTGGAATTCCCCAGCACAACTCTCATTCCGAAGGCCATGGGAAAACCAGGCAGTTCCACCACTGCAACCCTCAATTCCCACAAGAGTTCAGCATTTCTTGTAGGTCCTGCCTCCACCCCAGAACCTCTAAACAAGAATCCAGCTTGGTTAGCTCTCATGGATTTTCTGGAACTGGCTCATATTCCTGGGATCTCTGCTAATAGCCCTGTACCCCAGTTTGACCCAGACTTGGAAAGCCCCAATTTAGCCTGGGCCTCAAATAAAGCACAGGCCCAGAGGTTTAGGGGATGTGGGGATGAATCACCCTTAGGATTGCCCAGAGTTTAACTGCCCTCCACACCACCGCGGCCGGCAGCCAGCCGAAAGCAAAGCCAGCACTGCCTGCTTCGCCCAGGGTGGGCTTGCTTTCCCCACTTAAGGCAACAGCTGGACCTGGCCAAAGCAGCCAGTCACCTCAAAGGTGAGACTCTGGGCCTGCAACCAGGGAGGAGGAAAACAATTCAAACAGAAGCCAGAGGGCAGGAGTCACATTGCATGGAGGATAAGATGGAAAAATGCTGCCTCTCCACAGAGGGGCCTAGACCCTGTGCTCAGTGGTTCATGAACTCATTTTCTTAGAAAGTGACCAAGTGGTGCAGCTTGTTCACGAGGACGGCCCACTGTTGGGAAGTCCTGTCTTAGGGAAAATTGCTCAGACATTCCAGGAGCTGCCCCAGACCATGGAGAGACGTGGTGACCCCAAACTTGCCCTCAAATCAACCAAGGAAATGCCAGCAAGTATCCCCAGGCTGCAAATGAGCTGTTCTTCCCAAAATGAACTTCCGTTTTAAAGGAACATGCTGAGCTAGGAAGAATCTGTGAGAGATACCACAACAGAAAAAGGCCAATGGTCAGTCAAGGGAGGCCCGATGTCTGAAAGCCGGGGTCACTCATGGAGGAGACGGAGGGCAAGAACAAGTGACCGTCTTTTGTCTCAAAAGGGAGGGTTCAACATAGAATTACCATAAGACCCGACAATTCCACTCCTAGGTATACGCCCAAAGGAAAGGAAAACAGGGACTCAAACAGATACTTGCACACCAGTGTTCACAGGTGTTCCCAGCAGCATTACGCATAATAATGAAAAAGTGGGAGCGACCCAAGTGTCCATCAACAGAAGGATAAGGAAAATGGGGTATAAACATGCAAAGGAATATTATTCAACCATAAAAAGGGAGTGGCGTTCTCACACATGGATGAACCCTGAAGACATCCTGTTGAATGACATAAGCCAGACACAAAAGGACAGATGTCACATGACTTCACTTATATGAAATAACTGGAAGATGCAAATTCACAGAGACAGAAAGCAGAGTACAGGTTACCAGGGGTGGGAGGGGAGGGGGAATAGAGACTCGATGCTCAAACGATCCATTTTCGGTTTGTGATGAGCAAAAAGTTTTGGTAAAAGATGGTGGTGATGGTAGAACAACATTGTAAATTCAATAAATGCCACTGAATTGTATGGTTAAAATGGCAAATTTGCTGTGATACATATGATAACACAACAGTTTTTTAAGTGGGCTTTTAAGAAAAAGTGTATGAGAAAGGGTAAGTGACTTTTCATTCAGGCAAGCAAAACCCAGCCTTCCTTGCCTGCAATCTCCACCCCAAACCAAAAGCTCTAGCTACTGACCACTTCTAGGTAATAGCCGGGCCAGGCAGTACACTGCACAACTCCAGGAGTCCCCATCGACAGATGCCATGTGACAACCCTGTCTGCAGCAGAGGCTGCAAACTCTAAAGACTTCAGGTAGCAGGCAGGTAAGTCCATGAACAAAGCAGTCCAGGTGTAAGACAAGAGAGCAGCCTAAGTAAGAAGTAAAAGGTAGCTCTCAGCAGCGGTGTCCAAGAGTCACAGTGGGGACCAGGGCACGCTGGGCAGCCCTGCAGGGGCTAAAGAGCAGAACCCAAACTCAGCATCAACCATGGTTGCCATCAGGGAATTTGGGCTCAGCACTACCAGATCTTCCAATTTTCCCAGAGAAGCTGGAAATCTGGGTTTTAACTTTTTAACTTCCTTTAATGCTTTTAAAGGTTGGCAACTAATTCAAAGTTTTTCAAAACACTATGTGGACAACACAAACAGAGGCACACTAGGTGACTTCTGGTCTAGTCTAGATGTTGTCCAGGTAACTCACCTGATCTTTCAATCACAGAAGGTCTTGACTGTTATTTTAACAGTTTCACAATTGTATGTCTTGCTTCGCCAAAAAGATTTTAAATTCCTTGAGGCAAAGGCCATTTTGTACAGCCACATTACCTAGAATATTGCCAGGCCCCAGGCATCGTGAGGTGGCCCATAAGCTTTGGAGTCAGGTGCCTGGTTTCAAATCCAGCTCTACACTTACAAGCTGTGTGATCCCAGCATGTTACTGAACCTCTCTGTGCCTTGGTTGTTCACCTCCAAAATGGAATCACAGCGCTTTTTGAGTTCTTACTTAGCACAGTGCCTGGCACATAGCACATGCTCAATAAATGTTGGCTTCTCTTGTTAGCATAATTTTTGTTTCTATTATTAGTAAATGCTTGGCAAAAACGTATTGACTAGGAAAAAGTACACATTTATGAAAGACCCTGAATGGCACTGCCAAATGTCCATCCCTCCACCAAATACCAAGCAAGTAATTAGGCCACATTAATGCTATTTTTTTAACACATGCACGAAAGCATCTGGCTTTATCCTCCTTCAAAACTCAAGGCTACTACAACCCCATCTCAACACACCTCAAGAAATATCAGAAATGCAGCAGAACTTGGTTATAACACAACTCACTGCATACCTCCAGATATGGCACAGGTCAAATAAGGCTCTTTTAATAGAGCACATCTAAATATATGTTATATATGTAGCAGATACCCGTCAAGTATAAGAGATATATATTTTTTTAATATTTATATGTAGTGTATTATATGAGTTAGGATCTAATTTGTATGTGAGTGACAGATATACAAAATAATAGTGGCTTAAACAAACAAATAGTTTTTTTGTTCTCATATAAACATGTCAGTCCAGGGTTGGTATAAGAGTCCTATAATTATATCTTGCCCTACACTATCTTCAGCAAGTGGCTTTTACCTGGGAATCCAGGATGGCTGCTCCAGCTCCAGCCATCAAGTCAGCATTCCCAACAGCAGAAAGGAAGATAATGAAAGAAAGGGATAAACCCTTCTCTTTACAGACATTTTCTGTAAGTTGTACCCAACATTTCTACTTACATTCTATTGGCAGGAATTAATCCCACGGCCATGCTTAACTGCAAGGGAGGCTGGAAATGCAGTCTTTACTCTGCCTGACCATGTGCCCACCCAGCTAACTTGGGAGGGCTCTATTATCGAGGAAGAAGGGAGGAAGAATTGGGTAACAATTAGCCATCTCTGCCACGTGAGCCTTCTAAAGGGTTCCTCGCATATTTCTTGTTCATTTGAGCACTGCCCTCCAAAACAAGAGTCTCCCCATGGTCAAGAATATAGGTTCATCAAATCATAAAACTTAGAAGTGGTCACGTACAGACCTCAAAGGATGGAGACAAGCCCCAACAGCTGGACCACCTGCATCTCTTTATTGGAAGGGCTACCCTGAGCTGGGAGAACAGGGATTGTAAATTCTGGGGAAAAAAAAAAAAAAAAAGCAACCGTATTTGCCCTCTAACCCAGGATGGTAAAGAAATTCGGCTGCAGGATCAGCTAGTATCTGCTGACCACCCTTACAAGAAGTTCACGTGAATATTATAAAGCCTTTAACATTCATTATCTCACTTATGCCTCAGGGCATTACGTGCTGTGTTTTTCAGTTAAAATAACTGAAACTGAAAGACGGTTAAACAGTTGCTCAGGACAACTCAGCTGGGAAGTGGGTAAGCAGGGATCTGACCCACTTATTCCAGCTCCGAGCCTAATGCTGTCTCCACCCCGTCACCGCATTCAGTTCAAGGGCCACTGGACATTAGCACTCACAAAAACGTGGTGCTCAGGTCTCGATTCCCCGAGCACTGCCTATTAGGTAGAGCTGGGTGCAAGCCAAAACTCTGCGGCTCAGTTGCTGGGAGTGTGACCTTGGGAAAGTCACTTAATTTCTCCAAGCCTTGGAGGAGGGGGTTGTCAAAAATATCTGTCCTGTGCACCCCACAGAATTATTACAAGATTCTATCATAACGGCATGTGGAAGCACCAGGAAACTTAACAGCCTTCTACAAAGAGCCGTCTGCTTCTTTTACTTGGCATTTTCGTAGGCTCCATAAGCAGCGACTGATTTTGGTGGAGAGAAAAATGTGTAGGAGGGACACAAAATCAAAACAAACGGGTTGTTCTAGGACCTTCTAGAACTGAATTTAAACCCAAAAAAGAGAAACCACATAAGAGAAAGTGCAATCTTTTCTTCTCAGCAGAAAAAATACTAAAGAAAACAAAACTAAAGAGAAGACTTAGACATGTAACTGTCTTTATTTGAAGGGCGACTGTGTGTGGAATTGCTGTGTGTGGTGTCTCAGAAAATTAAAAAAGATCAGTAACAGAACAGAACAAGGAAGTGGAAATTGGCTCTTGTTCAATGCACAAAGAAAACTGGGGCATGAACAGATCACACCTAACTTAGACCCATGCTTGCCCTTACTAAACTATGAAGTCCAAAAACAAATAAAGCGAAAGAAAAAAAACACAAAAATAATTAGCAACAAAAGCCTTGTTAAATGTCCCCAAAGAATCCTTTGGCTCCGTTTAAGAAAGGGAGCAGAAGACATTACCCAGAATCCTTTCAGTCATGCCAAACATTCATTCCCCGGCTGCCCTGTCTCCTTCCCTGGAATAACAACACCACCAAAGAAGCAGCAGGCAAAGGAGGAAAAGATGGTTATCAGAAAAAGTCCCAGAGATTTGATTCTGTGGCTGACACTGAAGTAGGGGCCGATGGGACAAGTAATCTGTGGCTAGTAAACAGAAAATCCTGCTGGATGGCCTTGACGTGCAGCAGAATCCAGTTGGATTAGGAAAGGCATCACGACCTGATGTAGGAGTCTCCAAAACCAGCCTTTTCTCCTACACTGCAGAGATGACACTCTGAGTCACCATAAAACTCAAAAGGAGACAGACCCTTTACTTACCTTTGCAATCTATCCAGTTGGCAATTAGGCACTAAGATAGAAAAATTCTTTAAATTTTGGAAACTATTAAAATAGCCTGAAAAATAAGGCTACAATGAAGGAAAAACGAGGCACAAGAGTCACTACTCCATTGACTTAGGCGTCCAGAGTGCTAGTTTCTGTTTCTAGGAAAGTTACCCACTTATCGTATAACCCTGAGCAAGGCTTTTTGCCTCTTCTCCCACAGCCCCCACAAGTGCATAATGCTTCTTCATAGCATGTTTGAGAAGGCTGAGATTAAAGACATGTTCTTTTACCACCAGAATACTGAGTGTACCCTCGAGGGATTAAATTGATCCCTGAATTCTGATACGTCATTATTCCAAGTGTGGGGCTCCAGCTTCTTGAAAACTGAAACTAGCAATGCCAAATTTCAGGACAGCTAGAGAAAGCTCACCCTGGGGAACCAAGTAAAGGAGACTGGTATGCAGAACCATGCCTAATATTTTGAGACACTCATAGAACAAGGACTCACTATTCTTCGATCCTAGTCATCTTTTTGATCTATCATTTCCAGCAAAGATAAAATACACACACACAAACCAGAAGCTTCCCAGCCACTTTAGTGCCTGGAGTAGGCCTTTAGTTTAATCTAATTAACCCTCATGTTGAGAGCTCATTTCCTAAGATTCCGCGGAGCGAGCCCAGAAATTACTTTCGGAACCAAGTGAAGCCAAGAAATTGGAGACAATTCATCTCATTTCTGTTTCTAAGGAGCCTAAATGATCATGTAATTTACATTTATACTAAAGTTCATATTTATGTAACTGTTAGTAGTGAAAGCTGCCTCATGCTTTAAAAAAAAAAAACTGAGTAATGTGTTACAGATAAAATAATTTCAAATTCCCTTTTATCCCATATGAGAGTTTCACTTTAATGTCTACACCATGTTTACTAAATGCAAAGGCTGGGAGAACCAAACCCCAATTCTGCGTGTCTGAGCCTGGCACTGAGGCCCTTCCCCACACGCCATCCTGGTCCTTGCTTCTAGAGCAGCCTTGGCTTTCTCCAGTGTGTTACTTACTTATTCTGGACTCCTACAGACTCCTTCTGTCTTGGTCACCATCATACTTTCCCTACGTAAAAGCTCCCTTTAATCTGCGTATATTATTTTATCTTTCTGGGCCTTAACATCCTTCTCTACAGAATGTTCCTTCAATTTTTAAAGTTGTTGATTTTTTAATTGTTCTCTCTTTATGTACACAAAATTTTACATATATACAGAAATACTGTCATATGCTTGCTTTTGCAAAATGGACCTTTTTCCTTACTTGTTTGTCTCTTCCAAATTCCTAAATAAGCATCCCCAGATTCCCCACCTCAGATAATCCAGATAATAGGCTTTTGTGGGTCTTTATTTTTATGTTTGCACACACTTATCTACGTTTTATTATTTTTAAGGCGATGATATGAGATAGACTTTCTGCATCTTGCTTTTCTTTCTAATCATATCCACAGAACTCCCTAAAAATCACTTGGTGTGGCTTTAGATCTAATTCATTCCTCTGAAAAGCTGCATAATATTCCACAGCATGGATGTACCCTGATATATTCAGCCATTTCCCTTCCAATTGGCATTTACTTTCTTTCCAGTTTTTTGCTACTTGCTCCTTTATGGCTGACTACAGGTGGTGCTGCAATGAACATTCTTGAACCTAGTCTTCACCTACTGGTCAAAGCTAGAACATTCTAGCTTTGCCGTGAGCTCCTTGCAGGTCCCTTACAGTTCTGAGTACAGACTCCTACTCAGACATCTGGATGCAAAGGACTAGATAATCTGTGCAGCTCGAGTACCCCATGGTTTTACACCTGCTCTCTCACCCTAGAACTTCCAGAAGCTGACATGCACCTATGGGATATGAAGTCCAAGTTCTGATGTGCCTCCTCTATCCACCCAAAGGCCAGAGGCCCCGTCCACACTCTCACACTTGCTCAATCCAGTAAAACTATCTACTGCCCTGCAAAAGCTGCTTGCATTGTCCTAGTTCTGCATCTTCATAAATGCACACCCAGCCTGAAAAAACTCCCTCCCTTCTCAAAACCCACCCATTCTTCAAAGAGAGATTAAACAACTTTCTCCGAGAAGCCTTTCCTGTCTAGCACAAACTAAAGCAACCGCTGCCACTTTTGAACTCATAGCTCTTATCTACCCCACTTATTCAAGTGTAGCTCTTTTTCCTTTTTTTTTTTTCCCCTTAGGTAGAATTCTAATGTTTGTTACAAGAGTAACACAGCAAATAGTTTCAAATTATACTAGAATTAACACTATATATCTACAAATATCTGAGCAGTTACAGTGCATTTGTTCACACACACAATCAGTTAACCTTCATTTACTCTTCCACTTTGATAAAGAAAGAAACTGAGGCAAAACTGAACTGAGGTTAAGAAATTTGTTTCAAGTTGAGAATTAACAAGAAACAGAACTGAGACTCAGTCTTGGGTCTTCAAGTTCTAAGTCCTGTTAGTCCCGCCCACCTCTCCACAGCTGGCTCCCCAAGGATCTCTTGTCTCCCAAAGCAGCCAGGGGAAGACTTCCTTACATCACTAATATCTGCAGAAATGGATTCAGCCAAGATCACTCAAATGTGAGAGGCAGGCTCTCTTTTTCCATCTCTGCCTTTGCTTTCAAGTACAACCTACAAAATTAATTCCTAATGTGATATAAATAAAACTGCAGCAGCTACACTTCACTTCTGGTTGTTTCCAACCACATTCAGTCTTCCTTCTAAACATGGACATGTCTATGCTTAAAATATGGTATGATAATGACTTGATTCCCCAAATATCTTCGGAAAGATGCAATTAACTTCACTTAGTTTTGTGCTTCTTCTGGGGAGGAGGGCTATACATTAGCTTCAGAGAAGCAAATAAAAATGTTTTCTACCGAAGTCTATATTTCACTCAAGTGATTATGTCTACTGGGTCACTTCAGGGTGCCCATACTCTGCTCACTCCCAAGGGGGTGCCTTTTGGTAACACACCCAATGGGACCATACAGGCTATTGGTGGCTCCGCTCAAAGAATCCTTTCTGCACTCCCTTTATTCTGTATAAGACAGCATCTTAAAGACATTTCAAAGGCCATAAGATTTCTCTCCTCTCCAGCGTCTACTCCCACCATGACTTGGTCAACGGCCACCCATTTCTCAGAATTCCCAGGTCAGCACTGCTTCCTGCATTCCATCCCCACAAACTCAAGGCCCCAGCTCCTCCCCCTCATGAGTACTGCCTGTGGTTCCTAAAAGCTAGCTACCTTCCTCTCTTTCCCAGTGCTCCATTACTCTCTCTCCATTCAAATCCAGGATCACAGAGAAAGGAAACAGACTTCTAAATTGAGAGATGGTAATGAGTAGCGCAAAGATCCAGAAGTGTGGTGTTACACATACCTGGGTTCAACTCCCTGCTTCAGCTCTTACAGGCTGGGTGACTTTGGGCAGTGTGCCAGTTTGGATGTATTATGTACCCCAAAATGCCATGCTCTTTGATGCAATCTTGTGGGAGCAAATGTATTAGTGTTGATTAGATTGGAATCCTTTGATTGCTTCCAAGGAGATGTGACTCAATCAACTGTGAATGAAACCTTTGATTGGATAATTTCCACAGAGGTGTTACCCTGCCCATTCAGGGTGGGTGTTATTTGGATCACTGGAGTACTTTAAAAAGAGCCACACGGGCCCAGATGCAGAGCAGCTGTGAGTGACATTCTGGAGAGCAATTGAGAGAGACATTTTGAAGATGGCCACTGAAAGCAGACTTTTGCTCTGGAGAAGTTAAGAGAGGACAAACCCCACAAGAGTAACATTTTGACGAACCCACAGGAACTGAGAGAAGATCTAGAACACACCCCGGGATCAGCAGATGCCAGCCACGTACCTTCCCAGCTAAAAGAGGTTTCTGGACACCATTGGCCATCCTCCAGTGAAGGTACCCGATTGTCGATGCCTTGCCTTGGACACTTTATGGCCGTAAGGCTGTAGCTGTGTAACCAAATAAACCCCCTTTATAAAAGCCAATCCATTTCTGGTATTTTGCTTAACGGCAGCATTAGCAAACTGGAACAGGCAGGTTATTGAAGCTCTATGAGTCTCATTTCCTCAATTCAAAGCCATGGATTGTGAGAATGTAGATTTAAATGAGATGATACATACAAGGTACATGCTTCAGTTCTGCCCCCCACCTCCTCCCATACACACATACACAGGAAATCTACTCCCCCTCCACAGGCAAAGCTTGGAGCCACAAGAATTGAGATTACCCTTGGCCACTGGGACTTTGCTGCTTTCCCAGGTATAATCCAGTTCTGTACATTAGTCCTGAGAGGTTAAAAATAGCATAGGCAGCTAGCTGAGCTCAGTTAAAAAGAGTATCCAAGTTAATTTTAGCATCAGAGCGATCAGGAGAATATAAACTTCCTGATGCCAAGAACATGTGTGACCAACATGGTTTCCTCCTTACACTGTGTCAAACACCAACAGATAAACAAACAAACAAACAAATATCATTCCTTTTTATTCCTTTGGTCACACTGAAATCGATTACTTTAGCCCTGTGAATACATTACTAATAATTACTCTCTTCATTTATTAAAAATGATGTTTAGCACTTTTAGAACCCTTATCTCATTTGATCCTTAGAGCAGTCCTGTGCTGCAGTTATTACCTAGCTCTGGTGTTCATTTGAGGATGCTGAGGCTCAAGTAACTTGCCCAAGGTCAACAGCTAGTAAGTGGCACAGCCAGGATCACCACTTACATCCCAACCCAAAACCTGCATTTCTAAGTTGAGGCTCCCACAGTTGGAGCCATCTGCACAACTACTTTTTGCTGAATGGGAGGACCTGTTGGTTTTTATGTATTTGTTTTAAACCGAAATTGTCATCAGGCCATCTTCACCGACAAGTTCTAGTCTTACAGTAAAGGAACATCAGAGGGTGCTTCAAGCCCAGTGCATCGCCAGGGAGCACCAAGATCCAAGGCAGCAAGATCTAGCCACTGACAAAAGAGAAGAACGTTTGTAATGAAGAAGGAAAAAGAAACATGAAGATGACATTCAATATCTTCACCACTGCAGACCCCTTCATTCTCGTTCACAGGTGAAAATGATTCCAGTGCATTTTATGCATGATTTTTCTGTAACCCACAACTTCTCCAATAAAAAATAAATGAATGGATTTTTTTTTAAAATGATTCCAAATTTAAAATGGAGAAAATTCATTTTAATTGGAAACAAGGCCACATCCAATGGTTGGATTCCCAGCCTGGCCCCTAAAGCCTATTTAATATTCAATATAGCCAAAATATGGTACTTGATATTTAGAGCTGGAAGGGAGCTGGAAGGTCATCTGTGCAGGCTGCCACATCGCACAGATGGACTTTTAAAATAGCAAAAGTAGAAACTGATATTGTTGCATTACCAACTATGGAAACAGAGAAACCAAAATATTAATTGTCTTGGTCTTTTTTGTACCGTTCATGTGGCATTTAAAGGGAAGAACATTTAATCAGGAGAAGAGGAGATGGCCAGTGTGAGTCTTCTCCAGACGTGTTACATTGTTGGCAGTGGAACACACCATTTTTTCCAATTTCATCTCAAAAGTTCTGAGTTTTACTTCCTTGGCAAAGGCATTAGCCACATCACTCTCAAGCTGATGTCATGGAAGCTTCTTTGTTTTGGTTCACCAGCAAAATTTTAAAGCTAAGAAAGGGGGAGAGCAAGATTTTCCCAAGGAAACTGAACAAGAGATGAAGAGAGAAGAAGAGAGAAGAAGAGGGGGAATTTGGAGAAGAGGATATGTTGGTTGAGGTGAGAAGGAAACGAGGGCTTATCACTGAGCTATATGGGAGGTGGAAGGGCAAGCAAAGGCCGAGATGACATAGAGGGGTTTGGGCAAAATGGCAAAGTGAGAGGCAGGTTTAATCATCTGCCTTTAATGCATGGGCAACATCTACGTTTATTTCTAGGAACATAAGCTGTGCCTGTACAGAGTTCCGTAACAGGGACATTTTGTGGTGTGTAAAGGCAAATATGCAGTACCTTTACATTACATTATTATAAATCAAGTGACTACTGTGGGATTAGGGGTGGTTTTAAAAGGAGGGGCTTCCATTTCATGCATAAAACAGCAATAACCTTGTCAAGAGTCCCACCAGGGATGTGGCCATTCGGGACTGCCAACAACTGGACGAGGTGGGGGAGTGTCCACTCCTTCCCATGGGACCGTGTTCTTATCTGCATAGGGCCCTGGGGTTGGGAGGCCAAGTGAATTACCAGAAATTGGGCAACTGCTAGAAAAAGCCATAAATTATGGTATGATTCTAAAAAAAGAATTGCTTTGTAATGGTAATGGTTTTACACACCAAACCACAGCAACCTGGTGGTGGGTTCAGGTAGAAGGCATGGTATGGAGCGGGCTGCACTAGAATGGGGGGAGGCCCTCAAGACCCAGGTTCTAATCTTATTGCTGCTGCAAACTTACCGAATGACATTAGCAAGTCCCTAACTTTGGGCCCCCACTTCCCACAGCTAAAGGCAGGGAATAGGGCCAACACTGTCCTATTAGAGGGAGGGAGAGATTAGGAGGGCCACAAGAGGGCCTATCCCAAAGATCTAGGTAAAATGCAGTTTCCAGTGGGACACACAAACACATGAAAGCACATACACACACACAAACACACACACACACATGCATGGATCTGAATTACTCACTCAAACTTGATAAAGGGGAAAAAAAATTAACAAAGTCACAATAGCCTATCAGTCCAGGAGAACTTTTCTTGTCCTAAAATGCAAGGTTAGGATTTTTTTTTTTTTTTAGCTTGAGAGAACACCTTTGTGTAGTGCGCTTTATTGAAACATTTATCACGATAAAGATGACACTTTAAAAAATGATTTGTAAGTATTATGGAAAAGGAAAATATCACTGGGAAGTGAAGATATATTGCAATACCTAGAAGAGTTCGGGATCCAAAATAATGCTGCCAAGCAGAAGTGCGCTCATTGTGGGTTTTGTCACCCAATCATCCCCTATAAATCTTCAAGTCGTTTCCCTTCAGGTTCTGAAGCCCTGACTCATGGAAAGTCATAACAGTATACTTCCTCAAAGTGGCACTCTCATAGGAAGTTTGGTTTTAGTCTTACATGACACACTGAGATCCTGCTGCAAAAATCATGTTACCAAAGGTACATATAGTTTAAGCTGTTTAGGCCTACAGAAGCACATATCCAAAATAACCTTGCAAGATTTAAACAGGGAAAGCAACAGATTTTGGGGGATGAAGGCTAAAAATAATTACAATAAAAAATCTTACTTTTATTTGGTGCTTACATATGGATTATGTCATTTGCAAAAGGTGGAAGGAAAAAGAAAGGGGAAGGGGAAAAAAAGGAAGAGATTCTTCCCATTTTCCCTAACTTCAGCCTCTGAATGAGATGAAGGACCACTATTCGTTTTCAAAACTATTTAAGAACTAAAAAAGGCCAAGACCCCCACACCTAGGAAACACACCCCATCCCCTCAAAAAATGTTCAACCTTTTTCTCAGCAATGTAGTAGCAATGTTGCTTATTAGTATTACTTTATGGAGAATTTTCCTTTTTGCTTTTTTTGGGGGAGTGAGGGGGTGGGCATTAATCTGACCACCCCTGCCTTGTAAATTTGCATAGGATCTCGGGTGGCAGCTAGACAATAATTGCCTGCATTTTGCAAACAGACACATGAAGCCATGAAAGGGGAAGACACTTGCCCTCAGTCATCCAGCAAGTCAATAGCAAAGACAGGGCACAAAGCCAGCTTTCCTGGAAACAAGCTCAGAGATTAATTTATCTGCTGGGCCACACTGTCTCCCCCCAATAAATGAAAGAGTGACTGTGTGTGTATGTGTGTGTTTAAAGCACATTTGCTCCTCCTCAAAATTTACTGTAGTGTCACTTCTAGGGTTATCAGTGCCTTAAGACCAGGGGTAGTTGGGCAAGGCAAGGCAGAGCTGAGATTGCCACACACAAAAAAAAAAGATTAAGGAAAAAAACTGAAAAGAGCTCAGTGCACCCCCTGCCCACACTGCAACAATCTTTCACCTCCTGTTCCACTAAGGCTTTCACTCACAGCCCTGCACTGAAGCCTTCCACACCATGCAACAGTTAAATGGGACTAAACACCAAACAAGTTCATCCACAGTTCATCTTTAGGGTTTCCAGCCTAAATTCTAACTCAGCAACATAATCTCAAACATTTCTATGCTCAAATGCAAGAGGAGGCCTTGTCCCTTCTGGAGGTGCATCCATGGCTCCCTGCATGGTCCCCATTTACAGGGCGGAGGAGGAACACAGACGTCCTCCTTCCTGCAGCCCCACGACTGCAGGCGAAGACTCAACTCCAAGCTGGAGGTACATCCAGGAAGTCAGCTGGTGCATGGACACTTCCAGGTGGTTACCCACCCTCACTGACATAACCCCCAAACACCAGGGTGGGCTCCAAAGGTTCAGATAAAGCACAGACCCCACGTGGGATTAGAGACAGCAGATGCTCTAGCTATCACACTAATCCTCAGCTGAGCCCTGGTGCTTTGCTCGCTTGTTTAAAGTAGAGCAAAAAAGAGAGAAAGGTGGGGAATGGCCAAATCAAACAGCTTCCTCAAACCTCCTTCTTTCTAAATCAGGTTCCTCCGTGTTCGTGTCCAGAAAGCCCTTCCACGAATATCAGATGTTAAGCTAAATTATGTTGGCATGCCAGCTGTGCAGGGTTCCTGGCCATTCAGTGTCTTTCCTTGCCCTCTTGTTTTATGTACTATACCATTCTGGAAAGAAACCAATTCCCTTTGTTTAACACACCACTGGAATCCTTCCTTGAGTAAACAGCTGCTGGGGCTGAGGCTGAGGCTGCGGCTGGCTACGCTAGACTTGAACTACAAAGTTCCCAGACCAGTATCTGCCCGCTACACTTGGAAACCCGTCACATTCTTACATCACCTCATCTCAACCCACCCTCCTGCCTTCCCCCTGCCCCCCACCACCCTTGATTAAGAAAGCAGAGCATTCCTCACCCAGCTACACTGGACTCATTCATTTAGCCCAAGAATCCTGGCTGAACAGAGCTTCAGAAAACTGCATATAACAGAATGATCTTTGAAGAGAGGTAGTGCTGTGGGTTTTCTCTTGCCCACCACAGTGAGGTGACTCTTTAAACAAGCAGGTAGAATATGACGTGGAGTTGCTTAGTATGAAAGTGACAGCAACTTGCAACCACATAACACAAGCAATCCCTCTCGTGTGCGAACTACTCAAAGCTAAAGTGCTGCCACATCCTATCTGCAGTGCTTCTAAGCCAAATATCAAAACATTGTCTCAGCGGTGATCCTTAAACCAAAATAAAGCAGACAGGAAACAACATGATGATTTAGGGTAGCTGGAATTCCTCAGACAGCATCAAATATCATCAACAACTGATGCTTAAACAGTCACTGGGTGCCTGGCTCTTTCCCCTAACTGCATTTTTTTTTCATATGGGAATAAACTGAGATGTGAAACTCAGTTCAGTGGGTGAAAAGGATCCTGAGACCACTTTAGGTTCTCCCTTTAGGTTCTCAAAGGCCTCTGCCAAATCCAGCCAATCTCTCACCTAACAGTCTGGTGGAAATGCACAGTTATAACATCAATGTATAATAGCTATTCCAGGCACCGATCTTGTTTGGAGAAGAGGGGGGAAAAAAAAAGAGCTCAGGTGCAACCTCTTCAGACGCACCAGCACCTCGCGAACTCCTCCACTAAACCCACTGCAGAAGCTGCATTTCATTTCCCTCGGGAGCCGATCTGAAACCCGGCCTCTCTGCCCAGTGAGGAAAGCCGAAGCCGCTCGGAGTCTCGGCGGCCTGAATGGCATGCCCGGCGTGACCCGGCTCCCGGCGGCCGGTCCTCAATGAAACCGAGGGAAGCGCCGGGAGGAGGGTGCCGGCAGCCCCAGCGTCTCCCCGCCCGGCGGGCGCCCTCCGCCAGAGCGCCCTCTATCATCACACACACACACACACACACGCACACGCACACGCACACGCACACACACAGGAAGCCTGGCCTGACCCTGGGAGCGAGGACCCAGACAAGCCCGGAGAAGGGAATTGCCTCTTTAGGGGCGGGAACGGATGCGCTCTGCAGCCAGCAGCCCGGCCCCGGCCGCGCGCCCCTCGCGGAAACAATGTCCAGATTGCAAGCGCGATCACATTCTCCCGGAAAGGAAGTTTCTTGGCGCAGCCACCAAGAGCAGAAGCGGGGACGACTGCGCGCGGGGTGGTTTTGGCACCTGAAGTTCACACACCCAAACAGGCCCCCACACACACTCACGCGCGCGCGCACACACACATACACACACACACACACATTCGCACACGAGAGGGGTCGAGACTCGCGCCCTGCACCAGACCTCCCTCCCCTCGGGGCAGGAGAAGCCCACCTCCTCCGACCGCGAGCCACGAGGAATCCGGGGCCGTTCGGAGGGCAGAGGAAGCGCGGGGAGCTTGGACCTCAGGGAGCCGCTGGGCCCAGCCTCGGTGGATATCCTCGGAGGAGGGAGATGGGGAAAAGGAACCGAGGCAGACAGACTCAGCCCCCATCCCTCCCCGGGAGAGCGCATCAAGTGTGCGCGACCCCGAGAACCGCGCAGCCGCCCCGAGGGCGCCTCAGCCGCGGACCCTCCGCAAAGGAGCCCGCCCTTCCTCGGCGAGCGGCCCCGGACCCCCGCGGGCCCCACTGGAGGCAGTCGGGCCGAGCCCGGGAGGAGGGAGGCGCGAGCAGAGTCGGGCGGCGGGTGGGGGCTGGGTGGAGGGGGTGGGAGGGGGCGTCTCCGCCGCGCGGACTTTGCAGGGCTCCCACTCGCCCATTGTCAGCGGCCGTGCGCGAGGTTGCGGGGGCCCGCGCCGCTCCCCGGAGGGTGGGGGGACGCGTACCGATTTTGATCTTCACGCTCTGGAAGACCCGGAGCCCCTCTTCTTCCACCGCCATGCTGCTCGCCGGCTGCCGGTCAGTCTGTCCGTCTGCGCGTCCGCCCGCCTGTCGATCGGGCCCAGGAGGTCCGTTGGGACTCGCCCTGGAAGTTCACCGGCCGCGCAAAGGCCCCCGCCGTGGCACACGGAACAGCGTAGAGCCGGCCGCGCAGTGGGGCGAGGGGGAGGCGGCGGCTGGAGCCCAGGAGAGGCTGCGGCGGCGGCAGCTGCAGCTGCAGGGGCACCGCGCGCTCTGCGCAGCCGGGGTCCCCGCGCGCCTCATTCGGTTTGGAAAGCCGACAGCGGCCCCAGGCGCCGGCCCACGCGCCCCGCCCATTGGCCGTGAGCTAGGGGGCGGGATCAGGACGACTCCACCCACAGCCCAACCCCAGCTTCCCATTGGCCGAGGCCCGGAGAGAGGCGGGCTTGGCTTCTAGACGGGGTTTGGAAGGGTCCAGCCTAGGACTGTAAGCCGAGGCCGAGAAGGACCCGGGCGAGCAGCGGCGGAGCTTCCCAGGCCGAGGCAGGGCAGTTTGCGGGCCGGAAGATCCCGCTTCCGGCCTGCTTAGGGTAAGAAGGGCCTCAGAGACGGTTACCCTCAAAAAGTAACTGCGCGCCCATCGCCAGCCCGCGGCCTCGGCCTCCACGGACCCGCCGCGGCCAGTCGCCGGTCCTCCCCCTCCGCGCTGAGCCGCACGGGCTCGCGGGCGCCGCCGCATCCCCTGCCAAGGCGGAGACAACTGCCGCAGTGGTTTCTGATCAAGCCAAACAGTGGTTCTTCATCTGTTAAGTGAATCTCTCGGGTGGGGCAATCCGTCTCCGCACGGCAAGGTGCGCCGCGAACCGTGTAAGGCGCCTCAGACGCCACAGGCACGACCACCCTGCCCGCTGGGACATCCCTCGGAGTGAAGCGGGCGCTGGAGAAGTTGACGTATCCTCCGAGGGCAGGGCCGCCGACAAGGACCAAAACCCCGGGCGTGCGCTCCCGCGGGCGCCCAGGCCCGGGCAACCCCTCTTCCCGGGGGGCCGAAGGGCTGCGACGAGAGGGCGGGGCGCCCCTGCAGATCCCGAAGAAGCTCCAGAAACCGCTCGGCTTGGCGTCCGGGAGGGTTTGAGGTTGTTGTCCCGCGCAACTCGGGCCCAAGTCGGTCCATTCCCAGGCTTCTCCCGGTGCAGTGATTAGGTGAGGAGAAAGCTCCTTTTGGGATCCAGAATAGGCAAAGGGAGTTATCTGATGCATGGCCCGTGGCGGCCGTTTATAACTACGAGGCTCTTCATTAACTCTTTTTTTAATTTAAAAAGTAGCACAAGCACAAAGTTTTAAGAAATTCAAATATAAGTTTCCTTTATTCATAAATCTTTCAAAAAGTAGCATCCCATTTGTGACCTATTTACAAATCTTAATTAAAAAAAAATACTGTTTTAAGTACAGGAATGAAAACCTCATCAGGACATTTTCACCTTGGGTTTCATATGGAGAATTAGAAAATCGACCTTTTGATTTTGTCTCCATCTCCAAAACGAGTGATCTCTGAAGGCTTTCCTTGATCTATGGGAGGTGAGGGGAAAAGAGTGATGCTTATTCTGCCTTATTCATTTGCATCCTAAAAAAAAAAAAACACACAGATGGACAAGGGTAGTGAAAAGAGTGTGGACTCAGCTTTAGGACCTCGGACACGATTCTTCCATGCGTTGAGTCTCTGTTTCTTCATCTGTAAAATGGGAGTAACCTACCTCCCTCATAGTGTCTTCAGTGTTCCTGGACAATTCTCATGGCACAGGTTATGTGCACAAAATAGATGTGAATGCCCTCCCCCTACCTATCTGGTGAAATATAATACTCTATGTTTTTCTTACGATGTACAAGGAGTCCATCTGTATCTGGAATTTAATGAACTATGAATCCAGCATGTTTCAGTGTTCTACATCTGATTTGCGTACATTACATACATTATCTGATTGGGTTGGTCTCATGCCAACTCAATGAAGATATTACAGATGAGGAAATTGAAGCCAAATAATTTGCCACAAATCCCTCTGTATTTGGAAACACTGATTCCACATCAGCTTACTCTTGCCAGTGATCTTCCCACATCCAGGATCTATTTGCTTCCTCTTTCTTCTTCCCCCTTTGCCATGCCTCTCTTCTAATGTGGTGTTCTCCGTGCAGTTGCTTCCACTGCCCTTGTCTCTCAATTATCCCTAATTTTGTTCCCCCCTTTCCATTTCCTCCCTCCATTCTCCATGGAATCCCCTGGCACTTTCAGACTCTGAGGGATGAAAGCCTTGCTCTTAAAGATACATGATTTTCTGCCCAAGAGAGGATCCAGAGATGATCAGCTGCAGATCAAACGAGAGAAGGAATTGACCTCCATGAGTTGACTTCCTAGGTATGGAAGAAAAGCTCTTTGAGTCTGAAGAAGCAAAATAATCCTGTGATATTCCTGATTAAGCCTCTGACAACTCTCTGTTCCCCTCTGGATAAATTCCCTACCTTGGCCCTCAAGGCCCAGCATGATCTGGTCCTCTTTGCTGTCATCTCCAGTCGCTCTTCCCCTTCACTGGCCTCTGGTCACACTGGCCTACTGCTAATTGTTATGCAGGCGTTCCACCTGCCTCAGAATATTTGCACTTGTGGGTTTTTTAGACACCTCCCCAGATAGCTGAGTGTTCACTGCCTCGCCTCATTTAAATCCTCACTGACAATCCTCCGTTCCTCTCCACTTCCCTCTCCTACTTTATCTTCACAGCACTTAACACCAAGGATACACACACATGTGTGTGCACACACACACATACTGCATGTGCTAGACACTGCATGCACTAGGATACAAGCTTAATAAAAATATAGACCTGTTTTGTTTTTTTTTTCCACTCCCTTATCCTCACTGCCTAAAACAATACTTAGGTATGTGCAGCAAGAATTAATGACCATTCTTTACCCTGACTACTTTTTGCCTCTAGTTACACGGGCCACCTTCCTGGTCCTCAATCTTCTGGCTTGAGCTTATCACCTCAGGACTTCCATGCACGCTGTTTACTGGTAGTTTAAATGGAGGTTAAGAAAGCAGACTCTCTCTTGGTTCAACCCCCCCCCGTTTTGCTGCCTACTGATTCTAGGACCTGGTTAGGTCACCGTGGTGTATGCTGTGAATGCTGTCCATGTCCCCTCCTTTAAGACCAAGAGTTTGCCTCAATTTGCGAAAATGCTGAAAGCAAACCCAGCTCCTGAGCTTCTCATATGACCACAATTGTTGCAACTACATTGTTAGTTATGCTTCTCTACTCAATCCTTCTTCCCTCACATCCTTACAAGAGAAAATTCTCTGATAAACTCCTGCACACACATCTCTGCTTCAGAGCCAGTTTCCAAGGGAACCCAGTATAAGATTGTTGGGGCCAGGAGTGGATCTAGGAAGCAGACTCTAAAATGGGATTTCAAAGCTGGATTACTCACCGGCCAGCTGGCAATGAGGACACCATCACTGGTAACAGGTGGATAGCCTCTTCCGTGCTGTAACAGTGTTTTTGCTAACACTTTCACCAGTGGGGAACTGGAATGGAATATCCATGGAAAGGAATATACTGGCAGGTGTACTATTCAGGCAATTGAGAGAAAAGTAGAAATTATATGGCCTATGGATTTGGGTTTCTCTTGGTAAGGGCTATCATTATATTGGGGAAAGATAATGAAAAGCTATTGGTGATTAATCATCAATTTAAGGAAAAGTGTGAAAAAAGAGGGCCTCACTGTTACCGTAAAAAGACAAGCTCGTGTCTTGCTGCTAGAAAACCAGAAAAGCTGTGGATCAGGGCCAGGAATTAATTATGAGGGTATCAGAGCTCCAGAGAAGGTTGAATACTCAATGCAAAGAAGGTTGCTATGCCAAGGTCAGGACCCTGGTTGGGAAGATGTGAGACCCTAAGACTTGGATTGTGATTATCTGGATCAAATGTACTCAAAAATCTTGAATCCTTAGATTCCCCTAAACCTTCTGGGCATTAAAAAGTCTCCCACTTCTCCCTGTTAAATGCAAATGCAATCTCTGTACTTGAAGATGATGCAGAGATTGGTGACTTGCAAGATAATACATATACCCTCATGATCTATCTCCACCTTCCCTCCTGCCCACCAGACCAACATAACCCAGCTGGGTAAGTGTTAAGTCTAATAAGGGAGGAAAGAGACTACCTGCCAAAGGAGCTTTAGCTCCCAGCAAACATGTACTGGCAGGAGCTGGGAAAGTAAACGCAGAAATGGATTCAGAGAATTGTGGATTAAGGGGGAGGCAGAAAATAGATAATGTTAGAGTTTATCGATACAGGAACAGTTAACCATTATACAGGATCTACACACCCAAGGAAATGATGCTAACATGCTGCTAGAATGGCCCTTGGAAGTTTGTCAAAAGCAGTATCCCACACGCAGTGAGGAAGAAATGCCAAAATTGTCATGACAGACAGTAGAGGAAGGGAACAAAATGCTCAGAGAAATGAGCAGACTACAGAAGATAAACTATATAGGGCCAGGAAACCCAGCTACTGACTAGGTTTCATGGGAAATCCCAGAGGATGCTCCGTTTCCAGAAGTGATGAGGAATGTGCTGGAAAGAGAAGCACATGCATCACTCAGAAGCTCAGTGGCGGCTGTCCTCTGTAGGAAAGGACTGATGGCAGGAGATGCTGCTACAGAATTGGACTCCATAGCAATGAGGATGATGGGGTCGTGAAATAATAGAGGCCAGGTGGTGACACAACCATCAGAAGCAAAATGGGTGCAATTATTGAAAGAAGCAGTAAGATTGGAGTAGTAGCCAGGGGGTCTTTTTTTTTTTTTTAAATATGGAACGCTTCACGAATTTGCATGTCATCCTTGCGCAGGGACCATGCTAATCTTCTCTGTACTGTTCCAATTTTAGCATATGTGCTGCGGAAGCAAACACGCCAGGGGCTCTCAATCTGCAAAAAGCTATAGAGATGTTTTTAGGGGCAAGATACAGTCAGCCAGCAAGAGTACTGCTTAATATATAAACCAAAAGAAATGAAAGATGGATGATCAGGATATTGAAGGAAGTCATTCCAATAAAAAGTCACAATCCCTTGCCCAGTTTCCATACATGAGCCAGTTCTCATACCCAGAGCCCGTTGATTGAAGGAAAAACTGTATGGAAGGAAGGACCCTGCTACAAGTGTATATGGTAATATATACTTCCCCAAAGTAGTCTATGGCCATGTACTCAGGTAATTGTACACCAGGGAAGGAAAATACCCAGATATTTTTAGGGCTGCTGGGCATAGGGACTGAATCGACGTTGCAACCCACGGACCTGAGGTGTCATTGTGCTCCCTGTTAGAGTGGGGACTTGTAAGGTACAGGTGATAAATGGAGTCCTGACCCAAGAATGACTCACAGTGGGTCCACTGGGATCCATGGGACCACCAAGGACCATTTCCTCTGTCACTAAAAAATGTAGGCTAGGTACAGACATAATTGATAGTTGTCAGAAAATCCACATTGATTCCTTAGCCAATGGGTTAAGAGCCATCTCAGGGGGGAAGGCCAAGTTGCTCTGAATCCTATTTCCAAGATGTAAAATCAAAAACTATAATGCATCCTGGGGTAAATATACCTTTTTCCTTAGAGAAATTGAGGGTTTACATAAAAAGCATGCATAAAATTCAGGGTTCCCACATACTACCCTATTATTAACACCTTACGTTAGCATGGTACATTTGTTACAATTGATGAAAGCACATTTTTGTACTTGCACTGTTAACTATACCTCATGGTCTACCTTAGGTTTCACTGTTTGTGTTGTACAGTTCCCATGGATTTTTTTAAATTTTTACTCTAGTAACGTATATGCAACCTAAATCCCCCCTTTTAATCACAACTATATAATTCAATGCGATTATGTTCACAATGTTGTACTACTTTCACCACCACCCATTACCAAAACTTTTCCATCATCCCAAATAGAAACTCTGTACAATTTAAGCGTTAACTCCCTATTACCCACCACACATGTCCCCTGGTAACTTGTATTCTAGAGTCTAACTCTATGAGTTTGCTTATTCTAAATATTTCATGTCAGTGAGATCATGCAATATTCGTCATTTTATGTCTAGCTTATTTCACTCGACATGATGTCTTCAAGGTTCATCCATGTTGTCGCATGTATCAGAACTTCATTCCTTTTTATGACTAACTAGTATTCTGTTGTGTGTATATACCACATTTTGTTGGTCCATTCTTCTGTTAATGGACACTGGGTTGTTTTCATCTTTTGGCAATTGTGAGTAATGCCACTATGAACATTGGTGGGCACATATCTATTCAAGTCCCTGCTTTCAATTCTTTTGGGTATTTACCTAGAAGTGGGATTGCAGGTCACATGGTAGTTCTAAACTTAACTTTCTGAGCAACTGCCCAACTGACTTCCACAGTGGCTGCACCATTTTACGTTCTACCACCAACGAAGGGGTGTCCCTATTTCTCCACATCCTCTCAAGCACTTGTAATTTTCTGTGTTTTTTAAAAATGGTAGCCATCCTAGTGAGTATGAAATGGTATCTCATTGTGTTTTGATTTGCATTTCCCTGATGACTAGTGATATTGAGCATCTTTTCATGTGCTTTTTGGCCACTTGCATATATTCTTTGGAGAAATGTCTATTCAAGTATTTTGCCCATTTTTAAATTGGAGTGTCTTTTTATTTTTGAGTTGTGGGATTTCTTTATATATTCTGGATGTTAAACCCTTCTCAGATAAGTGATTTCCAAATATTTTCTCCCATTCTTTAGGTGGTTCTTTTACTTCCATGATAAAGCCCTTTGATATACAAAAGTGTTAAATTTTGATGAGGTTCCATTTATCTATTTTTTCTTTTATTTGCTTGTACTTTGGGTATAAATTCTAAGAAGCAATCACCTAAGGCCAGGACCTGAAGATGCCTGCCTAAATTTTCTTCTAGGAGTTTTATACTCCTGGCTCTTATATTTAGGTCTTTGATCCCATTTGAGTTGATTTTTTATATGGTGTAAGGTAGGGTATCCACCTTCATTCTTTCGCATATGAAAATCCAGTTTTCCCAGCACCATTTGCTGAAGAGACTATTCTTTGCCAAATGAGTGGTCTTCACCACCATGTCAAAAAACTGTTGGCTGTAAATGTGAGGGTTTGTTTTCTGATGCTCAATTTTATTCCATTAGCCTCTCTGTCTGTCTTTATACCAGTACCATGCTGCTTTGATTACTGTGGCTTTGTAATAACTTTTAAGCTCAGGAAATGTGAGTACTCCAACTTCATTCTTCTTTTTCAAGAGGGTTTTGGCTATTTGGGGCCACTTACCTTGCATATAAATTTTGTTATTGCTTTTCCATTTCTGCAAAGAAGGCTATTGGAATTTTGATTGAGATTGCATTGAATCTGTAAGTCACTTTGTGTAGAATTGACATCTTAACAATATTTAGTCTTCCAATCCATGAACACAAATATACCTCCACTTATTTTTGTCTACTTTGATTATCTTTTACCAATCTTTTGTAGTTTTCAGTGTACAAGTTCTTTACATACTTGGTTAGATTTATTCCTAGATATTTAATTCTTTTAGTTGCTGTGGTAAATGGAATTTTTCTTGATTTCTTCTTCCAGTTGGCTCATTACTAGTGTATAAAAACTCTACTGATTTCTGCATATTGATCACTTTGATGAATTAATTTATTATCTCTAGTACCCTTTGTTGTGGATTTTTCAGGATTTTCTGTATATAGCATCATGTCATCTGCAATAGAGGTGTGTTTTATTTCTTTTTCTTGCCGAATTGCTCTGGTTAGAACTTCCAGTACAATGTTGAATAAAAGTAGTGACAATAGATATCTTTGTTTTATTCATGATCTTAAAGGGAAAGTTTTCAGTCTTTCATCATGAAGTATGAGGTTAGCTGTGGGTTTTTCATAGAAACCCTTTATCATGTTGAGGAAGTTTCCTTTCTAGTCCTAGTTGTCTAAGTGCTTTTATCAAGAAGCAGTGTTGGCATTTGTCAAATGTCTTTTCTGCAGCAATTGAAATGATCTTGTGTATTTTTTCTTCATTATGTTAATGTAGTCTATTATATTAATTTATTTTCTTATGTTGAACTGTCTTTGCATACCCGGGATAAATCCCACCTGATCATAGTGTATAATTCTTTTCATGTGCTGTTGAATTCAGTTTGCTACTATTTTGTTGAGCTGTTGGTTTTTTTGTTTTTGTTTTTGTTTTTTGCATCTATATTCATAAGAGATATTGGTGTGTAATTTTCTTTTGTTATGGAATCTTTATCTGGCTTTGGTATCAGAGTGATATTAACCTCATAGAATGAATTATGGAGTGTTCCCTCCACTTCAATTTTTTGGAAGACTCTGAGCAGGATTGGTGTTAATTTTTCCAGGAATGTTTGGTAAAATTCTCCCTATGAAATCATATGGTCCTGGGCACTTCTATGTTTGCAGGTTTTTGATTACTAATTCAATCTCTTTACTAGTTATTGGTTTGTCGAGGTATTCTATTTATTCTATTTCTTCTTTTCATCCATTCTACCAATCTCTGCCTTTTTTTTACTGGAGAGTTTAATCCATTTACATTTAAAGTAACTGTGCTGATAATGAAAGACTTCCTTCTGGCATTTTGGTATTTAGTCTTTGTAAGTCTTATACTTTTTCTGAGCCTCAATTCTTCCATTAATGCGCACTTTCATATTTATTTGATTCTTTGTATTGTACCTTATGAGTTCCTTTTCATTTCTTTATGGATATATTTTTCATATATTTTATTTGGGGTTACCATTGGGTTAAAATTTTTAACATCCTAAATATATAACAATTATATTTCTTTAGCTACCTACTGACTTCAGTAGCACTCCTACACTGTTTCTATACCCCTCTCTCTCCCCCACCATATTTTATTCTTGTTACAGATTATATCTTTGTACATTATATGTCCAAAACCATAGCTTTATTATTACTTTTATGCATTTGAATTTTAGCACCTGTAGGAAGTAAGTAATGGAGTTACATAACAAAAAATATAATGCAATAGTACTGGCATTTATAATTGCCAATATGGTTACCTTTACTGGAGGCTTTTATTTCTTGATGGCACTTTGAACCATTTTCTAGTGTCCTTTCCTTTCAGTCTGAAGAACTCCCTTGAGCACTGCTTGTAGGGCAAGTCCAGTGGTAAGGAACTCCCTCAGCATTTGCTTATCTGGGAATGTCTTAATCACGCCTTCATTTTTGAAAGAAAGTCTCACCAGATATAAATTTCTTGGTTGGTGGTTATTTTTGCTCAGCGTTTTAAGTATTTCAGCCCTCTGCCTTCTTTCCTCCATGGCTTCTGAGAGAAATTAGCACTTAATCTGATTGAAACTCTTTTGTACATAATATGTTGCTTTTCTCTTTCAGCTTTCAGAACTCTCTTCTTGTCTTTTGCATTCAACATTTTGACCAGTATTTGGTAGGGCATATTCCACTTTAATTTTATCCTGTTTGGTCTTCCCTGGGCTTCTTGGGTATGCATATTCATGTTTTTTACTAAGTTGGGGAGATTTTCTGTCATTATTTCTTTGACTATTCCTTCTGTCCCAGTCTCTTTTTGTCTCCTTTGGGGAATCTCATAATGTGTATATTGGTATGCTTGATGGTGTCCCACAGGCGTCTTAGGCTATTTTTTATTTTTGTAATTCTTTTCTTTTTCTCTGCTCCTCAGCCTGACTCATATCAATTTTCTTGGCTTCAAGTTCACTGATTCTTCTGCTAGCTCCAATCTGCTATTGAAACCCTCCTGGGAATTTTTCATTTCAGTTATTGTGGTCTTCATCTCCAGCAGTCTGTTTGATGCCTTTTTAAAATTTCTGTGTCTTTACTGAGATTCTTATATTGTTCATTTATTGTTTTCCTGATATCCTTTAGTTCTTTCTCTGTATTTTCCCTCATCTCCTTGAGCATGTTGAAAATCATTTTTTTAAAGTCTTTGTCTGGTATGTCCACAGTTTGGTCTTCTCCATTGATGTTTTCTGGATTTTTATCCCCTTCCTTTGGATGGACCATCATTTCCTGGTTTGTTTGTTCATTTGTTGTTTCTGTATGTCTTATAATCTTCTGCTGCAAACTGTACCTTTTAATATTTTTAAATGTTAACTCGGATTTATTTTCTGTTTCTTGAGTTTGGATCAAGCTAGTGATACGACAGATTTTCTCGAGTGTCATGAGCTAACAAAACCAAGCAAACCTCAGCAAAACACCTTTCACAGTCTTTGTGAATTGGCTTTGCATTGGCTGGTGCTGTCCTTCAGAGTCAGCCCTTGTGCCAAGGTCAGGCAAAGGTGGATGCAGAGTGCTGGGTGCCCCCTGTTTTCTGGGCCTGTGTCTTATCCTGGGCTTATGCTTCTTAGTGGCCTTAGAAGTGCCCCTGGAAACAGGAGGAGTTTTCAAAGTCAGTCTTTCCCAGACAAAACTAGTCCAGAGGCCGTCAAAGGGAGTACTGGCCAGTTCCAAATTGCCCTGGGGAGGGGGTGAGAGAGGGGTCAGGGAAGGTGCCAGGAGCTTTCCCCGTGGCTCCCCAAAGCTGTATTTTCTTGTCTTGGCACCTGTTCAGCAAATGCAGCGCTTCAACTGTCCTTTTCAGCTCTGATGAAATAAACCATCTTTACATCTCCTCCACTGCCTTTGTCAGGGGGTGTGGGGGTGGCACACCGGCTGCTCTCAGAGCTGGGCCTCCAGAGATCTGAAGTAGCTAATCAAAAGCAGTGACCATTGCTCAGAGCATATAACCCTGCATCTTGGTGATCTGGCTCATTATGTCTCATTCTGGCACCAGCAAGCTGCACCAGAACCTTACTGATGCCTGCCATGAGGTTGGGGTGTGGGTGATGGGTGCTGCTGGGAGGAGAGTGCAAATCATTGGCATTTACTGCAATTTACCAGCCTCTTCCTCCCATTCTTCCCTCAATGCTACACAGTATTCTTCTGGACTCTGGAGTTTTTAACTATTTGACTCAGCCTGTTTAATAGTTCTGGTAAAAGGACTGATTCCTGGAGCTTCCCACTCTGCCATCTTCCCACAATGCTCTCAGGAAATACACTCTTTAAGACCTGAAGGATGCATTTAATTCACCAGTCCAGCCTCCAATGCAACCACAGACTCAACCAAGTAGCAGCCCCAATTGCAGCACCTTGCCAGCTGTGACACCAAAACATATCAGCTGCCAAAGATATCACCTCAGCCTCAGGGACTTGATAAATGGCCACTGAGCTAACAAATACCTTCTTTTCCATTCCTATCAAGGAGGAGAATCAGAAGTTGTTTACTGTCATGTGGCATGCACGATAATATACATATACAATTTTGCCCCACAGCTATGCTTTTTTTTTCCCCTGGCATGTTTCTAGAACCTGCTAGGTCCTATAGGAATACCAGAGAAATACAAGACATGGCCCCCAAACCTCGGGGAACTTACCTTGTCGATGTAGTAGCTGCTAGCCTCGATAACTATAGAACTTCACTCTTTTGCACAGCTTTCCCTGTGGTCTGTTCAGTTTGGAATGGTAAGACACAAAAGCTAAACCAAAGAAACAATCCTAGAAGTAGCAAGAAAAACTGAAATCCCATTTACCAGGAGGTGGTGACTGGGGAGACTGGACAAGAACTACTTTGGCCTTGCAGATAGGCGCACTCCTGGAGCTCTGCTCTCCACCCCATCACTCCAACTTGGGCGCCATTGCTCTCAGCTTCAGAGTGTGGGCTGCAGAGCAGGGAGTGGATGGTGACAGCTGACTGGGGAGGAAATTGCTGTACTGAGCATCAGTTGGGAGGGGCTCAGTGACAGAAGAGGGAGGAAAGGTAAAGTTGGGGGATTGGAGAAATGGAAATGTGATAGGACTGGTGACCCTCCTGCCACACCATAGTCCTCAAACCAACCACTGGACTAGAAAAAGAGCTAAAGGGCCTTATTCCAGAATTTCTTAAATTTTTAATTAAATGTCACTCAGAAATAAGTACATTTTAGGTCATGGCCTAATAAACACACACAAAATTAAAACAAAAATTTTATGAACCAATACTTACCCTAACTAGATGTGATGCATTCTACATATTTCATATTCTATTCTAGTTTCATTTATACTAATCTGGTTTATTTTATTTAAAAAAAAATAGATTTCAGGACCCACTATTAGATAGCAAGCCATTGGTGTGCTAGAGGTCCCAGCTCATGAGACCTGGTCATTAAATCATCAGGAATTTTGCAAACCAGTTGATAAACCAGTATTAAAAATTAAATTATGTATGCTTACAAAGTTTTTTAAATTACATAACCTGTGCTCTTGAGGTTGCTCATGTCTATTGGATGGTGGCCACACAGGATAATGGCATGCTGTTATACATCTCTTCCCAACTCTTTCTTCAGTGGTTCTGTGTTCATTACCTGCAATTGACCATGATGGGAGTATTTACATCATGGAAATTGGCAAGCGCTCCAAACTCAGGCCTTTCTGTTGTTGTTGCTGAGTCACTTGTTAAGCATTTATCAGCACACCACAGATCTGACCCAGTGTTTGAAATACCCTATTCCAATCAATTCCCCTCTAGTCCCCTTTCCCATTCCACCGTTGTTTTTTTGATTTGTTTTTTTCAGGTAAGGAGACCGGAAGACGAGGGATGGCATAAGTGAGCCAAGATCACGTGACTGCTTAGTGTGCACGCTGGGAGGGATAGCCATTGCTTCTGGGGCCGATACTGTTACCACCTCCAAGTTCTACCTCTCAACTCTCATCCCCACCCAGCAGGTCAGCCTTGGCTGGGGAGACCCTGACAGAGCCCTGTCTCAGGGCTGGTCCCCTCAGCCCAGAAGTTCTGGGGAGCAGATGCACTGCCCACAACATGGTGAGCTGGACCCTGTCTGAATGGCAAGACAGGGAATGCAGCTCGGTCAGCACAGACGCTGGGCCTCTCTGTCAGGCAGCTGGTGGGGGTGGGGGTGATGGGTGAGGGGCATGGACGGCCTGAAGGTTTCACCCGGGGAGGCATTTGTTGAAACGTAGATCAGCACTTGCTGTAGGTCGTTTGGGGGAGGCATGGAATCTGCTTGTGACTGTCCTGCTGACCTACGTGGTCTTGTCATCATTATGCATCTTTATTTGCCCCTTTTCAAATTTACCCAAGAAACTTTTTTGGGGTGGGCGAGGACTGAAAGTGATTGAGTAAGAACATAGCCCAGTGAGCCCTTCCTCTAAAGAAAGACAGTATCTGGGAGATAAAACTACACATATAGTTATGTGGTTGCTGGATTCAATGGGTCCTTCTTGCCCTTACAATATATGTTTAATTATATTTCAAAGATTTTTTTTCTCCACCACCAAAAGAATTCAACTCATAATCCCACCTCTCTAGCGTGAAGGCTGTTTTTATATTTCTATATTCATCTCCAGGAGTCTTGTTCCCGAGCATTCATATTTTCACATGGTGTAATTGCAGTCCTAGACAGTTAAAACCCTACACCACCCCTTCGGAAATTATCATTTCTCTCCCTTCCATAATTTAATTAGAGACACTAAGACCCTAGCTGATTTATTCCAGCAACCTCCTTTGCTTATTTGAAGGGGGATAAAAGGTAACAGTAGCCATGATTTCGCTCTCTTATCACAACTCTCTTCCTGCATTTTTCAGGTACAAATAAGAGCAGGCACAATTAGTGGAAGCCCTCTGTTCCTCTTGGAGAGCACTGCAAATTGCAGTGTGCCTCTAATGAGATAATGGCCCCAGGGGATGACAATCATTGATGTGCTCTAATCACCTTGCAATTCTCTGAAGCCATAATTACCTCTCTTACCCTAGTTGGCTGAATGACTGCATAAGGGTCCGATTGTTTAGCTGCTCGCAACTGAGCAGAAGGAAGGAAAGGCTGATGGATGAGGACTTCCCTTTACAGACTGTATGGAACCAGCATATTTGCACACCAGGTGCAACAGGAAGCCATGGAGCTCACAGCAGGATTACCTTCCATAATTCTAGCTAAATTCTAGTTCACAACCAGTTGTTGAACAGTCTGAAGAACTCAAGAAATAAACTTCTGGTGGTAAATTAACTAACTGGTGGGATGTTACCCTGTTCGTATGACCACCTTGAAGCTATCTTTAAAATGAACATATGGACTCTCTGAAATGAAATGAGAAATTTTGATCCCATTGATGGTAGATTTTATTTAAAACAATTTTTATTTTATCGGGCTAGAAACTTGGGGTGACTTGGATTGTGGTCACCCTGACCCACCCAGCATTGGAATAATACATCTATTCATCTCATTCACAGAGTGAGAGCAGCCCTTTGGAAACCTGACTTGGGTCATATCACCCCTCTGCTCAAATCCTAGACTGGCCTCCCTCCTCACTCAGAATAAATCTCGGAGCCCTCACCGTGGTGGACAAGGGCTGCTGTGAGCTGGCTCTGCTCTTTCCCTGACCTCACCTCCCACCACTCTCTCCCTTGCTCACTGCTCCCAGCCACTCACTTCCTTGCTATTCCCTAAATCCAGCAAGCACACTCCTGCCTCGGATCCTTTGCACTTGCTTTCCCCCCTGCTGGAATGCCTACCCACAGATCTGTACATCTCACTCTCTTGCTACTTTTGGGACTTAGCTCAAATGATACCTGTCACTGAGATTTCTCTGATTACCGATATCAAATAGCTGCTCCCCCACCCCACTCCATTCATTCTCTGTCTCCTCATCCTGGTTAATTTTCTTCATAACATTTATTATTTCCTGACCTATTACATAATTAATTGTTTTCTTTTGTCTGTCTCTTCTAGACTCAATGGGGAGAAAATATCTAATTTAGAAGTCACTTTGCAATAATAAACAGAACACTAATATGCATTCAGATTGATGATACTTTTGCAGGTTTTGTTTTTCAGATACATGAGAAAATGTTCCATGGATTAATTGATGTATCCAAGTACTAATAAAAATAAAAGTGCTGATGGTAGTGATGATGATACTGATTGCTGACATCATTCATCATTTGCCGGGCATGCACCATGTGGAGGGCATTACATGCATTCATTTAATTCTCACAGCAACCCTAAAGGGGGATGTTCTCATATTAGCCCCAATTTATAGATTCAGAAGCAGAGGTTAAGTAAATTTCCCAAAGCCACACCGCTAGCAGTCCTTCAACTTGAAAAAAAAAAAAATTCAATCTCCACTGGCCACCCTTTTTTCACTGTCTCTAAGAATCAAAATTCAGGTTTTTTGTTTGCTTTGTTTTTTAACTTCGTACAGTATGGTTTTTAAACCATAGCGAATCCAAATCCGAAGAAAGAATGGAGAGAAACTCCTGGATGCTTGGGTTACTGATGCTAACTTTCACAGCTAACCACTGTCCGAATATTTTATAACCCATCCTTGCAAGAACTCTCAGCCTGAGTTTCTATGACTTGACCGGCTTCCAGCTTCCCCACAGCGGAGACAAAGATATGCTCTGAGCTCCTTTAGGATAATTCAAGAAGCCCACAAAATGAGCCTTCCACTGGCATGTGCTTGCCCAGACACACACACACACACACACACACACACACACACACACACACACAGAGGTTACTTAATAATAGATAAGCAATGTTGTAAGAAACTTTAAAAAAAAAAAAAAAAGAAAGAAAGAAATGTTAATAAACCCAGATGGAAACAAAGAAGTGGATCAAAATAAGAATTAAGATCCTTGGTATCATATCCTGGTTATTGTAGTTAAGAAGGATATCTTCCACTTCAGCAGCTGTTCCAAACCTGATGATCAGGGTCTATGTTAAGTAGTGAATGAAAGAAGACCCCAGAGTTAAAGTTCATCGAGTTCTATTCAAGTGTTGAGCAAATGGGAAGTCTCAAACACCATTTCTGAGCCCCCAAACGTAATACAAACAACATTATTTGTGGATTTTTCAAAATTCCTTTCAAGTCCTCAAAGCTGAGTTTAAAAAGTCACCTGAGAGGACCCATGGTAGAGAATACGGAAAGATTTATTTTCTCTAACTCAAGTTGGTTTAAGGCAGAGAGTTGAGAAGACAAGTAAGTAGAGGCAACTGCTCCAACCCAAAGTGAGACTCTAAAAATTGGAATTTTATTTCCGTCTCTACTTCTCACTTGCTGAGTGTAGGTTAGTATAGTCTGTGTCTCAATTTCCCATGAATTAGAGATTTTTTTTAAATGGTTGTATGAGATTTTAAAGTTCCAAGTCAAAAGGGCAGTTGGTTTTTTGTTTGTTTGTTTGTTTGTTTGTTTTTTGATAGGAGCTTGCACTATTGTTTCACGTTTGTTTTCATATATTTTTGCTCTCTAAACTAAATATCGACATTTTAACTATATTTAGATAGGCACAATTGTGTAAATATTTGCAAAAGGCTCTCTTAAAATAGACTCAGATATTCAAAGGCTTTCACACTAACAGAATTTTTTTAAAACTCCAACAACTTTTATAATGCCTTGTACAGCTTGAATTTCTTGACTTTCAGAGTTAATTGGCAAGGCCCAGCTAAATCCAGAGAGTTGGCTGGGATCGCCTGCTATATTTAACTTTTCAACACTACACTGAAATGCTTAATTCCTGGTCAAGTTTCTAGCACCAGTTACAAGGCTTCTATTTATTCAGAACTTCTGAGAGGCCCATGTTAGTGCTAATTACAATTTCAACTTTTCTCCCAGAATTGCAGGAAGTTTAAGAGCAGCTAAGGTTTTATGAGGGCTTACTGCATACCAGATATGGTGATACATGCTTTAAATGCACCATCTCATTTAATTTTCACCATGAGGCCCAGAGAAGACCCGTGATTGACCTGGTTTCCCTCAGATGTACGTGGCGCAGCTGGGGCATCACCCAGGCCCGAGGCTCCAGGGCCCAGGCCATTGTCTGCTGCTGACTGCAGTTTGATTCATACTTAGAATGGCACCCAGAATCATTTGTTCCCTACTGCTATTTCAAAATATCGATCATAAGCAGACACTGAGAGAGTTTGTGAACAGGAGACCTCCTCTCCAAGAAATGCTAAAGGGAGTGCCACAGACAGATAGGAAAAGACAGGAGAGAGAGGTTTAGAGAAGAGTGTAGAAGTGAAGATATCAGGAGATAGAAAGAGGGTAGAGCTCGGGCTTTTGATGCTGAAGAAGTATAGAATGTTCAACAGGATTGATTGTATAGATACAGAAATGGATAGCACAATATTGTAAGTACACTGAACAAAGATGAATGAGTATAGTTGAAAGAGAAAGGCTAGGGGCATGTATGAGACCAGAAGGAAAGATAGAAGATAAATACTGGGGCTGTATAACTTAGTGAAACCTAGAGTGGATAATGATGGTGACCAAATGTAGAAATATAAGAATGTTTTTACATGAGGGAGAACAAATGAATGTCAACTTTGCAAGGTGTTAAAAATGAGATGGGATTGGGGAAAAAATGCAATCAATGCAAACTAGAGTCTATAGTTAACAGTAACACTGTAATATGCTTCCATTAATTGTAACAAAGGCAATATACCAAAGCTAAATGTCTATAAGAGAGCACTATAAGGGAGGGGTATGGGATTCATGGCAATGGTGTTTCTGACCTTTTTATTATATTTTCTTTTTTCTTTTTTTAGTCTTTTTTTTCTTTTTCTCTTTTTTTTTTTTTCTTTTTTCTCCTCTTCCTCTTTCTCTGTTGAAGGAATGGAAATGTCCTCACATAGATTGTGGTGGTGAATGCATAGCTATGTGATTATACCAGGAATCTTTGATTGTCTATTTAGGAGGGAATGTATGGTGTAGGAATAAAACTGTTTAAAAAATTAACAGAGGGATACAAGTGCTGGAGAAAATGTGGAGAGAGAGATGTACCTAATCACTGTTGGTGGGGAAGTAGAATGGTGCAGCCCGTCTGGAGGGCAGTGTGGTGGTGCCACAGGAAGCTAAGTACAGGGTTGCCATATGGTCCTGCAGCCCTGTTATTGGATATATACTTGGAAGAACTGAGAAAAGGGACAGGAATGGACATTTGCACAGTGGGGTTTATGGCAGCAGTATTCATGATTCACAATGAATGGAGGTATCCTAAGGATACATTGACTGATGAACAGAATGGCAAACTGTGATGTATACATACAATGGAATATTGAGTGGCTACAAGAAGGAATGAAGTTGTGAGGTATGCAACTAGGTAAACGGACCTTGAGGACAGTATGTTCAGTGAAATAAACCAGAATGAAAAGACAAACATTATAACACTTAACTCATATGGAGTAACTATAATGTGCAAATTCTGAGAATTGAATCCGAGAGCACAGGTTATCAGGGAAGGCTTATGGTAAAGGTTCCTAGATTGTAAGCTCTTACAGCAGTCACATCTATTCATGAGTTGTAATGGTTATTTCTTAATTCTGAGATGCTGAGCTCTTTGTGTATAACCTGGTTTGTCCCTGGAACTTTGGGTATATGTGTGACACTTGGGACTCAGAGCCAGAGTTTGGCAGCTATGAATGTCAGCATTACCCCATACAGCAAATGTTGAAGAGTCTGAAAAAAGAGATCAGACTTCAAGTAGAGATATGAACGAAATAGACTTGGTTAGGACTAAGGTAAACCAGACTAAAGGTTAAAGGATGATATTGACCATGTTTTAAAACTTCAACTTCTGTATGAGACCAAAGGAAGAGATGTTTATCTGGTGCAAAATCTATATTTTCTATAGCACACTATATAATTTAAATTATATGGTCAGTTTATTCAAACACCATAATTACATGGAACTTTGAATAGGGAGTGAAATCTGGTTAGTTTGTACTGGTTAGTGTGAATCCCTGATACATCCTAGAGTAATGTGGGCAAACAATAAAAATGCATTTGCAAAGCCCCCTTGAAGGACTGGGGAAAATGTGGAAATATTAAATTTTCCTACCTGAGGAATTCCTGATATTCTCACAAGCACTGGGGACTACCAATTTAGAAGGCTGAGCCTTTGAGCTTAGGCCTTGCCCTCATGAAGATTGTTACTGCAAAAGAAATGCTAAACCTACTTATAACTGTAAGTGTCACCCCCAGAGAACCTCTTTGGTTGCTCAGATGTGGCCTCTCTCTCTAAGCCAACTCTGCGGGTAAATTCACTGCCCTCCCCCTCTATGTGGGTAGTGACTCCCAGGGGAGTAAATCTCCCTAACAATGTGGGACATGACTCCCAGGCATGAGCCTGGTCCTGGCATCATGGGATTGAGAAAGCCTTCAGGACCAAAGGGGGGAAAGAGAAATGAAACAAAGTAAAGTTTCAGTGGCTGAGAGATTTTAAATGGTGTCAAGAGGACATTCTGGAGGTTATTCTTATGCATTATATAGATATGCCTCTTTAGTTTTTAGTGTATTGGAATAGCCAGAAGGAAATACCTAAAACTGTTCAACTACAACCCAATAGCCTTGATTCTTGAAGATGATTGTATATAGCTTACACTGTGTGACTGTGTGATTGTGAAAGCATTGTGGTTCATACTCCCTTTATCCAGTATATGGACAGATAAGTAGAAAAATAGGGACAAAATTTAAATGAATAATTAGGGATGGGGTGAGATGTTTTGGGTGTTCATTTTTTACTTGTATTTTTATTATTTTTATTTTTTGTAGCCATGAAAATATTCATTACATTTATGTGATGAATACTTAACTATATGGTGGTACTGTGAACAATTCATTATACACTGTGGATGATTGTATGGTATGTAGCTATAGCTCAACAAATTTTAATTTAAAAAAAGGTATCGATCCCCTGAGACAACAGAAAATTGCACTTGAAGGTCACTGGAAACCAATATCACATGAGGCAATTTATCAGGTTGCAGAAAATAGCCTACAATATATTGTTTATCTCTTAAGGCAATTCTGGGTGTGCATACTGTGAAATAATAGAGATATAACCCAAATTTATAGAGCCATTTTCTGTGGCTCACATTTGTCTCACAATTGTCTCACATTTTCTACTTAAAAATAAAAAACGGATTCATTGTCACACACATCTGTGTGTCACTAAGTCATCTTATTTTCTTCTTGGTCCCCATAAAGGCATTTCATAGATTTTTACCAGGATGGGGCAATGCTGGCATATCACCTACAAGACAGTAAATTAACGACAACAACAAAAAAAGTAATTGAATAAACAGATGCTAAATTTCAGAATACCAACCTTTTTTTCCCTTCCTTAAAAAAATCTGTGTTTACCAGTCTCAAGTGTTACTGGAACTGAAGAGCATGTTCTTTTTAATTACACATTACTGCACTCAAGTACTAATTTATGGCAATTACAAGTTTCTCTTTATCACTGCTGATAGCATAATTTGACTGTCAGTGCTTTGCTAATATATCACACCTGATATTTAAATAGCTAAGTCAACTATTGGGTCTACTCACATTTTCTAACGGAAGCAATTAGCCTGTAAATAATAGTGATGTCCCTAAATAAAAGGGAGACCTGGAAGGTCATCCCCTAGAACCACCAGAGGCAAACTTTCACAGCTCGGGGGTCCTGGCAGATCTGGGGTCGAGTCAGAACCTCGCCCTTTGGTCTGTAAGGCTGGTGGTCAGACCACAGATCCATCAGCTGATTGACTTTTTTCCATCTTCCCCAGCCTCTGGGTTACAGAGAGATCTTTCTGGTTAAACCCAAGTCCTCTGCAGGCACTTACCACATTGGACCTGTGGTTTGCAAACCACCCAAAAGTCCTAAGCTCAGAGACTGGTTCAGTAGGTCTGTGGTGGGGTCCGGAATTTGCATTTCTGTCTTGTGCCCAGGTGATGCTTTGCTGCTGTCCCCAGAATAAGGTGCCAACAGTCTCAGTTTACCAGGGACCGAGGGGTGTGCCAGGGACACAAGACTTCCAACTTTAAAACCAGTGCAGTGCTGGGGGAAACTGAGACAAGGTTGCCACTCCACCTGGGACCACACTTTGATCTAAAGCATTTATCCCAGCGATGGAGCTATAATTCTAGTATTAATTAGAACTAAAAATCTAAAACTTTGAATTTTTATGGCAGACTTCCTCCTTTGAAATGTAAATGCACAAAGGGAGAGTACGGAATAAATCCCTAACACCTATTCTGCATTGTTTACAATAAATTTTCTCTCTTATAAAGAGGAATTTTGAAAGAAGAAGCAATTCAAATAGAAGAGAAAACTTTAGGAGACCATTGTGCATTTTTATGTACTTTGCTTCTTTAGATCTTAGTCCAGAATTCTACAGAATATTGTTATTTCCTACTGTCGGTATGTAGAAAAATTTCAAAATCTTGATTTTACACACTAAACAGCTTTACCTTTAGTTATTAGCTTTAAAAAAAAAATCTCTCAATTATCCTGATCGAGCTGTGAAAGTTTGCCTCTGGTGATTCTGCCTTCCAGGTTTCCCCTTTTATTTAGGGACATCATTATTATTTACAAGCTAGTAGCTCCCATTAGAAAATGTGAGTAGACCCAATGGTTGACTTAACAAGTCACCATGAATGTAGTGGCTTAAAGTAACATGACTTCTCATGATTCTGTGGGTTGGCTAGGCACTTCTCCCGGTTAAGACCAGTTTGGGTGATCTAGGGATGGCCTCACACACACATGTGGGTCTCAGGCGAGACAGTGGGATAGGCAGGGTCTCTCCCCACAGGGTTACTTGTTGTCTAGCAAGCCAACCTGGGCTTGTTCATATGGTGGCAAAAGGGTTCCCAACAGCAAACGTAGGTAAATCCCAATGTGCAAGCACTTTTCAAGACTGTGTCCCCTTTGCTACTGTCCAACGGTCAAATCAAGTCACGTGGCCAAGGCCAGAGTCAGTATGGGAAGGGGCTACCCAAAGCATGGGTACACGGGAGGGAAAGTGTGGTGGTCATTTTGCAAACTATCACAACCTCATTGTTTCTTAAACAAACAAACAAACAAATACCAGCCCTTCTTCATCCTGAATTTTCTTTTAAAATAACTTGTGAAAAAGAAGAAAGATGATTACTATTGCACTTACCAAATCCCATGGTAATGTGGATTATCTAATTCTAGAGTGGCTAGCTATCATGGTTCGCCTAGGGCTGTCCCAGTTTTAGTGACTAAGGAAATCCCTTGATTCTAAGCAAACCGAGACAGCTGGGCACCCTATTACCACCCCGCTTGGTGTGGACTATTGCTGTGCCCATCTTATAGATGAGGAACACTAAGCAATTGTAACAAGATACTCTAGCAAATCGGCTGCAGCTCTGAAATTGGAAAGAATGCAGTCCAACATTAGTTCCCTGCTCCTAGCTCCCACGCTGCATTGCTTTAACAACTAAAAGGGACATCTCACCTTTGGACTATCTGTGTTATTGTCTCTCAATCTCTCACTTCATTTAACATGCTTGATTCCAAATGATTTTTTTGGTGTTGAAAAATAAAATTCCAATTCACCTTCAAAGGACAGAGATTTGCCTTATTTGGGGATATTCCAAAGAATGTGCCAGTGGCTCTGAAGAAGAGGTGTAAAACTGCTTTCAAGAATAGCATCTCATTGCATAAGCACTTCGTCTTCTAATTGAGCACTCCATCAGTAGCAGTATTAGCAAAAATGGTTGTGGCTGATCTTTATAGAGGGCTAACTGTGCACCAGGGCTGTGCTATATGCTTTGGGTGATAACTATCTTCTCACTCCATATGTTAGGCACTGTATAAGGTATTTGGTATGTATTGTCATTCATTTCTCCTATAAGCCTATGAAATAGATGCTATTTGTTAGCTTTTTTTTTTTTAAGAGACTTGAAGCATCTTGCTCAGGGTCATATAACCAATAAGTAGCAGAACCATGATTTGAGCCCGTTTCAAGCCCATGTGTTTAATCTCCCGCTTAACAGCTGCCCCTCTACTAGGCATAAATGTCCAAGAGAAACTCATCAGGCCCCAATGTCATGTCTACATTCTTTTATGATGCAAAACACCCTTTGCTTTGAAGAACCAGCCTTATTTGGCTGGATAAGTTCTCATTGGTTGGTTGGAAATCAAGTGACCTGCCACTTCCCACCAGGTATTCTTTTGGTCAAGTTATATGACAGTTAAGTGGCACCTAGGGAGGGCCCTTCTGGGTTGGGCCTTCTTGGGGGCAGAGTTAGAGGAGCCTGAGCTTTGTCCCTGGTCAGTGGCAAGTCACTCAACATCTTCAAGACAGAGAACAGCACACAGGACAGGCAGAAACTCAGTGTTGGTAAAAGCGGGTTTAATGGAACATCCTTCCTTACCAAAACTAGATGCAAAATCCTCTTAGGCTTGACAGCTCAGAGGAGGAAAAGGAGAATCTCTGGGTGGGACAGGGAATCAGGATTTGGAAAGCTTGCTCCATGGCCCGCCCTTTTAAAAGAAACATTTTAAGCAAAATATATGCATATGGTGTAAAAAAAATTCAAGTAGTGCAGAGATCTTGTAATGAAAAGCAACAGCCTTCTGCTTCACTCTTTCCCATCTCCCCGGTCTTCTAAGGCAATCACTTTTTTTTTTTAAATTCAGTTTTATTGAGATATATTCACACACCATACCATCATCCATGGTGTGCAATTAACTGTTCACAGTACTATCTTATAGTTGTGCATTCATCACCCCAATCTGTTTTTCAACATTTTCCTTACACCAGAATCAGAATCAGAATAAAAAATAAAAATAAAAAAAGAACACCCAAATCACACACACACCCCCATCCCACCCTATTTTTCATTTAGGTTTTGTCCCCATTTTTCTACTCATCCATCCATACATTGGATAAAGGGAAGGCAATCCACAAAGTTTTCACAATCACACTGTCACCCCCTGTAAGCTACATTGTTATACAATCGTCTTCAAGAGTCAAGGCTACTGGGTTGGAGTTTGGTAGTTTCAGATATTTACTTCTAGATATTGCAATACATTAAAACCTAAAGAGGGTTATCTATATAGTGCATAAGAATGTCCACCAGAGTGACCTCTTGACTCCCTTTGGAATCTCTCAGCCACTGAAACTTTATTATGTTTCATTTCGCATCCCTTTTAGGTCAAGAAGATGTTCTCAATCCCACAATGTTGGGTCCAGATTCATCCCCGGGAGTCATATCCTGCGTTGCTAGGGAGATTTACACCCCTGGGAGTCAGGTCCCACATAGGGGGGAGGGCAGCAAGATCACCTGCCAAGGTGGCTTAGTTAGAGAGAGAAAGCAACAAAGAGGCCCTCACGGGGAGACTCTTAGGCACAGTTATAAGCAGGTTTAGCCTCTCCTTAAGGCAATCACTTTTAACTCTTTAACTATTTCTTCTGGTTAAAAATTTCATATCCCTAAATACTATTCTTTAAAAAAAAAAATTCTTTGAAATAATTTTAAATTTACAGGAGAGTTGGAAAAAATAATACAAAAACGCGTGGAGCTCCAATATACCCCCTACTCAGACACCCAGATTTACCAACTTTTTTAACATTTTGCCACATTTGCTGTATCATTCTATCTACCCATCTTTCTGTCTACCTTCTAAACATCTGAGAGTAGGTCACATACATCATGCTCCTTGAACACAATACTTCCATGTATATTTATGAAGAACAATCATATTCATTTATGTAACAACATTACATACAGTTATCAAGTTCAAGAAATTTCACATTGATATAAACATATGGTCTATATTCCTTTTTCCCCCAATTATCCCAAAGATTGGGACATTTCCCTTTTGGAGATTTTCTCCTCCATTATTAGATCTAGTCCAGGATCACGTATTGCATTTAATTTCATTGTCTCTTTAACTATTCTTTTACTTTTTTAATTGTGGTAACATATATACAACCTAAAATTTCCCATCTCAAGCACTCCCAAGCATGTAATTCAGTGGCATTAATCACATTCACAATGTTGTGCTACCATCACCACCATCCGTTATGAAAACTTTCCACCACCCCAAGCAAAAACCCTGCACCCATTATGCCTTACTCCCCCGGCCCCTGGTAACCTGTACTCTACTTTCTGTGTGTAAGAATTTGTGTGTTTTAGTTATGCGACGTAAGTGGAATAATACATTGTCTTTTTGTGTCTAGGTTATTTCACTTAACATGATGCCTTCCAGGGTTCATCCATGTTATTTGTGTCAGAACTTCATTCCTTTTCACGGCTGAATGTATTCCATTATATTGTTTATATCACTTACGTTAATCCGTTCATCTGTTGATAGACACTTGGGTTGCTTCTACATTTTGGCTATTGAGAATAATGCTACCATGACCATTGGTGTACAATTATCTGTTTAAGTCCTTGCTTTCAGTTCTTTGGGGTATATACCTAGAATGTAGGATTGCCTGGTAATATGGCAATTCTATACTTAACCTTCAGAAGACCCTCCATACTGTTTTCTGCAGCGGCTGCACCATTTGACATTCCCACCAACAATGTAAAGGTTGCCTATTTCTCCACATCCTTGTCAGCACTTGTTATTTTCTGGGTTTTTTTTTCTTAATAATAGCCATTCTAATGGGTGTCAGGTGGTATCTCATTGTGCTTTTGATTTTCATCTCAATATTCTTCTTATGCCACTATCAATTTAATAATCGTAGATAATGTAAATATTAACTTCTTGCTGTGATAGGTGAGAATTAAGCTAACTTCCTCTAAAGAAACCATACCTGAGGGCTAAATTTTCTCAGTCCATGTAAGTCTAAAAATGTCTTTATTCTTCCCTCACACTTGACCTAGAATCCAAATTTAAAATAAATTTCTTTTGGAATCTGGAAGTTATTACTTCATTATCTTCTAGCATCCAGTGTTGCTGATTAGAGGCTGAAGACAACCTGATTTTTTCCCCTTGTAAGTAAATGATAAGTTCCCCCGCTCCCTCCCCTTCCTGCACCAGAAGCTTGTAGGATTTTTCTCTTCTAGATTCTAACATTTCTAATGATGTGTCCAACTGTGGGTACTTGGACACATGTGTCCAATGATGGGATATTTCACCCTTCAGCTTTGGGAAATATTCCTGTATTATTTCTTTGATAATTTACTTTCTTCAATTTTATCTGATTTCTTTTCCTTGAACTTCTATTAGCTAGGAGTTGGAACTCCTAGCCAGATCTTCTATGTCTTCTTTTATCTCAGAATTTTCATCTTTTATTCTTTTACTTTGCACTTTCTTCTACTTTATTTCTCAATCCTTCTACTGAATTTTTAATTTGGCAACCATATTTTGACTTTGAAAAAGGTATTTTATTGTTCTCTAAAAACATCCTAGTCTTGATACTGATTAGAGTGTTGTTTTTTTTAATTTTTAATTTTTCTTGTGTCCTTGAACAATCTCTCTTTTAGAGTTCTGAGCTTTTCTGGGGGTGTGGCCTGGCTGATTGTCTCCCTGCTTTGTTGCTGCCCTATCTAACCTGTGGCTTCTTCCCTTTACTACTTCTCCATTGGTTTCCACTTTCTAGGAAAATGTTCAATCTCTTGTCTGCTGACAGCCTCCTTCCTGTTTCTTCATGGCTCTGGTTTTATACACTTACTACCTTCACATCATTTGAATGAGGACTCAGGATGGGGAGAGATAGGAAATCATGTCTTCATTTGCCATTTGGAAACACAAGCCTCAATTCAGTTTTTAAAAAAGAATTACTTACATTTTAATATATGTTACACACACACCTGGTACAAAATGTAAACAGAGTAAGAGTGTAAATGATGAAAAGTAGATCTCCCTCTAACTTGTGTGCCCTAGCCCAAGAGCATCTATCGATATCAACAGTCTATGTATACTTAAAGACTTATGTCTATTCTCTTTTAAATTTTTTACACAAATAGTGGCACAGTGCATACTGTTCTCCAATTATTCTTCCCTTAATGTCCATTTTCATTATTCTAAATTGCTACATATAGAGCTACCTCATTTTAAAACCATAACTGCATAGTTTTCCACCATATGGATGTACCAAAATTTATTCAAGCACCTTCCAATTGGTGGACATGAAGCTTTTACCTCTTAAAAATAATATTGGCATGGCTAGAAGGAAAGAACTGAAATATGGAATTGTGGCCAACAGCATTCTTTGAAATTTGCTCTATAGCTACTTGTTAAACTGTAATTTGAAAATTATCACCTTTTTGTGTATAGGTTATGTCTTGCAATAGGGAGATGGCTGAAACTGTGGTACTGTGACTCAAAACATTTTTATAAATTTCCTATATAAGTACTTGTTAAATTGTACTTTGAAAGTTATTACCTTTTTGCATATATGATATATTTCACAATAAGGAAATAATTGAGGCTGTGGAACGTAACCCATAACATTCTTTTAAATTTGTTCTCTAACTACTTGTTAAATTGCACTTGGATAGTTATCACTTCTGTGTAGATATGTTATATTCCACAATAAACAATGAAAAAATAATATTTAAAATACATCCTCAAGCCTGTGGAGAATGCAGGGGTATTCGCCTACCCCACCTCCATGGTTGCTAACATGACTACAGACATAGGGGACTGGTGGTTTGATGGGTTGAGCCCTCTACCACAGGTTTTACCCTTGGGAAGACGGTTGCTGCAAAGGAGAGGCTAGGCCTCCCTATGGTTGTGCCTAAGAGCCTCCTCCCGAATGCCTCTTTGTTGCTCAGATGTGGCCCTGTCTCTCTAGCTAAGCCAACTTGAAAGGTGAAATCACTGCCCTCCCCCCTACGTGGGATCAGACACCCAGGGGAGTGAATCTCCCTGGCAACGTGGAATATGACTCCCGGGGAGGAATGTAGACCTGGCATCGTGGGACGGAGAACATCTTCTTGATCAAAAGGGGGATGTGAAAGGAAATGAAATAAGCTTCAGTGGCAGAGAGATTCCAAAAGGAGCCGAGAGGTCACTCTGGTGGGCACTCTTACGCACACTTTAGACAACCCTTTTTAGGTTCCAAAGAATTGGGGTAGCTGGTGGTGGATACCTGAAACTATCAAACTACAACCCAGAACCCATGAATCTCGAAGACAGTTGTATAAAAATGTAGCTTATGAGGGGTGACAATGGGATTGGGAAAGCCATAAGGACCACACTCCACTTTGTCTAGTTTATGGATGGATGAGTAGAAAAATAGGGGAAGGAAACAAACAGACAAAGGTACCCAGTGTTCTTTTTTACTTCAATTGCTCTTTTTCACTCTAATTATTATTCTTGTTATTTTTGTGTGTGTGCTTATGAAGGTGTCAGGGATTGATTTAGGTGATGAATGTACCACTATGTAATGGTACTGTAAACAATCGAAAGTACGATTTGTTTTGTATGACTGCGTGGTATGTGAATATATCTCAATAAAATGAAGATTAAAAAAAATAAATAAATAAATAAAATAAAATAAAATACATCCTCAGACACACATTTATTTCTTTCTCTTTAAGTGCAAGGGGTGCATCCACGATGGTGAATGGCTCTGCTCCACATGGTCATTCAGGGCCTAAGGTTTCTTCCCAGTCATGTTGCACTGCCATCCCCTAGGATATGCCTTTGTTGCATGTTCAAAGCTGAGTCAGCCACCCTGGTTCCAGCAAAGACAAGAGGGAGAAAGGGTGAAGGAGGCGTATTTATGATCTGAAGGCCTAAACCTAGAGGTGCACATATCACTTCCACCCACATTTCACTGGGTGGGAAACTAATCAAATGGCCACTACTAACTGCAAGCACAGATGGGATACATTTAGCCATATGACCAAGAAGGAAGAAAGAATGGATTCTAGGGACAACTAGCAGACTTCACCATGGGAACATACGCTAATGTTAATTTGCATTACTTGATATTTCACATCCTTTCAACATACTTATTTTCTGTGAAATGTCTATTCATCTTTACTGTTCAGTTTTCTATCGGGTCTATGGTCTTTTGTATTGATTTGTTGGTACTACTTATTTATTAAAGAAATCAGTCTTTAGTCCATGATACAAGTTGCAAATACTTCCCCCAATTTGGTTTTTCATCTTTGGATTATGTTTATGTTGTTTTGTTGTTGTTGATGAAATAGTCTACTTTTATGTAATCAAATTTATTAATATTTTATTTCATGCTTTCTGTGTTTTTGTATCATACTTTAGAAAGATCTACCACTCTCTTGGGTTATTTTTTAAATTTTTCAAATTTTCATTTACTGCTTTCATGCTTTCATTTTCTCCAGTTAAATTTTAATTTATCTAGAATTTATTTTGATGCAAGGTGTGAGGCATGGATCCAAGATAATTTTTCAGATGATTATTTAGTTGTCTCCAAATCATTTGTGGATTAATATTTCCCCTAGTTGTTTGAAATGCTATTTTTGTCAGTGGGTTCCTGTATAAACTTGGCTTTATTTTGGGGCTTTCTTATTTTTTTAATGACCTGTTTATGTACTAGCACTACCATCACTGCCATTACCTTTTTTTATTATTATTTTAGATTTGTGTGTTTGTGTATGTGTGTGTGTGTGTGTGTGTGTGTATGTGTCTACTTTTGATTCTTTATCTTACCTAATTAAATGAATAACATGTTATAATTTTTTTCAGGACCAATTGCCTGGCATCACTTTGCCCACCCTTTTATTTTAAACCCTCTGAATCACTCTGCTTTAGTAATTTCTTATACAGAGCCTAAAGCTGGATTTTGCTTTGTGGCTCGGTATAAGAGTCTTTTTATTGAATAGGTGAGTTTAGCTTTTTATTGACATTTATTGATAGGAAAGATACGTTTGGTCTTAATTTATCATATTTCGTGTTATGGGTTCCAGTAACCAATTGCTTCTTTTTAAAAAATTTTTGCTTTGCTTTCTATATTCCATTGTTTGCTGTATGTGTTTCTTAATTTGAAAGGTTGATATTTTTTGTTCTAGCTTATATGTTTGGTCACAATTTTCATTCTCTCCACAGTCATTTTTCTAAGGAATGTTCTCTAGCTATTTGTTTTTACTCGTTCCTTTCTCCTGTTTTATTCTTATGGCATGTTTATATAGATTCTGTGCTGGCTTCTTTCCGATTATGACTCATCTTTAGGTGATGCAAACTCTCCCTAGATCAGTTATTTGTGGGAGGTTCACGTCAGGGAGGGGCATTGTTATGGTTTGCAGGAATTCCCCTGGTGACGTGCTTGAGTGTGAGTGATCTATTTTAGCTTGGACTTCTCCCCAGCCACAGGAGACGCAACGTGAGGACTGATGCAGTGCAAAAATCTCCCTCCAACAGGCTGCCTCCTGCACATGGGGCCTGTTGGATGACTCTGCCCCTACTTCTTTTTTATGCCAAACAAGGTCCAGGGAAGCCCCTGAGGCCAGCCCACGCTCTGTTTCCCTTTAAGGATGTGATGCATACTTTAAAGAACTGTGCTTCAAGGGCTGCGTCTGAACCCTTCAATGACATGCATGGCTCAGCGTCTTCTGCTGCCTTATCCTGTCTTCTCGGCCTTTGGTAGCTCTTCCCCATCTCCTGTAGTTCAGACTCATCGATGTCTCCTAGTTTCAGTGAAGGTGGAATTTTGTTTCTCTTTCTTAACTGTTCCAGTATCTTCTAACATGTTGCTGACAGGTCTGAAGGCAGTTTGGTTCTTAATCCTCATATGTGATCTAGCCTATTTTTTCTGCAGGCTTTTAGATTGGCTCTTCATCCTAGGTGTTCAGAAATTTCCTCAGGCTGGGTCTACGTGTTTCTCATTATCCACTCACCTGCTTTCTTGGCCCTTTCAATCTGATGAGTAATGTCCTTTTTCTGCTCTGGGAAATTTTCCTCTATTATTTCTCAAAAATTACTCACCTTTTGTTCCCTCTAAAACTCCCATTAGTCAGATATTTTATTCCTCAAATGATTATCTGTGTCTCTTATCTTTCCTTTTACATTTTCCCATCTTTTTTTTTTTGAGATATGTTCTGGAAGACTTATTTGGCTCTAATACCCATCTCTTCTATGAGACTTCCCAATTTCAGCAATCATATTTTCAACTTATTTCTTGTTATCTGTTCTGGTTTTCTGCTTCTATTCTTACACTGTGGATATGCAATGTTTTCTTGAATATATCTAAGGACAGTACTTAGACTTTAAATTTAATTTTCTTTTGTTTTCTAACTTAACTGTTTCTTCCAAAGTCAGTTGTCCTTTTTGTTTATCTCATTGTTCTCCTCTATGTTGCTGATTTTCTTCTGCAAGTCTGGGGATACTTGGGTGCTTGTGTATATCTATGGATGAGTGACCAGGCAAATAATTCTGATTAGTTGCTGTGAGTTCTCTGTTGACTTCTCTGAATGGAAGGGTGAGTAGGGAGTTGTGTGTCCACAGGTGGAGTTTGTTGACTGTGCTTTGTTCAGGAAGGGCAATAAGCTGGCAATCTCCCCCACCCTTTCTCCCCTGGCACACTCCAATCCAAGTCAGAAGAAAGGAATACTTTCCTCTGGGAACCCAGACTCACACTAGTGGCTATAGCCCAGCCCAGCCTGTCGATTCAGTGTCTTTGGAAAAGAGCCTCCTGGTATCTGCCTGCTGGGAAGGGACCAGCTGCTCTGTGAGGGAAGAGGGAGGCATGGAGAAGGCAGAGGGGGCTGCTGCAGGGAGCTTGTTCACACACAGAACTCCAGTCACTCCGCCTTGTTTGCAGACCCCCATCTCACTTCACTCCCCCAGCTCAGCACCTCTCTAGGTTCCTTCGGCAATATGGGTGAGCCTCCACGCTCACCGCGCACTGCCCTGTCCCAGCCACCAACACCCTTCCATCCCCTTTCCACCTTCAGGAATTGTTTGTCTTCCCTCATCTGCTGGTGACCCTCTTTTCCCATTCTCTTTGCTGTGCAGGTTTATTCTCTGGGTACTTCTAGTCTTACAGTTCAGTGGGGTCGCAGGAGAGGGGGAGGTGACGCGTGTGTTCAGGTCTCCAACACACTCAGCTTGAGTTCAGGACAGATGTCTTGGTCCACATGCCCAATAATTCTCAAGCCTTTGGAGGCCTTCCACCACTTCAAAAGGCCACCCCTTACCCAATTTCCCCTGTATCCTTCTTAAAATTTGGAAACCAAAATTAGATACATTACTCTCCAGAGAGCTTGAGTAACACTGAATACTGAGGGTAAATTGCTGTCTTTAGCATCTTCCTGTGAATAGTATTTGTTAGCAGGTTATCTTTTTAAACGTCATGTCTGTTACGGATTCATTTTCAATGCATGATCTATAATGAACCTCAATCATCTTCTTATTGTTCTATTGTCTAGTAATCAGTTTCCCAATTTGTGCTGAAATACTTGAACATTCTTCGTCCTCCATACACCTCTTTATTGCTATTGAATATCACCCTTTTTGGATGAAATGGTTTTCAGTAAGGCAACCTCAGAAAAATAAGACTAACATACATGTAGTGAATATTGCAAAGACTTTAATATAGTTTTCTTGTGTAAAGTTATCAGAACACTTGTTAACTACATTACATTATTCTATCATTCTGCTCTTTGATAAAGAGATACATTTATGCTCTATAAGATGTGACATGTTTTCCTACAGTTGACATTGCAACATTGACTCATTGTATTTCATCTTCTTGCTTTGCCATCTCACCTCTAATTAGAATGTTTTATGGTGTGTGTGAGTAAAAAAACAAAACAAAACAAACCTAATGGCTTCACTAATATGCCAAACTCCTATACTCAAAATACAAAGAGAAGGAAAAACAATATCTTACTACCATTTACTCTATTTACTTGCATGTAAACAGAGTAAATATGACTCCACTAGATGGAAAGAATCGTCCTGATTCATTGTCCAAGTCATTGAATTTCTGAAAATTAGATAGCACAGCAAATTATTATTTCATGCTTAAGGGCAAAATCTCATATATTAGCATATTATTAGTATTAATAGTTAAGATGCCAGTTGTGATCTCCTTCAAATTATGATTTTTCATAGTATAAATGAGTTCTAGAACATTGCCTTCAAACAAAATCTCAAGCAGAACATAACTATAGAAAACATATGGAGGAAGAGCTGCTGTGATTGGAGGGCAGGTGGGGGATACTCAAAGATCTGTAAGCTTCACTTTTCTGGGGTAGCTCTTGAGAAACATCCACTGTACACGCCCTGGATCAGCCTATAATGGGCATCATGGTAGAGAAAATGCATTAAGATTAAACCACAAGCTCCTTTCAAAAGCAGGAAGGCAGATAGGTGGGTACTCAGAGAGATGGTAGCAGGATCCAGGGGAAGGAGGAGGCAAATCCGGATTTGGCCCAGCCTAAAGTGTATGCAGTTTCGCAGGGGTGGGGGCGTCGATGAAAAGGAAAACAAAGTTACAAAGAGAAAATGATTGAAGGCTTCCTAAGGCCCTGGAAGGGACCTGTGCAAGCCAGGGGTCTAAAGCTGAAGCTGCTCCAGCTCCATGGTCAATCTGCATTTTTTTTTTTTTTTTCCTGGAGATGGACCAGTGTTGCAGGGGAGGGGGCAGGGAGAGCCCTGGGGAGTGGGCTGGGGAGGCTGCAGAACAGTTAAGAAGCAGGGAGAGGGTGGGGTGGGGAGGACGAGGAATCTTCAGGTTTGACAGTGAGTAAAATTTCAGAAATCTTAATAAGTGGGGTTTCCATAAAGATTAGAGGTTGGGAACTAGATTGGAAAGAATCCAAGTGAGAGTGTTGGCTGTCAGGAAGTTTGCACAGCAGGGGTGAACAACCCACTCTCGGGTAAACAACCCACTCTCGGGTCTGATCTGGAGGAAGAGACCCAGGAAATGCCACGGCTTCCCTGCTCCCATCCCCTCCTGCCTCCTGCCTCACCTTTCCCAGGCTAACAGGGTTAACAGCATATGGAATGACCCCCCCCTTCCCCTGTATTTCATATGCCCCCACCAGCACCCCCAAAGTAACTTGGGTTCAACTAAAGATTTGCTCAAACTTTTTAATTTTCTATGGAATTTGATTAATTATGCCCACTGAAACACCAGGTGTGTTTTTCACCAAAAGATACGACGAGCACAAGGATCTACAGTAGAGGGAAAACCTCACTAGACCAAGAACTGGGACATCTGTGTGAAAATGGGAGTGGCCTTCTAAGGTTTTACTAATTAGTGACTCTTGGTGCCATTTTGATAGCAATTACTATCAAATGATGAGCATTTGATTACTACCAAATGATAGCAATTACTATCAAAAAGTGAGCATCTCTGGTTCACTGACATTTAAAATTCAATTTTGTCATGGGAGAAACAAGTTTTAAGAAGTCATCAGCACACTATTAAGGCTACACTAGTAGAGAGGAGTGTAAAAGATCTCAGGAGAGAGACTAGTATCCAATTTTTTTTAAGTTGATATAACTGTATGACCAAGAACAGTAACCCTAAGTTTCTGTCTCAGCGGCTCACTGTAATTTCCAGATTTTAACTAAGCAAGGAGTATACAGTTATCCAGGCTTAACAGAGCACTGTTATTCTAGGAAGTTCAAAGCACTTGAAAAATTCTTCGAGTGGGAACATGCACTCAAAGATCTTGCAAATAGTTCCTGGTTTTTCTGGGGGTGAAAGAAAATAGACTAGAATAACAAGCTCAGTGACGGGGGGTGGGGGGTGGGGTGACTGTGTTACTTGGAGCATTTCACATTGACCTCCCTGAGACACAGTTTCCTTTTTGGAAAGATGAGATTGGGCTAGAACTAACGTTCTATCCGTGCTTCTCAGACATTATTTTTTTCTTGCTTCCACATCACTCACATAACAATCCATTTCCAATAATAAAATTACTCATTACATAACCTGCCCAAGTATTCCAAATGGCCATGGCGGAAGGAAAGGGGAGGGATGGGGGATGGGTCTCAAAGGGAGCCAAACTGATCAAGAGGGGGATAGTAGGGTGGGTGCACTGTTTGAATCCCCCCCACACACACTCTGATATACACTCTAGGATCTCTCCTTCCCACCGTCCACTCCCATTTGTGAATTCCTGTTCTGACACTTCATTCACCATATAAGGAATAATTAAATGGATTGAAGAAGTCTGGCCTGAAGAAAGGGTGAAAGGGGGAGGGGGATATACACTACTGCTATCCTCATATGTTGAAAGCGCTGCCATATGGGGAAAGGCTTCAGGTTTTTAGGGTGATGACAACGGGCAGAATTAGAATCAAAAGGTAAAGGTTATACGAAGGTACATTTCAGCTCATTTCAATCATTTTTTCTAAATTCAAGTTGCCCCTAAACTGAAGGTTCTTCTTCAAGAAGCCCAAGGTCCCCATCCTTGTAATTATTTTAAGTAACGAAAATCTGTGATCAAGGAAGGATCAAACTAAAGGGCCCAATGTTCTTTCCATCTTTTTAGTGCTAAAGTTTGTGGGGCACTTTAGTTGTCAAAATGCTTCTACCCACTTGTCTTATTTGCCCTCAGAACAATCTCAGGTTATGTCCCCCATGTCTCCCTGATAAGGACATTGAGGCTCAGAAAAGTAAGTGACCTGCCCAAGGTAAACATAGCTACTGTCAGCAGAGTTGGGATTAGACCCTAAGTCCTCGAACTCCTAGCACAGACTTCCACCACTGTGCAGTGCTACCAGAACAGGATTCAGGATTTCCCTTTTTTTTTTAAATCCAGCAAAGGGTAGGGTTTGCTGGGAGCACACAGCTCCCCAGCCCATTGTTCTGAGACCCCTGCTTCTTAAGTAGGAACTGCTGTCCACAGCCCAAGTCAGTGCTGCTCTGCTGAAAAGCTGCCAGCCATGTGTCTCAACTCTGACACCTGGGGGCTCCTTGGACAGAATCCTCGCATACTTGGAGTTCTCCAAGGAGCCACCCACTGGCACCTTTAAACTGACACCAAGTTCTTAATTGCCAATCTGGGGGGGCATTCCGGAGCACATACATTTCTAATGATAGAAAAGGTGCTGAGCCTCCTATAAGAAAACAACTCTATTTGGGCCCTCAATCTATCTTCCTCACCAATTTTGATAAACTTGGCCCAAACTTCCCAAATCACAGTCTGTGTGATTGATTACTTTCTTGGTAATTTCTATAAATTTCCAATCTTCCTACCACTCAGGCCCCTCATCGCCACTCCTGGGTCCATAAGTTCTACTTCAATTTGGTCTTGAACTAGCAGGCTCACGTTATAATTTTCCACAAGGAAATCCATTTGCAGTTTGATGTTGAGAATTTAGCAACTTTACCGAAGACTTGACAGGTTACAGGGAGAAATTGTGTTGTAGACCACAGAACAGTCCCTCAGCTTGGCTTGTTCTGCCTGTTCCTTTGGCTTCCCTTCCCACAATCCATGGTCTGACCCTCTTCCTCACGCACACACCCTTTGCCAGTGTAGACCTATCCTTCCCTCTAATTGCTTTTCTCATGGGCGCAGCCCTTTCAGGCCAGTCTGTCTTCCCCAGCCTGTCTGAAACTAAGGTGAATAATATAGCCCAGTTTCATCACCCATGAGAGCACCTGCACAACTACTTCCTCTGATTTCATAAGGCTAACCTTCCCCCAAAAACCTCCCTTAAAATTAACCTAATTACCATGCCTGAAATTTTATTGATTAGACAGGATTAGTGGTTCTCAAATGGGAGTGGATTTGTCTTCTGTAATCCCCAGGGGGGCAGCTGGCAATATTTGGAGACATTTTTGATCATCACGACTGGGGGTGGGTGCTACTGGCATCTAATGGGCAGAGGCCAGGGATGCTGCCAAACGTCCTGCAATGCACGGGACAGTCCCCATGACAAAGAATTATTCATCCTACGTTGTCAATAGTGCTGAGATTGAAAAGCCTTGATTTAGACAATTGATCTAGTTGCCCTGTTTGAAATTCTGCCAATTAGGCAATAAGCAGCCTTATCAAAATGTGGGTAGGGGTGGGGAGCAGTATGCGTAACTTTAGTCAGATTGCTTTCTACCTAGTGGAAGTCAGTCTAAGATAATGGGAATTCTGTTAGGCAATTCCAGGGGAAGGAAGAGAGAGGGAAGAAGGGGTGGGGGAGGTCACGTTGGTGCATAAGGCATTTTAAGATAGGGCAGGTGGGGAAAGCACGGTGGCAGGCTTTGAACAGCTAGAAGGCTGCACCAGTGACCAAACTGGAGTGAGAAACGAAGCTGGCCACTCCCGCAGTCAAGTGAAAATATGCCACTGGAGAAGCATCATCATTAGGACAATTCACACGTGAGATACAAAACCGTGGTAACAGTGCTCACGTCTGGAAATGCCTATCCCTCTAGGTCAAGGCACTTAATTACTAATCAGATGAATATTTACTCTCTTCTCACATTTCATCATCCTTCTAAATTGGAGGAGCGGGGGAGGGGGGGAGCAGTTTGTTTTCAGTTGTGTTTTCTCCTTTTTCTTGAAGGGGAAGGATATGTTGTCAAAAATACGAACTCCTTCCTGGTTTTTATGATGGAGAAAACGGTTTATTTGTTTTACATTTGCATTCGCATTAAAACAGAAACAAGGGACAGTGGGTTGAGAGGCCTGGAGCTCTGCTCCCTCCCTGGGTTACTCAGGCGCTGCACGGGGCCTTTGGAGGGTCCCCCATGGCAAGATTCCCGGGTGCGCCCCCAGGCTCCGAGACAGGCGCACATCCTGTTTGGTTTGCGGCCCCTTGCGGAGCCCGAACTTCAAGGGCTATGGAGACAGTTGAGCGCCGCCGCGGATCCCAGCCAGTTTCTCTGGAACACAAGGATCTAAGGGACACCAGGGCCTGATCCAAGCCGCTGCCGTGGGGGGCTGGGCTCTGTTTCCCACCGGCAGAGCTCGCTGCCCCTCGGCGTTTCCGGCCGGCTGTGGCCCTGGTTCTCCTCCAGGGACTGGCTGCGCTGCTGAGACGACCCTGTTCCAGCCAGCACCCGCTTGCCTGATCCCGCCCCCGTGAGGGACCCCATGACACGGGGCTTTGCCTAAGGCCAAATGTGAGGACCAGGGACTAGGAACAACAACAACAAAAAAATCGCTGCTTTAAAATAGCACAAAAAGCTGCTGTTGTTCAGCCCCAGAAGTCTTCTGCCTTCTATGGCCAGATAAAAACAGAGATTGGGGTGGACACCCTGGACAGGATAGGGCACTTTTGCAAATAGGAAAACTGCCTCCAATATAGGAAGCAAAAGGCAAGTGTGCGTCTCCCGGGGCCACCTGCAGCCGAGGCTTTCGTTTGGCTGCGCTGCCTTCTCCCCGCACTGCGTTCTCTGGGTGCTCAGCAGAGATTGCCCTGGGGGTCGGCGTTTGCCCGGGTTTCTCAAAAAAAGCCACTGAAGCGATTTGTTCAAACACCACAATTGCATGGAACTTTGAATAGGAAGCGAGATACAGTATGTTAGTATAGGCTGGAATGAAATAGTGACACATCCAGAGTAATTTGGGCAGATAATAAAAAATATATTTACAGCCTCCCCCTCCCCAGCCCTGAGGATCTGGGGGAAGGTGCGGATGTGTTGGACTTCCTCACCTGGACTGGTGTTGATGTTGTCACAAACATTGGGACTGGCGGTTTGATGTGCTGAGCCCTCGATCATGGGACTGGCCCTTAGGAAGCTCGTTACTGCGAAGGAGAGGCTAAACTTGCATATAATTGTGCCTAAGAGTCTCCCCCTGAGTACCTCTTTGTTGCTCAGATGTGGCCCTCTCTCTCGCTAACTGAGCCATCGGGACAGGTGAACTTGCTGCCCTCCCCCCTACGTGGGACCCGACTCCCAGGGGTGTAAATCTCCCTGGCAATGCAGAGTATGACTCCTGGGGATGAATGTAGACCTGGCATCGTGGGACTGAGAGTATCTTCTTGACCAAAAGGGGGATGCAAAATGAGACGAAATAGTTTCAGTGGCTAAGAGATTCCAAATGGAGTCAAGAGGTCACTCTGGTGGACATTCTTATGCACTATATAGATAACACCTCTTAGGTTTTAATGTATTGGAATAGCTAGAAGTAAATACCTGAAACTACCAAACTCCAACCCAGCAGTCTGGACTCCTGAAGACAATTATATAATAATGTAGATTACAAGAGGTGACAGTGTGATTGTGAAGACCTTGTGGATCACACCCCCTTTATCTAGTGTATGGATGAATGGAGGAATGGGGATAAAAACTAAAGGACAAATGGGGTGGAATGGGGGGATGATTTGGGTGTTCTTTTTTCACTTTTATTTTTTATTCTTGTTCTGGTTCTTTCTGATGTAAAAAAATGTTCAGAGATAGATTGTGGTGATGAACGCGTAACTATGTTATCATACTGTGGACAGTGGATTGTATACCATGGATGATTGTATGGTGTGTGAATGTATTTCAATAAAACTGAATTTAATAATTAAAAAAAAAAAAAAAAAAAACCGACTGAAGGGTTCAAATGAACTCTTCCACTCAGCCTGGCTTGGGAGAAGGAGTGGGGCAAGAGAAGGAAGAAGTGTCCTTCTAGTTCCTTCCCAGATGTTAGTTCCCAGGAATTCGTTACATCCCTTGTTTATTGCTATAGGCTTTCTCCAATATGTGGATCCCCTACTGCAGAAGCCCAGGACTCCCAAACACCATGCAAACAGTGGAGGGCTTTGTATTAGTGTCCCAGCTGCTAAAGGAAATGCCACCCAATGGGTTAGCTTAAAAACAGGAATTCACATCTTCAGGGGCAAGAACGCTTGCTTCCTCCTGGGGTGGGGTCAGTATCTTCTGACCCGCCAGCAGTCTTTGGGGTTCCTTCACTTTCCATCACATGGCAAGGCACATTGTGGCGTCTTCTCCTCTCTCTTTCGGGTTCTGTTGATGTCCAGCTTCCGGCTGCTCCCGGTGGCTTCTCCCTTTTCCATGTCCAATTTCCTTTGCTAATTATAGGACTTTAACCATATTGTTTAAGGCCCACCCTCACTGGGTTTGAGCACACCTTACTAATAACATCTTCAAAGCTCATATTTACAAATGAGTTCACGCACAAGACCAGGGGTTGGGACCTGAACATGCCTTTTGTGGGGGACATGATTTGATCCCCAACAAGCTTATTAAGCAGAGACACTCATTAGCCATAGGACCAGAAAGTGTAGGACTTCAGGAAGGGACTTCAAGACATCAAGAGGCAGACGGGGAAGGAACGAGCCTTTTCTCTGCAGAGCATGATTGTTTGCATTATAGGGGAATCTGGCTTATGAAGAACGGTGGGAGTAGAAAGAGGGTTTATGAGTTATTTGAATTCTCTAAGCTCAAAAGATGGCAGAAGAACGCAAGGACGGAAGTGGGGTCAGGGAGGAGGGGCAGATTGTAAATGACATGATCAAGGCCTAATTCATCACATCAATACAAATTGTTTTTAATTATGCACACAAATATTCTTTAAAAAAATTTTTAATCACTTTATTCCTACCTCCAACAAATTAAATTGTCATCTTTCCCAGGATGTCTTCTATACTCTGTGATCATACCTGACTCCTACATAGGCATTAGAGGAACAATTTTGTATTGGATTTATTGGATTTATAATCTTTCAAATCATAATATTAATGGATCCAGTATAACCCATCATGTCAATATTACAATGTAACCAGTCCGTCTCAGTTGGACATCGCTCCAGCTTTCCACTATCATTAAGGTAAATAGCACTGAAATACATATTTTTTTTTTTCTTAATTCCTCTCTTTTAGATTAATTCTTTAAGAATATTCCCAGAGTAGGATTAATGGACCTAAGTGAATCATTTCAAAGACTAGCATTTCTTGAGAAGTGATTGAATACCTAAGGCTGTAATTAACACCACTACTACTAATTACTGATACCTAGACAGTGTCTTGGGTTCAAAACCCTTAACAAACATATCCAATTAATCTTTTTTTTTATTAAATTCAGTTTTATTGAGATACATTCACACACCATACAATCATCCATGGTATACAATCAACTGTCCACAGTATGATAACATAGTTATGCGTTCATCACCACAATCTATCTCTGAACATTTTCCTTACATCAGAAAGAACCAGAACAAGAATAGAAAATAAAAGTGAAAAAAGAGCACCCAAATCATCCCCCCACCCCCCTCCATTTGTCCTTTAGTTTTTATCCCCATTTTTCTACTCATCCTCCAATTAATCTTAAAAACACCTCTTGAATAGTTGAAGGTCACAGGGATATCCTTGTTTTGTTCCTGACTTTAGAACTACACTGTTTTAATTTCCCAACATATGAGATTTCCTGGTTGTCTTTTTGTTATTCATTCCTAGCTCCACTCTGCAGTGGACAGAGAATATTATCTGTATGATTCCAATTATGTGAAATTTGTTGAGACTTTTTTAAAGTCCAGCATATGGTCAAATTTTACAAATTTGTAAATGTTCCTTCTGTATTTAAAAATGTTATGGTTTCAGGAACCCTGCAGACATTTTCAGTTCTGTCTTTTGTCTCTTAAAACACTGTAAGCAGAGACGTCCTGCAGTCTGCGTCTCATGGTTTCAATATCTGAAGTCTCTGAAGGTCTGTTTCTATGGTTTCTGATGGTTTCTTTGCATGACTGATCCATTTTGACTGCAAGATGCTCAGTGCCATTGAGACACTGACAAAATCTGAGGTCTTGGGAGGGAAATCCATTACTTCTCTGGGCATCTCGGGACATCACCAGTCCAAGACCACTTTCAGCTAACTTCACTATTTGAGGATTTGTTCGTTTGTTTGTTTTTCTTGGCTGTTTAGGCACTGTGAATCTAGACAGTGAATCCACAGGAAAACTGGCATATGGCCACAGCCAGGCAGGGCCTCTCCCCCACCCCCATTTCCACCCATGTTCTGCAGCAACCTAGCAGTCGTTTGGCTGGGGGTAGGAGGAAGGTTTATTTCTCACCCACCTTTATCTGCGGGTGTAGCACTGTGGTGTCCCACGTTTGTATGGGGGTGCTCCCCACATGTCTCTCTCGCTTGGCAAAGACTCCTCCTTTGCTGGGATCCATGAACCCCTCAGGGACAGGCATCCTGCGTGTCCTACTCACTTCTCTGTAGGTTTCTTTGGCCATAACCCCACCATTCCTGACTATCCTGTCACCTCTTTGATGCGTTTAGGAAGCCTTTCCCTTAATATTTATTCCGGATTTTAATTTATTTTCAGACGGTGTTCTACTGTTACTCCAAGAGTCTCTATTTCTAATCTGTGTCCTGAAGGTGATCCACTATCACTGGAAACAGTTGTCTCCCCGTGGTTCTCTGGTTAAGGCTATCAAGCGGCACACGATAAAAAAAGGGTCCTTGAGACATTTGGTTTTTTTTTCAGTGACTCAATATTCGTGAACACCTTTGCCCTCCAAAAGCTGAATGATTTGAAGTAATCTGATTCTAAACTAAACAGTATCTGAGGAATGAGAATCAAGTTAAGATTGTATGGTTTGTGAATAAAACTATTAGAAAAAAAGCAACCCCCGTTTTGGTATGTTTTAGAGCTGTTTAAAAATAAAAAATATAATTAAAAAAAATCAAGTTAGCTGCCTGATTCTGAAACTGATTGCCTTTTGTGGCAGGTCAGGGGACACGGGTTCAGGGAACATGAAAATCAAACCTTAAAGTTATAGTCAGAGAACCTATAAACATTATAAATATTAAGAATTTAATTAAAATATACTATATACCAATTACTATATCATATGGTCTTCATATATTCAGGATTTCACTTGGTGGCATTTCTAGTAAACACAATATTAATGTGTTTGGACCAAAACACTAATTAATAATGCTAAAGCTGGAGCTGAATGATAAGGTATCATCTGGATGATCAAGGCCAAAAGAGGCTTTGGTGTTAATTTTCTGCAGAGTCTGAGTAGAAATCAAGTAACATCAAACATCCAAACCTAGCCCAATATTTTAAAAACATTCTGTACTTAATAAAAATTTCACTAAATACAATATGGTGTCTTGGATTGGTTCCTGAAACAGAAGAAGGACATTAATGGACAAACTACTGAAATACAAATAAGGTTTGTAGAATAATTAATAGTAAGAATCAAGCTTGGTTTCCGAGTTTTGACAAATGTACCATGGCAATGTAAGATGTTAATAATGTGGGAAACTGGGTGAGGGGTATACAGGACCTCTCTGTACTATCTTTGAAATGTTTCTGTCAATCTAAAATTATTCCAAAATAAAAAGTTTATTTTTAAAAATCATTTTAAAAATTTATGTCAAGGAAAAATGGGTTATTAATAAACTAGAGGGTCCCTAAAGCCTCTTTAGCTGTGTTGTTCTATGATTTGCTTTCCATGAAGGGGGGGTGGGTAATGAGAATTAAATTGGATTGACATGAAATGTCTTACATTAAATGGAGAAGGTTGATTTAAAATAGCTTGCTTTTAAACTTCGATGAGATTTTATAGAACTTTCATAATACTTTTTTTAATATCTGACATATAATATTGACCATTGATTTAAAAAAAAAAAGATGCTAGAATAGTTGTCAGTTCTGGTCAGTCTTCTGGGAGTGTGTTTGGATTAAAATTCTTTTATGGTCTCCTGATCAAGTGCATCACTGGGTTTTTAAGCAATTTTTATGGTGGTAATACACACGTATCATTGGATTTTCTATTTTTAGTTATTCTCATCCCCAATGGCCCTGGGTTTTGAAACAGATTAGTAATAGAAACTATTTGAGTTGGAAAGGCTTTACAAATCATCCTCTAATTCTATCAAAAACAAGGAAACTGAGGCCCAGGGAGATCAAATGACCATTCCAAGATCTCCCAGTTAGTCACCGTAATGAACATAGTTTCCAGTTATCTAGCCAGGCTTCTTCTCTGGAAACTGCACCCCTGACCTGCCCCAAATCACATGGCCAGCAAGTGCTTTCAAACACTGAAGCATCACCCACGACTGCCCTTAACTGAACCAAAATGTGCTAATCGGTTCCCTTGCAGAAATTTGAAGTTAGGAAGAGAGACTGTCTCTGCCACTCTGTCTTGCTGCTGGAGGTGCAGAGGCCTCTGTCTGCAGAAGGGAAAGAGTCCAGACAGCAAGAGAGAAACAAAGACCAGGCCTGCCCCACCCTGCCCTGGAGTCCAGCACTCACACCAGCATATCTGCGTGGCACCGGCTCTTTTTTAATGCAAGCTTGTTCCCTTACTTCCCTTGGTTGGTTTCCCTTACTTCCACCCAGACCTAACAGGGAAATGACAGGGCCAGGGGCAGAGCACTGCTCATGACTCCCGTGGTTGGGGATGATGATGCTAGGGTTTGAGGACACGCATGCCACTCATGGGCCAGGCAAGCAAGCTTGGGGTTCACTCACCCCAGAGGGGGCTTATGCACACCCACCCTATGCGATGCTGCATGTGGAGCTGGGCAGAGACCATCAGATGTGTGTGTGTGCATGCTTGTGTGTGTGTGTGTGTGTGCATGCACGTGCATGCATATACGTGTGTGATTATAATTCAGTTTCCCTGTTTGGCAATGACTATAGGATGTCCTTTCCCCTCACTTCTTCCTAGGGGCCCCTTCTTCTCTCACTGCCTGCCCCTTCCTTAGCTCTGCATTTTCCTCTCCTGCTTCTTCCCATTCACCTCTCAATCCTCTTATCCTAGGAACAAGACACAGAACTTCATTTTTTAATATTTTATTCATCTGATAAATATCTACTGAGCTCTCACAGGCACACTTATGGCTTCCATAGATCTTAATGTCTAGAAGGGAGAATATACAAATTCACAGGTAACTACTATAGTTTGATGCAGTAATATAAGTTCGGTGCTGTAAGGGGAAGTTATCAGGGTGTTTGGGAGCATAAGGGAAGGCACATAACCCAATATGTGGATCGGGGGAGACACATCTAGTAGATCCCAGAAAGTAAACTCAAAAAACAAGCTTATAAAATAAAATTAGTAACTTGAGAAAAAAGGGAAAAAGAAAGGAAACAAGCTGAGGTCATAGTGGCTGAGAGAGATCCCAAATAGAGTGGGGAGGCTATCCTGGAGGTTTCCCTTATGCAAGCTCCAGATAGACATCCCAAATGGCCACAGTACGCCATGCCCATACCAAAAGTAGTTCCCAAATACCTAGGTCCCTACCTGAGATTCTATAAAAGATTCACTCACTGAGTTTTATCTCTCAGAAACTTAAATCCACCAGAGTGTTCCTATGCCAGACAAGTCCTAAAACCCAAAGGCAATGGCCTCTTTAAGATCAACCATCAGATGCAGGCCCCTTCCCCATACTGTCGACACCCCCTTTCAATATGAACAAGTTAGGGTGCTCACGGCCTAGACACCCCTGAAGATGGAGAAAGAGATTAAGTGAGAGGAAGATGCAGCAACAAACAAGATAAGATTTAACAAAGGTCTATAAATACTGAAACTTTATATATATATATATATTTAGATATTTAGATGCTGGGGTATTGGTATTGGAATAGCTGGAAGGAGGTAAATGACATGGTAGAACTGTAACCTATAACATTCTTTGAAATTTGCTCCATAGCTACTTGTTGAACTGTCTTTGAAAGCCTTCACCTTTCTGTATATATCTTATATTTCATAATAAGGAAAGAACTGAAACTGTGGAACTGTAATCCATAAAAATTATTGAAATTACCTATATTACTGCTTATCGAGCTGTTCATTGAAAGTTGACACCTTTCTGTACGTATATTTTACAACAATGGAAATAGAAGAAGTTGGTGACCTGTGACATTTTTTGGAATTTTCTCTCCACTTATTAAATCATACCTTAAAAGTTATTACTGTTATGTATATATGTTAACATTCACATTAAAAAATGCATTAAAAAATTAGCGTGCTACAGATGACATAAATTTTGCACCAAATAAATATCTCTTCTTTTCATCTAAATAAATAAATAAAGTTAATAGCGACAAAACCTTGTACAACTCTTAGGAGTCTAAACCTTACTTTAAAAAAAACTACAAAAATCTAAGAATATGTGGTATAACTCATTGGTCAAGATTCTCAGGGAAAATGTCTCCATTTTTTATCTCCCTTAGCTCATAACAATAGTTGCTTCATAATTAAATAGATTAAAACTGTGGAGTTGTTGCTTAAAGAGAGGCAAAATCAATCTTCTTTAAGGTGATAATTGATTAAGAGTCCCATAAATGGTAACTTCATTTGCCCTGGCTTTTTAAAAATGTCATCCATGTAGAGGGGCTGGGATGCATGTGTTAGGTTTATTTCCTAAAGAAGGAAATAAAAGTCATCCATCCATTGTCCTCTGTGGTCAGTGAGGGCCCCGGGATCCCGGGCATGATGATAACACGACTGTCCTGAAGCTACTCAACACTTAATCCCCCAGCTGCTCACACTTGTGGCCTTGGCATCACCAACAGCCTTCCCATATTTTAGCTTCGGTGAAGTTGGACTACCCAGAGTTCACGGTGTGAGCACTAGAGCTCAATATTAAATTTGTTAATTGCAAATTAATAAATCAGCAGTCTGGGGTCCGCCCCAGCCTCCTAGGTGCAGTCTGTTTTGCAGGGCTTGGCACTCCTGGGTGCAGGCTGCGTCCCTGGGCCTCCCAACCAGAAGGTCATAGCAGCTCCAAGGAGGCTGTGGGGACCCCCAGTGAGGCCCACCCACTCCAGCAGGCCCCACTCCCACCTTTCTCTCTAGAGAGTTCTATAGCCACCACCCAGACGTGGTTGCTGTCAGTGCACTTCCATCTGGATTCTTCTGTGTATCCTTAAACCTATTTGCAATAGGTTGAAACTGGATAAAAGAAATCTGTGTTGTGCTTTTTCCAGTTAGTGTTATATCACGAATATTTTCTTGTCATTAAAAAATCTCATGTTTAATGAAAAGACTGCATAACTATCCATGATGTTGCTGTTTACCTACCAGTTCCCTTAGATTATCTCCAATTTTTCACTTTTATGAGTAAGTTCTTCGATGTGTATAAATCCTTGTCCATGTTTCAGGTTATTTCCCCAGGATAGATTCCAAGGAGCTACTGGTTAGCTGACTGTTCTGGCCTTGGAAAGATCTGATCTTGTTAAGACCATGTTGAGAACCAAAACTTAAAAAAAAAAAAAAAAAAAAAAAACTTAGTTAAAAAAAAAAAAAGCTTAGTTTAAAACTGGGTCCATGTCATGATATCATGTAGTTGATGATGATTTTTCTGGGATAATAATGTAGTTCAGGAGGGGTATGTCTGATGTTTTCAGAGCCTCTACCACAGGGGCCCACCATCAAGTCATATCAAATATGCATATTAACTGAGTGGCTCATCAGTTAAAGGTTTGGATAGATGAGTCATAGGGAAACTGCTGGGATACCTTATTTGGGTCCATTTTAATTTGACCATGTGTATCAATAGATGGCCTTCAAACCAATAGGAATATCCATATTATTGTAAAAATACCTTAATCACCACTTACTCTTTCCAGTTTTGATTTTGCCCTCAGTTCAGACTCCATCTGTGTAAGCATGACCAAACTGTACAGAACAAACGCCTCCATCCTCTTGGTTGATTGGCGATAACGCTAAGCATTGTTGTCAGAAATTCCTCAGTAGATGGGGCATAGAGACAGCCTTCAAGAAATGGAAAAGACTCATAATCTGAAAAAAAAAACAAAAAACCACTCCCCGCGTCCCAGGTGGGGACCCTTCAATTACATCAATACCATTATTTCCATCATTATCCATAGCAGCTCTTTATTGAGCATCTACTGAACACTAGGTTTGTCCTAGCTGTTTTTGACCAGCAACAATCACAGGGTAAAGGAAATTATTTAATAGAGTCCCTCTGAATATGACATAAATTTTATAGGCTAAGAAATCTTACGTCTTAAGATGTAGGCTACATTTTTTGGTAGTAATGGTTACATCTATTTTTGCTGGATATATGTAGCTTTGTGAAGTTAATACTTGTGAACAGTTCAGGGTTAAAATAAATTATCTCTTTGCCAAGCTCAGGCAAGTTTTCAGTTGTCATCCCATCAACAATTTCATTAGCCTGCAAAGTCTTCTGCAAAACTTCTGAAGCTCATTAGACCCGGTTAAGTACAGTGAAACTGAGCTACCTAAAGCACAATGACAGGAAAGGGTCATATTTTGATTTTTATTCACATCTTATCTTTCCCACATCTGATTCAATCTAAGCTTAGCTGAGTCTCTTTCAGACTGACAGCCACTAAACCATGCTAATATGCAGAACACGATTACTCATAAAATGTCACATTCCCATTCTTCATTTATTTCCAGTGGAACAATGGCTCCCACTTACTAATTCTGCACTACAAAGTTTTCTGTAACTAATACTTGTAACGAAGACTAGAATTCTGAAATGAAAATAATATTGCTATTTTCTTATTAACCAACTCCTCTAATCATGTCATCTCCAAAATTATGCATGTGGTTTCAACAAAAATAAAATGACTCATCAGATAGCCTAGCATCACCTTTACTTCACTTGTCTCAGAAAAAAAACCCATGCCAATCAGATATAAAGCAAAAGAGAGGAATGGCTTAAACCTTTCTATAACTAATCCTCAAGTCAATTGAAAAAAAAAAAGTTCTAATGAACACCTGCCACCTAGGCTGCAAATAAAAAAAAAATGGAGTTTTCCAAATTATGTAAGGTATTTAAAGATAGAGAAAGGGAATAAGGAGGGCATGAAGAAAGGAAGGGGTTAAGGAAGGAAAGAAATAGGGGGAAAGTGGTAGGAAGGAAGGGAGGGGGAGGGAAGGAAGGAGGGAAGGGGCGCATGAAAAAGGAGAAAGACAAAAGGAAAAGAGAAGGAGAAGATGGGGGAAGGAAGGAAGCAAGCAAAGAAGGAAGAAAGGGAATGACAAAAGTTAACTGGAGGAGAACTTCTTTAACCTTACTCATGAGTTTTCTCCCTCTGTAACTGGATCTATGGAGGAGTGGTCATCAAAGTGGTGTTACTAAGCTATTCAAGATCTCTTAAGGAAATACCCATTGGAGCAGGGAGACTTTCCAATTCTTCTTTGTTATTCTTTCACTTATTGTTTGAAAAGCCACCACGGGCTATTCTCTCCCTCTCTTTTTTTCCCCCTTTAGCTTGGATGCCATGACAACTGCCACGTGATCTGCAACAAACACAGCCAGTCTCCAGGGCTTTGCATAAAGGTTTGAGCTGACGAGATGCCTTTCTTTGAAGGCAGCAGGGACGGCTGTATTGTTGGAGATGCACCGAGCCTCCCAATTGACTTTTGCCTGTGGCAGTCAGTACCTACAGCAGAAATGGAATAAAGCCTATCAAGATCACAGGGAAAAGGTAGGAAAGACCTTACGTTCCGCCCCAGTGACTTCAGCTTGTTCAGAAGGCAGAGCGCTCCCCCCCGTTTCACAGGTGGGAGTTGAAAGGAGGAAGGTTAACAAGCATTCCCACCCCATCAGTAACCATGGGGAGGCCTGTGTCCCAGACAGTCGCCTTCAGTTCGCCATCTCTTCATCTGCAGGGCCGGAAGGCTCCGCAATCAACCCACTGAAGCCCTCTGAGGTCCATGTCCCCACCCCCACCCCCATCCATCCTTCCTGCAGTTCATTCCTGCTGCTTCTCTCTGCAAGGAGTAACTGCCAAGGCAGAGAATTCCAGCACATCCTCTGCCCCGGGAGATCTCACAGGCATGTAATTGGTCTCTGTGGTCGGAAATGTTGCTTTACTGTTTATAGTCTCCTGCAGAGCTGGCGTCATCAGCCTGGGCCATCAGGGCTCCTGCCGGGTCCTGGTGAGCCGGCTTGGCCTCCCCAGTCCAGACAGCCCGTCAGATCTGACCCGGGGCTCTAGGTTCCAGCAACTTGGCAGCAGAAGGAGCAGAAACCGAGCTGAGCCGATAAGCAGCTGTGCCACTCAGCCCCTTTGTGCACTGCCATCGAAATAAAGTGCACATCCGTCCTCTCCACCGGCGAAGCAGGCCCATTGATGACACCCAAACTGGCTACACACTGATCTCTTTGAAAAGTGGCTGCTTTGCATTCACCCCTGAGCTTTCCATTGTGTTCTAATCCTTCACAGTTATGCTGCTGTGGAGCCCATGTATTGAGAGCTAAGTCAAGACTTTTAAATTATGGATAAATTTCTTTCTCTGCTGCAGACAGAGCACAGCTAGCAGGGCAATACCCGGGAAATGCCAGGGCTTTCCTTGGAAACCAAAAGGTAATTTTCAGTTTGTGGATGTCATGATTGGAATGACATTTCCTAACAAGGTTTGTAATATATGCTATCCATATAATAAAAATTCCATTAAATAGATTATGATTTTCCATGTGCCATGTTCTAGGACCATCCTATTGTTAATTATGACATATGTTTATTTCACAAATGACCCCAAATTATCTTAAGGCAAAAAAGATCCAAGGGGTCCTTTCTCCTATCAAAACAGTATACTCCAACAGAGACTAAAAGCCAACTTTTATCTTCATTAGGAGATACACATTATTATTTCTATTTATTTAAGACAGATATGGAAGTCATTTGATAATATCCCCATGTAGTTCCAAAATGGCCTACCATGAGTCTTCTGCCTACACAATGTTTTTTTTGACAACCTCAGTGGAGTTACTCTGGCTAAATAATATTCAGCTTATATCTCTTTATGTCTTTGTTGATCAAAATCAAAACATTTTTAAGAAGGAGTGTTTGATTTTGAGTCTGGGAATGGGGGCATTTCCTTTGCTGATGATCTTAAACTATCCCTCCAGGGAGAAAGTAAACAGAAGACTTTTGTGGGATAGTGAAAGGGCATTGAAAGGGCAAGATGTAGGCAAATATTTCTTCCTCCCAGGGGTTCTGCCTTCCTGGGTTGCAGATACCAGAAAGTGATCTCAGAGGGCAGCAAAGCAGTTAAACTTACACAAGGGCTCTCATTTTGCTCCAGCCACACTTGCCCTCTTGCTGCTTCTGGAAGAAACCAAACTCAGCTCCTCTCCAGCATTTGCCCTTGCTGTTCCTTCTGCATTGAACATTCTCTAACAGCACACATGGCTCACTCCTTCCCTTCCCTCAACTCTCTCCGCAAGAGAAGTCTTCTCTGCCTCCTCTCTAAGAAGCACTCCCCCATCCCTCTACTACATTGTGTATCTTTCATATTCATGACTTACATAACATTATCATTTGTATCTTGTTTGTTTCTTCCACTAGAATATAAGCTCTATAACCATGACTTTCTCTTTCACCATGATAGTCTCAGCACCCAGAACACATAGTAAGCACTTAATAAATAGCTGTTGAATAAATGAATGAAAGTCAGGGAAAGATTGAAAATAGGGTATATGGCACTAATACATTTAAACCAATCACCATTACATCTTTGAATAGTCTACAAGACTATAGACTCCATAGGCGTTTTGTTCATTTTTGTATTCCATGGTCAAAGATAGTCCCTGTCATGATAGGTAGACAATAAATACCCCAAATTTAAGCAAATAAGTCTGCTGTATGCCCAGGAAACTGTATGATAAAGAAGGTTTGAAATAGTCATTGTGGAAAAGTTGTGATATTGACAGTAGACACATTGCCCCAGATGTGGTTGTGAACATAAATTCAAAATAGCATTAACGTACGCATTTCCACAGTTTTCTCCAGCAATGCGCAGTCACTTGGGTCTAAGAATGGAGCTGATGAAACAACCCAGTGTTGGCTTATTGCCTGCAAAAGAAGGGCAGTGAGGCGAGGGAGTTGAGCATATCAGCAAGAATGTGGTCGAAGTGATGGACCATGGCATCTAAACCGAAAGGGATGAAGTGAAGGCAGAGGAGCCAATCAAGAAGGATGGAGAAGAGGGTTTTACAGACAGGAAGTTAAAATAAGGTCAAGGAATCAGTCCTGAGTATAGCTGATTAAGAAAGCTAGAAGACTAGAGGACTGTGGGTGAAGAGTGGGAACCCCTGAATGTACAGTTTTGGAAACGGAGCAGCTGCAGGTGATGACAATGGCCTGGATGGGCCTGGCAGGGTGGTGGGAGAGGAGTGGATCTGTCAGTGGATATAAAGAGGGCAGAGAATTTAGAGTGCAGGGAGCTGGAAGTGTTGTGTACATGGTTGTGGAAATCATTCACAAAGAAGTGGGGTGAAGAGCAAGACTGGGATTCAGATATCATTGGTCCCACTGAATGAGCAACAATTATGGACTGATAAGTACAAGGAAGGGGTGAGGAAGAGTGGAGGGTATTAGAGTGACACTGCCTGGCCTGTGAGGGGTAGGGTCCATCCACAAGGGTGGAGGAGCAGTGCCTGGAAACAGCAGTGAGGGAGAACAGAACCCCTCTACCATCCCAGATTTCACCAATTGGCAACTAAAACCTGAATTAATGCACAAATTCTCCCATATTAAGAGTAGGGGGAATTGGCTTTTTAGAATAACTTAGATTATATTGTTTGGCTGAGAAACTTTGGAAATATAAGGGATTTTGATTCAATGGAGAGGGAAAAAAAAAAAGACCTGTGGAGAACACCATGCCCAAAAGCTTCTAATGGCTCCCCTCAAATCAAGAATTAAGTACCTCATCCTCAGCCTGGCATTTCAGCAGGGTGCTCAACCTTAAAACAAAGTACTCTTCCAGCGTTTCCCCCGACATCATTTGCCAGGCTGCTCTGACAATTACCGAGCAATGGGTTGTCTTAAACAACAAGGATTTATTGGCTCATGCTTTTAGAGACCAGAAGTCCCAAATCAAGGTGTCAGGATGGCTTCTCAACCAAGCATTGAAAACTGAGTCACATGGCAATGTCCCTAGGCTTCTCCTGGTGGCTTTTCTCTGCCTCACTGGGTCGAAATTCCTTCTGCTTATCAAGGCCTCCAGAAATACAAATTAAAGTCCATTCAGTTGGGCCACAGCTAAGTAGGTTCTTAGAAGGTCCTGTTCACACAAGAGTCTACACCTTAACTGATAGCATATCTTCCAAGGGTCCCATTTACAAATGGGTTCATACACACAGGAATGCAGATTAAGATTAAGAATATATCTTTGTTGGGGAACATGATTAAATCTACCATACCCCCATCACTCCCCTACATGTATCTGACATTGCAGTCAGGTTGGTTGTTTCCCTCACAGTTTTGCCTCTGTTCTTTTGCTCACTGTGCCTTCTCAAGAAATGCCTTCTTCCCTTACACATGCTACCTAACCTTCCACGCCCATCAATTGTCATACCCTTTCTGAAGTAGTTTTTTGTGCCTCTTTTTTATGATACATCATATTCTCCCTTTTACTCAAACTGCTTATATCTGTGTCTTCTTTAGTGAAATGCTTCTGATAGCCAAGAACAGAGACTCACTCCAGTTACCCCAAGTAATGAGACATTTGTTATAAGGAAACATGAATATCAACCAAAGTCTTGCTCTTGCGGGAACCCAGGGAAAGGTGCACAAACAGGGAATGGAAAGAGTTTGATGTGTGGTGGAGTCATGGGTGAAAAAGCAGGCACGTGATCGTTGGATCATATTGTAAGGCTATGTTTAGCTTTGTAAGGAACTGCCAGACTATCTTCCAAAGCAGCCGTACCATTTTGCATTCCCAGCAGCAATGAAGGAGAGTTCCCATTGCTCCGCATCCTCACCAGCATTTGGTGTTGACAGTGTTTTAGTTTAGCCATTTTTATGGGCTTATAGTGGTATCTGGTATCTCATTGTTGTTTTAATTGCAATTCCCTGATGGCATTTGATGTTGTACATCTTTTCAATATGCTTATTTGCCATCCGTATATATTCTTTGGTGAGGTGTCTGTTCAGCTCTTTTGCCCATTTTTAAATTGGATTGCTTGTTTTCTTGCTGCTAAATTTTAAAAGTTCTTTGTATATTTTGAATAAACATCCTTTATTGGATATGTGTTTGGCAAATATTTTCTCCCAATCTCTGGCTTTCATTCTCTTTTCGTTCTCTTAATGGTGTCTTTTTGTTCTCTTGATAGTGTCTTTCACAGAGAAGAAGTTTTAAATTTTAATGAAGTCCACTTAGCAGTTTTTTTCTTTCACAGATGATACTTCTTGTGTTGTTTCTAAATAGTCATCACCAAATCCAAGGTCACCTAGATTTTTTCTCATATGTTATCTTTTAGATATTGTATAGTTTTGCATTTTACATTGAGGTCTATGGACCATTTTGAGTTATTTTTTGTGAAAAGTCTAGATTAATTTTTTGCATGTGGATGTCCCGTTGTTCTAGCACCATTTGTTGAAAAACACCCTTTCTCTATTGAATTGTCTTTGTTCTCTTGTCAAAGATCAGCTGATACCTTTTACGTGGATCTATTTCTGGGATTCCCATTCTGTTCTGTTGAGCTATTTGTCTATTCTTCGGTCAAAACCACACTGTCTACACACTGTCTGATGCAGCTTTACAGTAAGCCCTGAAGTCAGGTAGTGTTGGTCCTCGATTTTCTTCTTCTTTAACACCATGTTGGCTATTCCGGATCTTCTGCTCTTTGCTACAAACTTTAGAATTAGTTTGTCAATATTCACAAAATAATTTTCTGGGATTTTGATTGGGATTGCATTGACTCTAAAGATCAATGTGGGCAATTCTTTTGTGAATTACTTTCACTTACTGCTGTGTGTCTCATTACGGATGCCCCTATAAATCAGGATTTTTCTGTTTCTGATTCTGCTGCTAACTGCCTCATTCTCCCCATATTCCCTAATCCAAAATCAATACAATATAGTTCATCTCTATTTGAGTACATCATTTTACATCAGACCATTTCAAAGGGTGCCCAGCACCTCTGCATTAGTGTTCTTTATGTCAGTCTCTACCACTGGCCCAGGCAGCCATAGTAGTGGTCAGAGTCACCTGGTACTGAACTTGACTCTGTAGGCCTGCTCCAAGAGAAGGCATCAGGAATTCTCTTAGCAGAGGCTTTGGTCATGGTAGACACCATGACTGGCATGTTTGAGACAGTGCATTACCACTCTTCCTGTTTATGTGGCTTAAACAATAATAATCACTCAAATTTAGGGACTGCTGCTATATGCTAGACATTGTTCTTAGTGTTTTACCTACATAACTCATTTAATCCTCCTAATGAACTAATGAGTTGGATATTATAGTTATCCCTATTTTACACAGGACAAATGTGAGGCTCGGTGCCCATGCTCTTAACCAACAAACTATTTTGTTTATTTCTTTAATCACAAACTGTGTCTTTCTTGACTTATGAATTTTCCCAACACATAATATTATGGTGTCCACCTAAGAGGTTCAGAGAGTAGGATCTCCATGTGTCAGCAGAGTGACCTTTTCTACTGTGTGAAGGCAAAATAATTCTATTCCCTCACCACTACCTCAATAGAGACATGGAACTTCAGCTTCAGCAGCTCCAGCAACAGAAGAACAAAACCAGACTGATTTGAAAGCATTTCATTATATAGAAAATATATAATTATTATTATATTTTTAGATCACAAAAATTCTGTCTAGTCAAAATCTTTCTAACTTCTGAGGTCAAAAATCTAAAATGATGACAAACACCAATTGTAACTTTTAAAATTCAATTCATATCTTTTAGGTCAAGAGACAATTAACTACTCATACCTTTGAAAATTCTGGAAGAACTGTATCTACTCTCATTTACCTAATCTCGCAAAGAAAACAAAATAGATTACATGTGATTTCACTATGGCTGATGATATAATTCTTTATCCAACTTTGATGTCTTGGTGTTTATATGAAGGAAAGCAATGACTTATGAAAACTGAGCCAGGAGAGACCCGGTTATGGAGCAAGGCCAGGGGAAGTAGAAACACAGAAAACGTCAAAAATCAGGTGAGAAATGACTCAGGCTAGGCCCAGGCGAGATGTAAAGCAGAGACCAAGAGTTGTGGTCTACCAGCCTCAAGACAGACTCATCTGGAAAAAGCTAGGGGCCCTGGAGAGCTCCTCAGGAGCTAAATTGCTGATGATGCTGGAAAACCTTCACACCCAGAGCCCCGGGCTTACGCTAGCCTAGACAGAATGTTATTAAGAGGTGATAAAGAGGACCTCACAGATGTATGCCAAGTTTGATTCCTATGGGAACACTCAAAACCAGCTCTTCGGGGAGGGGAGAAGCTATGCTGTAATGGAAAGACAACTCTGTGTTTCTAGTCAGCTTTGACAGAGATTCTTCCTCACTCCCCCCAGTGCGCAGCTCCACCACTGGGGAAGAAGTGGTCTAGGATTCTTCTTGGAATCTGGGACCAAAGGAGAATTAACATTTTAGCAGCTCTGGAAAGGAACGGACAGACCATCTTCCAGACAAAGTATTGTACCAACCAGCCTCAACATTGTCATGACAGTGAAGTTTATTAGAATGAATACTAGATGCGCAGCAAAGCATTTAATTTCTCTTTGTTTTAGTTATGTTATCTGCACAGTGTGGGATTTGGAAAGAATTTCTAATATCTCTTCTAGCCCAAACTCTTGGTATTTTTTCACACCTACTAGGTGCTTTGCCTGTATAGACATATTAAAAAAAGTCTCAGTCCCTGCCCTCAAAATAAAGTCTCTCTATAGAGGTAAAATTTACATATGAAATACAATAGACAACATTAAACAGCAATAAAGGGGAAAATGACATCAGAATCCACAGACTATAGTTATAGGAAAATGTATGTCATTAATAACCAATATCAATGAAAATGTAAAACACCTTTCTCAAAAAAAAAATGAATTAAAAGACAACTCAAAAGTGTAATGAAAGAACAAGGTAAACCAATTGAAAGCAGAAAAAATTAATAAGAACAAAAGCAGATATTAATGAGTTAGAAAAGAGAAAAACTATAGAACTAATGAAAATGAAAACATCACCAAAACAGACAAACCATTAGTTCATCTAACAAGAAAATAAAAGGATAAGGGGATACAAATATACAAAATTAGAAAGTACAAGGGAGAAATAACCATTAAAAATAGAGAAAGAATAATAAAAAAAAAGAGAGCGAGAACTTTGCACTTACTAAAATTGACACCCAGAGAAGTGGAATGCCCAAAAAGATGAGTTATCAGATGATTTCATAGGGAAAGTCCATCAGATATTTAATGAACAGATAATCCTAATCCTACTTAAACTGCTCCAGAACATAGAAAAAGAAGGAAAGTGTCCTAATTTGCTTTCGGAAACAAATACGACATTGATCCCAAACATGAGAAAATGTCACACAAAAAAAGAGAAACTTACAGTTCAACCTCACAAATATTGATGCAAAAATGTAATAAAATAATAGCAAACAGAATCTAGCAACACATTAAAAAAAATGTTGACCAAGGGAAGCTTATTTCAGAGGCACAAGGGTGGTTCAATATGAGGAAAGCCACTAATATAATCCATCAAAATAATAGAACAGAGAAAAAAACTTACATGATTTGTTCCATAGAGGCAGAAAAAGCATTTGACAAAATTCAACACCCATTTATGTTTAAAAAAACTCAATAAAATAGAAATTGCTATTGATATTTCCCAAACATGACAAATTATAAACACCTCGGCCCAAAAGCTGGCATCTTATTTAACAGGGAAACACTAAAGGTGGTTCTTTTAAAGTAAGAAATAAGGACACCCACTACCACTTATGCTCCTTTAAATTGTGTTAGAAGCATTAGCCAATGAAATTAGACAAGATGAACCCATTAGAGGTATGAAAATTGGAAGAGAATACGTACAATTTTTTTTTCTTTTTATAGATGAAATGATTATTTATCTGTAAAACCCAAAAGAATCAACCTACTACAAACAATTAGAAAATTTAGTAAAGTAATGGGCTGTAAAATTAACATACAAAAATCAGGAATTTTCATATCTGTGTAAACAAATACCAATTTGAAAATATAATGACAGAAAAGACCCCACTTAGAAAAGTGAAAAAGAAACTAAAATACCTAGGCACAAACTTAATATGAAATGTTCAATACATACATAAATAGAACAATAAAACATTCCTGAAAAACATAATAGTAGGGTGGAACAATTGGAAAGATAGACCATGTTCTCAGAAAGAAATATTCACTATTTTAAAGATGTCATTCTTCCCTAAATTGCTGTATATATTTAATGAAATCCCAACAAAATACTAACAAATTTTTTTTCCTGGAGATAAACAAGTTGATCATAAAGTTGATTTTGTAGACTATACAAGAATGGTCAGGATACCCTGAAAAAAAAGAATAATTATGGGAGGAGGTTAACCATATCAGATATTTCAAAATACTCTAATGCCTCTATAATTAAAACAATTTGGTATCAGAGCATGAATAGAATGACTAATAGAAGAGAATAGAATATTTAGAAATATACCAATTGAATATGAAAATTAAGAATATAATAAAGGTGGTATCTCAAATCATTGGGAAAAGTGGTGTTGGAATAACTGGATAGCCATTTTACAAAAAATAAACCTGGTGCTATTACTCACACACTGTAACAGGGTAAACTCCAAACAGAGCAGAAATTTAAATAGAAAAAAAAAGAAAACTATACAAGTACTAGAAGAAATGGGTGAATAATTTTTGAGAGTGGGGAAACTTTACTATCCATGACTCAAAATCCAGAAGCAACAAGGGAAAAGGTTGATAAATTTGAGTAAATTAAAAAATACATATATTGCATGACAAAAAACAAAAGCAAAGTAAAGAGAAATATAAACTGGGAAAATCATTTTAACTTATGTCTCGAAGGACTGATATCCTAAATATATGAAGAACTTCTAAAAATGAGAAGGGCGAACATCCCCATATTAAAATGGGCTAGAGATAGGAACAAAAGTTGACAGAAAAAGGAATTGCAAATAGCTCTTAGCATATAAAAAAGATTATCAAGTTCATTTACAATAGAGAAATGCGTATTTAATGTACACGCTAATACCATGTCTCAACTATCAGATTGACCAAGATCCCGAAATTTGTTGGCAGTGCTCAGGGGAAAGAGGCACTATCATATGATGTCGTCGGGCATGCAAAAGGCCACAGCCCTGTGGGGGGATTTAGCAATAGCTAATATAATTACATATGCATTCATCCTTTAACCCAGCAATCCAACTTCCAAGAATCCTTTCCAAAGTTACACTGGCAAAGATATAAACAGAAATTGCAAAAGATATTAATTGCAGCATTATTTGTAATAGCAAAACTGGAAACACCCCAAATGTTCATCAGCAGGGGACCAGGTGAATAATTAGTGTACTTTCACCCAATGGAGTACTAAGCAACTAAAAATGGAACAAGAAACATCTCTACATTCTACTATAAAGTAATTTCCAGAGTATTTGTGAAATGAAAAAGTGGAGAAAATGTGTAAAATATGCTATGTTCATCTAAAAAAGAGGGGATTAAAATTCATACACAAACACAATAAATATATAAATACACATACCCACATATTATATATATACTTGTGTTTTTTAGAAAAGAAAGAATAAACTGTAAGATTAAAATTATCAATAGGGAATAGGGTGAAGGGGAGAGGGATAGAAGCTAGGTGAAGCTGTTTTGCAGATTTCATTTTGGAGTCATGTAAATATTTTACATGTTATACAACAATATTAAACATAAAAGGCTATACCTAAATATTGAAAGTAAAATGAACTTATGAGTAGATACAGTTGTTGACATAACCACACTAAGAGAACTATTCCAATTGTCTTTAAAACCCAATAATTTGTACCCTAATGACAAAACAATGACAAAAAAAATAAGGCTGTTTTCAGTAATCACGTTAGTGGTGGCAGTGTCAGTATTATTATTATGGATCTGTTATGTGTTTAAGGTGGGATAAAGCAAATGATAATCAGGTTCATATAATTGAGAACTAGAGATCAACAAGTTGTTCCTAAAGTTTATTTCAGCGTGAGAGAAAGGAAATGCAGATATGAGGGTAATGAGCCTCACTAAAGGAATAGAGTCCTGAATTGGAATTGGAAGGACAGTTATGAGACTGTCTACTGTAAAGACCTAGAAGCAAAAACAACCTCCACAGCAAGCACCCAGATGGTGGTTTCTAAATGGCATTTCCCACTAACACGAACCAGGGCTCAGTTGGAGAAATGGCTGATTCCACGCTGATTCCACCCTGGGGAGGAAAATATCCAAGATAACTCTGGATCACCTTCTCATCCTAGAACGCAAGGAAGCTAGCAAGACTACTAGAATCGTGTAAAAAGGACTCAGAAGCCAACAGGAAGAGGCTATCACTTACCAAAGATGGGACGAGGTGAACATCAATAAGGAACTTAATGGCAGTAGACTGAATATATTAAATGTGTTTGAATTTTTAACTTCCTAATGATATTAAATAAAAACACTTCTTTGGCCACCTTTGGAAGATGCTAAGGAACCAACTTATTGTTGTGAAACTTGATAAGTAAAGGGAATCAATTATCCTGCTGAGGATAAATCCTGTAGAAGTATTACAGATAATAAATGCAAAAGGAATTATATCACTAGGATATCTCCATTTTTCAGCCATTAATCAAGTAATGGATCTAGGGCCATTCACTGCTGCTAACATCACAAAAAAGAGACAACCAACAATTTGTATCACCTGACAAAACATCATAGCACCACTTGTGGTCTTGCCAAGAAAAAAAAAAATCAATCCTGAATCAGATCAGTCCTTCATTTCTAACTGCCAATATACAGGAAATACCAGGCAGGCAATCAGCAAATCCAGACTGTGGGAAATCCTACAGGACAAATGACCTGGTTTCCTCACAACAAATTGCAAGAAGAAAAAAATGGAGGAGGAAACCATAAATTAAGAGACTTCAAAGATATACCAACTAATCGCAGTGTATGGACCTTTTTACTTGGATCCTAATTCAAACATGCAAGCTGTAAAAAAAATTTTTTTTCAACGTATAATGTAGTAGGAGAGACATGAACTTTGCCTGAGAAACTATTGTCATATTTTGGTGCGATAATGGTATGGCAATTATGTTTTTTATAGGACATCTTTTGGAAACATATACGAAAATATTTAAGGGTGAAAAAGATAATGATGTGTAGGATTTGCTTTACTATAATCTCAAGCTGGGGGTGGGGAAGGGTAGAGGTGAAATAAGATTGGCCACGAATTGGTTTAGTTGTAGCTGGGTGAAAACTATTTTTATTTATGTATGAAAATTTCTATGAGAAAAAGTTTAAAATACACAATTTTGAGAGAAAAAAACAGAAGGATGATTACAGTAAGATACAATTTAAATAAATTTTTAAAAATTATATAACATATTGATTACAGGTGCATTCATAGTGATAAAAATGTAGAAACAGGGATGGAAAGATATAGACCATTTCAGGCTGGAGGTTGCCTCTGGGGATGGAGGGAAGGGAATGGTTCTAAGCAGGGATACAAACAGGACTTCAAGTTCAATGACAACGCTTTTATTTTTTAAAATCCGAAATAAATATAGCAATCGTAGCATTTGTTAATTCTTGGCAGTGGGGCACATCAATATTTGGTGGATCAATTTCCTTCCTTCTCCATACATTTGAGACATATCATAAGGAAATTTTGTGATGTGGAAAATAACAGGGAAATCAGATGAGAGGGAGATCAATAAAGTCAGGGGACTTGGCTATCTCACTGATTGCATTTCATTAATCAATGTCATAATAGAAATTCAAAGCAGGTTTCTAAAGTAAAACAGTGACAGCCCTCTCACCCCTCTACCCATCCGTGAGTCACAAGAAAAGCCAAATAAATGCCACCAGCATTTGAGTGAGCCACCTAAGGCTGCAGACACAGCTTGATGGCTGGTGACATTTAGCTTTTGTGGCCATTGGCACTGCTGAGCTTTGGCTCCCCCAAGCCTCTGTGCTGGTTCAGAAAGGCCCATTCATTGCCTGTTTGCAACAGGCACTGCGATTCCTGCTAGAGTTTCTTGGAAGACATTAGGTTGCAGCTGCCACGCAGGACCTTAATAGACTGGAAGGTTTGGCTTTGGTTTTGTTATTGAAAGACTAATTCCCCTTGTCCTGCATTTTGCCCAGTAGTATAATTCTTAGGCATTCCTCCCTAAGCCATCTGAAACAAAAAAAGATCATATCCAATTTAAACCCTGCAGCTACACACCAGACTGTCTCCAGTTTCTTGAAATATGAATCATAGTCAAGTTTTTGGGATCATGAAATTAGATAGCTGGACGGGCCCTCCAGAAGTCAGCTGATTCTCCTTCCTTACTCAGGAGATAAATGCCTAAATTAACCAGGACAAGTTGTTATTTATCCTATCTTATAAGATATCATCAGAAATGCAGGTGTCATATTTACCCTTGCCAGCTTCTATCAGTGTTAATTTCTGTACCTCTAATCAGTGGCCATGCCTTGTAGCCCACCTCCGTACACACACTGCATTCAATTTCTTTAACAAATCCATATCTACTATATGCCAAGTGCTATGGAAAGTGATGTGGATACAACCAGAAGCCCTGCCTTTAAAGGGCTTATACTCGAATGAGTAGTAGAGTTCAGTAAACAGGCAACTCAAACGCAGGGTGATCCAAGTTCTCGTAGGAGGAATATGGGGTCCTTTGGGAGCACACAGGAGGGTGATCTAAGACTTGAAGAGTCAAGGAAGGAAGCAGCTTTCAAGTTGAGACTGGAAGGAACAGCAGGAGTTGTGAGGGGAAAGGAGTGGAGAGTTGAGAAAAACGTAGACCCACCCATGTCCCTGGTCTCTCAGTTCTTTGACCTCTAATCCAATGACCTCCTCCATTCCACCTCACCAACCACTGCCACCTTCACACTTTGGCATAATCCATAATTACACTGTCTCCAAAATTGTCATTCAGACTTTCCACACTGACTGCAAGCCTTCCCTCTTTACAGCTTGTTGGTTCATTCACTCCCCTTGGGACCTTTCCTTGACTTCATCGAGACCGCCAGTCCTTTGCCCTCTACTTTCTCCCAAATCATCAGCTCTCTCTTTTCTTCGACCCTCTCCTATCTGGTTACATTTTCTGTGATCCCTCGTTGCAATAATGCTGTTGTCAATATTACAAAACCCTGTGCCCCTCTGTGTCATTCACACTCCTTTGGCAAAACTCTGATAGAAAACAAAAACAAAACTCTGAGAGAAAACAAACAACTTATTTTTTCGGTGCCTGCACCTGAGCAGCGGAGAATGCTGGAGAAAGTCACACTGCAGAGTAACTGTTTCCAGTCCTAATCATCCATGATGGCTGACCTCAAATGGACTCACAAGACGCCCACAATCTCCCAGGCCTGGCTGATAATTTACTCTCCTGCTGAGTCAACGATCACACTCCCGTGCTCTGGATTCCATCTCCTCTGGCTTTCTTGGGAATCCTAAGAACAGTGATTTTCTTTCTCTCTCTTTTAAATTTATCTCTCTCTCAACTGGATCCTTTCCATTAGATAATTTTTCAATTAATTTTAATTTTTGTCAAAGTAATCTAAGCACACTAAAAAAACACGCACACACGCAAATAACACCAAAACACTTTAGTGGAAAGCAGAAGGCCATCCTTACTCATTTCCCACTCCAAATTTCCATCCTAGAGGTCACAGTGTCCCACTCTTTAAACACTTTCTCTTGGGGTTTACCTCCATATTTCAAAAGAATATGCTTACATTGCCATATCTTCTTGACATAGATATAAAACATTTTTTTATTAAATCAATAGCCAGTATTGACATTATAATGACTATTTAAATATCATTTATTATTGAGTCAAGTTGTGAATTATGATTCCTTTCTCATACCATTTCTTGTCAGAGTAAATAATTGCCTTGTTTTCATAGTTTCTTTAGTTTTCTACATATTCATACCTATGTTATCCCCCAAATGTTCCATCAGATATCAAATGCTTATCAACAAATTCTCAAATACTCAAACACATCAAATAATCCTTTGGTTCCAGTTCTCCCCCTGGAGAATTCCTTTCTGCAACCTCCATCCTCCTGCTCCAGCCTGGACCCCTGCGCTCTGGCCTTGGTGAGCGGAGGTCCAGGTAGTTCCTTTTGTTGGTCTCTTGTGTTGAACATCATTTTCCTAGAAACTTCGTCTTCCTGTGTCTTGGTTTACATCTTTATATGATGAAGCAATCCTGCAACAGCCTTCCAAGAACAGGTACAGGAGAGGTTTTGTTTGTTTTCATCTGTTTGTTAAAAATGCTTTTATTCTATCATTACTCTTGCTAGTAAGTTTGGTATAAAATTCTAGATTGGAAATAACTTTCCCCCAGTATATTAAAGGCCTTGATCCTCATTATTATTTAAAATTATGCAAGATGCTGTGACAAATGGACCCCAAAATGTATAAAGGCTCAAATGCAAAGTTTAATTCTTGCTCATGTGGAAGCAGATGAGTGATGTGATCAAATACACTTTTTAGTGTATTGAAGAATATGGGTTGCTATTTTACAGAATGTTTCACAAATTGGGTTTAATTGACACTTCCTCATAATTAAATGCAGATTTTGTATCCCTGACTGAAATACAGCTAAAATGATGTCATGTCCTTTTCAGGAGACATGCCATGCCATGTACATCTGCCTCTAATTGATAGTGTTAATTTTGATTGTTCAGTCAAGATTTTGCAACTAATAAGCATGCTGTTGGGAGACACCTTAAGACTATCTCACTTTCCCCTACAAGATTTAACATCCACTGATGATTTTTGCCCAAATCAATCTTTGCTATGATGGTGACAAAATGGTGATTTTTCAGTCTCATCACTCTTTCTACATTTAGGAACTGGCATTTTACTGTAAGGAAAAGCTCTCTTCTCTCTCACTTGATGTTCATAATAGACAAGAAGTAACATCAAGTAGAACAGGATGTTTAAAAGAAGTTGGTCAACAACAAGTGCTAGTGTTGTATTTTTAAATAGCAGTAATGGGTCTCAAATCTTTATCTGCAGCCTGAACTAACTTGCCTTCTTGATTATCTCCATGTAGTCACCTCAGATTAAGCATGTCAAACACAGAGCTCACTGAGCTATCCCCTAAATCTTGTCCACCTTTATTCCTACCTTGGCATCACCAGGTATCAAAACTGGAAGCCTGGGAACCATTGACTGCCCCTTACTTCCCTGTTCATGGTCATTGCCAACAGACACACACTGCCAGTGGACCAAGCCTGTCATTGGCTCTGTCTCCCACCCACTGTTTGCACAGCCTCTGCTCTCCAGCCCGTTGCCACTCGTCCTTCCTCCCCCCGATTACTGCCCTAGCTTCCTCTGGTCTCCCTGCCTCCAGGCTTGTTTTCTTCCACACCCTCAGTGACAGAAGTGGACTCTAAAAGTGTGTTTGATCACATCACTCCTCTGCTTCAACTTTTCAGGGGTTCACTTTCACTCTGGGAGCCAAGGTCCAATTCCTTAGTGTTTATACAAAGCCTTTTACCCTCTAGTCCCTTTCGCCCTCTCTGTACCCATCTCCCTTGCATCCTCACAGTCACTGTGTGCCATTACCACCCTGCTGGCGTGGATGTTGAGTTCCCGGAATGCATGATGCTTACATTATCACTATGACCTACTTTGGACTTATTCCTTATCTGGTAGAGGTTCCTAATGCTGTAGTTTTCAGATTATTAGCTAAAAAAAAGCCCTGGTAGTTAATAATCTATAAGTAAATATCTAAAATATAGAGAGAATCTTGTTTATTGGAAATAGTGATACACATAGCCCTTGTGTATGTAATCTATCACCTATTGAAATATAAATTTCTTCCCTTTTTTGTAAAATTTCTAATAGGAATCTCTGTAGGGATTATTTTACAGTTAATCATTGTTTACAGCACTCATCTTGAAAGTATTGCTGGAGGCTCAGAATTCAAAGTGAGGTGGATACAGGGACATTGTTCACTATATGAAAGGTCTCTTGGCAATAGAGCGCAGAATAGAAATGTCACCTGGCAGTTAGTGTTTAACGAATGCTTATTCTACACGCACTTAATTCTCCACTTTTAAATGACAATGTAGGCTCATTTCTGATGAATGCATGGTTTCCCCCTGGGGATATTCTGGTTCTGAATCAAACCTTGAGCCTTTTGCAGAAGTTTCTGCCATAGGCTGATTTGGAATCTTTGACAACCTGAATAATGATCTATAAATGTCCACAAAGCTGGTAACTCCGAAACTGCACAGTCTAAACTCACTTTAATTACTTGTCAAAATTGCCCTTTGGGTCAGCTGTTGGCTGTGTGCCCTAGGTCCAGAATGCCAGGCCGCTGGTGGACACCCACGCCCCGCCGATGTTCCGCCACCTTCACCTGAAACTCAAGAAGCTGAAGGTATCCTTTCAGTTCTATTTCTAAGTTAATTGAATAGCTAACTAGAAAATGTCAGCTGAAAAACCCAGGAAAATGGAAAAGGCAGGGCAGGATGGCGTAAACAAGTCATTCATCAAAGGTAAAACGCAATCTAGGCAACCAATTAACCTCACATTACACCGAATAGAGCTGAGTGGTAATTGCACCAAAGATCTTCCTCTAGTTTTCATGTTAAACCCAGCATGTCTCTGAGGAAAACAAGGTGGTAGGAGGGAAGAAATGAACAGTGGCAATTTATATAGAGTAATTGGCATCATTCATTCAAACCTGACCATTTCTTGACCATTTCAGAATATTATTTCTTGAAGTTGAGGCCATCTAAGAATTGCATAGCTGTGCTGATAGCGATGCCCCCAAAAGCAACAGGCCATGTGGTTTGAGGGAATTTTTAAATATTTTTTTTAATTAGAGAAGTTGCAGGCTTACAGAAAAATCATGCAGAAAATATAGAGGTCCCATATACATCCCCCAAAACATCCAGTTTTCCCTATTATTAACAGTTTGCATTAGTGTGTGGTACCTTTTTAATAAGTGATGAAGCAATATTATTATAATTATGCAATTAACTATAGTCCATATGTTACCTTAGGGTTCACTATGTTTACATTCCTATGGTTTTTTGGGGGGGGTTATTGAGATTGTTCACATACAATACAATTATCCAAAGATCCAAACAGTACAATCAATTGCCCATGGTACCATCATACAGCTGTGCAACCATCACAATTAATTTTTTTTTTCAATTTAGAACATTTTCATTACTCCAGAAAAGAAATAAAGACAAAAAAAGGAAACTCAAATCCTCCCATCCCCCTAACCACCCCCACCACCCCTCCATTATTGATTCATAGTTTTGGTATATTACATTTGTTACTGTTGATGAAAGAATGTTAAAATACTATTAACTGTAGTATATAGTTTGCAATAGGTATATATATTTTTTCCTATATGCTCCTCTATTATTAACTTCTAGTTACAGTGTCATACATTTGTTCTAGTTCATGAAAGAGACTCTAATATTTGTTAATCATGGACATTGTCCACCACAAGGTTCACTGTTTTATACATTCCCATCTTTTCTTTGAGTTTACATATTATAATTAGTTCATATAAGTGAGACCCTGCAATATTTGTCCTTATGTGTCTGTCTTATTTCACTCAATATAGTGCCCTCAAGTTTCCTTCATCAACCCGTTTTTTTTAAGACTGTTTTGTTCAGACATCATACATTCCAAACTAAGTCAACAATCATTGGTTCCCTGTATAGTCATGTATTTATGTATTCAGCACCGTTGCCACTATCTATATAAGGACATCTCCATCTCTTTCACAAAGAAGGAGGAAGAGTCAAAGAAGGTAGAGGGACAAAAGAAAAAGAAAAAAGAGAGAGAGAGAGAAAATGACAGCTAGAAAGCAGCAAAAGAAAAGATAGCATTAAAATAAAGTAGAATAAAGAGTCAAACAATATCACCAATGTCAGGAGTCCCAACCCTTCCCCTATGCCTCCCCAAATGCATTTAGCTTGGTATATTGCCTTTGTTACATTAAAGGAAGCATAATATGATGTTTCTGTTATAGTCTCTAGTTTGCATTGATTGCATTTTCCCCCAATCCCACCCTATTTTTAACACCTTGCAATGTTGACATTCATTTGTTCTACCTCATGTAAAAACATATTTGCACCTTTTATTACAATCATTGAGCACCCTATGTTTCACTGAGTTATACAGTCCCAGTCTTTATCTTTCCTCTTTCCTTCTGGTGTCCCACATGGTCCTAACCTTCCTCTTTCAACCATATACACAGTCATCTTTGTTCAGTGTACCCACATTGCTGTGCTACTATCTCCAAAAATTGTTTTCCAGACCTCTCACTCCTGTCTTTTCCTTTCTGTCTGCAGTGCTTCCTTTAGTGTTTCCTGTAAGGCAGGTATCTTGTTCACAAACTCTGTCATTGTCTGTCAGAGAATATTTTAAGCTCTCCCTCATATTTGAAGGACAGTTTTGCCAGATATAGGATTCTTGATTGGTGGTCTTTCTCTTTCAGTATCTTAAATATATCACCCCACTTCCTTCTTGCCTCCATGGTTTCTATCAAGAAATCCTTGCACATAGTCTTATCAAGCTTCCTTTGTATGTGATAGATCGCTTTTCTCTTGCTGCTTTCAGGATTCTCTCATTATCTTTGACATTTGATAATCTGATTATTAAATGTTTTGGGGTAGGCCCATTCAGATCTATTCTGTTTGGGGTACACTACGCTTCTTGGATCTGTAATGTTATGTCTTTCATAAGAGATGGGAAATTTTCATTGATTATTTCCTCTATTATTGCTTCTGCCCCTTTTCCCTTCTCTTCTCCTTCTGGGACATCAATGACATGTACATTCCTGCATTTCATTTCGTCCTTAAATTCCCAGAGATGTTACTCATATTTTTCCATTCTTTTCTCTATCTGTTCTTTTGTGTACAGGCTTTCAGGTGCCTTGTTCTCCAGTCCCTGAGTGTTTCCTTCTGCGTCTTGAGATCTGCTGTTGTGTGTTTCTATTGTGTCTTTCATCTCTTATGTTGTGACTTTCATTTCCATAGATTCTGCCAGTTGTTTTTTCAAACTTTCGATTTCTAGCTTATGTATGCCCAGTGTTTTCATTATATGCTTCATCTCCTTTGCCATATCTTCCCTAAACTTTTTGAATTTATTTATCATTAGTTCTTTAAATTTCTGTATCTCAGTTGTAAGTTTGTTCCTTTGACTGGGCCATAACTTCATTTTTCTCAGTGTAGGTTGTAGTTTTCTGTTGTCTAGGCATCTGGTTTCCTTGGTTCCCCAAATCAGGTTTTCCCAGACCAGTATGGGCTCAGGTCTTGGAAGGAAGGAAGAGTATCTGGTTTCCCTGAGGGTGTCTTAGAAGATTGGTACACGCTGTGAGGCCTCAAGTCACTGTGTTTTTCTGCCCAACAGGTGGCACCTGTCAGTCTATAGCTCCTGACTGCTGTAAGGAGGTGTGGCCCATGGTTATTTTCCCCCAGGCTTTGAGGTCTGGTTATGAATGGAAGGTGGATAGTAGAGCTTGGCATCACCTTCTTCATCTTAGGGAAGATACACTCCCTAGGGAAAGGTCATTTACTTTTGAATAGTCTCTGCCTGTGCTATCTCCACCCTTGTCTGGGTCAGAGCACTGGGAACGGAAAATGGCTGAGGCTTTCTCCACTGAGCCGGAAAATGGACAGAAAGCCCGCTTCAGGGCCAGTCCATGACCACCCTCCATCTCTCCAAGGTCAGTTGTCACCAAAAGCCTCTGTCTGCTTGTTGGGGATTCGTAGCTTGTATTGAGCAGTCCACATTTGTTAATTAAAACCCCAGTTGGAGCTCAGCTGAGCTATATTTGCTTGCTGGAAGAATGCTGCTCTCTAGCCCCACGAGGCCTGCAGTTTGGGCCATGGAGAGAGGGGGATACTGGCTCGGTCCACAGTTTATACTTACAGATTTTATGCTGCGATCTTGGGCATTCCTCCCAATTCATGTTGGTGTATGATGAGTGGGAAGTCACGTTTGTCCCCCTGCAGTTATTCCATATTATTTACTAGCTGTTCCTGGTTGTTTATTAGTTGTTCCAGGGGGGACAAACTAGCTTCCACTCCTTTCTATGTCGCCATTGTCTTCTGTCTCACTCCTGTGGTTTTTTAAAATTTTATTTATATATATATATATATATATATATATATATATATATATGGCCTAAAATTTGCCCTTTTAACCAAATTCAAATATATATAATTCAGTGTACTAATTACATTCACAATGTTGTGCTACCATCATCACTGTCCATTACCAAACTTTTCCATCACCACAAGCAGAAACTCCACACCAATTAAGTATTAACTCCCCATTCCCTACTGCCACCTCAGCTCCTAGCAACCTGAATTGTTGTTTTTGATTATGAATTTGTCCATTCCAACCATTTCATTTCATACAATGTTTGTCCAGTATGACTTATTTCACTCAACATGATGTCTTCAAGGTTCATCCACGTTGTTGCATTTATCAGAATTTCATTTATTTTTATGGCTGAATAATATTCCATTATATGTATATACTGAATTTTGTTTACCCATAAATCTGTTGATGGACACTTGGTTTGCTTCCTTCTTTAGAAATTGTGAATAATGGTGCTATGAACATTGGTGTGCAAATATCTGTCTGAGGCCCCCTTTCAAATGTGGAAATACCCTAGAAGAGGGATTTCCAGGTCATATAATAATTCTGTACTTAACTTTCTGAGGAAATGCCAAACTGTTTTCCAAGTGGCTGACCCATTTTACTTTCTCTACAACAATGAGCAAGAGTTTCTATTTCTCCACTTCCTCTCCAAAGCTTATTTTCCATTGTTTTTTTTTTTTTTTAAATATTAGCCTGTCTAATGGGTGTGCAATTACATCTCATTGCGGATTTAATTTGCATTTCCTCAGTGGCTAATAATGCTGATATCTTTTCATGCACTTTTGGCCATTTGAATATCTTCTTTGGAGAAATGTCTATTCAAGTCTCGCATATATTTTAAAAGTGGGTTGCTTGTCATTTTGTTGTTGATTGTAGGATTTCTTTGTATATTCTGGATATTAAAATCTTATCAGACATGTAGTTAACAAATATTTTATCCCATTCTATATGTTGTCTTTTTACTTTCATGATGAATTCCTTAGATGCACAAAAGTTTTTGATTTTGATGAAGTCCTATTTATCTATTATTCCTTTTGTTGCTCATGCTTTTGGAGTAAAGTCTAAGAAATCATTGCCAACACAAGGTCTTGACAAAGCTTCTTTATGTTTTCTTCTAGGAGTTTATAGGTTTTGTTCTTGTATTTAGGTGTTTGATCCATTTTGAATTAATTTTTGTATATGGTGTGAGGTATAGGTCCACCTACATTCTTTTGCACATGAATATCCAGTTTTCCCATCACCATTTTTTGAAGAGCCTACTATTTCACCATTCAGTAGCTTTGGCATTCTTGTCAAATATCAGTTGGCCACAGATGTGAGAGTTTATTTCTGACCTCTTAATTCAGTTCCATTGGTCTTTATGTCTGTCCTTGTACCATGCTGTTTTGATCACTGTAGCTTTCTACTACATTTTAAAATCAGGAAGTGTGAGTCCTCCAACTTTTTCTGTGTGCTTGTTTTCTTTCTCAAGATGTTTTTGAACATCCAGGGCCCCCTACCTTTCCATATAAATTTGATCATTGGGTTTCCCATTTCTGCAATTATTGAGATTTTGATTGGGACTGTGTTGAATTATAAATTGCTTTGGGTAGAAATGGCATTTTAACAATATTTAGTCTTCCAATCCATGAACACAGAATGTCCTTTTATTTATTTAGATCTTCTTTCATTTCTTTTAGCAATGTTTTACAGGTTTTCACGTATAAGTCCTTTACATAGTCAAATTTATTCCTACATATTTGATTCTTTTAGTTGCTATTGTAAATGGAATTTTTTTCCTGATTTTCTTTTCTGATTATTACTAGTGTAGAGAAACACTACTGATTTTTGTTGTGTTGATCTTGTACCCTGCCACTCTGCTGAATTCATCTATCAGCTCTAGTAGCTTCATTTTGGCTTTTTAAGGATTCTCTCTAAAAAAGATCACGTCATCTGCAAAGAGGAAAAGTTCTATTTCTTCCTTTCCATTTTGGATGCCTGTTGCCTGTTATTTCTTTTTCTTGCCTAACTGCTCTGGCTAGAACTTCCAGTGCAATGTTGAAGAACAGTAGCAACAGTGGGCATTCCTGTCTTCTTCCTTGTCTTAGGGGGGAAGCTTTCAGTCTTCACCATTGAATATGTTGTTAGTGCTGGGTTTTTTCATATTTTTCATATATGACCTTCACCATGTTGAGGAGGTTTCCCTCTCTTCCTAGTATTCTAAGGGTTTTTATCAAGATGGAGTTCTGGATTTTGTCAAATGCCCTTTCTGCATCCATTGAAATGATCGTGTGGTTTTTCCCCTTCATTCTATTAATGTGGTGTATGTTGTTAATTGATTTTTATGTTGAATGACCCTTGCTTCTGGGATGAATCCCATTTTATCATAGTGTATAATTCTTTTCATGTTCTGTTGGATTCAGTTTGCTTGCATTTTATAGAGGATTTTTACATTTATATCTATAAAGGATTTGTCTGTAATTTTCTCCTCTTGTGATATCTTTAGATGGCATTGGTATTAGGATTATGTCAGTCTCATATAATGAGTTAGGAATTGTTCCATTCTCTTCAATTTTTGGAAGAGGTTGAGCAAGATTGGTGTAGATTTTTCTTGGAATGTTTGGTAAAATTCATCAGGAAAGCCATCTGGTCCTGGGCTTTTTTATTGGGAGATTTTTTAATTATAGATTCAATCTCTTTATTTGTAATTAGTCTGTTGAGACCTTCTATTTTTTTCTTGAGTCAGTGCAGGTAGTTTGTGTATTTCTAGGAATTTGTCCATTTCATCTAGGTTATTCAATCTACTGGCATACAGTTGTCCTTTTTATTTCAGGGTGGTCGTTAGAAACATCTCTCTCTTCATTTCTGATTTTAGTTATGTGTGTCCTCTCTTTTATTTTTTTCTTTGCCAATCTAGCTGAATATTTGTCAATTGTATTGTTTTCAAAGAACACACTGTTGGTTTCATTCGTTCTCTCTATTGTTTTTTTTTTAATTCTCTATTTCATTTGCCTCTGTTCTAATGTTTGTTAATTCCTTCCTTCTGCTCACTTTGGGTTTAGTTTCCTCTTCTTTTTCTAGATCCTCCGGTTGTGAGGCTAAGTCTCTGATTTGAGATCTTTTTTTAATGTAAGCATTTAGAGCTATAAATATTCCTCTTAGCACTGCCTTTTCTGCATCCTATAAATTTTACTATGTTGTGTTCCTGTTTCCATTTTCCTCAAGGTATTTCCTAATTTACTTGTGATCTGTTCTTTGACCCATTGGTAGTTTAAGAGTGTGTCATTTAATTTCCACATATTTGTGAATTTTTCAATTCTCTGTCTGCTATTGCTTTCCAGCATCATTCCGTTGTGGTTGGAGAAGAGACATTGTATTACTTCAATAATTTTGAATTTGAGACTTGTCTTGTGACCTAACATATGGTCTATCTTGGAGAATGACCACATGCACTAGAGGAGAGAGTGAATCCTGCCACTGTTGGATGAAGTGTTCAATACATGTCTAGTTTGGAATATTGTTCAAGTCTTCTATTTCATTATTGATCTTCTGTCTAGATGATCTATCCATTGTTGAAAGCGGTGTAATGAAGCCTTCTACTATTAATGTAGAACCATCTATTTCTCCCTTAAACTCTGTCAATATTTGCTTTATATATACTTTTGGCCTCTGCCATTAGGTGCAGTTTTATTTATAAATGTTGTTATCTTCTTGTTGCATTGACCCTTTCTTTGTCCCTCATGACAGTTTTTTACTTAAAGTCTATTTTATCTGATCTTAGAATAGCTATCCCAGCTCTCTTTTGCTTACTTTTTGCATGGTATATATTTTTTTTTCATCCTTTCATTTTCAACCTACTTTTGTCTTTGAATTTAAGGTGGGTCAAGCTTTTGTATCCATTCTGCCAATCTCTGCCATTGACTGGACAGCTTAAAATAACTGCTGATAATGCAGGACTTTCTTCTGTCATTTTGCTATGTCATCCTTGTAAGTTATAACTTTTTGTTTCTCAATTTTTCTGTTAATGCCAACTTTAATATTTATTTGATTTTTTTGCAGTGTACCATTTTGTGTCCCTTCTCATATCTTTCTGTATATGTTTTTCATATGTTTTCTTTGTAGCTACCAAGGAGCTTAAATTTAACATCCTAAATCTATAATAATCATGTTTGATTTGATACCAACTTAACTTCAATATCATACATAAACATGTTCCTGTACCACTCCATCCCCACACCTTTTTGTTGTACTTGTAACAAATTATATCTTTATATATTGTATGTACAATATATTCATTGTCTTTGTGAATTTGCATTTTAAAACCAGTAGTAAGTACAAAGTTGAGTCACACACCAAAAATACATTACAATAGCACTGGCATTTATAATTACCAATATTGTTACCTTCACCAAGTTCTTTATCTCTTCATGCTAGTTTAATCCACTGTCTAGTGTCCTTTCCTTTCAGTCTGAAGAAATACCTTTACCATTGCTTGTAGGGCAGGTCCAGTGGTGATGAACTCCCTCAGCTTTTATTTATCTGGGAATGTCTTAATCTCTCCATCATTTTTGAAGTAAAGTCTTGCAGATATAAAGTTCTTAGTTGGCAATTGTTTTCTTTCAGCACTTTAAATATCTCATCCCACTGTATTCTTGCCTCCATGGTTTCTGATGAGAAATCAGAACTTAATCATATTGGGACCTCCTTGTACATAACATGTTGCTTTTTCTTGTAGCATTGTCTGGACATGGTTCTCTTTGAATTTATCCTATTTGGAATTCATTGGGCTTCTGAATGTGCATATTCATGTCTTTTATTAAATTTGGGAAGTTTTCTGACATTTTTAAAAATATTCCTTCTGCTCCTTTCTGGATGGTGTCCCACGGATCCCTTAGACTCTCTTCACTTTTTTTTCAATTTTTTTTTCTTGCTCCTAAGACTGAATCATTTCAATTGCCTTGTCTTCAAGTTCACTGAAGCCAGCTCCCTTCTGCTATTGAAACTTTCCAGGAAAATTTTCATATCAGTTATTTTGGTCTTCAACTGAAGTATTTAATATTTGGTTCCTTTTAAAATGTGTATTTATTGAGAGTCTAATATTGTTTATTCATTATTTCTCTGTTATTCATTAATCTTTTCTGTGTTTTTTTTTTTCATTTATCTCCTTGAGTATATTCAGGATCATTCTTTTTTAAGTCTTTGTCCAATATATTTAAAGTCTAGTCTTCTTTGTTGATGGTTTCTGGATTTTATCTTGTTCCTTTGAATGTGCCATCATTTCCTATTTCTTTGCCTGTCTTGTAATCTTCATTTTCACACTGTACATTTTAATAGCTTAAAGTGTTAACTCTGGTATTTAGCCCCTGAGCTGTTTGTTTCTTAAGTTTATATCCAGCTAATGATATGACAGAAGCTAAAACAAACCAACACAAAAACTTCTTCCACAGTCTTTGCAAAATGGCTCTGCACATTGGCCACTGCTTTTCAGAGTTTAGCTCTCCTGCAAGAAAATCAACCCAAGGTGAATGTGAAGTGCAGGGCCCTCTTGGTGTCTTTTCTGAGCCTGTGTCTTATCCTGGCTGGTGCTTGCTCATGGCCTTAAGAATTCCCGTTTACAGGAATTTGAATACCCACTCTACTCCCTATGACGCACTCCTCCTCCTGGGTGCTCTACTGTATGACTTAAAGCAGTCATACAAGGCTGCTTGGACTTATTTTTTTCTTACTCTGCTTCTGCCTTCAGGGCAAGTTCTGGAAGGGTGAGCCAGAGACAGTTTCCTGATTCAGTTTCAGGCTTCCATTGGATAGATTAGCACTGACATACAGGCTCCCCAGTATGTGCATAGGGGTTGCTCTGCTCCCTCCATAAGAGGGCCAACATCCCACAATGGGAGCACAGACTGGCTCCACACTTTGCTGGGGAGAGGATGGGGGGCACCACAAGGGTGTCACAAGCTCCTGCTACTGTTTTTAAAGCTGTGTTTTCTTGAATTGGCAATCACTCAGTCACTGCAACCCTTTAACTGTTTTGCTAAGTTTTGAGGAAGATGGCTCTGCCAGTTTTTGCTAGTTCTTTACGGATTATATGGGACAAAGGCACCGTGAAGCATTTTAAACCACCATCTTTGTCCTAGACAGTTATGCTATATGGTTTTTATGTAATTAAGTAATAAGATCTTAAACGGACAGAACAAAATCTGAGTAAACCGTCTTGAGCAAATCAGCAGCTCAATCAACTTAAAAACCTAAAACAAAATGCATACTCTTTTCTTCTGAGTCCAACAGCCTCTTCTTCTGAGCAGGGAAAAAAAAAATCTCTTTTAAGATTATGATTTCCTTTGTAGTGTCACTTTCATGTATCAGAGTTTTTGATAGTGACCTAATTTTACAAGATATCTTATCCTCATTGCTACTTCCACTCTGAGCACAATTTGACTGCCTCCTAATGTATTCCAGTTCATAGACAAAGAAACCTGAGTCTGTACATGTCACAGTCATTGTGAAGATTGCTAAAGCAGCACTCACTAATATTTAAATGAGGCAATGTCAAAACCCACAGTGAGTTGAGTCAAAGACAATGTAAATTGAAGGAATCTTCTTAAATGTGCTGCATAGTAATAGTACAGGAAGTAGGCTGGTGTTCCTAAAAGGCTCCATGTCTGTTCACAGCTGGAGGAGGAGCGGCTCTCCATCATCGACAGGGACAACCGCCTGCTTCTGGAGAAGATGTCCTACATCATGAGGACCAAGGGACACACTGACAACAGAAATGACTACAAGCACAGGAGGTAACAATTAGGCAAGATGCCATCCCACTGTTCTCATCACCAAACCAAAATAAATCCCCAAAGTGTTGGGCTGCGGGGGAGGTTGTTACTGGCTCTGAAGATGAATAGCTGTATGAACTACAGTTGGAGACAGAAGCATGCCAAGAGAGCCTTATATCAAAGAAGTGTCCTTTTCCTCTGTAGTCCATGAATCAAGGTTTTACCTGAGACTTCTGGGGCCATTTCCCCTACCTCTAAGAAAAAAAGAGACATAAAGTAGTAACTAATCTTTATTGCATACTTACTCTGTACTGGGCACTATTCCAAGCTTTTCAGTCATTTAACTCATTTAATTCTCACAGTAATCCCATTAGGTAGGTACTATTGTGATTCTCATTTTACAGATGGGGAAACTGAGGCACCAAGCTGCAACATAACTTGGCCAACATGGCAGCTAGGAAGTGGCAGATTACAGATTTGAACCCAAGCCATTTTGATCTACAGCCTGTGCTTAGGTAGCTTCTCAATTTCCAGATGTAGCAAAAGGTTTTTGTTTCTCTGCAAGCAGACTGTTTTCATCCAGTATCTGACTGGAAAAAATATCAAAGATCAGATGTCCCCGTGTCCTATGTGGGATAGTGCCTGCTTCCATTTTTTACAGACTACTACAAACAACCAGCCCACAGCCTGAGATGCTAGTGCTCTTTAATAACCTGGCTGAAAGTGAAATCTGTTTCTTTCAGTCTGCCTGCTGTGAAGATGGGGCACACCAGGTCTTCATATTCTTTCAAACCCCACTTTAAATTCTTGGAGACAGTTATTAATCCCAAAAGCCCCTATTCCAAGATAAATAAGTCCTTTATCTCCCTGACATATTACAAATCAGTAGAAAATGCTCACTAGTTAGATCATTGTCCATTCCCCACCAAATGCAAAATTTGGATGGTGATTATGATAGATAATCACAAGGAAGAATTTTCTTTTCAGAAGTGCTTGATTCTTTTTAAACCTTTAGCCTATACCTGTCTCCAAGAAGCTCAGAGCAGTTTCCAGTTTTCACAACTAATTAAAATATCACTGATCCCCAGGTACCCCTAGGCATATAATATAGGAGGGACCCCGTGGGCTCAGCTGGAAGAGCCATGTGAGAATGAAGTTACTTGGAGCCAAAGGACGGCATCTGTTGTCTTGGCTTTCATCGAAACGGCCATCCAGAGTAATCTGTCTTGAGTTTATCCAAGACTGTTTCATTCTGAAGATGTGGGGAGGGGGGAGGGACAGGTCTAGGATGTCAAGGAGGAGGCCCCTGCTTCCTGACTGCACCCCTCTCCAGCCCCTATCATATTACCACCCGAAGCTATGGGTCAAATTGCAAATTTTCCTGGGGTATTTTATGATAGTTTGGAATCTCATTCTGTTTTAAAAAAAGATGCTTTAACCTCAGCATAAAATTGCTGTTCAGTGCTGCTTGCCTAAGAGCTGCTATTCGAGTGGTTTAGGATAATAGCTAATCCCCACACAACTCAGTCCTGGGAATGGGGCTGGGGGAGGCGTGAAAGTATACGGCTGAGGGGGTTCTCCCTCCCGCTGCCTGGAATTTCTCTTTGAATTCACATAATCAAATGATTTCTGTCACATAGGGACGCGAGGGAGGATAGCAGAGAGGAAAGGAAGCAGGAAGTATCGTTTTAGATACATAGAAAGAGATCCCTGACCCAGGGGGTATGTCCCAGACAAAGGCCAAAGGAAGGCCTGGGATCAGACTTGGGGGGCAGGAAGGAGCCAGACATCAGGAAGTGTGAAAGGGATGTAAGAGGGGGACAAAGGCCAGCCTTTGAGAATTTACCCACAGCTATTTCCATACGAAAACTAATAATTTTTTATTTGACAAGCACACACACCAAACCAAACCAAACCAAACCAAACCCGCACAACATCTTAACTTCCAAAAGGTAAGGATTATAATTCCCACTTCAAAGACATTCAAACTGAGGCTCAAAGAAGTTCAGTGGTTCTCACCCAAACTTTCCAGCTCTGGAACCTGATCCTTCCACAATATCGTGTGTTTCCTGGATGCTAATATCTGCTTTCCTTGTAAGTGAAACTTTTTAAATCTGATATGTGAAGGGTTGTCAAAACTTTTTAAGGCATCTGGTAATGTGAACGTTGACTCCAACCTTAGGCATTAGAAAAGAACACAAGGGTGGCAATTTCAATTCCAATAAAGCTGAATCCCGCACAGCCCGTTGGCTCTATGAGGAAAGATCTCTCCTTTCTTGCTCACTCCATGAGCCTGGGACCTAAGAGGCCAACAGTGAGTGTTTACTGGATGAACAGATGAACTGAAGTTACAGATTCTAAGGTTTTAATACCTTGGAGGCAAATTTCAAAGCTTTGTAGAAAAGAAAATTGATGTTATTTAGTACGAGTGTGCTAGGATCCAGATGGATATGGAAGAACACAGGCTACGCCTGGGTGGCTTGTAACGGAATGGACAAAAACAAGTTCAAGAATGGATGGGGAGTGAATCTCTCGGGCAACGTGGAATACGACTCCCGGGGAGGAATGTAGACCCGGCATCGTGGGACGGAGAACATCTTCTTGACCAAAAGGGGGATGTGAAAGGAAATGAAATAAGCTTCAGTGGCAGAGAGAATCCAAAAGGAGCCGAGAGGTCACTCTGGTGGGCACTCTTACGCACACTTTAGACAACCCTTTTTAGGTTCCAAAGAATTGGGGTAGCTGGTGGTGGATACCTGAAACTATCAAACTACAACCCAGAACCCATGAATCTCGAAGACAGTTGTATAAAAATGTAGCTTATGAGGGGTGACAATGGGATTGGGAAAGCCATAAGGACCACACTCCACTTTGTCTAGTTTATGGATGGATGAGTAGAAAAATAGGGGAAGGAAACAAACAGACAAAGGTACCCAGTGTTCTTTTTCACTTCAATTGCTCTTTTTCACTCTAATTATTATTCTTGTTATTTTTGTGTGTGTGCTAATGAAGGTGTCAGGGATTGATTTAGGTGATGAATGTACCACTATGTAATGGTACTGTAAACAATCGAAAGTACGATTTGTTTTGTATGACTGCGTGGTATGTGAATATATCTCAATAAAATGAAGATTAAAAAAAAAAAAAAAGAATGGATGGGTGAAAGTATAAGCAGAAGATAGTCACTGGAGGGCCTGGATTCAATTAAGGGCACATTGTATTCAAAGGTGGAAACACGTCTCGAAGCTTAGAAGTTATGGTAAAAAGTCAGTTATCCTGTCTGAACTAGGAATTAATATACACCACAGGCATGTTCTCCCCTAAGTGTTATAAGGACTTCAGAAATTTCACCTGGGAGACCAAGATTAAAAATCAAAGGTTAAGGTAGAAGGAGTGGACGTGACCGTCTGATCTTCTTAGAGAGTTACTAGGAATGTCTCCAGGTAGCATGCAAAGTTACACAAGACCATTTGATTTTGTAGCACCTCAAGAAGACAAGTTCTCAGCCTCTACATGAACATACATTTGGTGGACACCCCAAAGTTGGGCTTGTTCAGATTGCAGCCGTGGAAATCTCACAGGGCATCCTCAGGGATAATGAAACTGGGATTTGCTGTCTGCCTTGGCTCTATCATCCCTCTCGTGCAATGCAACAGCACCTGAAGAATCCATCCAGTGGGTTTCCCACTTCTGCCCCTTGCCTGGGCTGTTTCTTGGCTCCCTCACTCCTCAGGCAGCATGTTCCAATATCTCTTCTCTGTGCCCACCTGTACTTCTAGACGCAGCTTCCCATCTTGTAGACCATCTTAATGTTAACCTGATTGAGTTTTTAAAGCAATCAAAGGGCTCCATGCTGCACATGTGTTCCCTCTACCATGCATTTGTCTTTGCTCAGCTCTGGACGGTACACTGTGAACAAAGTGTGGTGGCTACAAATGTCCAAAATTGTAATGAACTCAACTTCCCAGGAATATTGACCTCACTGGAGTTTTGAAGTAGGTGACACCCAGCATCCTTCAGCTAATGGCCCATACCAAAGTGATGGTAGGAATGGCATGTCTCCATGTGATTAGTTTAATAGAAGCAATACAGGAAGGCAATCTGATAATTATCATCAAAAGTACGTTAACTTGGGCCCTGATAATTTGCTATTTCATTTCTTGGTTTACTCCATTCTTTTAATAAAGACACTTACCCAGTTAACTCACTGAGCTGAAGAGAAGCATCCCATTCTCAGGGAAAACCAACCTGTTACCAGAACACTGAAAACTAGTTGGTTCAAACAATATAGATCTGTCTATCTGTATCTAGATAGTCAATAGGAAAAGTTAACATTATGAGAGAAACTTTATGACCGACAACTTTCACACCTGATTTTATTTTTTTACAGCCTCACTGATATATAATTGGCATATAGTAAACTGCCCATATTTAAAGTGCACAAGTTGATAAGTTTCACATATCAAAGGCAAAAATATCACCCCAGTCGAGATGATAAACATATCTGTAACCACCCAAAATTTCTTCATGCTCATCTATAATCCCTACCTCCCACTACTCTCTGTATCCCCACCCTCTTCCCATCCCCAGGCAGCCACTAAGCTGCTTTCTGTCACTATTGGTTTGTCTGCACTTTCCAGAGTCTTCTGTGAAAGGATCCATACAGTGCCCACATTTGTCTCTGCTTTTTCACTCAGCATAATGATGCTGAGGTCAGTCCACGTTGCTGCATGTATCAATAGGTCATTCTTTTTCATTGCTAAGTAGAATGCTGTTGTATGGATGGCCACAATTTGTTTTCCTGTCTGCCTGTTGTGGAGCATTTGGATCGTTTCCAGTTTTGGGCTATTATAATAAAGCCGTGACAAGCATTCAAATACAATCTATATGTAAGTGGGAGGCTAGTGCACTATCCCAAGTCTGAAAACTCAATGCCAAGTAGAAGATTTCAAATATAGGGTACAGAAACAATCTCACTGCATCACTGCAACTGGGACCTCACAATGCTCACGGATCATTCACCAAACCTGCTGCAAATGGGAATGCACCAGAGCCCATCAGATTCTGGCCCGTCTTGTTAATCAGATGGGTACGAAGCAGCTCGGTTCAAAGTCATGTGTGTATGGGGCGAGGGTGGAGCTTTGGAGGCAAAGGTTAGGTCTTCAATGCCAAATAAAAGAAACCTGCTTAAACCCTGTGGGAGAAAAGTAAAAGTAAGAGGGCGTGGCCTATTGTGGCAGACTTCCAAGTGTCTGCCATAGCCCAGTGGTGGTTTCCGTGGATGAATGCACTGTTTTGGGCAAAGTACAACCTAAAATTTCTGAGCCACAGTTTACTCACCTATAAAATAAGGACAGCGAGAGCTACCTCATGGAGTCGTTGGGTTAAAGGAGATGATGGTGGAAAGCACTTGGCACAGTCCTTGGCACAAAGAATGCTCTGAATGAGGTGCTGTGCTCTGTCCGTGTTGCTTGTTGCCTCCAATTGTGGGACTGCTGTGTCGCCAGCTGCTCCTGGGTACAATGGAGCTGGTTTCATCAGTGATTCCATTTTTATAATACTGGTTGCAATTAGCCAAATGGATTTTATCATCACTGTCATTTTTGCCTCTAAAAGCTATGTGGTCATTTTTAATTCCTTTTTTTTTTTACTATAACTCTGGCAGAAAAAGTGACCCTGACTCTTCCCTTCGAGAAGGGAAGCTGACCAGGAACCAAGGAGAAGCTGAATCCAGAAAACAGGAAGATCTGTTAAAAAAAGAGAAAAAAGAAAAAAAAAAAAAAGCCTCTTTGAAGCTATCCAGGGTTTCAGTGTGGAGTGCAAGTTTGTCTATAATCCTGTGAGCTAGGACTCTCTGTAAGACCTAGGAAACATTACTCAAACTCTCCCAGCCTTACTTCTGGGTTTCTCTATTTCTAGCTGTGTGATTTTTGGCAAGCTATTAACTTCTCTGTGCCTTAGTTTTCTCATCCACTCGCTGGTGATTTTCCTATAGGTTTGTTATTAGAATGAAATGAGTAAATACATATAAAATATCAGACAGTGCTCAGAACTCAATAAATGTTAGCCTTTATTATTATTATTACTGTTAACTTTCCTCATATTTCAAATACAGATGTTTTTTATCAAGGGTTCTTAAGCTTTTTCAGGCCAAGAACTGTTTTGGCAGAATGGTGAGGTCTGTGGATCCCTTCTGAAAACTGTGTGTTTAAAGGAATAAAATAAAATCCATATGATTTCAAGGAAACCAATTATATTGGAACACATTAGCAAAGTATTTTTCAAATTCTGATAAAATAATTCATGCACTTTTTAAAGAACATATTAAACAACAAGGTTTATCAGGAGGTCTAATAGTCACTGTAGTTTCAAAGAAGTGATGAGCATAAACAATATTTCAAAACATACAAGACTGTACTAGCTGAGACATCTATTGGTGATAAAGTCATGGGATATTGTGGTTTATTGTCTGTACTTATAATTGAAGGGAAGGCTGAATTTCAGTTAAAGATGGGTAGGAATAATGATGTAATTACTTTCCTATCCAAGTTCATGATCCCCTGTATTCAATCCATGGATCTATGGATTAGACAATTTCTATATCAGATCTTATTGCCTATGATCCCATGACTTGGTTCTGGCGGGGAGTGGAAGTGGACTATTCGGGGAATTCTTTTCATCCAGCTCTTGTTACTGTGCCCAGTTTCCTAGACAGGAGCCTAGAGAAGAACCCCAAGGAGCAAAGTTATGCTTTCTCTCCTCAAAAATGAATAAGCAGATCTACACCCCCCAAAGCCTTCCTCATGCCTCAAGCAATTTAAATAGGATTCAAAATGGTGTATTGATCTAGAAGGTGCTTTTAAAAACCCTTAAAGGTAGACTTCGGCTAAATGAAAATTCAGAGAGGAAAGAAGACAAATGAAACTAGCTGCCAGCTACTATGCAAACAGAGGAGAAAAAAGCAAGGCTTATCCACAAATAATGGATAATCCAGTAAAGTTTCTTTACCTCCATCACAGATCACAGTTCTGAACTCACCCATAAATACATGCACAGACTCCAACCCTCACCATTCACCCAACTCCCTCTTGTCTGCACTCAACCACATTTTAACTTGATCCAGTTAAACCTCAAGCAGCCACAGGTCATCCATATGTATTTCTAAGAATTGCTCTTTAAAAATAGAAAAAGAAAGAAGAAAGAAATGTAGCTGAATGGCATCCAACTTACACAATGAGCAGAGTAGGTGGCCTCATAAAAGAAAACAAGATAATAAAGTGAAGGTTCTCCCTTGGACTAAGTGAACAGAATTGTTAATTAAAATGTTGTCTTGCTACAACACTTTTGTCCTCCTTTTGTGTCTCAGGACCCTTCCTAGTACGTTGGTAGGAACCTAGAATATTCTTGTAGGCATATTTATCTCTTCCTCAGCCTTTAGGTTTCAGCTTTAATGCCATGTTCTAAGGAAAGCCTTGACCCCACTTTAAATGACATCCCCCACCCTGTTCTTTCCTTTATTTGTCATTTGTAATCATTTATTGGTGAGTTTACCTGTTTACTATCTGTCTTCCCTGATGGTAGGAGCTTGTCTATTTTGTTCATCATTGTAGATTCAATGCCAGTAGAGTGTCTTGCACTCAATAAATATTTGTTGAATGACTGAACAAGTAAATGAGGTCACTGATGACTTCCGAGGGGCAAAATCCATTTAACTTTTTCCTTTTCAATTTTCAAAAATAATTCTCATGATCTATTGATTATAAAAGCCATACATATTCATATTAGAGAATATAAAGAAGAAATTTAAAATACCTGTAATTCCACTGCCCAGAGATAATAGCTTTTGTATATTTGTCTGCATTTCCTTATAGTTACATCTTTGTGCACATAGAAATGCAATTAAATGTAATTAAAATTGTACCTCATATAAAAACTTATATCCTGACTTTGTTCACTTGACATTAAGTCATAAGAATTTTTACACATCATTAAAGTGTTTTCTTGAACATCACTTTGAGTTCATCACATTTTCTCATATACCCGTACCATCATTCATTTAACCAGTTCCATGTTATTGGTTCTGTAGATTAATTCCAAATTTTTCACTATTATAAATGATGCTGAAATGATCGTCTTGATGCAGTAGTTTCTATGTGGACTCTTGTCAGTTCTGCTCCTTGTATATTCAACAAAATTGCTGATTTTCTATTGTTTTTGACCTACAAAACTGTCACCTTTTAAAAATCTTTGTGACATTTAATATCAGTGTCCACTTCCTTCTATTTGTCACTTTCTCCACTTTCTCTTAAACTTTCTCTTTCTCTCACTATTTCCTTCTTGGCCTCTTCCTGCCTCTTTTGATCTCCTGAACCTCCCCACACATGGTCCTTCTCGACGTGCATGATCCCCCCGGGCGACGTCGCCACTTGGGTGCTCCAGATCCATTCCCAGATCTGTGTCTTCAGCCCCATCATCATTCCCAAGCACCAGGTCTACCAGACAATGCCACCTAAATGGCCCTTCTAAATTTGACCCCAAATCCCATTAGACTACATGGTTCAAGCTCCAGCTTCACCACCGATTAGCTCTGTGACTTTGGGCAAGTTTTCAGTCTCACTTTGTTCTTTTTCCTTTTCTTTATAAGGAAGATATTAATGGTGCCTACCTCTGGGGTTATTATAAGGAGTAAATGAGATAATCCTATTTCACTGACTCTAAAGACACATTCTCCACCCGTCCACCACCACATTTTAACAGCTCTGAAATGGAAATGCTTCTTACAATGGATGGTATGTCATGATTTTACTGGCAGCAATTTTTCTTTCTGAGTAGGCACATAAACAATGGGTGGCAGTCCATTAGCAACAAAACACAGTATGCATAAGGTGTTTAGAATAGTGCCTGGCATGTAGAAAGTACTCAGTAAATGCCTGTGATAGGGATGGCGATGTTCCAAGCAGTCATCCACCAAACCCTTTCCACTCACTCCCTGTTTCAGTTAATCTCCCACAACCACCCAGCCTGTTAATCCTAAAGCCTGTCATTCATTCTTCTCTCCTTGCTCCTCTCCACTCCCACAGCTAATTGGGTGCCAACTCCTATTGATTCTTTATTTCTAACATCCCACTTCTCCATCCAGCTGCTGCCTGACTCAGATCTTCTTCATCTCTCATATAGATCACATCAGTAGGCTCCTAATCAATTCCCCCTCCAGTCTCATCCTCTCTGACTTATTGTTTACCCTGTCTCCAGAGTGATCTTTCTAAGGTGCAAGTTTGAGCTCTAAACTCCCTGTTCAAAGTATTCAGTGCCTCCTCAATGCCTTCAAGATAACATCAAAATTCTGTTAGCAGCACCCAAGATCCTCCTAAATCCAGCCTTTGTCAAGCTCCCATAATTCAGCCACCCCAGCATCCTCACATTTCTCCAAATGTGCCAGTGCTACCTGCGACACCCTTTCTCTCCTTGCTTGTCTAGTGAACACCTGGTCTTCTTTGGAGACTCCATTCTAGCATCATTTCTCCTCCTGATTGTCACCTCTTCCCACTGCCCCCAGGAGGAACTGAGCCTTCCGGTCTTCGTGCCCCCTTGCATTGCATTTATTTCTCTGCATATCACCTTCCTCACCTGGGCTGTAAGGTGCCCCGAGTAAGGGACTGTGTTTCACTCATTTCTGAAGCCTGTTGCCTCCCAATCCCAGCACCTGGAGAAGGACGGGTTTACTAAATGTTTGCTGAATGGGTGAACAAAGAGCAAACACTCACCTCCACGGGAAGCCCTTCCTGCTTGGGAGGCCAGTCAGCTACCCACCCTGAGCCACGGGTTCAACCCCTTTCCTGCAGAAGGCCGACTTCTATCACACATTCTTTTACTATTTCTGTGCCTGTAGAAATGTTATGCTCTTTTTTGGAGTCTAAACAGGGAAAAAAGAGAACAGGAACTTTGCAGAGTGCAGAAAGAGAACAGGATCATTCTGGAAAGGATCACCAGCTCAAAACCCTGGTATCAAGCTCAAAAGTGGTGTGACGACTGGGAGAGAATTGAAAGATACAGGGACGCCATTGCGAAGTATCCTCGAAGATGGCATCCTACACCAAGTGAAAAGGTAACTGTGGGTTTCTTTTTCATTTAAATCCATAGTAATTTGAAATTTCCATTTTATTCATCACATTCATCAAACATATGGATTCACTCATTCTTTGCTGTACTAAGGCTTTGGTTCTGTTGTCATCAAGTGTATGCCAGACAGTCATGTTAGTTCTCCTGTTTGCTCCTGTTCCTTGACCTGGAATTTGGAATTCAGCAGCCCCAAATTTATGCTCATGTCTCTCAAGCATTTCCTATAGATTAGGAGACCATGGTTAGAAAACATTTCCATATTTCAATTTCTAGGTCTCAACTTCCAACTAAAACCTTACTCCCGGGCCTCAAAGCCCTTGACAGTAAACTATCCATTTCTGGAATTGGTTTAGGTCTGTTTCACTCTACTGGCATCTTTCTTCATTACAATATACCACTGCCCCTATTGAGGTGATGGCCACAGAAAGCGATGGGACTTGACGTCACCACACAATTTAGAACAACGCATATACTGGTAGAACACGAGAGTTTCTTAGCTGTTCGATTACCCTACAGTCTCTATAGCCAGGAATAATGGGCCATGAAGCTTATCCCTGAGCCTCCAGACTAATCAAGAACTGAGCACACAATTATTTGACTGCTCCTCAGCAGAGAAGGCAGGTGGAGGGGGGTGTTGTTGCTAAAATCCTGGAATTTCACTTTTAGTTTTGTGGTCTTACGAGCATCTCAGTTGTTGTATTTTGTTTTTGGTTTTTTTTTTTTTTTTTTGCATTACAGAATTCAATTATTTAAAAGCTTAATAAGAATAAAATGTTAATTTTTATATATCATGCATTTAAAAATCTGAAAAAATTTAAAAATCTGCTCTGAAAAAAAAAAAAAACTTTTAATATTTTTCACACTTTATACAAACTGCTTTCCAGAAGGTCTGCAGCAACTTACACTCTCCAAGCAATATGTAAAATTCTATACTTCCTCACGTGCATTCAGAGTTAACTTGTGGGGGGCAATCACCATTTGGCAGCTTGACCAAAAAGTGGTGTCTTGTTTGATTCTGAATTTCCTTGGTTTCTAGGGAGGTTGAACTTTGTTTCCTAGGTTTACTGGCCATTTGTATTTCCTTACATGAAATGTCCATGTCCTGCACCATTTTTCTTTTGGGATCTTAGTGTTTTATTCATATTGCTACTTTTGCTGCACTCCTTTGGTTTATAAGCATCTAATATCTTTTTGGCCATCATTTTATTATTACTATTTCTGTGTTGTTTTATTTTACTATATCGTCTATGAGCAGAATAGTGTAACTTTGCTTTTTAACCTAGTCTGAGAGGTTCCTCCCCTCCGTTTTATCCATTTGTATTTATTGACATGAGAATTGTGTTTGATTTCATTTCTGTTTTTGTTCTTGTCTCCTTTCTTTTTCTCCCTTTTATATTGTTTTCTTTAGCAACTGTCAAGAAAACACAGATCTATCCTTTACATAACAGGAAACAGAGAAAGCCCAAGAGGGAAGGTCAGGTGTTAAGATAAAGTAAAACAAAGGAAGGAAAAATGGAGGCACCTAGAGAAAGGGTTTCCTGGGGCAAGGCAGCCTGGAGAAGTGCGTTTTATTTGAAGTGTCACTAGCTTTGTCTCAACAAATGGCAAGCACATACATACCCCTGGTGATGAAGTGCCGAGTGCAATGGTGACTCGGGAGAGGAAACACAGCGCTGGCAAAAGTCAAGAGAGCAGCAGCAGACCTCCTAGGCAGCCCTTCCCCGCCTGCCCAGCCCTGGGCCTCCCTGTTGAGGTTATTCAGCTGCTCTGTGCTTCGCTTCCTGATGATAAAGACAAAAGTGGAAAGCAACTACCAATTCACTGGTTCTTGACCTCCCGTCAGGATTAGAACCTGGGTGTCCCAAGCTCAAGAGATGGTTTTGCTGTGAGCTGCCTGCCTGTCGCCCTTTGGCTTCCCCGGGTGCTGTGTGAGGGTGGTGGAGGGGGCTGGCACCGAGACAGGCGTGGGGCCGGGAGGCTCAGGGTCCTGGGATATCTCAGCCACCAAATCGCCTGCCCATCCAGCCGCCCGACGGGCTCTGCTCTGAAATAGCACAACTAGGAATGAGCTGCTCGCTGAGCCTTACTGTTTATGTTTCTCAGCCCACCGTTCTGCCTGCCCCCCAGCCTTTGAACATGAGGGACTCAGCCAGTGTCAAAGCGAGGGGGCCACTGGCCTGATGCTTCTTAGCATAGGTCTCTTCCTTTTAGAAAGAAAAGCAAAAGCAAGCGATTTGGAAACTGCAGGTTTAGGAAAGGAAAGAATTGAAGATGTATAGGACAGAAAGCTGGAAGAACAGTCTTGAGAACACCCAGTGTGTGTGTGGTGGTCACCCTGGGCCCAGCTGCCCCAGGGGAGCTCTAGTCACCGTCCTCCCCAACGCTCTGCTCAACCGCGTCGGCGCCTTGGCTGGCCCAGTGCAGACAGGATATGCCACAGTTGACCTTTAACCTTCTAGAAAATTTGCCTCTCTGTTGATTTGGTAGTGAAAACCTCATCCTTTTTCTCTAGATCCTAAATTCCTGTGTTTAACTTGGAAAGCACAGCCATCCCTTCACCTCTTCCCTTGCAGGCTTGCATAAGGGAACACTGTCCATTTCTTAATTTGCTGAATGGCTGTGCTGCCAGCTCTCCCAGAGGTGTCATCTTTTTTTTTTTTGTAGTTTAAATATTAACTTGTAAACTGTCTCAAATATTTTGAAGAAAAGATTGAATGTTCCATCCTCCTTTCCATCCTCCTTACCCATTTTCAAAACGACCCTCATTTATCCCTAATCCCAAAGTGAAAAATTACTAGATTAATTTAGTAACTATCTTATCATGGGATAAAAATATCTATAAGATCATCCAATAAAACAATTTCTGCAGTCCCCAATTAGCTAGAAGTAGGCAGTACTCTAATTTAGTAGCCCAACCCCAATACACATACCTGAGAAGGAAACAAAAGATAAAACAAACACAAATGATCTCAAAGAGTAACAAATTGTTAAACAAAGAGCCTTCAGTGAATTACTGCAGATTTAGCATTTATTTAAGGGGTAGAACAGTAGAGAGGAAGCATCAGGCACTGTGGTGTCTGTGTGACTTCAAGCTCCACGCAGGCTCACTTCATCATCCTGGAAAAATCCCTTAGCACCAAGAATCTCTTTTCTCATTTGTAAAGACAGGATATTAACTATCTCCCAGAACTCATTTCAGGATTGAATGACTAACATTTATAAAAAATGACCATAAAAGTGCTTAGACTTACTTGGCAAACAATAAAATATAATTCCCTCCTTCCTTCCTTCCTTCCTTCCTTCCTTCCTTCCTTCCTTCTTTCCTTCTTCACCTTATGTGTCTGTCATAGAGAATAAAAACTCTGTTGTTGGAGTGACATCCTAAAGGCCCCACACCAATCAGCACCAACAAGTCAGCAAGGTTTAGTTTACTGATTTAGTGTAGAAATAGCCCGATAGATCTTAGAAATATTTTCACAGTAAGATTAAATAATAAAGGAGTATCTGATTATCTCAATAGACATTTCTCTAAAGAAGATATGTAAATGGCCAATAAGCATATGCAAAGGTGCTCAACATCACTGGTCATTAGGGAAATGCAAATCAAATGAAATACCACTTACTACCACTTAGAATGGCTATAATTGCAGAGGTAGTCAATGAAAAGTTTGGCAAGGATGTGGAGCCATTGGGACCCCCATAGCCTGTTGGTGGGAATGCAAAATGGTGCTGTCGCTTAGGAAAACAGTCTGGCAGTTCCTCAAAAAGTTAAACAAGAAGTTATCATATAACCAGCAACTTTATTCCAGGTATATACGCAAGAGAATTGAAAGCATATAGCCACCCCAAAACTGGTATCTAGATGTTTTTAGCAGAATTATTCTTAATACCCCAAAAGTGAAACAACCCAAATGTCTATCAGCCATGCAATGGAATATTATTCAGCCATACAAAGGAATGCAGTACTTAACAAATGCTGCAACATGTGTAAACCTCAAAAACATCATGCTAAATGAAAGAAGCTAGACACAGAAGACCACATATTGTATGGTGCTGTTTATATGAAATGTCCAGAATAGGCAAATCCGTAGAGACAGAAACTAGATTACTGGTTGCCAGGGAATGGAGAGAGTGGGGATTGGGGAGTGATGTCTAAGGGGTATGGCGTTTCTTTTTTGGGGTAATGAAAATGTTTTAAATTTAGCTTGTGGTAATGGTTACACAACTTGGAATATACCAAAAACACTGGAATATACACATTAAAAGGGTAAATTTTATGATTTATAAGTCTATATCAATAAAGCTGTTATAAAATTAAAACATTATAAGATTAGTTCTAAACAAAGCAGTATTGTCAGTGCTCTGAAATACTCCATTTCCTAGGCATTCTAGTAAATTGGTATTTTACTGTCCTTGCCTAAGGAAAGTGTCTGTTTCAAACATGCATTTTTGATCTAGCAGGAACTGAAACTGAAATTTAGCAAGGGCATATCAAAGACTGGACCCAAAAAAGCGAAGTGGGAAAAAGAACACAAATTGGGAAAAGACGACGACAAGGCTGATGGACGTGGTGATGGGGAAAACTGACACGGCTGTCCCTGGCTGCTCTGGGCTGCAGGGACTTCTGGTCCTCAGGAAGGTTCACTTTGACACCCAAGGCCCAGGGAACAGAGCCACCCCCCACCCCTGCACCGTTATCACACCCGGGACAGCTGTTAAATGCGGATGAGACTGCACTCTAAAAATTGTGCCTTCAAACAATGTATTTCACCAAATGATGCAGCAAAACTATATTTATGCTTCTTAGCCTGATAATTGAAAGCAAATTATGCAGAGTAATATTGAGAGTTAAAGGATTTTAAATTAGATTTTTTTTTCTCTAATTATTAATACTTACTCTGTTACCTTATATTATGCTGTTGTGGATTTGTTTGTAATTTGTAGGAAGATTTGTGTAATTTATCTTTCAAAACCTCACAATTGTTACTTTGGCTATCTAAATAAATCAGACTGAAATTCAGCAACATAATGAAACTACAATCTGATTCCAGAATATATAACCTAAGACACAAAAAGGATCCAGTGGCTCTTCATTAGAGACATTAAGGCATGGAGCTGAAAGATACTTGGACATCTGTTTATTTTCTCTGGCACCTCCAGTTAAGATCATGTTTAAAGTATTCCACAACAGATCTATCCTCTTGTTGATGAATTAAAAAAAAAAAAAAAAAAAAAAAAAGGTTTAAAAGTCTCAAGCACACTTCATTCGTAGATTGAACAAAATTCAAAATTCCATGTGTGCACCAGGAAGACTGATGGTCCCTGAACCCCTGGAGCTGACAGGATGGGCCTCATGTCATGGATTACAGTGTGTATTTGCTATATTTAACTCATCACCAAGGGGAAAAAAGCTAATTTCATTCCTTTATATAAAAACCCTTCAAAATATACTTTAAGATCAACAGGAAGTCTCACCTTTGGTTCTTCTTCTCTAGGTGGAATTATCCCAGGTTCTTTAGCACTGGTATTTAGAATCACAGCCTTTGAAGTCAGGCACATCTGGATTTGAATTTTTCGCTAATTAGCTATGTGACTTTGAGCAGATTTCTTAACCTCCCTGAACCACCTCATCTGTTCAGCAAGGTAATAACAGAACCTACCTCCCCATGGTGTTGGATTAAATTAAACCTCAGTCTGGCCCATGCTTAGCATTTGATACATTGTAACTGTTATTACTTTGGGCTTTAAAACCCTCTCCAAGTTGTAAAAGTCCTTTTTCTGTTGTAAAGCCCCAAACTTGGCACAATACTTTTCTTAAGAGTCTAGATTAGTGCTAAATTTGATAGAAAAATGATCTCTTGGTATCAGTTGTATACTTTATTTTACAAGGCCTCATATTTGTACCTCTTTTTAATCATGGCAATTTCAGGTTGATATTAGCAGCATTTTATTGACAGTAACTGTTTATGTTTTCCCTCCTGCCTTGCTTTTATACCCCAATGAATATTGCTACCAGGAACTGGGCTTTAATAACCCTGGTTTCTACCAGCCTTTACCCGACAGGACCTTACACAATTAAATTTAAAGTATCTGTTGCAAAACTGGAAAAGTTGCTATTTGGTCCTGAAGACTTTATTCTCTTTTTCTACATGCCACTTTCCAGAAAAGCAACAACTTATAAAGACTGTCAAATTGCTCCAAATGGTCAAGAAGCAGATGTCTTTTTGGAAAACGATACAGTAAACTCTCCCCATTGGAGAGTGGTTTCTGCTCTTTTCCCCTCTGCACGGTGGTCAGGGTCCCTTGTCAGCAAATGTGTCTTATTCCAGAAGAACCCCCTCAGATAAAAACCAATTGGCCAAGTCCTCTGATTTTGAAGCCAACTTGAAAAAATAAAGTCCTGGATGAGTTTTCAGGTCCAGAGATATATTTGTCCCAGACTAACTGTGCATCAAATTGGTTGAAATATATAGAACTTTGAAATGCCTTAAAATTACAATACATTGAATGGGCACAATGAAGGGCACGTAATTATCTGTGTCCCTGTACAGGTGGAAAAGACACTCGGGAAATATTTGTTAAATATACGGAGGAAGGAGAGAAAGCGGGGAGGGAGGGAGAGAAGGAGGCAGATTGGGAGGAAGGGAGAAGGGGAAAGCAGGAAGGAGGGTAAGAAGGAAGGAGGAGGAGAAGGGAAGGGAGAGTTGGGCACTGCCCGTGCAGCGGCCATGGCACAGGAGCCTCCGAGTGAGGCACAGGGACCCCTCTCAGGGTGGTGCACGGGCTGACCCAGCACCTGGGAGTCTCCTTCACCCTGGCCTCACCCTAGTCCCTGCCCTGCTGTGGTGCAGCCCAAGGAAAAGGTCCACAACACAGGGGCATATTCTGTTTCCTCAACGATAGCAAGACGTGTCCACCAGAAATTTCAAAATATATTTTGGACCAATTTTGTCAAGTTTTGTGTTACTCATCCTCTTGTTTGCTGCTAAATCAAAGGTGCCCAAAAGGAGCACAAGAAGCTGCCCCCGGGGCCCCAGACCTCACTGCATCACAAACTGGATGGTTCCTTTCTTTTGGCCTTGGAGACCACAGAAGCACCTCGGGTTTCCAAGTAGACACCGAGTCCTAAATGTGGTGGAACGTTCCTGAAATGTAGACATGGTAGACGCGATGGAGGATGCAGACACTTCCAGTTTTCAAGTGGAACTTCTCACTTGGAGGAATGGTTGTCTAACCTAAAGTTTAGACATGTCCAAGGAAAAGCATACTCCTGGCGGGCTAAAGTTGTGTACAACAAATTGGGTTGGGTAGAAGAACACGATGAGTACATGTTGAAACATAACTTAAACTAGAAAGTATGTGACAGAGGCTTAAAACATAGGAAACAGGAGCTGCTGGTTTTGAAGATAAAATGAACAAGTCCCAGGTATGTTTCAGGTCTGGAGATGTGTTTGTCCCACTTTACACCATGCATCAAATTAATTTATAACCACTCAATGACACCTATTTTTGCCCACTTAACTCCCTTAGCTCTCTGTAGAACTCTGATGGTATTCATCAAATATGCCTTTTGTTGTGTAGGTATCTGTTTAATTGTCTGTTCTCTTCAACATAACTATAATAAATAATATTAATAATTACTTCTTGAAGGACCAGATTAGCTTTAATGTAACATAAGTAAATTAGGAAAAATCACAAATACTACTGACCCCCAAAACAGTGGCTAATATGGAAAGAACACCAACAGTTCTTGAGAATCCATATTTAAAGCCCTTACTGGTTCTCAAATTCTGTGACCTGGAGCTCATGACAATCTTCAGATATTCCTAGCCTGATCAAGTGCCAATTGTGCTAGGAACAACCACAAAAATGAAATGTCCCCAGGCCTGCCACGGTCATCTAACAAAAAAGACTTTAGAGAACACACACACACACATACACACACACACACACACACACACACGCACAACATAGTACGGAGAAATTGTGGCACCTAGTGGTGACTTCTTGAACTGCAGACTCTGACTCGTATAACGAAAAAATGCCACTAAGGAGCAAGGAGCAAAACCCACAGACAATTTGCAAATGAATCAAAGACATTTTAAGATTTCTCTCTCTTTCTGCAAGTTTCATGAGAAATTTTAAGGAACCCATAACTCCAACTCCCCTAATTAATGCTATTTTAGTCATGCATTTTCCCATTATCTTAATTAAAATATAAATTGTATCAAAATAATCTACCATTTTCAATGACTATTTATTAAGTAATCCAAAATACTAAGAACTGATCAAATAAACAGAATATATCCAACTACCAAAGAGTTTCATTTTATGAAATCAGGAATTCTTTAACACAGTTAAATAACAAAATATTATTATTTTATAATATGATTCTCCAAGTCATGAAATTCAATTTGAGAAAATATTCGATTCCCCAAGAATCTTAACAGATATTATTTAAGAAGCAGCAGAGTAGAATCCTTACCTAAAAAGATTACATATTACATGCAAAGTAATACTACTGCATCAGTCACGACTTACAAATGATGTCATTTGAAGAGAACTCAGACAGGGGGGCACATACCAATAAATTGTGTCTTTTCCTTCTAGCATTGTTCTGTTTTTCATGGTAATTTGTACCACTGACACAATGTACATTTTCTGTGTATGTAAATGGCAGAATTCAATTGATCACGAAAAGCTACTTACATCCCTGACCTCTGTCATTGATGGGAAGGATCAATGTTTCTCCTTCTCTCCAGGAACACTGAGGCCTTTGAATTTTATCAAATCCCTTCTCCAAGGCACATGGGTTTCTCTTTTCATCATAGACCAGAACCCCACTCCGACCCCCACCCTCACCCCTTAACACATAATGTCTGCTCCTTGCAGGCTGCACTGGCACTGATTAGAGCTCCAACTTCTCAAGGCACTAGCAAGGAATGTCGATGGCACTGACAGTTTCATGGGAAGGCAGAAATTTGGGCTCACGTTGAACCCCACTCAGTGAACATTCGTGAAAATCCCTTCTCAGCGTCTCTGTTTTCCCCCTAACTTTTCACTCCGGGTTCCTCTTCTCCTTTCTCTGTTTCTTTCATTTCCCATATAGCTTAGAAATCCCCTCTACTTCCCTCAACGATTCAGCGCTGAATCTCAATTTGCGCTTCACGCTCATCAAAACCAAAGCTGCATCTGCTGCCCTCAACAGCTGCTCGGCAGCCATCCTTTAGTTTTCCCAAACAGGACTCTTCTTGGTCTTACACCCTACCCTAAATACTTAATAGTATTTGCCCAACAACAACAAAAATAGTTGTCAGAGGGGGCGGGGGAGATTCTGCTGCTAATAAATTAGATTTTTTCCAAGTTTACACCAATGTAGGTGAATTTTGCCAGGCTATGCTTAACTACTAAGATTTAAAGAGAGAGGTGTATGTATAGATGTGTGTATATGTATGTATGTCTTTCTATGTGCACGCAGGTATAGAGTTTAAATGATTTTAGGTCATTTTTTCAGTAATACACAGCTGTCATTTGTTAAATTGTCCTTAGCACTATGTTTTAAAATGATATATCTTGGCATAAACAACCCGTGTGTTAATAAAACACTTCCAACTTTATAAATTATAGGAGCCTCCTGTTTTTTCACATAGTGACACATCACTGCAGGAAACTTTCATTGTTTGTCTTACGACCCCCTCACTCTGTGCTCTGATCAGAGTAGTTTCTTTTTATTGCCTGAACGAGCTGGTCTTTCTCTTACCACCCCTACCCCAATCCCACTCACTGAATAAACCATCCTTCCGTTTTCAATTTTGATGTCCCTTGCTTTTGACCACCACCCTGGCCTCCAGATTAGTCAGGCCTGCACCGTGTGCTCCCATAGCCCCCTGCAATTCCAGTACTGAGCTCTCAACACACTCTATCTTAGATTCTCTTTCATTGTCTGTCTTCCCTGCTGGCTTGTCGGTTTTGCAGTTTCTCTTTGGCTGGCATGTAAGACTTACTTTAAAAATAACACATATTGAATGCATTAATGAGAAGAATACCTTATGTTTAAAAGTACTCCCTGAATTTGACATCAAAACTAAGACAGTTGACTATTACCCTGGCTGACAATGAGGTTTGTGTCTGCTTAACACAAAATTGGAGCATTATTCAATTAATCTAATCTATTTAGACAGATAATCAGGTAATTGGCTAGAGAATACATTTTTGAATTGACTGTGTAACCTGAAAAGTCAGGGCCCTGAAGGCCTGTCAAGTCCAGTGGCCCCAGGCCTCATGGCACGGGGGTAGCCAGCTCCCCATGTCTACCCACTGGCTATCCTTATAGAGCTGTAGTGGGAGGGCATGTGCACGATGTTTATTACTATATATCCTGCAGATAATGGGGCATGATGCATTGGTGGCTAGGAAGACAAGGTATCTAGAGCTAGGTGTTCTGTCCAGATGATGTGGCTTACTACAGGTGCTTTTGGCAGTCATATTCATGCTGCCGTTTCAGGGAGGGATTGTTGGGGATATAAGAGGCTTTGTAAACTTCCTTTGACCTGGCAGACCCTCACTTGCAGAGCAGAATACAACCTACCCAGAGGGCACTTCACCTGAAGACCCAGGGAGAATGGAGAAGAGCTTTCCCAGAACACTCATTGCACTATGGTTTATATGCCCACGTGCTCATTTCCCCAAAGCGTCAAACCCAGCTCCCTGCAGTACTTACTACTCCAATCCACCAACAGACTGGAAAAATTCAGATATTCACGTAATCTGTATAGACATGAGTTAAACGTTCACTCCCACTGTCTGTTCCTCCCACTGACGCCAAAATGATAAGCCCAAATTACATTACTTAACTTCGACCAACTGAATAAATCAATAAATAATTCAATAGTATTCCATGAAGGAAATATACCCAAAATAACGTATTGCATACACTCAACTGTGAGCAGTGCAGCAAAACTAAGGAGAAGTAATTTCCCAATGTCCTAGATAACATGATTACAAAAACAAGCAAGCTACAACAACATATTTCCCTGAGAGCCTACAATTGCCTTAAACACTCACAGTCAGAGTTATTACCTGGGTAAGAAAACAGAAAGGTCATTGTTGGTTCAGACCCTGCATTTTAGTTGTGACTTTGGTACTAACTGGCAATGTGACCTTGCACAGGTGATTTAAACTTGATAGGCACCATTTTCCATAGCGATAAGTATCACAAAGCTGTGACTTTATAACCAACAGACGGCCTCGATTTCAATGTATACAACACACAATCACAAACGTCTATTTATCCATAGACTGCATTGAAGATTCAGGGTATATGGGGAGTTTATTGTGATGAAACTGAGGCCGATTTAAGAAAATTTAAGGTAGTGTTACTTTTGAGCTTATGGAAATTACTTTTAAATTCTTTTTTTAGAAATGTCATCTTAATAAAATGAGAAATGTTTGGAATTTCTTTCACCTGCAACACCCACTGCAGCAACTCACCATACCCATTATACAAATCACTGGCTTCATACACCGAGAGCCCCCGAGCATCCAAACATTGTGATATAATGGAAGGAGCATTGGGCTGGGTGGAAATGCTGTCACCACAGGATCCTCCGGCAGAGGATAGCACACTACAATAGGAGTCAGGAGACCAGAGTTCTAATGCTGGTTTGCTAGTAACTGGCTGGTAGAAAGTGGTCACTTACCTCTCTCACCCTCAGTTTCTGCATCCGTAGAATAGGGCTGATGAGCCCTAATGCATTTGTGGTCCAGGTGAATGTCATCCCTGGATTTTTACAGTGCATACCAGCACAGCTCTAGGTGGCCCATGGTGTTGTTTAAATGTGAAACACATTGAAAAGTATAAAATAAATGTAAATAATTATCATTTTAATTCCAAGTACCATTTTCTCATTACCCGATTAGGAAATAGGTGACTCCCAGTGCCTGGGTGTCATCAAACATCAAGTACTGTGATAAGCCCAGTTGAAGGAAAAGGCACAAAATCCAGGCATTGGAGAAAGAAATTGGCTGCTTTTATTTTAGTCAACCTTTGTCTACTTCAGTAGAGTCATCTGGTGCTGTCCCCAAAGAAGAAACAATGTCCAGAGACCAGATGAAACTGAATTTTCAAAAGCAATTTCTTTGCAAAGAGCTTTCCCCTTTCTCGCATTTTCAGAGCCTGGTTGTGGGGCTGAGGTCCCGGATTTCATAAAAGGCCAGTTTCAGGGCTGTGTTTACATCCACTCCTTCCCTGCTCAGCAGCCCCGGGACATGGAAAGCTCCGGGGGAGACCCTGACAGTCCCATCATAGCTCCAAGGGATCAAATGGACTGGCTTCTACAGAAGGTATTGAGTGCAAATCCTGAGCAGCAGGGCATTAGGAAAGGGAAACATAAATTGAGATTTGCTGTTTGGTAAAGGTTAATTCCAAATTTTAGAAGATACAGTGCAAAATGACAACAAAGGTGTTTGCAAACCATCATCAACATCTTAATAATTATTTTGTCTTTTCAAAGCCTCAATATTTTCCGATTTTAGCCAACAGGAGTGCACCAATGTTAAGTTCTTCTCCCTGGTGACAATATCACAACATCTCTCAATCCAGTGAACAAGGTTTTGTTCTTTCCTCATTTCAGAGTAATTTAAATTCTTGAGAAGCATCCATGGGGTGTTAAATATTCTGGTCAGACTGAAAATCCATGTCTTGCTTTCCTGGCTATATTTTATAGACTAGTTTAAAGGAGTCATTAAAAAAAAAACAGCAAAACAGATTTTTTCCATATGCAATTTCACAAAAATTAGTGTTGCACAAAAATATCCATGTGCAGCTGTCTTCCCACCATTTTGGCTGATTTCAGACTAGTTAACACACCAGGGAAATCATGGGTCAGGGATTTAGGAAGCCTTTGATGATAATTCATTATTGTCTGATATAACCTGTGACAGGGTTGATGGCAGCCGTGTCCTGTGCCGCTGCACAGCTGACTCTGTGGGCCCTCCTGCTTGCCACCATTTCACCACACTCCCACTCTGCCCAGCCACGCAAAGTCTCCAGCTGTCCCATGGCCTTTATCACCCCCTCAACCTTCCAAGACCTAAGCAGTAGCCCCTGACTGGTTGCGTGCGTTTAGGTCATGGGCTGTGGGAGTAAATAGAGGGAATATCTTCCCCACTTGGGCTTCTCTGGTGGGAGCAGGGACTTTGCTGTGCTCATTGCTGAATTCCCCTAACTTGAAAGGGTGTTCAGAGACTGGAGAGCCAAACTGGCAAACGCTCATAAGAGACCACAATTTGGGTTGACCACATGCCCAGGTTATCCTTTTGTTTCAATACTGTTACATAAAATAATGCAATTATCCCTTGAATGTGCAAGTCCAATTAGCCCCATGGACACTGACTACTGTTTTACTTCATGTACTTGGTTGGACACAATGTCATGTGGGACACCTTGAGGATGAATTATATGAATTCCAGGACAGTGATGCTGACAAAAACATGAAAGGCAGGGAAAGGAAATCCAAATCCAAGCTAAACTGTTATTCCAGGAGGTAAAGAAGTGCTGCTACTTCCCGTGACAGGAGTCCAATGTAATCACCCTGTCACCCAGTAGCTGCTGGACCCCTAGGTATATGGGACAGTAAAAGGTCAGGGTTACACACTGGGCTCTTAAGCCATGGCTTGTTTAGGGTGTGGGGAAGGAAGTCCATATTGTTGAGTTCATGTGTAACCGTTCTCACCGCCACCACGGCCGCTGCTCATAAACCCATGAAGGTACTGCCGGGGTGTCTGGGGAGGAGGCCAGGTGGCAGTCATGGAATGGATCACCTCATCCCTATGATTACTGAGAACCTTTTCACAGTGTGATCCTTTTGGTAAGCATCCAGTTGGGACACATATTCTCACATCCTGGAGCCATACTAACAGGTCCATCCACATAACCCTTTCCCAAAGCAGCCCTTTAATTTCATTCCTCTCAAGTTCCTGTTCATTAATCTGTATTGATCAGGTGATTTCTCCTTCCAAACATGGTTGGCAAAAGGATGATCTGTTTAAACCTCTGTCTACTGGGAAGATTTCCCTTCTCTGCTGTCCTCAGAGCTACCCTTGAGTGGACTGAAATGCTGCAGAAAACCAGGTAGAGCTCTCTAGGTCCAATCAGAGATGGAAGCCACACATCAGGTTGAAGAAGGGAACTTAGAATTATTAACCAAAACAAGGGAATAACACTAAGCTGTAAGAGAACTCTATATGGGCTGAGGGAGAACACCCAAGGAAGGACAAACTTGGAAGGGGTTCAGATCTTACTGGAGAAGGTATGGTTTAGCCACTGGAGAGCAGAGAAGTTCACTGGTTTAGCCAGTCCAGAGATGGCCCAGAGATGGTCCAGAGCTCAGGGGGCCGGTGGGGAGCAGGCATTAGCAATCTGAAGCATGCAAGGGTAGAAGGCCTTCAGGGCATGGCCCAGGCTGCGTGGATGGACATGGGGACTTGCAGAGGGAACAACTTCTCAGTGCTTGACATCTCGGGCCACAGGCAGCTGCCTGCGGGCAGCACGGAGCTCTGCTTTGTGTCAAGAGAGCTGTGGGAGGTGGCGCGGCCACAGCAGGACCGAGTTCTCGGGCTGTGAGGAGTAATCACACCCACTCTGTCCACCGCACAGCTCCTTCTCTGCCCCTGCTGGAAATTGCTGGAAGCCTCTTCCTCCTGCAGTGTCCTCCCGGGCCCTCTACTGAGAATGCTTACCTTAGCATTTACTTTAAAGGAGAAATGGGGAAAGAAATTTTGCTGTTTGTATCACTGAGATGTATCGAAAGACATGCACAGAGCGGACAGGCAATAAACTGGTGACTGACTCACCAAGACCTGGTCCAGCTGGGACAGCGTCCATGCAGAGTCATCTATAAATCTGACTCGAATGGTTTTTTCCTGCCGTCACCTGTGTCACAGAGAGCTTCCACAAGGCTGTCACAGCGTGGTAGGACATTGTCAACAGCTCCATCAGCGCATAAACAAGCTACTGTTTCTCTCACTTCTCTCAATCCCACTTTCCATTCTCGCTACTGCCTCATTTCTGTGTCCCCTTACAACAAAACTTCTCTCTACACACTGATTCCTCTTCTTCTCATTTATTCTTTAACTCACTCCAATCAGGCTTTCAACTTCCACCTGCAATATCACCACCATCACCACCACTCCACCAAAACTGGTCCAGTCAAGGTCACAGATGGGGCCCCTTCGCTAAATCTAAGGGCAGTTTTACTCCTCATTTTATTTTACCACTTGTTAGCTTTTTTATACAGTTGACTGCTCTCCCTTTATTAAAACACTTTCTTCTTTGGCCTTGAGGATCCTACTCTCCTGATTTTCCTTCCACTCCAGGACTCTGCAACATATATTTTGTTGTTCTTCCTCATGTCCCAACCTCTAAATGATGGTGGGGCCAGGGATTGGTCCCTCTTTCTTCTCTCTGTATTCTCTTCCTTGGTGACCTCATACAGTCTAAGGAATTTAAATAACGTTCATATACTAATAACTTTAAAATTGTTATCTTTAATCTGGACCTCAATCCTGAATTCCAGACGTAGGTAATCAATAGTATTCAACTTCTCTATTTGGACATCTAAGAGTCATCTCAAAAGTAGTATATTCAAAACTGAGCTTCTGACACCCCCCAACCCCCCAAACTCCCCCATTTCAGTCAATGGCAGCTCCCCCATTTCAGTTGCACAAGCCAAAGAAGTTGGAGTCATCTGTGGAAAGCCGCCTCCCGAATCGGGCCTAGCGTATGCGCTGCAGCCTGCTCTAGAGTTACCCCCGCCCATCGAGTGAGCCAAGATGGCGCCTGCATCCTGTTTCCGCATAGTGACGCATGTATCCGCCACCCGCTCCTACCAATCGAAATCCTGTATACGCGATACTAGCCTAGAAGCTTATTGGTTGTTAATTGTGTATAAAAGGTCTTACCCGGACGGGGTAGGGTGAGACAGCCCACAAGGAGCCGTGCCTGACGGCCACATCGAGGCTGCTCTCCCACGAGGCGCCGTGCCCCGTGTGGGAACCAGTAACACAGAATGTTCATCTAGCTGTAGTAAAGGGCTTGCTTTCACAACTGCCGTGTGGTTCGAGTCGTGATTCATGACCAGGTTAGTTCGCGCAGTCTGCATCTCTCTCTCTCCTTCCCTGTTTCCCCTCGCCGGCCGGGAACCGGGGACCGAGCGGGGCAGCGCCGGACAAGTGGTGGCCCGTACGGGGAAGCTCCTCCTCCTGCCTCGCTCTCGACGGTCCCTCTGTGAGGAGAGCAGCGCTGCGCGTCGAGCTTACGGCGGACTTCCCGCGCCTGATCAACGCGAGAAGGTGAGTGCGTCTTATTACATGATAGTTAGGGCCCGTGGGTTTTCAGGTGACCCCGGGGGACTCGGAAGAGCTCTCCGAGTGACTGAAGTATAGTGCCGACTGCAATCATGGGGCAGTCCGGAAGTTCACCTCTCTTAGCTCCCTTAAAGAACCTTTTGAAACAACGGGGTATCTCGGTCAGGAAAAGCTCCCTTCAGCGTTTTCTTGATGATGTTGATACTTTTGCCCCTTGGTTTGCCTGCACCGGCAGCCTTAGCCTACCCTCTTGGATGAAGCTCGGTCGCGACATAGACCGAGCGCGCCAGACGGGCGTGTGTATGGACCCGATTCTAGTACCCATATGGGAGACCGTCCGTGCGGTCCTTGAACTAGAATCGGCTACCGGCCTAAGCCCGTCCTCTGTCTTGCAAGAAGCACGGTGCGCGCTCCAAGAAACCCAGTCAGTTTCGTCAGCGGACGGCTCCTGTAAGGGCAAACCGCCGGAGTCCAGTGACTCTGACTCAGAGTCAGATAGCGATACTGACGAGAAGGCGGAAGCATCCCCGCTAATTGAGTGGGAGGAGCCTCCCGCCACACCCGTGCGGCCTTCCGCCCCGCCAATGTCTACCGCTGCACCCCCAGGGACACCCCAGCTCCCAACTGACGCCTTGGGCGGTCCCACCAAAGGACCTTGCCGAGAGCTCCCTCTAGTGGCCATGCCCAGTAAATGTAATTATCCTTTGCTGCCAGACCCGGAAACCCCGATGGGTCGGTCAGGGGAGGGGCAACCTTTGCCGTACCCCCCGCCCGAGTATACAGGCCCTCAGGACCCTTTGCCATTAGGTAGTGGTGGGAGACATTTCTGGAGATGGAACCCTTTCACAACATTTAGACCTTTTGGCATGCTGGGTGGCTACCAGCCACTTGAGCCGCAGCCAGTCTCAGAAATGTACCCGGTTATTATCAATCCCCAAGGTGGCAATCGGCACGAATCATATGATTACAAACTATTGAGGGAATTGAGGCAGGCCGTCCATCAGTATGGCCCCAATGCCCCTTATACCTTGAACATGATCGAGAACCTCTCTGCTCTAAATCATACACCCGCAGATATTTTTCAGCTAGCCCGTGCTTGCTTGCCGTCAGGCCGATTCATAGATTGGAAAGCATGGTTTGAGGAGTTAGCTGAAGAGCAGGCCGCAAGGAATGCGGCGGGGAGACGTGGCGGGTGGAATGCTGACATGCTGTTGGGGAGAGGCGCCCATGCCCAGAACCAAACGGGTTTCCCACAAGAGGTCTATGCCCAGATCTTCCGCTGTTTTGTGGGTGCCTGGAAAAAGCTAACAGGTGAGGGAGAGGCTCAGGCCTCACTCAGCAATATACACCAAGGCCCCACAGAACCATTTGCGGATTTTGTAGCCAGGATGCAAACCGCAGCTGAGAGAATCTTCTCAGATCCAGGAGTAGCAGAGACTGTGGTTAAGCAAATGATTTTTGAGCAGTGCAACAAGGAGTGCAAAGTTATCCTGGCACAAAACAGAGCAAAAAATTTGACAGAGTGGGTCAGGCTCTGTAGAGATGCTGGCAGCCCTTTAACTAATGCAGGTCTAGCTGCCATGCTAGCCAGCTCCCTACAGGTGGCTACAAAAAGCCCGAGAACCTTAGGGGCAAAGTCTAACGGGTGCTATGGCTGTGGCCAATCAGGGCACTTTAAGAGAGATTGTCCCAATAGACGTCAACCCCCTGCCACTCAACGGTTTGGCGAACCAGGTGCAGCAACCAGGCCGTGTGGCCGTTGCCACAAAGGCCCCCACCGCGCAGAAGACTGTAAATCGGTTTTCGATGCGCAGGGTAGACGCCTCTCTGGCCGCCCCGAGCAGATTCCAAAAAACGGGAAGAGGGGGTCCGCCCTTTCGACGGACCCCCTTGCATGCCATTCGACAACACAGGATCCGATCAAATTCGTGCGTCCCCCGGCTCAGCAGGACTGGACCTCTGTGCCACCTCCAGACTCGTACTAACCCCCTCCATGGGTGTCCAGTTAGTAGGGACCTCCTTCAAGGGGCCCTTACCGGCTGGTACTGTAGGGCTCATATTGGGAAGAGCATCCACGGCCCTGAAAGGATTAACAGTTATACCAGGACTTGTAGATTCAGATTTCACAGGCCGTGCCCAAGTTATGGTTCAATCTCAGCGGGGCACCTTAGTCATTGCAGAAGGTGATAAGCTGGCGCAGCTCCTGCTCTTACCCAGCTTACATGCAGTCTTTCCAAGCAGAATCAGACAGAGAGGGGAAAAAGGGTTCGGATCCAGTGGAGCGATTTTTGAGGGACTCCATATGTCCCTGGAGTCTCGACCTATGCTAACCATTAAGGTGCAAGGCAGATCTTTCTTGGGCCTGCTCGATACAGGGGCCGATCGGTCTATCATAAGACAACAAGAATGGCCCCCCACCTGGCCAACGAGCAGGGCGGAAGAGCCCATTAGAGGAATAGGCCAAATTTCAGCGCCCATGCTCAGTGCAGCTGCCCTTCATTGGGCCGATGAAGAAGGACACCAAGGCAGTTTCCAGCCTTATGTATTAGCCCTGCCTGTGTCTTTGTGGGGAAGAGACATTCTGACCCAAATGGACGTTACTTTAATTAGCGGCTACTCCCCAACCTCTAAGCGACTGCTAAAAGAAATGGGGTATACCCCCGGCAAGGGTTTAGGAGCTTCACTGCACGGACGTGCGGAGCCTATACAAGCTGCCCCCAAGTCTGACAGACGAGGCTTGGGTTTTTCATAGGGGCCACTGAGGAGAGATTCCCACCCACACCTATAAAACTAAAATGGAAAACCGAGGCTCCGGTGTGGGTGCCTCAGTGGCCCTTGCCACAGGAAAAACTTGCAGCGTTGCACGCCCTAGTATCAGAACAACTAGAAAAGGGCCATATCGCCCCTTCCACGTCACCGTGGAACACCCCTATATTCGTAATAAAAAAGAAATCTGGTAAATGGAGACTGCTACATGATCTAAGAGCTATTAACGATTGCATGGAGCCTTTAGGGCCCGTTCAGATGGGACTGCCCCTCCTCTCGGCATTACCGGAGCACTGGTCGATTTTCATCATAGATCTGAAAGATTGCTTCTTTTCTATTCCGCTCCACCCTGAAGACACCCCTAAGTTTGCCTTTACTGTGCCCTCTAGTAATCAAGAGGAGCCCTGTCAACGCTTTGAATGGACAGTCCTGCCCCAAGGCATGGCTAATAGTCCTACCATGTGCCAGCTGTATGTCGCTGCGAAGCTAGCTAGCACTCGGCAGCAGTTCCCTCAAGTGAAAATCATCCATTATATGGATGACATTCTCTTAGCCCATAGAGACACAGATCTTCTTAAAACAGTTTTGTCACATTTAGTCCTTAGTCTTAGAGAAGCTAACCTAGAGATTGCCCCTGAAAAAATCCAAATGACTGACATTACCACTTTCCTGGGGGCGAAAGTCGCACCCACTCATGTTTCCCCCCAAAAGGTGTCTCTCAGGCTAGACAATATACACACTCTCAATGATCTACAAAAACTCATGGGGGATATCAATTGGATCCGTCCATACCTAAAAATACCCAATGTCAAACTAACACCTTTGTTCGACCTGTTGAAGGGGGATTCTAATATAAACTCACCTCGAAGCTTCACTCCAGAGGCAAGGCGAGCACTATGCCAGGTGGAACAGGCGCTCAGTGGCGCTGCATTGAAGAGAATAGACCCTGATGAGCCTTTTGAAGCCTGCGTGCTGCCGACAGAATTACAGCCCACTGCGGTACTGTGGCAGCGGGGGCCGCTGCTCTGGGTCCACCCTGGAGTTTCCCCCAAAAAAGTCCTAGAGCACTATCCTACAGCGGTTGCAGACTTGGCCCTAGAATGCATTAAAAGGGCTGTGCAGCATTTCGGTCAGCAGCCCAAAAATCTCAGGGTGCCTTATTCTTCCCAGCAGCTTGAGATACTCACCGGATGCATAGATCAATGGGCCATTCTCCGGTGTACATTTCTTGGTCCCATTAACAATCAGTTCCCTAAGGCTCCTCTCTTGCAGTTTGTCACCCGGCACCCAGTGATTTTTCCCAAAGTAACCTCTCCTAGGCCACTAGCAGGCGCCCCCACCGTATACACGGACGGCTCCAGCTCTGGAACAGGGGCGTATTGTGTGGAGGGGGACACTCCTAAAACAGTGCTCTTCCAACCACAAAAGCCTCAATGGGTAGAACTGCAGGTTATCATTGCAGTCCTGGAAAGCCTTTCCGAGCCCTTAAATGTCGTCTCGGATTCTGCTTATGTTGTGAACTCTGTACAAATTTTAGAAACGGTGGGCATTGTTAAACATTCCTCTACAGTAAGGACGTTCTTTGCCAAACTACAGGAGGTTATATGGACCAGGCAACACCCTTTTTACATAACCCATATTAGAGCCCACACAGGTTTGCCTGGCCCTATGGCCCAGGGGAACCATAGCGCAGATGTAGCCACTCGACAGCTGCACATCTTTCCGACGCTGGTACCGTATCAACAAGCCCGAGAATTCCATGCCAAGTTTCACATCAATGCAGGTACCCTAGCTAAGCGGTTCAGCATACCACGTGCAGCTGCTCGAGATATTGTCCGAGCCTGCAACAATTGTGCAGAGCAGAGAGCAGTCCCCTCGGTTGGGGTCAACCCTAGGGGTCTCACCCCAGGGGATACTTGGCAGATGGATGTCACTCATCATTCAGAGTATGGTAAGATCAAGTACTTACATGTGTCGGTGGACACATGCTCCCAAGTTTTATTTGCCTCTGCTGAACCAGGAGAAAGAGTCTCCCACGTCATTGCACACTGCCTTGCTGCATGGGCAGCTTGGGGTAAGCCAAAGACGTTAAAGACGGATAACGGGCCTGCCTACACTAGTAAATCCTTCCAAAAATTTTGTGACAACATGGATGTCCAATTAAAACATGGCATCCCCTATAACCCTCAGGGGCAAGGAATCATTGAAAGAGCGCACAGATCTCTCAAAGACTTGCTTAAAAAACAGAAAGAGGGTATAGGCCACGGCCTGTCCCCAAAAGCTCGACTGTCTGTAGCCTTGCTCACATATAATTTTTTAAACGAAAATTCACAAGGAATGACACCTGCCCTGCAACACACCACCCCGAGTCCTCCGCATAGAGGTCTAGTCCGTTGGAAGGATGTCCTGTCGGGGCAGTGGAAAGGCCCTGACCCGGTGCTCAGCTGGGCCAGAGGCTCTGTTTGTGTTTTTCCCCAGGAACCAGGACGTCAACCAGTGTGGGTTCCGGAAAGACTGGTGAGAACCGTGACATCACCTGAAGAAGCCAAGGAACAGCTGTCAGAAACGCCAACGAATATACAACCTGAACCATTAGACCAAGCCTCCGACCCTGCTGATGATGGCGACGACCGACAAGACGATAATAGTAGGACTGACCACCCCGCGGTTGCCCAAAAAGAGGATCGGTAACTCTGTTCTTTGCTCTCCTATAGCAATCCTTCTAATCTGCCTTTTTCTTTTTAGTGGAACTGTGGTAGCGCAGGAGAGTGGTCTTTGGGGCCTGTGGCATCATCCCCCGACCCTGGCCCCATTCTCTGCTGGGTCTCCCGCCTCTCCTGTGTTTTTCACTCGTACCCTGTCTCTAGGTCTCCACCACCTGCCTTCTGACCCTCCACAAGCTTCAACGAGTCCTTCCCCCTCACCAATGACACACTGATCCTCTCTTTTGCTAACCTCTCTGTCAAGGTTGTCAACACCACAGTTGCGGCGAATGCTACTTGTGAAACTGGTAATGGCGAGTTAAGTAAGGGAGTCTTGCTTGAATTTCTTAACGTTACAGGGAAGAGCCGCCAGTCTTGTGAAGGGATCTTGAGTAAAAAGGAGACTCAAAGGTGCCTTTTCCTTCCAGGGCTTGCTCCTACAGTCTGCAACCGTTCCAAAGACCCGGATGCCTCGCCGCCCCGCTATCCTAGTGTATCGCCCAAGTTATGTCTGGCTCCCCGTCAAGGCAACCGACTGGGTTGGCCCTGTTTCTCAAGTTGTTTCACTTAACAATATCCCCTTCTCTAAGTCTAGGCGTCCAAGAGGCATAAAAGAATGGCTATCGAATGCTGCCAGTGTAGCTTCCTCTTTGTTTGTCCCAACGATCGGGCAGGCTGTGCTACAAGCATGGACAGATCGGCAGCTCGCCATAACGATGGAAACGGTAAATGGCTTGGTCAACCTTACCCGAGACGTGCTACGCCGCCACAATCAGATGCTGAACTTAAATTTCCAGGCCATTCAGAAACTCCAAGCGGAGATAGATGAACTTGGACTGGAAATAGATGGACTCTGGAGAGTGCTTCAGCAAACATGTGACACCCGGTGGCTTACGGTTAAACTCTGTGTCACTCCTGTCAGGGCCAACGTGACCGGAAGCATTTCCAGAGTCTCTGATTGGCTGAAAAGGTCATATTTTCCTGAATTTGTTAATCTCTCCCAACAGGTGGAATCTAGTTTAGACACAATTGGAGGGATCAAGTTAAAACCCGTTAAAGTCGATCTCTCCGGGTTAGGCGAGGTTCTACAGAAACTATTGCACAGTGTTTCTTCCTGGTTCTCTTGGCCCAATTTAACTAATTGGATCCTCATTGCAGTGGGATTATTGGTGGGATTAGTCGTTGTTAAATGTTTGCTAGAACGCCTGTTTCAAGCGCAGCAGCAATTGCGTGTTACCACTATGATGGCTATGACTCCCACCTCTGTTACCCCCGATAGTGACCGATTTATTAACCATACCCCTTCCTGGTCGCCTCAGGTGGGGCGCTTTGGAGCAAAATTTGTAGCGAATCGCATGGCTGTTTCTCGGGTGTAAAAGGCGACACCAGTAGTCATAATTTTGTCTCAGGTGGGTCTCTAGGGCAGAGTCCTAGTTGTGGCCAGACTGGACCCTAGCCATTGCACAGAGACACCTAGTGACACCCCCGACTCTGGTTACTGCTGTTCCTGCCCCCGTCGTTGTTCCCCAGTTGCCAGGCAAAGCACTGCAGGGAGAGTCACGTTGCTTCCAGCTTACGGACTCTCCGGTCTCCATATGACGTGAGCATTCTGGTTGGTGCTAGAGGCTCCGCCGCTGGATGGCTGAGGCCTAGTCCAGACTCCCCAAAGCACCAAAGAGGTTGTGAACCATTTGGGTTCATGGGAGCACGCTCATCACTGGAGACACTGGGTCAAAAATAAATAAGAAAGGGGGAGATGTGGAAAGCCGCCTCCCGAATCGGGCCTAGCGTATGCGCTGCAGCCTGCTCTAGAGTTACCCCCGCCCATCGAGTGAGCCAAGATGGCGCCTGCATCCTGTTTCCGCATAGTGACGCATGTATCCGCCACCCGCTCCTACCAATCGAAATCCTGTATACGCGATACTAGCCTAGAAGCTTATTGGTTGTTAATTGTGTGTAAAAGGTCTTACCCGGACGGGGTAGGGTGAGACAGCCCACAAGGAGCCGTGCCTGACGGCCACATCGAGGCTGCTCTCCCACGAGGCGCCGTGCCCCGTGTGGGAACCAGTAACACAGAATGTTCATCTAGCTGTAGTAAAGGGCTTGCTTTCACAACTGCCGTGTGGTTCGAGTCGTGATTCATGACCAGGTTAGTTCGCGCAGTCTGCATCTCTCTCTCTCCTTCCCTGTTTCCCCTCGCCGGCCGGGAACCGGGGACCGAGCGGGGCAGCGCCGGACAGTCATCCTTGACTTCTCTCTCTCACACCCTCCCCTCCACCTCCATCTAATCAATCACCAAATCCTGTTGAGTGTGTCTTCAAAATCTGGCCCTTGTCTCCACTTCCATCCTGGTCCAAGCCTCCATTGTCACTTGCTTGAGTTATTGCAGTTGACTCCTAAGGTGTCCCACGCCCTTGCCCCATTCAGTCTGTTCCTAACGCAGCAACCAGATCACTTCTTTTAAACTATGTGTCAGATCATATCACTCCTTGGTTTATCCACTTCCAGTGGGATTTACTCCACTGAAAATAAAATCCAGATTCTTACAATGACCCTAAATCTCAGTAACTTAACACATCACAGGATTATTTCTTGATCTCATCACAGTCAATGTAGGTCAGCAGTGGGTTCCGCCCCACACAGCCATTCAGGGACCCAGGCCCCTTCCATCTGCGGCTCCACCGTCTTCCAGGTCTCAGAGTCCTCGCTGCAGCCAGTGGCTGAATGGCAAGAGAGAGAACAGGAACAATGACATAAGCTTTAGAGGCTGGGCCTGCAGGTGACACACGTCACCTCTGTGCCTCCCATTGGCCAGAATTCAGTCACCAGGTCTCCTGATGCAATGGTGTGTGAAAGGAGGGAAGACACAAATGTGGGTGAGCTCTAGTACTCTGCTACAGTCACCTACCCCTTTCTGATATTTATATTTCTGAAACTCAATTTCTTCATTTGTAAACATGGGGATAATAATTGCAAATGCCTCACAATGTTGTTGGGAGACTAAATTATATCTGGCAGTTATAAGCCTTATATCAGCCATCATCGTCACCATCATCATCATTATAATCATCAGTCTCTTATATTAGCTAACCCTGTAAGAATTGTACTCAATTATATGGTAATACCAGATACCCTAGCTTTTTCCTTGATTTTAATGGAATGTCCACTTCACTCTCACTCTAATGTTTGAAACTTTAATTAAATTAAAGAAATTGCCACCAATTTCTATGTCATTAAGAGTTTTATTTAGGAAAAGAATCACAAGTACTTTTTAAATGAGAAGATAAAATCATTATATTAAAAAATTTAAACTGCTGGATTTTTTAGGTTCACTCTCCATGGTCTTATTTGACTTTTATTATGTTACACAATCACCTAAATACAGTAAATTCTGCCTTATTTAGAACTCAACTAACCATAATCATCCAGAATATATTCTCCCCAAACTTTAATAAGAGAGATGAAAATAACAATGAAAGAAGAGCATCATCATGAATAAGTTAGGAAAATACTTTAATAACATGGCCTGAGGTATTTACATATTGAGTTTAATTTCTTGTACTTTTTTTCCTCTCACACCTTCTGTAATGTACAGACATGTCATAATCACCAGTCTTAGAATTGTGCTCCCTAGGTTAAACCTTCCATTATTATATTTCCTCAACCACATTTAGACATTTAGTAACTCATTAAAGCAAACTGATATGGCTTATAAATATTTTCAGCAACAAAATTTGAAATGTGAAACGATATTAACTAGAACATCCCGTGATGCATTAGTAGAAATTGTATTACGGCTAAGAACACTCAGTGCAGATTCAGTGGAGACAGCAGAGTGATGGAAGGAGCCCAGGATGTAGGGTGAATCAGCCCCTCCTAGTGCTGGAAAGCTCAGCAACCCTCCGAGTCCCCGCTCCTGTCCTACAAAATGAGGATAATACCAAGACCTCTCTACAGGAAGGCACAGATTTTAATGGAAGAAACACACAAGAAAGTATTTTGAAAATGATGAAGTGTCATATCCATGTTGATTATTATATAAAGATCCTTAGAACTTTGACATGAAACATTCAAAGATTTCGGATTCCTCAGATGGTCAAATGTCACAGTAATCCTCTTGATTTGTGTCCGGTGGAGAGAATTCTGATTTCTGGTTCCAACAGCAGGAAAGAACAAACTGGAGAAAAGTAATAAATTGTGCTTTCAAGCGCATGTGTTTACATTAGTAAATCCTTTTGCAGCAAAATTTTTAATACATTATAACATTTGGAGGACCTGGCTGCACAGTATAAAATAAAAGATTCAAACATAACTGGGAAATGTCAACATGATTCAGTTGCTAAGAGCTTATAATCCAAATAAAATTCACTGTTTTTGTCTTTTTTTAAATGAGCTTGATGGGAAGAAAATTTTAAGCTGTATTTGTGATTTTACTTAGTTGTTCATCTCAAGGACATCCAGGTTCACAAAAGAAGGTCAATTAAAAACTCAACATTCAATGGGTATGACAAATCACTGGCCAGCCTTGCCACAACAGAGAAACTCCAGGCCTCTCTGAGGTTCTGGAAACTTTGCTTGGCAGCATTGTAGCTGCTTTGCAGCCATTCCATAGCGCTGGGCAGGCCAGAGGTAAACAACAATCTTTGTGGTGCAGAGACCTCAAATGGAACTGGAGAACACTAATTCTGGAATGATCCCTAAGAAATAGCTAAGATGGATTTCCATGGTGCTACTTTGTGTCTCTCAGACTTGTTGGCAAAGACTACCATGACTACTAAATGTAAAAATTATAATCAATTCTAAGAAACGTAAGAATATCGTATAACAGGATTACATAGATTATGCTCAGCATTATTCTGAGCACTTAACATGAATTAGCTCTTTTAATACTTACAGGCATCGATTCTATGAAGTATGAGCTATTTTTTAACCCTACTTTACAGATGAGGAAGATGAAGCACAGAGAGGTTGAGAAGCTTGCCCAAGGTCACCAAGCTAGGGAGTGGTCTCACTCCAGAGCCCCCGTTCTTAATCATACACCACCCTCTTGCTGCCCTTAGAGTGTGACCTCCCAGGAGAGTTCTGAATGTTTTCACAGACCTTCCTCGGTCTTTACCTTTATTCTTCTTTCTCTGGCTGCATCTTGGAGCTCTGTCCTTCCCCTTAGCTACCTTCCAGTAAAGAATGGGGTGAATTACATGGCCAATGTGTCAGAAAGAAGAAATGGGTTCCAGAAAGAGGAAGTTCATACACTTTGAGTTGTTTTTCCAATAGAGAAGATAGATTTTCTCTGCTTCATCTACATTTCCTTATCCTCTTGTAATTCCAGGCATGCCTTAAGGTGACTGACTTGGATGGGTAGTGTGGTGGTTTGCAGCTAAGTACCCCAGAAAACCATGTTTTCTATATATGTTAAGCCATTCCTATGAGTGTGAACCCATTGTAAATAGGACCCTTTGATGAAGTCACTTCAGCTAAAAGTGTGGCCCAACTGAATCAGCATGGGTCTTAATCCTATTACTAGAGTCCTTTATAAGGGAAAAGAAATTCAGATACAAAGAGAGTAAGTCACAGGAAGAAGCCAAAGTCAACAAAACCCAGCAGGGCCAGGAGAGGCTGCCACATGCATTGCCACAGAAAAGCCAAGGATCAAGGATCACTGTCAGCTACCTGCAGAATGCCTTGATTTTGGACTTCTCCCAACCTCAAAACTATGAGCCAATAAATTCCTGTTGTTTAAGCTAATCCGTTACATGGAATTTGTTTTAACACTGTTTTAGTCTCCTAGGCTGCTCAAGCAAATACCATGAAATGGTTTTGTTTAAACAATGGGAATGTATTAGCTTACAGTTTTGACGCTAAAAGAAAGTCCAAATCAAGGTATCATCAAGGCAATGCTTTCTCCCCCAAGACTGTGGCGTTCTCGGGCTGGCTACCAGTGCTCCTGGGGTCCGTGTTTTGTCACATGGCAAGGCACAGGGTGGTGGCATCTCCTGGTCTCTCCCTTCTCTTCTGGGTTCAGCTTTTTGCCTCCTGCAGCTTTCTCCCTGCCAGAATTTCCCTCCATTTATGAAGAACTTCAGTAACAGGATTAAGACCCACCCTGACTGAGGTGGGCCACACCTTCTTAACTGAAGTAACCTCATCAAAAGGTCCTATTTACAATGGGTTCACACCCGCAGGAATGGGTTAAGTTTAAGAACGTGTTTTTCTGGGGTGCATACAGCTTCCAACCAGCACAAGCACCAAACTAAAACAATTAGCACAGCAGTCGTCTTTATTTTTCGTTAAAAAGAGCCAAGTAGGTCCTCATGGGAAGAGATCTCCAAGATATACCACTGAATGAACAAAGTGAGTCTCAGAATAATTACATATTGCATCATCTCATTTTTTGTAGAAAAGAAAAAAAAGATATATTTGTAGATGTAGGTATATGCATTCAATGCACAGGAAGGAGAGTAGAAAATGCACAATAAATTGACAGTGGCCTGCCAGCACATTCCTTCCCCTTCTGCCCCGAGCATGTGTAGACATTCACTGGATTTGTGTGAGTCTTTTATGGCACCACGCTCACCCCCACTGCTCTATCTCTTCCTGGCAGGAGGGAGTCAGGTCCCTCGCCTACAGGTCACAAGAGAAAGGGGTGCCTGTAGTAGACCATCTCCCTGTGTTGGCCCTGGACACGAGGTTCCAACACCTAATAAAGCCAACCTTGCTTTGTCTCTTCTTTATGCGAATAAAACATTGTTCCACCCAGTGCCTGTGTAATTTGTGTCTTTCTTGGTGACTCCGACACCTGTATTGGAGTGGGTTGGCATTTCTTTGCCATCCTCCATGTGGTAGAACTTTTGGAAGGGGCAACAGGTGTCTCTTCCCCCGACACATATGTTTAAGAACTATTTGTTTTTCTCTTCCTGTCAACAGTTTTCATATCATTTGCCTATTTTCCTCTTGAGTCATTTATCTTTTCACCTTGGCTTAGAGGAACTCTTTACAGCTAAGGAAATTAGCATTTTGTGGTAGGTTTCAAATATTTCCTTAGCTTGCCTTTTTTTATTATCATTACTGACATAACCAGGCTTTATTTTATTATTTATCTTTTTAAATTCGGTTTTATTGAGATATATTCACATGCCATACAATCAATCATCCATGGTGTACAATCATCATCGTGTACAGAACCATCACATAGTTGTGCATCCATCACCCCAATCAATTTTTGAACATTTTCCTTACACCAGAAAGAATAAAAATAAGAATAAAAAATAAAAGTAAAAAAGAACACTCAAATCATCCCTCCATTCCACCCTATTTTTCATTTAGTTTTTGTCCCCATTTTTCTACTCATCCATCCATACACTGGATAAAGGGAGCATGAGCCACAAAGTTTTCACAATCACACTGTCACCCCATGTAAAATACAGTTATACAATTGTCTTCAAGAATCAAGGCTACTGGGTTGGAGTTTGATAGTTTCAGGTATTTATTTCTAGCTAGTCCAATACACTAAAACCTAAAAAGGGATACATATATAGTGCATAAGAATGCCCTCCAGAGTGACCTCTTGACTCCATTTGAAATCTCTCAGCCACTGAAACTTTATTTTGTTTCATTTAGCTTCCCCCTTTTGGTCAAGAAGATTTTTTCAATCCCAGGATGCCGGGTCCAGGCTCATCCCTGGGAGTCATATCCTGCATTGCCAGGGAGATTTACACCCCTGGGAGTCATGTCCCATGTAGGGGAGACGGCAGTGAGTTCACTTGCCGAGTTGGCTCAGCTAGAGAGAGAGAGGGCCACATCTGAGCAACAAACAGGCACTCAGGGGGAGACTCTTAGGCCCAATTATAAGTAGGCTTAGCCTCTCCTTTGCAGTAACAAGCTTCATAATGGCAAGCCCCAAGAATGAGGGCTCAGCATACCAAATTGTCAGTTCTCAATGTTTGTGAGAATATCAGTAATAACCCAGGTGGGGACATCCAACATTTCCGCATTTTCCCCGAGCGCCTCAGGGAGACACTGCATATATGTTTTTATTCTCTGCCCAAATTACTTTGGGATGTATTGCTATTTCACACTAACCTGTACAAACCTACCAGATCTCACTTCCTATTCAAAGTTCCATGTAATTATGGTGTTTGAATAAATTGACCGTACAAGTTAAATTATTTAGTGTGCTGTAGAAGACATATATCCTGCACCAAATAAACATCTCTTCCCTTGTTCTCACACAGAAGTTGAAGTTTGAAAACACAGTCAGTGTCGTCCTTTACCCTTTGGCCTGATTTGCCTTAGTCCCAACCAGATCTGCGTCATTCATATGTCTAACAGAAGTCTGGGCGGTTTTTCAGCTTTTTAAATAGTTTCCGTATGCGCTAATACTGACATTCATATCTGCTGAACTCTAGCTCTGAGTTTCAGGTGTCACACAGATACCCAAAGTACCAGAGACCAACCAGGTTATACACAAAGCAATCAGCATCTCAGAGTTTGGAGATAGCCATTAAAATTCAGGAATAGATGTGACTGCTATAAGAGCTTACAATCTAGGGACCACTACAATAACCTATCTTGCCTATTGACTTTACTTATTATTTTTCTGTATTAATTTTTTTAATAACAATGTAATGCTTTTATTAAATTGTTTTACTTCATTATGGGGAAGAAGGCTTAGTTTATTTCATCTTCATTTCCACTGCTTACACATCACCTGATATTTCAGATGGGTAGTAATGACTGTTCCCTCATTGGTTTCTTCACTGTGCCTTCCTGAGTCTTGCAGCATTGCATTTATACATTCATACATCTGCTTCTTCTACTAGACTGTGAGCTCTCTTAAGGCAGTGCAAATAACTTTTCATCTTTGCACTTCTAACTGTTAACACTATGTTGGGCACATTGAGTCAGGTCAAAAATATTTGTTGAAAAGTTTTGTTCTGCATTCAAATTCTCAAAGGTTTTTAAATAGCCTTACTGAGATATATTTCCATACCATACAATATGCCCATTTAGAGTGTACAATTCAACAAATTTTAGTATATTCACAGAGTTGTGCAGCCATTACCGAAATTAATTTTAGAACATTTTCATCACTTCAAAAAGAGACTGTACCCTTTAGCATCACTCCACATCCCCTGCCCACCAATCTACCCTACCTATCCTCTGTCTCTATGGATTTGCCTACTCTAAACATTTCACATAAATGGAATTAAACAATATATAGCCTTTTGTGACTGACTTCTTTCAATGAGCACAAAGTTTTCAAGGTTCACCCACCTTGCAGCATGTATCAGCACTTCACTCTTTTTTTTTTTTTAAATTGCTGAATGATATTCCATTGTGTGTATTTCAAGTAGTTTTAGTAAATCAGCATTTTTAGTTTTTACCTGTTTTGATCACAATTCCCTCTTCCTGAAGTTGAGAGATGAGCCTTTTGGATTTTGCCAAAAGACAATGTGAAAAGGACACTTTGATGTGTTAGGATCAAATATATAGCAATAAGAGCAAACGTTTATATCTCATTTACTGTGTGCCAGTACCTGGTGGTTGTGTGCATAGTAATTTAATCCTCACAAGATACCTGTGAGGTAGGTATTATCATTATCTCCGATTTACAGATGAGAACACCGAGGCATCGAGGTATTAAGTTGCTTGTCTAACACTACATAAGTAGGAAGCAGGAGCTGGTCTTAAATCCAGACAGATTGTCAGTAGAGGCCAGGCTCTTAATCATTGTGTATTCTGCCTGAACTTTGCATGAATTTTCCCCGTGGGCTACAAGATTCCTCCAGCAAATAACACCTGCCCCTTGGGCTCTCCAGGACTCAAAGCCCGGCCCACAATGAGCAGTGTGCAACCCGCGACCCACTGAGAATGAATTAATGAATGAATGGCCACATTAACAAATGAATATGCTGCGTGTCCTGAGATTTACGTTGCAAAGGAAAGGCGTCCCATGGCAGAAAGAGACTGGCCAAGAACCCACCCCTCCCAGGAACCTCCCAAGCCCACGCGACCCCCCTGGCGCAGCCTTCAAAGACCACCAGGAACACGAGGGCGCCTCGGAACCAACGGCGCGACACCCGTTTCCAGCGCCCATGGGGAACCGTTTGCAGGGAACACGCCGGGGGCGGGATCTGGTCGGGAGCACGGCGCCCAGAGGAAGAGCCGGAGCGGCCCGGTGGCCGAGCGTGGGGTCGGGGTACGGGCGGCGGCGGGCGGCAGGAAGGAGGGGAACGCGCCAAGGCGGGGACGTCGGGCGCTCGGCCCCGGCTTAGCCCGGCCCCTGCGCTGCGGCGCGCGCTCCCCGGGCCCGCGCGACCATGAACCTGGAGCGGTTGCGGAAGCGCGTCCGGCAGTACATCGACCAGGTGCGGCTCCCGGGCACCGGGCGTGAGGGGCGGCCAGACCCGGAGAAGCGTGGGCCCCGGGGCTTGTGAGAAGAGGCCGACCTTGAGCCCGTTGCCGCAAGGGCCAGGGAGGGGGGGGCCGGGGGTAACTGTCATCAGGGTTCGTGGTGGGGAGATTGGACCGGCCCTGAGCTTTCGGTTTTGGAGTAAACCCCTGCCTCGCCACCGCCCCCCAAGCGAGTGCGCCCTGTTTGTTGTTTCTCCTACACTCTCTTAGCCCTCAGATGCAGCCTGGGAGATGAGGAACATTTGGAATGAAAGCCACATAAGTGCTGGGATAAGCCTTGCACCTGTTTGAGGTTCCACTCTGCAGCCAGCTTAGCACCGGGGTACAAGCAAGGCGCTAAATAAATATTTAGTCCTAAATGGAAGTTGAACGACTATTTTAGGAGGAAGGTTGCAGGGTGGTCTTTGAATTTAGCTTGCTGTTAGAAATTTTTTTAGAGGGTTAGTTGTAATTCTTATTTGGCTGAATGCAATTGAATGAAGATGTAAACAAGTTTGTTAAATCAATAGGTTTTCAAATTCTCATTCACTACGTCCGCGTTCCCTGCACTACCTGATGAACGAAAAGTGTTTAAGGAAAGAAAGTGTCTCCAGAATCAACAGTATCCGATTATGATGTCATTTAATTTTAATTTAAATGTGTGCTCTCCTGGTAAAAGGAAAGGAGAAAGGGAAAAACCATGCTTCATACAAAGTATTGCAGATTGTAACCATCTCCTAAGGTTTCCTTCTCCCAACTTAACTGGCAGCAGACTTCCTGGTTTGCATCCAGAGAGACTGAGGCAAAGATGATAGAAAAACTGAGAACCAGAATGGGCACTACAGATTGTCATGGGAAACTTGTGATTTAGGACTGCTGGTGGCTTCACACAGTTAGCTTCTTCATTTTTAACATTGGTTAGAGCAGGTGATTTTTTTTTTCTCCTTGATCAGTGAAGCTTCATTAATGTGCCATATTTTTATTTGAGTGTTACTAGAATTAAAACTGTATTATGTAAGGTATATGAGTAAACTGTTCTTCCTACTGAACTCCACTTCGGGATTAACAGCTCACTGAAAGTGTCATTATTAAGTATCAGCGTAAGAAGTGCTGATTGCAAAATAGTCATTTAAATTATTTTCTGTTTTAGATTACTTGCCAATACACTTTTGAAGTGTACAAGTTACAAAAAAAACTGCCTCTGTGAACTGTGTATATCAGAGATCTTACAATAATACTTTTTTCCTTTGAACTAGGACTCACTCTGAGATAGATAGAACTCTACCCTGAGATAGACTCCTATTACTGGTAAAAAATTATTGTATTAAGATGTTGTATTGGAAGAAATGAAATTGTTTCAGGATATTTGTTTTTCCCATTGCTTTGCTTTGTTTTGTTTGGAAATGTTTTTTTATTTGATAAAGTTAATTTAAAAAAGATATTGATGTATTCTATAGCATTATAATATTAGGTGTCTATTTAAAACTATTGAGATTGTACAGTAACCACTTTTTTTTTTTTAAACAGCAACAGTATCAAAGTGCTCTATTTTGGGCAGATAAGGTAGCTTCACTCTCTCATGGTAAGTGACAAAAGCTGTTTTTTTCCCCCCAATTTCTCTAATCTTGCCTCCACTTGCACCTGTGACCATTTATGTACTTTTTTTTTCCCCCAGAGGAGCCCCAGGACATTTATTGGTTGGCTCAGTGTCTTTACCTAACAGCACAATATCACAGAGCAGCCCATGCGCTTCGGTCACGAAAACTAGACAAAGTAAGTAATTGTGTGAGCTCTGCAGGGTTCCAAAACTTTAAAAAATGCCACTGGGTTAGTATTTTAGGTGTGTGTTCTTTTATGTCAAAATTATTTTGAAGGATTCTATTTTTTCTTATTGAATCTGGAGAGAACATTTCTTATTCCTATTGTCAGTCACCTTTTCCTCCTGCTGTCAATCTAGTCATTTCTAAAAATCCAGATTTCTAAAGAGCTGTTGAAATCGTGAATATTCCTTTCCATTTTACTGCTGCTCATACGTATCGGGCCTTTACTTTCTCTGTTCTGTCATTATAGCCTCTTTTCTTATCTCTTTTATCCAGTGTCATCTTTCTCCTTTCTCACCTTCCCTGTCTTTAGTTCATCTTTCAAGCTATCACTAGGGTGATCTTCCTAAAACACAGGTCTGATTGTGTCACTTGGAAAATCATTCAGTGATTTCCCATCACCTACAGGAGAAAATCAAAATGCATTAGTAGACACCAAGGTCCTTTATGATTTCTGTCGGCCCACCTCTAACCACCAACACCATTAACTCATACACATGCACTCCAGTGGTGTTGAGCCTTGTAGTTTCTCGAATATGGAACAATTATTCATACTTAGTACCTGGAATACTTCTCACTCCTTCAATTTCTCGTTTTTCCAGGCGCAGTCAAAATATGACTTTCTTTGTTAAGTCTTTCCTGACTTCTCCCAACTTACCCTTTCCGCCTGCAGGTGTTTCCTTCTTCATATTACTGGTCCTTTTTTTGTGGTCCTTACCACAGTGCACTGTAACCTTATTGAGGTCAGGTCCTTACCCCTTTTTGAATTCTCAGTACCAAGTAAACAGTAGGCTCCTGATGAACACAGGCTAAAGAGTTTGCAATACTTTTAATGCAAGAGTCAAAGGACAAATTATGAAAATTGTTTTTTTCACTTCATGCTTGTAGATTCTTTTAAAGTGAAGATGCTTATTATTTTGACCATTTTTAAAAATAGATTAATTTCTTTTCTAGTTGTATGAAGCATGCCGCTACCTTGCAGCTAGGTGTCATGTAAGTATGCTTTTAATTTCATTTATATTTGCTAAAAGTTTAATTTTATTTGTAATGCCTTCCTTATATATTTGTGAGGATTTTTGTAATGTAGCTTGGCAGTTTAATAAACTATTTCATGAGTTAATGTTCTTTATTTTCGTATTGTTTGTTGTAAAATATTGATTCTCCATTTACTAAAAGCTGACATACATGAAAAAATTCTGTTTTAGACATTCTTAACTTACATAATGAATGGATATAATGTCTATTTCCCTTTTGAAAATCTAGATTATGTTTGTATATATTTAGTGATAGACGTCATGGTGATGGCAGTATTTGCATTTTCTACACAGTATGCTGCAAAAGAGCACCAGCAGGCTCTTGATATCCTTGATATGGAAGAACCAATCAACAAAAGATTATTTGAAAAATACTTGAAGGATGAAAGTAGCTTGAAAGACTCTTCCAATGACTGGGAAATGTCACAGTCATCAGTAAGTATGAGTGATCTAAAATGCTGTGTGTTTTTCTTTGTTTTTGTTTGTTTTTTTTAATTAAATTCAGTTTTATTGAAATACATTCACATACCATACAATCATCCATGGTGTACAATCAACTGTTCACTGTACCATCATGTAGTTATACATTCATCACCCCAATCTAGTGTTGAACTTTTTCCTTACACTGGAAAGAATCAGAATAAGAATAAAAAATAAAAGTAGAAAAGAACACCCAAACCATCCCCCACATTCCACCCCATTTTTTATTTAGTTTTTGTCCCCATTTTTCTACTCTTCCATCCATACACTAGATAAAGGGAGTGTGATCCACAAGGTTTTCACAATCACACTGTCACCCCATGTAAAATACAGTTATACAATTGTCTTCAAGAATCAAGGCTACTGGGTTGGAGTTTGATAGTTTCAGGTATTTATTTCTAGCTAGTCCAATACACTAAAACCTAAAAAGGGATACATATATAGTGCATAAGAATGCCCTCCAGAGTGACCTCTTGACTCCATTTGAAATCTCTCAGCCACTGAAACTTTATTTTGTTTCATTTAGCTTCCCCCTTTTGGTCAAGAAGATTTTTTCAATCCCAGGATGCCGGGTCCAGGCTCATCCCTGGGAGTCATATCCTGCATTGCCAGGGAGATTTACACCCCTGGGAGTCATGTCCCATGTAGGGGAGACGGCAGTGAGTTCACTTGCCGAGTTGGCTCAGCTAGAGAGAGAGAGGGCCACATCTGAGCAACAAACAGGCACTCAGGGGGAGACTCTTAGGCCCAATTATAAGTAGGCTTAGCCTCTCCTTTGCAGTAACAAGCTTCATAATGGCAAGCCCCAAGAATGAGGGCTCAGCATACCAAATTGTCAGTTCTCAATGTTTGTGAGAATATCAGTAATAACCCAGGTGGGGACATCCAACATTTCCGCATTTTCCCCGAGCGCCTCAGGGAGACACTGCATATATGTTTTTATTCTCTGCCCAAATTACTTTGGGATGTATTGCTATTTCACACTAACCTGTACAAACCTACCAGATCTCACTTCCTATTCAAAGTTCCATGTAATTATGGTGTTTGAATAAATTGACCGTACAAGTTAAATTATTTAGTGTGCTGTAGAAGACATATATCCTGCACCAAATAAACATCTCTTCCCTTGTTCTCACACAGAAGTTGAAGTTTGAAAACACAGTCAGTGTCGTCCTTTACCCTTTGGCCTGATTTGCCTTAGTCCCAACCAGATCTGCGTCATTCATATGTCTAACAGAAGTCTGGGCGGTTTTTCAGCTTTTTAAATAGTTTCCGTATGCGCTAATACTGACATTCATATCTGCTGAACTCTAGCTCTGAGTTTCAGGTGTCACACAGATACCCAAAGTACCAGAGACCAACCAGGTTATACACAAAGCAATCAGCATCTCAGAGTTTGGAGATAGCCATTAAAATTCAGGAATAGATGTGACTGCTATAAGAGCTTACAATCTAGGGACCACTACAATAACCTATCTTGCCTATTGACTTTACTTATTATTTTTCTGTATTAATTTTTTTAATAACAATGTAATGCTTTTATTAAATTGTTTTACTTCATTATGGGGAAGAAGGCTTAGTTTATTTCATCTTCATTTCCACTGCTTACACATCACCTGATATTTCAGATGGGTAGTAATGACTGTTCCCTCATTGGTTTCTTCACTGTGCCTTCCTGAGTCTTGCAGCATTGCATTTATACATTCATACATCTGCTTCTTCTACTAGACTGTGAGCTCTCTTAAGGCAGTGCAAATAACTTTTCATCTTTGCACTTCTAACTGTTAACACTATGTTGGGCACATTGAGTCAGGTCAAAAATATTTGTTGAAAAGTTTTGTTCTGCATTCAAATTCTCAAAGGTTTTTAAATAGCCTTACTGAGATATATTTCCATACCATACAATATGCCCATTTAGAGTGTACAATTCAACAAATTTTAGTATATTCACAGAGTTGTGCAGCCATTACCGAAATTAATTTTAGAACATTTTCATCACTTCAAAAAGAGACTGTACCCTTTAGCATCACTCCACATCCCCTGCCCACCAATCTACCCTACCTATCCTCTGTCTCTATGGATTTGCCTACTCTAAACATTTCACATAAATGGAATTAAACAATATATAGCCTTTTGTGACTGACTTCTTTCAATGAGCACAAAGTTTTCAAGGTTCACCCACCTTGCAGCATGTATCAGCACTTCACTCTTTTTTTTTTTTTAAATTGCTGAATGATATTCCATTGTGTGTATTTCAAGTAGTTTTAGTAAATCAGCATTTTTAGTTTTTACCTGTTTTGATCACAATTCCCTCTTCCTGAAGTTGAGAGATGAGCCTTTTGGATTTTGCCAAAAGACAATGTGAAAAGGACACTTTGATGTGTTAGGATCAAATATATAGCAATAAGAGCAAACGTTTATATCTCATTTACTGTGTGCCAGTACCTGGTGGTTGTGTGCATAGTAATTTAATCCTCACAAGATACCTGTGAGGTAGGTATTATCATTATCTCCGATTTACAGATGAGAACACCGAGGCATCGAGGTATTAAGTTGCTTGTCTAACACTACATAAGTAGGAAGCAGGAGCTGGTCTTAAATCCAGACAGATTGTCAGTAGAGGCCAGGCTCTTAATCATTGTGTATTCTGCCTGAACTTTGCATGAATTTTCCCCGTGGGCTACAAGATTCCTCCAGCAAATAACACCTGCCCCTTGGGCTCTCCAGGACTCAAAGCCCGGCCCACAATGAGCAGTGTGCAACCCGCGACCCACTGAGAATGAATTAATGAATGAATGGCCACATTAACAAATGAATATGCTGCGTGTCCTGAGATTTACGTTGCAAAGGAAAGGCGTCCCATGGCAGAAAGAGACTGGCCAAGAACCCACCCCTCCCAGGAACCTCCCAAGCCCACGCGACCCCCCTGGCGCAGCCTTCAAAGACCACCAGGAACACGAGGGCGCCTCGGAACCAACGGCGCGACACCCGTTTCCAGCGCCCATGGGGAACCGTTTGCAGGGAACACGCCGGGGGCGGGATCTGGTCGGGAGCACGGCGCCCAGAGGAAGAGCCGGAGCGGCCCGGTGGCCGAGCGTGGGGTCGGGGTACGGGCGGCGGCGGGCGGCAGGAAGGAGGGGAACGCGCCAAGGCGGGGACGTCGGGCGCTCGGCCCCGGCTTAGCCCGGCCCCTGCGCTGCGGCGCGCGCTCCCCGGGCCCGCGCGACCATGAACCTGGAGCGGTTGCGGAAGCGCGTCCGGCAGTACATCGACCAGGTGCGGCTCCCGGGCACCGGGCGTGAGGGGCGGCCAGACCCGGAGAAGCGTGGGCCCCGGGGCTTGTGAGAAGAGGCCGACCTTGAGCCCGTTGCCGCAAGGGCCAGGGAGGGGGGGGCCGGGGGTAACTGTCATCAGGGTTCGTGGTGGGGAGATTGGACCGGCCCTGAGCTTTCGGTTTTGGAGTAAACCCCTGCCTCGCCACCGCCCCCCAAGCGAGTGCGCCCTGTTTGTTGTTTCTCCTACACTCTCTTAGCCCTCAGATGCAGCCTGGGAGATGAGGAACATTTGGAATGAAAGCCACATAAGTGCTGGGATAAGCCTTGCACCTGTTTGAGGTTCCACTCTGCAGCCAGCTTAGCACCGGGGTACAAGCAAGGCGCTAAATAAATATTTAGTCCTAAATGGAAGTTGAACGACTATTTTAGGAGGAAGGTTGCAGGGTGGTCTTTGAATTTAGCTTGCTGTTAGAAATTTTTTTAGAGGGTTAGTTGTAATTCTTATTTGGCTGAATGCAATTGAATGAAGATGTAAACAAGTTTGTTAAATCAATAGGTTTTCAAATTCTCATTCACTACGTCCGCGTTCCCTGCACTACCTGATGAACGAAAAGTGTTTAAGGAAAGAAAGTGTCTCCAGAATCAACAGTATCCGATTATGATGTCATTTAATTTTAATTTAAATGTGTGCTCTCCTGGTAAAAGGAAAGGAGAAAGGGAAAAACCATGCTTCATACAAAGTATTGCAGATTGTAACCATCTCCTAAGGTTTCCTTCTCCCAACTTAACTGGCAGCAGACTTCCTGGTTTGCATCCAGAGAGACTGAGGCAAAGATGATAGAAAAACTGAGAACCAGAATGGGCACTACAGATTGTCATGGGAAACTTGTGATTTAGGACTGCTGGTGGCTTCACACAGTTAGCTTCTTCATTTTTAACATTGGTTAGAGCAGGTGATTTTTTTTTCTCCTTGATCAGTGAAGCTTCATTAATGTGCCATATTTTTATTTGAGTGTTACTAGAATTAAAACTGTATTATGTAAGGTATATGAGTAAACTGTTCTTCCTACTGAACTCCACTTCGGGATTAACAGCTCACTGAAAGTGTCATTATTAAGTATCAGCGTAAGAAGTGCTGATTGCAAAATAGTCATTTAAATTATTTTCTGTTTTAGATTACTTGCCAATACACTTTTGAAGTGTACAAGTTACAAAAAAAACTGCCTCTGTGAACTGTGTATATCAGAGATCTTACAATAATACTTTTTTCCTTTGAACTAGGACTCACTCTGAGATAGATAGAACTCTACCCTGAGATAGACTCCTATTACTGGTAAAAAATTATTGTATTAAGATGTTGTATTGGAAGAAATGAAATTGTTTCAGGATATTTGTTTTTCCCATTGCTTTGCTTTGTTTTGTTTGGAAATGTTTTTTTATTTGATAAAGTTAATTTAAAAAAGATATTGATGTATTCTATAGCATTATAATATTAGGTGTCTATTTAAAACTATTGAGATTGTACAGTAACCACTTTTTTTTTTTTAAACAGCAACAGTATCAAAGTGCTCTATTTTGGGCAGATAAGGTAGCTTCACTCTCTCATGGTAAGTGACAAAAGCTGTTTTTTCCCCCCAATTTCTCTAATCTTGCCTCCACTTGCACCTGTGACCATTTATGTACTTTTTTTTTCCCCCAGAGGAGCCCCAGGACATTTATTGGTTGGCTCAGTGTCTTTACCTAACAGCACAATATCACAGAGCAGCCCATGCGCTTCGGTCACGAAAACTAGACAAAGTAAGTAATTGTGTGAGCTCTGCAGGGTTCCAAAACTTTAAAAAATGCCACTGGGTTAGTATTTTAGGTGTGTGTTCTTTTATGTCAAAATTATTTTGAAGGATTCTATTTTTTCTTATTGAATCTGGAGAGAACATTTCTTATTCCTATTGTCAGTCACCTTTTCCTCCTGCTGTCAATCTAGTCATTTCTAAAAATCCAGATTTCTAAAGAGCTGTTGAAATCGTGAATATTCCTTTCCATTTTACTGCTGCTCATACGTATCGGGCCTTTACTTTCTCTGTTCTGTCATTATAGCCTCTTTTCTTATCTCTTTTATCCAGTGTCATCTTTCTCCTTTCTCACCTTCCCTGTCTTTAGTTCATCTTTCAAGCTATCACTAGGGTGATCTTCCTAAAACACAGGTCTGATTGTGTCACTTGGAAAATCATTCAGTGATTTCCCATCACCTACAGGAGAAAATCAAAATGCATTAGTAGACACCAAGGTCCTTTATGATTTCTGTCGGCCCACCTCTAACCACCAACACCATTAACTCATACACATGCACTCCAGTGGTGTTGAGCCTTGTAGTTTCTCGAATATGGAACAATTATTCATACTTAGTACCTGGAATACTTCTCACTCCTTCAATTTCTCGTTTTTCCAGGCGCAGTCAAAATATGACTTTCTTTGTTAAGTCTTTCCTGACTTCTCCCAACTTACCCTTTCCGCCTGCAGGTGTTTCCTTCTTCATATTACTGGTCCTTTTTTTGTGGTCCTTACCACAGTGCACTGTAACCTTATTGAGGTCAGGTCCTTACCCCTTTTTGAATTCTCAGTACCAAGTAAACAGTAGGCTCCTGATGAACACAGGCTAAAGAGTTTGCAATACTTTTAATGCAAGAGTCAAAGGACAAATTATGAAAATTGTTTTTTTCACTTCATGCTTGTAGATTCTTTTAAAGTGAAGATGCTTATTATTTTGACCATTTTTAAAAATAGATTAATTTCTTTTCTAGTTGTATGAAGCATGCCGCTACCTTGCAGCTAGGTGTCATGTAAGTATGCTTTTAATTTCATTTATATTTGCTAAAAGTTTAATTTTATTTGTAATGCCTTCCTTATATATTTGTGAGGATTTTTGTAATGTAGCTTGGCAGTTTAATAAACTATTTCATGAGTTAATGTTCTTTATTTTCGTATTGTTTGTTGTAAAATATTGATTCTCCATTTACTAAAAGCTGACATACATGAAAAAATTCTGTTTTAGACATTCTTAACTTACATAATGAATGGATATAATGTCTATTTCCCTTTTGAAAATCTAGATTATGTTTGTATATATTTAGTGATAGACGTCATGGTGATGGCAGTATTTGCATTTTCTACACAGTATGCTGCAAAAGAGCACCAGCAGGCTCTTGATATCCTTGATATGGAAGAACCAATCAACAAAAGATTATTTGAAAAATACTTGAAGGATGAAAGTAGCTTGAAAGACTCTTCCAATGACTGGGAAATGTCACAGTCATCAGTAAGTATGAGTGATCTAAAATGCTGTGTGTTTTTCTTTGTTTTTGTTTGTTTTTTTTAATTAAATTCAGTTTTATTGAAATACATTCACATACCATACAATCATCCATGGTGTACAATCAACTGTTCACTGTACCATCATGTAGTTATACATTCATCACCCCAATCTAGTGTTGAACTTTTTCCTTACACTGGAAAGAATCAGAATAAGAATAAAAAATAAAAGTAGAAAAGAACACCCAAACCATCCCCCACATTCCACCCCATTTTTTATTTAGTTTTTGTCCCCATTTTTCTACTCTTCCATCCATACACTAGATAAAGGGAGTGTGATCCACAAGGTTTTCACAATCACACTGTCACCCCTTGTAATCTACATTGTTATACAATCCTCTTCTGCAGTCCAGACTATTGGGTTGAAGTTTAATAACTTCAGGTATTTACTTCTAGCTATTCCAATACATTAAAACCTAAGAGATGTTATCTATATAGTGCATAAGAATGTCCACCAGAGTGACCTCTTGACTCCATTTGAAATCTCTCAGCCACTGAAGCTTTATTTCATTTTATTTCACATCCCCCTTTTGGTCAAGAAGATGTTCTCAATCCCAAGATGCCAGGTCCAGATTCATCCCCAGGAGTCATTTCCTGCATTGCCAGGAAGATTTATACCCCTGGGAGTCAAGTCCCAGGTAGCGGGGAGGGCAGTGGGATCCCCTGCCAAAGTGGCTTAATTAGAGAGAGAGGACCACATCTGAGTAACAAAGAGGCACTCAGGGGGAGACTCTTAGGCACAATTATATGCAAGTTTAGCCTTTCCTTTGCAAAGGATGGGTGGAGGTGGCCTCAAAAGGGCAAGTCCCAAGACAGAGGGCTCGGCATATCAAACCACCAGTCCTCAGTGTTTGTGATTTACATCAGCATCAGTCCAGGTGTGGAAGTCCAACACCTCCGCATCCTTTCCAGCTCCTCAAGAGGCCCTGTAAATATATTTTTATTCTCTGCCCAGATTACTTTGGGAAGTGTCACTATTTCACTCTAACCTATACTAACCTACCATATCTGATTTCCTACTCAAAGTTCCATGTAATTGTGGTGTTTGAACAAACTGACTGTAGAGTTATACTGTTTAGAAAATATAGATCCTGTACCAAATAGACATCTCTTCCCTTGGTCTCGCATGGAAGTTGAAGTTTTAAAACACAGTCAGTTTTGACCTTTACCCTTTGGCCTGGTTTACCCTAGTCTTAATCAGATCTATTTCATTCATATCACTAATTGAAGTCTGACTCTTTTTCAGCTTTTTAAAATTTTTTAAATTTTTTAACAGTTGCTGTATGCGCTTATACTGACATTCATATCTGCCGAGCTCTAGCTCTGACTTTCATGTGTCACAGAGATACCTAAAGTTCCAGAGACCAATCAGGTTATACACTAGGGGATCAGCATCTTAGAGTTTGGAGATAGTCATTACAATTCAGGAACAGATTTGACTGCTGTAAGAGCTTACAATCCAGGGTCCATTACAGTAATCGTTCCCTTAAACTGTGTTCTAAGATTCAATTCTGAGTTTACACATTGTAGTTAGTCCATATTGGTGAGGCATTATAGCGTTTGCCTTTCTTTCTGGCGTACTTCACTCAAAATGCTGTGTACAGGATCCATTCACCTCGTTGCATGTCTCACAGTTTCACTCCATCTTGCAGTTGCTCAATATTCCATTGCATGCATACACCACAGTTCACCATTCTGTTCCTCAGTGTACACTTAGGACACCTCCACTCATTGCAAATCATGAACACTGCCTCCATGAACACCGGTGTACAAATGTCCATTCATGTCTCTGCTCTCAGATCTTCTAATGACATACCCCATAATGAGGTTGCAGGACCCCATGGCCCCCACATACTTAGCTTTTTGTGGAACCACCACACTGACCTCCTGAAAGGCTACACCATTCTGCCTGCTCTTCAACAGTAGATAGGTACATCCCTCTCTCCATGTTTTCTCCAACATTTTTACTCCTATTTATATTTTTTCCTACAATTTTATAGTTATGTTCACATACCATACATTTATCCACAGTGTACAATCAGTTGTTCACAGTATCATCATGAAGTTGTACATTTATCACCACAATCAGCACTTGAACATATTGATTGCTACAAAAAAAGTTTTTTGTTTTTTTTTTTAAGTGAATAATTAAAAAAATGATAAAGAGAAAAATAACATGTCATATAGTGCAATATAATAGTAAGGACAGAAAACAGCACCACTACCAAGAATCTCGTATCCCTCCCCTATATCCCCTCTCATACCCACTTAGCTTTGGTGTATTGCCTTTGTTACATTTAATGGAAGCATATTATAATGTTACTATTGACCATAGACTCCAGTTTGCTTTATGTTTTTTCCCAAATACCATCCCTTTTTCAACACTCTGCATGGGTGACATTCATTTGCTCTCCCACATGTGAAAACATTTTTATGTTTGTACATTTAGTAACAGTCATGGGCCACTCCAGTTTTTGCCAAGTTATGAAGTCCCAGTCTTTATCATCTATCTTTACCTCTGGTGTCATACATTCTCCTATCCCACCTCTCTCAGCTTTACTCACAGGCATCTTTGTTTGATGTACTTACAATACTGTGCCCCCATCACACAGTATTATGCTATCTATTTCTGGATCTATACAAACAATCCTGCTAAACATTCTGTAGTCCTTCAGCATCAAATGACGGATCTCTACCTGCTTTCTATCTCCTGGTAGCCTATGTTGTCAGCTTTTAACTCTCAAAGTTTGTTCATTAATGTTTGTTCATATTAATGAGACCATACAGTATCTGTCCTTTTGTTTCTGGCTAACTTCACTCAACATAATGTCCTCAGGGTTCATCCACATTATTATATGATCCATGTCTTTGTTCTGTCTTACAGCTGCATAGTATTCCATCATGTGTATATACCACAGTTTGTCTATCCACTCCTCCGTTGATGGACATTTGGGCTGTTTCCCACTCTTGGCAATCATGAATAATGCTGCATTAAATATCGGTTTACAGATGTCCGTTTGTGTCTTAAGTTTCGTTTCCTCTGAGTATATGCCTAGCAATGAAATAGCTGGGTCATTTGGCAAATCTATACTTAGCTTCCTGAGGAACCTCCACACTGTCTTCAAAAGTGGTTGCACCATTCTGCATTCCCACCAACAATGAATAAGTGTGCCTCTTTCTCCACATCCTCTCCAGCACTTGTCATTTTCTGTTTTTTTGGATAATGGCCATTCTGCTAGGTGTGACATGATATCTCATTGTGGTTTTGATTTGCATTTTCCTAATAGCCAATGAAGTTGAGCATTTTTTCATATGTTTTTGAGCTGTTTGTATTTCCTCTCCAGAAAAGTGTCTGTCCATGTCTTTTGCCCATTTTTAAATTGAATTATTTGTGTTTCTGTTGTTGAGCTGTAGGATCCCTTTATATATTTGGAATATTAAACCCTTATCTGATATGAGGTTTCCAAATATCATCTCTCATTGTGTAGGTGGCCTTTTTACTTTTCTGACAGAGTCTTTTGATGTACAAAAGTGTTTAATTTTGAGGGGATAAAACACTGTTTTTTGGAATCAGAAAAAATGTTATGTTAGCGTTGCTAACTGTTGTATTGAGATATAAGTCATGTACCATGCAATTCATCCATTTAAAGTATATGATTTGATGGTTTTTAGTATATTTATAAAGTTGTGTACCCCTCACCACAGTCAATTTTAGAACATTTTCATTACTCCATAAAGAAACCCCATACACCTTAGCTGTCACCCACTAATTTCCCCATCTTGTCAGTTATTTTACAACATTTATGAGAAAACTTGTTTGCTCTGCTTTTCACCTCAAAAGTTAGGAACATTACATATTTTTAGGTGGGTTCCTCTGCCCCCTTTTTTGACCTCTCATCCATTAATTTGTGTGCTGAGAAATACATTGTTTTTTCTGCTAAGAAATACATATATAAAAGAGCTTGGTTGCTCTATTTTTCACTTCAAAAAGGAATACATCCTTATTATTTTTGGACCTTTCAATGATTAATTTATCAGCTAAGAAATGCATGATTTATTTGTAATGCATTATTTATTTTATGAAATTGCTTTTTTTTTTTTTTTTTTTTTTTTTTTTACAACTCAGCTAATTAGCCTGGGTCTAATATCCTCTCATAATGTCCTCCATTATTTTGTAAATTTTGATGTTTTGATGAATCTCTTTCTTTCCCTTAATCATGTTGGTTGCCCAACTCTGGATCATTTTTAAACCCAGTTATGTATTGTTTGAGGTTTAGAGTCTTGAATGTAAGTCCCATTTCCATGTCCTATTGTTAACATAGTAGTAAGATACCTGCTGTTTATTGAATACTTTACGAAGTTTTGTTATAGATATTATCACATTTAATCCTCACAAGAACCCTATAAGTTAGATAGTGTCTTTGCCTTTTTACAGATGAGGAAAGGAAACTGAGGCCAAGTGAGGGTAAATAACTTGTCCAAGGGCACTGTAAGTGGCAGAGCTGGGATTTGAACTCAGGTCTGTCCAGTTTCAGAAAGCCATAGTCTTAACAGTTGCCTCCATTTTTCTGATATATACTAAGATCTCTTCATTGAGACTCCTCTATCAAACTACCTATCATAAAGTTTAGATAGTTAGATGGATAGATAGATCAATCAGTTCTCTGTTTGCTGTCTCTAAATCATTACTCTGTTTAGGACAAAACAAATAATGAACATAGTAGCAGTGGTATGTACATAAGTTATAAAGATTTGTTGGAATAATGTAATAAGAGCCCCGAGAAGATAGACTAAAGAAGCTTTCTATGTTGCTTTCATGCTTCTGTTAATTTTACTATGCTTTGACAGTTGGGATGAACCAAATCCTTTTAGATGTAAATTAATTTTTCAGTGCTTCATTAATTTATAGTTTTTGATAAAAACTTAGGTTAAAAAATACTGACTTAGTAGTATTTGGGTCATGTTTTCCCAACAGATAAAGAGTTCTATTTGTCTCTTGCGAGGGAAAATCTATGATGCTCTAGATAACCGAACCCTAGCTACCTACAGCTACAAAGAAGCTTTGAAGCTCGATGTCTACTGCTTTGAAGCATTTGATCTTTTAACATCACACCATATGTTGACAGCACAAGAAGGTTTGGAAATTAAGGTGTTTTTATGTTTAGCACAATTAATATTGTTTAGATTTTTTTTTTTTCTGAAATCTATAGAATCAAGGGCAGGCAGTGCGCAGGTTTAAAAAAGACGTATTAACTTCCTTAATGTCTTCAAATATGAAGCACTTGGCAAAATGCAATATTATATAGCACCTCTTGCTATCAGAATCCTTAAGGATTGTGATGTGCTCAGGCTGCCTCTCTGAAAAGTGATTTGTGGTAGTATAAACCAAGATTGTAGTGTAATTTAGTGATTCTTAACCTGCCTGCACTTAAGAATTCCTTAGGCGTTTTAAAATCATTTCAGTGTCTAGGCCCGAACTCCGGATCATTTGAATCAGAATCTCTGGATGTGGGGCCCTGGCATCAGTGTAGTTTAAAGCTTTCCAGATGATGCTAATGCACAACAAGGCTTGAGAACCACTGATCTGGAATGTCTGCGGTGATTTGGAGGTGGATAAACAATCAGAAAATGTGGTTGTTGTATTGATGGGATTCAAACATAGGTGTAGCTTAGTGCAGCAGTTCTCAACCAGGGGCAGCCCTCCCCCCCCCAGTGGACATTTGGCAATGACTGGAGACATTTTGGCTTTCACAACTTGTGGGCTGAGGTGGGGGGAGACTGCTTTTGGTATCTGGGGATAGAGGTCAGAGATGCTGCTAAACAACCTGTTATGCACAGGACATGTCCCTAGAGCAAAGAATTGTCTGGCCCAAAATGTCAGTAGTGCTAAGGTTGAGAAACTATGGCCTAGCAGTTTTTTGATTCTGACTGATGATTAAAGTCACCTGGGAGACTTCTTGGGCCTTCTCCGTAGAAAAGATTTTCAGCCCACCCTCCAGGTGATTCTCCTCATCCAGGTTTGGGGACCATTTTGTTAATTTTCTCTGGTACATTTTGATGTTATTTCCTCTTGTGACTTTGATTTACTTAGACCAAAAACTATGGAATATTTTTAATTGCTGAAGTTTTTTTTTTCTCCCATAAGTATTATGAAAGCATTCTTTTTTTCCTCAACATTTTTAAGAAAAAGAACTTCTTGAATCACTACCTCTTAGCAAGCTGTGTACTGAGGAACAGGAATTGCTACGTTTTCTATTTGAGAACAAATTAAAAAAGGTAAGTAAAAACAAAAGTTAGTGTTAGCTTTATGTAAATATTTTATTTCTTCTATTAAATTTGACCTCTGTTCTTTTACTAATTAATCAAGCATGGTATTTTCCTATTACTAATCTTAAGTTGCTTCTCTCATAGAAGTAGAACTTAGTAATATGACAGGAAGGCTTACTATGTCCATACAATTAAAGTTTTAAAAAAAATAATTCTTACTAATTTAGCACATTTTCAAGAATACAATTAGATTATTTAAAATATATGATGTGATTCTTTAAAAAGCTTCCAAAAGTCTCTGTCTTCTTCCCAAGGACTCCTTATACTAAAGGATTGAATTATCAAGTAAACAGTAAGGTGGCATGAAAATGAAACCTTATGCTTCCTGAACTTCTACTTTGTAAAATACCTCTTACCATGGAATATTGTGATAAAATTGAGAAGAAAATTAAACTTACTGAGAAGAATACTGATGAAATGAGGTTAAAGAACTTTTCAGAGGCTCACACATGTCCTTGTGCAAATCATTTAAACACTTGGGCCAAACACAAATTGGGTCTGCTTTTTTATTTGTTATTGCTCATTTAATTTATGTTTAAATTTCTCTGTGTTTCAGTATAATAAGCCTAGTGAAACTGTCATCCCTGAATCTGTAGATGGCTTGCAAGACAATCTGGATGTGGTAGTATCTTTAGCTGAAAGACATTATTATAACTGTGATTTTAAAATGTGCTACAAACTTACTTCTGTGTAAGTGTTTGCATTTGCTTTTGTGTGGGAACATAAGGACTTCAATTTATCTTTTATTTTTTATTAAAGAATTTGTAGATTTACAGAAAAATCATGCAGAAAATAAAGAATTCCCATATAGCACCCCTCCCCCAACACATACCAGTTTTCCCTTTTATTAACACTTTGCATTAGTGTGGTACCTTTGTTAAAATTGATAAAACAGTATTATTATAATTGTACAATTAACTGTCATCCATAGTTTACATCAGGGTTCCTTCTTTGTGTTGAACAGCCCTATGTTTTGTTTTCTTTTTAATTTTCTAGTAGCATATATACAAACTTGCCCCTTTTAACCATAATTCAAATATATAATTCAGTGGTATTAATTACATTCATACTCTTGTGCTACTATCACCACCATCCATTACCAAAACTTATCCATCACTCCAAACAGAGCATTAACTTCCCATTCCCTATCCCCACTTCTGCCCCTGGCAACTTGTTGTTCTCTTTTCTGACTCTCTGAATTTGCTTCATGTCATTGAGATCTTATAATATTTGTTCTTTTGTGTCTGACTTATTTCACTCAACATGATATCTTCAAAGTTTATCCATGTTGTTGCATGTATCAGAAATTCATTCCTTTTTATGGCTGAAAAAGTTCCGTTGTTAGGGTATACTACATTTTGTTTATCCATTCATCTGTTGTTGGATGCTTGGGTTGGTCTTTGTAGCTGTAGGTAGCTAGGGTTCAGTAATCTAGAGATGAACAGAACTCTTTATCTGTTGGAAAAAATATAAGTCAGATACTACTAAATCAATACTTTTGCCAGGTCATGTGGTAGTTTTATATTTAACTTGCTGAGGAACCACCAAACTCTTTTCCCAGCAGCTGCACCATTTTACATTCCTGTCAATAATGAACAAGTGTTCCTCTTTCTCCACGTCCTCTCCAACACATGTTATTTTCTGGTTTTTAAATAATGTCCATTCTAGTAGGTGTGAATTGATATCTCATTGTGGTTTTGATTTGTATTTCCCCATTAGCTAGTGATGTTGAGCATCTTTTCATGTGCTTTTTGGCCATTTGCGTTTCCTCTTTGGAAAAATGTCTATTCAAGTCTTTTGCCCATTTTTAAATTGGGTTGTTTTTTTTATTGTTGCGTTATAGGATTTCTTTGTATAGTCTGGTATTTAACCCTTACTGGATATGTGGTTTCTAAATATTTTCTCCCAATGCGTAGGCTGCCTTTTTTACTTTCCTGACAAAGTCCTTTGAAGTACAGAAGTTTTTAATTTTGAGATGGTCCCATTTATCGATTTTTGTCTTTCATTGTTTGCGCTTTGAGTGTAAAGTCTAAGAAACCATTAACTACCATAAGATCTTGAAGATGCTTCCCTGCATTCTCTTCTAGTTTTATGTTTCTTGGTTCTTATATTTAGGTCTTTGATCCATTTTGAGTTAATTTTGTATAAACTGGGGTAGGGATCCAACTCCATTCTTTTGCACATGGATATACAGTTTTCCCAGTACTGTTGGTTGAAGAGGCTATGCCTTCTTCATTGAGTAAACTTGACCCCCTTGTCAAAAATCAATTAGCCATAGATGTGAAGGTTTATTTCTAAACTCTCAATTCTGTTGTGTTGTGATAGATGTGTCATGCCAGTACCATGTTGATTTGATTACTTTGCCTTTGTAGTAAATTTTAAAATTGGGAAGTATGAGTCCTTCAACTTCATTTGCTCTTTCAAGGTGATTTTGGCTATCTGGGACCCCTTACTCCTCCGTATAAATTTGATGATCAGCTTTTCCATTTTTGTAAACAATGCAGTTGGAATTTTGATTGGGATAGATTTGAAGCTGTAAATTGCTTTGGGTAGAATTGATATCCTAATGATATTTAGTCTTCTAATACATGAACACAGAATGTTTTTCCATTTATTTAGATCTTTAATATCTCATAGCAATGTTTTGTACTTTTCCATGTATAAATCCTTTACATCCTTGGTTAAATTTATTCCTAGATATTTGATTCTTTTAGTTGGTATTATAAATGGAATGTTTTCTTGATTTCCTCTTCAGATTATTACTATTGTATGAAAGCCCTACTGATATTTGCGTGTTGATCTTGTACCTTGGCACTTTGCTGAATTTGTTTATTACCTCTAGTAGCTTTGTTGTGTTTTTTTCTGGACTTTCTATACACACACTCACGTCATCTGCAAATAGGGAAACTTTTTTTTTTTTATCTTCATTTTATTGAGATATATTCACATACCACGCAGCCATACAAAACAAATCGTACTTTCGATTGTTCACAGTACCATTACATAGTTGTACATTCATCACCTAAATCAATCCCTGACACCTTCATTAGCGCACACCCAAAAATAACAAGAATAATAATTAAAATGAAAAAGAGCAATTGAAGTAAAAAAGAACACTGGGTACCTTTGTCTGTTTGTTTCCTTCCCCTATTTTTCTACTCATCCATCCATAAACTAGACAAAGTGGAGTGTGGTCCTTATGGCTTTCCCAATCCCATTGTCACCCCTCATAAGCTACATTTTTATACAACTGTCTTCGAGATTCATGGGTTCTGGGTTGTAGTTTGATAGTTTCAGGTATCCACCACCAGCTACCCCAATTCTTTAGAACCTAAAAAGAGTTGTCTAAAGTGTGCGTGAGAGTGCCCACCAGAGTGACCTCTCGGCTCCTTTTGGAATCTCTCTGCTACTGAAGCTTATTTCATTTCCTTTCACATCCCCCTTTTGGTCAAGAAGATGTTCTCCGTCCCACGATGCCGGGTCTACATTCCTCCCCAGGAGTCATATTCCACGTTGCCAGGGAGATTCACTCCCCTGGGTGTCTGATCCCACGTAGGGGGGAGGGCAGTGATTTCACCTTTCAAGTTGGGTTAGCCAGAGAGAGAGGGCCACATCTGAGCAACAAAGAGGCATTCGGGAGGAGGCTCTTAGGCACAACCATAGGGAGGCCTAGCCTCTCCTTTGCAGCAACCGTCTTCCCAAGGGTAAAACCTATGGTAGAGGGCTCAACCCATCAAACCACCAGTCCCCTATGTCTGTGGTCATGTTAGCAACCATGGAGGTGGGGTAGGCCAATACCCCTGCATTCTCCACAGGCTCCTCAAGGGGGCACTACATCTTTTTTTCCTTGTTTTTCTTTTTTTTTTTTTTTAACTTTCCCTTCTTTTTTAAATCAACTGTATGAAAAAAAAGTTAAAAAGAAAACAGACATACAATAAAAGAACATTTCAAAGAGACCATAACAAGGGAGTAAGAAAAAGGCAACTAACCTAAGATAACTGCTTAACTTCCAACATGTTCCTACTTTACCCCAAGAAAGTTACCTAATATAGCAACATTTCTGTGAACTTGTTCCTACTATATCCATCAGAAATTAACAGACCATAGTCATTCCTGGGCATCCCCAGAACGTTAAATAGCTTATCTGTTCTTCTTGGATTATTGTTCCCCCTTCCTTAATTGCTCTCTATTGCTAGTTCCCCTACATTCTACATTATAAACCATTTGTTTTACATTTTTCAAAGTTCACATTAGTGGTAGCATATAATATTTCTCTTTTTGTGCCTGGCTTATTTCGCTCAGCATTATGTCTTCAAGGTTCATCCATGTTGTCATATGTTTCACCAGATCGTTCCTTCTTACTGCCGCGTAGTATTCCATCGTGTGTATATACCACATTTTATTTATCCACTCATCTGTTGAAGGACATTTGGGTTGTTTCCATCTCTTGGCAATTGTGAATAATGTTGCTATGAACACTGGCGTGCAGATATCTGTTCGTGTCACTGCTTTCCGATCTTCCGGGTATATACCGAGAAGTGCAATCGCTGGATCGAATGGTAACTCTATATCTAGTTTTCTAAGGAACTGCCAGACTGACTTCCAGAGTGGCTGAACCATTTTACAGTCCCACCAACAATGAATAAGAGTTCCAATTTCTCCACATCCCCTCCAGCATTTGTAGTTTCCTGTTTGTTTAATGGCAGCCATTCTAATTGGTGTGAGATGGTATCTCATTGTGGTCTTAATTTGCATCTCTAATAGCTAGTGAAGCTGAACATTTTTTCATGTGTTTCTTGGCCATTTGTATTTCCTCTTCAGAGAACTGTCTTTTCATATCTTTTGCCCATTTTATAATTGGGCCGTCTATACTATTGTCATTGAGTTGTAGGATTTCTTTATATATGCAAGATATCAGTCTTTTGTCAGATACATGGTTTCCAAAAATTTTTTCCCATTGAGTTGGCTGCCTCTTTACCTTTTTGAGAAATTCCTTTGAGGTGCAGAAACTTCTAAGCTTGAGGAGTTCCCATTTATCTATTTTCTCTTTTGTTGCTTGTGCTTTGGGTGTAAAGTCTAGGAAGTGGCTGCCTAATACAAGGTCTTGAAGATGTTTTCCTATATTATCTTCTAGGAGTTTTATGGTACTTTCTTTTATATTGAGATCTTTGGTCCATTTTGAGTTAATTTTTGTGTAGGGGGTGAGGTAGGGGTCCTCTTTCATTCTTTTGGATATGGATATCCAACTCTCCCAGCCCCATTTGTTGAAAAGACCATTATGACTCAGTTCAGTGACTTTGGGGGCCTTATCAAAGATCAGTTGGCCATAGATCTGAGGGTCTATCTCCGAATTCTCAATTCGATTCCATTGATCTATATGTCTATCTTTCTGCCAGTACCATGCTGTTTTGGCAACTGTGGCTTTATAATAAGCTTCAAAGTCAGGGAGTGTAAGTCCTCCCACTTCGTTTTTCTTTTTTAGAGTGTCTTTAGCAATTCGAGGCATCTTCCCTTTCCAAATAAATTTGATAACTAGCTTTTCCAAGTCTGCAAAGTAGGTTGTTGGAATTTTGATTGGGATTGCATTGAACCTGTAGATGAGTTTGGGTAGAATTGACATCTTAATGACATTTAGTCTTCCTATCCATGAACATGGAATATTTTTCCATCTTTTAAGGTCCCCTTCTATTTCTTTTAGTAGAGTTATGTAGTTTTCTTTGTATAGGTCTTTTACATCTTTGGTTAAGTTTATTCCTAGGTACTTGATTTTTTTAGTTGCTATTGAAAATGGTATCTTTTTCTTGAGTGTCTCTTTAGTTTGTTCATTTCTAGCATATAGAAACATTACTGACTTATGTGCATTAACCTTGTATCCCGCTACTTTGCTAAATTTGTTTATTAGCTCTAGTAGCTGTATCGTCAATTTCTCAGGGTTTTCTAGATATAAGATTATATCATCTGCAAACAATGACAGTTTTACTTCTTCTTTTCCAATTTGGATGCCTTTTATTTCTTTGTCTTGCCGGATTGCCCTGGCTAGCACTTCCAGCACAATGTTGAATAACAGTGGTGACAGCGGGCATCCTTGTCTTGTTCCTGATCTTAGAGGGAAGGCTTTCAGTCTCTCACCATTGAGTACTGTGCTGGCTGTGGGTTTTTCATATATGCTCTTTATCATGTTGAGGAAGTTTCCTTCAATTCCTACCTTTTGAAGTGTTTTTATCAAAAAGGGATGTTGGATTTTGTCAAATGCTTTTCCAGCATCTATTGAGATGATCAATTGATTTTTCCCTTTTGACTTGTTATTGTGTTGTAATACATTGATTGGTTTTCTTATGTTGAACCATCCTTGCATGCCTGGAATGAACCCCACTTGGTCATGGTGTATGATTTTTTTAATGTGTCTTTGGATTCGATTTGCAAGTATTTTGTTGAGGAGTTTTGCATCTATATTCATTAGGGAGATTGGCCGGTAGTTTTCCTTTTTTGTAGCATCTTTGCCTGGTTTTGGTATTAGATTGATGTTAGCTTCATAAAATGAGTTAGGTAGTGTTCCACTTTCTTCAATGTTTTGAAAGAGTTTGAGTAAGATTGGTGTCAGTTCTTTCTGGAAAGTTTGGTAGAATTCCTCTGTGAAGCCATCTGGCCCTGGGCATTTATTTGTGGGAAGATTTTTGATGACTGATTGGATCTCTTTGCTTGTGATGGGTTGGTTGAGGTCTTCTATTTCTTCTCTGGTCAGTCTAGGTTGTTCATATGTTTCCAGGAAATTGTCCATTTCCTCTACATTATCCAGTTTGTTGCCATACAGTTGTTCATAGTATCCTCTTATAATTTTTTTAATTTCTTCAGGATCTGCAGTTATGTCACCTTTTTCATTCATTATTTTGTTTATATGGGTCTTCTCTCTTTTTGATTTTGTCAGTCTAGCTAGGGGCTTGTCAATCTTGTTGATCTTCTCAAAGAACCAACTTTTGGTGATATTTATCCTCTCTATTGTTTTTTTGTTCTCTATGTCATTTATTTCTGCTTTAATCCTTGTTATTTCTTTTCTTGTACTTGGTTTAGGATTGGTTTGCTGTTCATTTTCTAGCTTCTTCAGTTGATCCATTAGTTCTTTGATTTTGGCTCTTTCTTCCTTTTTAATATATGTGTTTAGTGCTATAAATTTCCCCCTTAGCACTGCTTTTGCTGCACCCCATAGGTTTTGGTATGTTGTGTTCTCATTTTCATTCGTCTCTATATATTTAGCAATTTCTCTTGCTGTTTCTTCGTTAACCCAAAATAGGGAAACTTTTACTTCATCCTTTCCAATTTGGATACCTGTTATTTCTTTTTCTTACCTAATTGCTCTGCCTAGAACTTCCAGTACAATGTTGAACAACAGCGATGACAGTGAGTATCCTTGTCTTGCTCTGATCTTAGTTGGAAAGCTTTCAGTCTTTCACCATTGAGTATGATGTGAGTTCTTCATATGTGCCCTTTATCATGTTGAGGAAGATTCTTTCTTCTTCTAGTTTTCTAAGTATTTTTATCAGGAAGTGATGCTGGATTTTGTGAAATGTCTTTTCTGCTGCAACTGAGATGATTATGTTTTTTTTTTCCCCCCTTCATTCTGTTAATGTAGTATATTACATTAATTGATTTCTTATAATGAACCACCCTTGCATACCTGGGATGAATTCCCCTTGACAATAGTGTATCATTCTTTTATACTGCTGTTGAAATAGGTTTGCTAGTATTTTGTTCGGGATTTTAGTGTCTGTGCTCATAAGGAATATTGCTCTGTACTTTTCTTTTCTTGTGGTGGTTTTATCTGGCTTGGGTATTAGGATAATGTTAGCCTCATTGAATGAATTAGGAAGTGTTCCCTCCTCTTCAGTTTTTTTAGAAGAGTTTGAGCAGGTTTGTTGTTAATTCTTCTTGGAAAGTTTGGTAATATTCACCAGTGAAGCCATCTGGTCCCGGGCTTTCCTTTATTGGGAGGTGTTTGATTACTGATTCAGTCACTTTACTTTTTATTGGTCTGTTGAGATCTTCTGTTTCTTCCTTAATCAGAGCAGGTAGTTTAAATGCTTTTGAGAATTTGTCCATTTCATCTAGGTTATCTGATTAGTTGGCTTAGAGTTGTCCATAATATCATATTATAATCCTTTTTATTTCTGTGGGGTTGGTAGCAATGTCCCCCCCCCCCACTTCATTACTGATATTAATTACTTGTGTCCTCTCTCTTTTTCCCTTTGTCAGTCCAGCTAAAGGTTTGTTGAATTTATTGATCGTTTCAAAAAACCCTCTTTTGATTTTGTTGATTCTCACTATCGTTTTTATTCTCTGTTCCATTTACCTCCACTTTAATCTTTGTTATTCCTTCCTTCTACTTGCTTTAGGTTTAGTTTGTGCTGCTTTTTCTAGATCCTCCAGTTGTGAGGTTAGATGTCTGATTTGAGATCTTTCTACTTTTTAATGTAAGCATTTAGAGCATTTTTCTAGATCCTCCAGTCGTGAGGTTAGATTTCTGATTTGAGATCTTTCTTTTTTAATGTATGCTATAAATAATGTGAGGTATAAATTTCCCTCTCAGCACTACCTTTGCTGCAATCCATACATTTATACGTTTATATGTTTCTTTTTCATTTGCCTCAAGATATTTCTTAGTTTCTCTTGTGACTTCTTCTTTGACCAATTAGTTGTTTAAGACTGTGTTGTTTAATTTCCATGTTTTTGAATTTTTCAGTTCTCCCTCTATAATTGATTTCTAGCTTGATTCCCTTATGGTCAGAGAAGGTACATTGTGTGATTTCAGTGTTTTTTTGAATTTATTGAAACTTGTTTTATGATCTAACATATGGTCTATCCTAGAGAATGATCCATGTGCACTAGAGAAGATTGTGTATTCTGCTACTTTTGAGTGAAGTGTTCTATATGTGTTTGTTAGATCTAGCAGGTTTATAGTATCATTCATGTCTTCTATTTCCTTCTCCAACTTCTGTCTAGATGTTCTAGCCAGTAATGAAAATGGTGTATTGAAGTCTCTTACTATTAATGTAGAACTACCTATATCTCTCTTCAAATCTGTCAATATTTGCTTCATATACTTTGGGACTCTCTGGTATGTGTGTATATATGTACATACCTGTTTGTGTGTGTGTGTGTGTGTATATATATATGTATATGTGTGGTGGGGAGGGAGAGATTTTTATGTCTTCTTGGTGAACTGACCCCTTTGTCAGTATATAGTGGCCTTTGTCCCTCATAACAATTTTTGTATTAAAGTCTGTTTTATATGATATTAGTATAGTGGCCCCAACTCTCTTTTGGTTGTCATATTCATGGTTACTTTTTTCCATCCTTCACTTTCAACCTACTTGTGTGTTTGAATTTAAGATGAGTCTCCTGTAAATAGCATATAGTTCGGTTGTGCTTCCCAATCTCTGCCTTTTAGCTGGGGAGTTTAATCCATTTATGCTTAGCAACTACTAATAATGCAGGGCTTTTTTTCTGCCATTTTGCTATTTTGTCTTTGTACATCTTATTCCTTTTTGTTCCTCAATTCTTCTGTTAATGACTAATATTTATTTGATTCTTTGTAGTATACAATTTTGAGTCCCATCTCATTTTTTTCTGTATGTATTTTTCATATTTTTCTTTGCGGTTACCATGGGACTTGAATTTAACATCCTAAATATGTAACAGTCACATTTGGTTTGACACCAACTGAACTTCAATAATTAAGTATAATTACATAGTTCCTATATCCCTCAGTCCCCCACCTTTTTGTTGTACTTGCTACAAATTATATCTGTACATTGTATGTCCCAAACCATTAGACTGGTAAGAAGTAAAAAGTGGAGTTATATACTAAAAAATACAAAACAGTAGTTACCAAAGTTCATTATGTCTTTACACTGCTTGGACCCCCTTCTAATGAACTTTCCTTCCTGTTAGTTCAGTCTGTTTTACCTAACAAATATGCTGACATACTCTCTGAGTAATCTCGTACCAGCCAATCATAATTTAAGTTGCCTTCACTATTTGCGGAATATCAAACAGTATGTTCTCTTTAAGAGCAATTTACAGACATAGATCTATTCATATTTTTAGATTTATTACATTAACTTGGTAAGGGTATATATGTCCCTTTCCCTGATCTTTGATAATTTGCAAGTTTAATAATAGCACTTGGCATATAGTTTCATAAATTCATACTTAAAAATGGAGACTGATAAAAACCTGTAGATAGTGGGCACTCACCCTGACACATTAACTAGCTAAGCACTTCCCACTCCTCCCCCACCGGCTTTGAAGAATGATATGGATGGTTCTACATTAATAGTAGGAGAATTCAATACACCACTTTCATTACTGGCTAGAACATCTAGACAGAAGATCGATAAGGAAATAGATGACATGAATGATACTATAAACCTGCTAGCTCTAATAGACACATATAGAACACTTCATTCAAAAGTAGCAGAATACACACTCTTCTCTAGTCACATGGATCATTCTCTAGGATAGGGGTTGCTTAAATTCCTTGAAATCACAAAATTTTAATTGGCAAATACTTGTGATCTATTTAGTATTTCATAATGTTTTTTTTTACCTTTTAAATAATTGGAGTACATATTTCATATCTTATTCTGTTCATTAAAAAATAAATGTATATGATAATTTCTGTTTTCATTGCTTCCATATAAATCAGAATTTTCCCTTTCATTTATAGCCTAATCCTTGCCTTAGTAGAACTAACCTGAAGATAATTGAGTTAAGAAAGTAAAAAGATAGTGTAACCCACACTATTGTACAAATGATGTAGTGATTATTTAATATAACTAATTATGATGAGTGCTGTTTCATACTGTTTCTAGGGAAGTAATGTGTTGCTTTAACTTTCAGAGTAATGGAAAAAGATCCTTTCCATGCAAATTGTTTACCTGTACACATAGGGACACTGGTGGAGCTGAATAAAGCAAATGGTAAGAGTTGTTTTTAAATTAAAATAATTTTTAAGACATTAAAGTTTTCTGAATTTTTGGGTAATTGAGATTGCAGATAACATAATGGAGTTTTACAGTAAAAGTAACAGTGGAGGGAGAAATGCATATCAAAATGACCAACTGTATTCTGTTGTCCCAACAGAATACTTTATTTCTGAATCCCTGCATCCTGCTTCATTTTCCCAAAAAATAAGTTGTGTTTCAAAGTATATTAGCTTTACAGTAGAGTTTGGGGTGTTAATTTTGCTTTTTTTTTCCTTTACATAAATTCCATTCGGAAAGTAATATGGCAGGAGTCAGTAACTATTTGGAAATTGAAAGGGAGCAGATATTTTTGCTCTTGTTTTCCATTCTTTAATATTCAGAAACAGTAAGTTGTTTGTGATGTGTCCACCCTTATCCTTTTAAGCTGTGTAATGAGCTCTGTCCAGGGGAAAAAAGCACTCCGAACCCCTTTTATTCAAAGTGTGGCCTGTGGACCAGCAGCATCGGCATCTCCTGGAAGTTTGTTGGAAATGCAGAATCTCCTGCTGCCCCAAATCTACTGAATCCATATCTGCAGTTTAATAAGATCTTTAGGTGACTCATGTGCCTATTAAATTTCAAAAGAGCTATTCTAAACTTAGGGAGGTATCTTGAGTAATATGGAAACTTAAATTCCAATATATACCTATAGAAATGTGACCGTGAAATTCTAGGACTCATACATTTCTCCAGAGAGAATAATCTCACTGATTTGATCAACTTGTAAATTTTGAGCAACCTAATTTATTGTGGGTGGTTGGGATGGTCCACAATAGACCCATGGCTCAAGGAAATACAGGTTTTTAAGATAGATGAGGAACTGTGAAATAACCTCTTAAGTATTGTAAATTGCTTTATTATGTGGCATCTTTTCTCACACTGCACACTATTTGCCATTCATGCCATCTTTCAGTCACTCATAATACTCAACGCCCATTTATGGGTCCAGCTCTGGATAAGGTATTGGGGAGGGCTTTCGATGAAACAGATATGGTATCTGCCCCCTGGAATTTCTGTACTCCACTGGGTAAATGGATTTTATATCTAGAGGGAAAGAAAAGTATGAAATCATTGCTATGAGAACAGAATTGTTATAACATAAAATGTTGATCATGAAGAGTTGTAATGAGGGATAAAGTAATATCTTAAAATCCATTTGACATGAATTTTTTTTCTTTTTTCCCTAATATAGAACTTTTCTATCTTTCTCATAAACTGGTGGATTTATATCCTAGTAATCCTGTAAGTGATGAAATCTTTTTTTCTTTATTTAAATTCTTACCTAATTTAAGAAAACATTTAACTAGTAGACAGTTTATATTCAAGTTTAAGCAAATTAAGCTTTATTTTAAAGTTTTGGAGCAGATTCTCCTAGTATTCAAGATAATTAGAAAGCATTATTAACCTTTTCAGTGCAGGCAAGTATTTTTTTAAGCAATAAGTTACAACAAAGTCTTTATTTTATTCTGATTATAGAAATTATACATGCTTATTTTAAAAAATACTTAGCATACAGAAAGATGTAATCCTGAAAGTGAAAGTCATACCCCCATCTCAGAAGTAATGCTAATAATTTAGTGGCTTCCTCACATTGTATATATAAACTTACCGAATAGTTCATCAATTGAATCAGTTTGCCTTTCAAACTGCTATGGATGAAACTGAGAACTAGAAACTGAAAATGCAATCAGGGACTGAGTCCCTAAAGACAAAAGTCAGGAACCAGGGTCTAGGTCTCAGATAAGACAAGAATCTGTACCTTAGACCAATGTGAAAATAATTTATAAGGGTGTGAAACTAGTATAAGAAAAGTCTGAGTCACGATCCAGAGTCAGAGGAGTAAGGTAGAACAAGCTGATTTTTGAAATATGAAGTTCTTATATCAAATGCTAGTAGTACGTGATTGAAGGCATCTTGAGAGAGAACTGTAGAACATCTGTCCTTCTCATATAGGTTCCTTAGTGGACAGCCTGTCTCTGAGTGAAATTTCTAACTTGAATTAGAATATGTGATGTAGGAACATCTAATTCATCCTCTGTCTGGCCTGATTTGTTATAAATTTTCAATTCAAAGTTAAGCAACCTTAGTTATTGTAAATTTTGAACATTTTAGGTATCTTGGTTTGCTGTAGGATGTTATTATCTCATGGTTGGCCATAAAAATGAACATGCCAGAAGATATCTCAGGTATGAATTTATTTTCTTCCTCCCTCCTCGTGAAATTTTAAGAAGTGATTTCTTGTTCATCTGCTTCAATGCAATAATTAGTACTTAAAATACAGCATGAAAAAATGTTTTCTTCAACAGATTCAGTTCAGTTCAATATTTATATACCTTTCTCTTTATAAGAGACTATGAGAAGAAATAAAAGAAATCATGGTGTAGATCTTGTTCTCAAGGAGCTTATTAATTTATTTTACATTTTATTTCTAAATGAGAATTTATGTGAAACAATAGAGAATGATGTAAAACAGTTTGAAAGTTTCTGTCTCTCATTTACTGAGATGCTAGTAACTGTTTAGGACTTCTTTTGTTAATAGTTGTGAAATTCACTAAATATGACTATAAAACAAAATTCTTGGCAAAGTAAACTTGTTCATATAAGGATTTGCTGTAGTTTTAGCTTAAAGAATACCATGCAACCCAATCGGGCTACTTTACCAGTGTTCCTTGAGTATAAGAATATGTCTAGTAAATGAAGAATCAATTACATAGAAGGATTTTAAGTATAATAATCCCCATGATTCCCTCTGTGCAGAGAAAATAGAAAATGGCCTCTAAGGGAAAGAATATAACTTTTGGAGTCACACTTGTACTGCTGTCCAAGTTCTGCTGTATACTAGCTGTAATTCCTTTGGAAAGTTAATTTCTCCAACTCTTTCTTTCTTCCTTTCTAAAATGGGGTTGATGTAATACTTGTGTCCTTTGATTGTCAGGACAGTTGGTAAGCTGGCATGAAAGGAGCCTTCACTAGAAAGAAAATAGGAAGAGCCCTCTGGTTAGTTGAGTGTTTAGCATTTTAGAAAAACTTACTTGTGCTTTTGTCTGGAAGTTGAATTCATATTGTAAGATTTCTTTTGAAGTATGATTCTCTGATTTAGTATGACTTTCAGTGATGTACTCTACATGAAATGGAAAACATTTGGGTGAAAGAAAACTTGGAAAATAAAATGTCAGGAAGTAGGAATGTTATCCTTTGTATTTTCCTCTTTTATGATGTGTTTTTGTCCCCTGTTGTGGCTTAACCATCACCAGTGTATCCAGTGATTGGAAACAATTTATTTGTTGTCCAGTCCGTGTAACTAGTGAATCCCTTACCACAACCCAAAATCTGTCTTCCTCTGTTATCACCAAATTCAGTCCCATAGTCTAGGCTTTTAGTAATGCTGTAAAATGGATCACATGAGGTGGATTACCTGAACAAGGTGAACAAGAGCCAATATACAAGCTTCAAATTGCATTTACTGTTGGGGTCTTCATAACTTTTTGCTTAAACCTTTATGTGTAAAAACAGTAATGCCTGGGATGGCAGAAAGTTCAGAAATCCTTTGTGCTGGCTCATCACTCTCAAATGTATTAAAATTGTTGCTTTAAGACAAAAATTAAATTGGGATTTGAGGAATTGGTCACATTTTTCTTATTACCATAGTCTATAGTAGAAACTATTCTTGAATGAAGAATTCTCTGAATTAGAGATTACTACTAAAAGTGATTTAATATTTTTAATGTTAAAGTACAATATAGTGAAAGGAGAGCATATGATACATGAGATAGTATAGTGTTTGAAGCCAAACCTGGTTTTGAATTCCAGTTCTGTGATGAACCATTTAGCCTTGGGCAAGTCACTTATTCTCCCTGAACTTCAATATCCTTGTCTTTAAAGTATAAATAAAGTTTTTCTCACACATTAGAATGAGATGATGCATATAAAGCATCTAACATGGTGTTTCGCACAAAGTAGCCCTCACTAAAATGGTTGTCGCTGTTGCTGTATTAACACTGTTAATACAAATTGATGTCCCTGTAGTAAGTAAATACTTGTCAGTTCTATATAGAATGCTCAGATTCAGTTATAGACCTTTCTTTTAAAATTTTGCTTGTACTATTAAACCTTCTTTTAGTTCAAACAAATTAACATAAATATTACTTTAGTGTTTAATATATTGATAACTTTTATTTAATTTTAATGTCCTTGAGGCCATCTGCCTACCTAAAAAATAATTTAACAAATTAAGAATAAATGCTGTATTACTTGAATGAACTCTTTTGTTTTAGCAAAGCTACAACACTTGAGAGAACCTACGGGCCTGCTTGGATAGCCTATGGGCATTCATTTGCGGTTGAGAGTGAGCATGACCAAGCAATGGCTGCTTACTTCACAGCAGCACAGCTGATGAAAGGGTATGTCACAAGCAAATTAATTAAATTCCATGAAAGGATTTTTTTGCTAACAAAATGTAATTGCTGTTATTACTTTTACTGGCATTTGGTTCCTAAACTAAACTAATTAAAAACATACCACTAGCATCTTGTCTAGTAGCTTATGATCATAAAATAATTATGGAAATGGGGGAGGGGTGCACTGATGTAGTGAGCTTGCCTAGAAATTTATCTCAGCCAGTGCATGGAAGGAAGTAGGAAATTGGCCAAGGGAAGAGAGGAGTACAGAAGTCCTTTTTCACTTGCCTATTCAAGATTGAAAGTATTTGTAAGCAAATGGTTGTTATTTATATCCTATCTATTCCCAAAGGGTATTTGATGTGGCCTAGTGGCAGTGCAGGACTACATCTGCCAATGTTCTAGATACATATCAATATTATATGTATTGATATAATTAATATCAATGTACATTAATGGTATGTTACTTTGGGGTATAGAGGGTACAGATTACTCCATTGACTCTTGTTGGATTCACCATTGATTAAATCTTGCAGCATTCTTTCACATGTGCTGCCCCTACTGTGTGGTGGCGCAATCCCTTGTGTGAAGAGATAGTAAGAGTGCAAGAGGGCTGGTCCTGGAGTTAGATTGCCTGGATTCAGTGCCTGGCTTTTCCTCTCAGTGCCATGTGATTTTAGGCAGATTTCTTCCCCTCTTAAAAAATAGAATAATAGAGGTGACTATTCAAAGGTTTATTGTGAGGAATAATAGAAATAACGCAATTATAGATTGTGAACAGTTCCCATGAAGAAAGCACTTAATAAGAGTTAGCTACCTGTCTTTGCTTGCTTGCTTGCTTTTTAGTATTCAGGGCAGGATCATGTATTTATTAATCTCTATTGTCATTAGATTTGGCCTATCTTTTCAGACTATTGTACTATTTTTGGAACCCAGTTCTGCATCCAAATTATTTGTCATATTAAACTTTTTAAAGTCATGTTAAATGTGATATGGGTCTAGGGTCTGGTAATTTTTGTTTGCTACTCTGAGTCTTTGCAAACTATAGAATAATTAGGTGTAAGTTCCTAGCTAAGTATCAAAGCCCAATGATAATTAATGACATGAGTAGTAACTTTGTGTTTCCCAGTCTAACAAACATTATCTCAAATTTTCACATCATTTAATCAAGTTAAGCATTATTTTTCTCTCAATGTTCATTTCCCCATCAGGACAGCTTTGCATTCCTTTAATTTCCCATATCTTTGGGCAAATACTCAAAATTGGGTAAATCAATCTAAATTTCCTTTGTGATTTCTTCTTTGATCCATTGGTTATTTTAGGACTGTGTTATTTAATTTCCACATGTTTCTGAATTTCTCAAATTTACTTTTGTCATTGATTACTAATTTCTGTTGTGGTCAGAAGACATACTTTTTGTGATTTCAGTTCTTTTAAATTTATTGAGGTTTGTTTTATAGCTTAACTTATGGTCTCTCTTGGATTGTATTCCATATGCACTTGAGAAGACTGTGTATACTGCCATTATTGGGTGGGGTGCTCTATAGATGTCTGTTAAATCTAGTTGGTTTATAATGTTGTTCAGGTTTTCTAGTTCCTATTGATCTTCTGCCTAGTTGTTCTGTTATTGAAAGTAGGCATTAAATCTCCAACTATTTTAGTTGAATTATCTATTTCTTCAGTTCTGTCAGTTTTGCTCCATGTATTCTGAAGCTCTGTTATTAGGTGCATGTATGTTTGTAATTATGCCTTCCTGTAGGATTAACTCTTTAATCATGATAAAATGCCCTTCTTTGTCTCTAGTAACAGTTTATGTCTTAAGGCCTATTTTGCCTGACATTAGTATAGCTACTCCAGCTCTTTTAGTTACTATTTAGCATGGTATATCTTTTTTTGTCTTTGAATCTAAAGTATGTCTCTTATAGACAGCATAGAGTTGGGTCATGGTTTGGTTTTGTTTTTCCATTCTGCCAGTCTCTGCCTTTTGAAGTATCTGATTAAGGTGTTTTATCCCTTACATTTACTATAATTACTGATGAGGTTGGATTTACATCTGCCATGTTGCTATTTGTTTTCTATGTGTCTTAGATCTCTTTTGTTCCTGTATCCTTCCATTACTGCTTTCTGATGTGTTAAATATATATATTCTAGTGTACTATTTTAATTCCCCTGACATTTCCTTTATCATATTTTTTTTTAGTTCTTTTCTCAGTGGTTTTCCTGGGGTTTATCATTAACATCTTAATAACAATCCAGTTATTAACTTAATTTCAGTAATGGGCAAAAACTTTTCTCTGTAGCTCCATTCCCTCCCCACTCCTTTTAGTGTTATTGTCACACAATTTACATTTTTATACATTGTGTGCCGATCAATGCAGATTTACTATTATTGCTTTATGCAGTTCTTTTAACTTAGAAGAAAAAATATTTATAAACAAAAGTACATTTATATTGTCTTTTATATTTACTTATATAGGTACTTTTACTTTTGCTCTTTATTTCTTCATGGGGATTTGAGTTACTGTCTAGTGTCCTTTCATTTCAGCCTGAAGGACGCTCTTGAGTAATAGGGCTCATCTGTTAGCAATAGATTCTCTCAGTTTTTGTTTATCTGGAAATGTCTTAATTTCTTCTTCATTTTTGAAAGATAGTTTTGCTGCATATAGATTTCTTGATCAATCATCTTTTCCTTTCAGCGCTATCATTATGTCACCCCCATCTTCTGGCCTCCATGGTTTCCGATGAGGAGTCAGCTGTTAATCTTATTGAGGATCCCTTGTATGCGATGCATTTGTTTTTCTCTGGCTGCTTTCAGAATTCTTTTTTGTCTTTGTCTTTTGATGGCCTGACTATGATGTATCTAGGTTGGATCTTTTTGAGTCTATTTTATTTGGAGTTCATTGAGCTGCTTGGGAAGTTTTTGGCCATTATTTCTTCAGATTTTCTTTCTGCCTCATTTCCTCCTTCTTGGACTACCATTGTGTGTATGTTGGCATATATGATGGTGTCCCATGGCTCTCTGAGGCTTGGTTCATTTTTCTTCATTCTTTTTTCTTTCTGTCCTTCACACTGGATAATCTCAAGTGACCTATCTTCAACTTCACTGAATTGTTCTTCTGCCTACTCAGATCTGTTGTGCCTCTCTATTGAATTTTTCATTTCAGTAATTGTACTTTTCAAATCCAGAATTTATTTTTGGTTCTTTTTTACAATTTGTTTCTCTTTATTGATATCCAGTGTTTGATGAGACATTGTTCTCATGCTTTCTTTTAATCAGTACCCACTGGGGGGAATAGAATGGGTTTGAAATGCTCCAAAAAGACCCATTCCCATTGAACTATCACTTTTCATCTGTCTGGAAGTTTTTGTCTAATAAACGTAACATTTGAGCTTCTTTGGGGATAGTTTCTGCTTTGTTTCCTCTGTATAGGCCATACTTTTCTGTTTCTTTTCATGTGTGCAAGTTTTTTGTTGAAAACTAGACATTTTAAATGATATAATGTGACAACTATGAAAATCAAATTCTCCCCCTTTCCCAGAGTTTGTCGTTGTGGATGTTTGTTTGCTGAGTAATTTTCCTGGACTAATTCTGTAATGTCTATCCTTTGTCATGTGCAGGCTGTTCCATTAACTTAGTGATCAACTCGGTTACCTTAGTGGTTTCCTTAAATTCCTTGAACATTAAGTCTCCCACCCTTTGCCAAGGGGCTCCTTGTGCATGTTGAGACACATCTTCAGCACTCAGACATGCATTTTACAATTCTGCCTTAGCTTGCACTTCCTGCTTGTGCAGAGCCCCAAGGTCAGACAGAAGTGAGAGAAAAAGCCATCTTAGGTTTTTCCTGGGCATGTACACAACTCTGTGCATGCACTATTTGTCTTCTTCTAGATCCCCAAGAATATGTTGTAGCTTTTCAAAGCCCCCTTTGGATATCTCATCCACACCCCACCTCTGATTTTCCTTTTAATTTTTAAAAGCCTTTCTCTTGTTTGCCTCAACTGATGTAGCCACCTCAGGTAGCTCCTGATGTTAAATAATTGCTGCTGATTGTTTTCAGCAAACACCTTGAGGATAAGGCTTTTCTTACTATATGAGCTCTATGGTCAAATAAATAGAAGTCCTGTGAATGGGGCATTTCCAGGGAGCTTCCAGATAGATGAAATAGTGATAATTCTCTGAGGATGGAGCTTTTTAGAGAGCTCCAAATCCATTTCTCCCCTCTGTTGGCTGCTAGGGGCTGATTCTCATAGCTACCATGGTTGTGAGGCTGCCGGTTTTCAAAACTGCCAAGGACCTGGCAGACAGGAATAGAATAGGGCAAGTTAAGACTCTAAAAGCTCACTCTTTGTAATGAGATTGAGTAAGTGCTCCTTTGATTGTTACAAGCTTTAGGTTAATTTCCAGAGTTGTGAAAAGTTGATTTGATTTTACCGATTTTTGCCAGTGTTTTCATTGCTTCTGTGGAGGAGTGGATTTTCAGAGGTCCTTACTCTGCCATTCCACAAATGCTTCCTCTGGGTAAATATTTTTTAAGGGTTCTTGATGATCCTTCAGTAGATGATAGAATCTTAATTTGATTCATGACCATAGATTAGAACCAAAGCATATGTCAACTAGTCAGTAAGTATTTATTAAAGCTCTTAGATCCTTCTTCGGATTTTACATTTGCTTTAATGCAATCCAGTTGTCTGAACAGATGAAAATTCAGTTAAAACGTGATTAGTGCTTACTCTGTGCTCAGAGGATGGGTAAATTGAATTAATATACATGACATAGTTAGAGAACTCTTTGGTGGAGAACCGATAACAGCTGATTATAATGGGAGTTCACAGAAGGGAAAGCCATTTTGGTTAGAAAAATCAGAAGTAGTTTCATAAAGGGAAGTGGAGCTTGAACATGGTCTCAAAGGATAAAATGGTGCTGAATAAATAAAGCAGAAAGAAGAAAAGCAGTCTAGGAGCATGATGTTAGCCTGGAGGAGGGAAACAGGTAGAGAAATGTCAGGCCATGAAGATCTGCCCTCCTGTTTTAGAGATTTTCATTTCGTTGCTTTTTTTTGTTTGTTTTGTTTTTGTTTGTTTTTGTTTGTTTCACTAAGGAATAATATAAAATATAGAAAGATAAATAAGTTGGTGGTATATTCTAGAAGTGGCAACAGATTAGTCTAAAAGCCCACTGGGAACTCATTAAATTGTTGGAAAATCAGGAGTGTTAAAAAAGTTAACACTGTGTTTTTTGTTGCAATAGTATGTTTTCCTTATTTTTCAGAAAGTGTTTGAAGTTGATTAATTTATGCTAATTATAAAGTTTTTCATGTTGATCATGTAAAATTTTCTAACATTTTTAGGTGTCATTTGCCAATGCTGTATATTGGATTAGAATATGGTTTGACCAATAACTCAAAATTGGCTGAAAGATTCTTTAGCCAAGCTCTGAGTATTGCACCTGAAGATCCGTTTGTTATGCATGAGGTTGGTGTGGTTGCATTTCAAAATGGAGAGTAAGTACCAAAGGCCAAAAGCCCATTCTGTTTCCTTTTTGTAAACAGAGTAAAACCTCAATCACCAGAGTGCAACTGATCAGAATAACTCTTCAGTAGATTTTGATTATGTGGTATTCTAGGAGAAGGGGGCAGAAGATTAAAAAAAACAAACAAAAAAAACCCAACTTGGATTTCTTAAAAATATTAAACTCAGGTTTTAGTCCTCTTTTCATCTAGACTACCATAATCTGTTAATTACACTGCTGGACAGTTATTGTTATATCTTCAAATCATTGATATTCAACAATATGGCCTTGAGGCACTACAGAATACTTACTCATCTCTACATAGATTAGAAGTTGGTTTAGTACATTTGAGAATGATTTCTTCAACCTCTGAAACAAAAACGTTTTGTGTTTAGTTACCAATTAATCAGAAAATTAAACTAATTAGAACAACCCAATCTCTGAATCCTGTTGGTAGAGGATTTACTATACTCTTAAATGCTCTTATATACTCTTAGAATAAATAATTCAGTAACATACTTAAAAAGAAATTATATTTAATCCTTTGCATTAAGTAAGTTGGTACTTCTCCAGTGTTTTGTGTGTGTGTGTGTGTGTGTGTGTGTGTGTGTATGAGAGAGACAGAGAGAGAGAGAGAGAGAGAGAGAGAGTTTGTGTTTGTGGTCTAGAAATTGGATTATCTAAGTATTTAAAAAAAAGTTTGTAGATTTTTTGTTTCTATGTATAGTGATATTTTGTGTGTGTGAGTCCAAAGAAAATATTTTGATGTTTTGAGATGTAAACAATTTTGTGATACGGCATTCTTTAGTCTAAAACAAATGTTACAAGACTAGAGTGTATGGAGAAAAGAAGAAAGTAAGTTTGTTTATTTTAGAATAAATTTATTTTTTTGTCTCCCTTGATACACAAATAGAGAACTTGGAGTAATATTTTTCCTAACCATCCTTAATCTCTGAAACTATAAACCATTAACATTGTATTTGAATACAAAGTGGATGCTTTCTGAGTTAACAGTAGTCTTTTAAGAGCTAAGAAGAAAATTGTTGCAGCTTTCCATGTCTTTAATTTTTCTGTCACAATGGTAGGTTAGACCTGAATCTTGGGTATCATAGATTTCAAATAGAAAAAATTAAATCTCACCATCAGTAAGTTAAAAACTAGGTCCTTATTTCGTGTTAATTTTAATCAAATTATTAGCACAATAACAAGGTTGTCTGAATGAACTCGATTCCATCCAGTTTTCATCCCTTTGGATACTGTAGAGAAATAATTAAATTTCTTATGGAAATTAGCACTTTTCCATAGCATACAAAGGAATAGAGTATTGCTTCCTAGCCTATAAGTCAGCACATATAGTGATATTTTAATATAATATCATCTTAAACCTTGAAATCATGTGATTTTAATACCAGCAAATTAGTAATTTATCTGACTTAAATTTGAAATGTAATAAACCATTTCCTGCAGTTCAGTTTAGTACTACTAAAAAGAGATTTTCAAATTTTTCTTAAATGTTTATACTTGCTAATTTTGAATAACCTTCAACCTTTCTTCCCCTATTTTAGCTGGAAAACAGCAGAAAAATGGTTTCTTGATGCTTTGGAAAAAATTAAAGCAATTGGGAATGAGGTATTCTGTATACATCTGTAAACATATATATATATGTGCACATACCTAAGTGTGTTTTTGTTGGATGAGGAAAATAACACAAAATCCTTCTTGACTAGAAGTTAATCACCTAATATTTGTCATAACAAATGGCTTGTTAATGTTTTAATTGCCAGGCAATTAACCTTTTCAGTATATGGTGAAAGTGAGTTTGTTTCTAATTTAGAGGGCAGGTGTTGGGTGTGTGCTTCTTAAGAGGTTCCTAGTGGTAGTGGTAGTAACTGGAATATGTTAGATGATTGGAAACTAGACATATTTGAGAATTAGTAGAAATTAGTGGGCACGGTAACATCTAGTATAATATAGACTTCTCTGCAACTTAAAATAGACTCATCTGTGATTGAAGAGATTAAATGCAGCATGACAGCAGTTTCTACTACTGCAGAAACAGGACTAAATGTTATTAAAATTCAGACCTATCATTTGTCATTTCCTGCCTGTTCTTAATAAGTGTTTAGGTCTTTCAGTGTTTGAAAATAACTAGGCTCTGTGTGTAAAAGATGTATCCCATGGATTTGTGCTCATGAATTAAATAACTAGGAAGGATGAGTATCACTGGTATTATTTTAAAACAACAACAATTTTAGATATAAAAACTTCCATAGGTAAGTTTTTAGTACTGTTAGTACTAGAGCCTGTTAGTACTCTTCTGATCCCTGATTCTTGTTACTAATAGCTAGATTTTTTTGTCTTTTCTGATTTTTACTTCCCAGTTTCATTTTATTCCTGTTTGTACACAGTTGTTCACAGTTATTACTTCTGTTGCTAGTTCTTTTGCACTGCAACAAACAAAGCTCCTTTAGTCTCCCTGCCAGGTGTCAATCTGCCTATCCTTGCAAACATAGCTTTTTTTATTTTGGTGTCTCATTAATTGTCATATAACCTTCCATTTGTTTGCACATGTGTGTATACATAGCATATTCTTGCCTCAGCTGAGTCTTGTGTGGTTCTGGTAATACATGTGTTTTGTTATTATAAGGTTGCATTTTCAAAAAATTGAATGCCTTAAGACCTTGCTACTCAAAGTGTGTCTCCTGAACCAGCAGCAGCAGAATCACCTGGGAGCATGTTAGAAATAAAAAATGTCAGGTCTAACTCCAGACTTACTGAATCAGAAGCTGCATTTTAGCAAGATCCCCTGGTGATTCTAATGCACAATAAAGTTTGAGAAGCACTTAAGCCACAGTTGTCTTGAAATTATATTCTTTCATTGATGATTCAGAGGGCACTTTGGAATCTTACAGAAATTTAAAGTAATAGTTTTAAGTATGAAAGCACAATACTATTGAAGTATCAAAATGCCCATTAAGGAGTTACATGAAGAGGGAAGAAATACTGTTTGACTTTAGTTATAAACTGCAGCAGATGTCAGAAGAACCATAGGAAGGCAGTATTGCCTAAGTATCATTAAATGATGTGTTTTTTCATTCTCATGGACTGTGTGCCTCCTAGAGCCATTCTCAATAGACTTACGGAGTTGTAGCTCAGATTTATTATTCATTTGGTTGCCTGCTATGCCATAGGGAACTAGTTTGATATTTCCTCCCCTTATGTGTATTGAGAATACAAACAATTAAATTGGTATTAATAATACAGCACACAAAAAGGGCTATGACTGGGGAAATGACGATACCCACACAGAGGGACAGTTAAGAGAAGGCCTTCCAGATAAACTGTCTCACTCAGTCCTGAAGGATGCATAGCTGTGGGTCAGGCCAAGGTGAGGAACAAGTTTGTTCCAGATATAAGGACTGGTATGTACCAAGCATGGTGTCTTTGGAAAATTGGAGCTAGTTCAGTATGTCTTGTATTTTGAGTTCACAGAGAGAGTCAAGAAATGGTGCCAGTCAGTTTAGCCTGACTCATTAAAGGCTTTGAAAATAATGTTAAAGGGTTTGCACTTTATTCTAATGACAGTGGGAAAATATAAGGAGTTTAAGAAGGGAGGCTGTATGCTCAGACTGTATGATTGGGGTCCCCTTTATGGGGAAGGTAAGGGTTAAATGGGTTGAAGTTCTGCTAAGGAGGTAGAATAAACGAGACTTGGTAATTCTTGGCATAAGAGAAGTAAGGGGGGAGTGAGGTGTGATACTTGGTGCATTTACTGAGTGTGGTAGAACACTCAGAAAGATGAGATTCGGGGTCTGGGGTGGCAGGAGAGGTATGATAGTTGGGCAGTTGACGCATTGAATTTGAAATGCTTGTGACTACTCTAAGTAGAAATTGATAGGCAGATGAATATAAATATCTGGGGTTTCAAAGAAAGCTCTGAGCTGAAAGTTCAAAATTTGAACTTCTGAAGCATGGCTAAGCTTTGACAAGATTTTGTTAAGCACTATTTCCAGAAATAATGTAGTCCTCATGAAGGCTCATCTAATAGGGAAGAAAGATGAACAAACCAACAGATGCTCTTGCTTAGTGCTGAGGTAGAGTCTTACACAGAGTGCTGTACCAGCACGGAGGAGAGACATCCAACTAGCATATGATTATGGGAAATAATTCAGTGTAAAGAAATCAGTTGGAAAGTGATGTATATAACTCAGGGGTTTGATGCTGCTTTATGTTTCAGGTAACAGTTGACAAATGGGAACCTTTGTTGAACAACTTGGGACATGTCTGCAGAAAACTTAAGTAAGTGAAGTTGATCGTTTTCAGAAAGATACTTTGTGACTAAGAGTTTACTGAACTTTGTGTAGCCTTTTCTGTATTTTTATTTCATGACCTCCTCCAGCTTCCTTATACTTAGCTGCTCAGATAAAACAAGTGTCAAAATCACTTGTTTTTATTATTATCTCTGTTGGTATAATTTAATTTTAGAAACTAATATTTATTTAGAAATTATAGCTATAATTATAATAACTGATTTTTAGATTACAAGTTTTAATGTCTAAAATTAATTTAGAAGAATTTAGAAAGTAGAATATGATTAAAACCACATCCAGTAGAAAAATGGGGACAAAAACTAAATGAAAAAATAGGGTGGGAGGTGGGGATGAGTTGGGTGTTCTTTTTTACTTTTATATTTTTATTCTTATTTTCACTTTTTCTGGTACAAGGAAAATGTTCAAAAAATAGATTGGGATGATGAATGCACAACTATATGATGGTACTATGAACAATTGATTGTACACTTTGGATGATTATATGGTATGTGAATATATCTCAATAAAATTGAATTTAAAAAAAAAACCGCTTCCATATTCTAACTCATTGTTTTTGTCTAGACTCTAGTTTTGCAGTGTGATAAACAGGTAGCAATTGAAAAATGGATTTGTTGGTTAAATAAGTTTGGAAAGCTCTGAGTACACAAAATTAACAGGTTTTTTATTGCATGAGTATTTAGAGTGTTTGCTACACATTATTAGCTACAGCATTTCTGAAACTTAATTGAACACAGAACCTTTTTATTGGAAAATTTTTACAAGGCAAGTATTACAAAGAACTTTGGGAAACTGTTTTGAGAAACTCTTTTGGACCTTAAAGAAAAACTCCTCAGTTGCTTTTAAACATGCATGGTGTCGGGGGGAGGTTTACCTCCACATAAAAGAGGTGACGCTGTTGATTAAAGAGTACAGGACTGGGAGTAGCGGGTCAGGGTTCTTGTTCAAGTCTCTCTTGAAGTATCAAAAGTAAAGCAACAAATACTAATGCAGAGTGAGCAGTGCCAGGAAAATACATTTGAAGGAGGTGATGAGATGCATGAAAGTGAAATACAGAGGAAAGTTACAGTCTAGACTCTTTATTCTAATACAGGAACATGTTTCTTATATTTTTACATATTCATCTTAGTCTTCAGAATTTGGTAATTTTACTGTACCCAATAATTATTTTCTTCTTCCTTTTTTTCCTCCCCCTCCCTTCAAACCCTTTTCTCCCTCCCTCTCTTGTCTCCTCTCACAGAAAGTATGATGAGGCATTGGATTACCATCGTCAGGCATTGGTGTTAATTCCTCAAAATGCATCTACCTATTCTGCCATAGGATATATACACAGCCTGATGGGCAACTTTGAAAATGCTATTGACTATTTCCACACAGTATGTCTTTTGTTTGCGTCTAACTTTAAAACTGGTTGACACTTACCATTTTTTTTAAAGAGATCTTTTCTAGGCAATGTTTTATGTCTTGGCCATTTTAAAATTCTTTATGCAGCCTTATATTTTATTTTCTTTAGAGAGAGAAGCATATAGATGTTATATAGTGTTCATCAAATTAGGAGCAAATGTGAGACTTGGATTAAGTGTGCAGTGAGGTATATAAGTACCTGATGAGAATTTGATTAATTAGAACCAAGAGTTACGTTTAGGCTGGGGAGTGCAGAAATGTCTGTTGCACGGTGAGAGCCCTGTAGGAGTCCCCAGTGTTTTATTTATAACTCTTATAATTAATTTCCTTAGATCAATTTAGTAGATGAACAAAACAATCTGTGCATTTATCACAAGGAGAAAACTTCTTAATCCATATATCACATTTCTTCAACTCTACAACACAACTAATAAGCAAAATGATTACAAAGAAAGAGAAAATGCTGCCAGTTGAATTTTAACATAATTCTTTCCTGTCACTTAAATTTTTTACACTTAGAGAATGTGCTCTTTTGGACATATTATAAGACATAGATTTTCAGCAGCTATCACCCTAGTACAGACATAAAAAGGAAAATATAAGTGAAATAAATTGGCTATTCAATTCTCCACAGTCAGATCACTTTTGTACCCAGATAATCAAAATCCTTGCTTTCCCAAAATACTGTCCTTGGGCCATCACAGATATCCTTGACTCTGGAATTTTTCTTCAAGCCACAGACAACCATTCCTCAAATTTTGGTGGTGCTACTCTCTTGATTTTACTGTGATCAAGTGTCAAGGATTTTAGACAACAACCAGGATTCATGTATCTTCTTTGAATGTTCCTTACTTGGTGCAATGATCAAAATGTCGGTTGTCAAGTCATGCCACCAAGCATAATAACCAAATTCCTGCTGCACAGGCAGTGGCACCCACCTCATGGCTGCTTCCTGGCTGATTGCAATAGTAAGCCATCACCTGTAAGGCATCGCAGTTTCAGAAATGTTAAAATTTGAAAAAATGTGAGTCTTAGAATCAATGATTTAATTGCTTTTGGAGGAAGATGTAAAATAAGAGGAAATGCAAAATTTCAAAGGTATATTCATGAGTGATTCATAACTGATTTTCAGGGGTTGATTAAAGTGTTTCAGACCCTAATCCCAGATGAAGCCCCAAAGTGCTACTATGATAAACAGAATACTAAGCTAGTTAGAACTTTGGACTGAGCAAATGTTCTATAATCTTGTGTAATCTTTCAAATATGTATATTTCAATATGGTATAATTTATCTCTCTTCTGTGATTTAATGTAGGAGACGTAGAGGACTCTGTGTGGGCATATAGTTTTTAAATCTTTGAGGGGTGGAACTCAAATGTGAAAAAATAGAAGAGTGTAATGAACCCCCATGTACCCATCACCACGCTTCAAAAATCATCAGTTTGTGGCCAATCTTGTTTTAGCTACGTCCCAACTAACAACTCCTCTGCTCCCCTACCTTTGATTCCCTGGAGTATTTTGAAGTGAATCAGTGCAGAAATATTTTTAAACAAAAGAGAAGGAAGTCCATTTTTCTTTTAACAATCATTCTGAATCTTTTCTGGCAGGCCTTGGGTCTTAGGCGAGATGATACATTTTCTGTTACAATGCTTGGTCATTGCATCGAAATGTACATTGGCGATTCTGAAGCTTATATCGGTAAGAGTACAGTTATTCCTCTTGGTGTTGTCAGCCGGTTTTTAGATTATTTATTTTTGTAGTCCAGCTCTGTTGAGGCTTCTTGTCAAGTTCTTGTCTACAGTTCTATAAGTTTATGTTTCTAACCATTCCAATTACACTAATATAAAAAACTGCATTTATTTTATTAGAACAATGCTGTTGACAATAGTGACTTAACAAGTATCCATTCAGTTTGAAGTTGAGCATTTCCTGTGTGAAAAATACTGTTAAAAAAATGTGTAAAGCACTGTGTAATAGAAGAATCTATCTAATTGCACCATGGAAAAACAGATTAAATTAGATTTTTCTAATAAACTTGAATGAAGGGACTCTGGCCTTAATATTTTATAATGTAGGGTATAGTACAATATTAATCTCTGCATTTCAGTGGAATACTAATAAGTTGCCTTATTTTCTCACAACAGAGAATTAAATTTTTTTTTATGATAAGACTAGAGATAAGTTTAGAGGAAATTGCTGTAATTGGACACTCATTTAATTGCAAAGGTATTATAATAGTAGGAGTCTTGATAGAGGTTAAAATGTGAGATCTGGACCTTGTGTTGGCTGAGATTTCTGTGATAGGACACAAAGCCATAAAAAGAAAAAAAATAATAAATGTTTTAATGTTCATTTAAAAATAGCATTAAGAGAGTGAAAAGCCATACCATAGACTGGGGGTGCTACAATATATAGACTCCTCAATGAACTTGCATCTAGAATATAAAAAACTATAGATCAATAAGAAAACGTTAACCTAATCCAGAAATGGGCAAAATACTTGAACAGGTGCTTTACGAAAGAGAATATCCAGGTTTTTATTAAGCAAATGAGGGTGCTCAACATCATTTCATATCAGGGAAATGAAATTAAATATAATTAGGTATCACTGCATACCTCCCATTTTGTCTAAATAGTAAAAATACTGATAGTATCTAGTGTTGTTGATGATATGGAGCAACTGAAGCTCTTACATATTATTATCAGTGGAGTTACAGGTGAGTAAAACCTCTTTGGAAAATTGTTTAGCATGTCTCCTAAAGTTAAATATAGGCCTACTGTATCAGTTATTTTGCTGTGTAACAGACCACTCCAACACTTGGTGTCTTAAGCCAACAAAAATGCCCTGTTTCTCATGGTTCTGTGTATTGATTCGGTGGTTCTTTTCTGGTCTCGCCTGGGTTCACATGTGTGGCTGCTGGCAGCAGGTGGCTTGACTAGGGCTGGATGGTCTGAGGTGGTCACACTCACATGTCTGGGACCTCAGCTGGGAGAGCTGGAGTGGCTAGGATGGCTGGGTCTCTCTCCACATGTCTTATCCCAGTGTGGTGGTCTCAGGATTCTAAAGGATGTGAACTAAAACTTCTAGACCTGTTAAGCCCTTATTTGAAAGTTGTCAATATCACTTCCAAATTTTATTTATCAAAACAAGGCATGTAATTAAGCTCCTAGTCAATGTGTGAGGGGACTGACTACAAGGGCATGGATCCTGTGAGATGTGATTCATTGGAGAATATTAACATAATGATTATCGTACTGATCTTATAATGTAGCAGTTCTACTCTAGGTATATACCCAACAGAAATGTGTGCCTCTATCAACCAAGAGTCACATGCAAGGGTTGTTCATAGCACCTTTATTTATAGTAGCACCTTACTTAAAACAACCCAAATGTCTACCAGTAGAAGAATGGAGAAAAATTGTGGCATATTCATACAATAGAATATTGCATCACAGTTAAAACAACTAACTACTGAATCATGCAATAACATGGATGAATCTCCTAAATTTTGACAAAAAAAAAGTGCTGATTAATTCCATTTATAGGAAGATTAGTAATAAAGCTAATTGCTGGTGATAGAAAAGTCAGTATAGTGATTACTTCTGGCTTGGGAAGGGTAGCATTATCAACTCAGAATGGGCCCAAGGGAATCTTCTGCAGGTACTGGAAGGGTTCTTTGTTTTGGTCTAGTGATGTGAATATATACATACATGAGGATTCATTCAGCTGTATACTTAGGATTAGCACACTTAGGTCTTTTTATGGCTCAATTTAAAAATAAAATGAAAAATGAAGCTTGTGCTCTGACTTCTTTAAAGACCAGGGAATGAAATTTCAGTTGTGATTAGTCAATAGCCCTGTGACTTTGGGGCAAGATTGAATCTCAGTTTTGTCATTTGTTCACGGAGAAGTTGTGAAGCTTAAATGCAAAATTCATGTAAAGCTAAGTAAGATCTGGAAATGCAGTAAGACAGACATGTTCCTGTCCTCTCAGAGGTAACAGTCTTACTGGTAGGGGAAATTTCCTAGTTTATCATTCATTGCTTACTATTTTTATTTTAAGAAGGCTTACATGTCATAAGCTGCCAAAACACCTATTACTGAAAGCTATTAGATTGAACTGTGGAAAATTGTTGTTTTGTGTAGATCAGAAAGGATTGAACCTAAAACGTCTATTCAAAGTCTCTTCTATTCATTTTTCTTAAGATTTTGATATGTGGAAAATGTGTTTCCCTTCATTGTGATTTCTATATGCATATGATTAGTGACATCCCAGCAAGTGTACTACAGAGGGCCCTCATCTCTACTAACTAAGAAAAACGTAGTCCATAGGATTTAAAGGGGCTTCTGGCGCTGAAACTATGTGGGCATCTAAAAGCCTTCTCAACTTCTCTTTTGATAATGATGGAAAATAGAAGAAAAAGAAGAGTAAGAAGGAAAATTTTGAGAAAGAGGGTGAAAGATTTTCTTGGTTTGTTTTTGTCTACAGGAAAAAGAACATTGACAAATGAGAGAAGCAGTGTTATGTAATGTTGAACATGACAGATAAATGATGGACCTTCTTATTTTATTCTAATTATGGTGTTTCTTTTTAGGAGCAGACATTAAAGACAAATTAAAATGTTATGATTTTGATGTACATACAATGAAGACACTAAAAAACATTATTTCACCTCCGTGGGATTTCAGGGAATTTGAAATAGAAAAACAGACTACAGAAGAACCAGGCCTTGTACCACTGGAAACCTCAAGGAAAACTCCAGATTCCAGGCCTTCATTGAATGACACCTTTGAAATTGAAATGAATGAAAGTGACATGATGCTAGAGACATCTATGTCAGACCACAGTACGTGATTTACAACAGTGGTCCAAATTCCATTTTGTCATAGTGTAGGTTGGTATTTTCTCACATCCTTGTCATGTTTTAAGAATTTTCTATTTTTCAATATGAATCCAAACTACATGTCTACATTTAGGAGCAGAAACCTGCATTAAAAGACTGGATAGCACACCTTCGCAACAGATGTTTGCTGGTTCTACAAAATAGTTATACATAATGGAATAAAGAAGGTAAACCATATATTATGTCAATTTTTTTCCTTTATTGTGATACAGTATATATAACATAAAACTTGCCATTTTAACCATTTTTAAATATACAATTCAGTGGCATTAATTACATTCACAGTGTTGTGCAGCCATCACTACTATCTATTTACAAAATGTTTCATCATCCCAGTCTGTACCTATTAAGCTACAGCTCCCCATTCCCATCTCCCTCCAGCCCCTGGTAACCTCTAATCTTAAAATCTTTTTAAACTGTAGCTAGATCTTTTGTTATTACTGTGACAAATGTTGAGAGTCATATAAAATTGTTTACAGTACTTCTCAAAATTAGTTTCCAACACCCAAAAGTCATGATAGTATTTAAACTACCAAAAGCATAGTCTACTGGTAAGCCCATTTTGAGACATTTAAAAAGCCAAAAGAATTGAACAGATTTTGATGCTAAATTATAATTTTGTTCTATAAGATAAATGACTTAAAAATGATTCACTGTTTTCTTTAACTTCTGTATCCTAGTGTGTAGGAGATAAAATGAGTTTGAATTTTACCTGTTTTTTTCACACTTTAACTTGATGATGTATCTTTTTAACTTGGTAAATGTTATGGTCTCTGATGTTCTGTTTTTATGCAGTCATTTTAGCATCTTTGACACTTCCTCACATAAGATTGAAATAATTCATGTGAAATAAGCAGGTGATTATCAGTAGTGATGTGTCATTTTTAATGTAACTAGATTACTAAAAGCATCTGAAATCAGCTGTATCAGAAACTTGATTGGAATGATATGCCCATTTGTTAGGGTCAAGAAAGAAAAGCTCTTATAAAAAGTTTTACACACTTGGCAAGTGGTTTATTTCATGATATAAGTTGAATTTTTTGGTTTTAAAAAGCTTATATTAAGCTTTTTTTTTAAGATATATTAAGACTATCTTACTAAATCTCCAATCTTTAAACATTTTTTACGTCTTCACTGAAAGTAGCAAAATAAAAGTTCTTGCTGTGATTCAGAGGTGATAACTATAAGCAGAGATCTAATGAAGTACTCCAGCTCATTAAATGAAAAACTTAATTTTTAACATACCTCTTAAGAAAATTGGGGAAAAAAATAGCAAGGTTTTTACCCCTGACATTTATTTTAGAATGGAAAATAATTTTTAACCCAAGAAAATATTTCTCTTTATGAAGAATTGCTCTTTATTTGATTCAGCGAATTATAGGAGAAAGTTTCTGAAAATCAGTTTTAAGTCACTTTGGATAGCTTATTATCTTGGCTTCTGGAAGGTGGGTCGGGGCAAACCCTTTATTGCTCTAAGAACCACAGTTGTTCTTCAGCAAGGCTCATTTCTTCCATTAAGAAGCGGTTTTAGCTGTGATTATTTATTCATGTTCCCTCCTCAGACTCAGAATGATGGCCCAGGCATTTTACTTCAGGATCTAATTTTAAGGAATTTAATACGGTTCGTACATAGCAGCTAAAACTTATTAAGAATCTTAAGTTTGCACAGCCCCAGAAGTGAAATTGATAAATATTCTCTTCCATAGATGGAGCCTGCGGAGCCTATGGTGCAGTGTCTTTTGGTTTGCCTGAGTTATGTTAGGGTGCCCTTGCATAGACGAATAACTTGGTTAGTCTACCTCTGCAAGACCTTCTCTTATGAAGGAGGGAGGCTGGTCTTTTTGGTGCATAATATCTCAAGTGCATAATGATTTTTCCAAATATATCAGCTTTTAAAATAATCTACTGACTTGGGTGACTACAAGGAATGCTGGTTCTAACCTGGCACATCTAAATGAATCTTCTTTCAACTTCACTTCCATTTTCAGTTGATAACCATGATTTCATTGGCTTCATCTGAAATCACTCAGTCACTCAGTTAAACCATAAGTTCCTCCCATACTGCATGATATATCAAATTACTTTCAAAATTATTTTCAAGATGTAGATTACCTTGCAAATTATTTTGTTTCCTGCATTTACAGTTTTTCAAGTATAAGAATTTGTATAAAGCATTTTCCTTCTTTTTAAGGACAATGCTGCATAATCCAAATCCAGGCTTTTTACATGTTGAAGTCTTGGCCTGTGACTGCAGTAGAGAGGGATTTCTCTCTTTACACTTTATAGTAATTAAAAATAATATTCATAGAAAGCATTTTTGTAATGTTCTTGTACTAAGACAGTAGTACACAGTGGATGTGAATGTAAAATCTACTCTTGTCAGGATATAAAATACCACTCATAGGCAATTGTGAGGATTCACAGAAATGTCCTAATTGGAATGAAGTTTTGCAGGGAGGTCCTTATAACCATGTATTATGAAAAGACTGTTTCTTTGCTTTTTTCTTTTCAAATGTGCATGGCTTCTTATGTTTGTTTATTCATTCCTTAATTCAGTCCATATTTGTATACTTTATCTGTCCAGCACTCCTAAATACTGGGGATGCATCTGTGAACAAGATGGACATGGTCCTTTTCCTTGGGAATGTGTAGACATGAAATGTAGACATTCAGCAAATTATCACAAGTGCAACATGATAAGTGTTACACAGTGGGAAGCCCAAGATATTCCTGGAGCATGTAGTGGGTTCATACCCTTGTGTGTGTATGTATGGGTGGGACAGTGAGGGTGTGTGAAGGAGGTTCAAAAAAGGCTTCTCTGGGAAAGGTGATGTTTGATCTATACTATGATACAAAGTATAGGACTATTTGATTGGGGGTAGTGGGGAGGTAGGTTTAAGACCAAGTGAAGACTGGTGCTCCCAAAGCCAGTGGCTGGAGCAGACTGAGCAATGGCAGGCGGGGGCAGGATGAAAGGCCTTGTAATCATTGTTGAGGGCTTCCATGGAAGGGTTGTAAGTAGGGAAGTGATGTTACCTCTGTGTTTTAAATGATTATACTGGCTGTTGTAAGAGAATCTAGTAAGCTAATGGTAATGAGATATGATGTTGGCTTGGATTAAGTTGGTGGCAGTGGGGCTGGGGAAAAATAGGCAAGTTGAGTAGAGATTTAGAAAGGACTAATGAAAAAGAGATAACTTGATTATAAAAATTTCCTGAAGTCCATGAAACCTAATTTTGGGTGTTATTGGCGTAATGACTGTGAAGATCTTACGAAAGTTTTTGTGTTTCTTTTTTTTTTTTTAACTTTAAGAAAAGAGATGCTAAATCTCTCTTGGCCATGCTGAATTAACATACCTACTACCTTCCTTGTGTAAGTGAACTCAGATTTTCTTGAAGATAAACCTGAAACTCAAATAAATACATCCTCTCACTCTTTTTTTTTCTTTTCTTTCTTTTTTTCTTTTTTTGGTCATTCTGAGAAAGAGCTAGGATTATATACTGAAACTCTTTTCTTTCAAGTTCCCCTACTCCTAAATTAGAGGGCACAGTATTCTGATTTTTCATAGAAGAAGATATTGGATAGTTATTTTAGGACATTTATCCACAGCATCATTGTCAGCTAGGGTATAGTATATAAATTAATTTCCAAGCACCTGAAACCCTCTTGAACACCAAAACTTTTCATCTAAACTGTTCTAAAATGTATTCCACATATTTTTTGCCTTCTTCAGCAGAATAAAAATAGCTTCATTGCTTGAGGGCCCATTATATGCCAGACACAGTTCCAGGAGCTAACTCGAATAAAATTTTTACGTAAGCCTTTATCATCCTGGCTGTACCCGTGAGGCCCGTTATGTAACTTGCCCATTCTCACACCACCAGCAGGTGGCAGCACTGGTATTCAAGTCCTGTTCTTTGTTTCAGTTTAGCCTTTTGAAATTACTCAGCTTCATCACAATGAATGTCAGTTACTGCATTGGACTTTAATGCAATAATGCAGAGATCTTATATCACCTGCTGCTACTTAGACTCAAACTAGTGTGTTTTTGAGTTTTTGTTTCTTATAGTTTCTCTGTCTTCTCTGTCAGGCATCACTTGTTCCTGTTTTTATACCTGCCCTCTCTACCTGGGCTAGAAAATCAAGTAAGTGAACTTAAAATAGTTATTTTAAAAATAAATTAAAACAAAGGTAGTCTATTAATAAAGTGCTCAGTTTTCTCACATTTATTTTGCCTCCTCCGAGGTTATATATTTTCATTTTGATTCCTCATTGATCATCGTGTTCTGATTTTTGAGGTTTCTGGAAGTGAACTCCTGTTAAGTGAGCCATTACTATATTGACAGTGATTTAAGACTTAAAAGGCAAAAGCTTCAAAAAATTTGATTAAGCTGCATTCAGGTCAGCAACAGTGTTTGCACCAACGTTTATGGCTTCAGAGAGTGTAAAGAAGAGGAAATGTTACTATCAAGTATTATTTCTGTAATTACCCAGTTCTCCAGTACCCTATAAGGATGCATAGTTTTCTAAAAATGTGTCCCTGCCAAATTGTACAGCAGCTGTGCTGTCATCTTCAAAATGGAAAATTGAGGGGAAGTGTTACAGTCACCAGTTTGTCTAAGTCACTGTCATCTACCAATTAAATAGGGGCTACTATGTAAAATGTAGCATTTCTTATGACAAGCATTTCCCCAGGGCCACATTCATGTACAGAAGGAAAAGAATACTGTTCAGTTAAGCAAAAGTGAAGTTGCCTACTAAAATCTCTCGGACATTTGAAGATTTAATTCTACTTTGTTTTGAGGTAAAATCTCATGCATACATAAAACATTTCAAAGGCTGAGTAATGTGTAAGTTAGGTTTTCTTTGTGATATGCTTATTTTTTTCCTGTAAAATCATAAGCTGTTTCATAAGTATTTTATTCACTATATCTTCAAATTAATTAAAGATTTTATATAAAGAATAATTTCATCAGGCAAATCTGAATTCTAAAACTATGTAATTTTTGTGAAAGCATTTCTCAGCTTTAATCAGAGGGGTCTTAAAAATTGGCAGTGGTAGCTATTACTGGGGGAAAAGAAAATTTGGGCATGTTGCTGGCTGATTTACAAGAGTACACATCCTTATTATTTTGGAAGAGAAATGAGGTTTAGATTTTTTCTGAAAGTTTTCATTTTAGGGGGAAACTATATAATTCTGATCACTTCCTGTATGTGTTATAAATTGTTTCCTTTTAATGCTAGTTACTGTTTCCTATTGACTAATATCTTGAATTTAATGGAAAAATTATTTTAAAACTGTGAAGGATAAATATTTGAACTTTAAAGTGTTAGCAATTTCTTATCTGCGGTTCCCCAGCCAGAACTCTTAACTTTTAACAAATGAGGGATATCTTTTTTAAAATAACTTTATTGAGATATAATTCACATACCACACCAATCACCAATTTAAAGTGTACACTTCACTCGTTTTTAATATAGTCAGAAAGGTGTGCAAACATCACCACATCAATTTTAGGACATTTTCATCACCCCAAAAGGAAACCCCATACCTTTTAGCAGTCACTTCCCATTATCCCCAACCTCTACCACCAGCCCTAAACCACCAATTTACTTTGTCTCTATGGATTTGTCTCTTTCAGACATTTTATGTAAATATAATCATACAATATATGGTGCTTTGTATCTCAGTATAATGTTTTCAAGGTTCATCCGTGATCTAGCATGTATACAGTACTTCATTCCTTTTTATGACCAAATAGTATTCCATTATATGGATATGCTTCATTTTATTTATCAGTTCTTCAGTTGTTTCCACTTTTGGCTGTTATGAACATTCATGTACAAGTTTTCCTGTGGACATATGTTTTCAGTTCTCTTAGATGAGCTAGGAGTGGCATTGCTGGGTCATATGGTATCTCTATGTTTAACTTTTGAAGAACTGTCAAGACTGTTTCCCACAGCAGCAGAACCATTTTACATTCCCACCAGCAGTGTCTGAGGGTTCCACTTTCTCCACATTCTCATCAACACTTGTTATTGACTGTCTTTTCAATTATAGCCATTCTAGTAGGTATGATATGGTATCTCATTGTGGCTTTGATTCGCATTTCCCTAAGGACTAATGATGTTGAGCCCCTTTTCATGTGCTGATTGGTTATTTGTCTCTGTTCTTTGGAAAAATGTCTATTCAAGTCCTTAGTCCATTCTTAATTGGTTTGTCTTTGTTGTTGAGTCGTAAGGCTTCTTTACATATTCTGAGTATTAAACCTTTTTCAGATATGTGGTTTCCAAATATTTTCTTCCATTCTACAGATTGTCCTTTCACTTTGCCATTTGTGTGTCTTTTGGAGAAATGTCTGTTCAGGTCCTTTGCCCATTTTTAAATTACATTGTCTTTTTATTATTGAATTGTAATTGTTCTTTAGATAACAGTCCCTTATCAGATCTAAGATATGCAAATATTTTCTCCCATTCTGTGAGATGTCTTTTTACTTTCTTGATGGTGTCCTTGAAACATCAAGGTGTCCTTGAAAGCCAAAGTTTTTAAATTTGATTGTGTAGTTTATTTTTCCTTTGGTTGCTTGTGCTCTTGGTATTGTATCTAGGAAACCATGCCCAATCCAAGATCATGAAGATTTACTCTCATGTTTTCTTTTAAGAATTTTGTAGTTTTAAATCTTACCTTTAGGTCTCTGATCTGTTTTGAGTTAATTTTTGTGCAAGATGTAAGGTAGGGATATTTGCATGTAAATATCCAGTTGTTCAGCACCATTTGTTAAAAAGACTATTCCATGCCAATGAATTGCATTGCTACCCTTGTCAAAAATCAGTTGACCAGAGCCCTCTGGAGGGAGGGAGGACCCGGTTATGGAGGGGTGGCAAGGCTTGGTGCTGTATGGAGGAGGCAATTATGAAGCTCCTTGATCACAACAATTTGGATCTGGAGGTACCATACTTCACTGACGTTGTAAGCACAACAGAAAATGTGGCTGTATAGATTTAGGAAAACCTAAAGAAATTTCTTCCTGTGGGAGTGCTTTATAAAATAAAAGTACATGAAATGGACAATAATATTGTAATCTATAAAAGAGAATAGATCTTAGGGTTAGCATTATAGAAAGGCTTAATTTCTTTCCATATTGTAAAAAGATCTTTATCTCCTTAGAGCAATAAGGAGTCATCACATAATTATTGTACATCCACATTGTGTTCTGGAGTGCCTGATTTACTGAAATTATTGTAAGGCCTGTTTTAAATTTAAATCTATTTTAAAACAAAATGTTTAATATATCCTCAATATCATTCAGAGAATTTTTTATTTATAGATTAAAAATCCCTTCATTTTCAGCAAAATGTTTTGGCATAGATTTATTTGAAAACCAAGAAGATACATTTTTGTTACTGTTTTCTCCATTATCTCATAATTGGAATCCATTTTTTCTTGGTCTGTATCTAATGGCAAAAATGTTTATAAGATTTACAATAGGTGAATCTTACAAAAAATAAAATACAGGTGGTCACAAGGTCTGGAAACATACACAATATATATATTGAACTCCCTTGATTACCTCTTCTCAGGTAAGCTAAAGGCACAAGTTTATTCAATGAAAATTAACAGACAAATCATCTAAGGCAATGCATTGCAGACGTATATACAAGGGTTGATGGAGATGCTTTAATGCACATTGTTCATTGCAATTGTGCACAGCCAATTGAAGTTTGAATGGTTAGTGAGGAACAACACATTGAATATAGCATGTATTATCAGTAAACTATTTATTATGTATTTGGTATGCGTTTCCAGCTTTATGGCTACTTGAAGAATTTTAATTCAGAAGACTGAAGAATAACCACTCATTTTAAACCCTGTTAAAATAGTCAACATGAAAAGGAAATATTATTCTGTGTAAGGCATCTCCTAAATATAATTTTTCCTTATTATTCCCATTTTTTCCCCCAATCATTAAATTTACCTGCGTTAAGTTGAAGTATGTACTTGGCATTCATTCCTGGTATGTTTTTCTCATGACTAAATCCACAAGAATGCCTTTGTGTTCTTCACCCCCTACCCCACCCCCAAAAAATCAGTTGACCATAAATGTGAGGGTTTATTTCTGGACTCTTAGTTCTATTCAATTGATCTACATGTCTGTCCTTATGCCAGTACCATGCTGTTTTCATTAGTGTAATTTTGTAGTAAGTTTTGAAATCAAGAAGGGTGAGTTACCCCAACTTCATTGTTTTTTCAAGATTGGCTTGGCTATTGTGGTTTCCTTGCATTTCCATGTTAATTTTAGGACTAGCTTGTCAATTTCTGCAAAAAAAAATAAAATAAAAAAATTGGGGGAGTATACTGTAGATAGTTTGAAGGAAAAACAATGGCCTAAAGTATGTGAAAAAAACAAAATAAATATAACTATAACATGGTAACTGCCATGAAGGAGCTTATGGTTTGTTCGTATGTTCCAGCAAACATGTGAGTCTGTTAGGTGCCAAATACAGGGCCAAGCTAGGGATACAGACTTGTGTAAAGTCACAGTGTGCTCTCAGTGAAGTCACAGTTCTTGTGTAAAGTCACAGTGTGCTCTCAGTGAAGTCACAGTTCTGGGTGGGGGTTGCAGGAAGATTACTTCAACCCCTCAACTCCTAGCACACAACAAAGTAAGTAGACACCTGGAGGTGCTGCGGGGGCTCGAACGAAGGGCCCCTCACATTGGCTGAGGGAGTGTCAGGTTGGTCTGAGGGCTTCCAGGCCAGGTGCACAGCATAAGCCCTCACTTTCTAGTTGGGGGGGGGGGTGGCACACACAAGGAAAATCATAAGGCACTGCCCATAATTGGGGCTGATGAGCAATAGGGGCAGGAGTTCTTTTCTCCATTTGATTATTTTGTGTTTTCTGACTGAGTGAAAAGAAACTCTTTTGAAGCAAGAATGCTTCAATAAGAATTTTTGGTAGACAAGAAGTGTGGTTCAGAATCCCTTTTTTTTCCCAATCTAGAAACTTTACTAAAGAGCTTACATTAAATACTGAGTTAGATGACTGTTTATTCTAAATAATTATTAGAAATTAAAGAAGACAGACCTGCAAATAGGTTGAGAGCAGTTATTTTAAAAGATATTCAAAATATATGTTCTGATTTAAAAAGTGCTGAAACATTCCAAATTTTAAAATGAATCATTTCCACAATTTTTCAACATCAGTCATCCCCCTTTTTATCATTTTGCCCCTACTTCCCATTCACACTACATAGTAAAAGATTTTTATCTGCCAACCATTTTCCCACTTGTTATCAAAGATAACAGGCCATCAGAGCTTTTGATCAGCATAACTATTCTTTCTATACTGAGTTGATTTGAGGCAAAAGGAAACTATTGATCTAGCCTGTGCAACCTTTTCATAGGTGCATTTTTAATATGATTCCTTTAGACTTTCTGAAATACTGCAGACAGTTCCTAGCCCTCTTTCTGGGGTTTTAAGAGAACTCAGTTTTTGGAAATGCTTTATGAGTCTTTGGGCCCGTTTAAAATGTTACATTTCAAGTGTGTTCATAGGTAGTGGTTAAAGGATCAAGTATTGAGTGTTGAGTTAAGAAGCCTTGGGTTTACTTGGGTTTACTTCCAGTTCCAGTGACTCTTAAGGCTCTTACTCTCTTAATGCCTCACACATTCTCTAGTTTCTTTTTAGTTTATACTTGAAGTTCTTGAAAGAAAGGTGCTATAAATGAAAAATATAACTATGTAAATAAAGAAAAAATTAAAAAGTGTATTTTAAAATAACTCCCCTATAAATCATAAGTTTTACAGCCTACAGGTTTGTAAAAAAAAAAATAAAATAAACCTGGTTTTGATGTTTCATTAATTGAGAGCCTCAAAGAGTTGAGTAAAAATGATATTAAAAAACAAAAAACAGAACCAGAACAACAAAAATAAACAAAAACCATTAAGGACCCATTTTTTGGGTCCCAGTGGATCTATTAGTTACTCAAATGTCCAAACAGGTCAGCATTGAGACTGGGTACTTGAACTCATAAGGACTGCCAGAAGTAGACCATTTGTTCCTATAAACAATTTTATAAACAATCTAAAGATTTATGAGCAATTTTGCTTTCAAGTCTGGTAGCATGCTGTATAGGAAAAGCCTGTTCTGTATAGGAAAGCCATGTACCAAGATGTGCATTTGTCAACCACTTGATTTTTCTTTTGTGATTCTTTGATGAAATGTTCAGATGCTCTTAGAAAAGAAATAACTTTATAATTTTATTGAGCACACATATTTAATTCTCAGGGATTCAGCACTGCAGAGCCATTTTTAAAAGCTCCTGCTTGAGACAAACATTCTTTGACGCTGAATTTCTACAGAGCTGTGCTTCTTACCTGACCAGCAAAATCACTAGTAGGAAGAAAGCAAAAAGAGAGAGGCCTTTATTTCCCACTTCCTTCGCCCGCAGCCCTCTTTCATTTCCAGGCCTTCCGCACGGAGAGAGCGGATATAATCTCAGCCATCTCCACACCGTCTCCTTCAGCCAGTGTTTCTCAAAAGTGACCAGTAGACCAGGACCATTGTCAAGGGCATACTTGGCGTGCTGGTTGAAAGTGCGGGTTCCGGGCCCCCCACCAAAACCAACCGAGCCAAGCTTTGGTGGCTGGGCCCAGGGAGTTCTAAGACACGCGGAAGTTCCCACCCTCCGCCTTGCAGCTCGCTCCTCATACCGCCCGCCAGTCACCCGGACCCTGCGTTGGGCGTTCTGGGCTTGGAGGACGGTCACCAGAAAGCCGGGGGCGGGCGTGAAGTGACATTCTCGCGAGATTCGGCCGGCGTATCGCGGCGGGCGGGAGGCGGCGACGGCGGTGGCTCTGAAGGGGGTGCGAGATGCGCTCGGAGAACGAGGCGGCCGGTGGGGCCGAGGGCTTCGGAGCGGCTGTCGCTGCTCGGGGCTCGAGTGGGAGAGTGAAGCCGCCGGCGTCCGCCCCCCGAGGGGGACCGGCCATGGAGATCCAGCTCCGGCGGGAGCCCGAGACACCGCCCTTCACCTCCGGCTGTGGGGGTGGTGGGAGCGGCGCGGGCAAATCGCGCGAGGAGAAGAGGGCGATTCTGAGCAAGGTCCGGGCGGCGAGCGGGGGCGGGGAGGAGGGCGGGGCCAGGGCCGCGGGGCGGGGCGGGGCGGGGCGGGGCGGGGAGGAGCGCGTTCAGCACCCCGGAGAGCGCCGGGCGGGTGGCCCGCGGGCGGGAGCTCTGCCGCCTTGGGAAGTGGCGGGCAGGAGCTGGCGGCGGACACACTGACCGAGACTGAGCTTGCTGCACTTTTTGGTTTGGTCTTCTCTGGCTCGGGGAGGAGGAAGAGTCATGTAAGTTCTGTGGCTATTCTTTAGTTAGGTTAGTCACATGCTTGACTACCAAATGAGATAGGTAGCATCCGGACAGACAGATTTTCCTCCTTCCGCCTACATGCCCCTTGCCCCGTCACTGGATTCGGTTCCAAACGAACGTTATTACTAATGACCACTCCTCCAGATAAGATTCAAGGACGCTTCAAAATTTGAGGCTTGCGACTGCTGAGACGTCCGCCAGTCAGTCACGAGAAAGTAGATGATCGCTTAGTTGGTAGAGTCACACTCAGAAGGCTGGAACATATTGATCTGATCTCATAAAGATTTTTATGAACTAGCCCACGTTAGGATGCCAGGAGAGGCAGAGCTGAAAGTAGCTACTGCAGACAGCATTACCAGATAATCCCAATATTAGCGTGAGACAGAATGGTGAATATTAGAGAAAGAAGAGTCAGAAATACTGACATGCAGATATGAGAGGTGAAAAGTGTCTACCACAGGCAGCCAGGATGATTTAAATCATGCAACGGTGGAAGAATTCCTATTGGCAGTTAACAAATACACTTTTTTAAAATTTTATTTTTAACAGCTTTATTGAGATATAACTCACATATACAATTCACCCATTTAAAGTACATGATTCATTGTTTTTTTTTAGTATTATTCACAAGGTTGTATAACCATCACCACAACCAATTTTAGAACATTTTCATTACCCAAAAAGAAACCCCATTCCCCCATCTCTAGCAACCACCAATCTACTTTATCTGTCTATAGGGTTGCCTGTTCTGGACATTTCACACAAATGCAGTTCTACAGTATATCTGTGGTCTTTTGTGGCTGGCTTATTTTACTTAGCAAAATTGTTTCAGGCTTCAACCATGTTGTAGCAAGTATCATTACTTCATTTCTTTTTAATGTCGAGTAATATTCCACACAGTGATTTTTTTTTTTTTTTTTTTTTTTTTTGCGTTCCACCCTGTTTTAAGGGCACTGCATTGTATTCCTTCCAACATTACCCTTAACTTCATTATAGGACTCTCTGTCCTTGCACACTGCCAACCCACAATGTCTACCCATGGAGTGGCTTCACCAGGCCACTCCAGAAGCCATCTTGCTCTCATCTTATATTAATAATGAGGCTCCTTCTCAATGAAACCTTTCCTAATCCTCCTCCTCCATCTCGCCCCCATTTCTCACCTCTCCCTCACCCTTGCAATCCTTGGGGCTTCTGGGTTGCTACCATAGTGCTCTGTGCATATGTTTATCAAAGCATTATATTGTTTATTGTCTGTCTTTCTCACTAGTTTAAATCTTTTGAAGGCAGAGGCAATGTAATATTTCTACTATTCTGCACATTGTCTGGCATATATAGTGACCATTTTAATGGATTTTTTGTTGAATGAATGAAAGAAATAATGAGTCACCACCTTGATAAACTGCCTGATATTGTGGTTTTCTTGGATCAGGGGCTGGTTGGGGTCTGGCCAGGCTTCTCAGAGATGGAATCTTGCCTTTGCACAGAATATGGACGCTTTGAGAAGGACATGCTGTTGTTCTCTCTGACTATTGGCCTGGATTGCTAACTATTGCCCTCCCTGCTTTCATTTCATATGTAAACTTGGTTTTAACCTGTCCCTGAGTCAAGTCAGGGATCTAGTCCATGGAAGGACCTCACAGGCAATGTAGTTAAGGCAGCTGGATCCATTGTTGTGGTCAGACAATAAGCGTGGCTACCTTGAAAAGGAGACTTCCAAAGTAAATTCTTTCTTATTCATTGTTGACTGATGCATATGGAAAGATCATTGGATTTGTGGTCAGAAGACTTCTTGAAAGATAGCATTTCACCACTTATTAGATCTGTGACCTTGGCAAATCAATTATTTGGTTATTTGCTTATTTGTAAAGCAGAATTACTTGTTCTTCCCTTCCTCACAGGTTTTGATGAGTTTCATATGTGCTAAAGTATGTTGCACTGCTACATTCAATTCTGTCCTTTTTCCCCCTTTATAACATTTCCTGATGTATGGACAGAGAGGTGGTGTGACACATTTGCTGCTGAGTCTTACAGGGGACGCGTATTACAGGTCAACGCGGAGCTGCCAGAAGGGAAAGGGTAGCTGGATATTTTGAGGACTCTAAACTATTTCTGTTATGTTAGAGTTCAGGGAGGTGTTTGCCACTGATGCTTTGATAGGTGCTGGCAATATGTTTACTAATTAAAGTTTAACATTCCCACACCTACAACATATATATTGCATATGTGCTTTTAATTTAGACTTTCTTAATGTGAATGTACATTGCATATGTGCTTTTAATTTAGAACTTCTTTTTTAAATATAGTTTTATTGAGATATATTCACACACCCTACAATCATCCAGTGTACAGTTTTTTACAGCACCATCATACAGTTGTGCGTTCATCACCTGAATCAATTTTTGAACCTTTTCCTTACTCCAAAATTAAAATAAAGGCAAAAAAGAACACCCAAAACTTTCCATCCCTTCCATCCCACCCTATTCTTCATCTGATTTTTGTCCCCATTTTTCCACTCATCTGTCCATATACTGGATAAAGGGAGTGTGAGCCACAAGGTTTTCACAGTCACACAGTCACACTATACAAGCTACATAGTTACACAGTCATCTTCAGGAATCAAAATCACTGGGTTGCAGTTCGACAGCTTCAGGTATTTCCCTCTAGCCATTCCAACACACTAAAAACTAAAAGGTGATATCTATATAGCGCATAAGAATACCCTCCAGAGTGATGTCTTGACTCCAACAAATACATTTTTACTGTTTATATTTCCCTGAATGTCTTTTACCTTCTAATATTACTCTATAATGCAGGTAGAGTAGGGGAGAAGATTTTACTTTGCAACTCTGGCACAAATATTACATATCATATGCCAGAAATTTTCTTAATGTAGTAATAAAATGATTCTATGAAAAAGAACTGGGGCACACGCATGCTTTTCCAACGTCACAGTGCCTTTTAAATTATTCAGCCCATTTACCCTTCTGAAAGCCATGTTCCCAGAAATGTGTTTCTTATAGACCTTTCCTCAAATGTGTCTTTCTGCTGGAGCCTGGTTTAGATTTTCCTTTGAGCATAAACATAGGCGAGCAAGCATTCAAATAATTGACGCTTAGTACAGTAATAGTGAAAACAAAATCCAGTCAGTGTCGATTCTACTTTGGTGTTCCTCAGGTAGTCATACGGCGGCTTCCTCCCAGTCTCACCAAGGAGCAGCTGGAGGAGCAGCTACATCCACTTCCTGCACACGATTATTTTGAATTCTGTGCTGCTGATCTTAGGTGAGGAGAAACTGTTTACCAACATTCAGAAGCTGAGAGGTGTTGTCAGTTGATGGGCAATTATTACAGATTTTAGAAGTCTTCCTCTATTCCATGTTCCTTTCCAAATGGACCCAGAAATCACTGCAGGCATTTCTTTATTTCTGCAAATTACTTCTAAGTAGGCAGATCATTAAATTCCTCTAAAATAGGATATTGGACTATCCCTCTACAAGCATCATCATAGTATAGAAAGAAAAACAGGCAGACTTACAACATAGGACTTAATTTTTGTATTTTGGATACCAGTAGACCTTATGTAGCTTTTAAAGTATTAAGCTATGGCAAGAAAAATGAATAAATCATAAATATATAGCCTGATGAATTTTCAGTAGTAGACACACCCATGTAATTGACACCCAGATAAAGAAACAGAATATTTCCTGAACCCCAGAGGCCCCCCTGTGATCTCATTCATTACTAACACCCCCTTTTTCAATTCTTTTTTATAGCTCCATAATAGGATGACTCTAACATTACTTTAACACTTCCTAATCTATCTTTTAATAGATAGTAGACATCAGCTTAGACTTTCAACAGGCAACGGTTCAGCTAGAATTTAATGATTTTCACTGTATTTATTTTTTATTATCTTTATTATTTTTACCCATTATGGTAGTAATTTAAACTTTCCTTTTCAATAAATACATTAAGTAAAAAAAAAAAATGTCATTTCATTCAAAGAAAAACATTACTAACAGGTAAACATAGATATGGTAAAAAACATAAAGATGACTTGCAAATGACTAAAGTTTAGGAAAAAGAACCTGGTACAGTTAAAAGAGGTCAAGCCTTGGAATCACAATGATCCAGGTTGAAATCTCAGTTCCACTATTTAATAACCAAATGACCCACTACAAGTACCTGATTTCTCTGAGCCTTGGTGTTCTCATTCGTAAAATAGGATTGAAAGTATCTTCCTGTGAAGGAAACAGTGTCTGTGGGAAAGGAGAGGAAGGCTTAATTCTCACTGTAGATACCGTTGAGCCTTTTGAATTCTATACCATGTGATAAAATAAATAGTCTTTAAAAATACCTAAAAATGTTTTCTAAATCTGTAAAGGATCTCTTTTAAACATACTGTTTTCTTCTATGAAGCAAATCATGGCTAGAACTCGGTACCACTTGAGATGCATGATGTAGGAATAATCTTTTCCTGAGGAACTGTGTTTTAATTCTGGATTTGTGCAGGAGAGAAACTGACCCTGAGTAATCTGTCCCAAGTCAAAGTTAACTTTTTTTTTTTTTTGCTAAAAAATATCCAGATTATTAAAGTAATTGAAAGATGATTCTTTGTCATAAAGATTTTATCTGAACTAGTTTATTGTATCTAGAAAAAAAGAAAAAGGCAAAATTAAAGGAGTCTTGTATTTTTTACTAACCGATTTCACCATTGTCTCTTATTTCAGTCTTTATCCTCATCTCTACTCAAGAGCGTACATTAATTTTAGAAATCCTGATGACATCCTTCTTTTTAGAGATCGTTTTGATGGATATATCTTCATTGACAGTAAAGGTTGGATCATTGGTTTTTAAACTCTTTATTGCAATCTCTATTAATGAAGTTTTGCTGGAATATTTGTGATTTCTAAATATTAAGTTCTCAGATGCTACTCCAAAATAAGTTCATAAATTTTTATTATGTCACTGTGATTGTGTTCTGAGATTAAAAATTAAAATTATGTATAAACCAGGAGAATTCCAGCAATCCTATGTAATGGTGATGTTCAGTTTATATGTTAGCATTATGGAATGAAGTTTTCCATTTAAGTGAGTTTTCTGGATGACTAAACTTTACTTTTTTATGTCCCAAGACTAAATTGTTTTACCCACATGTGCTACAAATTTTCCAGTATGTATTATACACTTACTTCTATGTCTTCCTAAACAAGTACTCTACATAATTTTATCATTTCTTGAGATTATTGCATGGGGAGGAGGGGATTATAATTTATAATTAGATAAAAAATATAATTATATTTTTTACTTTGTTAATTACACTTCTGGTATTGTGCTACTATCACACAGTATTTTGCTATCCATTTGCAAACATTTACAATTAACCTCATTAATTCTCACTGTAGATACTGTAGGACCTGTATTTTAATTTTGGCTTAGTGCAGGAGAGAAACTGACCCTGAATAATCTGTCCCAAGTCAAAGTTAACTTTTTTTTTTTTTTTGCTAAAGCATATCCAGATTATTAAAGTAATTGAAAGATGATTATAATCAACCTTATTAAATGTTTTATATTCCTTAAGCATCAATTACCCAATCTCTGCCCTCTTTCTATCTCCTGATAAACCATGCTCCTGAATTTAACTCTCAGAGTTTGCCCATTATAGTCAGCTCATATTAGTGAGACCATACAGTATTTGTCCTTTTCTTTCTGGCTTATTTTGCTCAACATAATGCCCTCAAGGTTCATTCACGTCATTGCATGCAACACAACTAACACAACTTCATTCCTTCCTGCAGCCACACAATATGCCTTCGTATGGCCACACCACAGTCCATCCCTCTACTCATCAGTGGCCTCCATCCATTGGCAATCGTGAATAACGCCACCATGAACATCGGCATGCAAATGTCTATTTATGTCCCTGCTTTCAGTTCTTCTGAGTATATACCTAATAACAGGATTGCTGGTTCATATGGCAGTTTTACACTTAGCTTCCTGAGGAACTGCACACTGCCTTCTAGAGCAGCTGCACAATGCTACTTCCCCACCAACAGTGGAGAGGTATACCTCATTCTCCACATCTTCTCCACTACTTGTAGTTTTCTGTGTACTTTTTTTTTTAACAGTTTTATTTATACACCATACAATCCATCCTCAGGGTACAATCAACGGCCCCTGATATAATCCCATAGTTATGTATTTACCACCACAATCTTTATGAGAACATTCCCGTTTCTTCTGAAAAGAAAGAAGAAGAAAAACCACATACCCTCCCTCATATCCCCTATTATGGACATTTAGCTTTGATGTAGTGCTTTGTTACAATTAATGAAAGAATATTACAATTGAACCTCAGTTATTGACTGCTCATGTGTAATGTTGCCTACAGGGACAGTGATATTTACCCCTGCACTAACTGGTTCTAGTTCCCTATTCTTTTTGTTTGTTTACATCTGCTTGTAACATGTTTTTTTCTTTCTCCTCCTTTAGTATCAGACTGTCAGCTATTGCATTCACTGCTGTCATGACCTTTAAGAGTTATGTTTCATCTACCAGCCCTTTCCCCACCCTATCCCTACCACCACTATTTAATTTTTTTTTCCTTCTCTTCTATTGTGGGGTAATAAACTAGAAAGGGTTGTTTAAAAGTAACTAGACTGAGGATTGAAAGATTTTTTTCTGTGAGTAAAAGGAGGTTTATTGCTTGAACTATTTGACATTTATTTTGCTTGCTCATTTATTCAGTAATTCATTCAGCTGCCATTTAATGTGTGTCTACTAGGTGCCAGACATGTGCTGGGAATTGCAGATATAACAGTGAATCCAACATTGTCTTTACAGGTCCAAAGCTCTTTTTCCTTCTTGGCTTTTTTACTTTATTCTGGATAATTGAGTTTAGCACAAAAATGTCTTCCAGATAAATGAAAGTAACAGTATCAGAGCCATCTGAACATTACTGATGAGACTGAAAATGATTTTTCAGTGGGTTTACTGACTTACAAGTATTCCAATGGTTGATTAGGCATGTAGCAGATTCTCTTAGTGAAAGTTTTTGTGTGTTTGGTGGTCCCCACATAACAACAATATCAGTTTCTGGTGAATTCCATACTAAAGCTTGCTATTTGAAGCAAATTGTAGCTGGATTATTACATATATGTTTTTGAAGACTGTCTTTAACCATGTGTCTCCCCAAGCAGAATCTTTTCTGTGAGTTCAAATAGCAGATTGGTAATTGAATTAACCTTTTAAAAATCAAATTTTAAAAAATGTAATTAAGAGACCAGAGTATTTTAAAGGTATTCCATGATAAATCTTGTTTTTGAGGGATGGGAAGCCAAGATTTATTGAGGTATAGACTAAATATGCTAAAGTTTACCCTCCAAGAGTGTATAGTTTGATGAATTTTGAATATATACAGTGGTGTAACCACCTCTACAACAAGGTGAATCTTTTTGCTTAATAAATAAATATTCTTCTTACCACCAGTTTATCCTTTCTCTAAATATGGATTGTGACAAGCCAATTTTGCTTAAAAGTATAATTAAATTATAATTTAAAACAGTGATAATACATTAACATTGTTATACTTCATCCTGTAAGTAAGCTAGATATGTGTATTTCCCAAGATGAATTTCAGAATGGTTTTTGGAATTTGTTTCCTATTAAAGGCCTAGAATATCCTGCAGTAGTAGAATTTGCTCCTTTCCAAAAGATAACCAAAAAGAAGCTGAAGAAAAAAGATGTCAAAGCCGGAAGCATTGAAGATGGTAAGCCCTATTTCAAATGCTGAATTATGAAACTATCAAATTAAATATACTGATCAGATATAATTTTCTCTCCAATATTTGGAGAGAAGTATTTTCCTTTTCTTTCATTCTTCCTTTTTTTTTTTTTTTTTTTTTCAATTTACAGATCCAGAATATAAGAAGTTTTTAGAAACTTACTGTGTGGAAGAAGAGAAAACTAGTGCTAATCCTGAGACTCTTCTGGGAGAGATTGAGGCTAAGACAAGAGAACTCATTGGTCTGTTTCATTCTTTTCCTCTCTCTGCTTTACTGACATATATATTTTTAGAGTGTGTATTTTTTATGTTTCATAATTTTTATTAAAAAATTGGAACTTTTTACAAGCTTGACAGAAATGTAGAGATTTTTCTCATTTTGACAAAAGGGTGATGTATCAGTTGGGTTTCCCCAGAGAAACAAAAACCAATAGAATTTAGATACACACATGTATACATATACATATATACGTGTGTGTGTGTATGATTGTGTGGGGCAGGCAAGTCCAAAATCTGTAGGGCAGACGGCAGGCTGGAAACTTCAGCAGGAAGTGATGTTTTACAGGAATTCCTTCCTCTCTGGAAGACCTAAGTATTTGCTCTCAAGGCCTGTAAATGATTGAATATTATATCCACACTATCAAGGATATTTTAAAGTCAGTTGATGGAAAATGTTAACCACAGCTACAAATTACCATCACAGTAACATGTAGGTTAGTGTTGGATTGAATAACTGAATAATATAGCCAAGCCAAGTATATAAATTAATGATCACAGATGGCAAGATGCAACTTGGGAAAATCTTTCTGAGCATATGTTGAAAGAGATGAATTTCTTAAATTTTTAGTTACCATCTTTTTTATGATTTTGTTTTTATTAGGGAAGTTATAGGTTTACAAAAAAAATCGTGCAGAAAATACAGAGTTCCCATATACACATCCACAGTTTTCCCTTTTATTAACCCTTTGCATTAGTGTGATAATTTGTTAGAACTGTTGAAACATATTATTGTAACTATACTACTGGGTTTAGTCCATAGTTTACATTAGGGTTCTCTGTTTCTGTTGTACAGTCCTGTGGTTTTCCTTTTCCTTTTTCTTTTCTTTTCTTTTTTTTTAAATTTTGATTCAGGTAGCATATAGGGAATCTAAACTATCCTCTTTAACTACATTCAAATATATAATTCAGTAGTGTAATTATATTCACAATATTGTGTTCCCATCACCACCATCCATTACCAAAATGTATCTATCACCCCAGGCAGAAATTCTGTACCAGTTAACCATTAAATCCCCATTCCCTACCCCTACCCTGGCGCCTGGCAACTTATATTCCAGGTTTTGACTCTATGAAATGCCTATTTTTATTATTTCCTGTCAGAGGTTATACAATATTTGTCTTTTGTGTCTCATCACTCACTGTGATGTCTTCAGGTTCATCCATGTCCCATTTATCAAGACTTCATTCCCTTTTACGCCTGAATAGTATTTCTTTGTATGTAAATACCACGTTTTGTTTAAGCATTCAACTGTTGATGGAAATTGGGTTGCTTCCATTTTTTGGCAATTGTGAACATCAGTGTACAAATATCTGTTCAAGTCCCCGTTTCCAATTCTTTTGGGAATGCAACTAGAAGTGGAATTGCCAGATCAAATGGTAATTCCATACTTTACTTTCTAAGAGCTGCCAAACTGTTTTCCACAGTGGCTATACTATTTTACATCCCCATCAACAATGAATGAGGGTTCCTACTTCTCCACATCCTCTCCAACACAGCCTATTTTCCATTTTTTAATAATAGCAATTCTAGTGGGTGTGAATTGGTATCTCACTGTGATTTTGATTTACAATTCCCTAATGGCCAATGATTTTTGAGCATCTGTTCACATGCTTTTTGGCCATTTGTGTATCTTTGAAGAAATGTCTATTCAAGTCTTTTGCCCATTTTTTAATCAGGTCATTTATAATTTTGTTGTTGACTTACAGGATTTCTTTATATATTCTGGGTAGTAAACCCTTATCAGATATGTGGTTTCCAAATGTTTTCGCCCATTGTGTAGATAGTCTTTTTACTTTTATGATGAAGTCCTTTGATGCACAAAAGTTTCCCAGTTTTATTAAGTCACACTTCCTATTTTTTTTCCTCCTGATTGTGCTTTTGGTGTGAAGTCCAAGAAACCATTGCCTAACACAAAATCCTGAAGACGCTTCTCTATGTTTTCTTCTAGGAGTTTTGTAGTTTTGTTTCTTACATTTAGGTCTTTGATCCATTTTGAAGTAATTTTTAAGCAGTTTTATTGCAATATATTTACATACAATACAGTCCATCCAAGGTGTACAATCAGTGGCCCTTAGTATAATCCCAGAGTTGTGCATTCATCACCACAATCAATTCCACAAAATTTTCATTACTCCAAAAAGAAAAACCCCAGACCCCTTAGCAGCCACCTCTCAATCCCTCTATTCTTCCCCAGCCCTACAGAACCACCAATCCAATTCTACCTGTTTAGATTTATTTATTTTTAAAGAATGCTAAAATATTACGGTTATCTATAGCCCATAGTTTTCATTAGATGTATTTTTTTCCATATACTACCCTTTTATTAACACTTTGTAATAGTGACATACATTTGTTATAGTTCATGAAAGAACATTCTTATATTTGTACTGTTCACCACAGACATTGTTCACCACAAGGTTCACTATGTTTAGTCCCATGGTTTTTTTTTGGTTTTTTTTTTTTTGATTTTTTAATGCAATTTTATTGAGATATAATCACTTAACATACAGCCATTCCAAGCGTACAATCAGTTGTTCACTGTATCATCACATAGTTGTGCATTCATCTCCACAATCTTTGAACATTTTCATTACTCCAAAAAATAAAATAAAAATTAAAATAGAAAAGAACATTCAAAATGTCCCATTCCCTTCCTCCCCCCATTGTACATTTACTTTTTCTTTTTTTTTAAATAAAAGAAAATATTTTTCATTAATGAATAATTCAAGTGACATAATTTTACCATTACAATCAGTTGCCCCTGGGTACCCTCATACAGCTGTGCATCCATCACCACACTTAATTTTTGTTCAATTTTTAGAAACTTTTCATTACTCCATACAAGAAATAAAGTGATAGATGAAAAAAGAAAAAAAGAAAAGGAAACTTGAATCCTCCCCTGTCCCTAACCAACCCCCCTCAATTGTTGACTCGTAGTGTTGGTATAGTACATTTGTTAATGTTTATGAAAAAATGTTGAAATACTAACTGTAGTATATAGTTTGCAATAGGTATATATTTCTTCCCTATATATCCCTCTATTATTAACTTCTGATTGTATTGTCATACATTTGTTCTGGTTCATGGAAACAATTTCTAATATTTGTACAGTTAATCATCGACATTGCCCACCATAGGATTGAGTTTTGTACATTCCCATCTTTTGATCTCCAACTTTCCTTCTGGTGACATATATGACTCTGAGCTTCCCCTTTCCACCTCATTCACATGTCATTCTCCACTGTTACCACACATCTTGCTACCGACACGTCTGTTCATTTCCAAACATTTAAGTTCATCCTAGTTGAACATTCTGCTCATACTAAGCAACTGCTCCCTTCTTTTTTTTTTTTTTTTAATCTTCATTTTATTGAGATATATTCACATACCACGCAGTCATACAAAACAAATCGTACTTTCGATTGTTTACAGTACCATTACATAGTGGTACATTCATCACCCAAATCAATCCCTGACACGTTCATTAGCACACACCCAAAAATAACAAGAATAATAATTAGAGTGAAAAAGAGCAATTGAAGTAAAAAAGAACACTGGGTACCTTTGTCTGTTTGTTTCCTTCCCCTATTTTTCTACTCATCCATCCATAAACTAGACAAAGTGGAGTGTGGTCCTTATGGCTTTCCCAATCCCATTGTCACCCCTCATAAGCTACATTTTTATACAACTGTCTTCCAGATTCATGGGTTCTGGGTTGTAGTTTGATAGTTTCAGGTATCCACCACCAGCTACCCCAATTCTTTAGAACCTAAAAAGGGTTGTCTAAAGTGTGCGTAAGAGTGCCCACCAGAGTGACCTCTCGGCTCCTTTTGGAATCTCTCTGCCACTGAAGCTTATTTCATTTCCTTTCACATCCCCCTTTTGGTCAAGAAGATGTTCTCCGTCCCACGATGCCAGGTCTACATTCCTCCCCGGGAGTCATATTCCACGTTGCCAGGGAGATTCACTCCCCTGGGTGTCTGATCCCACTTAGGGGGGAGGGCAGTGATTTCACCTTTCAAGTTGGCTTAGCTAGAGAGACAGGGCCACATCTGAGCAACAAAGAGGCATTCGGGAGGAGGCTCTTAGGCACAACCATAGGGAGGCCTAGCCTCTCCTTTGCAACTGCTCCCTTCTTAAGCCTAGCCCTGTATCTTGGTACATTATATTTCTATGTCTATGAGTTTACATATTATAATTCATTCCTATCAGTGAGACCCTGCAATAATTGTCCTTATGTCTCTGGCTTATTTCACTCAGTATACTGCCCTCGAGGTTTTGTCATCAACCCATTTTTTTTAATATGGTTTTGTTCACTCACCATACATTCCATCCTAAGTAAATAATCGATGGTTCTCTGTATGGTCATATATTTACGTGTTCACCACCTTCACCACTGTCTATATGAGGGCATCTACATTTCTTCCACAAGGCAGGAGGGAGAGTCAGAGAAGGTAGAGAGGCAAAAGATAGAGGAAAAAAAATGACAGCTAAGAAGCAGCAAAAGGAAAAATAACTTTAAATCAAAGTAGAGTGAAGAATCAGACAATACCACCAATGTCAAGTGTCTAACATACCTCCCCTATCCCCCCCTCTTATCTGCATTTACCTTGGTATATCACCTTTGTTAGATTAAAGGAAGCATAATACAATGATACTATTAGTTACAGTCTGTAGTTTATGTTGATCACATCCCTCCCCCAATGCTTCCCCATTTTTAACACCTTGCAAGGTTGACATTTGCTTGTTCTCCCTCGTAAAAGAACATATTTGTACATTTTATCACAATTGTTGAACACTCTAGATTTCACCAAATTATACAGTCCCAGTGTTATCTTTCCTCCTTTCTTCTGGTGTCTCACATGCTCCCAACCTTCCTCTCTCAACCGTATTCATGGTTATCTCTGTTCAGTGTGCTTACATTGTTGTGCTACCGTCTCCCAAAATTGTGTTCCAAACCACGCACTCTGTCTTCTATCACCCTATAGTGCTCCCTTTAGTATTCCCTGTAGGGAAAGTGTCTTGTTCACAAAGTCTCTCATTGTCTGTTTGTCAGAAAATATTTTGAGCTCTCTCTCATATTTGAAGGACAGCTTTGCTGGATATAGGATTCTTGGTTGGCACTTTTTCTCTTCCAGTATCTTAAATATATCACACCACTTCCTTCTTGCCTCCATGGTTTCTGCTGAGAGATCCACACATAGTCCTATTAAGCTTCCTTTGTATGTGATGGATTGCTTTCCTCTTGCTGCTTTCAGGATTCTCTCTTTGTCTTTGACATTTGATAATTTGATTATTAAGTGTCTTGGTGTAGGCCTATTCAGATCTATTCTGTTTGTAGTATGCTGCGCTTCTTGGATCTGTAATTTTATGTCTTTCATAAGAGATGGGAAATTTTCATTAATTATGTCCTCTATTATTGCTTCTGCCCCTTTTCCCTTCTCTTCTCCTTCTGGGACACCAATGATACGTACATTATTGAACTTTGTTTCATCCTTAAGTTCCCGGAGACGTTGCTCATATTTTTTCATTCTTTTCTCCATCTGCTCCTTTGCATGTAGGCTTTCAGGTGTTTTGTTCTCCAGTTCCTGGGTGTTTTCTTCTGCCTCTTGAGATCTGCTGTTGTATGTTTCCATTGTGTCTTTCATCTCTTGTGTTGCGCCTTTCATTTCCATAGATTCTACTAGTTGTTTTTTTGAACTTTTGATTTCTGCTGTATACATGTCCAGTGCTTCCTTTACAGCCTCTATCTCTTTTGCAATATCTTCTCTAAACTTTTTGAATTGATTTAGCATTAGTTGTTTAAATTCCTGTATCTCAGTTGAAGTGTATGTTTGTTCCTTTGACTGGACCATAACTTTGTTTTTCTTAGTGTAGGTTGTAATTTTCTGTTGTCTAGGCATGGTTTCCTTGGTTTTCCAAATCAGGTTTTCCCAGACCAGAACAGGCTCAGGCCCCAGAGGGAAGGAATATTCAGTATTTGGTTTCCCTGAGGGTGTGTCTTAGAAAATTGCTCCACCCTGTGATGCCTCTGGTCACTGTGCTTTTCTGCCCAGCAGGTGGCGCCTGTTAGCCTATAATTCTTGACTGGTGTGAGGAGGTATGGCCGAGTTCCCCCAGGCTCTGGGGTCTGGTTCTGAATGGAAAGGGCCCCACCCCTTTCTTCCTAGAGAAGATAGACCCTCTAGGGAGAGGTCATTAGCATTTCAATGGTCTCTCTCTCTCTGCTTGTGCTATCTCCACCCTTCTCTGAGTCACAGCCCTGGGAACTGCAAATGACTGGGGCTTTCTCCACTGAGCCGAAAAAGAAACAGTCCCCTTCAGACCTAGTCCAAGGCAACCCCCCAGCTCTCCAAGGTCAGTCGTCACCCAAAGCCTCTGTCTGTTTTTTGGGGATTCATACCTGTAGTGAGCAGTTCACACTCACTACTTAAAACCCCAGTTGGAGCTCAGCTGAGCTATATTCGCTTGCTGGGAGAGAGCTTCTCTCTGGCACCACGAGGCTTTGCAGCTCGTGCTATGAGGGAGGGGGTCTCCTGACTTGGATCCACAGGTTTTACTTACAGATTTTATGCTGTGATCCTGGGCATTCCTCCCAATTCAGGTTGGTGTATGATGAGTGGAAGGTCTCGTTTGTCCCCCCGCAGTTATTCTGGATTATTTACTAGTTGTTTCTGTTTTTTTTTTTTAAGTTGTTCCAGGGGGACTACTTAGCTTCCACTCCTCTCTATGCCACCATCTTCTGCTCCCTCCTAGTCCCATGTTTTATTATCTGGCTTTCCTTCTAGTAGCATACATGACCTAAATCTATCCCTTTCTTCCACATTCACACACCTAATTCAGTGCTGTTAATTATACTCACAGTGATATGCTACCATCACCTCTATCAATTTCCCAACATTTACAATCAGCCTAAATAGATATTCTGCACAAATTAAGCATCAGCTCCTCATTCTCTTCCCCCATTCTATCTCCTGGTTAACTATATTCTAGATTCTAACATTATGAGTTTGCTTATTATACTTAGTTCATATTAATGAGATCATACGTTTGTCCTTTTGCATCTGTTTATTTCACTTCACATAATGTCCTCAGGTTTCATCCATGTTGTCATATGTATCAGGACTTCATTCCTTCTTACTGCTGAATAATATTCCATTGGATGTATATACCACATTTTGCTTATCCTTTCATTGGTTGATGGACACTTGGATTATGTCCATCTTTTGGCAATTGTGAATAATGCTACTATGAACATCAGTGTGCAAATGTCTATTTGCATCGCTGCTTTCAGTTCTTCTGGGTGTATACCTAGCAGTGGGATTGCCAGATCATATGGCAATTCTATACTTAGCTTCCTGAGGAACCGCCAAACTGTCTTCCACAGCAGCTGCATGGTTTTACCTTCTCACCAGTGGTTTACTGTTTTTTTAATAGTGACCATTCTAGTAGCTGTGAAATGATATCTCATGGGTTTGATTTACATTTCTGTAATAGCTGGTGATGTTGAGCATCTTTTTCATGTGTTTTTTTACCATTTGCATTTCTTCTTTGGAAAAAAGTCTCTTCAAGTCTTTTTTCCATTTTTTATTTAGGTTGTTTGTCTTTTTATTGTTGAGTTGTAGGATTTCTTTATATATTACGGATATTAAACCCTTATCAGATATGTGATTTCCAAGTGTTTTCTTCCAAGGTGGAGCTGCCTTTTCACTTTCCTGACAAAGTCCTTTGAAGCACAGTTTTTACTTTTGAGGATGTCCCTTTTATCTATTTTTTCTTTCTTTGCTTGTGCTTTGGGTGTAGAGTTTAAGAAACCATTGCTTATCATGGGATCTTGAAGATGCTTCCCTACATTTTCTTCTGTGAGTTTTATGGTTTCAGTTCTTATTAGGTCTCTGATCCATTTTGAGTTAATTTTTGTGTAAGGTCTCAAGTAGGAGTCCACCTCCATTCTTGCACACATGGATATCCAGTTTTCCCAGTACTATTTGTTGAAGAAGCTATTCTTTCTTCATTGAGTAATCTTGGCCGCCTTGTCAAAAGTGAATTAGCCGTAGATGTGAAGGTTTATTTCTAAATGCTCAGTTTGATTTGTTTGGTCTATATGTCTGTCATTATGCCAGTACCATGCTGATTTGATTACTGTACCTTTGTAGTAAATTTTTTTAACAGAAAGTCAGAGATACTTTATTTTCACTTCTAAATCAAAAGGCTAGGTATAACAGAGTTGTAAAAATGGAATCCTGCTTAGTCTGTGTGCCGGTTTGAGTGTATTGTGTCCCCCAAATGCCATTATCTTTGTGGTCTTGTGTGGGGCAGAAATTTTGGTGCTGGTGAGATTTGCTTGGAATGTGCCCCACCCAGCTGTGGGTGATAATTTTGATGAGATGTTCCCATGGAGGCGTGGCCCCGCCCATTCGGGGTGGGCCTTGATCGGTGGAACTATATAAATGAGCTGACTCAGAGAGGGAAGTGAGTGCAGCTATGAGTGGCGTTTTGAGGAGGAGCAAGCTTGCTGGAGAGGAACGTCCTGGGAGAAAGCTGTTTTGAGGCTGGAGCTTTGGAGCAGACGCCAGCTGCCTTCCTAGCTAGCAGAGGTTTTCCGGACACCATTGGCCATCCTCCAGTGAAGGTACCCGATTGTTGAGGTGTTACCTTGGACGTTTTGTGGCCTTAAGACTATAACTGTATAGCAAAATAAACCCCTGTTTTATAAAAGCCTATCCATCTCTGGTGTTTTGCATTCTGCAGCATTAGCAAACTAGAGTAGTCTGATTCACACAAATAATAATGTTTAATCCTGTTTTAAAAGTCCAAGAATGAAAACTTGCAATTAAACACTGAGCAAGCCACGTGTTTGGGTAACATTTCTTAAAAAGTCTTAAAGGAAAAAATTATGATACAGGACTTAAGTTTTCAGTGCCATGTATGCTATTAACACATGTTCTGAAGTCTGGTAGGTCACATCAGTCCTGAATTAATTTTTAATTTAAAAGAATACTGAGCTTTTTAATTTTTCTATGCCACTGTAACTTTCTTTCACCCCATTTTTGTGTTGATCTTCACTTTATACCATTTTCAGTATTCTTCCAAAAATCTTCAAACAGTAGTCCTCTGTCTGATCTGAGGTCTTAACAGATCAGTTTTAATTGGACTGAGTGTCACCTTCAGATTTAATGTCTTCATTGACCTCATTCTTAGTATCACTTGCCTTCGATTCAGTGTTTATGTCTCTGTTTTTCTTGACTACTGGACCTCACACTACTTTTTTTTTTTTAATCATCAGATCCCCTCTTTTCTTTCTCCTTGGATTTTCAGTCTTGTTCTCTTTCCCGACTTTTGCTCCTGTGCTTACATGACTTTCGATCCCAGCTTTTTGATCTTCTTCGATCCTGACTACGAGATTTAGGTTTTCTTTCTGATCTGTAATGGCTGCTGCTTCTTCGTTGATCTCTACTTCTGTTTCACCTTCTTTCTCTACTTCGTGATCTTTTGTGGTCCCGAGACCAGATGCATCTTTGGTCGGAAGTTCGGCTTGAGTGCCTACTTCGTGAGCGACTTCTCTTTCTTCTTTCTCTGTCACAAGCTCTTTGTTTTTCTCTTCTTCTTCTCTTGGTCTTTTCCTTTCTCTTTCTTCCCTTCCTCTCTTCCGCTATTTTTCTCTTTCTTCTCCTGCTTCTCCTTTTTTAAATGCTCATTACAACCAGTTATCTTCAGTTCTTTTTCTTAACTTTTCCTTTAGTTCTTCTATACTAGCTAAATTTTGGCACAGCCTATGTGTTGTTTTTCCATCAAATGGTTATCTTCCTGGGACTGTGCATCTCCTAGTATCATAAAGCCTCCACACACTTCACAAACTTCCATTTGTTTTTCTTGGGTGGCAAAACTTTCAGTGGTCAAGCTTGTGGATCTAAGCAATTCTCTCTCTTCTTTTAACTGTTCACCTAATTTCATCATTCCCTGGGCTGCTTCTACTTTTCCTTCAGATCCTAATTTCTTCAGTCTGATGCTGAGTACATCAGTTTTGTTAGTTAAAACTTGAATTTTTTCTTCATTCTTGCCTGTTGAGCCAGCTGCCCCAGAGGACTGCTAGTTTTGAGATAATGCCAAATGATCACGGCCTTGTCTAATTCTTTGTTCTATTTCTGCAAGTAGGCTCTGTAAGTATCACAAAAAATCTCTCATAGCCAACTTTCATAAAACGAGATCTCATACTGTTTTCATAGATTTTCATCATGAATTTTTCATATGGACCAAGGTCAAAACAAGAATTTGTGAACAATTCCACAGGACAAAAACCACAGGGTAATATTTACAAACTTGCCAAGAGACCTGGGGTGAGCCTCTCAAGCTTCCTTTGTAAAACTGGGGTTATAGTATTTACTGCTCTTGTGGTCCCATCACACGTTGCTGCGTTCCTCATCTGGGGTCTGGTTTCAGTCCCGGCCCATCAACTCATCCAGCAATTGCACGGCCGAAATCATGGTGCTTTTTTCAGGCAGCTGCTTCCACCAGCCCTGGCACAAGCCAAAGAAAACACATGATCGTCTTAATTGATGTAGAAAAGACACTTGACAAATCCAGTATCCTTTCTTGATAAAAACACTTTGAACACTGGGAGGAAAAGGAAACTTCCTCAACATGATAAGGGGTGTGTATGAAAAACTCACATCATACTCAATGGTGAAATGCTGAAAGTTTTCCCTTTATGATCAGGAGCAAGACAAGGATGCTCACAGTCGTCACTGTCAGCATTTCTACTGGACTTTCTAGCCAGGGCAGTTAGGAAAAAGAAATAGCAGATATCCAAATTGGAAGGGAAGAAATAAAACCTTTCCTATTTGCAGAAGACATGAGCATATATATAGAAATTCTTGAAAATCCACAGCAAAGCTACTAGAGATAATAAACGAATTCAGCCAAGTGTCAGAGTACAAGACACTGCTGCCACCAAACTCCTCGGCCCACTCTCAGGCCAGAAAGCCTCCTGTAGTAAATTTTAAAATAGGGATGTATGAGGCCTCCACCTTCATTCTCTATTTCAAGATTTCATTTATTTGGGGCCCCTTTCCCCTCCATATGAATTTGATGATTGGCTTTTCCATTTTTGTAAAGAAGCCTGTTGGAATTTTGATTGGGATTAATTTGAATCTATAAATTGCTTTGGGTGTAATTGACATCTTAATGATATTTAGTCTTCCAGCCCATCAACACAGAATATCCTTCCATTTATTTAGGTCTTCTTTGATTTCTCATAGCATTGTTTTGTACTTTTCCATGTTAAAATCCTTTATATCCTTGGTTTAATTTATTCCTAGATATTTGATTCTTTTAGTTGCTATTGTAAATGAAAGTTTTCAAATTGATTTCTGCCTCAGATTGCTCATTACTAGTGTATGGAAACCCTACTAATTTTTTGCGTGTTGCTCTTGTGTCCTGCCACTTTGCTGAATTCGTTTATTACCTCTAGTAGCTTTGCTGTGGATTTTCAAGAATTTCTATATATATGCTCATGTCTTCTGCAAATAGGAAAAGTTTTATTTCTTCCTTTCCAATTTGGATGCCTATTTCTTTTTCCTGACTAATTGCCCTGGCTAGAACATCCAGTAGAAATGTTGACAGTGTTGACTGTGTACATCCTTGAGTTTCTCCTGATTTTAGAGGCAAAGCTTTCAGGCTTTCACCATTGACTGTGATGTGAGTTTTCCATATACGCCCTTTATCATGTTGAGGAAGTTTCCTTCTCTTCCTAGTTTTCCAAGTGTTTTTATCAAGAAAGGACGCTGGGTTTGTCAAATGTCTTTTCTATATCAACTAAGATGATCATATGTTTTCCCCCCTTTGTTCTATTAATGTAATGTATTGCATTAATTGATTTTCTTATATTGAACCACCCTTGCATACCTGGGATGAATCCCACTTGACCACAGTGTATAATTCTTTTATCTGCTGTTGGAATAGGTGTATTTGTTCAGGATTTTAGTATCTATATTCATAAGGAATATTGCTCTGTAATTTCTTTTCTTGTGGTATTATTATCTGGCTTGGGTGACAGGATGATTGATGTTGGCTTCATTGAATGAATTAGGAAGTGTTCCCTCATCTTCAGTTTTTTGAAAGAGTTTGAGCAGATTTGTTGTTAATTTTTCTTGGAAAGTCTGATACTATTCACCAGTGAGGCCATCTGGTCCTGGCTTTTCTCTGTTGGGAGGTATTTGATTACTGATTCAGTCACTTGACTTTTTATTGGTCTGTTTAGATCTTCTGTTTCTTCCTTAATCAGTGCAGGTAGTTTGTGTGCCTCTTAAGAATTTGTCCATTTCATTTAGGTTATCTAGTTAGTTGGCCTAGAGTTGTACACTGTATCCTTTTTATTTCTGTGGAGTCAGTAGCAATGTCTCCCTTTCATTACTGATTTCAGTTACTTGTGTCCTCTCTCTTTTTTCCTTTGTCAGTCTAGCTAAAGGTTTGTTGATTTCATTGATCTTTTCAAAAACACTATTTTGATTTCATTGATTCTCTCAATTTTTTTTATTCTCTATTTCATTTACTTCCACTCTAATCTTTGTTATTCCTTCCTTCTATTTGCTTTGGGTTTAGTTTGTGCTTCTTTTTCTAGATCCTTCAGTTGTGAGGTTAGGTCTCTTATTTGAGATCTTTCTTCTTTTTTAATGTCAGCATTCAGAGCTATAAATTTCCCTCTCAGCACTACCTTTGCTGTAATCCATACGTTTTATATATTTTCCTTTTCGCTTGCCTCAGGATATTTCTTAATTTCCCTTGTGATTTCTTCTTCAAACCATTTGTTAAGACTGTGTCGTTTAATTTCTATGTTTTTGAATTTTTCAGTTCTCCCTCTATTATTGACTTCTAGCTTCATTCCATTGTGATCACAGAAGGTACACTGTATGATTTCAATATTTTTTAATTTATTGAAACTTGTTTTTTGATCTAACGTATGATCTATCCTAGAGAATGATCCATGTGCACTAGAGAAGAATATGTATTCTGCTGCTGTTCGGTGAAGTTTTCTATATATGTCTGCTCAGTGTAGTTTGTTTATAGTATTGTTCAATTCTTTAATTTCCTTATTGATCTTCTATCTCGATGTTCTGTACATTGTTGAAAGTGGTATATTGAAGTCTTCTACTATTAAGGTAGAACCATCTGTTTCTCCCTTCAGATCGTTCAGTATTTGTGTAGTATATTTTGGGGCTCTGTCATTAGGTGCATAAATTTATAATTGTTATGTCTTCTTGTTGAATTCATCCCTTTATCTGTATATAGTGACCTCCTTTGTCTGTCATAATAGTTTCTTGACTTAAAGTCTATTTTATCTGATATTAGTATAGCTACTCAAACTCTCCTTTGGTTATTATTTTCATGATTTTTTTTTTCCATCTTTTCACTTTCAACCTAATTGTGTCTCTGAATTTAAAGTGAGTTGCTTGTAAACAGCAGATAGCTGGGTCATGCTTTGTTTTTTTAACCATTCTGACTACCTCTGCCTTTTGACTGGAGAGTTTAATCTATGTTTAGTCACTACTGATAATGTAGGACTTTCTTCTGCCATTTTGCTATTTGGTCTTTGTAAATCTTATGCTTTCTTGTCCCTCAATTCTTCTGTTAATGCCTACTGTCATATTTACTTGATATTTTGTAGTGTACCATTTTGAGTCTTTTCTCATTTTCTGCTTATATTTTTCATATATTTAATTGTGGTTGCAATGGGGCTTAAATATAACACCCTTAATATATAACAATCACATTTGATTTGATACCAAATGAAATGGGATAATGGGATAGATAGAGTGGTCGTGAAAGACCCCTCTGAAGAGATGAGATTTGAACTGAGACCTGAATGATAAGAAGCCAGCCATGGTAAGAGATAGAAAAAGAAGAAATGAAAATGCAAGGGCCCTGAGGCTGGAGCTAGCTTTGGAACCATAAGGAACAGAATGAAGGTTTGTCTGATTATTGCATAACGGGCAAGGGGCGGAGTGATTTGAGAGGGTAGGCGGGTTACATCGTGGAGGTCATGGTGGGTCATTGTAAGAAGTTGGATTTTATTGAAGGGCAATTCCAGGGGTAATCAGACTTGAGGGGGACTAGCATGATTGGATTTATTTTTTCCCATCACTCTGGTTGCTCCATACTCAATGGATCATGTGTACCAAGAGAAGAATCAGGATCACTGGTTAGGAGACTTTTGCTATAGTCCAGTAAAGCAGTGAAGGTTGCTTGTATTAGGCTGGTAGATTCAGGATATATTCAGAGGTAGAACTTACAGATCTGACTGATGGATTGTATGTGGGAAGCAAAGAAACAGAAAGAACCAAGTTAACCTGAGCAGATCAGTGGATTGTGGTGCCATAACTTCATGGGGAAGTCTGAGGAGAGAAACAGTATTGGGGAGAGAAACAGTATTGGGCACAAAACTGAGACATGTTAAATTTAAGAAGAGTTAAAAAGAAAGAGCAAATTAGAAATTATGTACAGAGCTTGCCTTCTTTCCTTCCCCCACCCCCCATTTCTTTCTCACTTTTTTTTTGTTGTTGTTTGTTTGAATGCCTCCTTATACAGGATAGGTAAATGAAAACAGCATTCTGTCACATTGGTGCAGTTCTGAGACATCCTCTTTGAAGATGGGGGTCTATAGCCAGACACATGCCATCCAGCAGAACCATGTGCACTCCTGTGGAGTAGGGACATGTCCTTTCCTCTCTGTATTCCCCGTACCTCGCTCAGGGCCTGGTGCACAGTAGGTGCTTGATAAATATTTACTGAATGAGTAAATTTGAATCCACTTGTTTTAAAGTGAGCGATTAATTCATCCCTGGACTAGGCTATAGAGCTTTTTTTCTGTGATTCCTGTTTCTATCCATTTAAACTTGAATTTTGATCAGGCAATTTTGGTAGATGCCATTTTCTCTTAGCTTTTGGCCCTCAGTGGATTCTTATGATCAAGCCTCAGAAATTAGGGTAAAATGCAAATATTAGACTCTATTGTCAGGTACTCTGATGATAAGTTAGCAAGTGGGATATGCAGGGTTTTGAGAGCAGGCATACCTGGGTTCAGATCCACGTAGCCTCCCTGAGCCTCAGTTTCCAAGTTTCCTTAAAGGTTGTTGGGAGATAATAAGTATAAAGCACATAGTACAGTGTCTTATATGTAGCAGTACTCTGTAAGTGGTAACAGTCATCATTACTGGTTAAATGAGTATTATATTATATAGTCACACATTTTCTGTTTGGTAAGTAATATACTTTTATGGTTTGCAAAGCACTTTCTTTTACAGAATCTAATTTAACCTTCACTTTAATCTTGTGCAGGTAATAGGGCAGGTATTGGATAGGGGAGGAAGGAAGGCAAGTGGAAGTTCTATTTCAAAGTGTAGTCTCAGTGTTAGCTTCCACAACCACCTGGGACCAGAGCTCATCTAAGAAGGTCTTGGCCCTGCTCCTGGCCAGGCAAGTCCACAGCTTCTCCAGATCAGTACAGAGCAGTTCCCCCAGGAGCTTTCAGCAAAATCAAAGTTGTACTAATTTGGGATGATTTACCTTTTAGAAATGGCTGATCACTGATTTTCACAAGTCAGCTGCACTTGCCCTGGGCTAGAGTTAATGGCTAGACCAGGAGCCATCCCAGGGGAAGAAGCAGGATTTTCCACAGCCCCTTGTGTTTGTCATGAAAATACAAGCATGTGTACCCTACTACACTACAGTTAACCCACCATAAATAGAGGCCCTGGCTGGTCCTCTCCCTATTCTGAAAGTCAACCTAGTTCTAACACAGTGCAGAAGGAAAATGGAGAAGGCCTGGTAAAAGTTTTTCTCTAGAAGATGTCCACAGGCATAATTATTCTGCCTGTGATATTCATAATTCCTCGGTTCCTAGGCCCAGGGACTCTTCTATAATTCCTGAGGGGGCCAGCTGGGTCCCAGTTATTTCCTAATCCTAGGAATTCTGGAAATGCCATCTCATTTCTTTGGGTCCATCCAGAAACTCTCCCCACTTCCCTGTTTAATCTGTGTTCTTTAAGACTTGTAGAGTAGATCTAAATCATCTTCCACCTTCTCAGCCGTGTCCTAAATTTGCCATCCAAACTACCTCATGCTTAAATTTTACAAACCAGATAACCCATAGTTCCTGGAGCTAGTCCATTTTAGAGACTGCGTACCCATAGGCCTGCTGTATGTATGGGCACCCAATGTCCAGATCAAAGACTTTCAGGATATGGAAGTTGAGGGTTAGAGTTTGTGGAAACATCCCTTGGTATTCGGTGCCTTTTGGCTTTTGGATCAATGGGACCATATGGAGTCACTTACTAAACTATAATTTAAAATGTTTTATGTCTGGTCATTCTGATTTATAAGAAATTACAAGTCCATGTTGTCTAAAATCATTGTCTAGGGAGCAGAAAAGGAAGAAATGCCAATAATATGTGTTGAATCAAAGTGAATGTATAAATGTTATTTAATGATTTAAACTGTCTACAAAAATGTGAAGAGATATTCATAATCATTGGGAAGTTTAATGCATTATATTCATTTTACTTTTTTTTGCTCTTATACTATCTTTGTGAGTGATGTATTAAAAATCCCTTAAGAATCAAGAATTAAATGCCTGTAAATGTGTAAAATTGTCAGTATCCCCAGGTTACTTGTCTATACAGTGATAGAATAAGAACTCCCCCATGATACAATATTTTCTCATGTAAATTGAAAAATAAGCAGTCTGAAAGGTTAATATTAAATTAGATTCTGTAAAAGAAAGTGCTTTGCAAACCATAAAAGTATATTACTTACCAAATAGAAAATGTGTGACTATATAATATAATACTCATTTAACAAGTAATGATGACTGTTACCACTTACAGAGTACTGCTACCACTTACAGAGTAAGACACTGTACTATGTGCTTTATTTGGTTTGCAAAGCAAATCTGAAAGATTTATACTTAACTATCTCCCAACAACCTTTAAGGAAACTTGGAAACTGAGGCTCAGGGAGGCTACGTGGATCTGAACCCTAATTACTTTTAAAGGTTAAATTGAAAACAAGTATTTAAAGTAAAGGATACAAATCATAATTTAGGAGCTAAAAACGACATTACAATTTTTTTTTTGTATTTTAGCTAGAAGAACTACACCTCTTTTGGAATACATTAAAAATAGAAAATTAGAAAAGCAGGTAGGTCTGGCCTTTAATCTGATAAATATCCTCCCTGTTCTGCCATTTCCTTTCAGACAGTTAATACACACATTTTTACGTCTTTAGAGAATTCGAGAAGAGAAGCGAGAAGAACGAAGGAGGAGGGAATTAGAAAAGAAACGTCTGCGAGAAGAAGAGAAAAGAAAAAGAAGAGAAGAAGAAAGATGTAAGAGAAAAGAGGCAGACAAACAAAAGAAAATTGTTGAGAAAGAAATAAGGATCAAGGTAATTTTGAGGAAACATTTCATTTCTTTTTGCTAAAAATAGTTTGGCAAAACTAATTATTCCCTTTGAGTATTTTAGCTCTTCATAGTTTTCAAAACATTTTCAAAAATCTTCTCTTTTTATTGTAGTTCCTTTTTCTTTATTCTAAAAAATTCATTTTCAGCCTGTGTTCCTCAAAGCCCTGGTTGTTCTTCAGACATGCCTTGTGGACATCAGGAGGAATAGGGGATGGGAGGAGGGTTAAAGGAAGGCCAGCTGGGCTGCATGTGAAGTGGGAAACACTCCTCCCTGGTAGTCCTACATTTAAATTTTCCTTTAAGTGCGTAGATTTTCCTCTTTTTTCTGTAATGCAATTCTATTGAGATATATTCACATGCTAGGTAATCATCCAAAGTGTACAATCAGTGGTTCACAGTATCATCATATAGTTGTGCATTCATCAGCACAATTTTTGAACATTTTCATTACTCTCCCCAAAAACAATAAAAATAAGAATAAAAATAAAAAAAGAACACTCAAAGCATCCCATACCCCTTATTGCCTCCCCACCCCCTATTATTTATTTATTTTTTGTCTTTGTTTTCTTACTCATCTGTCCATATACTAGATAAAGGGAGTGTCATTCACAAGGTTTTCACAATTACACAGTCACACCATGTTGTAGTTTGCTAATGCTGCCGGAATGCAAAACACTAGAAATGTATTGGCTTTTATAAAAGGGGGTTTATTTGGTTACACAGTTACAGTCTTAAGGCCATAAAGTGTCCAAGGTAAGTCATCAACAAAAGGGTACCTTCACTGAAGGATGGCCATTGGTGTCTGGAAAACCTCTGTTAGCTGGGAAGGCATGTGGCTGGTGTTGGCTCCACATTCTGGTTTCAAAATGGCTTTCTCCCAGGACATTCCTCTCTAGGCTTCAGTTAATCTCCAAAATGTCACTCTCAGTTGCTCTTGGGGCATTTATCCTTTCTTAGCTTCTCTGAAGCAAAAGTCTACTTTCAAAGGCCATCTCCAAAATGTCTCTTTAAACTGCAGTTCCTCTCAGCTCCTGTGCATTCTTCAAAGTGTCCCTCTTGGCTGTAGCAAGCTTGCTCCTTCTGTCTGAGCTTATATAGTGCTCCAGTAATTTAATTCAGACCCACCCTGAATGGGTGGGGTAACATCTTCATGGAAATTATCCAGCCAAAGGTATTGTCCACAGTTGACTGAATCACGTCTCCATGGAAACACCCAAAGGATTCCAAAATCTAATCAACACTAATATGTCTGCCCACACAAGATTGCATCAAAGTAATGGCATTTTGGGGTACATAATACATTCAAACTTTCAAACTAGCACACACCATGAAAGTTATATAGTTATACAGTCATCTTCAGGAATCAAAGCTACTGGATTACACTTCAACAGTTTCAGGTATTTCCTTCTAGCTATTCCAATACACTAAAAACTACAAATGATATCTATATTATGCATAAGAATAACATCGAGAAAGACCTCTTGACTCTATTTGAAATCTGTCAGCCACTGAAACTCTATTTCATTTCATTTCTCTTCCCCCTTTTGGTCCAAGGAGGCTTTCGCAATCCCACAATGCCAGGGCCAGGCTTATCCCCAGGAGTCATGTCCCACACTGCCAGGGATGCTTACATCCCTGGGAGTCTTGTCCCACGTACAGGGGGAGGGCAGTGAGTTTACCTGCAAAGTTGAATTAGAGAGAGAGGCCACATCTGAGCAACGAAAGAGGTTCTCTGGGGGTGACTCTTAGGCATAATTATAAGTAGGCTTAGGTTTTCCTTTGCAGTAATAAGTTTCCTAAGGGCAAGCCCCAAGATCAAGGGCTTGGCCTATTTAATTGGTAGTCCCCAAGGCTTGTGAAAATATCAGTAATTCCCCAGGTGGGGAGGTTTAATATTTCCACATTTTCCCCCAGTTCCTTAAAGGAGATGTGCAAATATTTTTTTCATTCTCTGCCCAAATTACTTTGGAATATATCAGGGCGTCACACCAAGATCTCTCTTCCTATTCAAAGTTAATTATGGTGTTCAAATAAAATGACCATACAAGTTAAATTAGATAGTGTGCTACAGAACATATAAATTTTGCACCAAATAAACATCTCTTCCTTTGGATTCACACATAAGTTGAAGTTTTAAAACACTGTCAAGATCGTCCTTTACTGTTTACCTGATTTGCCTTAGTCCTAGTCTGATCTCTTTTTCTGCTTTTGTAACAGTTGTTGTATGGGATAATACTGATTTTCATAACTGCACCACTCTAGCTCTGAGTGTCAGGTGTCACACAGATGCCTGAAGTTCCAGGGAACGACCAGGTTATATACAAAGAGCCCAACATCTCAGAATTTAGAAATAACTGTAACAACTCAGGAATAGATGTGTCTGCTGTAGGAGCTTACAATCCAGGAATCTTTACCATAAGCCTTCCACTGATAACCTACACTCTCGAATTCAGTTCTCAGAGTTTGCACATTATGTTTAGCCCATATTTGTGGAGGTGTTACAATATTAGTCTTTTCAATTCTGGCTTATTTCACTCGACATACTGTCCTCAATGTTTATTCATCTGATTGCATGCCTCACAACTTCATTCCTTTTTGCAGCCACTCAATATTCCATTGTATGTATACATCATAGTTTTCCCCTCCATTCATCAGTCGATGTACCCTTAGGCCACCTCCATTCATTATAAATTGTGAGTACTGTCGCCATAAACACTAGTGTACAAATGTCCATTCATGTCCCTGCTTTCAGTTCTTCCAAGTATATACCTAATAATGGGGTTGCAAGATCATGTGGCAACCCTATACTTGCCCTCCTGTGGATCCGGCATACTGCCCTCCAGATGGGCTGCACCATTCTACATCCCATCCAACAGTGAATAGGAACATTCCTCTCCACATTTTCTCCAGCACTTGTATCTTTCTGTTTATTTTTTTAAACAGTTTTATTCAAACACCATACAATCCATCCTAAGTAAACAGTCAGTGGTTCCTGGTATAATCACATAGTAATGCATTCACCACCACAATCTATATGAGGACATTTCCATTTCTTCTGCAAAGAAAGAATAAGAAGAAAAAAAGAAGAATAAAAAATGAAAAAATAAAAAGGAGAAACAACAATAACACCAAGAATCCCATACCTCTCCCTTATATCCCACTCTTATTGACTTTTACTGACATTTAGTTTATGTATATTACCTTTGTTACATTTCATGAAAGTATATTTCAGTGTTACTGTTAACGATAGACTCTAGTTTGCACTAATTATATTTTTCCATATACCATCCCATTTTGAACACCTTGGAATGTTGACATTCATTTGTTCTCCTTCATGTAAAAACATTCTTATATTTGTACTGGAAGTTCTAGCCATAGCAATTAGGTAAGAAAAAGAAATAACAAGTATCCAAATTTGAAGGGATGAATTAAAATTTTCCTATTTGCATATGACATGAGCCTATATATATAGAAATTCCTGAAAAATCCACTACAAAGCTACTAGAGATAATAAATGAACTCAGCAAAGTGGCAGGGTACAAGATCAACATGCAAAAATCAGTAGTGTTTCCAAACACTAGGAATGAACAATCCAAAGAGGAAATCAAGAGAAAAATTCCGTTTACTATAGCAATGAAAAGAATCAAATATCTGGGAATAAATTTAACCAAGGATGTAAAGGACTTGTATGTGGAAAGTACAAAACATTGCTGTGAGAATTCAAAGAAGACCTAAATAAATAGAAGGACGTTCTGTGTTTATGGTTTGGGAGACTAAGTATCATTAAGATGTCAATTCTACCTAAAGCAATTTACAGATTTAAATCAATCCCAATCAAAATTCTAACAGATTTCTTTACAAAAATGGAAAAGCCAATCATCAAATTTATATGGAGGAGTAAGGGGCCTCAGAAAGCCAAAGTCATCTTGAAAAGGAGAACAAAGACGGAGGCCTCATCCTTCCCTATTTTAAAATTTACTACAAAGGTACAGTGATTAAATCAGCATGGTACTGGCACAGCAACAGACGGATAGACTAATGGAATCAAATTGAGAGTTCAGAACTAAACCCTCATATCTATGGCCAACTGATTTTTGACATGGGGGCCAAGTCTAATCAGTTGGAAAGTATAGTCTCTTGAACAGATGGTGCTGGGAAAATTGAATGTCTCTGCAAAATAACGAAGGTGGACCTCTACATTCCACCATATACAAATATTAACTCAAAATTTATCAAAGACCTAAATGTAATAACCAAAACTATAAAACTTCTAGGAGAAACCACAGGGAAGCATATTCAGGATCTTGCGTTAGGCAATAGATTCTTGGACTTCACACCAAAAGCACAATTGAGAAAAGAAAATATAGTAAGTGAGACTTAATCAAAATTAGAAACTTTTGCACATCAAAGGACTTTATCATGAAAGTAAAAAGACTGTCTACACAATGGGAGAAAGTATTTGGAAACCACATATCTGCTAAGGGTTTAATATCTATAATATACAAGAAAAAGACACATAACCCAATTAAAAATGGGCAAAAGACTTGAGTAGACATTTCTCCAGAAAAGATACACAAATGACCAAAAAGCATATGAGCAGGTGCTCAACCTCATTAGCCATTAGGGAATTGCATCACAAAACCGCAATGAGATACCATTACATGCCCACTAGAGTGGCTAGTATAAAACAACAACAACAGAAAATAACTGGTGGTGTAGAGGGTATGGAGAAGTAGGAACACTCATTCATTGTTGGTGGGGATGTAAAGTGTTGTACCTTTTATGGAAGACAGTTTGGTTAAGTAGAGAATTACCGTATGACCTGGAAATCCCACGTCTTGGTATATATCCCCAAAATTTGAAAACAGGGACTCAAACAGATACTTGCACACCAGTGTTCATCGAGACATTATTCACAATTGTCAAAAGATGGAAGGAACCCAAATGCCCATCAACAGATGAATAAACAAATGTGGTGTATACATACAATGGAATCTTTTTCAGCTGTAGAATGGAATGCAGTTCTGATACATGCAATAACATGAATGAACCTTGAAGACATCATGTTGAGTGAAATATTCCAGACACGAAAGAACAAATATTGTATGATTTCACTGTTATGAAATAATCAGAATAAGCAAACTCATAGAGTCAGGAAAAAGATACAGGTTGCCAGGGGCTGAGGTGGGAGCTAGGAATGGAGAATGAATGCTTATTTGGTATAGAGTTTCTGTTTGGGATGATGGGTAAATTTTGTTAACGAAGGGTAGTGATGGTGTACATCGCGAATGTAATTGACAGTGCTGAATTATATATTTGAAAGTGGTTAAAAGGGAAAAATTTTGGATGCATATATGTTACTAGAATAAAAGTAAAAAATCATAGGACTGTGCAACACAAACAGTGAACCCTCATGTAATGTGTCGGCTAAAGTTAATTGTAGAATTACAGTAATATTGTTTTACCAGTTATTAACAAAGGTACCACACTAATTCAAAATGTTAATAATAGGGAAACTGAGTATGAGGGGAATATAGGGGTACCTTACATTTTCTGCATGATTTTTCTGTAAACCTACAGCTTCTCTAATTTAAAAAAGTTAGGAAAAATATATACAAGTTCAGGATCTTTCATTTAGAATAAATATTTCAAAACCTTTAGCACATCAAGAAAAAGGAATGGTCATGTTCAAATCTGGTAAAGTGAAATTTTGGCAGCAAATTCGACCCCGATGACTGTGAGTAATCCGTGGCTTCTGTGTCTGATATTATGTCGAATAAACAGGCCTAAAATACATATTAAATTTAGTCATCTGACCCCAAGTGTGGCCTTTAATAAGTAGCTGTGCTGAATTTGGGGGACTTCTGACTTATGAATCATTTGGAGAATTTAAATTAAAAAAACACCACACAACTGGAAAATAAAATCTGTGGAGAACTGCCAAAACAGTTTATATTAATAGCCTAAAGATAGGCAGAGAGATGTCATTATAGCTATTTTTAACAAGAAAGAGAAATATGATATAAAGAGAGCAACCCAGCTGTTTTTTTTTTTTTCTTTGTAATTTGGAAGCTAAAAGTAAGCAATGAACTTAGTTGAACTTAGTTGAAATAGGAAATTGGATTACCAAAATTACACATAAAATTCTTGAATATATAAATTATGGGCTAAAGAGTATGTTATCTAAAGAAGTGTGATCTTCATGAGGCTCTTTTAAAAGAGTTGACTGTGTATGTGTTTGTGTGGGTGTGTGTGTCTGTAAATGTATCGAAGGTACATAGGATAAGCAAAGAAGTCTGGAAGGGCCCACAGTAGAATATTAGCAGCCCTTGGCTCTCAGGAGTGTGTCCACAAGGCTCTAAAGACCTGGTGCCTACTTCAGCTTTTTCTCATATCATGTTCCCCTGGCTCATTCTCCAGATACTCTGGCCAGCTTTCTTCTTCCTTAAATATACTGGGCTGCTTTCACCTCATGACCTTGGTGCCAGTTTCCCTCCACAGGGAACTTTTCCCCCCAGACTTATTTATGGGTGGCTCCTTCTCTTCCTTCTGGGCTCAGTTCACATGTTGTCTCCTCAGAGAGGCCACCCCTGACCCTCTAGCATAAAACATTTCTCCTCTTCCCCTCACCCCAGATCTCTCTGTCCCTTTTTTCTGCTTTATTATGTGTTCATAGCATTTAAAATTGCCTGAAATGATCTTGGATCATTGTGCACATTCAGTTTTGTAACATTCTTTTATTCACTAACGTGAACGTCTTTCCATCATCTTGACTGTTATACATCATTTTTCATTACTACAAAGTATATCATTGACTGAATATTCCAGTATTTATTTAACCAAAAACTGCTCATTGCATCTTTAGCTGACATTTTTGGCTGTTCAAACATTTGGGCTCCATATTGGTTTGGGTTTTTCATTATTTATTAAACAGTGTCTTATAATATGCTCTTGAAGCCCTTTTTACTAACAATATAATTTCTCAGCTTCTTAAGAAACCAGAAAAGGGAGAGGAAACAACTACAGAGAACCGAAAGAAAGAGGCGAGGAAATTGATATTGGAGATGGAAAATGGGAAATATTCCCTTGCTCTACAGGCATAAAACCCAAGCCCTTAGAAATCTCACTGAAGGAGCTCAAGGAAAAGTGAGTCATGGTTTTGTTTTTATGGCCACATTGAATATTAAAAGGTAGTTAGCAAGTCAGATTCACATATCCTTTGTCAATATGAGTACTTAGATTTTATATTATCCTTGGAATTCAAGGATTTTACCACTATTTCCTTATACATTTCCGTTTTGGTTTCTTATCACTCAGGCCAGGACCTTAGTAAACCCATTCTGTCTTCAGGCTCCATGTTGCCTTCAAATCCTTAACTATTGTCTCTCCTTACCTCTTTCTTTTTCTTCTTAAGGCTGTCCTTTTGGAATCGTGTGATTGCATGTTAGTTCTTCAGAATCTGTCTTCCCAGTCTCGTTTCTTTCATGATTTTTATCCTTTTTTACTTTTCCTCTTTTTTGAGATACCTTGCCCATTTGATCTTCCAGACCTCCATCAGTTTATCTACAGAATTTTAAATTTGAGAACCCAGTCTTTCAGGGCTGGAAAGTCTTTTTTGATGCAGAAATAGAATTAAGTGCTGTAATTCTTCGGTTCAGGTTGTCATCCTTCTCCTCCAGCTGTTGTCTTTGACCAACACCTACTGGTCCTGGCTGTTCTGCTTGTCCTGCCTTCTCTCCCAGCTGACTGTCCTTAGGCACATTGTCTGTCCCTTTGCTTGGTCATGACATCCAGCTCCTATGGAGATAGCTCCAGCAGGGCTTATCTGTGGAAGGGAAAGCCTCGGCAGTCTCCTCCCTGCGGGCCAGAGGCCAGCCAGCTCCATGTCGGGAGGGAGCCCCTCTCAGCTCTCTGGTCCTCAGAGTATGGTCACCTCCCCTACATGCAGGCTGGGGCTGCCGTTTGTCGAGGGTTTGTAGTCTCCCCAAGACCCTCAGTATTGTCATCCTCACTCCAGGGCTCCTGCCCACTCCCAGTTTCTGGAATCCCAAGAACTTCCTGGTCGCAGAGCTGCTCTGCTCAGAAGAGATGGTTGGAAGTGGAATTTTATACAGAGATTAGGTGGCAAAGTCATGTAATTAGGCTGCCATTTTTTCTCTTTTTTTGAAGTTTTGGTTTAATGGTTTGTTTAAAAAATTAATTTATACATGATTATATAAAATCCATTATTTTTTAGCACCATTGTTTATGGTGTGGATGTTTGTATTATTACATTGTTTGTTCCGATACTGCCTGTTTTTATGTTTCTGACATGAATACGTAGTTGGCTTATAGATCGTGTGTTGAGTCCCCCAGTCTTGCCACTTCTGATATATGGATGAGCCACAGATGGTGTGTGAGACCTTTTGCCTGTGGCAAAAGAGAGAAAATACTTAGAACCAAAAGAGCTAAGCCCTTATTTATTTGTTACTAATTTAATATTTTTCTATATTTATAAATCTAATTACCTGGCATTATTAAATTTCAGTTATTTTTAGCTATGTTTGGAGCAGAAACTAAGCTGTCAATGTGACTAGCTCTCTGCCACGTTGAATGTGCTTATAGGCTCCATCATATGCTAGATGTATGCTATTGGGAAAGTTACTCGACCACTTTGGGTCTATTTTCCTTTATCTGTAAAAGAAGAGGAGGTGGATTATGTTTACTTTGGAGGGTTCTTGAGAATTAGAAAAATATGTATATAAAGTACTTACCTTAATTCCTATTATATTTCTGTCACTCAAGTATAACAGTAAATATATATATATATATATTTTACTATTTATCTTTTTAGCAGTTTTTTTTTTTTTTTTTTTTTAATTGAATGCTTTGTGTCCATTGCTGTGCAAACTCTGGCAATACAATGAAGAACAAGACATGTTTTCCCTGCCTTTTGGAAACTCCTAGAAAGGAAGACAAGTAATCAACAAAGCAATTTACATAAGCCTTACTAATAATTTGTATTGAATCGCCGGTCACAAAATGTCAGTGATAAAGAACAAAGGGTTATGGAGAGAAGATTTCAAGAAAAGAACCTGAAATACAAAGATATCACTTGGATGATGGTAGAAAGCAAAGAGTTCACTAAGTTTTTAGAAGGAATGAAGATGAGCTGAAATGGGGGGAAGGATTCACCCCACACAGAGGGAAGAAAGGGCACCAGAACTGCAGCTTCATTGTGGAGGCAGTAGAGAAACTGGGTAAAGAGGAGAAATGTGAGGACATGGCATCCAAAAAAGGAGCACATGAGAAATAAGGCTCTTTTATTTGTTTAGGATAATCTTTCATTCATTAGTCTATATGAAGAGTGTTGTCTATACTTCCCAGTCTTATAATAGCTTTTTCCAAAACAATGATTCTTTTATTAAACCCAAAAAAATCTATATAGGTATCTTGAGGTATAGGATAACACACTCTGATAACATGAGGTTCTGAACCTTAGAGCATTATCTTAGAGAGCATAATGTTTTGAGGGCATCAGTATTTAATTGAGCAGTTATTTTTGTTCACTTAGTGGACACCCAGCCCTGAAAGTCAAATCCTAAAATGAAACCAGCTGTCATATTTTCTCAGTGAATCTAAATTATTTTTCACCAGGAAAAACAATTATTTAGTGTAAAACCAGCACGTTATACCATTTACTTGAGATTAAATAATGGCAAGATTATGAAATTTACCCCTAAGACAGTAGGGAAATATTAATGACATTTCTGTGAAGCTTTCTTTTACATTTGTAACAACATACTGATTATTAATGAATGATCAAATGATTCATGAACATCCCTAAGTTATACCTGCACAGACAGTGAGGAACACGGGATTATGCTATCCACTGCCCAGTGAATTTCCTCAGTGCTCTAGTGGACCAGAGTATGCTGGAGGACATCCCCTGAGCACAGTAGCGAGCTCATGACAAGTACTGTCCATGGGCTGTGGAACATGAACACTTAGAACATTGATTGGAGATAAGTGTCAAGAATACCTGTGAGAATACTTGTCTAACTGTTATTTACACCTGAAAGTGATGGCCAGGAATGACTCCAAAGCAAAATTCAAAGATAATCCTAATTTGTAATTTTAGTTCAGGAAGCAAAAATAATTAGATTGAGTTCCATCTCCTTTTATTTACTTTTCTAGGAGACATAGGACCTAGGACAGAAGGAAGGAGAACAAAAAAGGAAATGGAGTATACCCAGATCAGATAATCAGCCCCCAAAGAATTGAGTTGGTTAGGTAATGAATGGCTACGTAATTCTAAAGTCAAAACCAATAAAAATATATTACAGATCTGTTACACAGCTGGGATTTACAAAAATATTTTCTTACTGTCTAGGAAAAAATATACTTTGACAAGATCCAAACAGGTCTTTTCAATCATCATAAATTCTCATTTTCTCTCATCTCCACATCTTTCCCTTCATGTCTTGTTCTCACTTCAGAATTAAATAACTAACGTAAAATGTTAGCCAGTCCCAATCAATGAACAGCTTTTCTTTCAGAAGTTTGAAGTCAATTTTTATTCAGATGACCTTTCCCCAGAGAAGCTTTATAAATGGTATTTAAGTTAACAAATCAGTCTCCATTGATCTCCCCATCTAGCACCAGGCTCTCTGCCAGGTGCTTCAGCTGTCACGCACAGCAGGTGGGTCTCGTGGGGGAGGGGAGGTACCTGTCATCCATTTCCTAGAGTTGAGGGAACTGAGGGTCTAGTTCATAACCACCTGCCTTCTTTGTCCACTCTCTAACCCTTAGCAATGACCAGTCTAGTATCCATATCTTCGCTTGCATCATTTCAAGAATGCTATGTAATGGAAACTTACAGAACATGATCTTTTTTTTTGTTGTTTAAACAAAAGAAATTTATTTTCTTATCATTTTGTAGGCTAGGAATTCCAAAGTCAAGGTGTTGGCAGAGCCATGCTTCTGAAATCTAAGGATTCTGGTTGTGGCTTGCCAGCAATTGGAGGCATGACTCAGTGTCTGCCTCTGTCACATGGCCATCTTCTTTGTCTCCTACTGACTGTGTTCAAATGTTCTCTCCTTAATAAGAATACCAGTCATGTTGGATTAGGACCCACCTTAATCTAGATCAGCTTCATCTTAACTAATAGTGTCTTCAAAGATCCTATTTACACATAAGCTCACATTCACAGGACTGGGGATTTGGACCTGGCCATGTCTTTTGGGGAGGATGGGGGGACAGAGTTCAAGCCATAACACACTCCCAAACTCAATGGCTTAAAACAAGAAGCATTTATTCCCACAGATCCATGGGTAGGCTCTGCACAGCTGGGCTCATCCAAGTGTCTGCAGCTGGCTGGGAACTGGCCAGTCTAGGTTGGGCTTGCTGGGGGTGGCCCTCATCCTCTGCCTGAAACCAGCAGGTAAGAACATGACCTTTTAAGATTGGCCTTTCTCACTCAGCCTAATTCTCTTGAGATCCACCCAAGTTGTTGCATGCATCAGTGGTGTTGATTTTTAAATGGTTCCAGGAAAGGCAAGGCTGCCAGAGAAGAGGAATCTTGTCTTCACCTTTGACTCATCACTTCTATATTAATCCAGAGATTTCAGTAGTTACCTTAACTTCAGGGTACATAAAGTACTGCCATATGTGTTTTTGATGGGGGATTTGTTCATATGAATGCTTGTTTTTCAGCTGTCCTTTTAGTAGGAGTAGTTATTTTAGCTGTAGAGTAGGGAATGATTTGGGTATTTGCAGAACTTTAGGTGTGGGAACTCCATCCAAGTGTGTCTTCTCTCAATTAAATCTAATAATCATGTAGTGGTCATCAGAGTGCTTTGTATGTAACAGCTCCTTTCTTAGGAGGTTTCAGTAGTAAGTGCAAGGTAGGTTATAATGACTTCTAGAATCATATTTTGGACTTAATATATAATCACAAATGTTACTTGGAAAGTAGAACCATGCATATTGGGCTCTGGCTAAAGAGCAGCTGGTGGAGAGTCCTCTGCAGCATGTGGAACCTGCATCCCTGCCTTGCACAGAGGGACTCAGAGTCCTCAGGGACCTGCTGAGCTCCTTCCCACTCTTCTCATTGGCTGAGTTTATATGTAAGGAGACGAAAATTAAGCTAAACCTCTTTTCCTGCACTTGCACCCCAAACAAAAGCAATTCTAGCCACGTGTGGTGACCTGCTGGGGAGCCTGCACACACACACACACACAGTCACACTGTGCAGGAGTGGGTTAAGGTCAGTTGAAGAGAATCCCAAAGACAGTAGGTAGGACCTGGCCACCTATGTTACACAGGTTCTTGCAGCCCACATTTGGGCTATAAAAGGTGGCTATCGAAGGGATGCTGGGTCTGCCTTTCTGCCTACACCCCAACGGAAAGAAAAGTACATTTAGGCAGGAAGCTTCCTTACTGGCTCTAAACTTCCACTGAACTGATGCTAGAGGGCAGAAGACTTTTTCTTCCTCCCTCGGTTCTCTCCTTCAGTGCTAGTGTCCACAATAAAGCTAACTGGCTTCTCCAAGAGAGAAAGAATTTTTCCTGTTATGACTGATCCTAATCTTCAGAATTACTCTGTGCTTCCCTGGCAATTGCTGTCCTCCTGCCCTGAAGTAGTTGCATTTCACTGCACTTTATCTGGTCAACCTCTTTATTCCTCTGCTTCCAGGAATTTAGTAAGAGGATAGGGTTCGTATTTTCTATAAAGAGAACAATTCACAGTCCCACAGTGTTAGATGGTAGACCGGAACAATCCACATGGAAATTGTTAATTACTAAGGTTAACAACTGTTTTAGTTCATAGATCTCAAAAGCCATCTCGCTGAGAGGTCATGTCCAGTTTGTTTCAGACCTCATGGTCGCCTTGTATGGTGGAACTTGAGGGACTCTGATGTGCTTGAGTATTTGAGTTTTAATCTCTCAAAGTGGCTGGGGGTGGGGTGCGGGGTGGGGGAGGGGGAGTTTCCACCTAGTCCTTGAGCACCACAATTGTACCATTTCCACAGAGTAGTCTTGATATAAGCAATAACATTTTCCCAGATACCCAGTTTTTCTTCCTTTCAAGTTATTTTAAATATTAACTGCCCACCATTTCATAGATTTTTGTTTTTTGGCCTCAAAAAGCCTGGTTTTTACATAAGGCTCTGAAACGGGCTGATTTTTAGCTGTAAGGTTGATCTTCATTAGAAAGTTACTATCATCAGGCCCTAGAAATGCAAAGTGATGTAACACCAAACCCACAAATTGATCCCTCCTGAAATGCCAGTTTAAGAGACTGTTTCCCTGGGAGTCTAACCTTGCCCTTCTCCCCCACCAGGATCGGCCAGCCGTGCAGATATACCAGCCCGGAGTCCGCGTCAGAGCACGTGGGGGTTCCTCAAGCCAAACCTGGGAGAGTGGTGGAAAACCCTCCGAGGGGAGCTGGGAGGGGAGGAAGTCTGAGGCCGAAACTTCACTGGGAGCCGCTTCTGAGAAGAGCGAAGAGGTAGAGTAAACCCACGTCCAACCTAAGTTGGTGAACGTATGAACTTGCCATTCAGTTTTCCAGAGATGAGAAAGGGCATTCCTGAAATCTGTAAATTACCCTGGAATATAATGTGTCCAATAAATGAACCCTTACAGGGAAACGAAATACAGAGGGGTGGCCTACAGACGTCTAGAAACCACTCCTAAGAAACAAGTATCTTTTTTCAATTCAGCAGATTTTTCGTTGATTTTCCCATTTCCAGTATAAACTAATATTTATCATTTAACCAAACAGAGGAAATGATCTTCTTCAGAAAGTAGGAAAGTATGACCAAAACAGGGAAGAGAGTTGGTACTCTATCAGTGTGAATTCTGAAGCACTTTCAGTATGTTGTAGAATAACTTGCACATTTTACACATTTGGAAGCATGTGAGCTGTAGGACTCTGTGTCTTATAGTGCTTCTTGTTAATTTTCTATGAGCCAGTCAGGGAAGTGAGTGATTCTCATTTCATTGTAACCTTTGTGGTTCAGCCACTTCTGCGCCTTCTGTTATAAACATTTCCCAAGTTTTGTTATATTTTAGAGTAGACCCTCTAACAGGAACCCTAACACTATAGAAGATCCAACAGCTTAAATTATTGCCATTTTAACAATGTGGTCACTGACTTTCTGAAAAAGTTTCACAGTCTTTGATCAGTGTGTTCACATTGTGTACCCATTATGGTGTAAGAATTTGCTTAAGATAGCATAAATGTCATCATTTGGAGGCATGGACAACCTAGATATGGCATCAAGAGTCTTTCTTTTTGCAGTTTGAGACAGCTTTCTTTTTAAATAATTTAATGTATCTATCTGAAACTACACATTCTAAGTGTTTCTCCTTTTAGAGACATTTTTAAATGTTACTGCATTTTTGACACTGTGCTTTGAACCTTTTATTAAATAAAACCTATTGTTGCTATGGATTCTAAGTCCAGTTATGGTACTTCTCCTACATTAAATTTTACATTATCAAATATTGCTTTTTAAAATGTGGTTTTAGTTATCTAAGTATTTTGCTGATTATATCCATTCCATGTTATTTATTAATTATCAAATGTTTCCATTTATCAAAACCTAAGACTTAGCCCTTTATCATTAAAAACAATTTTTGATTGTTGGACATATGGTCAGTGCCAGAGAGGTGGCAAAGCTATGCTCTTGGCTCCTGAGTTGTAAGAATTTGAGTTGGGAGAGGGAACGTCTTGCTATGAATTGAATGAGGACCGTGTGACCCAAGCTGAACCAACTTGGTCTACCAAAGGATACTCAGACAACCCTTTTCTGTAAAGGGCTGTTTTAGTTTTCTAACTGCTACAAAAATGCCATACAATGGTTTGGCTTAAACAACAGGAGTATATTAGCTTTTGAGGCTAAAGTCCAAAACCGAGACGTCAGAAAGGCAGTACTTTCTCCCAGAAGACCGTGGTGTTCTGGGGATGGCTGACTGTGATCCTTGGTCCTTGACTTTTCTGTTGCATGGCAGTGGACATGGTGGCATCATCTTTCTCTTCTGTTTTCTATCGACTCCCAGCTCTGGCTGTTCCCTGTTGTCACTTCTCTCTTGTCCTTCACTCTGCCTCTAAAGGACTCAATCCAGACTGAAGCCCAGCCTGACTCAGTGGGCCACACATTAACTGAAGAAACATCTTGAAGAGTTCTTACTCATAAAGGGTGCACCCCCACAGGATCAGAAGTTGGGACCAGAACATACCTTTTGTGGGAGGCATGATTCAGTCCCCAACAAGGGCCATATGGTTGCAACTGCTAAGCTCTGCCTTTGTAGCATGACAGCAGCTATTGACAATAGATAAATGAAAGGATATGACTGTGTTCCAACAAAACTTAATTTACAAAAACAGAGTGGTGATCCATTTTGGCTTTGATCTGGAGACTTGCAGACTCAAGAGTCAGGGAAGTGCATACCCGTTTCTAACATCTGCCATCCTTTGATTCTATTAGTTTGTTGGCTTCTTTGTATTTAGTGCCTCATGCTCCCTGGAGGTTTTTTTGTTCTCATTTTCAAAAATGGTGGTTTAAAACAGTGGTTCTCAAACATTTAGTCCACAGGATTTTTTTACATTCTTAATTGGCAACCCCAAAGAGTTTTTGTTTATTTTTGGGTTATATCTATTGATATTTGCTTTATTTGAAATTAAAGCAAATGTTTAAAATACAATAACATACAAACACATGTTCTATTTAGTTGTCAGAGTGATAACTTCATCACATATCATGTAGCCTCTAGAAAACTCCACCGTACATTCATGAGAAAATACGAAAGGCGAATAATTTCTTAGCATTAATATAAAAGTAGTTTTGACCTCAAGGACTCCCTGAAAAAGTCCAGGACCTCTCCCCAGAGATTCCCAGAAGACACAATGAGAACCACTGGTTTAAAACAACAATACATTTTTATGGTGGTTTACGTTCTTATAAAATAATTCCATATACAACTTCCGTATACAATACTCAGTTTAGGCTTACTCATTTTTAAGACTAATTGAACAGCACACACATCCTCTCCTTTTGATAAATGTGGAAACAGGTTTAGAGATGTCTAGCAACTTCTGGCTAAGATCAAAAGCTGTTCACATACTTACAAAATTTTTCTTACCAACTACAAAAAAAACTTTTGAGTTAATCATATGTTTACAAAACAGTAAAAAAAAAAATGTGAAGGAAAGAATTTCCTTAACATGGGAATTATCCCATGGGAAGTAAAGTGCATCATTTTGAGGCAGGATTAAAGTTGTCAGTATGACTAAGAGGCTGTTTGGGGGTTGGACTCAGTATTTTAGATGTTTAGTAATTCTTTTGCAAAAGTTTCCTCTGATGTTGTGTATTGTTTCTCATCCAAAATGAGTCTTTGGTTTTATTCAACTATTTAGTAGTTTTAATAATTATATTCTAAATATGCATATGGCAAGGGGGAGAAGTTGAGGTAACTAGCAGTGTTTTGATTGCTGAGAGCCTTGTGAGTAGATGATAAACATCAACTGACTGGAGTAGTTTTTCAAAGCTGATATGAAATAGGCACCTTGAAAAATATTTACTGTCTTTGGAAGAAGTTTTCTTTTAATAAAGTACATTTTGAGCAATCTTCTCCCATTTCCTTTATTTCATGGCAATAAAACACTCATGCAATATGAAGTAACTCATGGGAAAGTTGGTTCAATTTTTAAATTTTAGCAAAGCTCAGTAAGTGTTTTTTCCTACCATTCTTCATAGTAACAAGGACATACCCAACATCTGGGGAAGGAGAACTGTCTTCCCCACAGAATGGTGACACACGGCCATTCCTTCCTGGTCTCTCCAGTTACCACTAAGGTGAAAGCATAAGTTGTTTTCCAGGAGCTCACTGATTATTTAGTAACCACATTCCTTCTGAAGTGAATGAATTGTGCACATTTAGGGGACCCAAGACAGAAGAGCATTAATTTCTTCACGTCACACTGTGAGAAAGGATTTTTTATTTTCATCTCTATCATTTTAGTGTTCTGTCTTAACTCTGGTGAAAAAAAAGATGGTCTTTATCTCATTCTTTAGGATATAAACATCTGTACTTTAAGGAGATTTGCTTTCTATTCTATTCTTTGTCTTTAAAATTAAGGTCACATCTTCAAAATCAGAGATTAAAATGGAGAATTAAGTAGACATTTGATCTGTGTTAATAGCCAATTAATAGCCAAAAAAAGAAAAATGAGAGAAATAAAGCTTATTTTGTGAATAATATTCCAGAGTCAAGAGGTTCTTTATAAAAAACATAAATTATTCTACTTATACCCATCAGATAATTATTTCACCCCTGTCTCAGATGTAAGCAAGACTAATGGTAATAATTTAAATGAAAATTCAATTTAATTTTTTATTTTGTTGCTCTAATTAAGTTTAGAAAAATGCAGTCTGTCTTCTCTGCACTGGCTTCTGATGGGCTGCATTTTGGTGGAAAGCCAGCAGCTTCTTGTAAATTGTTATCCCTATTTTCTTTGCATCAAAAGCATGTTTATCTTGCAAAGTTCTAAATTTCTCCCAGAATTCTTCACTGCTGCACATCTAAAAGAAAAATCATTGCATAAGTAACCTTGTATCACAAAAGGGATAAATCAAAGATACCTTGGTCAATTTCAACACCAGGTCTAACCCATAGAAGGAATGCTATTTTTAAATGTTAAGAACACTTTTAGTAGAATAATTTTACATTGCTATCATGGTAGAAAAGTTAAAGTACTGTATCAATAGCAGTATGTCTACAGAGAATTATCCTTGTTACATATTTCATGAAGCAGTTGTTTTCTATATAACAACAATGACCATACTTTTCTGAACCGCAAAAATGGACTAATTGATTTGATAGATGATTCTTGTGCCACTTTGAGATGTGAGGGCTGACGTAGGAGATGCTGTTTGGACACCAAACTGCTGGCCTTTCTAGGATAGTTTAGTGGATTATGGAAACCATAAAAGAGCATATTTAAGGTCAGGCCTGTCCCAGGTAATCTGAAGGCTGAGAGTGAACAAAATGTTAAGAAGGAACCTAATGTTAGCAAGCGGAGACCTGAAGCAATAACTCCTTCTTTCTCCTAAGTTGTCAACCTCCTTCTCTCCATTTGATCATTTCTCTGAAAATGTGATTTGGTAGCTCCTGTGTTATAAAAAAAACCTCTCAGGCAAAATGGCCAAATATATAAAAACACAAGATGGGAATATCCTTAAACCCAGCATTTGAACTCCTAATACAGCCTCCTTTAGATAGACCTGCACAAATACAAAACAGTAAGGACACTGGACTTTCATTACAGCCATATTTGTAATAGAGGAAAAATGGAAACAATTCAAATGTTTATCAGTGGAGAATAGTTAAGTTATAGTCCCATAATATGGAATACTAACAGTAAAATGTCCACAATATATTTTAAAGGTAAAACTATAGAATATGCTTTATAAAAAAGAAGGAAAAAACATCCACCAAAATACGTAACTAACAGTATCTAGCTAGTCAGAAATTCTAGTCATAAAATTATGTTATTGTTAAGATACATATTGGCTTAAATGTAATTTTTCTTATTTAAAAACCAGTAAGTAGCAATGATAAGGTATTGTCTCTTTTTATTCACTCCTGCACTCATTCAACATATTTATTGAGTTCCATCTGTGTGCCAGGCACTGTGCAACTTAGTTCCTGCCTTCATGGCGTTATCATCTAGCAGGCAGGCTAGATAGATAAACCCAACGTCTCACATAAAAATATCCAGAAAAGCTGTTACAGAAGGGCCCGGGTAACAAAGGAAGGCCGCTGTGAGGAAATGACATGTAAACCCACTAGGTTTTAGCCAGGTAAAGACTGATAGTGTCCTCTGCAGAGGCATAGCCTGTGACTGTTCTGAGGTGGAGAGAGAATGGAGTGTCCCTGGATGTGAATGGCTAGTGTGACCAGAGTGCAGTTTGAGGGGGACAGTCTGCGAGATGAGGCTGGAGACTCAGGTGGGGTCGGATCACATGGGGCTTTTAGACTGAATTTTTTCTTGATAGCAATAGGAACATTGGCTGATGCCTCTGACCATGTGGAAAAAGACTGGAGAAGGGCAGGACTGGATCCAGCAGAAGAGTAAAAGGTGATTGCAATGGTCCTGGAGAGTAATGATGGTGACAGTGGAAGTCTTTGTGCTCATTTGTCACATGAGCATCTGAAAAAATGGAGATGCTGTTTTCTTAGATGAGTAAGAATGATGTAGATTTTCTGCAGAGGAGGTAGCTGGCAGTGACATGGGGTGGATCAAGAATTCAGAATTGGACATGTTAACTTTAGATGCCTGTGAGATAGCCAAGTAATGATGGCTGAGTATACAGGTGAGGATTTGGATCCAGAAGTCAAAAGATAAATCAGTGTTGTGACCATACTTTGGGAGATGTTGGCCCATGGATGGTATTTAGAACCATGTGAATGTATAAAATCACCTAGGGAAAGAGGGTAGGGTGAGATTTAGGAATTTTGATGTTGTGTGGTTTTGCTGACATTGAGGGGAGGGAGAGGTAAGATGTGTTAGGTGCTACTAAGAGGTCAAATAGGAAGAAGGAGACGTATGGATATGAAAACCACTGAGAGTATGTGGGTGGGTGGGGTGGGTGGAGGAGTGAATGGAGGAGGTGAGTGAGCCAGAGGTAGTGCGAAAAGCAGTGCTTTCAAGAAGCGTGACTGAGAAGTAGAAGGGGCAATAACTAGGGGATCTGTGGGGTTAAGGAGGTTTTAAAATATATGTTTAGTAATGTCATCAAGATGGCAATGTAAACAGTTACTGAAACTTCTCTCCAGAGATTCAATGAAAAAAAGGACAATTCTGATTTCTTTGAAACTCTGGAAAAGGATATAGACTGGAGAATGACCCTGCAAGTGCTGAACTGAAGAAAGCAAAGAAATATCAGGTAGGAATCTTCCATCCTGGACCAGCTGGTCCTCTCCCCTCCCCCTCACTTGGTCTCAGTATGGGAAAGGCACAGAATCGGCAGAGGGACCCCTCCTACCAGGGACACAACATATAATTTCTCACAGCAGTGAGACATACCCCCGCTGTCTGAAGACCTGGGGGACAGGGGAGGACATGTCAAGGCCCAGGTCAGTGAGGTGCAAAGAGACTGAGAAAACGAGCTCTATTCCCATAATCTAATCTCTGTAGTTAGCCACTGCAAGCTCTTAATAATTGATGCACATCTGGACATTTTCTAAGCATATGCAAATATTCTACAAGTATCTCTAAACTTCTTAAAGATTTCCAGCCCTGGGTCTGAAAGTCCTTCCCCCACCCTTGAGGGAAGCAGCAGCGGGCAGCTGTTTCATTGCCTGGGGGACAGATGGAGTACTGGGTCAGCTGGGGGAGTCCTCTGCTACAGGTGGTGCCCCACATTGAGCCAGATTTTGGCTGGCAAAGTGATGGTATAGGAATCCTGCAGTTTCAGCTCATCTGTGTAGATGCAGCCTGTGCTTGGAAGCAAAGCAGCTTCTGAAGATGATTAAGTTACTGAACAGTGCCGTCTGCTGGATAGTCCAGAAAGTGCAAGGGAATTGAAACACTTTTAAAAAGATGCTTCAGACCCTTTCTTAGGACCACAGGGGCCGGTCTACATGCCCTATACAGAAACCTGGCCTTGTTTTGGCTGAGAAATATGGAAGACTTAACTGTTAAAGCAGGGCTCTAAAACAAACCCAAGTCTTGCTGGCCAGTGGAAAACAGAGCACCACTGGAAGCCAGCAGATTTGTATTACCACACACAGTGAACTTGCTGGGGTGCCCAGTGCCTATCTCCCATCCCTGTGGCAGGCGTGTGGGAGCCTGATTTTGGGGAGAAGACTGGGGGACAGAGCCAATCTGACAACTGGCCAGTGAAAGAAGCAAAGAAAAGATAAACTATCAAAGACAACCAACAAGAAAACCCTGGGCAAAAGAGAGAAAACAACCTCCAGAATAAACCAATCAAGAAAATAAGATGCCTAGACAGAAAAAAAATCACAAGCCACACCAGGAAACACGAAGATATGGCCCAGTCAAAGGAGCAAACTAACTCCTCATCTGAGATTCAGGAGTTGAAACAACTAATTATAGATGGTCAAACAAATCTAAATCAAACCAATAAGTTGAAAGAAAATGTGAGAAAAGAGATGGGTGACCATAAGGAAGAATTCATAAGCTTGAAAAAACAAATGGCAGAACTTACGGGAATGAAAGTTACAGTAGAAGAGAGAAAAAATACAATGGAGACATATAACAGCAGACTTGGAGAGGCAGAAGAAAGGAACTAGAGGACAGGACATCTGAAATCCTACACACAAAAGAACAGATTGGAAAAAGAATGGAAAAATGTGAGCAGGGTCTCAGGGAACTGAATGACAACATGATATGCATGAATATACATGTTACAGGTGTCCCAGAAAGAGAAGAGAAGGGAAAATGGACAGAAAGAATGAGAGAGGAAATAATCAATGAAAATTTCCCAACTCTTATGAAAGATATAGAATTACACATCCAAGAAGCACAGTGTACCCCAAACAGAATTGATCCAAATAGACCTACTCGAAGACACTAATCAGAATGTCAAATGTCAAAGACAGAGAGAATTCTGAAAGCAGAAAGAAAAAGCAATCCATCACATACAAGGGAAGCTCATTAAGACTAAGTGCAGATCTCTCAGCAAAAACCATGGAGGCGAGAAGGCAGTGGTATGATATATTCAAGATACTGAAAGAAAAAACTGCCAACCAAGAATCCTATATCCGGCAAAAGTGTCCTTCAAAAATGAGGGAGAGTTTAAATATTTACAGATAAACAGACACTGAGAAAGAGTGTGAACAGACTTCTTCTACAAGAAATAATAAAGGGAGTGCTGCAGACAGATAGGAAAAGACAGGAGAGAGCGATTTGGAGAAGAGTGTAGAAATGAAGATATCAGGAGATAAAAAGAGGGTAGAGATCAGGCATTTGATGCTGAAGGAGCATAGAATATTCAAGAGGATTAATTGTATAGATCCAGAAATGGATAGCACAATACTGTGTGATGGTAGCACAATATTATAAGTACACTGAACAAAGATGATTATTGGTACAGTTGAAAGAGGAAGGTTAGGGATATGTATGACACCAGAAGGAAAGATAGCATACTGGGACTGTATAACTTAGTGAAACCTAGAGTGGTCAATGATTGTGATTAAATGTACAAATATAAGAATGTTTTCACATGTGGGAGAACAAATGAATGTCAACTTTGCAAGGTGTTGAAAATGGATGATGTGCTGGTTTGAATGTATTACGTCCCCCAAAATGCCATGTTCTTTTATGCAATCTTGTGTAGACAGATTTCTTAGCGTTGATTAGGTTGGAATATTTGGATTAAGTTGATTCCATGGAGGTGTGGCCCCACCCATTCAGCGTGGGCCTTAATTAAATCACTGGAGTCCTTTAAAAATGCTGGCACAGACCCAAATGCTAGCTGGCTTAGCTCAGAGATGCTTGGAGTTGTGGACCCCTGACATTGGCTGCAGCTTAGAGAGACATTTTGAAGACAGCCATTGAAAGCTGACACTGACATTTTGGAAAATGCCATTTTGAAATGCAACCTGGGAGCAAGCAGACACCAGCCATGTGCCTCCCCAGCTAACAGAGGTTTTCTGGATGCCAATGGCCTTTCTCCAGTGAAGGTGCCCTATTTTTGATGCCTTACCTTGGATGCTTTATGGCCTTAAGACTGTAACTTTGTAACCAAATAAACCACCTTTATAAAAGCCAATTCATTTCTGGTGTTTTGCAAAACAGAAGCATTAGCAAACCAGAACAGATGGTATTGGGGAAAAAAATACAATCAATGCAAACTAGGGTCTATAGTTAACAGTAACATTGTAATATGCTTCCATTAATTGTAATGAAGGCAATATACCAAAGCTAAATGTCTATAAGAGAGGGATATAAGGGAGGATTATGGGATTCTTGGTGTTGGTGTTGTTATCTGACCTTTCTATTGTATTTTATTTTATTTTGTTTGGTTGTCATTTTTTTTCTTTCTCTTTTTTTCATTTTTTTTCCCTCCTCTTCCTCTTTCTTTAAGAAAGAAATGGAAATGTCCTTATATAGATTGTAGTGGTGAATGCATAACTGTGATTATACTGGGAACATTTGATTGTTTACTTAGGATGAAATGTATGGTGTGTGAATAAAACTGTTTAATATATATATATTTAAAAACATGTAAAAAAAGAAGAGTAAAAGCTCTATTCCCACAATCTAATCTCCGTAGTTAGCCACTGCAAGCTGTTAATAATTGATGCACATCCAGAGATTTTCTAAGCATACGCTAATATTCTACAAGTATCTCTAAACTTTTTAAAGATTTAAAGCATATTCTATATGTTTAACTTTATAATATATTTAGTTATTTACTTTTCACAGTTTCTAATTTTGAAACAATGATTATGTACAAAAAAATAGATAAACATTGTACTGTTTTCCAATGGATTCAAAATTCAGGTATTACCATATATAGACAAATGCCTGAAATATGTCTAAATTGATGAATTTGAAAACTTAATTCTTTCCCCAGGGATCTTTGTTAATCTGCCAGCATTCTTGTTGAAGGGCACTAGAGAAGACCTGTATGCAGGAATTCCTATGTAATTTCTTTTTTTATTTTTTATTGGTATTTGTTCAAGTTCAAGTATGACTAGAAACTATATTAGTATGATTTTTCGCATTCTCTTTAATAGTTGGCATTCTTTGACATCCTTTTTACGGTGAAAGGCAGCATAAGTGATTGATTCTTGCTATATCTTTGCCTGTGACCCTCACTGAGTTTGTTCTGACAAATGACCACTTTCATATTTTTACCCTGAGTAAAAATAACTGCATCATTCTCTCCACTCATGCTACTACTACATCTTGAGAGGTGTTCTGGTTTGCTAAGGCTGCCAGAATGCAAAGTACCAGAAATGGATTGGCTTTTACAATGGGAGTTTTATTAGTTCACAGATTTACAGTTCTAATCCAAACAAAGGCATCAAAAAGAGGATCTTTTCACTGAAGAAAGGCCAATGGTATCCTGAACACCTCTGTCAGCCTGTCAGCTGGGAAGACACGTGGCTGGCATCTGCTGGTCCTTTGTTCTTGGGTTATATTGCTTTCAGCTTCTTATTCCTGTGGACTTCTCTTTAAGCATCTGTGGGTTCTCACTTAGCTTCTCTGGGGCAAACTCTGGGCTTTATCTCTTAGCTTAGCATCTCCAGATGTCTTTCTGTCTGCATCTCCATGCATCTGGGACTGTGTTGGCTCTGAGCTCTCTCTCTCTCTCCCTGAGCCTCTTAAGGACTCCAGTAAACTAATTAAGACCCCCCTTGAATGGGCAAGGTCACATATCCATGGAAATAATCTAATGAAAAGGTCCCACACAATATGTCCCCACAAGATTGCATTAAAGAACATGGCTTTTTATGGGGTACATAACAGATTCAAACCAGCACAAGAAGTAAATTAACCAGTCTTTAGATCATCAGTAGAATTTTTTATTATTGCCCAAACCCAATATTTATCATTATATGAAGTTCATTTTCTAAATTAATTTATAAATCATTCCCTTTCCCTTTGAAATTCTGTATAATTATCAGCAAAAAAAATATTTTAAGACCTTACCTTTTGAAATTTTTTACAGGTTTTTGACAGTTGCCCAATATCATTCAAATCCAGAAAAGAGAAGATCTGTATGATTATGTTGTCAGGCAGGCGAACTAACAAATCAAATTTTCCACGACACAGATTCAAAGAATAACCCAGCACTTCTTTACCAAATACCTTCTGCATTTGCCCTAAATATCAGAGTGAGAATGAAAGAGACTGGGTTAAGACTTGCAAACTCACCTACACCCACTCTCAAATATATATATATATATATATATATATATATATATATATATACATATATATATATATATATATATATATATACATATATATATATATATATATATATATATTCAATTTTAAAAGCACATATACCCTGTGCTTTTTCACAATGGATATACGTATCTTTAAAAGAAAGTGATAGTCCCATTGAAGAGAATGATCATTAAGAAATCCTAGATTGCTTAAATGAAATAGCAGCATCTCACATTTATGAAGTTCTTTACATTTTGCCTGACAATAGCTCTTTGAAGAGATGGTTATTGTTATCATTTTATATTCATTCATTCATTCAATGCCTCTATGTGTCGGGTACTTTTCCAGACACTGAGCATACAGTAGTGAGCGAAACAGACCAATTCTCTGCCACCACAGAGCTCACATTCTTCCTTGTGCCTAAAGGACACGGAAACCCCCACCATGCCTTGTGTCTAGTCATAAGTCAATCCATTTACACTTATGATGTCTATATTTTGTACCACATGCTAATGCTAGATGCTTGGATTCAAACCATAAACTTTACTGATCATCCACTCTCGGTTTAGCAGAGAAATATGTCCAGGTGAATGAAAAATTATAATTCTCAGAGATCAGTGCTGAAATAAAGGTATAAAGAGGAAAGAAGAACATTTTTTATTTTGTTGATTGCCTTCTCCCCAAATATACTTATCTGTTTGGGAGGAATTGCCTTTTTTTTTTTTAAATTTCCTTAGGAAGCAGGTCCACCTCCCACATGGAAAAGGAAGGGTATTAGATCCTCCTGCACCCCTGGCAACAAAGCTCAACCAACCAGAAGTTCCTGCCCATGACTTTGAATCTTGAGTGAGTGATGAGAGGGTTCTTTCATGGCAGCAATTTCCTGGGTGGTGACAGTAGCATACAGTGGTGGTGGTGTCCAACCATGTGCAACAGTGACGATACCCACCATGGAATAGTGTGTCTTCCCGCATCCTATCCTCCCTGTGTTTGTTCTGAGCATCATTCTCCAGGCCTCTGTTGATTCTTTGAGCTGCTTGATATCCTTCCAATAATTTCCCTGTACTGATTAAGTCAGATAGGATTGGCCTCTGTAACTTAAAATCAAGACCTTCAAAGTAAAATTGGAAACGGGGGGTGGGGATGGTTAGAGGCAAAAGTAACTCAAGAAAAATTAGGGAAATAAATTACACCTGCCATAGCTGAGTCAAGTCTAGTTAATATCCAGGAATGAGAATCTGGAGCCCAAACCCCCCATGGTGGAAAATGCCTAATTTCCTGTGGTCACCTGGCATAAATAGTCCATTATGGTTAAGGTTTGGGGAAACTACATTGTCACTGCCATAGAAAGTATGAAAGGCAAAGGGAATTCAAGATTGTAGGGTAGAGTAGCAAATTCTAACAGCACTGAACTTAAAGAATGACAATGACAAAGTTTCTGAATTCTTAAAACATAATATAAGACTTGTAACTTTCTATTCAGTTGCTCACATAATTTATTTTTGTTTCTCAGTTGCTTATTTGGAAAAGACTAGACTTTTTAGTAATTTTAAAATAAAAATTAAAATACCACAATACTTAGGTGGTCAGGATGAACAAGAAGATCAAGGTGACACTTTTTAGATGTAGAACCAAAGCTTGAAACGAGGAAACCATTACCGTATGACCCAACCAATCCCCTTAGGTATTTACCAAAAAGAAATGAAAGCATAAGTCCACAGAAAAACCTATACACGAATGTTCACTGCAGCCTTATTAACAAGAGCAAAACACTGCAAACAGCCTAAATGCCCATCAACAGATAAATGGATAAGCAAACCCTGGTACATCCATCCAAAGGAAAACCACCCAGCAGTAAAAAGGAACAAACCACTGAAACATGCAACAATATGGATAAATCTCAAAATAATCATACTAACTGAAAACAATCTAAAAAGAGTACATATTGCATGATTCCACTTATATAAAATTCTACAAAATGCAAACTGACCTACAGTGACAGAAAGCAGATCAGTAGTTGACTGGGGAAAGAGTGAAGAAGGGAAGGAGGGATTAAAAGGCATGCAGACATTTGCAGGGATGATGAAAACGTTCATTATTTTAATTGTGGTGATGGTTTCACAGGTGTGTACATACCTCAAAACTAATCAAATTTCATGCTTTAGATGTGCAATTTATTGTTTCTTTAAGAGAGAGAGAGAGCAGGTAAATGGTTCTCCCCGCCACTAATATTCTTGGATACAACTGGAATACGTAGATGCCAAAATTCACCATCAGTGCTAAAACACCCACGTTTCCTTTACAATATCTCTTACATGTGTCCCTTTCTATTCTCACAGCCAACCTCACACCTCCCGTCACCCATCGCCGTCAAAGGAGAATCTATGTAGGCACACACGCTTGCTCCCACCTCACATATTGAAACAAATCCCAGACCTCCAGATCATTCCTTCTGTAAATGTTTTAGTAGTAATCATTCAGTTTTTCATTCACCCTTTTTCATTTGTATCCCTGTGTGATTTGTTCAGCTTCATGTTTCCCAAATATCCTAGCTATAACTACAAGGCTGAATACCTGAGAAAAGCTTACAAGTCAGCACAGATCTCCATCTACCCAAAGAGTCAAAATATTACTTTGACCCAAAGAGTCAACGTATTGGAATGATTTATGAACATCTCTTCCATTTGCTGAGTAATTCCAGTGCATCCTCCATAGACAGTCCAGGATCTCAGGATTGGTTCAAATGCCATCTCTTTTGCTGCCTTTAATCCTTACAGTTAAAGAGGCCCAACTCCAGATTTCTTTTTTAAACTTTAAATCCAGTTCTTTGGTCCATATATTGCCTTTCAGGGGGTTTCCTGGGAAACCTGAGAGCCCTAGATAAAGGAGCAGCCCAGCACAAGAGGAGGACAGTCAAACGGCTTCCCGGGGTGCCTGCTCCTTGCATGGGAGCCAGCGGTGCAATGAATGCGGGGGTGGCGACATGGGCTGTGGTGCCCTATGGTGCTGTCATGGCCAAGAGCTATGACAGAGTGGGCACAGGTAGCCATGACCTCTGCCCAGGGGCTGCTCAGAGCTGTGCGCCCTCCACGGGCTCAGGCCACCTTGGGATCTAAAATAATTTACATCTTATAGTCACAGAGTGGGAATAGCCACTAAATGTTCATGTGAAATTGGTTCAATAATCCAGAAAGAATAGGACTCTATGTATCAGGATGAAGAGAATTAAGAGACTTAAAAGAGTACACCAAACTCACAAATACCCACCCTCCACTGATCCCTCTTTATCCACCAAAGCAACCTCTCCCCCCTTACCATTCCCTCCCAGAGGAAGCCAGTTTTCTTATGTACCTCCCACCACAGCACTGTTTCCAGACCTGAAGTAGAGATAGGTCTTAGCAGATCAGAGAACCAATGACTATGACAGAACTATAGCAGGGAGGAGTAAGCTTTCACACCAAAAAAAAAAAAAAGTACTACTTTTCTAATTCATGTCAGCAAAAATTAAAGGATTAAATGTAGGAATGGATTCTGATGGTATGAGTTTAAGAGGAAATGAAATTACATTAGATTGGGCTGAATTTATGTATATGGATGCACTTTAAAATTCTGGATTCAATGTTTTGCATTAAATATCTGAGAATATACTCAATAGTGAAACACTGAAAGCTTTCTCCCTAAGATGTGGAACAAGACAAGAATGCCTGCCTTCACCAGTGCTATTCAATATTATTTTGCAAGCTCTAGCCAGAGCAATTAGGCAAGAAAAAGTAATAAAATGTATCCAAATCGTAAGGAAGAACTAAAAATATCCTGAGTCACAGATGACATGATACAGAGAAAATCCCAAAGAATCCACAAGAAAGCTAGTAAAGCTAATAAATGAATTCAGCAAAGTGTTGGCGTGCAAGATGAAAACCCCCAAATTAGTAATGTTTCTCTACACCAGCAATGAAAAATCCAAAAAGGAAATCAAGAAAAGAATTCCAATTACAAAAGCATCTAAAAGAATAAAATATCTAGGAATAAATTTAACCAAGGACATAAAAGACCTTGTACACTAAAAATCATAAAACATTGCTAAAAGTAATTAAAGAAGACCTAAATAAATGGAAAGACAATCCTGTGTTCATGGACTGGAAGATTTCATATTGTTAAGATGTCATTACCACCCAAAGTGATTTACAGAGTCAGCACAATCTCTATCAAAATTCCAGCAATCTTTTTTTGCAGAAATGGAAAAGCCAATCATCAAATGCATATGAATTGGCAAGAGACCCCAAATAACCAAAACAATCTTGAAAAACAAGAACAAAGTTGGAAGATGCATACTCCCCAATTTCAAAACACACATCAAAGATACAGTTATTAAAACAATGCAGTACTGGCATAAGAGTACACATATTGACAAATGGAATAGAATTGAGAGCTCAGAAATAGATGCACATATCTATGGCCAATTGATTTTTTTAATGTAATTTTGTTGAAATATATTCACATACCATACAATCATCCAAAGTGTACAATTGCTCACAGTATCATCATAAAGTAGTACATTCATCACCACAATTTTTGAACATTTTCATTAAACAAAAAAGAAAAAGGAAAAATGAGAATAAAAATTAAAAAAAGAACACCCAAAACATCCCATACCCCTCCTCCCACTATTATTCATCTACTGTTTTTCCCCATTTTTCTACTCATCTGTCCATATACTGGATAAAGGAAGTGTGAGCCATATATACTCATCTTCAAGAATCAAGAATACTGGATTGCAGTTCAACAGTTTTAGATATTTCCTTCTAGCTAGTCTAATAAACTAAAATATAAAAAGGGATATCTATATAATGCATAAGAGTAACTTCCAGAATGACCTCTTGACTCCATTTGAAATCTCTCAGCCACTGAAACTTTATTTTGTTTTATTTCTCTTTCCCCTTTTGGTCCAGAAGGCTTTCTCAATCCTACAATGCTGCGTCCAGGCTCATCCCTGGGAGTCATGTCCCACATTGCCAGGGAGAGCTATACCCCTGGGAGTCAAGTCCCATGTAAGGGGGAAGGCAGCAATCCACATGCCATGTTGGCTTAGAGAGAGAGGCCATATCTGAGCAACAAAGGAGGTTCTCTGGGGGTGACTCTCAGGCACAATTATAAGTAGGCTTAGCCTCTGCTTTGCAGTAACAAACTTAATGAAGGGTAAGCCCCATGATTGAGGGCTCAGTATGGCCAACTGATTTTTTTTTTTTAACATTTTATTTTGGAATAAATTCAAAGTTATAAAAACAGTTGCAAAAACCATACAAACCCCATACACAGAACTCCAGCATTCCCTGACCCCCCCGATACCCCCCGATCCACAAACTTTAACATGTTGTCCCACCGCTATTTCTTTCCCTCCCTCCCTCCCTCTCTCCCTATCTATCATCCGTCATCTATTGCTCTGTCTTCTGTACATATGAGAGCTAGCTGCACACATCCTTGAACATACACTATAATTCTCATATACAATTCCCATGAACAAGAACATTCTTTTATGCAATCCCATTAAGCGCAGCTAAGAAGTACAAGAGATTCAACAATGATAACAAAGCTTACATTCTATATTTTCTTTTCCTTATGTCTCAACTATGTCCTTTTGAGCCTCCTGTCCTCCATCGTCCTATCCTATCCAGGGTCATCCTTGGCATTCAATTGTTGTCTATTTAGACTGTTTTGTTTTGTTTTTTTCTCAACTGTGGAAACATATATACAGCCTAAATCTTCCCATTCCACCCCCTCCCTAGCATTCCATTAGTGGGATTAATCGCATTTAGAATGTTGTAATGCTATCACCCTCCCACCCTCCATTGCTAGAAATTTCCCTTCACCTCAAGCAGCAACCCTACACTCATTTCTTAACTCCCCATTGCCCCTCCCCCATTTCTCTTTGATACCAGCTTAACTTCTATAGGACACATAAACTATGTTCCTATACTCCTCCATTCTCCCTTTATATAGTTCTTGTCAAAAATTACATATTTTACGTTGAGTTGAACACCACTGATTTGTCCTTAGAGTTTGTGTATTTTATATCATGTTGGAAGTAAATACTGGAGTTACAATTCAAAAAATTATTAACTTCTATTTGTATTCCAATGTGGTTGGAGCATGTGCTTTGAATATATTCAATTTTCTTTTTTCTTCTTAAATTTATTGAGGCTTATTTTATGTCCCAGCCTATGGTCCCTTCTGGAGAAAGATCCGTGATCCCTAGAGAAAAATTAGTGTCCTGGTGATTTGGGATGTAAGGTGCTATATATGTCTGTTAAAATTCTCTATATCTCTTTCTACTTTCTTTGTTTCTCTGTTGGTAGGGCTCTCTTTAGTATCTGGAGTAGGGCAGGTCTTTTATTGGCAAACTCTCTCAGCATTTGTTTGTGAAAAATTTAAGCTCTCCCTCAAATTTGAAGGAGAGTTTTGCTGGATAAAGTATTCTTGGTTGGAAATTTTTCTCTCTCAGAATTTTAAATATGTCATGCCACTGCCATCTCGCCTCCATGGTGGCCGCTGAGTAGTCACTACTTAGTCTTATGTTGTTTCCTTTGTATGTGGTGAATTGCTTTTCTCTTGCTGCTTTCAGAACTTGCTCCTTCTCTTCAGTGTTTGAGAGTCTGATCAGAATATGTCTCAGAGTAGGTTTATTTGGATTTATTCTATTTGGAGTTCACTGGGCATTTATGCTTTGTGTAGAAGGTTGGGGAAGTTTTCCCCAACAATTTCTTTGAATACGCTTTCTAGACCTTTACCCTTCTCTTCCCCTTCTGGGACACCAATGAGTCTTAAGTTTGGACGTTTTATTTTATCTATCGTATCCCTGAGATCCATTTCGATTTTTTCAATTTTTTCCTCCATTCTTTCTTTTGTTCTTTCATTTTCTGTTCTGTGGACTTCTAGGACTTTGAATCTTCATTCAGCTTCCTCTAATCTTGTATTGTGAATATCCAGAATCTTTTTAATTTGGCCAACAGTTTCCTTTATTTCCATAAGATCTTCTATTTTTTTATATACTCTTGCAATGTCTTCTTTCTGCTCTTCTAGGGTCTTCTTTATGTCACTTATATACTGGGCCACGGTCTTCTTCATGTCCTTTAAATCCTTTCCCATGTTTTCATTCCTTGATTGCAGTTCTTTGATTAATTGGGCCAAGTACTGTGTGTCTTCTGATATTTTGGTATGGGTGTTTGAACTTGGGTTCTCCATATCTTCTGGTTTTATCATATGCATTGAGATTTTCTGTTGTTTATGGCCTCTTGGCATTTGCTTTGCTTGATAGGGTTCTTTCAAGTTGTAAAAAAAAAAAAATGCCAATCTAATTTTTCAGAAACACAAGTTGGTGGCATACACTTTCTCTAACTAACCAGCAGGTGGCGTCTGTGTCACCTATACCCCTCAAGTCAGTTCTCCCCAACCTTGTCCCTGCGGTGTGTGGGGAAATGATTCTTGTGGGATTCAGTTGGTGAACTCAGTTTGGGTGTGTTGCTGGAGCCGTCTGCCCTGAATGTGTGGCGTGTGTCCAGGTGGCCAGGAAGGAAGGACAGCTTTAATATTCAAATCCCCCAGGTTCCCAGAGATTCAAGGCCGCCGCAAGAGTCTAAGCCTTCATTTCGGATCCGTCCCAGACCCTCTCTCTCGCTGACCGACAAACCACCGGACTTGGCACAGCGTCCCTGGGTTTTCTGAGCAGGCCCTCTTTCTCAGCTGTGATCTTCCAGGACCTCTGCTGAGGGAAGGCTGTGCTACATCACAACTGTGTGCCATCCCTCAAGGGAAGCCCCGGGCCGCCGTGCCGTGCAGGAGCACTCTCAGCCCGATGCAAAAATGGTTGAACGGGGCATCTCAGCTCCCCCTCTCTTCACACAGTTCCTCCTTCCCAGCTCCGGGGCAACTGGCGCAGCTCTGGGCTGTGGGCACAGCCCCGGGCAGGAGTTTATCCAGCCCTCTGGGGATCCAACTACAAGCCGCGAGGCTTCTCCCTCCCTCCGGCTCTCCCCTGCACTCCCCTGGTCCCGACGGTATCTGCTGCGAGCTATCCTCCACGGCCAACACCGAGAGGCCAGCTCAGCTCGCTCCTGTCGTGTTTTGCTGCACGGTTTCCACCATCGCAAATGCAGCCGCTCCTGGGTTTTTCCTTTTTTTTTTCCTCTTTAAAAGAACCAGTCTGTCTCCAACTGCCAACCCCTGGCTTCCCCACACCACAGCGTAGCTGCGGGTCTTCCAGCCGGCCTACTCACTCATTTCAGAATGCAGACTCCTGGTTTCACCAAGTATACAGCCCCTATGGTACTAGGAGACCTCATCGAACTGGTGCATCGCTGAAACTGGTACTCTGGGTCACCTTCTGGTTTTTATCTAGTATTTTTCACAGAGATGTTCTTTTGTCCTGTCTCACCTAGCCACCATCTTAGGTTCTTCGGTCAATTGATTTTTTTTTTTTTTAATTGTCCAGCAAGCTTTATTGGACACACTGAGCGGGGCGGGGTCTCGCTGGCCGGCCCACTCTGCCACCTGCTGTCACTTCTGGCTAGGTGGCTCGCGTTGCCTCCCCTTCCATGTTTTTCTCCTCAGGCACAGCAAGCAGTGTGGGCAGAGGATGGAGAGCTTATTTTTGATCTCGATGATGTTCAGCTGCTCCACGCTGGAGGTCACCCTGAACTCGGGGGCGTTCTGCCTGTACAGACCATCCTGAGCGTCCTCCAGTTCGGGGCTCTCAATCTTGTCCATGAGGTCACTGGAGTTCCACTTGGTGATGTCCTTGGGGAACATTTCCTCCGTGTCAGACAAGTCCTCGTGGGCGTCGAAGAACTCATCATCGGAGCTCTCGTCCAAGTCCCTGGCGATGCTCTGCATCCGCCACTCCGAGATGCTGTGGCGGGAAGGACTGGCTCCTCGCCTGGATGACCGCGAGGACTTGGAGGACGTGGACCACTGCTTCCTCAGGCCCCGCCCCACCAGGGGCACCCCGTTGCTGCTGCTGGGCTCGGGGCTCCCTGGAGGCCTGGTCCTGGGCAGCGTCCTCCGGGGTGCTCTCCACGGCCTCGCCGTCCTCGTTGAACTGGGCCATTTTGCGGGAGAGCATGAGCTGCGCCTCCTTCTCCAGCTCCTGGATGTTCTCCACGCTCAGGCCGTACCACTCGTCCTGCCAGCACCAGGCCTGCCAGTGGGCCCGCACCATCACCCTCCGCAGGCCAGTATCATGGATGAACCTCTCAATCTTGTACTGCATGCCCCAGTAGCGGAACTCCGCCTTGCAGAGCTTGTAGGCGCACATGACGGGGAAGACGTCCTTCTTGTACTCCTCGATCCAGTTGTCAGACAGGGGTCCCCGCTTGGTCTTGGTCGAATAGAACAGCCTGGGGTCCTCTTCTGTCTTGTACTCGTTGTGGGGGACGGGGTCCTTGACGATGTCGATGAAGTCTATTGTCAGCTGGTTCTTTTCCACGGGAGTCAGGCTGAACACGTCAGGGTTTTCACCAGCATCCGTTTTATAGAAGGTTTCAATGCCGATGGAGAATTTCTCCACGAAAGGGCAAGTGAACCTGGTGCGGGTGTAGGGGTAGGCTTTCCAGGACTCCTCCACCACGTGCAGCTCCGCTTTGGGCAGGATGGAGCGGAACCAGCCGGGGATGTGCATGCCCACATGGTACACCTTGTGCGTGTACTGCCCAGAGCCGCCCGGGCCTTCCGTGTAGGGCCAGTTCTCCAGGATCTCCATGCCACTGCCCTCGCTGTGCATCTCGTTGTGGCTCTTCTTCTGGATCATGTAGAGCTGGGCGATGCAGTACTCCTCCACTGTCATCGGCAGGGGGATCCGGTATTCCTTTATGATCATCTTGGAGTCCAGGCCTTCCTGCTGATGGGAACTGCAAGCTGGCGACTTCTAGGCAAGATTCCTTAACTGACCATGACAGAATTCACTGAGGACCCCTTTCGGGAAGAAAGCGGGAGAGCCAGGAAGAGGGGCCCAAGCAGGGCTGTGCGCCGCAGGCGCTGGTCCGGGCTCAGCCTGCGCGGACCCCGGCTCTCCGGAGGTCTGCGGTGCACCCCATGCCGCTAGCTCCGGGGCCGCCCCTGGCCCGCGCCCCTCCCAGGGATCCGAGGCCGGGGCCGCCGTCGCCGCCGAGCGCGAGGTCCAGGCGGAAGGCTCGGTCAATTGATTTTTTTTTTTTTTATTAAATTCAGTTTTATTGAAATACATTCACACACCATACAATCATCCATGATATACAATCCACTGTCCACAGTATGATAACATAGTTATGTGTTCATCACCACAATCTATCTCTGAACATTTTCCTTACATCAGAAAGAACGGTCAATTGATTTTTGACAAAGATGCCAAGCCCACTCAATGGGGAATAGTCAGTTTAACAACTGGTGCTGGGAAAACTGGATATCCACATGCAAAAGAATGAAATTGAATCCCTACCTCACACCATATACAAAAATTAACTTAAAATGGACCAACTTACATATAAGAGCTAAAACCACAAAACTCTTAAAAGATAGTATAGAGGAAAATCTTCATGCCCTTAGATTCAGCAATGGCTACTTAGATATGGCACAAAAAGCATGAGCACCAAAAGAAAAAATAGATAAATTGGATTTTATCAAAACAAATGCTTTTGTGCATCAAAGGATGTTATCAAGAAAGTAAAATAGACTATCTATAAGATGGGAGAAAATAGTTGCAAATTGTAGATCTGATAAGGTTTTAAAATTCAGAATATACAAAGAACTCCTGCAATTCCACAACAAAAAGACAACCCAATTAAAAAATGGACAGTGGATTTAAATAAACATTTTTTCAAAGATGATATACAAATAGCTAATAAGCACATGAAGAGATGATCAACATCATTAACCACTAGGGAAACACAAAACCACAGTGAGATACTACATCATATCTACTAGGATGGCTATCTTTTTAAATGTAATTGGTCATTTTTTTAAAGATGATGTGCCAGTTTGGATGTATTATGTCCCCCAAAATGCCATGTTCTTTGATACAGTCTTGTGGGGACTGATACAGATGTATTAGTGTTGATTAGATTGGAATTATTTGATTGAGTGTTTCCATGGAGATGTGACTCAATCAGCTGTGAGTGAAATGCTTGATTGAATAATTTCCATAGAGGTGTTACCCTGCTCATTTGCGGTAGGTGTTACTTGGATCACTGGAGTCATATAAAGTTGTTCACGGACAGAAGGAACTCAGAGCAGCTAAGAGTGACATTTTGGAGATCAACCAAGAATGACATTTTAAAGAGGAGCTGCACCTAAAAGAGGACAAAACGCCTCAAGAGCAACAATTAGGAGAACGCCATTTTGAAATGCAACCTGGGAGCAAGCGAACGCCAGCCATGGCCTTCTGAGCTAACAGAGGTTTTCCGGATGCCATTGGCCATTCTGTGAAAGTACTCTATGGTTGACACCTTAGCTTGGACACGTTTATGGCCTTAAGACTATAACTTTGTAACCAAATAAACCCCCTTTATAAAAGCCACAGCAAACTGGAACAGATGGCTATTATTAAAAATCAGAAGATAACAAATATTGGAGAGTATGCAGAGAAATTGGAAACACGTGTATTATTGGTATATGAGTCCACTTTTATGAAATATCTGGAATAAGCAAATTTTTAGAGACACAAAGTTGATTAGAAGTTACTTGGGGCTGGGGTGAGGAAAAATGGGGATTTGCTTAATGATACAGAATTTCTGTTCGGGGTGATGGAAAAGTATGGTAATGGTTGAAGGTTATCAAACACTACATTGTGAATGTAATTAATGCCACTAAATGGTACATATAAAGTGGTTAGTTTTATGTTATATATCTGCTACCACAATTTTTTTTAAACACAGCACGATGAGGGAAATAAAAACTGGCCTGGGGTCAAATATGGGTTCCAACTTGTTTTAGTTTCCTAAGCTGCTCAAGCAAATGCCAATGCAATGCGTTCGTTTAAACAATGGGAATTTATTAGCTAAAAGAAAGTCCAAATCAAGTCATCATCAAGGCGATGCTTTCTTCCTGAAGACTGATGTTCTGGGGCTGGCTACCAGAGATTCTTTGTCCTTGGCTTCTCTGTCACATGGCAATGCACATGACAGCCTTTCCTGGCCTCTCCCTTCTCTGGGTTCTGTTGATGATCAGTTCTTGCTTCCTATAGCTTTCTCTCTATCTGTCTGAATGTCATTCTGCTTATAAAGCACTCCAGGAATAGGATTAAGACCCGTCCTGGGTCACACGTTAACTGAAGTAACTTCATCAAAAGGGTCCTACTTACATTGTGTTCATACCCACAGGAATGGATTAAGTTTAAGAACATGCTTTTCTGGGGTACCTACAGGTCCAAACCACCACACAACTCTTATTCTACCTCTCACCAATTGAATAATTTGGAACAAGTCAACTAATCTTTCTGGACTTCATTTCCTCCATCAGCAAAATAAAGGGGGTGGCCTTGATGCTCTAAGGCTCCTTCCAACCCTACATTCAAAACTCTGGCTGGTCCATGCATTTCTTCTTAGGTGGAAGAGCACATTTCCCATAAGGATGTGGCCAGCACTTTTGGAACACTATCATACAAAATACATATCCATAAAGGATTATGAGTGGAATCTTGCCTGGTTTTTTTTTGTTTTCCATGCTTTTACTCTCACCTCTACCACTTCTAGCCACTAAAGAAGTTTCCTGGTACTCCATGCTCTTAAGGGAAGGGGCTTTCTCTCTTTTGTCTGAGCAGATCTCAGAGGGCTAATCTCTACCTCAGGCTGCCTTCCAGGGTCACACACTCAAGCAAAGGAAGAAGTGAGGCATGAGCATACTGCCAACCACCCCAGTGTCAGGCTTTAAGAGAAAAGCTAACAACTCAAAGAAAACCCAAAAAGCCAACCAAAGATTGGAAGGAAGAGGCTCAGGTAAGGTCCAAACCTCAGAAGGCAGTAGAGCAGACCCACTGCCAGGCAGAATGAAGGCTGCCTTAGCTGACTAATGTTAGCTAAGTCAATAATTAGGGAGAATTTTAAAACAAATATAGATATTAATAAACAGGGATAATTAGGAATTAATGAGAAGACTTAACTCATGAAGCTAGAAAGGAACAATAGCAGATCCAAAAAGAGGAAAAGAAGACCAGAGCATAAAGTAATGAAATAGAAACAAAGGAACAATAATAGATAGAAGAGATAAACAAAAGTAAAGAGTGGTTTTTTAAGAGACTGATGAAATACACAAAGTTCTGAAAAAAAAAAGATGAAAAAAATGAGCGGTAGTGTTGCTTGGTGGGTATAAAATGTTTCAATGAATTGAAAGCAGGGACTCAAACATATATTTGCACACCGATGTTCATAGTGGCACTATTCACAATGCCAAGAAGATGGAAGCAACCGAAGGGTCCATCAACCAATGAGTGGATAAACAAAATGTGGTATATACATATGATGGAATATTATTCAGCCATGAAAAATGAGTGAAGTCCTGATATATGTGACAGCATGGAATAATCTTGAAGATGTTGTGCTGAGTGAAATAACCCAGACATAAAAGGATAAATATTGTATGATCTCACTGAAATGAAATAATTAGAATAAGCAAACTCGTAGAGTCAGAATCTAGAATGTAAATTAGCAGGCACTGGGCTGGGGGTAGGGAATAGGGAGTTAATGCTTAATGAGTACAGAATTTCTATTTAGGTTGATTGTAAATTTTTGGAAGTGAATGGTAAGGATGGTAGAACAATATTATGAGTGAAATTGAGAGCACTGGATTATATATGTGAATGTGGTTAAAAGAGGGAAATTTTAGGTCATATATTTGTTGCTAGGTTAAAAATTAAAGGCTATTTGGAGCACATGAGGGGTAGGCACAACAGACTCTGGGACAGCAATGGAGCAAGGGGATACCAGCCTCTCTCCGCAAGGACAGAGATCAAGGGGTTACTAAGAAGAAATGCGATGTCAAGCTGAGGGCCGCCCAGCCACTCCCACCTCGATGGAGCCTCCGGGAGTGGGACTGCCCGGCCATCCCCATCCATCTCGACCCCTGAGTCATGGCTGAGCAAGCGCTGGTGCCCGCCCCGCTGGCCTGGGGGACCCTCCTCTATCTACACAGAGGTTCTAGCCGTGTCACAGTGCTTGTGGCAGAGCCCCCATGAGCTGCTAAGCACCTGGCTCCCACACATGTATGACCAGGGTGGCCCAGCTCTGACCCTCAGTTCCAGCGAGCTGGTGCTCCTGGGTGACCTCACCATGACGATGTCTTCAGCTACTGTCGCAGGATAATCTCTCTACTGAGGAATCTAATAATGAGGATGCTGACTCCTTCTCTCTATGCTGCTCTCATGTTTTCCATTCTGACAGTGAAGAACCAGTTATTCCTTCTGATATAGAAGCATATTTAACAGAACTTTTACCTAAAAACATTCAAGTACAATTTCCAAATGATAAAAAGTGGAAAGGCCTTACTATAATAACTGGGACAGATGTTTCATATCCTTCCAGTCCCATATTAGAAAATTATACTGAAGGAGAAGCTAGACAGTTAAAAGAACTGTGAATATTTTCAAGAAAGCAGAAAGGCCCTCTCAACCTTCTTAGATATACATAACATGTAATCACCTGGTCCCCTGTGAAAACAGGATGGGCTGCAGCTGTTACTTTAATCATAGAGAAGTCGTAAATAATGTAGCAAGGTTGAATACAGTCCTAATCAAATGTATGTTTATCAATATGATGTAATGGCTAAACTAATCAATAGAATAAAATTTTAAAAAACTATATTAATCAGTTAGAAACAAGTAATAGTAAACTGTTTCCTAATTTTTAATATTTATACAAGTAAAAGTATGTGATATTGCTCTTACAAAAATCATAGCTTAACTAGTAAAAATATTATCAGTAGAGTTTTACAGGCATTCAAGGCTGTCTCTGATAATATGGATACCTTCCTTTGATCTTGAACCATTCGTGTTCACAAAGCATCATTTAATGTAAAAATAGAATGATTTAATTGAATGTAACTCAAAAAATGCTATAAATTCTCCATAACTGAAATAAGGAGCAGCTCTCTGATTTCATGTCCTGCTGTGTCTGGAAGAACAGGGGTTCCCAGGCTTGGTAATGTATCAATTTTTTTTAATTAAATTCAGTTTTATTGAAATATATTCACATACCATGCAGTCATCCATGGTGTACAATCAGCTGTTCACAATACCATCATATAGTTATGCACACATCACCCCAGTACATCCCTGAACATTTTCCCTACACCAGAAAGAATCTGAATAAGAATAAAAAAGTAAAAAAGAATACCCAAATCACACCCCCCTCCCCCGATCCCACCCTATTTTTCACCCAGTTTTTCATCCCCTTCTTTCCACCCATCCATCCATGCACTGGACAAAGGGAGTGTGATCCACAAGGTTTTCACAATCACACTGTCACCCCTTGTAAGCTACATTGTTAGGCTACTGGGCTGGAGCTTGACAGCTTCAGGCATTTACCTCTAGCTATTCCAACACATCAAAGCCTAAAAAGTTTATCTATATAGTGCACAAGAATGTCCACCAGAGTGACCTCTCGACTCCATATGAAGTCTCTCAGCCACTGAAACCCTATCCCCAACCCCCCCACTCCCGCTTCCCCCTTTTGGTCTTAATTAATTTTTACATTGTAAACTTGTTCCTTTTACCTTAAGTGCTCCTTTAGTAAAAATGTATTAAAGCTGAAAAAAAAAATTAAAGGATAAAACAAAGGACTAGATAACACAGTGAACCCTATTGTAAACGATGGACTACCGTTAATAGTACAATTATAAAAATGTTCTTTCATGAATTTTAATAAATTTTAATAAATGTACCACACTAATGCAAGGTATTAATAATAGGGTGGTAAATGAGGAAAAATACACCCTCATGTAAACTATGGACCTTAGTTAATAGTACAATTTTAATACTCTTTCATCAGTTGTAAGAAAGGTAGCACCCTAACGCAAAGTGTTAACAATAGGGGGGTATGTGGGAACGCTGTATTTTTTACTGATTTTTCTGTAAACATACTTCTCTAATTAAAAAGAAAAAATCTAATGGCCTTGAACACATTAAAAGAGTTTCAGCTTCTCTCATCATACGAGAAATGCAAATTAACTACACTGAAATTCCGTTTCTCAGCTCAGATTGGCACAAGTTCAAAAGCTTAACAAAATACTCTGTTGTCAAGGCTGCACCTTTATTGGGAAGATGCAGGGGCAGCATGCCTGGCCAGAACCTCAGCCCACTGAGAATCTGAGCAATGGTGGCGTTTACTGAGTGTTTCAGGGAGAGGCCACATGCGACCAGAGTGGGTGTTACCAATGGGTGGCCAACTTAGTGATGAAATTGCCGTCAATCCGGCTGTGAGGTCATCTGGGCCTTATGAATACTGCAGTTTTATCTGGTCTTTCCATCCCTTTCTATCCATCAGTAACCCTCCTTTGTTCCATCCTATCTATGTTCTTTACATGTGTGCTGCCTCTGCCTTGCTTCTCTCCACCTTCATTTCCTACTGTTCTGGCCAATGCTGCAGCCATTCCAAACTACTTGCCCTGTGTTTCCTTTGCATCCTGCACTAGCTCCTTGCTTCTCACAGCGTGGTCTGAACCAGCAGCGTTAACAGTTGGGAGCTTGTTAGAAATGCAGAGCCTCAGGCCTCATCACAGACCTTGGAATCAGAACGTGCACTTGAACAAAATTCTTCCAGATGATTCATCTGACATTGAAGTTGAGAAGTGCTGCTCTAAACCACAATCTCCACACTGAATTGAAGTTCATTTTAATATTTGTGCTAGATTCCATTCATGTTTCTTCTCCCCTATGAAGCTTGCTGGCAGAGCCCTTATGTGCTGCTAGCTCCCTCATAGTACTGATTATTTTATTATCCCTCCCCTCAGTCTTTGAGAACCACAAAAGCAGGCTGCATCTTTCATGTTTGTATCCCAGAGCCTAAAGCTATTCCTGACACATAGTAGGCACTTAATAACTGTCTTTTGAGTGAATAAACCAATGTATCCTTCATTAGCTCTACTCATTGTGGCATTCCCTGGATAGAAGAAGAAGAGAGAAGCTGACCATGTGGTTATGATAAAATAATCCTCAAGTTTAAGTCTTCTGGGGAGTCAGGAGGAACCCATGGCAGCCACCAGACCACAAGGCACATTGGCCTGGTGCCTAAGGATTTCCAGTAGTTCAGCTGCTGCCAACCCCAGGCTGGCCTACAGGAGCTTAAGCAAAACTGGTGCAGCCCTCTCCTACCCAGGCCTCTAGTGCTGGGAACAAAGGGCTTTCATTAAAGAGGGAGGAAGGAGCAGCCAAAACAGTTTGTCTGCAGCAGGGTGCCCAGAGGTTAACCCGAAGCTGTGCCCCACAACCCAGCAGACCACTCCTGCTCCGTTTGCCAGCCCAATACTTGCTCTGTTGCCGCTTGTCCAGCAGAAAATCTGCGTGGGGCTTCCTCACTTCTCTTGGGAGGGCTGTTTCCTGTTCTAGGCGAAGAGAAATCTTCCATGACTTCCAGATAACCTGCCCAAAGAAGCAAACAAACACAGTGTGGTATAAATGTCACCGTGTCACACATCAAGAAGACAGAGATAAAGAGCTTTCAACAAGACTTTAGCAATGACTTGGCAAACAGAGCCAGGACAAGGGTGAGGAGTGAGGTGTGAGACTCTCCTCTGGAGTGCAAATTTTAAGGAAGTGTCTAAAATACTCAGTAATCAAGATAAATAAGATTTTAATACAGTATTTTTAAAAATGCGAACTAATGCAAAAAATCTACATTGGGCAAAAAAAATATCAACACTCTAAATAAAGACATCTCCTTTGGACAGTTCATGAGTGTTGATGTTATGTGGTCCTTAGGTGAGGCTTAGAGAGGCCACTGGTGCCAGCCATGTGTAGGACACTCTCCAACTCCAGCTTGGGAGGGGTTTGTCTAAGGTGGACCCCTCACCTGCATTGGAATCTCTGGGGCAGTTACCTATAAATAAAACTTCTGGGACCTGCAGCAGAACAACTGAATCAGAACCTGTATTTATCAAATATGCAAGGGATTCTTAGGTAAGATGTGTCTGACTTTTTCACCTTCTCCAGTCTCCAAAGGACTGGCTGATAAACAGTGTTTAGAGTTTGCATGCATCAGAAAAGCACAAAAAGTGGCTGAAGAATTGGGGAAGACTTGTTCCACTTTCAAACTGATCAAGTTTTATATGTAGCCAACTGTTATTTCCTTAACAAGTTGTCCTCAAAGTTTTTTGCTACTGTATCTCCTACAAGAACTTTCATATTTCAATTTTATTCCCCCTACATAATAATGTAGGGGGAATAAAATAATAAATAAAATAAAACAAGAGTTTTTATTGCATTTCCCTGCAACTAAAATATGCATATAAATTAAACTCCTTAAATTTTCCATCATAATGTCCTACGTTTTAAAAATATCTTCACTATAAGTATATAATTAATCAAAGCAAATATTAGCATTGTTGATATGTAAACATAAAATGTAAAATGGTTAAATGTACAACTCCTTGAATTAAAAACAGTAGGATGTTAATTGTTGAAGCTGGCGAGGATATATGAGGGTCTGTTATACTGCTCGCTCTATCGTTGTGGATGTTTAAATTTTTTAGTAATAAAATACTTAAAACATTCATCTCAGATAGATTGGGATTTTTTCCCATCTGATTCATGTTTTGATGGATGAATTGGATGAATATTTTTAATACATAAGGTAGCTAATTCTATTCCAATTTTTTGTTTTTATTGATATAATTGTTAAAAAATCTTGTTCACATAAGCAAGAAGGGAAATGGAAGGAGTTTTTTTATAGTAACACCATTTAATTCTTTGAATTTCTTTCAAGTTTTATGCCCAAATGCATATATTTATCTATAATCAAAAATTTTTCTTCTAATGGTCTATCATCCAATTTTTCTTTCAATTTTATTGAAAGCAAAGAATTGGAAACCACTTGACTTTTAAAGGGATTTGTTATGCAATCACTCGAGTTGTTCACTCTCTCAATTTCTGGGAAGTAGAATAGAAGACTTTCCTAAGACTTATCAAATATCTATTAATTATACCTGTTACTCTTTCACTTTTGGAAGTAAACAGTTTAATCTGATGTACACAGAAAGGCTTGGGGAAAAAACTCAAAGCAGTAATTTCAGTAGTCTTTGCTAGTTAAATATTTTTACAAAGTGTTTTTATCTTACCACATGCTGTAAATATATTGTTGCCAAAGCCGTCTATTGTAGATTTAATTCTTCCAATTTATGGAAAATAGTCACCATGCAGTCAGTCCTTATTATCAAACCAATCATCCAAATCAGGCTTATTTTCTCAGAAAAGTATAACTTTGTCTTTCAATTCAAATAAATGTGAAATTTACATCTCAAAATGAGGGCTTATTTATAAAAAATCAAATTAGAATACATCTTGTAAGAGATTAGTAAAATTAGTAAAGCCAAAATTAAAATTATGTAAAGCTAATAGAATAATCTGTTTCTCTCTACTTAATTTAAAATCATACAATATAATGTGTTGCTAAGCTTATGAGTTATTAATGAAGTGGGGACTATGATACATGCTATATATCTTCAGTAAATATGTTTGCATGAGTGTGTCAAACTCTAACATTGGGCTTTGGGGAATAATTAAATAAGGTTCATTTATTATAAAACAAATTCATTAATTTTGTTTTATACCATAGCAAACATTTCCTATCTATTTAATAAAAAAGAAAAATTTATACTGCTAGTAACTAATATGTCCAGCAACTAGCATATAATTTTAGTTTTTAATAAATGGGAAGCAGAAATAATAAACTGTTTAATTGGATGAAGAATGACTTAGTTGGAAAATATAATTCTATGGTTTGATAAAAATAGGTTTTAACTATCTTAATGATTACTGACTCCTTATCAGCAAATCATATAAAATTTTTACCCATAGGTTTTATAGAATATATTTTGGGAATAGTCCCAGAGAACTTACAGCTACATTTTTTTTTGAACTTTTTATATCGTAACATATATACAACTCAAAATTTCCCATTTTAACCACTTTCAAATGTGCAATTCACTAGTATTAATTACATTCATAATATTGCGCTACCAGCTACATTTTAAACAAGCACATCTCTAACATGCTCTGCTTCAGCTGTTTCTGGGTACTTTGTTGTTCAGCCAATGATATATCCTAAGGGCAAGAACTGACAATAGCTGAAATTTTTTTCCTATTGTTAAATATGTGGGAAAAGATATTTTCAACATTTGAAGTTTTCTTTGCTTTATTCCTAAAAGGCTCTCCCTCCAGGACTATGTACACTTTAACAATAGTGAAGAGTGATGAGGCAAAGTCACTCCCCATCAGACTCTATGATCTATCTGAATTCAGAATATCCTAACATAGGCCCAAATACACTGTATGATAGGCAGACTCATGGGATCCCAAAGATGCCCTCGTCCTAGTCCCTGGAACCTCTGAATATGTTTCCTTACACGGCAAAAGAGACTTTGCAGATGTGATTAAAGTTAAGGACCTGAAGGAAATGCGAGTATTCTGGATTTTCCAGGTGAGCCCAGTCTAATCACATGATCCTTAAAAGCAAAGAATTTTTCTCAGTTCTAGTCAGAGAGAGATCATTTACAGAAATTGTTGCATTATTCACGAGCCCAGAGGTCTTGACTCCAACAAAGGCCTCATTCCTCCAGAGCACAATTAAGAAGAGGACATGCTAGACTTGGAGATGGAAAAGATGGTGAAAATTCTACTCACCAGAACTCCATGTGGTTGAAGGGAATGTTTGGAAAAACTTTTCTTGGTTGGGTGGGGAGGGGGCTTTTCCATGGGCATGCTACAGAAACGATGGCTGGTCACCAAACTGCCTTCTAGGGAGGTTGTTCTGAGACTAGAGATGAATTGTTCCAGCTCCAGAATGTCGCTCTTCAAGAAGAAAGCCTTGCCTTGCTGATGCCTCAATTTTGGACTTCTAGCCTCAAAATCATGAGCCAATAAATTCCTGTTGTTTAAGCCAACCCATTGCATGGTATTTATTTTAGCATCTGGGAAACTAAATCAGGTACTACAATACTACCCCATTTTGCATATAAAGAAATAGCCTGCCCAAGTTCGCATTCACACACACACAGTAAGTGGTGGAGGCAGGATTCAGACATAGGTTTGTCAGACTTCGCAACCAAAGCTCTTAACCACTATGCTATTACCAGTAGGACAGTAAGTATTTGTGTTTTGAGCATTGAAACTGTAATATGCAAGAAATCAGGGCCTTAGCTTTGCCAGCACTTTACCTCAGTTTTGGTGATAGCCAGGTGGTGGAAGTCCTTGCTTGGAGAAGGAGCCTGGCTACAGATCTCAAACAGAACATTGGGGAGGAGAGAAGTCATGGGGGTTCGCTCTGCAGTTCCACCATCACATACAGTCTCCAGGGCCAGGTCAGGTTGCTTTTCTAGAATGGTTTCTATGCTCACCACTCCTGCTTTTTTTACCAGCAAAAGCAAGTAACCTTAGCTCCTGGGGAAGCCTGCTTGAAGAAAAGTGCCCTCTGCCCCTCCTTTCACAGGAACCGAACAGGATTGTTTGAAAAGAGGCTTGGCTTTGCACTGTCATGATAAGTTGGCAATGCATAAAGAAACTCAACTGCCCCAGCAGGCCAGGCTCGGTGTCAGGGTTCCTGGTGGCCCTTTCATTTACATGTATTTGAGAAGATCATCATGCATCTATTCAACTAATACTTATTTAGTGCCTCCAGTGTGCCAGGTGCTGTAGTATGCACCAGGGAGTCAGCAAATCCTGTTAGTTCCTGCTCTGCCATCACCCTGGCCAGCTGTGCTAACCGTGGATCATCAGTCTGCACAGGCAGCTCTGCGTGGAAAAAGAGATAGAGTCCCTCTCCCACCAGCAAAGGCTTCTGGGATCTGGCTACTAGCCTAAGTTGAATTCCTGATACACTTGGACACTCTCTCCTCCTACCTTCAATAAAGGAGCACAAGCCCACGAATGGCCCTCAGACCATGACTTGCCATTCAATTCTTTCTTGCTGAAGTAGGGCCCCTCCTGAACCTCTGTCTGATCCACTAGCCTTGACATCCTGCTAGCTCAGGCCAAATCTCTGCCCTGAAAGGGTTGAACCCTGTTCCTTGTATCCTACATGTAGCCTTGAGTCCTACTTTAATAACACTGGCCCTTCATGATAGACCCCAGATGCCAGACTTTGGCATTCTCACCACCTCAACACCAGGTCCTGACTTTCCAGTCCTGGAGATCACAATCGGCTTGGACTAGACTCAAGTTGGTCAGGTCACCCTGAATAGGAAATTCAGACCTGGCCACCTCTTTTGGGGAATAGTCCTGTGGGGGCAGATCAATTTCCTTACATTTGCCCCTAACCTCTTGCTTTCTTCCCTCTTAAAACCAGTCACTTAGGCTCCAGCCATCCAAGGACAAGATTACTCATATTTGGGTAATGATTTCAGGGGTTCCAGCTGACATCCATCAAGCAACGAATGACCATCAATGGTCAGCATATCAATAGATGGTCTACCTTTCCCTTGTAAATGGGCTTTCTCCATTTTGTTTACTGAGTCTAGGAAAGTGATCGATAGGCTAGGGATGGCTGCTTTCTCCTCAATTTGGAGGATGCTAATCAGGTTATGTTTTACATTTCTAATAGGAGCAGTAAAATAACTATACTGAGAACCAAAGGGATACCAACTTTAACTTCCTATTTCTTAGATAAGTAGGGGTCAGCAGGTGGAATTGATAAAGCACTTGGGAACCAAATACAGGTGGGTTCTCCTAATTCTGGCATTTGGTACTTCTCTGGACTTGGACATGTTTTCTCATCTTTAACACAGGGACAATACCTAAGAGGGTTATTTTAATAAATAACATTAATAGCACTTTGTATGTTGTAAACCAGCACTCTTCAAACTGGTAAGCCAGGACATATGAAACCTTCCAAGAGCACAGACATGATTAGTTAAGGGACTCAACTTTGTTTTTAGAATCATAACTTTTATTTTCATTACTTATATTAGAAAAAGCTTGAGAACCATTTACAAATACTAATGGAGTTGATTCTCATTTTTATACTCAATTCTTATTTAATAAATCCTGTTAAGAAAAATTGTCCAAAAGTTGTAAATACAGCCAACAAATGATTGCATGGCTTTTCTATGCCACATCTGACAGGTTTACCTAAATATTATTTAGTCTTTGACTTATTATTTCTTATTGATTAGGGCCCACACAGTATAAAGTTACATATTAACTTGTAGTTTTTGTCCAGAAGAAATGCAAATGATTTCTGTCCAACAGAAAACTTTACCCCAAAGGTTGCAGTTTAATTATCCTATAGTACATTAACTATTTTTGCTTCCAAGCTAGCAATCTGATTCCAGCATTCCTTCATCTAGTGACTGTATGCACTCAGTCCTACAAATTCTCTTTGAACCAGCTTTATCCTTCTCTTGATTCCCTCCTTAATGAGTTAAATAAATATGTGATATATATTCACTTTGCATTTGTCTGTCATGCTTTTAACTTTTTGAAGATTATACTTTGCGATTCCCCAAAGCCCAACACCAGAACTCAATACACACATATGCATGAAAGAAATGCCATTTTAATCAACTCATTTAATAACTAACTTATCATTTTAGTTACATGCTATTTTGTAACATAAATTAAGTAGAGAGAAATAGCAATTTATTTTGTTTTTATTACTTATAAAATGGATGTTATATTAGATCTATGTTATAATCTTGACTGCTTTTATTATTTATCTTACAGCAAGTATTCCTTAATTTATTTCTCATTCATTTTTATGAGTTTCCTTGACATGCATACTAATGCACTAAATAGAATTGAAAAATTAAGTCTGACTTTTTTCTGACAAAAAAGTAGTTCTGATTTGGGCAGATTTCATTTGACAACGTGTGAACTGGTTTTAGCCCATTTGAATCTACGGAGATTTTGAATATATGCAGGGGCACAGCATCATTACTCTTTGACTTGTGGCAAAGCACAATTGTTTATCAGTTTTTGTTTTTTGGGCTCCCCAAAAAGCTGTCAGGCTGTCACATGTTGCAATTTAGTTCACCTGACTGCACCCATTCCCTGCTTCAAGCTTGGCCCTTGCAGTCTAGGGTAGGTTAAGAAAACACCCAATTTACTAAGAATTATATGTTAAATAAGAGTTTGCAAGTCTATAAGGTTCTCAATTTAGTACAGGCTTTTGTGAGAGTTCCTTCTGCTTGCTTTGGTTACTTTCAAGTTCAGGGCAATAATCTGAGAAGTCGCCAAAAGACCAAGATTTTAATAATTTGAGTTTTATTTGCATTATTCATCTAAATTATTTACATATTCTTTAACTACAATACTTTGAATATTTAACTTCAGCTCAAAATCATGGCAGAGGGTGTTTGAATGTTTTGTTATTTTGCTGTCATTCCTGTTAAATTTACAGAGAAAGAATCAATAAAAAAGACCAAGTTATTGCCCCATCAGAATCAAGGTTTTTGGCTTCCAAAGTTGTGGCATGCTAGAGGTTTGTTCACAGTCTAGTTAGGAGAGGCCTGTGGGATAATAAACTCATTATAACACTTCAGTAAGAAACAAAGTAAAGCAACTGTGTTCAAATTAGGGTCTGTAGCCACTCAGAACCTTGTTTCTGAAAGCAGAATTCAATGCATAAGGTTAAAAGGCCAGAAAAAGCTTCTTGAAGAAAAGAAACCCAGCATTCCAGGGTGCCCAAAGAGAAAAAGTTACTTCCTCACCCACCTGTAGTCCAGAGAGAACTCCCTTCTGCAGGTAAGAAAGAACCGAACACCAAAGGGACAAGCACCTCTTGCCACAAATTGATATTTCATTTAAAAATTACCTTAGAAACACCTGCACTTCACCAACTGAATAAATAATAATTGGTTTCTTGCTACCAGTCTCTGGGCTCTAATCAATTCTTGAATTGTGCAATGGCAGTGACAAATGAAACTACCTTCCAGGATGTGGCCTTAAGAAAAATATTACCAATAAAAACAATAATAATAAAGAGTTGCAAGTTTACAGAACGCTGATATAGCAGCAAAACCCATGATAAAATTATTACAAGACTTTCTTAATACAGGCTTAAAAATAAGACAAACAGCACTCCATATTTACCCATACTGAATCTTGCAACAAAACTTCATCTTAAAGGTTGTAATCTCAAAAACTGTTAAAAATATGTACAATCTTGAAGTTCAGAGAAAAGAAAAGAATATCTCATTTTTACATCTAACAGTTTACAAAGCACTTTTTAAAATTTGCATTTTTATTATTATCAAGATTGAAGATTTTTCCACTCGTTGACTGAACATTTACTTTTCTTATTTTTGCAAACTAGCTGTTATGTCCTTTGCCCCGTATTTCTAATGGGATGTTCAACTTTTCCTTTCTTAGAAAGTTTTTTTGATGTGTTATGAGAAGATAGTCCATTACGGAGGCAGGCCTTGTAGGACCGGAAGGGTTTGACGAGGTAAAGACTAACAGCATTCGTTTATAGGATCATTCAATGCATGTTTTTGAGCGTCTATCCACGTATTCTATGCCAGGCAACGAGACATTAAGCACAGATGTTGGGAAACTAGTGACACACAGTCCCGCCCGCGGTGAGTTGACAGTGTCGCGGACCAAGTGCACTTGTCACGCCCAGGGCAGATGCCCTTCATCTGGTCGTGTCTGCTGAGCCCAGGTGGACAAAATGAGTGACAGTTTTAAAACCGTTACTTATGTGGAAAGTCATTCGTCCAGCAATTTAATTTATCAAACAACGAATCACTTTTGCTGCAAAAACAAAAAGCAGTAAATTTCTTAAAATACACCTCTAGTTAAGGTTTGAATATTCGAAATTAGAATGATTTCAGAATTAAAGAATGCACGATCCTAAATTTGGCATTAAAGGGAGGCTAGAACAAGATAACCGTCACAGAGGTTGAGTAAATGTTTGTTTATTCAAAGGTAAACTAGGCTTGGACAAAGTAGGGTGGGAATGCTGGGGTAAGGATTTTTGTTTCCGTTCTTTAGGTAACAGGATCCACCCAAGTATTTTGAGGCGCAAATAATTTGAAGCACGGAGTATTTTCGGTCAACGCTACTACCTCTCTGCCAAGGTATTTTAGGGCCTAACGGGGCCTATTAATTTTAAAAGACGAAACAAAAGACAGAAACGGAACAAAGAAAATAATAGCCGCGGGAGCAGTCGGGGCGGCGGTCGGTGGCGGCCCCCAGGTGGGGGCTGGGGACGCTAGAAACCTGACAAGGGGAAGCGAGAGGGAATGGCCGCCTCCAGCCCCCGGCCCGAGGCGGGCGACCCAGCGACCGGCTCCGCGACCCCCTCCACAGCGCCCGGGACCCGCCTCCCCATCGCGCGCGCCCGGAACTTCCTCGGAGCTTGGCGCGCAGCGCGCGCGCCAGGCAGTGGGCGGGGCGAGCGGGCGCGCGAGGCACTTCCGGTTGCGGGGCCGAAGCAGCTACACATGCCGGCTCTTCTCGGCAAAGCGGCGCCACACGATCCGCGAGCTGATTGGTCCGCGCGGGCGAGCCCGCGCGGCTGTAAACTAGCCGGTCAGCCCCCACCCCACCCGCCCCTCTCCCGCGGCCGCGCGCACGCTCGCGCGCCCGGAGCCCGGCTGGCTCCGTCTAGCGTCGCCATTCGGAAAAGGAGCCGCGCGCAGCGGGGGCACGGCAGACCGCTACGGGCAGCCGCGAGTCCCCGGCTCTGGAGAAACCGGCCCGCCCCACATTCCATCCCCATTTCCCTCCCTTATCCCCACCTGGATGCCGCTCGCGGGCAGGACGGGTGAGAAGCAGGAGCTGGGCGGCTAAGGAGGCGCGGGCGGCGGGGGAGGGGCGGCTGTGGGCGGGAGGCGTTGTCCGGGCCCGGCCGCCGACGGTGACCAGGGCCTGGGATCCCCCAGAGGAGAGGAGGCTGCTGGCCTTTTCTGCAGAAAGAGGTGACCCGGGGGCTTTTGCCCCCATGGGGTCTGCTGGCGCCGACATCTCCCCTGCTTCCCGAGACCCCCGCCGGAAAGGCCCTCCTGGGAGAAGCCGAGCAGCTGGGTCGGGAACGCGCTTTTGTGCCCGAGGGCTGGCGGCTCTGGTCCGGGCAGGCGTTTCTGCGGGACGTCAGCCGAGGAGTGAAGGGGCCTGACCTTTGAATCGGGCACGGCCTGGCGTCCTGAAGTCCTCTGGTCTTGCGGCGGACTTAGGGGATGGTGAGGGCCCGGGGTGTCAGTCGCGCCAGAGGTTTGAAACATTTTGTTTGAAAACCCGTTGGGAAGTTGGGACGTGTCATAGGGAGAAAGGCAGTCTTTCTGTTTTCGTTCTAGATGCATTTTTTTTTCTGCTTCCAGTCTGCCTCAGCTTCTGTTCTTATGACCGTTTAAAAATCAGTTAGGGGTGAAGAAAAATGTCAGTAAAAAACAAAAAGGGGCCAGTTAGCTTTAAATATGTGCTGCATATTGAGGTTTATTTGGAAAAGCTACACATAAAGTTGTATTTTAAAAGAAGACCAGTGGTATTAGGCTTCAAGGAAGAATTTGAATGTCGAATAGGTACGATCCCATCTGGCTTAGAACCGCATTGAAGAATTCTGCTGATATGATGGCAGAGCACCAGTGATTGGAACTTGTGTTTTTTAGATACAGGATGTTGGGTCCGTAAAGGAGGAAAGTAGGGTGGAAAGTTCTTATTAATCTGGACAATTTAGAGTTACTTTAACTGTTAAGAGCTCTGAAATTTAGGAAAAATTTTGCCAGAATCTTAAAGCTGGAAGGAGGAACCTCAGATGTTTAGCCCGTGCCTGCAAAGTGGATTCTAGGACTCACTTCTGCAGTATCTGAGCAGCTGTTGGAAAGACAGCATGATGTGTTAAAACAATTCATAGTCAGTAAACCAGGGTCTTTGGTTGCTTTCTCAGGCCTAATTGTGTGATCTGTAACAAGTCACTCTTCTCTTTCCGCGTCAGTTTTCTTAATTGTAAAATGAAGGGGTTGAACTCGGGCCCTCTGAGGAGCCTTCCAGTCCTATATTGGTCATTGGCTTCCAGTTATGGATTGCTCCTACCTGACAAGCCAACGTGTTCTAGTCCATGATGGAGGAGTTGGTAAAACTCTCTGTTGAGACAAAGGCTGTTTTCCTCCTGGCTTCTACTTGTTTCTAGGACAGCTTACATATTATCCATAGCTCTTCCCCTTCTGAAGTTAAATACCTAGTTCTTACAGATGACCTGTTTTTTTTTTTTTATCTTCATTTTATTGAGATATATTCACATACCACGCAGTCATACAAAACAAATCGTACATTCGATTGTTCACAGTACCATTACATAGTTGTACATTCATCACCTAAATCAATCCCTGACACCTTCATTAGCACACACCCAAAAATAACAAGAATAATAATTAAAGTGAAAAAGAGCAATTGAAGTAAAAAAGAACACTGGGTACCTTTGTCTGTTTGTTTGTTTGTTTCCTTCCCCTATTTTTCTACTCATCCATCCATAAACTAGACAAAGTGGAGTGTGGTCCTTATGGCTTTCCCAATCCCATTAGATGACCTGTTTTTAAGAATACCTGTTATCCTACTTGCTTTCTTTTGGGTGTTCCGTAGCCTGTTACAGACCCTCTTAAAGTGTCCTTCCTTCCCAGAACTGGAGACAGTGATCCACTAGGATATTCTGTGAGATGCATATACAGTTCTCTATGATCCTATAATTCTTCAATCGTTATTTGGACTCTGAATGCTTGATAACTTTTATCTTCTTGTTTTGGGCCATTGAACTGGCTTTTCAAGATCTCACTAAATTCTACTGTACTAGTTTGATCATGATACACTAGAAATAAGCTAAATAGATAGCAGAACTTTATTCTAGCCTTACATCAGTGATTATTTGCCTGATGTTCAGCAAGTTATTTAATGTCAGGGCTTGAGTTCCCCTGAATTGTAGAAGTGAAGTTTTAAAGTAAGTGATCCTTAAGATCTTCTCTTACCCTAAAATTTTTACTATGACTCTGAGCCTAGATGGTAAAAAGCTCAAGTCTCTTCTAGTTTTAAAATTCTGTGAATCTGTGATCAGGTCCCCAGTCTTCATAAGAGAATGTTATAGACTGAACAGGTACTTTCTGGGCACCTTCTGTGTGCCAGGAATGTTTGCAAAGATTACGAAAGTGAATAAATAGTCTTTGCCCTCTAAGAGCCCATCACCTAGTGCTGAGTCAGGTTATAGTGAATGTCATAGATAATTACTACAGTGGAGGTGTGTATATAGAAGGGTGATCCAAGGATTATTGGGAGGGGGTATGCCTAAAGGATGGATAAGAATTTGCCTGGTGGCTGAGTGACAAGTTGAAGAGTGTAAAGGAGAGGAAATACCTTAGGTAAATGCACACAAGCTTTGAGCAGACAGAGAATTACAAGGTGGTCAGTACTTTGTGAACATGGTGCAGTAGGGAGATGCAAGGCTGAAGACTGGATAGTAAGGCAGGGGTCAGATTATGAAGAGCTTTATATGCCCTGTTTAAAGTTTCTGCTGTAGAAGTCAGAGAGCCTTTGAGAAATTGTGAGCAGGAAAGCAACATTAGGTTTTTGTGTTTAGAGGATGACTTTGGGTGTAGTATGATGAATGGGTTGGAAGGAAGTGACAACAGAGGCAGGAGATCAGGAACCAGAATTAAAGCAGTGGCAAAGTTTGGAAAAGAGAGGAGGGGATAGTTGAATGTATTAGAGTTTATCGGAAGCACATTGTGAGCCATTATCTGTTTGGTTTTGCCCATTATGTTCATGGTCAGTTTGTCCCATTCTGTTTAAGTCAACAAACTGATGCCAATATTATGCTTTCTCTTTGAAGTTCATGCTAGAAGAGAAGAGGCCATAGGAGTAGCTGAAACAGATCCATCTATACTTCCTCGGTTTCAGAATACTACCATTCTGTGTTCCCCTGGAGTTCTCCACCTTTTTTCCCCTCAGTCCTGTCAGCGGTGTTGCATTGGCCCTTCCTCCACTGCTGTTAATTTGCCACTCTGCTGTGTACTGTTGCTGACTGACAAAACATCAGCTCCTCCTGTGGACTGTAGTTGTGGCCGCAGAGAGTTTTAAGTGTTTGTCAGAGAAGTAAAGTATGGGTCAGTATTCTGAGGCTACATAACTGAAGTTAGATGGGTGGGTTTGAATAGGATTTGGTATACACACATGCATTGAATCCATTGTAGAAAGTCAGGATGATGTCATGATGGAATCCATTGGTATTTTCCACAGAACTCCATGTCTTTGGTTTTGTCTGTTAAATCAGATGTCCAGCCTTATTTGATTGGATTGCTCTCACTGTTGGAGGGCATGAGGGTGGTGAGAGAAATAAGCCAAATTTTATTACAGTAGGTAAAAATTATTGCAGAGATATAATTTTGGTTACCCTTTTTTTTCCCAGGTTCAACTTCTCATCTTTGGCCTTCTTCGTGTACTGCAGGCTGATTTCTGTAGTTTAGTCAAAACGCCATATAGGTTGCTTTTTGAAGCTTTTTGAAGACCATTTTGAAGATGTGGCTTTTTGAAGACCATTTTTAAGGCTTTTAGTAAGACAATTGGTAAGTCTACTGGGGAAAAGCATGTTTGTCTTTGTTCCTTCTCCATTCTAAAAGGCTTTATTGGATTTATAAAATGTTCGGCCAACGTTACTTTGCATATGCTTTTTGTTTGCTTTTACTGTTTCTCATCTTTTAATGCTTATGAGACTATTTTTTGATGAGAACTTCTGTAAAAAAGGACTTGGAGTTCTTTAAAGGAAAAACTATGAAAGTATATACACCCATATCTTGGTAATGTTGAATGTTTACTAGATACACATATCTATGATAGAATTTGGGATTTGAGAAGTGAATTCTGTAGCATTATCTTTTTTAATGTAATTTTATTGAGATGTACTCACAGTATAATCCATCCAAAGTAAACAATCAGTTGCTCGCAGTATCATCATATAGTTGTGCATTCATCACCATAATCAATTTTCAATACTCCAAAATAAAGAAAAAATAAAAAAGAACACCCAAACCATCCTGTCTGTATCCCTTATCCCCCTCTATTATTTATATATTTTTGACATTATTTTATTACTCATCTGCCCATACAATGGGTAAAGAGAGTGTCAGTCACCAGGTTTTCTCTATCACACGGTCACATGATAAAAGCTATACAGTTAAACAATTATTATCAAGAATCAAGTCTTCTGGATTACTATTCAGCAGATTCAGGTATTTCATTCTAGCAATTCTAACACACTAGAAACTAAAAAGGAGTATCTGTAAAATATGTAAGGATAACCTCCAGATTGACCTCTTGACTCTCATTTGAGATCTCTTGGCCACTGAAGCTTTATTTTGTTTCATTTCTTTTCCCCCTTTTGGTCAAGACTGCATTCTCAATCCCATGATGCCAGGGCCAGGCTCATCCCTGGGAGTCCTGTCCCTCATTGCCAGGGAGATTTATACCCCTGGAAGTTATCTCCCACGTAAGGGGAAGGGTAGTGAGTATATTTGCAGAGTTGTCTGAGAGAAAGAGGCCACATCTGAGCAACAAAAGAGGTTCTCTGTAGGTGACTCTTAGGCATAATTATTAGTGGGCTTAGCTTCTCTTTTGGAGGAATAAGTTTCATAAAGGCAAGCCCCAAGATTGGGGGCTTGACTTATTAAATTGGGATTCCCTAATGTAGCATTATTTTTAATATGTTTTTTTAAAGCAGGAGGTTATTAGTGTACGGAGGTTTGGTAGTAGGCAGGCATGGGTAGTGGAAACATGAGAATGGCCAGAAGAGTTGGAGGTAGGAAGAGGAAGAGGGAGAGCAGTTGGGAGATAAGGAATCATAGAAGTCTGAGGAGCCATCGGGCTTCAATAAAGACAGAAAGAGAATGAGAATGAATGATGTACTTATTAAGTGGCCCCATATTAAGGGTAAGAGAGCTGGAGAATGCACAGATTTGACAGGCAGGAAAGGAATAGGCAGTAATTAGGGATAGGCAGATTCAGTCCAGCCAGAGAAATTGAGTAATTCCTGGAGATAAGAGGCAGGAATTACTCCAAGTGGTATATAGCTGTAAAATGTAGTGTTGGTCTGACATTCTAAGAGGCATAGAAGGGAGAAATACAGTAATGAGTAGATACGAGGATAAAAAACAGTTAAAGCTTTGCATAAGGAAAGAGACGATAAAAGTTGAAATAACAATTGGGAAAGGAGTGGGAGATGCTAAGGAGGAGACTGGTGTTCTGTTATATTGTTGAAGATGTCCATTTTATAAGATGTGGTTTTGTTTGTTCTTTTTTCCTTTGGTAAGTTTGCCAGAAGCATTTTTTTTTAACCCTTAATTGACTACAGAACAATGTGCTTAGTCATTTCTGTGGGAATAGACCAAAAGAGGCTTTGCCCTCAGTTTATAATCAACTTCTGTTTTATACACTCACTGGGTTTTTTGATGACCTGTACTTTGTGAGTTAGTATTAATAAAAGTTACCGAATTAGCATACAGAAAAAAGAACAAAATCATTTGTTAATGGGACTATACATTGTGCCAAGAGGGGAGGGATACAGCCAGGTAAGCCCTGCATTGAAATGAGAAATCAAAAGTACTTTCTACATACTATATAAAATTCCTGAGAAAATAGGAAAAGTTTCTGAAGTCAACAGTTTGTTTAACTAAGCTTAAAAAACTTGAACAGAAATCATGAAAATAATATCTATCTCTCTGCTTGTCACAGACAGGCTTTAGATAAGTAAGTATCTTTTTTTGGTCAAGCCTGTGTAGTATGCTACATCATCAGCCATAACTTTACCAAAGTGGTTAGGGACTATTTAATTTCCAGAAATTGAAGGCATATATTTTTTAGAGGCTACCTTGTAGTTTTTAATATAATAATAACTAATATTAAGTGCTTACTGTGTATCAGATACTGTTCTAAACACATAAAATATCTTTATCTACAATATAGGTGCTATTATATCTATTTTACACATCAGGAAACTGCAACATAGATAGGTTTAGTAACTTGACGAAAGCCCACAGCCACATGGTAAATAGTAGAACCAGGACTCAAATCCAGCAAACCTGAGCTCTTAACCTCTGTGCTGTACAATGCCTCCTTACCATGATCATCCCTTGGCTGTTATTGCCACTTATGACCACATGGGGTTATTGAGACACATCTTTCATTTTCCTCTCAAGTCTAGTTTTGTTGAATATTGAGCCCTGAGGTGGTCGGTTAACCCATTATTTCTACAAATTTTCTTTAGTATGTGTGTAAGTTAAAGATTCTTTTTAGAAATTCTCCTTTTGTTGTAGTCTCTTCCCCACCCCCACCCCAAATTATAGAGAACAACAAAACCCTAAAACAATTTTCTAAAAGACAAGACAATTGCAGGGTAATTCAGGAGGAGCCAATACTTTCTGAAGAAAGACATTTGTTGTTTATTCAGCTGTTTATCATCTTTTTAACAGGTCAAAAACAAAAATAAAAGTTGTAAGCAATACAGTACTGATACAGGTGATAGAAAACAATACTGTCAGTAATAACATCTTTAACAAAAGATTATAGAATTAGAAATATGTCACTAATTTTAGTTAATGTTTTAAAAATTAACAAAGATCCTATAATTGTGTTTCTATTCTGTACTGTTCTTTGTAAAATGTAGAGAGTACATTTTTACCCTGTCATTACTATTAGAACAAAGCATATTGGAAACTCTCAGTAGTGGTTGGTACTTTGGGTAAACAATGAAACATAATTTTCCCATTGGAGGAAAGATTTTTTTAATCCATTTGGTGAATAAAATTCGCTGTTTTTATTAGTTACAGAATCTCTTTTAGCAGTTGTTAGATACCATGCTGAGGAGAACTATACCAGATAGAACTGGTAGAGAAATAGATCAATAGAACAGAGGCCAGAATAGAATCATAAACATGAAATTTAGTAAATGCTAAGTGGAACATTACTGATCAGTAAAAAAAAGAGTTACATGTTCAGAGTTGTTGAGACAACTGAACTAGCTATTTTGAGTGAAAAAAATAGGCCAGATGCCTATCACCTTGCACCTTTTACCAGATAGATTAAAGATATTTATGTGGAAAAATCATAAGAAAAAATATTGAGTGATTTTTTTTAAATGTTGGAGTGTGAAGTCTTCTAAGCACAACTTAAAACCCAGAGACATAAGGAAAACATTTTAACGTTTTTAATATTTATGTAAACCAATTGTGCACACATGGTAAAAAAATAAAATAAAAAACTATTATAAAGTCAAAAGTCAAATAATAAACTGGAAAAATGTTTTTAATCAAGTGTTGATTTCTTTTATATAAGAAAAAAACAGTCAAAGGAAATGAACCTGTACTTGGAAAAAGACATACAAATAGCTAGTGAGAAAAAATGTTCAATCTTACTCATTAAAGTGAAGCAAATTAAAACAATAGTGAGAAACCAGTTTTCACCTAACAAGCAGCAAGGAATAAGAAGTTTAATAGTACTCAGTGTTGATGAGGGAGTGGGGCAAATGTCCCTCGTATATACATTGACTGGTATGTAATAGTATTCCAAGTTTTTGAGAGTTTGGTAAAATATATCAATTTTAAAGGTACATAGGCTTTGAATCAAATCTCCACTTTTAGGAATTTTCCCTTCGCATTCAAAGATGTGTACAAGGAAATTCAGTGTTTACTCTATACATAAAGATGTCCTAGATAAGTTCTTAAATGAAATCAAGTTGTAGAACAGTTTGTTTAACATGCCATTTGGTTAAAATGTGTGTGGATTTGTTTATGCCTAGAAAATTTCTGCAGTGATACATCTAGTTTTGATGGGTAGCCCACTGGAAAGCCAGTGATACAGTGGCTACTTCTGGGGAATGATACTTTGAGTATCTTGGTACTATGTGAGTTTGTTTTTATCAAGAGCTTCTACTTTCACTACTTAAAAGGACTGGCTTAAAATTTTTAAAAAATTGTCTTTTCTGTTAAGTAAGTAACGGTGTTTATATTGCTGTGTCTTCCATGTGAAATACCGTTTGCTTGGCATACTCCTGCACTCATTCAAGATCTCTGCTCAAATATTTCAGAGTGGACCTTCTTGAAGGGCTTATCCATATTACTTCGCACACTCTAGCTCCCCATCTAATGTAAGCTCCATATTGCAAGATACTGCTTGCAGTTTGAAACCAAAGTGCCTAGAATATCACAGAACAAAAAATAATTCATTTATTAAATGAATAACTGAAACATTTTATATTAGGATGGGTAAAACATTACGAGATATGTTGACATTAAATCAAGCCAGCAACAGGTTAAAAAGAAAAGCAATCCTTTCATAATTAGATTTAGTTTAATAACTTCTGAAAAGGGTTTGAAGTGCAAGACATATTACACTACTGCAAGGCCTTAAATGACCTAGATTCAGTTTTTATATTTACTAAGCTTTGTTTGCTGATGGCTTGTCTGGTATAGGTTTTTAAGAGTTCAAGTAAGGCATATGTAGTAAATAATTATGGAGACAAGCTCAGGTATGAACCTTAGCTCCATCACATAGAGTCCTTTTACTTTTGGTAAGTCATTTAACATCTCTGAGCCTCAGTTTCTTCACTAATAAATGCAAATATAATTTTTACATCATAGTGTTAGGATTAAATGAGATGAGGTATGTTAAACTCCTATCACAGTGCCTGGGACTTATTTTGAAATTAGATTAATTTCTCCTTTGTCATCTCCAAAATGTTTATCGAGTTATGTTATCTAATAAATGCAGATACCATTCTAGTCTTAAAATTATACAGTTAATAGAATGGACTGGAACAGCATTTTATTCAAAATATGTTCCATGAAAATAATTTATTTCTACTTTCTTGCAGCAACATTGAACGTTTTTAAAGAAACATAATCGTGTGTGTTGTAACAGAAAGAAAAATGGAAGTGTTCCAGGAACTTCGTAAATCATCAGCACATTTGGAGTGTGACCACTGCAGTTTCAAAGGCACAGATTATGAAAATGTACAAATTCATATGGGTACCATCCATCCAGAATTTTGTGATGAAATGGATGCTGGTGGGTTAGGTAAAATGATATTTTACCAGAAAAGTGCAAAGCTATTTCACTGCCATAAATGCTTCTTTACCAGCAAGATGTACTCTAATGTTTACTATCATATTACGTCCAAACATGCGTCCCCAGAGAAATGGAATGATAAACCAAAAAATCAGTTGAACAAAGAAACAGATTCTGTTAAAAGCCCTCCTCTTTCTGAACACCAGAAAATGCCCCCTAATTCAACGGAACTCCTCAAACCTACACCTACTCTTTCCATAGAAACTCAGAAACTTGGCCCGGTTACATCTCCAGAATCACCAAAACCTACTACTCTTACTCCCCTGGAGCTTCAGAAATCTGGCTCTCTTGTTTCTCCTGAGCCACTGACACCTTCTCTTCCTTCTCCTGAGCCTCTGAAACCTGCCCCTGTTTCTTCTCCTGAACTTCCCAAACCAGTCCCTCTTGTTTCTGAATCTCAGAAATCTGTCCCCATTCCTTCTCCAGAACCACAGAAACTTGCCCCTTTATCTCCTGAGCCAGTAAAGACTACTCTTACTAATCCCAAACCCCAGAAACACTCTCATTTCTCAGAAATATTGGGGCCACCATCAGCCTCATCTCCAGAGTCACCAGTTCTAGCTACTTCTCCTGAACCTTGGGGGCCTTCCCCAACTGCATCTCCAGAATCTCGGAAACCAGCCCGGACTATCTCCCCTGAGCCCAGAAAGCCATCCCCATCTGAGTCACCTGAACCTTGGAAGCCATTTCCTGCTGTCTCTCCAGAGCCTAGGAGACCAGCCCCAGCTGTGTCACCAGGTTCTTGGAAGCCAGGGCCACCTGGGTCCCCTAGGTCTTGGAAATCTAGTCCTTCAGCATCATCAGGACCTTGGAAGCCAGCTAAACCTGCTCCATCTGTATCTCCTGGACCTTGGAAACCAATTCCTTCGATATCACCTGGACCTTGGAAACCAGCTCCATCTGTATCTCCTACGTCCTGGAAGTCTTCATCAGCTTCATCTAGTTCCTGGAAAACTCCCCCCACATCTCCTGAGTCATGGAAGTCTGGGCCACCAGAACTCCGAAAGACAACTCCTACCTTGTCGCCTGAACATTGGAAGGCAGTTCCTCCAGTGTCTCCTGAGCTCCGTAAAGCAGGACCTCCCTTGTCTCCTGAGCTTCGCAAACAGGGCCCACCCGTATCCCCAGAGGGCCGTAGTCCAGCAGGATCTCCAGAGCTCAGAAAACCCTCAGGGTCACCCGAGCTTTGGAAGCTTTCTTCTGATCAACGAAAAACTTCTGCCTCACTTGATTTCCCTGAGCCCCAGAAAAATTCCCGTGGTGTTTCTCCTGATCTCTGGAAGTCTTCCTTTTTTATTGAACCTCAGAAACCTGCTCTTTTCCCGGAGACACGGAAAACTGGTCCTTCTGCACCGTCTGAATCCCCTAAGGCAGCCTCAGATATCTGGAAACCTGTCCTCTCTATTGATACTGAGCCTAGAAAACCTGCTCTTCTTCCTGAGCCCACCAAAACAGCCCCTCCTGCTTCTCCAGAACCACGAAAACGTGCTCTTTTTCCAGAACCCAGGAAGCATCCCCTTTTCCCTGAACTTCCTAAGTCTGCTATATTCTCAGAGTCTCAGAAAGCAGTTGAGCTTGGTGATGAACTGCAGTTAGATGCCGTAGATGTTCAAAAGTGTGATATTTTGGTTCAGGAAGAACTTCTGGCTACTCCCAAGAAACTCTTAGAGGACACTTTATTTCCTTGCTCAAAGAAGCTCAAGAAGGACAACCAAGAGAACTCAGATGCTGAGCTTAGTAGTAGTGAGTATATAAAAACAGATTTGGATGCAATAGATATTAAAGGCCAAGAGTCAAGCAGTGATCAAGAGCAAGTTGATGTGGAATCTATTGATTTTAGTAAAGAGAACAAAATAGACATGACTAGCCCAGAACAGTCCAAAAACGTACTACAATTTACTGAAGAAAAGGAGGCTTTTATCTCTGAAGAGGAGATAGCAAAATATATGAAGCGTGGAAAAGGAAAGTATTATTGCAAAATTTGTTGTTGTCGTGCTATGAAAAAAGGTGCTGTTTTGCATCATTTGGTTAATAAGCATAATGTTCATAGCCCTTACAAATGCACAATTTGTGGGAAGGCTTTTCTTTTGGAATCTCTTCTTAAAAATCATGTTGCAGCCCATGGGCAAAGTTTACTTAAATGTCCACGTTGTAATTTTGAATCAAATTTCCCAAGAGGCTTTAAGAAACATTTAACTCATTGTCAAAGCCGGCATAATGAAGAGGCAAATAAAAAGCTAATGGAAGCTGTTGAACTGCCACTGGAGGAGCAGCAAATTTAATTTTTAAACAATATACATAAATATACACTCTACAAAGTTTGTTAAAACCGTCTTTTGAAAGTGTAGCTAACGAATTAGCCTAGTTGGATCAGTAGATTTGATGTGTATGGTTGTAATGTGTATTATTATGTCAGTAGTGTTAAAAAGAAAAAGCATTTGGTTTTTTTTTTTATGGTCTCTGTTTATGTGGTTACCTTGCAAATTAATAATTTCATACTGTATATCCCAGATGGATAAGATTTCTCTTATTTCTTTTAAGTTTATTTGAATAATGTGAAGAGTAGACATTCCATTTAATTAGCAATGAAAAGCAAGTTGTACTAAATTTAAAACATCTTTAAAATGTGTCATTTTATGAAACTGATACCAGACAATAGAAATTAGTAGTTTTGTTTAAGAATGAGGAATGAAAGGTTACTTGGGAGGAAATTTTGTTGTCTTTCATTAAATATATTTTCTTATTTTGAAGTTTCTGTTTGATCATGTGAAATTAGTTTATAAATCTCAAAAAATTTCTAGATGTTTATTAGCTTTTTTCATAGAAAATTGGAGTCTCAGGGTTGTTAATTTTCTGCTAAAAGGGGAAATTTTGAGTAAGTTTTTAAAATAGATTGCAGCCGCCTTTGGGGGAGCAGTTCTTACGAAAGTATGGAGTGTGACCAGAAACTAAGAGAAAAGTTACTATGATGTTTTGTCTTTTTTTGTCCTTAGTTGTAGAATAGACTTCCCATTGGAGTCTTCCATTCTGTGTCTTACCCCAGGTCTGGCCCTCTTCTGCCCTGCCAGCTCACACCAAGAGATGATCCTTAATTGCCAAATGTGTCAGAGCTTATACCTCCTGGGCCTTACAGGTTACCTGTTGGAGTGAAGCTTAGCAGGGGGCTGGGGGGTGGGGTGGGAAGTAGGAACTGAAAGTCTTCCAGATTCATAGTAGAAAATTTTATAAATAGACGTTTGTTTGAAAAATATATCACTTTTATGTTCACAGTTCTTTTACTGTAAATACCTTGTACCTGTTCATGAGTTATTTTATTCTAAAATATGTTGTCAAAAGTGTATGAACCAAATTAAAAACAAAGACTTTCATGTTAGCAATCTTCTATGTTTGTGTTTTGAGTAACTACCATCATATAATAGCTAAATTCCATTATTTCCTATTTCCGCTTATTTTTAACATACTCGGTCACATATCTGAAGCAGCATTTTCTAAGCTGTGTTTTCTCTGAAGAGAGAAAGAATTCTGTGGTCCTGTAAGAAATAGTGTATTGTAAACACCCCCTTGTGGAAACTCTCATTAATACACATTAGCATATTAAAGGTTCTGAGACGTTCAGCTTGTTTAATTACAGTGGTTCTCAGCCCTGGCTGCATCATATGAAGAATGTAAGGCATTTAATGAGTACCTTAAGAGATTCTGACGTATAGCCAGAATTGAGAGGACTGGGTTTAATGAGCTATTCCCAGACCTTTTTTGAAGTAACACTTTTTTCATAGCATCTCTATTAACATGCTGGTTGGGAAGACTTGAATATTTAGGTATTACTAGGTTAAGGTCTTTCGCTCTCTGGTGATCGCAGTCAGGGCAGGGAAAACACTGTGATTAACCCACTGCTGTAATTTTTGCTAGTTTCCACTGGGCACCTTGTTCTGAGCTTCCAGTTCTGGAGTTTTCCTTCTAGGCAATGATGCCAACAAGTGGAATCTATAGGATAATTTGGATATACAGTCGTCCTTTTTTTCCCATCTACACTGATTGATCAAAGGCATGAAATGGTCTTCAGCACCCCAAACCCTCTTGTAGCCTGTAATCTAAAATCACCCCTTTTATACATAACTAAGATAGTATTTGTGACTTCATCCTTTTTGGTGCAAGAATCCTTGACTTTTGCTCAGGGTAAGCCAATTAGATCACATCTTGCCATCTGATTTCTGTTATGTGTAGGTTTTCTCATGATACTGCCATAAGATGGGGAATCCTTTGCCAGGGTAAGTGGTGGTGATGCATTTGTAGTATTGGCTTTTCCTAAGGCCTTAGACACTGTTCTCAGCTCACTTAACTTTTGTAGATTCTCACTTTTTTTTTCTCTGTCTGTAATGTCCAAGTGAGCTGTACCATTTCTTTATAACTTATTTTAATTTAGCCTTGATAAGCTTTCCCTCCTATAGAATAGCATCTTTCTTTAATCAATATAACCTACTCATTACATTTTCTTTTACTCTAAGACTTACGGAAATCTCAGTCCAGTGATACTACATAATAGGAAAGGGAATCAATTATTTCACCTCCCTCCGGATTCATGGACTTTACTTGATGCCATTATTTTTAGGTGGCATCTAAATTTTCGCATGAATTGTGATATTCCTATAGCAGAAACTGCTTTCATTTTTAATATTGGTGTGGATCCCTTATCTTGTCTTAGAGGAAGACATAGAAGGATGCTTACCAAATCTACAAGCATTACAAAATTGGGAGGGGATACCTGTTTAGGTTGAATTACTCCCCCAGATGAAAAAAAACTAAAATTATCCCTTTTACTCAATTTAACCATTTCTGTTCATATGTTGTTCTGATCACACGATCACAAACTTAGTAGCTTAAAACAAAATTTAATTGCTTTGCGGTTTGGTAGTTCACTGGGCTAAAATTAAGGTGTTGGCAGGTTTCCTTCCTTTACAGAGGCTTTTGGAGGACTATGTTCCCTTGTCTTTTCCAGCTCCTAAAGATCATCACTTTCCTTGGCTCATGGTTCCCTTCCCTCTTCAAAGTCAGCAACAGCATCTCCGATCCTGCTTCTGCCATCATATCCCTTTCTCCAACTCTCCTGCCTGCCTCCCACAATTTTAAGGATCCTTGTGATTACATTGAGTCCACCTAGATAATTCAGGGTAATCTCCCTATTTTAAGGGCAGCTGATGAGCAACTGTAATTCCCCTTTGCCATGTAGCCTAATTTATTCACAGGTTCTAGGGATTATAATTTAGGTATCCTTGGAGATCTATTCTGTGTGTCACACATGGGCTTGAAAATCAGGATTTTGATTCCTCTGGCCTCTTAGAACAGTCAGGTGAGGCTGGTTTTCTTTGACAGTAATCTGTTCCCACTGCCTTACTGGTCTTGGTTCTCATCGCTGTGTGTGTGGATTAGTGTAATAGATTGCTCAATTGTCTTATGACCTCCGGTATCAGTTCCAACCCACCCTTTGCAAACAAAAAGTAGTAGATCTCTACAACACTTACGTTACATTCTTAATAGAAAATAACCCCTTACATGGTAACTACCAAAGTCCAGTTACTTCAGGCTTTCCATTTGTAAACCATGTCTTACTCAAACAACTTTTCCACCTCAGCTGACCATCTCAAACCCATTGCACATTATTCTTTCCCAACCTGTAATGCTAGCCCTCTTTTTTCTCCTGAAGTCTCACCTTTACTAGGCTTGTAGCACAGTTATTTCTCTTCACCTTCCAAGGCTGCTTTTACCATACTGCTGTTTATTTTCTGAATTGAAAAATAAACTCCTATAGGATTGGATTGCACCTCATTTATTAGTAATTAAGTGCAGAAGTGCTACTTTTTTTTTTTTTTTTTTTTAATTACAAATTCCCCTAGTAGATAATGGGCTGCCTCTGGAAGGAAGGGAGGCCTTGGGGGAGCTGTTTTCTTCAGCCAAAGCAATCCCCTAAGAGGGCTGACAGCTGAGGGCCATCTTCATCTTCCTGGTGGAGAATCTGAGTGGAGTATCACAGCATGCACCACACCCCTGTAAGTTCAGAAACCTTGTTTGATTAATACCCTAAGACTGGGTCAACTTCTTGTGCAGTCTCATGTTAACCAAGAGCACAATTCAGATGTATAAAATAAGTTTATAATCTTATAATCAGAGCCACAATTATCAATGGGGTCAGACCTGTGAATTCCCTGTTAAGTGCATTTTCTTATAGGTGTACCACATGGAAAGCCAATTTATAACCAGGAGGTTGTTTAGTGAGTGTTGGATCAGAATAGCTCCAATTATCCAAGGGGATGTGGTTATGTGATTTGAATGGGAGTCTACAAGAGGGAATAGAGTGAACAGGTGGAGGCTTAGAGCCTTGTTGAAAGGAGCAGTAGACTAGTCCCGAAGTCTAGGCTCAGGCAGGGTGCCACCATCTCCCCTCAACTGTGTCCAAGTGGGCACCAGGACATCCCTGCCTGACTCTTCTTCCCTCTACCTGCCCTCAACTGGAAGCAGACCTTAAGTAAGCCAATACATCCACTTAGATTGAAGTCAACTCGTCAACCTGGGAGATATTCTCCCTTTCTCTCTTTCCACTGCTTTGCTCTAAATCATTGTGATGTTGAAGTTTAACTCCTAAAGGGCAGTCTTACATTGAAATTCTTTGTATGAACCTAAAAAAAAAAGCTATAAATTAAATTTTATAATAAGTAAAAAGAATAAAGAACAAAATAATATTTTAAGGGTCAAATTTTCTGTCTCCTGATTCAAATTAAATTTAAGACTACAAAATGTATGTTTTCAAACTAGGAATATATGAGTGGCAGGACAAACCCTGTATCAGAACACCCAGAACATGTTTAGCCAAAAGGCTTTTATGTGAAATTAAACCTTGTTGCTCTAAACAAAATTGAGGAGTGTTCGTTTGTTTTTAAAATACTGCTGGCAAGACAACTTAAAATCTGGTCTTGATTCCAGATAGGATATTCTGGTGTTAATATAATCCAAACATTCCTGATATATTCAACTTCACCCGTTTTAGTTTCCTTGTTGCTAAAGCAAAATGCGATGGGTTGGCTTAATGGAATTTATTGGCTCACTGTTTTGAAGCCAGAAGTCCAAATCAAGGCATTATCAAGACGATGCTTTCTTCCCAAAGACTGGTGTTCTGGGGCTGGCTGCTGGTGGTCCTTGTCCTGGGCTCCTCTGTCACATGGCAATGCTCCTGGCGGCGTCTCCTGGGCTCTCCCTTCTCTTCGAGGTTCCATTGACTCTCAGCTTCTGGCTGCTCCCTCTGTGGCTTTCTGTCTGTCTGTCTGAATTTCATTCTGCTTATAAAAGACTCCAGTAATAGGATTAGGACCCATCCTGACTGAGTTTGGCCACCCTTAACTGAAGTAACCTCCTCAAAAGTTTCTACTTAAAACAGGTTCACACCTACAGGAATGGATTAAGTAAAGAACATGTTTTTTTGGAGTACCTAGTTCCAAACCACCACAACCTCCAAATTAGAGATAATTCCTCTTGAAATATCTCAGAGATACTAAGGCCTGCAGCTGACCCACTGAAGCAGCAAAGAGGGACAGGAATCAAGGACTAGCCTGGGGAGGTGGGGACTGCTGGCTCATCTGCCTAACTCAGCACTCAGGGGCAGCCCCCCGACTCCATCTCCCTACCCCACCTACTTTTTGTCTTTTAAATACTCAAACAATTCATGAGTCCATTTTCTTGTAAAAATCCAAACAATAAAGACAAATACAGAGAAAAATGTGGAATTCCTCTTTGACCAGGTGTAATTTTTAAAATCTGTGCTTCAGGTTTGTGGTGGAGCAAACAGAAATAGCACCTCACAAGAGAAGTGAAGAAAACTGATCTTTGGACAAAGCAGTTTGGCTGATGTAGGAGAGATGGTGTTTTGTCATGGAGAGCAAAGGACCAGCAGGAAGAGTGGGTGCTGGTTGCCTCCATCCAGTACCGGCTGGGTGACCCTGGGCAAGCTCTTCACCCTCCCCGAGTCTCTCCTGTGAGGAAGGCATTAGGATCTTCCCTGTCAGTCCCACAGGGTTGCTGTGTGGATTAGAAAACCTCGAGTAGGAAGTGCTTTGTGCACTCTTCATTCACAAGGAATTATGGTTGGAGGGAACATTAGCCGGCATTTGATAACATACTTTTGAAGACTTAGATGGGCTTCCATTCCAAAGCCTACACTTTCTAGTAGCCTAATCAATACAAAATTGAATATAAAAAGATCAACAACTTTTTTGGTCAACTCTTTCTTGGTTTTCTGACAGAAGCCAGTAGGTGATGTCTTCTAAGTGGCTTATTCCCATCTTTTGCAAAATGGGGAAGAATGAGTACAACTCTCATTGATCTGGTGCCAAGGACAGCTCAAGATGTCACCAATCAAATGAGTTTCTGGGTTTCCTTTCTACTCCTTGCTTCATTCTTTGTGCTGAGTTCCCCATAGTAAGTGTTGCTCCAATGTCACAGTAGAGTGCACATTTCAAAGCCTTAGAAAAGAAACCAAGCATTTCAAGAAACCTTGATAAGACAAGAGATCCATCTCCATTTTCGCTGTCAGAACCCTTCTGTGGAACTGTCTTGAGTTATTTCCTTCCTTCAGCCCTCTCCCAGCTCATATTCCTCCCACAGTTAATTAAAAATGATAGCTACCTCCTACTCCCTTACAAATTTAGTGCCAGAAAATAGAAGTTGGCCTCCTCCAACTTTCCCGTCCCTTTCCCCAACCACCCCCAAATGCTTTGGTGCCTCAAGAATCAGTTACGTTTTTCAAGTTCATTTAATATAATTGATTTATTCTTGGCAAGTGTAAAAATCTGGTTTAGGAGGGAGATGGAAAATGACAAAAATAGCTTCATCTGCAAATTTAAAATTAAATCTGACATTTTCCTCTACTAGTCAATGTTGTTGTTTTTTAAAGACTGCTTCATGACAGATTTCTCATATCTTTTCAAATTCCACATTGCCCTAGAGTGAGAATGAATTTTCCAAACTGTCAGTCAGACAGCCCAGCAGCTTTATTACCATGAAGCTTTTCTCTGCCTGTGACAACTCCAGAGACAGGTGATGTTAAAAGATAGTCAGAAATGAGAAACAGTTTCACAAATGGTCTCATTTGTTTTTCTGAATTCAGTAACCCAAAGGTTTTACTTACTAAATCCTAAAGTATTCCTGTTTGGACCTCAGCTGGCATTTAAATTGGTACAAAGTTTGATTTGGGATAGATATGAATTCTTATGTGCTATGAAATCAGGATGCTTCATTTCAGATTCTGTTCATGATATAATGTAAAAAAGGATTAGGTTAGACATAGGCACAAAAATGGCAAACTATGTTCTATTTTCATTTTCTTCAACAAATTCTTTGTTCATAAAATAAGCCATGAAAATGTTAGTCTTTAAAAATAGTTGTGTATCGGCAAAACTGTATGAGAAAAGGCATTTGACTATAGTGAGGTATGAAAGTTCTGGAGTAGAAGAATTGAAACAATTAGTAATTTCTGCATAAGTAAAATTAATGGTCAACCATCTTTTACAATGGCTGGGGCATCAATATTGAGGATAACTTATATAGAAATGCCTTTATATTTCAGGAACTAGTAAAAACTTAAATGGTCATGCTGCTCTAACAATAGAATTGAGGGACAACTAGCATTATATAGTGTTTTCATGACCATGCTCTCAGGGATCTTTGAGGAGATTTGGGAGAGATCTACTGGACTTATACTTACTTTGCCCACGAAGAAAGAGATTCGGGTTTGGTATGAGTTGCCCAGGTCCACACAGGCAGTAAATCCAAAACCCAGATTCACACCAGGTCTGGTCTTCCTTTTTCCCCTCCTATTTTCCATGATAGAGCCTCTCTCTGTGACTAGTGAGTCTTCCCCTCTTGCCAGCTTCTGCTCTAAATTCCTTTATAGATGCCAAGTCTTTGATGCCACAATTATAGAAGTAGAAAAAAAAATCTATGGAGGCCATCAGAGCCTTTTTCTGAACAGAAGTGGCAGGAGACTTGGGCTCTGGGAACCCAAAATATGGGCAGTTCCAGAGAGTAGGTGCTATGAGTATTAACTACAGATTTTGCTGGCTCATAATTTTTGCTCAACATGACTAGAAGAAAGTTTTCTCTGGGAGTTGATCTGCTCTGTTTTCCATATTTAATCAAAGTACAGAACCAAAGTTCCCAAAGCTGGGAGGAGCTGTTTAAGTGTTTTAACTCAAAAGACCTTTTCTGGAAACAATCTCAAGCCTTAGCCTTCCAAATCTTGATGAACTGCAGGATATATTCAGAGTGGAACAGAGATAATGATAAATCAACATGGTTGTTAAATAAATGACATTAAAGAATGTCAACAAAGAAGCAGGAAGGAATATTTCCATCCTATTATTAAACATGAATGCTTAAGCTCTCCTTTTCATGAGTCTATTGTGTTTCATGCTGTCCCTTCAATCTTCAGAAAACATGACCTAGGTGACTGGTCATGTTTCAGAACTTTATTGTGTATATGTGACAGTGGTGACCATGAAAATGTGCCTCTTAGATCTCTTGCTGAGGGGAGCAAAATTGATTGACAGTCCCTGCTGTTGCATCACTGAGTTTGTGCCATGGCCATACATCTCATACTTCCCAAGGGCTGTTCCCAGCCAAGGACTCAGTGTGGCAGGGATGATAAGGCAGGCCCATGCCTATGAGACAGGGGACCTCTGTGAGGGGCGACTTTGACTTGAGGACTCACCATTGGCCTTGCCCAAACTTCCCAGCCCTGCACTGCAACAAAGGACCAGCCAGTCTGCCCACCTGACTGCCTCCCTCCCCTCCCTCTCTTCCTTCCTTCCTTCCTTCCCTCTTTCATTCGTAAGGGGCACATCAGAATTGTGGTCTGATGGCTTTCCTAGCCTCCTCTGGCTCCCTCCTCAATTTCCCTCACCAGCGTGTCCCCCCAAAAATCTCTTGTACTTTTAACCCTGTCTTGGCGTCTACTTCTCAGGGGGATCTGGACTAACACAGTAGCTAATCAAAAGCTCAAAATATCTCTCACCTTTCATAAATATACTTTATGAAAACAAATATGGAAGGATGAAGATAGAACAAAAGTTTAACCCAATTAGCAAAGTAACCTTAACAAATAAGCTAAGTTCTTCACAAGATATTTTTGTTGTTATTTAAAAGCTTATTCCTTCTCTGGTGAAATATGATAAATTGTTCAGTGTGATATAGTTGTGTGTAGATTAAAACACCAACCTTAATGCTCACTATTGGTAAAAGCATAGAAACAAAACAACACTGTAATGCATTGGCAGCGGGAACATAAATTGACATAAACCTTTTGGAAAGCAATTTGACAATATTCATCAAAAGCCTTGAAAGCATGCACAGTCTTGTTTCTGCTTATTTCTGCTTGTTTCTGCTTAAAGGAAACAAGCCAAAGAAACAATTCAGAAGAATTACAAAGATGTCTGTACAAAAATGTTTATAACAGTGACAATTTTATAAACCCTCACACAAAGATTTAAGATATTACATACAACCAGCCATACAATGCCACACCACTCAGGTATTAAAAATAATATTGTAGATGAATATTTATTGACAAGAAAAGATGTTCTTGGTATATTGTTAATTGAAAGTGCAGATTACAGAATGTTTCAGGTAACATAATCACATAAACTTGGATGAATTTTATATACCAAGATATTAAGAGTGATGCTTTTTAAGTATTTTTCCTCTTTTTACATACTTATATTTTCCAGTAGCCTTTGTAAAAAAAATCAAGTTTAATTAAAAAGTCCATTGATCTCATTGAAACTGGAGTAATAAAAGGGCTACATGCTCAAATCCTGTGCAAAGATCTGTCTTAGGTGTGCAAGCAAGAGTCTTGAGGTGTGGCAAAAGCTGGGCAGTGAATGCCTCAGTTGGTGGTTCCCCAAAGCAGGGAACTAGAGATTTGAGTTGGTTGTTGGGGGAGTTGAGTTGTGAAAAGGTTCAACGAGGAAATGGAAGCAAAAATGATAACAAGTGGCAGAGGAAAGAGGGAAGGGTATTCAAGACTGAGTGAACAAACAGCCAGGATGCTGGGCAGAGCTGCCCAGAAAAGAGGGAAGACCACTCAAGGAATTGTAGGTTCAGGCCCAGGACACCTCCAGGTTGGGCATACAAAGCCACCTGAAACAGGACCCACTAGGGCCCACCCAGATTCTCAACAGGAACCACGGAGACGGAAAGAAGAGCCCCGAGCTTGGACTAAAGTGCAGAAATAAGGGTGTACTGGCTCTTGCCAACAGGGGCGGGCCGGATCACCTGCGTGTGAGACAGGAAGGGTCTGAGGGAGCCTGAGAAATGCTTGAAGCCAAGGGAAACAAAAGAGAAATCAAAAGCCACTGGGTTCCGGAAACTGGATTCCACTGGGTTCCGGAAACTGGATTCCTTGTCTGTAGAGCGTGCGCCTCTGGAGTCCCTTCCATCCTAACGAGTAATCAGCAGAGAGCGTGGAGCATAAGAGGGCAAGGTCAGGACGGGGCCCTACAGAGGGGCAGGGCAGAGAGGGAGGTGCTCAGATTCTGCAGGCAGCTTTGGGATGAGGGACGCTGGTCGCCCAGCAGGTGGCAGTAGAAAGTCACTGAAGTCTCGGTGGATGTCTCCGGGAAGCTTTCTGTTTGGACTCTTTCCTGGGCTGTCTTTTGATTAATACTGCCAGAATCACATAAAGGAATAAAACTCCTTCCTGCTCCCCGCTCCCCTTTGTGTCTGCTCAGTATCTCTTTCCTTCCCTCTTCTCTTGTGACAGCACCCACTCCTTTAAATAACCCTTCTTTTCCTCTATACTCAGCGTTTCTCCAGAGAGGCTGCCAGCCCCAGGCTCCGCCCCCAAGCAGGTAAGCGTATGACCCAGCCTGACCAATCAGAGCACAGATATGCCCCCATAATGGTTGGTCCCGGGATGGGCATGTGACCTTTGTGGAGCCAATCACAAAGTCCCTCCCCCGCTGTCGGGAAAGAGAGGCAGCAGCCATTGCCTCTTGGAGCAACCGAAGAAGGCGGGGCCTACCCATGGACACCCCAAGCGCTTTTTTGCCGTTTTCTGATCCAGGGATGAGGCCCAGTCAGAAGAACTCCAGACAGCAGTGAGTCTCTGATTCTGACCTGAGCTTCCTGGGCCTGCCTGGGTTCCTGCAGCTTTTCCATATTGCAAGCCACCTCGGTATCCTAATCTTAAATCTCCATGTGGCTTAAGCTGCTTCCAGTTGTGTCTGTCACTTGCAGCTTAGAGTCCTAGCTAAAATCTTCTCCGGGCTCTTCTGTTTTTTTCTTCCAAGATGACTGAATTCTTTGCTTCCAGAACAGGTTATAAACTTTTGAACGTTTATTTCCTTTTAGAATAAATACATAAATTATAAGCACAGTAACAATTCCACTTCATCAGGCATTTGGCCACCTCCTCGCTCACCGCCAGAGCCTCTGTTCTCCACATCCATTGGGGGGGACAGCAGCCCCGACCCTGGCACCCTTTAGCACCCCCAGACTGGCTTCTGCTGATGGTTTTTGCATTTCTCTTACAGATAAAGGTATTGGAAACGAGTTGCCCAAGGCAGAATCCCAGATGACGGATGAGGAGGCTGTGCACCTGAGACTGCTAGAGAGATTTGAATGAAATGCTGTTTAAAGAAGGTGACACATTCAGTTGTAAGAAGGGCCCGCTCCCTCTGCAGAGGCACACTTCTGAAGATGACACAGTGGGTTAGAGGCCATTCCCAGGGCAACCTTGGACAGCCCAGCTGAAGGCAGCAGGGTCATGTGATCAGAGGCAACCCTTCCCCTCCCTGCCCCCCAGGAGAGTCTCTGTCCAGGAATGCTTGAACTGGTACAAACTGGATCCAGAGAAAATCAAGGAGATTTTAAAACATTGCCACTCTCCCTGATTTCTTGCGATTGAGGTGCAGGTCTCTTAAGTAATACTTTGGTGAGGCCTTGCCATCCTCTGGCCCTGCCTGCCTGCAGTGACCAGACAGAGAAGAGAGGGAACCTTCGGGGGAAAGAGATTCTTGTGAACTCTGGGCTTTGTGTCAGTGTCCTGGACTGCAGAAGGAAACTTTAAATCAGAAGAGTGAGCCTCACCCAGGGACATAAGCACAAGAGTCCTCTACTGTAGCATGTCCCACCATTATGCCCTTAGGTGCTCGGGTGCAGGGAGGGGGTTATGGCATCTGGCTGCTTGGACCCTTCCTAGGTTTGCTGTAGGACCGGGGGCGACCCAGAGCAGTGCAACTCATCGCCTTTTTCACTTCCCTAAATACATTATACACTTCCTGTTTGTGCAGTGAGCAGAAAAAAATTAGAGAGTACTGTTGTACGTGGCCTCCCTCTCCCCCATCCCACTGATGCTCAGCACTGGTTGCCAGCACATGTTTGGGTTAGAGTTAGAATACCCTGCAGGGTTCCATGTGGTCAGTTGTGGCCCACAGGATACTGGCCACCAGAGGCAGAACCATGGTCCCTTTGGAGCCATGGAGGGCCTGCTGATGGCCACAAAAATGTCTCTCCAACTTGTCCTGGAGCTGTGTGTGATGCTCTGGTGGTTACTGTCTGAATGCTGGAGACAAGGCCCAAGTCTCTTTGGGTTTGCTGGGGAGGTTCTGGCATGTGCTGCTGTTGCTTTTAGAGCAAAGAACCAACAAACTTCAAGGAAGGAAAAAGAACTACCTAAGAGATCTGCCCAGGTTGAAGAATTTGAAGTCAGTGAGAAGACTGATTACACAAACTGATTAAACTCTCGAGACGCCTCAGGGAGACCAGTTCTCTGAAGTTACCAACAGTGTGTTGCGTAACGTTTTTTAATAAAAATCTGAACAGTTCCACCCCCTCTTTTGAGGATACAGTAGATCCTCTCAACAAAGAACAGAATAATGAGCCCCCTAGGCTTTCATTTCATGGAGTGATAAGGGCTCACCTTCAGGGACAGACATGGTCACTTAAGGATGCATCAGAATCCCTCTAAACATAAGTGACTGGTGCCAGAAACATCTTAAAAGCATCTCAGAAGAATATAGACCGACTTTGGAGGGAAATAATGATGATTTGTGTGAAAATGCTCAACTTCAGGAAAGCCTAAAACTGCTTTCCCAAGAGGCTGTGGATTTGAAGGAAAGAGTGTGAGAACAGATGGAACTGGGGGAAAAAAATGTTTAGAAACTCAGACATGTGAATAAAGCAAGTTGTAAATGATAAAAAGAGCCAGATAAAAAATCTCTGACTGACACCCTGCTGAAAATGATATGATTACCTGCTTTCTTTAGAGAAGAATACGTGGATTATGGCAACTTAGAATTAGACAAAAACAGTAAGTCGGAAGATGGAGACCACCTAGACTATCCGATAGAATCAATTTGAAGAAACTCATTGCTACTGTTAACTTAAACGTTTTCTTAAAAAGACTCAAAGAAGAAAAACAAGGATTATTTTTTAAATTATATGAATAAAATCAAATGAACGAAGAGCCACAGGCCAAATGAAAAGCAAGCATCTTTGCAGTCTGTACATTTACAGTTTGACAATGAGATTCAAAAGCTTCTGCTGAATCCCCAATACTGCCTGAACTACATCAAGAACATGTAGTACAGCTTCTCAGAAAATCAGTCAGGAGGGAATTTACTGTTTAGAAATAAAGAAGAAACTTCCCCAAGTGTAGGAAACCATCAACCCTACATATCAGAAGTGCAACTCCTACAAATCCTACATTTCAGAAGTTGCACAAGAAAAGCCTGGTATGAACCTACTTCCTTCTAGTAAAGCCAGATCTTTTCTCATGAGGTAAAAGCTTAAGAAAGTTGGTTGAAGGCTCTGTTGACCATGAGAAAGCTTAACAAGCTAAGAATGGTTATGATAGGCTGAAGTTGAGTTTCAGTTGCAAATGGTTCCTTTGTACCTACTATTCCACTTGCATCCCTGTGCAGAAGCTGGAGAGAATCAGAGCATCCCCCAGTTCATCCAGTCCCTGGGAAGGAGGAGAGCTAAGTGTGAGGGCTCAGGGATCCAGGACCACAGGCAGGTTTGATTCTATTTCCGTGGCAGCCAGCTCCTCAACATCCACAACCACAGCAGGCTATTTACCTTTGACCTTTAAAAGTAATCTTGATTCAACGCTTGTTGATTTAACTGTTGTTATTTAATTGATACTTCATTTTTTCTTACTGAAGTTTGATAAAACCATAACTCCTAAGATAGTATTTTTCAAATGTAGATGGTTTTAATATAATCCTGTGAATACATGTTTTTACCTCATTGGACCTTCTAGAATTAGATCGTATGAATAACGTGTTTTGATTGAAATATAAGGTCCACAGCCATCATTGAAGTTTGACATGACCAGGAAGAGACATCTGAAAAGTAAAGACCATTGCTATATGCTGTGAGCAGCAGTTATTAGAAATCTGTAAAAGACACTTAATATTTACATTGATAAATTTTGATTGGTTTTAAAAATGATGCAGAAATAAGAAAAAACAAGTAAACAAAAGAACACCTAAAAAAAACAACACACCCAGCTAAACTTCATCATATTTTCATTAGTTTAGTTCTAAATTCATAGATTTATTGAGGGCAGTTGCTATTTGGCATCCAGTTGGTTTTTGTCTTGTAATTTCTTTTTAACCTTTTGTTACATGGTTTAGGATATTCTTTGTTGTTTAAGCATTTCTAAATTTTATGCAGTCAAAATCAGAGTTTCCCTCTTTGGCTTCCAGGTTTCATTTTTTACTTGAAAAGGACCTCCTCAATCTAATAATTTTTAAAATGCACTGGTTCTATCTAATATCTATATACCTATATCTCTCTATATATATATGTATGTATTATATATCATATTTGAAAGTTAAGCCTCCAAAGATTTCATACATCAAGTCCCTGATGGAGGGAAGTCATAAGCAGTCAGTCTTGGGTTGGAAGTTAATTGCTTCTGAAGGCTCTCAGAACATTTTTTGCCTTGTCTGCAGTGTCAGGAAGCAATTAGATCCATTAGAAACCTCACTTTACTATCAGTGCACAAAGAATTCAGATACAGTGTTCTTTTTAGATGGCTTTCGGATCTGGCTTCTGAGTTTAAGGATCTCAGAATCTAGTAAAGAGACTTCCCATCCTTGCAGCTAAGCCATAGAGCTCCAGGCTGACCATCCCTCAGGGAGGTGGGGAGTGTGGGAGTCAGGGAAGACATGGTGTTTGAACTGAGCCTGGGAATGAAAGGAATTTTGAGAAATGAAAGAAGGAAGATGATCATGAGCTGTTTGATCCACAAGGGACAGAGATTGGAGAAGGGATAAGGTTACGGATCAAAAGAGGAGAGTGACTGCGGAGAGCCCTGGGGCCCTGAAAAGGAGCTTGCACTTGACCCTCTAGGTGGTGGGGGACACTGAATAGAACCTCTGAGTAAGTGGAAGGACACCACCTTTCTCCTGGGGCTTCCTTCAGTCACCCAGATCAGACCTGTTTTGGCCAAAATTTGTTTTCAAAGAATAGTGTTGTCCTGGGATTCCTGTGTGCTTAGAAAATTACACGCTTTGCTCCTTTAAAGAAGTTGACATAGGAATACTTATTTGAGAAAAGTGTATTTCTTTGAAATACAAAAATAAACCTGCTGATGAACTTGCCTAGGAAGTGGAGTCACAAAATGCATTGGCTCCCACTACTGTGGGCTCTTTTTCCCCCTATGGAGTGTGGGATGTAAATACGTGCCCAGCAGCCCTTTTAACAGTGCAAATATTTCATTAAGTAGCTGGGGTTCGCTATAGCTCTGCTGTCCTGAGTGACAGAGGACTGGCAGGCACTGCTCTTGGATATTCCTCTTTGCCTTTTTCCTTCTGGGCTAGGCTCCTCCCAGAGTGTTACACTTAGACAGGACTCACTCATTTTCTCCACCCTCCAGCCAATTTCCCCTTGAATTCCTCCATTGTGCTCCTTCAAGCCTAAAATGGACATTGGAGTTAACTTGCTTCTTGGCTTCTACATTACTATAAAAATGAGCTCCAGCTGGAGAATATTAGTACAGAAATTTAGTGAAATGGACATCAAATTGCCTCCTTCTTGTTTATTTGGAAAAATAAGGACTCAACAGATCTTTAAATCAGCTACCAATAAAAATCACTATTTTAGATAACCTCTTGGGAGCAGACCTCAGTTTGAAAATAGTTTCCTGAAGCATTTATTCATTTTGTTGCAAATTCTTTCCAATAAATGTTTTGAAATAAAACTACTAGTAGCCAAATGGCTATAAAAATCAGCAAATCAGGTTTGTGCTGCTCTAGTGCAGTTACATATAATCAAATCTCAGTTAGAACTGCCATGTCTCTCTTTTTTATGCTTTTCAGAGAAAGAGGTTATTTATAAGTTAACACAAACACAAAGAAATCACAAATCCATTTCCAATAATGAGAACATATAGAGTCAGTCCAAATTTAATATCTTATACCAACAGCTAATTTTAGCATCACAGGACAGAATAGATTAATGTTAACAGTGATGAACCAAGACTTTCCAAAATACGTTAAGTCCATGACAAAACTTCACATACATATTTGAGAAATTTCCAACAGAGATGGTGGAAGAAAATAGGAAAGGGTTTCCAGGAGGCACTTAGAATGGTAGTAGTGCAGTCAGGAAAGAGGGTGGGATGGTCAGGATACATTTGAGAGTATCCAGTAGACAAGTGATAGTTGAAGATAAGATAAAACAGCAAGAAAAAGGGAATTCAGGAATGGACCCTGGAGATCCTGAGCTTTAAGGATGATGTGGGACTGTGAGCCACCTCCACTTCAGATTGTGAGGGACAGAGTCTCTTCAAAGGAAATCAGCAGTCCAATTAAGGCAAGGAGAAGGCATGTACATTTGGCTAAAGGTGTGGGGGGGTGGGGGGGGTGGGATTCCAGATGTTTTTGGTGGTGTAAGAAGGGTGATCAGCATAAGGAGACTGGCCCAGGGAAGGGGTCACTTGGAAGGGAAGTAGAGCCCGGCTACTCCAAAGGGTTTTTTCCTTGTGGAAAATGGGATTGAGGAAGACAAGTGGGAATAGAAAGGAACCCACCAGCCTCAGTGTTCCAGTCGGGATTGAGAGAGAAGCTGCTGTGGTGCCTCTGAAAGTCCCTTGCAGGGTGGCTTCATTATCATCTTACTGTCACCCTTGTCCCCAGTATGCTCTTTTTTCAACCTAGGAACCAGAATAATCCTGTTAGATCAGGGCACAACCTTACAGTGACTCCCCAAAGGCAAAGTCAATAACCTGGCAAGTCAGCAGGCGTTTGTGCTCCCACCCCTCCCCTCTCTAATTTTGTCTCTCTCTTTCTCCCCATTGCTCCCCAACTCAGTCTCTGTTCAAATGTCACCTCCTTGAGGCCTTCCCTATCATACTATTTGCAACTTCACTCCTCCCTCCCAACCACCCAATACTCCCCTCCCTTCTAGTACTTATACCTTCTAAAATACTGTCTTTTGAATTATTGTAATAATATTATTGTCTCTCTATTCTCACAGGAATGGAAATGCCAAGGGTTTTGTGTACATAATAGATGTTCAATAAATATTTGTTAATTGAGTAAATTGTGGCAGGCACATCTGTTGGGGTTAGTGGTGGGGGTAAGGGCTTCTACAGTAGATCTCCGCCCACGTTCTGTGGCTCTGTGCAGGTTGAGGGTATGTGGGTGTGATGGTTGGGTTCATGTGTCAACTTGGCCAAGTTGTCTGGTCAAGCAAACACTAGCCTAACCATTACTGCAAGGACATTTTATGGCTGGTTAATAAATCAGAAGGCTGGTTTATTAAATCATCAGTCGGTTGATTACATCTGTGACTGATTACATCTACAATCAATTAAGGGAGTATCTTCCACAATGAGGGAATCCAATCAGTTGGATTTAATTCAGTCAGTTGAAGACTTTTAAGGGAGAAGAGAAAACTTTCACTTCTGCTTCAGCCAGCCAGCTTCTCCTGGGGAGTTCCTTGAAGACCTTCATCGGAGTTGCCAGCTCATGGTCTGCCCTGCAGAATTTGGACTCTGCATCCCCACAGTTGCATGGGACACTTTATAAAATCTCCTATTTACAGATATCTCCTGTTGGTTCTGTTTATCTAGAGAACCCTGACTGATACAGTGGGTTTGTAATTTTCTTTCATTTCCCCTCTGGAGAAAACTGCTCTGCCTCCAGGCTATGTGGGAGAGGCTGGCTAGACAGCCATGTTTTGAGCTGCATGGCCCTGCTTGCCCACAGCTGGTTGGACCAGAGCAGTTGGCACACAAAGGCAGCCAGTCCTTCGGCTGACTGGTGACTGGGGTTGTGGCCTGTTTCACACAGATGAATGGCCAATCAGATTCCTTCTTTCAAGAAGCTGAATGGAAAATAATGAGCCAATTTATCAGTGAGGTGCTGTGTCTGTTCCTAGGAAAATGGAAGCCAGAAACTAAAAAGTAGTAGTTGCCACAGAGGCTACGAAGGGCTCTGTACATACTGAAGTTAAGAGAGGGAAGAAACTAAGGGTCTGCTGCTGGTCGGTAGAGAGAGGCAGATGGAGAAGGTGTGAAGAGAGAAACAGGAAAGCAGGTCTCTAATGTGTGCCTGGTTCTTGGCAGCCCTCCAGTTCTAGTTCCAGGCTGTGCTTATCTTTATAGTAAACTCCCTTTTTCTTGAAGTAACTTAAGAACTTGAGTGGGTCTGTTATGTCTTTGGCAATCAACAGAACAGATGATAACAAGTAATGTGTTACCAACTGTCATACAAGGTGGTGTTTTCTGTGCTAGTAAACAGTTGTGTAGGAGAACTCTTTTGGAATAGTGAGAATTAGATGAAAGCTGCCTACTGAGTTATGCTAATGCCCTTCTAGGCAGGCACACTTGTTCTTTTGCATTTATATTCTGTGTCACCCTACATAGTCATATTTTACAACTGCATTTTATGGGAGAGATGCTATAGGATAGTGATTGTTTTAGTTTGCCAGGGCTGCTATAACGAGTACCATACAATGGGTTGGCTTAAACAATAGGAATGTATTATCTGATGGTTTTGGCGGCTAGAGGTCCAAAATCAAGGTCTGTTGAAGGCCACTCTTTCCCTTGGAATCTGTAGTGTTCTGGTGTAGGCTTGCCCCAGTCCATGGGGTTCCTTGGCTTGTATCTCTGCCTCCATCTGATGGCTTTTCCTTCTGGCTTCTACTTCTCCTGCTCAGTCATCTGTGTCCTGTCTAGATTTCCTCTTTTTTTTTTTTTCCAATCTTCATTTTATTGAGATACATCCACCCATCACGCAGCCATACAAAACAAATCGCACACTCGACTGTTCACAGCACCACCACATAGCCGTACACCCACCACCCAATAGATTTCCTCTTTATGAGGACTCCAGTCATATGAATTAGAGGCCACCCTGATTTGACTTTGCCTCATCCCTTCTCTTTGAAGATACTTTTCAAAAATGGGTTTACATCTACACCCTGACTCACATTGACATATTCTAAGATAAAATTTACAAATGGGTTCACACCTATAGGACTTGGGTTAGGGCTTGAACATGTCTTTGGGGGAGATATGATTCAATCCCCAACAGTGATTAGGGACACAAACTTTGGAGTTTAACTCCTATCTTTTCCACACGCTAGCTGAGTAAACTTGAGAAAATTATTTAACCTCTTGGTGCCTCAGGTTCCTCATCTGTTAAATTAAAGTAACTAATACTTTCCTCTTAGTGTTACAGTGAGAATTAAATAAACACGAGTGTTTAGACCAGTGCCTGGGACATAGTAAATGCTCAATAAGTATTAGCTAAGATTATTATATCAGTTATTTACTTGTCCTGTCTCTGCAGTTGAAATAAAACTCCTAGATCCAATGGTTAACCATAGACTAGGGCCAAGAAAATAGTAATAAATGCTCAAAGTTTGTGGTTATTTAGATTCAGTGGTGTGATTTTAGCAAGTGTAGAGGATGAAACCGATTATTCAGGGACATGGGAGAATGGGGTCCAAGGGGGTGTGTTCAGCCAGAGATGGGGAGGATGAAACACTGCTTCAGCACAGGGAGGTAATACATAGCACAGCCCACAGGAGGAAGAATCATGCCACACAAATGCTAACAGTGCTTCCATTGAGATGATTATGATCAACTGAATTAGTGAGACAGTGATGGGAAAAGAGTTTTGGAAGAAATGCTTGGCATGAAACATGAAATTCAGGATAGTGATTTCCTTAGTTGGGAGGAGGGTTCACAAAGGGGATTTAGTTTATGTGGGCAGTGTTTTATTATCAGCTGGAAAAGGAGACTGTCATGGGTTGAACTGTGTCCTTCAAAAAGATATGTTCAACTCCTAACCCCTAGTCCTGTGAGTGTGATTTTATTTGGAAATAGGGTCTTTGAAGATGTGATTAGTTAAGATGAGGCCAAACTGCAGTAGGATGGGCCCAAATCCAGTATGACTGGGGTGGTGGCTTGGAGTTATGTACCTTAGAGAGGCAAGTTCTTAACCTTAATCCATTCCTGTGAACCCATTGTAAATAGGACCTTTTGATGAAGATTACTTCAGTTAAGGTGTGGCCCGACTGAATCAGGGTGGGCTTTAATCCTAATACTGGAGGCCTAATAAAGAAGACTACAGAGAGAGAAGCCATGGGGAGCAGCCCAAAGCTGGCAGTCAGTGGAACCTGAAGAGAAAGGAGAAGACACTGCCATGTACAGAAAAGCCAAGGAGCCCCAAAGATTGCTGGCCAGACAGAAGATATCACCCCGGGAGGAAGCAAGGTTTCTAGCCTCTGACACCATGAGCCAATTAATTCTGGTTACACTAACCCATTAGTGGTATTTGTTTTAGCAGCCAAGAAACTAAAACAACTGGTAGCCTTATAAGAAGAGGAAATTTGGACACAGTGAGACACAGACACAGGGAAGAATGCCATGTGATGGTGAGGCAGAGCTTGAAGTGCTGTAACTGCAAGCCAAGGAACACCAAAGATTGTTGGGAAACCGCCAGAAGCTAGGAATAGGCAAGGAAGGATTCTCCCCTCCAGACTTCCAAGGGAACATGGCCATACCGACACCCTGATTTCAAACTTCTAGCCTCCAGAACTGTCAGACAATAAATTTCTGTTGTTTTGAGCCACCTAGTTGTGGTACTTTGTTACAGCAGCCCTGGGAAACTAAGACAGGGGATACATGGGTATTCATTGTATTATTCTCTTTTTTAATCACATATTTATTTTTTACTTTGAAACCATCTCAAACTAACTAAAAAGTTTCAGGTACAGCACAAATAACTTGTTCTACTTAAAAAACATTTGAAAGTGGCTGAAAATGACACCTAATCACTCCTGAATTCTCCGTGTGTATTTCCTACAAAGACGGATATTCTACTATATAGTCAGAATACAACTATCAAATCAGAACATTCTCATTTAATGAGGCCAGCATAACCCCAATACTAAAATCTGACAAAGAGGTTACAAATAAATAAATAAATAAATAAATACCAATATCCCTTATGAATATGGATACAAATATCCTTGGCAAAATATTGAAAATCAAATCCAACAATATAAAAAAAGAATATACAGCATGATGAAGTAAGGTGTCTCCCAGAAATGCAAGATTGGTTAAACATTTGGAATTCAATCAATATAATTCACAATATTAACAGAATATAGTAGATTAGCAATATGATCATTTTAATAGGTGCAGAGAAAGCATTTGACAAAATCTAATACTTATTTATGATAAAATCTCCCAGCAAACTATGAAGTACGGTGTTCCGGTTTGCTAGAGCTGCTGTTATGCAAAATACCAGAAATGGATTGGCTTTTATAAAGGGGATTTATTCAGTTACAGATTTACAGTTCTAAGGCCATAGAAGTGTCCAGACTAAGGCATCAACAAGATGATACCTACACTGAAGGATGGCTGATGGTATCTGGAACACCTGTGTTAGCTGGGAAGTCATGTGGCTGGCATCTGCTGATCCTGGGTTGTATTTCAGCTCCTCCCTCTCAGCTGCTGTGTGTCCTTGCTTCTTTCTCCCATGGCATTTCTCTCTGAGCACCTGGGGGGGTCCTGTCTTAGCTTCGCCGGGGCAAACTCTGGGCTTCATCTCTTAGCTTAGCATCTCCAAATGTCCTTCTGTTCACATCTCCAAGCATCTCTAAGCATCAGCAAGCATCTGGGTCTGTGTCAGCTCTTAGCTTCTCTCTTAGATACTCCAGTGAATTAATCAAGACCACCCAGAATGGGCAGGGTTCACACCTCCATGGAAATAATTCAGTCAGAGTTCTCACTCACAGTTGAGTGGGTCACATTTCCATGGAAACATTGAATCAAAAGTTTCCACCCAACAAGACTGGATTAAAAGATCCGGGGTTTTGTTGGGGACATAATATATCCAAACTGGCACATGAAGACTTTCTTCAAGGTAATAAAGGGCATCTACAAAACCTTGTAGCTAATATCATACATAAAGGTGAAAGACTGAATTGTTTCCCTCTGAGACTGGGAACAGGCCAAGGATGTCCACTTTTATCACTTCTTTTCAATATTGTACTGGACGTTCTAGCCATTGCATTAAGGCAAGAAAAATAATTGAGGTATAAAAATTGAAAAGAAAGAAAGAAAACGGTCCCTGTTTGCAGATTATGTGATTTTTTACATAGAAAACACCAGGGAGTATACAAAACAACTACCAGAATGAATAAATGATTTTAGCAAGGTCACAGGTTAATATACAAAGGGCAATGGTATTCTTATATATTAGCAGCAAACTGGAAGAAGTTAAAAAGAAATCCCACTTATAGTAGCACTAAACAAGACTTAGGAATAAAATCTAACAAATGACTTCAGGACCTCTACACTGGAAACTATAAAATATTACTGAGAGAAATTGAAAGAGACCCAAGTGAATGGAAAGCTATACGATGTTCATGGATTGAAGACTCAAATTTGTTATGATGTCCATTCTCCCTAAATTGATCTGTAGGTTCAATGCAATCCAATCAAAATTCCAATAGGCTTTTTTTTTTGTAGGAATTGACCAGCCAATTGTAAAATTTATATGGAAATACAAGGACCTAGATGAGCCAAAGCAATTTTTAAAAACAATATTAGCAGTAATGAAAAACACCTGCATCCTCCTTAAGAGCAGTTTCCTTTTCTTCATCTTCTCTCCCCACCCCCTGCCACTTCAACACTTCTCTAGAGTCAGGCTCTCTACTTTTCCCTTTTCCAGATAGGTTAGTTAAAAAATGATCTTCTGTCTAGAAGTCCTGGAGGGAAAGCCCTGGAGAGCCTAGCATTATGCCTGGCATATCCCAGGTACTCAATAAAGGTTTGTCAAATTGAACTGGGAAATTAGGAAAGAGGGAAATATCTGTCGAATAAACCAAATCCCTCAAATCAGTACTGGCTACTAGTGGGGTGACAGTGCCTGTATCATTCTCATAAGCAAAAGAAAATAGATGAGTATGCATGTGTGTATGTCCGAACTGTCAAAGGCATTCACATTTGTAGATAGCCTCTATAGATAGGATGGAAAAAGTATGGCATTTACAGTCAAATTAACCTCGTTTGAATCCTGGCTCTGACACTTAGCACATGTGATCTTGGATGTGTTTCTTAACACTTTCTAAGTTCTGGTTTCTCCTCTAGTAATGTAGGAATAATTATCTCTAATTGCAGGGTTGTTCTAAGGTTTAGATGAGCTGCTATGTAAGAGGCATCTGTACAAAATAACCATTCAATAAATAGTAGCTATTTTTTTTTTATCTGCCTCCCACCCAAATTACCTTCCTAGGTTCGCATTGGCCAAATGGGGACTGTAGCCTTCTTTTGTTTCATGGCTGAACTACAAAATAGAACAAGTCAGCTGTGAACTATTTAAGGTCTGGCTCAGTTCTTTGATTCTCAAATATTTTGAATTCACTACAGATTTGTTGCTTATTGTGGTTTGCAATTATTGAGGATATCTAGAAAAATAAAAGCCATATAACATGCATGTTGCTTTTAATTTTAATCAGCAATAACATTAATAGCTAGCATTTACTTAATATTTCCTATGGGCCAGATATTGGGTGAAGTTCTTTTCAGGAATGTATCATTTGATCGCACAACAACCTTTTAGATTCAGTATTTTTATTATTCCTGATTTTACTGTGATAATACTAAGGGTCAGAGTGGTTAGTTACCCTGTCCAAGACTGCACAGCTTAGATTTGTTCAACTCCAAAAACTGTATTGATAATGTGGTGGTTTGGAGCTAGGTATCCCAAAGACGTGTTCTTTGACTAGGTCCATTCCTGTGGGTGTGAATTCTTGTAAATGGGACCTTGGGATGAGGTTACTTCAGTTAAGTTGTGGCCCAGCTGAGTCAGGATAGGTCTTAATCCAATTACTGAATGTCTTATAGGGAAGGGCACAGAAAGAGAGAAAGCCAGAGGAAGCAGCCACAAGACAGTGGAATCCTGAAGTGAAAGGAGAAGCCAAGAGAGGTCACCATGTGCATTGACATGTGACAGAAAAGCCAAGGACCAAGGATTGCTGTCAGTCAGCCCCAGAATACCGCCGCCTTCTGGGAGAAAGCATTGCCTTGATGATGCCTGAAGTTTGGACTTCTCTTAGCCTCAAACTGTGAGCAAATCATTTCCCATTGTTTAAGCCAACCCATTGCATGTTGGCTTCAGTGGCCAGGAAACTAAAACAGACAATAAGTCACCTCTTGTTAAATTTGGAAAGTGTGGGTGTAGATACATTTTGTTTTCTTGGGTTTTTCTCCCCTTTACCTCCTCCATCGATTATCAGTTTCATTAATAAATGGATGAGCAGAGGCTACTATTAGTAAGTGAAAAGATTTTTCTAGAGATTGTTACACTTACCTTTTTTACCAGAAGACCTGCTGTTTTTATATAAATGCATCCATTGTGTGCTGCACAAAATTTAATATCCCTTTGGAGCTCATTTCCAACATGACTCTGTTTTCAGGTTACACGACTTCTTTTCCTTTGTCATAACTGAAAACAACCTGTATTGTTTAGCATGCGCTTAAAGTAATACTAACCAAGAATGGACACTGATTTATATGAAGCAAGGAGCTTGGATAGTCTCTGGTTTACTTGGCTACACTAAACTATCTGTTTAGAGCTTTAAATGTAAATGGAAAATAAGTTAACAAATTGGAAAATAAGTTCTCAATCTGGGTTTTGCAGATGATGTTTCTGGAGATATTATAGGTGAGTCACAACAAAATGATTCTGTGGCTTAATAAATTTGGGCAGCACCAGATTATCCAGAGATACGTTTCTTTTCTGTGGGGCTTTTCAGACTGTTAATGTGCCAGGTGGGGGCAGAATCTCCAGAAGGGGCCCAGTGAGTGCAGCATTTCCTAAACTTTTGACCCCTAAACCATTCCTCTCCTCCCATGGCCAACACCTTCAACATCTCCACTCTGGGAAATGCTGCCTTTGTTAATTACTCCTCCTTTTCGGGAACAACAGGAGTTGATTCTTTCAAAAGCATTCTTATTTGTCTCCAAAACCCGGGGCCTTAATTAGAGTCTGTTTTTGCAGGTAAGAATCCACAAGGTCATTGACTTTCTTTGTGACTTTCAAACACTTTTCTACTCAGCATTTTAAAACTTCTTTCCACAGTGACTGTGATACTGATTTATCTTCTGTTTGTGTTCTTTTCTTAAGGTAGTACATGCATAAAGAGGAGTATATATAAAAATAAGTTTCCTTCCACCCCTAATCCTCCAGTCCTCCAGTTCTCTCTCAAAAGCCAGCACTGTTTTCAGGTTCTTGAATATATTTCCACACGTATTCTGTTTGTATACAAGTATTTGTGTACACATCTCCCCTTAATTTTTTTTTAAACAAATTCGTAGATAGCATACTTTATACACTGTTCAGCACCTTGTTTTTTTCAGTTAGCCTCATAGTTTTGGTTCCTTATCAACATATATTTTTCACATGCTCATTCTTTTTCATGGCTGCAATGTACTCTATATTCCATTGTGTGGGTGGACTGTGTAGTGATTTGAAGCTGTATGTACCCCAGAAAAACATGTTCTTAAATTGAATCCATTCCTGTGTGAATCCATTGTAAGTAGGACCTTTTGATGAGGTTACTTCAGTTAAGGTGTGGCCAAGCCCAATCACAATGAGTCTTAATCCTATTATTGGAGTCCTTTATAAGTAGGATGAAATTCATACACAGGGAGAGAAAGCCACAGAAGCAAGAAACTGAAATTCAGTGGAACCCAGAAGAGAACAGATTGCCCAGGAAAGACTGCCATGTGCATTGCCATGTGACAAAGGAGCCAAGGACCAAGGATCACCAACAGCCAACCCCAGAACCAGTCTTTGGGAAGAAAGCATCACCTTGATGAAGCCTTGATTTGGACTTTTTTCCAGCCTCAAACTGTGAATGAATAAATTCCCATTGTTTAACCCAATCCATTTCATGGTGTTTGCTTGAGCAGCCTAGGAAACTAGAACTGACCATAATTTACTTAACCAGATCCTACTGATGGACATTTAAGTCTTTTTTCCATCTTTTCTGACAACAAACAATGTGGTCATGGGTTGCCCTGTGTTTATATATCTATGACCACATATGCAAAATACAGGTAGGATAAATAATTAGAAGTAGAATCTTTGGGTGAAAGGGTATTTACAGTTAAATTTGTTACATGTGGTCAAATTGCCCTCCAAAGAGTTTATACCAATTTATGGTCTCACAACATTTGAGACAGCCTCTTTCACCAACCCTTATCAACATCGCCTATTATCTAATTGTTTGATCTTTGTCAATTTAATAAGTGAAAAACAGTATCTTTACTTATACTACAAGTGAGGTCAAGCACCCTGCCATTTGTTTAGAAAGCCATTTGGTTCTTTTTCTGTGACTTCTCTGTTTATGTCCTTTGTCTGTTTAATTCTTGGGTTGTGGAGTTTTTTCTGAAGTAGCTTTATATGTTGAAGCATTTGACACTCTGTTATATGTATTTCAAAATATTTTCCCCACTCTCTTTACCTGTCCAGCCCTGTAGAGACAAACTCAAGGGGCATTAATGTTGTCAAATGACAGTGGATACTTGAAATGCAAGCAGGTCAAGGGGCAATTACTGCCTTTCTTCAAAGGGAAACGAGAAGCCAGCTTTGCCTCTGTTTTCTCTCAGAGTTTGCCTGCATGAAGGATGACCTGGTGGGCCATTTGCTTTACTGCCTACTAATTTAATGGATAAACATATTACAGATGCCCACATTGATGGCACAAAGTAGCCACATGAAAGAGCTCTCGATGGCCAAAGTTGGAACAAATTGAGCAACCAAACAAATAAAATAGTATTGGATTATAACCAAGAGTATAAAATAAACATTCATGAGCCCATACTTTTTATAAATGAGTGGATAAATAAATAAATGTGGATAAAGAGGCACATCTCCGATGCAGAAGAATTCTAGATAATTTCTGTAGATACTCCATCTAAGGATGAAGGGAGAGCAAAACTCCCCACTCCTAGGTGTGGGCTGCATATACTGACTTCCTTCTAAAAAGTACAGGGTGGAAAGGGGGGCAAAGAATAATTTTACAGAGGGGAAAGCCGACAACCACTACCTAGCCCATGAGCAAGGTCAACACCCACAGTCATAATCATGTTGATAGTGCGTATCCTTGATATGATGTGATGAAAATGGCACTTTACCTGTGTGACCTTCTTCCCCAACACCCATGTCCCCCAGTCTAATCATGAGAAAAACATCAGGTAAATCTCAGTTGAGGGACAATCTACAAAACACCTGGTCAGCACTCCTCAGAATGCTCGAGGCCGTCAAAAACAAGGGAAGGCTAAGAAACTGCCACAGCCAAGAGGAGCCCCAGGAGACACGTTGACCAAATGCCATGTGCTATCTGAATGGGATCCTGGAACAGAAAAAGGTCATTAGATCAACACTAAGGAAATCTGAATGAAGTATTGACTTTAGTTAAAAACAATGTATCCACATTGGTTCCCTAGTTGTATCAAATGGACCATACTAATGTAAGATCTTAATAGGGAAAACTGGATGCATGTTCTCTAGAACATGTTCTCCAGATTGAGCCCAAATCTTCTGATAACTCCCACTTACTGATACTTGCTCCTGTTCTTTTGAACCATCATGGGTTAAGTCTAATCCGTTTCTCATTAGAAAATTGAAGAGGTACCTTTTTCCACCCAGACCTTTACTAATTTTCTCCATTGCTCTTCCACCTGCACTGTCCTCTTTGCTATTCCTTGAACATACCAGACCCCTCCCCACCTTCTGGCCTTTGCATTATCTGGAACTATCACCCCCCAGATATCCACATGGCTAACTCTCTTGTCTCCTCATCTTCGTTCCGATGTGTCTTTCTCAAAGAGGCCCGACCACCTTATATAAAATGGCACTCCTTCCCCTTTATCTTGCTCTGTTCCCCTCTTAGCATTTTTCGCCTTCTAATATTTAACTTACTATGTTTGTTGCATGTTATCTGTCTCCCCCTACCAAAATGTTAAGTTTCATGAGAGGGCTGGATTTTGTCTGTGCTATTCTCTGCTGGATACCCAGACCTAGAACCTCAATTTCTCTGTAAATCTAAAACTGTTCTAAAAAATAAAGTCTATTGAAAATGTTACAGATGGTTGTCTTTCTCTTAGGCAAAACCAGGTGAAAATCGCAAATTGTAGTGTGACCTGTAAAAGAGTGCTTTTTTTTTTTTTTAAGTGTTATCAGTCATGGTTTAATCTAGTCTTATCTTCAGACTTGACAAGAACAATTCTTTCTCTCTTGGCTCTGGATTCTTATCCTGGAGATGGACCCCAGCTCTGCTTTGGCAGGCAAACCTGATATCTGAAGCCCCTCTGGGATTTGTCTTCTGCTTTCCAGCCATTCATCTGCCTATGTATCAGACAAACTTCCCCTTGCTTGGATATTCTAACTCATTAAACAGCTAACCTTAGTTAGCTTGACTTTTGAGTATCTTCACCAGGGATGAAAATCTACATTATTTTCACTTCTTGACATCTTCTCTCTCGATATGGCTAAAGCAGTGAGGCTGAGAGTGATATATAAAGCCAATTGTCTACTCCTTCCTGCAGCCTTCTCCTGACTAATTTTTCTTCAATCCAAAGGTTTCTTGGCCATTTTCTTGGAACATTTTAAGGAAAAAGAAAACAGAACTTGCTTCTTTTTATGCTCTCTTGAAAATGGGGAAAAATTTACTCTTTTTAATATGGCATTCTCTGACAAGTGGTTCTCAGCAATGACTATACCTTAGTATTTACCTGGGGAGCTTTTAGAAATATTGATTCTCAAGACTCACCCCAGATCAATTAAATCAGGTATAGTTTTCTTTATATTTATTCTGCTTGGAATTTGTTGAGTTTTTTAATCTATGGATTGACATCTTTCATCAGTTTTATACAATTCTCATCCATGACTTCCTCAAATATTGGTCCTTCCCCATTCTCCTCTCTCCATCTAGGATTGCACTTATACATCTGTTAGATCATTTGACTATGTTTCACATGTCTTTTATGCTCTGTTGTGTTTTTTCCTTTGCGTATTTTGTTTTGAATATTTAAAAATTTACCTGTCTTTGAGTTCATTAATCCTGGCTTTTGACTTGTCAGTCTAATATTAAACCTATCCAATACATTCTTAATTTCAGATATCTTACATTTTCAGTTCTAGAGTATCCTTTGCTTCTTTTTTATCAATTTTAATTCATTTTTGAAGTGCTCCATATTTTCATCATTTGTGCATCTTTTCCTTTATTTTCTTTAACATAGGAATGGCAGTTATTTTAGAGATCTTATGCTAATTCCAATCTCTAGGTCATCTCTGTGTTTTCTTCAAGTGGATGTTTTTTCCCTTCTTGATTATCAGCTATTTTTTATTTCTCTCATGTCTTATAATTTTTAATTTTATGTTGGGTACTGTATACAAGGACAGTAGAGAATGAAGTTTATATTACTTTGATCCATAGAGTTAGAATATCCTTGATTTGGCATTCTGGGTCAGATCAGTTCTTTCTGGTATCCTGTCTCTAGAAGCAGGGCCAGCATGAGGAGGAGGCCTGCAAGTCTCCACCTCATCACCCTCAAAACCTCAGAGGATTCAGGATACTCTTGATTCACTGGAGCAACCCACTAAGGGTCAGTGGTTCCTCCAGGAATCCAAAATTAAGCCTAATCCCTGTTTCTCATTAGGAAATTGAAGAGGTTCCTTTTCCACTCAGACCTCTACTGTTTGGGAAGGCATTTACATTTCCTGCCAGCAGCACCCCACTTGAAATTTTAAGAGACAATTATTAGGAGTGATTCCAGAGTGCCCCCAGAGCTTGGGGAAATGGAACTTTCTTTCCTTAGTCTGATCAAGGCTGCCAGGTCCACCTTCCTGGTCAGAAGGGAGTTCCTGTGATTGGGGCTGGGGCCCCAGGGGCTTCCCCTCAGGGGCTCTGACTCCTCACCGTGCTGCCCTGACTCTCTCTTCCAGTCTCTCCAAAAGCCAGGGAAGAACTAGGAGGAGAGAGTCAATCGAACGCAAAAGCTTTGCCTCCCTTTGCCCAATAGATTTGCCTATGAATGCTATGTATTGTCTGAATGCTTATGAATTGTATTATTTAGAAAAAAGAGGGGTGCAAATAATGTAGATGATCATCTTCTCATACAGCTGTTTCCAAAATGTGGGAAAGCTCCTTTTCAAGCATGGTAGTATTTAAATCAGTGACTCCATCATTTAGTTTCACAGCCCATCTTTTTCCTCTTTAAATTTGATACTTCCCTCCCTCCCTTCAACCTCCCTTACCTGCTAGCTAAAGGGCTGGGAGTTCAGATCCTTTTTATGTTAAGAATTTTGTGACACCCTTTCGGTGTGGGTGTGGTAAACTCAGAGTTGGGAATTTTTGCCAGAGGCTAAGCTTTTGTCCCCTAAATTTCTTCCTGCTCTGTCTCTTCTCTGTGCTGCTGAAGCTGTTGTGTGACCCCACAGGGGTTTGGGGTGGCTGGCGACGTGTCCCCTGTGCAGCAGCCCACTTCTAGGACCCTCACGGGTCCTCCCTTCCTGGGTTCTGTGGATCTGCCGCCTGGGGGAGATGTTAGAAAAGGACAGCCATCGTTTTGCAATCTCCACGTCAGCTTTCAGTAAAAACAAACCCTTCATAAACGGACTTTTTCCCACAAGAAAACAAACAGCCCTAAAGAGCAGCCAGCTGGCTTTGTTTCTACTGGGTGCTGCCTGGCCTCCCTTAGACTGGATTCTTTCCCCCAGGTTCTGGTGGCCACAGAAGCCTGACTCTGTCCAACCCCTCTCGCTGCTGTTGGGAGTGGACACAGTGCACCGTGGCTGGCCCTGTGCTGAGAGCTTTTCCTGCCTTGTCTTTTCAACAACTCTAGGAGCCTGGGTCCCAGAGAAAGGAAAATAAAGCCTAGAGAGGTTAAGTAATTTACCCTAAGTCATCCAGCAGAAGGGGACAGAGCAGGAATTCAAACTGAAGACTGTCTATCCCCAAAGCCCATGTTCTTAACCACTTCGCTCTGTACCTTTAATATTTACAATTGAAACTAAACCCCCCAACATTTCAGAGAAACAAGCTGAGATATTTGATTTTGAGTGTAAATCAGCAGATCAGAATGTTCTGGTGTCCTCCCCTTTATACATTCAACCAACAAGTATAAGTTAAACTGGACAATCGTGAAGAGCTGGGCAACTCTGAGTGGCCCCAGCTGAGGGAAGAAAATGCAACAAGAAGCCAGGCTCAAAGTAAATATTTAGATACACAAAGTACAGGCTGGGTGCTGGGGGCGCTTGGACAAGGGCAGGGCGGGAGGGGGCTTCTGTGTGGTCGGCTGTTCCTTCTAAGGCCCACCCACTCCCTGTAAGCCTCTGGCCAGATTTCCACCCTTCTCAGCATTCCCATGTCTGGTCCCACGTCCATTTTTATGTGTCCTTTTCCATGACCTGTGTCAAACAAACTCCTATTTGTTCAGCAGATTAGAGAGGAAGAATATTTTTAGATTTTAACCAAAATCCAGCTGGGAACAAACACGAAGAAAACTGGAAGCCAATCAGAGGAAGCAGATGATAGCTAACAGATTAAGCTTAATGACTTTAAACACTGAGGTATGATAAAGAGTAAGATGATACATGCACAGGGTAAAATGCACAATACTTAAGTGCACAGATTGATGAATTTTTCCATATGTTTATACCCAGATAAGCACCACCCAGACCAAGTTATAGAATATTTTCATTATCCCAGAAAGTTTCCTTATGCTCCTCTCAAGTCAATACCCCTCTTTCCCAGGAGCAATCACTGTTCTGTCACCATAGATTCATTTTGCTTATTCCTGAACCTCATATAAATAGAACTACATGTGCTTGTCTGTGTCCGGCTGCTTTGGTTCAATATGTTAGTGGGGGTCTCATCTATGCTGTGTGTGTATCACTACCTTGTTCTTTTTGATTACTGGGTAGGATTCCATTGTATGAATAGACCTCACTTTTTTACCCCGTTCTTCTGACGATGGACATTGGAGTTGTACCCAGCTGTGGGCTCTCACGAATAAGGCTGCAATGAGAATTTGTGCACAAGTCTTTGCATGGGGTATAGACTCATTTCTCTTGGTTCTACACTAGGAGTGAAATGACAGAGGAGAAAACTACTAACTTGATGTTACGTTCATTGCAGACAATATTGTGATCTCTTCTTGGTGGCCACCCTTTTCTCTGGGAGCTCTTTCCCAGCTCAGTAGGATGGCATCCAGGTTAGAAAACAAACAAACAAACGAGCAAACAAACAACCTGTCCTCAGAGAAAATTCTGATGTCTCTCATAGCCTGCGGAGATTTAGCTCCATGTACTCTCTCTTCCAGAGTCACCTGCCTACATAGATATTTCTCATTGTGAAAGAAAAGAGCGTTTTAATTCCCTGTTCAGACAGTCCTCCATATTAATGAGCAATGGAAGAAGACTTGCAGGTGGTAGTAATTTGGTTCTTTTTGGAGACTTGGCATATGCACTGGGTCAGTTTTGCCTGTACTGAGCTGATTTGAGTCCCATAGAGAAAAAATTCTGTAGTTTACTCAAATTCCTCAAACACGTGGACCTGAGCTGTATTTTCATGACCTATCATAAACCATTTTCCCATTCTAACTTATCTGCTGCATGTTTTGAGGATTGCAGTGACTTCTCGATAATCCTTCTTGTTGTTTCCTTTAGCCTGTCCAGCCAGGAGAAGCCATCAGGAAGAAGGAAGTGGTGCTCCCAGGCCTTGCCTCTCACATAAAGCCAGATGTCTCCATGTGACCCGGTGTCCCCGGGAGCTTCCCTCTGGATTTCATTATGCTAGTGTCACTGTCCATATTGCTCTTTTACGAGCTATTCCATCCTGTGCTTTTATCCTGTACCTTCCTCTCTCGTAGCCCTTGACCTTTGCCTTCTCAAAGACATAAAGCTCTTTTGTAGTTCACTCTATGCTCTGAATTCCATTTGCTTTAGCTCACGCGACAGGCGAAGGAGGACAGACCCTGAGGATGGAATTGCCTGGCCAGTGGTAGGGTGACCCAGGCCACCCCAAGCCTCTGCCCTTCCCTAGGGACCGTTAGGCATGGACACAGTTCACTGGAGCTGTCACTTAGCCAAAGTCAGCTTGGAGGCTGTGGCTGATCCAATCGGATTCAAGGCTTATTGGCGTCTTTCTCCCTTGTTCAATAAAGCTGAGATCTAGTGGGGAGCAAGTCAGAGGGGAATTTGTCATGCTGGGTTTCTGTTGGCAGATAGGGCAGCCAAGTTAAAAATAAAATGATATTTAATTAATTCCATATACCCTTTAGACAGAGTTATATCATTTGCCCCTTGCTTTGCAATCCAGAAAAAGCCAAAGTTATCCAGGCTAAGGCTCCTGAGTATCTGAGATAAAATAGAAAAAGGAAGACAGTTTTACCAGTTTTATGATAGAGATGCTCCACTCACATTTGCTTGTCTGCTTGCTTCCTTGCTTCATCTTCCTTCCTTCCTCCTTTTCTTTCTTCCTTCCACTGAAACAAGTTTTATCAACTGGTTACTGGGCATTTAGCAAAGCAGACAGATCTATGATTGAATCCACTGGTTAGTAAAATACAAACTCCTAGGCTCCTCCAAATCTTTATTATTAGAGTTGCATAAATATGGTCATATCCATTGTTAACATGCAATTCTTCTTCCTTCTTTTCCTTTTTTATTGGATCCCTTTCTCTTTCTTTTTCCTCTACCATGCCATCCCCCAACCCTCCACCCTTCAAGGTAACTCACATTAACAATCCAGTATGTGTCCTTTTAAACATGTTCTTACCTTCCTTTACAGACATACAGATACACACAAACATTCATATATGTTGTCCCTTGTTGTTTGTTTTACAATGTGTGTATCATATTGTATACACATTTCTGCATCTTACTTTTCTCACTCAACATTAATGTGTAGAAATCCCTCCAAATCAATTTGCATAACTCTGATTCATTCTTTTGATGTTTGGGAAATGCACCATGGATTCATGGTAGGAATACACCATGGTTTATCAGCCATTCCTCTACTATAGACATCCACTTTGTTTCCTGTGTGTGTGCATGCACACGGCGTGTGTGTGTTTGTGTGCCTGTACTACAAATGACCCTACAATAAACATCCTTATATATGTGTCCTTATGTAATTGTACTTTTATTTCTATGAGATAAACTCTCATGACTGGACTGCTGGGTAGAAATGTCTATATATTTTTAATTATAACAGATATTTCCAGATTGCTTTTCAAAAAGGCTCTGACACATTGTCCTTTTGAATTATTATTGATTTTTACTAATTCCTGCAAATCTTGCCTCAGCAATCAGAAACAGCTAGGACTCAAAGAAGCTTCCTTTCAATAAACCCAGGAGGAGTGGCTTTAATTTATTCCCTGACAACAAAGCTAAGAATATCTTTTAGCAAAAAATAGGCTTTATCGGTTTCCTTGTGCTGCACCTGGACATTACCTGCCTCTGAGGTTCCTGCCAATCCCAGCCCCATGGATGTGCTGCCATTGTCCTCTAGCACTGTCTGCTGCCCTCTGCCCTAGGGGTCAAGCCCATGCATCCTCCAGCTGGGGTGAGTCATTTGTACAAGCTTTCCATTACTGCTGGCTGATAGCACTCCCTAAATGTGCTCTTTCACTGTCCAGTGGTCAGCACATTCATCCTGTCCTCATTAAGTGGCACTGGGTTACTAGAGATGGGGAGAAAGGAGGGTGAAATTAGGAGAACTGAAAGAGTATACTAGAAACCAGACCCTATGTTCCTTTCCCTACTCCTTCTAATTCCAGTAAAGTGTTTTCAGGCATAGAGGCCATGTGCGAACCGAACTAAGCCACTTCAGTCATTTACAGCTATAACGTTCTGATTGGTCTTTTTAGTGGTCTTAGGCAGAGAATATCTCCCTGCCTCCCCTCCCCTCACCCCAATTTAGGGCTTGGCCATGTGACTTTCTTTGACTAATGAATGCAGACACACATGATATGGCAGAGACTTTATGCTTGTGTGGTTTGGCTTGTCTCTTGCACACCTGTGTTTCACCACAAAAACATGGTTGTTACTCCCATTAGCCTGAGCCTGAGAATGAGACACATGGAACAGACCTGAACTCAACACAAAATTTGGAACCAAGCCTAGCCAATTCTCAGACTTATGAGCAAGACAAATAACTTCTTGTGGTAAGTCCTGAAGTTTTGGAGTGATATGTTTTGCAGCATTATTGCAGCAATAGCTGACTAATATACTGCCACTGGTTAGAGATAAGAGAAGGCTAGAGGTCCTCTTCCCCCAAACCTCAACATTGAAGATCTGCCAGACATACAAAAATTTTCAGCAAGTAGACCCCAAAACAGTCATACAGCTTGTTCTCTGAGCTCAGTGAAGTTTCATCTCTGGGTTTTAGGCACTTCAACATGTGCCTTGTATGAAAGATTCAATTGAGGTAGCTGTGACAATGTTCTGGCTGCAGAATTCAGCAAAACTTTTTCTAGGAGTTGGGCAATAAAATCCTCCTTTGATGGCTGGACACAGGACCTGATGGAATCCATAGGCTTAGGGCACCACTTTGAAGTATAGAGGTTTCATATATAGACTAAAACTGTTTAAAAGAATTGTAAATCAAATTAGAGACATCTAACAAAGGAAAATTCAAGGTGGTCATCCCATCTCAGCCATGGACATGATGATAACTGCCATTTATTGAGAACCTACTACATATATATATAGGCACTATACTAGATGCTTTATATATTTCCTCATTAATTGTCACACCATTCATTCATTCACTCAACAGATATTTGTTAAGTGCTTATTAGATGCCTGACACTATTCTAGGTGTTAGGATACATAAAAAATTAATTAAAACAAAAGCAAATTGCTGCTGTTTTCAAGTTTTTATTCTACATAAGCTTATACTCGATGGGGCTTAAATTCCTTGGAGGACATATTATCCTTATTTTACAGTGTAGAAACTGAAGTTGGAGAAATTAAGTAATTTGCTCAAGGTCACAAAGCAAGTAAGTCTATTGCATGTAAGTTTGTCTGACTCAAGCCTTTGCCCTTTTTTTTTTAACTTTTTATTTTGAAATAATTAAAGATTCACAAGAAGTTGTAAAAAAAAAAAAAAATGTACAGGGAAAGGCCCTGTGTACCCTTAACCCAGCTTCTGGATTCTCAATTCTATTCCATTGATCTACATGTCTATCCTTATGCCAGTAATATACTGTTTTGATAATTGTAGCTTTTGAGGTTGGGAAGTGTGAGTCTTCCAACTTAGTTCTTTTTTCAAGGTTGTTTTGGCTATTTTGGGCCTCTTGCATTTCCATATGGTATTTTAGGATCAGATTGTCCACAACTGTAAAAAAGGCAGCTAAGACTTTGATAGGGGTTGTGTTGAATCTGTAGATCAATTTGGGGAGTATTGCTTCTTAACATTATTAAGGCCTCCAATCCATAAACATGGAAGGTCTTTTAATTTATTTAGTTTTTCATTAATTTCCTTCAGTGATATTTTGTAGTTTTCAGTGTGCAAATCTTTCACTTCCTTTGTTACCCTAATGTAAACTATGGACTATAGTTAATAGTAAATTTATGATAATATTCTTTCATCAGTTGTAACAAGTGACGTGTACCACACTAATGCAAGTTGCTAATAATGGGGGGGGGTACATGGGAACTCTGTATTTTCTGCATATTATTCTGTAAACTTATGACTTCTCTAATAAAAAATTGGAAAAGATATTCCTAAGTATTTTATTTTTTTGCTATTGTAAATGGAATTACTTTCTTAATTTAATTTTCAGATTATTCATTGTTAATATATAGAAATACAATTTGTTTCTGTATATTGTTCTTGTATCCTGCACCCTTGCTGCACTTGTTTATTAGCTCTAATAGGTTCTTTGTGTGGATTCCATAGTGTTTTCTATATGCAAGATCATGTCATCTGCAAATAATGCTAAATTCACTATTTCCTTTCTCATCTAGAGGTCTTTTTTTTCCTTTTATTGTCTAATTTCCCTGGTTAGAACCTCCACTACAAAGTCTAACACAAGTAGTCAGAGAGGATATCTTTGTCTTAATGATCTTAGGGGAAAGCTTTCAGTCTATCAACATGTAGGATGTTATTTGTGGGGCTTTTGTAGGTGCCCTTTCTCAGGTTCAGGAAGTTCCCTTCTAGTCCAAGTTTGTTGACTTTTTGTTTTGTTATCATGAGAGGGTGTTATAAAATGCTTTTTCTGCATTGATTGAGATGATCATATGGACTTTTTCCTTTATTATATTAATATGGTATATTACATTGATTTTTGTATGTAGAAGCAATATTGCATTCCTGGAACAAGTTTCAGCGTTTAACACAGCTACAATCCTTTTTATATGTTGCAGCATTTGGTTTGCTAGTGTTTTGTTGATGATTTTGTGTCTAATCTCATAAGAGATACTGGTCTCTGGTTTTCTTTTCTTCTGATGTTTTTGTCTGGTTTTGGTAATACTGGTAATACTGGCTTCATAGAATGGTTTTGGAATTATTTCCTCTGCTTCCATTTCCTGGAAGTGTTTGTGAAGGATTGGTGTTAATTCTTCTTTGAAAGTTTGGTAGAGGGAGAACCTAAGATGGCAGCTGAGTGAGACAGGGCAAAAAAACACCTCCATGAAAAATACTAGTTAAAAGCCAGAAAGTGACCCAGAACACCAGTTTCAGCGATGCACAAGCCAGACAAGTTCTGCTAAATCCACAGGGACCGTGCCTTTGGTGAAACCAGGAGTATGTGTTCTGAAACGAGTGATTGAGCCGGCTGAAAGTCCTGCGGCCGCGCTGCAGTGTGGGGAAACCATGGAGTGGCGTTTGGAGATGTACTAGTTCTTTAAAAAAAAAAAAAACCCAGAGCAGCTGCGGATACGGCAGCGAGAACCGCTCAGTGAAGCGCTGCAGGAACGGGCTGTGCCAATGCCTCTATCTGGCGTGGAAGATAGCCCTTCCCACACCCGCTGCTAATTGTCTCGGAACCAGGAAGGCAGAGGGGAGCCAAAAGGAGAAAGAAACTGCACCCCTTGCAGCCATCTTCCTGGCGGGCTGGGGACACTCCTGGGGCCAGGGCCACAGCCCAGAGCTGCGCCAAGGGTCTCAGTGTGACAGGGAGTGTTTCCCACAGCACCACGCACATGCCACAGTATTGGCCATGGACAGTTGCCTTTAGTGTGCCCACAGCTAATTGTCCTGGAGCTGGGAAGGTGGAGCTGTGCAAAAAGGGGGAAATTAACACGACCCATTCAGCAGGCTGGGAACGCCCCTGCATGGGCCGGCGGCCCAGGACTTCCCTGGAGGGCCGGCATGCACTTGTGACATGGCACAGCCTTCCCTCAGCAGAGGTCCTGGAAGAGCACAGCTGGGAAGGGGGACCCACTCAGAAATCCCAGGGACCCTACGCCAATACCAAGGACTTCTGGGTTAGCGGCAGAGACGATCTGTGGCAAGACTGAAATGAAGGCTTAGACTCTTGCAACAGCCTTAAATCTCCGGGAACACCTGGGAGGTTTGATTATTAAAGCTGCCCTCCCTCCCTAACTGCTCAGACACACGCCCCACATTCAGGGCAGACAGCACCAACAACACACCCAAACTTACTGCACCAATTGAACCCCACAAGAATCAGACCCCCACACACCACAAAGACAAAGTTGGGGAGAACTGACTTGAGGGGAATAGGTGATTCACGGATGCCATCTGCTGGTTAGTTAGAGAAAGTGTACACCACCAAGCTGTAGATGTGACAAATTAGAGACTGGTATTTTTCATATCCTGAAAGAACCCTATCAAGTAAAGCAAATGCCAAGAGGCCAAAAACAACAGAAAATTTTAAAGCATATGATAAAACCAGACAATATGGAGAACTCAAACCCAAACACCCAAATCAAAAGATCAGAAGAGACACAGTACTTGGAGCAATTAATCAAAGAACTAAAGACAAATAATGACAACATGGCACAGGATATAAAGGACATGAAGAAGAGCATGGCACAGGATATAAAGGACATACAGAAGACCCTAGAAGAGCATAAAGAAGGAATTGCAAGAGTAAATAAAAAAATAGATGAACTTATGGAAATAAAAGAAACTGTAGACCAAATTAAAAAGATTCTGGATACTCATAGTACAAGACTATGGGAAGTTGAACAACAACTCAGCATCCTCAAGGACCACAGGATGGAAAATGAAAGAACAAAAGAAAGAATGGGGAAAAAAATCAAAAAAATTAAAATAGATCTCAGGGATATGATAGATAAAATAAAACATCCAAATTTAAGACTCATTTGTGTCCCAGAAGGGGAAGAAAAGGGTAAAGGTCTAGAAAGAGTATTCAAAGAAATTGTTGGGGAAAACTTCCCAAACCTTCTACACAATATAAATACACAAAGCATAAATGCCCAGCAAACTCCAAATAGAATAAATCCAAATAAACCCACTCCGAGACATATTCTGATCAGACTGTCAAATACTGAAGAGAAGGAGCAAGTTCTGAAAGCAGCAAGAGAAAAGCAATTCACCACATACAAAGGAAACAACATAAGACAAAGTAGTGACTACTCAGCGGCCACCATGGAGGTGAGAAGGCAGTGGCATGACATTTAAAATTCTGAGAGGGAAAAATTTCCAACCAAGAATACTTTATCCAGCAAAACTCTCCTTCAAATTTGAGGGAGAGCTTAAAATTTTCACAGACAAACAAATGCTGAGAGATTTTGCCAATAAAAGACCTGCCCTACTTCAGATACTAAAGGGAGCCTGTTCTAGTTTGCTAATGCTGTGGAATGCAAAACAGCAGAGATGGATTGGCTTTTATAAAAAGGAGGTTTATTTGGCTACACAGTTACAGTCTTAAGGCCATGAAGTGTCCAAGGTAACACATCAGTAATCAGGTACCTTCACTGGAGGATGGCCAATGGCATCCGGAAAACCTCTGTTAGCTGGGAAGGCATGTGGCTGGCGTCTGCTCCAAAGTTCTGGTTTCAAAATGGCTTTCTCCCAGGATGTTCCTCTCTAGCAAGCTTGCTCCTCTTCAAAACGTCACTCACAGCTGCACTGAATTCCTTCTCTTTGAGTCAGCTCATTTATATGGCTCCACTGATCAAGGCCCACCCTGAATGGGTGGGGCCATGTCTCCATGGGAATATCTCATCAGAGTCATCACCCACAGCTGGGTGGGGCAAATTCCAAGCAAATCTAATCAGCACCAAAACGTCTGCCCCACAAGACTACATCAAAGAATATGGCTTTTTCTGGGGGACATAATACATTCAAACCAGCACAGAGCCCTACTGTGAAAGAAACAAAGAAAGGAGAGAGAGATGTAGAGAAATTTAACAGGCATATATAGAACATTACATCCCAAATCACCAGGACACACATTCTTCTCTAGTGATCATGGATCTTTCTACAGAATAGACCATATGCTGGGACATAAAACAAGCCTCAATAAATTTAAAAAAATTGAATTTATTCAAAGCACATTCTATGACCACAATGGAATACAAATAGAAGTCAATAACCATCAGAGACTTAGAAAATTCACAAACACCTGGCGGTTAAAAATGAGGGGGAGATGAAAACATTCCCGGATAATCAAAAGCTGAGGGACTTCATCACCAGTAGATCAGGCCTATAGGAAATGCTAAAGGGAATTGTGCAGGCTGAAAGGAAGGGACACTAAATAATTGACTGAAACCACATGAAGAAATAAAGATTTCCGTAAAGATCACATGGTAAATATAAATACCAATACTACTGTATTTTTGATTTGTAACTCCACTATTTACTTCCTACAGGATCTAAAATACATAAACTGTAATGTTAAATCAGTGGTTTTGGACTCAATGTAAAATATATAATTTTTGACAAGAACTACATAAAGGTGGGGGAATAGAGGAGTATAGGGACATAGTTTATGTGTCCTATTGAAGTTAAGTTGGTATCAAAGAAAAACAAGATTGTTATAGATTTAAAAGGTTAAATTTAAGCCCCACAGTAAACACAAAGAAAGTATCAGAGAATATGACCATAGAGATGAAAAGTAGAGTATGGGTTATGAGAAGTGGGGGAAGGGGCAATGGGGAGTTAAGAAATGAGTGTAGGGTTTCTGTTTGGGGTGAAGGGAAATTTCTAGTAATGGACGGTGGGAAGGTGAAGGCATTGCAACATTCTAAATGTGATTAATCCCACTAATGGAATGCTAGGGAGGGTTGGAATGGGAAGATTTAGGCTGTATATATGTTTCCACAATTGGAAAAAAAAAAAAAAAAAAGACAGTCTAAATAGATAATGACAATTAAATGCTAAGGATGATCCTGGATGGGATCTGAGGATGGAGGAGAGGAGGCTCAAAGGGACACAGTTGGGACATAAGAAAAAAAAGGAAATATAGAATGTAAGCTTTGTATCAATGTTGAATTTCTTGAACTTCTTAGCTGTGCTTAATGGGATTGCATAAAAGAATGTTCTTGTTCTTGTTCGTGGGAAGTGTATATGTGAATTATATTGTTGGTTCAAGGGTGTGTGCAGCTTGCTTTCATATGTTCAGAAGACAGAGCAATAGATGATGGATGATAGGAAGGGAGGGAGGGAGGAAAAAAAGAAATGGTGTGACAGGATGTTAAAGTTGGTGGATCGGGGTATCCGGGGAGGGGGGTCGGGGTATGCTGGAGTTCTGTGTATGAAGTTTGTATTGTTTTTGCAACTGTTCCTGTAAGTTTGAATTTATTTTAAAAAAAAAAAAAAGTTTGGTAGAATTTGCCAGGGAAGACATTTGGTCCTGGACTTTTCTTTGTGGGAAGTATTTTGATCATTATTTCAATCTCTTTACTTGTTATAGGTCTCTTCAGATTGTCTATTTCTTTTGAGTCAATTTCAGTAGTTTTTGTCTGTCTAGAAATTTGTCCATTTCATCTAGGTTGTCTAATTTTTTGGTATACAATTTTATAAATTATTCCATTATAATCTTTTTATTTCTATAAGGGCACTCACTAATCATGTCCCCTCTTTAATCCTGATTTTAGTCATTTGAGTCTTTATTTCTTTCTTGATCAGTCTAGTTTAAAGTTTGTAAATTTTGTTAATCTTTACAGAGAAATAACTTTTGGTTTCACTGATTTTCTCTATTGTTTTCTATTCTCTATTTCATTTAGTTTTTTTTTTTTTTTTCATTTGAGAATTTGTAGGTTTACAGGAAGATCACACATAATAAACGGAGTCCTCACATCCCCACATACCTTACCTCACACACACACACACGCAGTTTTCCCTTTATTAACACTTTGCATTAGTATGGTACCTTTGCTATAATTGTTGTGAGATATTATTATAATTGTACAACTATTAACTATAATCCATAGTTTACATTAGAGTTCACTGCTTGTATTGTACAGTCTTGTTTTTTTAAACTGTTTTATTCTAGCAACATATATACAAGCTAAAACTTTCCCTTCTAGCCACATTAAAATCTACAATTCAGTGGTGTTAATTACTCTCAGAATAGCATGCTACTGTCACCACCATCTATTACCAAAAATTTTCCATCACCCCAAACAGAAACTCTACCAATTAAACATTAAGTCCCCGTTCCCATATTCACCCCAGTCCCTGGTAACCTGTTTTCTAGTTTCTCACTCTAGGAATTTGCTTACTCTAATTATTTTATATCAGGGAGATCATGCAGTATTTGGCCATTTGTGTTGGGCTTATTTTATGCAACAGGATATCTAAGTTTCATCTATATTATAATCTGTTGATGGACACTTGAACAATTGTGAATAATGTTTCTGTGAACATTAGTGTGCAAATACCTGTTTAAGTCCCTGCTTTCAATTCTTTTGGGTGTATCTCTGGAAGTAAGATTGTCAAGTCATATGGTAATTTTATACTTAATATTATGAGGACCACCAAACTGCTATCCACAGTAGCTGCACCATTTTACATATCCACCAAAAATGAATGAGTGTTGCTCCTTCTCCACATCTTCTCGACATTTGTTACTTCCATTTTTTAATAGTAGCCCCATTCTAGTGGGTATCAGATAGTATTTCATTGTGGTTTTGATTTGCCATTTCCCTGATGGCTAATGACTTTGAGCATCTTTTCATGTGCTTTTTGGTCATTTGTAGATCTTCTTTGAGGGAACATCTATTCAAGTCTTTGCTTATATTACATTGGTTGTTTGTCTTGTTGTTGTTGAGTTGCAGGATTCTTTATATATTCTGGATGCTAAACCCTTATCAGATATGTGGTTTCCAAATATTTTCTCTCATTTGTATGTTGCCTTTTTACTTTCATGATAAAGTCCTTTGATGCACAACAGTTTATGAAGTCCCTTTAAAAATTTTTTTTCTTTTGTTGCTCATGCTTTTGGTATAAAGTCTAAGAAACCATTGCCTAACACATGGTCCTGAAGTTGGTTCCCTACATTTTCTTTTAGAGTTCTTATATTTAGGTCTTTGATCCATTTTGAGTTAATTTTTATACATGGAGTAAGGTAGGGGTTCACTTTCATTCTTTTACATATGGCTATCCAGTTCTCCTATCAATATTTTTTTAAATTCAGTTTTATTGAGATATATTCACATACTATACAATCATCCGTGGTGTATAATCAACTGTTCAAAGTACCATCATATAGTTGTGCATTCATCATTCCAATCTATTTTTTGAACATTTTCTTTATACCAGAAAGAATAAAAATAAGAATAAACAGTAAAAGTAAAAAAGAACACCCAAATCACCCCCCCCATCCCACCCTATTTTTCATTTAGTTTTTGTCCCCATTTTTCTACTCATCCATCCATACACTGGATAACAGGACTGTGAGCCACGGTTTTCACAATCACACTGTCTCCCTTGTAAGCTACATTGTTATACAATTGTCTTCAAGAATCAAGGCTACTGGGTTGCAGTTTGATAGTTTCAGGTATTCACTTCTAGCTATTCCAATGCATTAAAACCTAAAAAGGGTTATCTATATAGTGCATAAGAATGCCCACCAGAGTGACCTCTCAACTCCATTTGAGATCTCTCAGCACTGAAACTTTATTTCATTTCGCATCCCCCTTTTGGTCAAGAAGATGTTCTCAATCCCACAATGCCAGGTCCAGATTCATCCTCAGAAGTCATATTTTGCATTGCCAAGGAACTTTACACCCTTGGGAATCAGGTCTCACATAGGATGGAGGGCAGTGAGTTCACCTGCTGAGTTGGCTTAGCTAGAGAGAGAGGGCCACATCTGAGCAACAAAGAGGTACTCAGGGGGAGACTCTTAGGCACAATTATAAGCAGGTTTAGCCTCTCTTTTCCTAGCACCATTTTTTGAAGAGACTATTCTTTCCCAATTGAGTGGACTTGGTACCCTTGTCAAAAATTAATTGGCCATAGATGTGAGGGCTGATTTCTGAACTCTCAATTTGATTCCATTGGTCTATATGTCTGTTCTTCTGCCTGATCCATGCTGTTTTGATTGCTGTAGGTTTGTAATAAGTTTTAAAATCAGGAAGTGTGGCTCTTCCAACTTCATTCTTTTTCAAGATGTTTTTGGCTATCTGTGACCCCTTACCCATATAAATTTGATGATTGGCTTTTCCATTCTGCAAAGTAGGCTGTTGGAATTTTGATTGGGATTCCATGGAATCTATAAATTGCTTTGGGTAGAATTGACATCTCAACAATTCTTAGTGTTCAATCCATGAACACTGAATGTCTTTCCATTTATTTAGATCTTCTTTGATTGATTTTAGTTTTCCATGTATGAGTTCTTTACATCCTTGGTTATATATATTCCTACATATTTGATTCTTTTAGTTGCTACTGTAAATTGATTTTTTTTATTTCACCTTCAGATTGATCATTACTAGTTTGTAGAAATAGCACTGAGTTTTGTGTGTTGATCTTCTACCCTGCCACTTTGCTGAATTCATTTATTAGCTCTAATAGCTTTGTCATGGATTTTTATGGATTTTCTCTATATAGGATTATAGAGATATGGAAATTTTTACTTCTTTATTTCCAATTTGGATGCCTTTTATTTCTTTTTATTGCCTAAGTGCTCTGCTGGCTATAACTCCTAGTACAATGCTGAATAACAGTGGTGACAGTGGGCATCTTTATTTTGTCCCTAATCTTAGAGGGAAAGTTTCATTCTTTCACCATTAAGATGTTAGTGGTGGGCTTTTCATATATACCTTTTTTATCATATTGAGGAAGTTTCCCTCTGTTCCTAGTTTTCTAAGTATTTTTATCATGAAAGGATGCTGGATTTTGTCAAATGCCTTTTCTGCATCAGTTGAGAAGATCATGTGTTTTTTTTCCCCCTTCATTCTGTTAATGTGGCATATTAAATTAATTGATTTTCCTATGTTGAACCACCCTGGAATACCTGGGACAAATCCCACCTGATCATGGTATATAATTCTTTTCATGTGCTGTTGGATTCAGTTTGCTAGTATTTTGTTGAGGATTTTTGCATCTATATTCATAATGGATATTGATCTGTGATTTTCTTTGCTTGTAATGTCTTCATCTGACTTTGGTATTAGGGTGATGTTGGCCTCATAGAAACAGTTAGGGAGTATTCCCTCCTCTTCAAATTTTTGGAAGAATTTGATTAGGGTTGGTGCTAATTCTTCTTGGAAAGTTTAATTCACCTTGAAGTCTCTGCCTTGGTTTCCCAGTTCTCTTTATTTCCTTCTACTCATGAAGGCTCAAGGGCCATGTGCATTTCATAGCTCTCCCAGTGCAGGGGCAGTCCACAGACCAAAGATTTCACAGTATACGGAGAAGACAACCATCAGCTAGCATATAGCATTCCACATTTATCTTAACATGTTTTTAAGGAAACAGTGCTGTGAAAAGCAGACCTAGGTCTGTTTAGTGTCCAGGCCTATTACTCATAGCATGGACTTATGTAGCAACCTCTCCAGTTTAAGAAATAAAACAATAGTATACAGGTAAAATCCTCTGTGAATCCCTCCACAGTTGCCTTCCCTCTCTAACCCTCTAGGTAACCATTATGCTGAATTTGGAATACATCATTTCCTTGCATTTTTTCATACTTTTGCTATACATACAGTGGTATGCTGGAACCAGCTCTTGTACTCAGTTTCAGGAATTTGGCAAGGTGTTTGTTAAACCATTGGTAGCTTGGAAATTGGCTATGATCAGAGTATTTATGCCATGGAAATGGGCAAAAAAAAATTGCAAATCAAGGCTTTCTTTTTATAATCCTGAGAACCAAACATTTACCATCACACTATATATATATAAACCCTAGGCATATAAGTTATCAGTTATCTATTGCTGATTAATAAACTGCCCCAAAATTTACTATCTTAGAATAATGGTAATTTGTTTTGCTTATGAATCTTCTGTTTGAGCAGGGGTTTGATGTAGACAGCTCGTCTTTATGACAATGCTGTATCAGCTGAGGGAGCTTGATTTGGGACTGAAGGATCACTTTTAAGATGGTTCACTCCAGGGCTGTTAGGGTGGTATTGGCTTCTGGAGCATGACCGAGGTTATTGGACAAGGGTCTTCTCTATATGAGCCTCTCCAGAGGCTATTGGGCTTCCTTACAACAGGGTGGCTGGGTTCCAAGAACAAGCATCCCAAGAAATAAGGCAAAAGCATATGATACACTTATGGCCCACCTCAAAAGTTATATGTTACTTGCTCACTACTCTGTTGGTCAAGGCAGTCACAAAGGCTTGCTCAGTTTCAAGGGGAAGGGACACAAACTTGATAAGGTTCTACAGAGCATGAAGTCTAGGAGGCATTGTGCAGACATCCTTGAAAGATAGTAACTGTCACAGTATCATACTGTAGGTATTTTTCTACAACTTACTCTTTGTGAGGTTATTCCTATTGATATGTATGAGTTTTAGTTCATTCACTTATACTTATTTGTCCCATTGTATGAATATACCTATTTATTGTTTCATTTTCTAATTTATAGACATTTATGTTCTTTCCCCTTTTTGCTATTATTTATAAAGTTGCTATAAAGATTCTTGGCTCTTGGCACACATATTTTAGAATTTCCCTAGGAGTAGAGTTGCTGCATTGTACACTCATCTACAACTTTATCAGGTATTTACCAAATTGCTTTCCAACATGTTATCTCCCCAGATGAGGATGAGAGTTACGTTTGCCCCATATTCTGTTCAATATCTTGTATTGTCATACTTTTAAAACTTTGCCAATCTTATGAGTTTGAAATGATATCTTATTGAGGTTTTCCTGCTTATAAGTAATGCTGTGCATTTTACATATGCTTATTAAGCAGTTACTTTTTTTCTTCAGTGAATTACCTATTCATAAAATTTGCACATTTCTTTTTCTATTATGCTGTTTGTTTTTTCTTTATTAATTTGGATAAGTTCATTAAATATATATCCTTTTGCAATTATATATGTTACAATTGTAATATTCAAATTTGTCAGTTTATTTTTTCTTCTTTTTTTTTTGCATTTTCTTCATTTTGTTTGTTTTCTTTTCCTATTGTTGTTTTTTTTTTTGTATTAGTTTATTTTTAAGGTCTCTTTTTGGCATTGAAATATGATATATTTATTCCCATTCTTTCCTTTTTCCACCTGTCCTCTAATCCTGTTCTAAGGAATACTCTTATCAAGTTTCCAAAGTCATTAACCCATTTAATTTTAACATAGTTAAAGAATTTCTGAGTCTTTGGATAAATAAGTGCTGAATTTAAATTAAGTATAATTTATTAATCATTTTATGTCCCTTTTCCTGTGTCTTGTTTAAAAATCTATTCTTATCACCAGGTCATAACAATATTCTTCTATGTTATCTTTAAAAGTCTTACTTTTAAATTTGATCACTTATGCCGCTGTCTTAGTTTCCTAGGGCAGCCATAACAAAGTGCTGCAAACTGAGTGGCTTAAAACAACAGAAATTTATTGTTTCACTGTCTGGAGGCTCGAAGTCCAAGATCAAGGTGTTGGGAGAGCCATCCTTCCTCTTCTAAAGTCTGTTGGAAAGAATCTGTGCCATGCCTCTCTCCTAGCTCCTGGAGGCAGCTTGCCAGCAATTCGTGGCTTTCTCTACCTCAAATGTCACATGGCGTGCTCCTATCGTCTGTCTGTGTGCAATTTCCTCTTCTTATAAGGACACCAATATGACCTCATCTGACTTGTCTAATTCCATCTGTAATGACCCCATTTCCAAATAAGTTTACATTTGGAGGTACTCAGGATTAGAACTTCAACAGATCTTTTTGGAGGACAAATTCAACCCGTAACTCCTTGGAATTTGTTTTTACAGGTGACCCGAGGCAAGAACTCAAATGTTATTTATATTTTTATATATATAACCAATTGTTCTAGCACCCTTCATTGAAAATACTGACTTTCCCTACTGATCTGCAGTGCTCCTCTGTCATAGAACAATTCTCCACATACACATGAGTCTTTTTTTCTGGGCTCTTAATTCTGCTCCATTCTACACAGTCTTGATGATTATAGTTCCAATTAAATCCTACATTGTAGGACAAGTACCCCCAACTTCTCTTTCTTCTTCAAACTTGTCTTGGCCCTTCTTTGGAGAAATGACCGATTATATAACTAGGTCAGGAAATAGACAACTTGAGCCTAGAACACGTGTGAGGTAATACCAGAAAGCAAGGCTGCTAACAAAGACTACTGAGGTATGCCAAAATATCTGTGAACAATTGAAAGAATAAATAGTGGTAAGTTAATGCAAAGGATGTTATACAGAATTTTAAAAATTAACTTCAGCTACATTCAACAATATGGATGAATCTCACAAGGATTCATTGAGACAAAGCAGCCAGATTCCCAAAAAATATATGCTGAATTATTTCATCCATATGTACTAATTTTTTCCCTTTGTAAATCAAACAAAACTAATTTATAGTGTTAGAAAGCAGGATAGTAGATATCTTCAAGAAGGAAAAAGGGGGTAACCTTGGGGAAAGGGGCTTGAGGGGGGCTTCTTGGGTCTTGGCAATACTATACTTTAGGACTAGATGCTGTTTACATGGGTATTCACTTTGTCATCATTCATTTACCTGCAAACTTAGGTTTTGTATTCTTTTCTTGTATGTGTTAGTATATCTCACAAAAATGACATTAAAAAAATAATGAATTCTTATTGTAAAAAAAAAAAGTTACTCAAAGTCCAAAATTTTATACCAGAAGGTAAAAGTCTCTGAAATTTTCTTTCTCAAAAAAGATTATTATTTATTATATAATCTCAGGCTCTTAATTGCTCACTAAATATATGGAGAGTTGAATCCTAAGCTTAACCCCCACCCCCCACCCCAACCCAAGACCTAACTCAAATGCCATTCCATCAGGAAATTTCCTCATCCAGTGCATCCTATCAAGCAGAAGTCATCTATGATTCTTTTGGCTTCCTACAACTCTCTATGGCCTCATCACATCTATCTTACCTTATAGAGGAGGAGGTATAGTGTGGTGGTTCAGAGCAATGGCTTTGGAGCCAGACTGCCCACGTTCAAACTTCGGCTCTACTAGTTACTAGCTTGTTGACTGTGAGCAAGTCATCTAATTTCTTTGGGCCTCAGTTTCTTCATCTGTAAAATGGGCAGGAGAATAACACTTACCTAGGGCAGCTCCAGGTTCCATAAGGTCTGAGCCTTATTTGATTTTGGTGTCCTTCTAATAAAATGAATACAAGATTACCAATACAAAATAAAGTACAGAAGTGAATTTTTTTAGGATAAGAATGTAAATCACAATTACAAATTTTCAAAGGCTGAAAAATACCAAAAATGTAAAAAGAATCTGGGAAAATAACATTTGTATAAATTAACTACCTGATGCACCTCTGTAATAGTTTTTCTCTGTAGTGTTTGAATATATCCTCTTGGACAGGCTCTTCTTGTGGTGATGATTTTGTACTGTTTTATTCCATGGAGAGAATAGGAAGATAATTCAATTGCATCTTTGTCACCATTGGTGAAGGTTTGTTTTTTATTACTGGAAGTTTGGAAAGCATCCCTGTCACAAAGCAGAGAGGAGTGTGGTGGATGATGCTAATGGGTGAGTGACTCCTCCAAAAGTGCATTCAGCCTCTTTCTCCCTCTTGCTCTCTCCTCTTTAAGATCTACTATAATGGAAAAAAAGAAAAAGAAATCACTATTGAGCCTTTCTCCATGTGAAAATGTATCATGGGACCTTGGCAGGTGGAGCGTTGGTTGTTAGGACCATCAAGTAAAAATGTTTTATGAGAAAAACTAGCCAATTACTGATACTTAAAGGTGAAGGTGCCCTTCCTACCACTCAGCGGTCCCTGTGCACCTCTGTGGGGCTTGCCCGATGGCATCCCTTGCAAACAATAGCTGACTGCACATGGCAGGCAAGGCTCTGTGCTCCCCAGGACACCAGTGTTGCAGGACAGCAAGCATGGGCCCCTCACTTGGAAGCAGGGGGATTTTCCCAGAGCTCCTTGGTCCCCAAGTGCACCCTCTTATCACTGACCCAAAGAGAAAAGTTCACAAGCTTTTATATGTGATCACATTCCTAATATTCTCTACTCCCACCCCAGCCTTCCTGAACGTATCAATTGTAGTTAAGAGAGCCTACACAGCCCTGAAGGAAGGATGAGTATTTAAACCAATATTGTGTACTCTCAACTTAGGTCTAAGAAGTTTACAACCAAATTTTTAGAGATGAAGTAGTGCAAATGTAGAAGGAAGTCTACATTCCATGAGAGCAGTAAGGTACAGCAAAATAGCATGTTAAATTGGAAAGATTCAAACAAACTTCTAACCATAAAAAAAAGTTGGGTTTCTAGGTCTGTCACTTAAGAATGGCCCAGCAGCAACAGAAGTATTTGTAGTTTTGCCAGTCAGTAATTTTCATGTGCCCTCTTGCAGCCAAGATATTGGTCTTTTGACTGCTCTCCATCAAAAAGAATCAGGACTTACTGGGATTATAATTGTGGTAGTTTGAAGCTGTTATGTACCCCAGAAAAGGCCATGTTCTTTTAATCTATTCCTGTGGGTGCAGGCCTATTAAAGGTGGGATTTTTTGATAGGTTATTTCAATTAAAATGTGACCTGCCTCACCCAGGGTGGGTTGATCACCTTGCTGGAGTCCTTTATAAGAGGGTAGAACATATACAGAAGCTAAGAGATGAAATTAAGAAAAGCTCACAGAGAAAAGCCAAAGAGACGCTAAGAGAGGACTCACAGAAAACAGAGGAGGCCACTGAAGCTAGAAGCTGAAAGCAAATAAACCCAGGAGAGAAGGACCAGCAGATGCAGGCCATGTGCCTTCCCAAGTGACAGAGGTGTCCTGGATGCTGACAGCCTGTCTTCAGAGTCCATCAACCTGTTGATGCTTTGAGTTGGACATTTTCATGGCCTAAGTTCTGTAAATTGTAAATTAATAAATCCCCTTTGTAAAAGTCAACCCATTTCTGGTTTATTGCATTCTGGCAATTTTAGCAAACCAAAACAGTAAATGGTAGGTGATTCCATGACATGGGTCAGAAAAATAATGTCAATAGGTCTATAACATTCTGCTATTACCAGAAAACAAAGATGCTTCTAAAAATTTCAGGTTTAGTGTTGAAAGAATGAAGATACCACCTTAAAGGATTAGTTGTAACAATTTTGGAATTGATAAAAATGATCATTTCAATAGTGAGTATAATAATTATTGTTAACTGGAACCTCTAGTATTAAGTCTGTGAATAGGCTGTGGGCTCACAGTGATATTCAAAAGCAAGAGTTCACACAAAGTAGGGACTTCTGCTTCCAGCAATATGATAGACGTGATTATTAAAAACAAAACAAAACAAGAAAACCCACAGAACTTCCTGCTACAGAACGCAAAAACATAACAAAACAAAACAAAACAAAAAAACATGTTGGCTAATACACAAAATCCTTACAGTTAAATTCACAAGAAAGTAAGGAAAATCTTCATTTTGCTGCCAGAATGAAGAGGAAATAGGAATTCAAAATGGTAAGTGATTCACTGAAGCCCCAGCATCCTAGAGGGAATTTGATGCTGCAAGCTGGAGATCTTAACTGCTGATCTGGAGAACAGGAGACAAGGTCTTGAGCACACATAAGTTCAGGAAGTTGCCTGCATAAATCCAGTTACCCCAAAGGTTTTCACCCTTAGTTGAAAGCAATATATATATATATATTTTATATCCACCTTCAGAAGAAGACAAATAATTTGCCAGTCTTAGCTTTGGTTCTGCCTGAAAAACAAAGGTCTTCCCTAAGGATGTGTAATAACAACCATCTCTTTAAATATGTCTGGGGTTTGACTTTATATTTCCTCGATGGAACAGGGACTCCCAAACCAGGAATGTAACTTAGCATGGTCTTGGGCAAGTAGGAGAATGGGGTACCTGTGGTAGGTAGAATAATGGTACCCTAAAGATGCCCATGTCCTTATCCTTGGGACCTGTGAATATGTTATGTTGTATGGCAAGGGGGGATTAAGGCTGTGGATGGAATTAAGTTTGCAAATCAGCTGACTTTAAAATAGGGAAATTATCCCAGATTATCCAGTTGGGTCCAATGTAATCACAAGGGTCCCTGAATGTGGAAGACAGAGGCAGGAGAGTCAGTGTCAGAGTGATGCAGTGTTAGAGAAAGACTCGATTGATCATTACTGACTTTGAATATAGCAGGAGCATGAGCCAAGGAATTTGGGGAGCCTCTAGAAGCTGGAAAATGCAAGAAAATGAATTGTCTCCAGAGGCTTCAGAAAGGAATGCAGCACTGCTGACATCTTGATTTTAGCCCAGTGAGACCCATTTCAGATTTCTGGCATCCAGAACTATAAGAGAATAAATTTGTATTGTTTTAAGCCACTAAATTTACGGCAATTTGACGTAGCAGTAATAGGAAGCTAGTACAGTACCTGAGAGAACAGAAAGTAAATCCCTTCTGAGGGAGCATATTCCCAATCCATAACCTGTGACCTTCAGGGCTCGCAGACTTAGGTCAGCCAAAGTGAATTCACAGTCCAAAATTACTAAACAAATGAAGACTAAAGCATCAAGAGAAAAAGCTGGCAAAGCAACAACAGGAGAATTTGAACCACAAAGATTTCAGCTATCATAATTATCAATTTCAGAATATAAAATAACTTATTTATAATCAATGAGTTTTTTTTTTTTTTTTTTATCAATGAGTTTTTAAAAATAAAGAGATTGAAACCTACTGAGTCAGGAAAAAGAGACCATCTAAAACAGTTCTATTTGAAAAAGATTACAAAATAAATGAAAAAATATGATTATATATTGAATAAAAACTCGGTGGATATGTGAATATGCTAAACAACAGATTAGACACAGATTAGGAGAAAATTAGTGAACTAGAAGATAGATTTGGAGGTATTAGATAGAAATAGCACACATAGACAAGAATATGGAAAATATGAAAGGGAAATTAAAAGACAAGAGGAAGATTGAGAAGGTCTAACAGACGTTCCCTCAGATTTCCAGAAAGAGATAATAGAGAGAATGGGGGGTTGGGGAGGGAGTTAAATGGGATTATTCAAAGAGATAATGGCTAAGAATTATCCAGAATTGATGAAAGACACAAACCCTCAGATTAAGGAAGCGTAATAATCTCAAGAAAAATAAATAAGAAATTCATACCTGGATGCATCATAGGGAAACTGCAGATCACTAAAGATGAAAATAATATCTTAAAAGCAGCCAGAGTACAGAGACAAATTACTTAAGAAAGAATAACAATTAGACTGACAGTAGACCTCTCAAGATGAAGCCAGCGGACAGTAAATAATATACTCAAAGAACTGAGAGAACATAACTCTCAGCCTAGAATTATATACCCGACTATCCCCCGTTCAAGAATGAGAGTGTACCATATGACCCAGCAATCCCACTTCTAGGTATAGATTGCCTAAAAACTGACAGCAGGATTTCAAACAGATATTTGCACACCATTGTTCATATCATCATTATTCACAAAAACCAAAAGGCAGAAGCAACCCAAATGTCAACCCACAGATGAATGGATAAAGAAAATGTAGTATATACCTATGATGGAATATTATTCAGCCACAAAAAGGAATGAAGTTCTGATACATGCTACAACATGATTGAACCTTGAAGACATCATGTTGCATGAAATAAGTCAGACTCAAAAGGACAGATATTGTTTGATTCCACTTATATGAAATAACTAGAGTATACAAACTTAAAGTTGAGTACTTTCTCGAGGGAACGGTGAGTTAATGCACAATGGCTGCAGGGTTTCTGTTTGGGGTGAAGGAAAATTTTGGTAATTAATAGTGGTGAGGGGAGCACAACACTGTAAATATGATTAATCCTACTGAATTGTATGCTTGGGAGTGGTTGAGACAGGAAATTTTATGTTGTATATATGTTTCCACAATTGAAAAAGAAAGAGCAACACCGAAGAGACAATGACAATTAAATGTAATGCATGTTCCTGGTCTCACACGCTTTGGAGTCATGCAGACTTCGATTGGAATCGCAGCTCCACCACTTACTAGCTAGCTGACCTGAAGCAAGCCCTCAAGTCCTGGCCTTGGTTTTCCCATCTGTAAAATGGAAATGATAAAACCTATTTCACAGAATCGTCATGAGCATTGTGTTACAAACTTCATTGTTTCCCAAAGGTTATTTGTGTCACTGGTGTTTATCAAATAACATGGTATAGACCACAAACATTTTTTTTTATTTTGAATAAATACTTATTTTCATGTGTATTTGAAAATGCTGGTTTTCCTTTTTATAGCAAAGATAAAGCGTCCTTTTAGCACAAAGGTATTTAAGTAGAAAAAAATGTGATTTGATTTAAAGGAAAGTAATAGTTCGGGTGTCAGGAAGAAGGGCGGAAATTGTCAAGGTGGTGCACAAGTGACTGAAATTTGGGAACCAGTGGTGCAGGGTGTGTCACATGCCCCTTAGACTGTAAGCTCCATGAGGGCAGGGTCTCCGTCTGTCCTGTTACCATTCTAGGTCGGCATCACAGCTTAGCACAGGCCTGAGATGGGACAGGAGCCAAACACAATCTTGCAATTTAATTGATTGCCAGGAATTGATGTGTAGCAGGCAGTGCAGCAAAGGTGAGGTCTCATTCTTGACTCTTTGCCAGTCAGATCCCCTGGGAAATATCCAGGTTTTTTCTAGTTTATCCTGGAACCAGATGTTAAAGCTGCATTTGCCTTCCAGAGTCTGGTTTCCCCATTGGTCAAGAGCAGCTTGCACATTTAGCCCCATTTCTGGCCTTCTCCTGGGCACAAGACTTTGGGAAAAATTTTTTAAATAATAATAGTAAAATTTGAAGGCTGCTTTTCTAGCAGGATCAGTGAAGTTAAAGGTAGTTTAGCATGGTCATGTAGCTTTTAGTAGCCTAGTAACAAAAATGGTTAATGATTACACAGCAACCTGCGAAAGGCACCCTCTGTATCATGTATTCTACCTTCCGATAGTCCCAATTCGCGAGGATCCAGTCATCACCCCTGTTTTGCAGAAGAGAAAAAAATAGCCTCGGAAAGATGAAGCTACCTGCCCAGAGTCACTACATTACTCTGCCCCACTCCCCTTCATAAAGGAATAAATGAGATGTGGAATTGTATGAGCGCTTGGTAAACTCTGGCGTGTCAGGAATTGTAAGAAAGGAATAAGTTTCGTTTTCACATAGAGACAGCATGGAATAAGGGAAATGGAGGCAAAACCAGTTTAAACAAGCCCCAGACAAAGAGAAGAGAGAATCTGCCTGATGTAAAGAGACATGAGGTAGTATCAGAGGCGGGAACTCACAGCAAAAAAATAAAAATTTGGGGGGGGGCATTGGCTAATCAGTTCAAAATCTCAATAATGAGCTAGTTGGCTCTCTGGGATTGGCTGTACAAATTAAAATCTCAAAAGATGAATTAGTTAGTGTTCTCGGATAGGCTGTAACCTCTGTAGTACCCAGTCAATGGGGAAACAGGGGAGGGACTTGCGAATTAGGAGTAGGAGATTTAAACATCGCCATTCTCTTCCTCTGGCGCGCCAGCCTTCCGCGTGTTTGGCTGGACGCCCCATCTTGCAAGATCGTAAATAAATTCTTTTCTCCTCCAGAACCGAGAGAGCGTTTATTCCCTTACAGGTACCACTTTATTTCCGACAGGAATGTAAAGCTTTATTATGCTGTGAGGACTGGTATAACTTCTGTAGCTGATACGTCTCCTCACCAGCTAAGGCATAAGATAAGGTCAGATTTCTTTTAACAGTCACACCGCAACTACCCCGAGGCCCGGCTTTCCCAGGGGTCCCTCTCGCCAAGTAATTTGTGGCTTCCCTATGGAAAGCACGTCTGTAGGTCCCACAAACCTGCACCAGGGTTGTGTTTTCCTCTCTTCCACCCTACCCCCACCCCCCACCCCCACCCCCCAGCTGCTTCCAGGCTCTCCATGTGACCCAGTGTGACCTCAGAGCATAATTCTTCAGGTTCCCTGTTATATCTGTCTGCTCCGAGCTTGGACGTGTTCTCTCTTCTTACTCCCCCAAAACAGAGCCTAGGCCAGGCTGACTGATGCACAGAACTGAGAATAACTCCCCTGCCCCTGGCAGTGTTGGTTCTTGGGCTCACAGGCCATGAGTGTTACCTGCTGGATGGAGCCCACCTTCCAGGCAGGGCCAGCTAACTGCTCCCTCCTTCCTCCTGGCTTGGCTCCCTCGGATTCCAGAAGTCCCCAGTCGCTCACACCACAGTGTGTCCCGCCCTCCAGGCCCCTGCCTGTTTGTTCTCTCCCCCACATGATTGAGAAGAGGGACAGCTGTTTCCTTTAAGGGAAACCCCAGCCCCACCAGCAGGGTGAAGCCAGAGGCAGAATCCCAAGAGTCAGCAATATATTTCCCAAAGTGGTGCGTGTGTGTGTGTGCACGCGTGCACTGACAGTCTCATAAAATGCACTTTTAGGAAAAACATTTGCTAAGTCTTCAAGGGCATGTGCTGGTTAAAGAGACACCCAATTCACCCTCCTAAACAGATCACATCTGCTTACTGCAACTGCATTTTAACCCATGGTGACCTGCGTTTCCACACAAAGCAGCAGATTGGTCATCTCTAACCCCCCCTCCACTTTTTCTTGGAATCCAAACAATCCATTTTAGTGATTCTCCCCAAACAAAATGAGTCTGTTGCAAAAGTAATCAGTGTCTTGATCCAAAATCTCATCACTGCCAGCAATCCCCAGATAACAGACTCTCCAGGGTTAAAAAACGTGCACCCAGGTGTCACTCCAGCCCTGCTCTTTTCCCTGCGGAGCTGCCTTCTCAGCAGCTGGACTCGGTGGGTCACCAGGGCTGGCACAGACGCGGCAGGAAATGCCAACTCCCGTGGCTCGCTGGTCACTACAGAGGGTGCTTGTGCTAACACAAAGTGCAAACAGGCGTTACCCGAAGCCAAAAAGAGCGGCCGGGAAGCCCCACAGTTGCAGCAAAGCGGGAATCCGGCCCCAGCCTCCCCGGCGGGTTGCATTTCACCACCAGAGGGCGGCGGACTCGCGCCTCGGGCGGCCTGGGACCTGCCGGGGACCCCGGGCTCGGGCCCGAAAGCGCCCGCCCCGCCTGACGCGTTTACACGCAGCGCCTCCCCGCTGCCCCCCAAGGCTGGCAGGCCCCCAAGTAGGGACACAAGTCTCGACTAAAACGCGATCTTTTCATGTGTGACCGCTTGGGCTTGTGTGCGTGGCCCCCTGGGTGAGGCAGGCAGGGCTCTCGTCCTGCTGAGGGAAAATGGCCTTAGGGGCAGGGCAGGCCTCAGGAAATGGCACTGACATGTGAATCTGCCGTCATTCAGCAGGACAGGCCGCTTCCTTCTCAGAGCTTCTCCACGCTTGACTCCCCTCCTCATCCCTTTTGCCCCTTACCACTTCACACTTAAGACGACTGTAAGTACCTTAATTCTTGGGGCCATTTCTCACTTAGACAATAATAAACGTTAGACCTCTGCTCTCCTTCAGCAGCGCCCAACTGCACATCATTTGCCCATGTTGATGTGGTTTACTGTTTGCAGCCTTCTGGTTCTCCACAGCCTGTTGATCAGACACCAGCTTCTGATACTGGTCTTTCAAGACCCTGTCCCTTTTGTCTGTCCAGCTGGACTCACACCTGGTCCTGTCTGCCCTCTGTCGTGTTCTGCACCCTGGAACTTTCCCCTGAGATGTCCTTTTGTGTGTTGCCGGTAGCAGATGGTCAACAAATACTGGTTTGGAACATCTTGACTCTTCTGCCCGCTGGACTGAACCCCTCCTCTTATCTAACCACATCTCAAGGCCCACCCTCAAAAAATTTACCCAACCTCAGTTTCCACATCTGTAAAATGGGGATTACACCTAATAGGGGTGCTCTGTGAGTCAAGGGAGAGCACATCTGCCAAGTATTTAGCACAGGGTTGATATATAATAAATTTTAGCTGTAACTCATGAACTTCAGCTGCTAGCACAACTCCTGAGCACCTCTCTCCCCACCCCCTCCATCTATCTCACTCCTTTCTATGACCTTTTTTTTTATTTTATTTTTTATTTTTATTTTTTTAATATTCATTTTGAGATATATTCACATTCCATGCAGTCATACAAAACAAATCGTACATTCGATTGTTCACAGTACTATTACATAGTTGTGCATTCACCACCAAAATCAATCCCTGACACCTTCATTAGCACACACACAAAAATAACAAGAATAATAATTAGAGTGAAAAAGAGCAATTGAAGTAAAAAAGAACACTGGGTGCCTTTCTTTGTTTGTTTTTTTCCTTCCCCCATTTTTCTACTCATCCATCCATAAACTAGACAAAGGGGAGTGTGGTCCTTATGGCTTTCCCAATCCCATTGTCACCCCTTACAAGCTACATTTTTTTTTTTAAACTTCATTTTATTGAGATATATTCACATACCACACAGTCATACAAAACAAATCGTACTTTCGATTGTTTACAGTACCATTACATAGTTGTACATTCATCACCTAAATCAATCCCTGACACCTTCATTAGCACACACACAAAAATAACAAGAATAATAATTAGAGTGAAAAAGAGCAATTGAAGTAAAAAAGAACACTGGGTACCTTTGTCTGTTTGTTTCCTTCCCCTATTTTTCTGCTCATCCATCCATAAACTAGACAAAGTGGAGTGTGGTCCTTATGGCTTTCCCAATCCCATTGTCACCCCTCATAAGCTACATTTTTATACAACTGTCTTCAAGATTCATGGGTTCTGGGTTGTAGTTTGATAGTTTCAGGTATCCACCACCAGCTACCCCAATTCTTTAGAACCTAAAAAGGGTTGTCTAAAGTGTGCGTAACAGTGCCCACCAGAGTGACCTCTCGGCTCGTTTTGGAATCTCTCTGCCACTGAAGCTTATTTCATTTCCTTTCACATCCCCCTTTTGGTCAAGAAGATGTTCTCCGTCCCATGATGCCAGGTCTACATTCCTCCCCGGGAGTCATATTCCACGTTGCCAGGGAGATTCACTCCCCTGGGTGTCTGATCCCACGTAGGGGGGAGGGCAGTGATTTCACCATTCAAGTTGGCTTAGCCAGAGAGAGAGGGCCACATCTGAGCAACAAAGAGGCATTCAGGAGGAGGCTCTTAGGCACAACCATAGGGAGGCCTAGCCTCTCCTTTGCACCAACCGTCTTCCCAAGGGTAAAACCTATGGTAGAGGGCTCAACCCACCAAACCACCAGTCCCCTATGTCTGTGGTCATGTTAGCAAACATGGAGGTGGGGTAGGCCAATACCCCTGCATTCTCCACAGGCTCCTCAAGGGGGCACTACATCTTTTTTTTTTTCCCTTGTTTTTCTTTCTTTTTTTTTTTTTTTTAACTTTCCCTTTTTTAAATCAACTGTATGAAAAAAAGTTAAAAAGAAAACAAACATACAATAAAAGAACATTTCAAAGAGACCATAACAAGGGAGTAAGAAAAAGACAACTAACCTAAGATAACTGCTTAACTTCCAACATGTTCCTACTTTACCCCAAGAAAGTTACATAATATAGCAACATTTCTGTGAACTTGTTCCTACTATATCCATCAGAAATTAACAGACCATAGTCATTCCTGGGCATCCCCAGAACGTTAAATAGCTTATCTGTTCTTCTTGGAATATTGTTCCCCCTTCCTTAATTGCTCTCTACTGCTAGTTCCCCTACATTCTACATTATAAACCATTTGTTTTACATTTTTCAAAGTTCACATTAGTGGTAGCATATAATATTTCTCTTTTTGTGCCTGGCTTATTTCGCTCAGCATTATGTCTTCAAGGTTCATCCATGTTGTCATATGTTTCACGAGATCGTTCCTTCTTACTGCCGCGTAGTATTCCATCGTGTGTATATACCACATTTTATTTATCCACTCATCTGTTGAAGGACATTTGGGTTGTTTCCAACTCTTGGCAATTGTGAATAATGCTGCTATGAACATTGGCGTGCAGATATCCGTTCGTGTCACTGCTTTCCGATCTTCCGGGTATATACCGAGAAGTGCAATCGCTGGATCGAATGGTAACTCTATATCTAGTTTTCTAAGGAACTGCCAGACTGACTTCCAGAGTGGCTGAACCATTATACAGTCCCACCAACAATGAATAAGAGTTCCAATTTCTCCACATCCCCTCCAGCATTTGTAGTTTCCTGTTTGTTTAATGGCAGCCATTCTAACCGGTGTTAGATGGTATCTCATTGTGGTCTTAATTTGCATCTCTCTAATAGCTAGTGAAGCTGAACATTTTTTCATGTGTTTCTTGGCCATTTGTATTTGCTCTTCAGAGAACTGTCTTTTCATATCTTTTGCCCATTTTATAATTGGTCTGTCTGTACTATTGTCATTGAGTTGTAGGATTTCTTTATATATGCAAGATATCAGTCTTTTGTCAGATACATGGTTTCCAAAAATTTTTTCCCATTGAGTTGGCTGCCTCTTTACCTTTTTGAGAAATTCCTTTGAGGTGCAGAAACTTCTAAGCTTGAGGAGTTCCCATTTATCTATTTTCTCTTTTGTTGCTTGTGCTTTGGGTGTAAAGTCTAGGAAGTGGCCGCCTAATACAAGGTCTTGAAGATGTTTTCCTACATTATCTTCTAGGAGTTTTATGGTACTTTCTTTTATATTGAGATCTTTGGTCCATTTTGAGTTAATTTTTGTGTAGGGGGTGAGGTAGGGGTCCTCTTTCATTCTTTTAGATATGGATATCCAACTCTCCCAGCCCCATTTGTTGAAAACACCATTATGACTCAGTTCAGTGACTTTGGGGGCCTTATCAAAGATCAGTCGGCCATAGATCTGAGGGTCTATCTCTGAATTCTCAATTCGATTCCATTGATCTGTATGTCTATCTTTGTGCCAGTACCATGCTCTTTTGGCAACTGTGGCTTTATAATAAGCTTCAAAGTCAGGGAGTGTAAGTCCTCCCACTTCGTTTTTCTTTTTTAGAGTGTCTTTAGCAATTCGAGGCATCTTCCCTTTCCAAATAAATTTGATAACTAGCTTTTCCAAGTCTGCAAAGTAGGTTGTTGGAATTTTGATTGGGATTGCATTGAATCTGTAGATGAGTTTGGGTAGAATTGACATCTTAATGACATTTAGTCTTCCTATCCATGAACATGGAATATTTTTCCATCTTTTAAGGTCCCCTTCTATTTCTTTTAGTAGAGTTATGTAGTTTTCTTTGTATAGGTCTTTTACATCTTTGGTTAAGTTTATTCCTAGGTACTTGATTTTTTTAGTTGCTATTGAAAATGGTATCTTTTTCTTGAGTGTCTCTTCAGTTTGTTCATTTCTAGCATATAGAAACATTACTGACTTATGTGCATTAATCTTGTATCCCGCTACTTTGCTAAATTTGTTTATTAGCTCTAGTAGCTGTATTGTCGATTTCTCAGGGTTTTCTAGATATAAGATCATATCATCTGCAAACAATGACAGTTTTACTTCTTCTTTTCCAATTTGGATGCCTTTTATTTCTTTGTCTTGCCGGATTGCCCTGGCTAGCACTTCCAGCACAATGTTGAATAACAGTGGTGACAGCGGGCATCCTTGTCTTGTTCCTGATCTTAGAGGGAAGGCTTTCAGTCTCTCACCGTTCAGTACTATGCTGGCTGTGGGTTTTTCATATATGCTCTTTATCATGTTGAGGAAGTTTCCTTCAATTCCTGCCTTTTGAAGTGTTTTTATCAAAAAGGGATGTTGGATTTTGTCAAATGCTTTTTCAGCATCTATTGAGATGATCAATTGATTTTTCCCTTTTGACTTGTTAATGTGTTGTAATACATTGATTGATTTTCTTATGTTGAACCATCCTTGCATGCCTGGAATGAACCCCACTTGGTCATGGTGTATGATTTTTTTAACGTGTCTTTGGATTCGATTTGCAAGTATTTTTTTGAGGATTTTTGCATCTATATTCATTAGGGAGATTGGCCGGTAGTTTTCCTTTTTTGTAGCATCTTTGCCTGGTTTTGGTATTAGATTGATGTTAGCTTCATAAAATGAGTTAGGTAGTGTTCCATTTTCTTCAATGTTTTGAAAGAGTTTGAGTAAGATTGGTGTCAGTTCTTTCTGGAAAGTTTGGTAGAATTCCCCTGTGAAGCCATCTGGCCCTGGGCGTTTATTTCTGGGAAGATTTTTGATGACTGATTGGATCTCTTTGCTTGTGATGGGTTGATTGAGGTCTTCTATTTCTTCTCTGGTCAGTCTAGGTTGTTCATATGTTTCCAGGAAATTGTCCATTTCTTCTACATTATCCAGTTTGTTGCCATACAGTTGTTCATAATATCCTCTTATAATTTTTTTAATTTCTTCAGGATCCGCAGTTATGTCACCTTTTTCATTCATTATTTTGTTTATATGGGTCTTCCCTCTTTCTGATTTTGTCAGTGTAGCTAGGGGCTTGTCAATCTTATTGATATTCTCAAAGAACCAACTTTTGGTAATATTTATCCTCTCTATTGTTTTTTTGTTCTCTATGTCATTTATTTCTGCTTTAATCCTTGTTATTTCTTTTCTTCTACTTGGTTTAGGATTGGTTTGCTGTTCATTTTCTAGCTTTTTCAGTTGATCCATTAGTTCTTTGATTTTGGCTCTTTCTTCCTTTTTAATATATGTGTTTAGTGCTATAAATTTCCCCCTTAGCACTGCTTTTGCTGCATCCCATAGATGTTGGTATGTTGTGTTCTCATTTTCATTCATCTCTATATATTTAGCAATTTCTCTTGCTATTTCTTCTTTAACCCACTGATTGTTTAGGAGTGTGTTGTTTAAACTCCAGGTATTTGTGAATTTTCTAAGTCTCTGATGGTTATTGACTTCTAATTGTATTCCATTGTAGTCAGAGAATGTGCTTTGAATAATTTCAATCTTTTTAAATTTATTGAGCCTTGTTTTATGTCCCAGCATATGATCTATTCTGGAGAATGTTCCGTGAGCACTAGAAAAGTATGTGTATCCTGGTGATTTGGGATGTAATGTCCTGTATATGTCTGTTAAATCTAATTCATTTATCAGAGTGTTTAGGTTTTCAATTTCCTTATTGGTCTTCTGTCTGGTTGATCTATCTATAGGAGAGAGTGATGTGTTGAAGTCTCCCACAATTATTGTGGAAACATCAATTGCTTCCTTTAGTTTTGCCAGTGTTTCTCTCATGTATTTTGTGGCACCTTGATTGGGTGCATAGACATTTACGATTGTTATTTCTTCTTGTTGAATTGCCCCTTTTATTACTATGTAGTGGCCTTCTTTGTCTCTCAAAACATCCCTGCATTTAAAGTCTATTTTATCTGAGATTAATATTGCTACATCTGCTTTCTTTTGGCTGTAGCTTGCATGAAATATTTTTTTCCATCCTTTCACTTTCAGTTTCTTTGTGTCCCTGTGTCTAAGATGAGTCTCTTGTATGCAACATATTGATGGTTCATTTTTTTTGATCCATTCTGCGAATCTATATCTTTTAATTGGGGAGTTTAATCCATTTACATTCAACGTTATAACCGTGAAGGCATTTCTTGAATCAGCCATCTTATCCTTTGGTTTATGTTTGTCATATTTTTCCCCTCTGTCTATTAATATCCTTTATTGTACCCATACCGAATCTCTTTAGTACTGAACCTTTCTCCAAGTCTCTCTGTCCTTTCTTTGTTTCTCTGTCTGTAGGGCTCCCTTTAGTATCTCCAATAGGGCAGGACTCTTGTTAGCAAATTCTCTCAGCATTGGTTTGTCTGTGAAAAATTGAAGCTCTCCCTCAAATTTGAAGGAGAGCTTTGCCGGATAAAGTATTCTTGGCTGGAAATTTTTCTCACTCAGAATTTTAAATATATCGTGCCACTGCCTTCTCGCCTCCATGGTGGCTGCTGAGTAGTCACTACTTAGTCTTATGCTGTTTCCTTTGTATGTGGTGAATTGCTTTTCTCTTGCTGCTTTCAGAACTTGCTCCTTCTCTTCTGTGTTTGACAGTGTGATCAGTATATGTCTCGGAGTGGGTTGATTTGGATTTATTCTATTTGGAGTTCGCTGAGCATTTATGATTTGTGTATTTATGTTGTTTAGAAGATTTGGGAAGTTTTCCCCAGTAATTTCTTTGAATACTCTTCCTAGACCTTTACCCTTTTCTTCCCCTTCTGGGACACCAATGAGTCTTATATTCGGATGTTTCATATTATCTATCATATCCCTGAGGTCCATTTCGATTTTTTCAATTTTTTTCCCCATTCTTTCTTTTATGCTTTCATTTTCCATTCTGTCATCTTCCAGGTCACTGATTCGTTGTTCAACTTCCTCTAGTCTTGTACTATGAGTGTCCAGAATCTTTTTAATTTGGTCAACAGTTTCTTTAATTTCCATAAGATCATCCATTTTTTTATTTAGTCTTGCAATGTCTTCTTTATGCTCTTCTAGGGTCTTCTTGATTTCCTTTGTATCCCGTACTATGGTCTCATTGTTCATCTTTAGTTCTTTGAGTAGCTGCTCTAGGTGCTGTGTCTCTTCTGGTATTTTGATTTGGGTGCTTGGGCTTGGGTTATCCATATCGTCTGGTTTTTTCATATGCTTTATAATTTTCTGTTGTTTTTGGCCTCGTGGCATTTGCTGAACTTGATAGGGTTCTTTTAGGATTTGTAGACCAATTGAAGTCCTTATCTCTAATTTATCAGATCTACAGCTTCGTGGAGTACACTTTCTCTAACCAGCAGGTGGTGTCCACGAGCCACCTGTTCTCCACAAGCCAGTTCTCCCCTGCTTTGCCTTTGTGGTGAGTGGGGGAGTGAGTCTTGTGGGGTCCAATTGGTGTACCAAGCTTGCGTGTGTAGTTGGTGTTGGCTGCCCTGTATATGGGGCGTGTTTCTGGGCAGTCAGGGAGGGGGGGTGGCCCTAACAATCAAATCTCCCTGGTGATCCTAGAGTTTTAAAGCTGCTGCAATAGTCTAATCCTTCAGTTCAGTCCTGCCACAGTTTGTCTCTGCCACTGACCCACAAGTCCTTGGTATTGGCGTATGGCTCCTGAGACTTGCAAGTGGGCCCCTCTTCCAGGCTGTGCACCCCGGGTCCTCTGTTGAGGGATGACTGTGCAATGTCACAGGTGAGTGCTGTCCCCCCAGGGCAGTTCTGGGCTGCTGGGCTGTGTAGGGAGGCTCCCAGTCTGCTGAAATGATGGCTGAATGGGGCTTTGTTAATTCACACTGCTCCACCTTCCCAACTCTGGGACAATCAGCTGAGGTTGCAGGGAAGGCTAATGTCCACGCCCAGTTTTGTGGTGTGTGCCTGTTATTTGAAGCACTTCCGTCACACTGGGTTGTCTGGGGCAGCTCTGGGCTATGGGGCTGGCGATGGGCAGGAGTGTTTCCTGTCCACCAGGATGATGGCTGTGAGCAGACACCCCCCTTTTCTTGGGAAGTTGTGTTTAGTGAATTTTCTCAGCCACTGGATTATTGTGTTTTGGCTCAGAGCTCTCTTAGTTCTGCTCTTGACTTGACCTGCCCAAATTGCAAGTCTTTGAAGCTTTCTGTATTGGGCTTCTTAGAGTAATTGTTTTAGAAAAAGAAAGAAGGATTAAAAAAAAAAAAAGGGCCCTCCTCAGAGATCTAATGGGTTATTGAAATGCTAAGAGACAAAGCAACCAGGGCCATTAAGGAAAGGTCCACAGGGCAGAGAGATCAGCTTTTCTTTGGGATTTGCATATGCACCTCAGGGCCTGAGCTCTGCCCTTCCCCTTTCTATGTTCACCAGAACTCCAAAAATCCTCCGCTTTTATTTTGGAGTTTTTCGTGTTGTTTTTTTTCTATGCCTGTCTCCTCTCTGCTGGGCTGGCTGCTCTCAGATTCTCTGGTGTCTGGTCTCAGTCTATCTATGGTTGGAGTTTGGATCAGTAGAATGAGTTTCCGATAAGGGCTGCCACTGCAGTTCTCCCTTCTCCTTCCCGGAGCTGACAGCCCCTCCTCCCATGGGACTGAGCCTGGCAGGGAGGGGCGCGGGTCCCCTGGCTGCAAAAACTTACAGATTTCGCTGATCTCAGCAGTTCCACGTTTTCATGAGTGTTGTATGAAGTATGCCCAAAGTCAGATTGCTCTGTGGTGTCCAGTCCACGCAGTTCCTGGCTTTCTACCTACTTTCCTGGAGGAGTAACTAAAACATACAGCTCACCAGTCTGCCATCTTGCCCCGCCTCCCTCTATGACCTTTTATATTTACTATACTTAAATGTGATGTATACATTTAGAGGGGCTCCTTGGTCATATCTTTGTTAGTGATGTGTAAGTTCATTCATCCACTCATTTATTAGCCTAATACATTTCTGGGGCCGGGGGTTACAGCTCCACATGGTCCCAGATTCTCTTTCAAGCAGCTGACTGTTGGGAAGGCCCCATTCTCGGCTCCATGGGGGCCCCAAGCACAGAGACAGGTCAGTCTCCCCTAGGACAGAGGAGTCAGAAAAACCTTCTTAGAGAATATAAATGCTTGAGCTGAATCTTGCAGGGTCTTTGTTTGGGTCTTTATCTGGCACATACAGGAGAGAAAACAATAAGTGCTTGGACTTTTCCTCCAAAAGATCAAGAGAGAAAGAAATGCTTTCAGTCCCAAGGCATTTCCTAGAAAGGAGTTTTGATTAGAAATCTACCTTCATTCCTTATGTGGAATCCACCTTAATGGAATTGCCATTTCGTTGTACTTCTGGGAGCTTGTGGATGGAATGCCCACTATTGAACCAGACCCTCTGCATATCTCATCTCTTTTAATCCTCTCATCAACCCTGTGGTATTCTCATTTAATAGATGTAGAAACTAAGACTCAAGATAATTCATACATGATCACCAGATAGTTGGGCAGAGCACTATAGATCCCACCAAAGTTGGTAGAACCCAGCACGTGGCTCCTGGGGGGAGGGCTTGGCTGTTTCATAATGTGTGTCTCAAGCATGCGTTCAACACTCCATATGCAACCCTCAGGCAATGCCTAATTTCTCCTCCTTAATTCAACCCAGTACAATAAAATAAAGTTAAAAATGGGTGGAGGAGAAACACTGGAGCAAGAAATGAATGAAAAGAGAAAAGATGAGCCAGGAGCGGTTCACAAAATGCCTGCTGGGTGTTCTGTGCATTTGCTGGAGGCCATAGATTTGGCGGTGAGCTTTCCAGCAGCTGACTTAAAAGATGACTTCGGTTTTGTGACTCGCCTGAGCTCATAATATAAACCCAAAGCAGTGCTCAGAAGAAGTGCTGTTCCTGGCCCTGAGAATGGTCACATTTCTCCTTAGAGTCCTCGGGAAGAGGAATGACATAATGAGGTGGTTAAGGTCCCTAATTCTGTCACAGCTTCAGGAAATGCCAGCCCACAGGGAGAGTGGAAGGCGCAATGCCCAAGTGCGGTTTCGGTTAAGTAGTTCTCAAGGGTGGGCAGGGTGACCAGGCCTGAGTTATATGCGAGGACAGTGGGTTTCTCCCCGGGTGAGGCCCTGCCAAGGCCAGGGGCTGGCACTTTGTCTTCCATCTCACCACTTTCTGGGCATGGAGACCCTCACCCAATGCTTGAAATAATGGGGTGGAGGTGTCCTGGCTGGTGAGCAGAGCATGCACGTGGGGGCCGGGCACGCCCTCTGGAGTCAGGTGAGAGGAGCCCCTCCTGCTGGATGAGGAGCAGGAGCCCTTCCGTGGAAGAGCCTCAGCTGAGGGAGGGGGTGGGAAACAGCTCAATTGTGCCTGTGCTTCTCATCAGCCTTCTAGAATACAAGCCCCATGAGAGCAGGTACTTTAGGCTGTTTTGTTCACCACCGAATCCCCAGTGCCTAGAAGAGGGCTTGGCATGCCGAAGTCACTCCGGAAGTGCTTACTGAGACAGTGAGTGGTCTCCGGGACTGCTTGGCTCCGCAGAGCTGGCCACCAAGGTGTTCCCAGCCTCTTCCTGCCCTTTTCCTCCATCCCACTTGGCTTGCATCACCCCTCACCTCCTCCAAGCTCACACTTAATGCTCTTTCTTCTCACTCCAGTCCATGGAACCGTTTTGGGGTAGGGTCCCCAGAGACACCTGCCTCTGTCACAACAAAACTCCATGCCCTGCTTTCTTTTGGGATCTTGAAAGTAAAAATACAAGTCACTTTTCCATGTGTTTATCATCCTGCTGTGGTAACCCTGATTCTCTTGGAAACAAGCTGACTATTATGAGGTTTTAGGAGAAGAATTGAGTGCTGGGGAGGAAAACAGGAAATTAGTGTTTCAAGATCTTAGCTTGCTACAAGTGCTCTGCTGGCTCAGTCCAGGGCCCAGTTGTAGATCAGTGATGGGGGGTGAGGGGGGCAGGACACACCCTGGGTATATGGCTTTTAAAAACCACCCAGCCTGCCCCAGGTTCCAACAGTGTCCTGGGCGGGGGGTGCTCCCTGCTCCTCTCCAGTCCTCCCCTGTCTCGAAACACGCTGCGAATTAGTGCATCTAATAAATAAGAAAAGAACCGAGGGGAAAGTGCGACACGTAGGAGCAGCAAGGAGAGGGTAGAGATTTTCCGACAGCTGGAGGATGGATGGAGCATCTGCCCTTGAGGCCATGAGGTCCCATCCCTGGCCACCTCTGGCCTCTGGCCAGCCCACCTTGGACAAGACTAAGGCCTCTTCTGAAAGACGAGTCTTCCAGCAAGCAGGATCCAGGTGCTCTTCAAAAAGCACTTTGGCCGGAGCTCCAGGGTCCAGAGGGATGAGCCCCCAGGGCCCCCAGATTCTGTTCCTTAGAGCGAGGCTGCTACCTTCTCAGTTCACACAATTTGAAAATCAGTTGTAACCAAACGGCTTCTTCTCTATCCCACTTCACCGAAAACAAATAAGCAAGAAACCTACATGAAAGCAGCCAAGGACTATTTCAACTACAGCAATTCCTTCCTTGCTCTAAAGTAAATTTGCAGCAAATATAAGCCTATATCACTCAGTGAGATAACTGGCCATACCAGATGCTTGAGACTGAGTTGGTTATGTGGGGGGAAGATGGAGCCCCCAAGAGAAGAGCTTAGCCTGGGAGGTGCCGGGAACTGGGTGGGGCAGAGCAGTTTGCTTGTTAGGGTGACTCAGTTATTAACAGTAAAGTCATGTCTTCTGAATACAAGAGACTGATTATGTTCCCTATGATGTGGGGATGCCAATGGGCATTCATATTCTTGAGTGGAATATTTTTTATATATAAAATAAAATACATAGAGAAAAAATTGAAAGAAAAAAAGAGGTAAATTGATTTTGGGTAGAAAACATCAGATAGGAAGACCAAAAAACAACTACCACAACAGCCTCCTAATATTTACATCCTGGTCCTACCTCTAGCTGTGTGGCCTTGACGATCCTGTTTTTGTTTTTTGTTTTTCTTTTTAACCTCTGGGCCTTACACGGTCTAGAGAATGGTGCCCTCTGAGCAAATTCCAGCACTATCATTGTTTGATTCTATCTTTGCTCTAACACCTCTTTGCTGAGGCTGTCCTAATCTGATTATTTATTACAAACACCCAGCATGTTTCAGCACAATCTTTTGCTTTTATGAATCTGCTGCTTTGGTAACAAATCACACGTTTCATATTCCATAAGCCCTGCCTGTGTGGTATTTCTGGTGTGACAGCTTTTAGCTGCTGAGCAAACATGTTCAACTTTGCCTCTTTTATGGGGGCATCAAAGTCAAAGAAAGCTGGCAGGAAAAAAACAGAACAAAACAAAACTCAACTTCCCACAACAGGGTTTGAATACTCTTTTTAATAATATCTAGTGTCAACTCAAAATATTCATGAAGATGCTTCTAGAAAAGAAATCATTAACATTTCAGGCTTCTATTCAAGCATTTCAATCACCTTCATTTTGTTTGGGGACAGCTGAAATGCTGGTCAACGGTGGCAAATTTTGTGCAATCTCAGCACAGCTGCATCAGCCCTCGTGGGCTGGTATCTGTAACCTGACAGGTATTTACCAATTGTGAACAGGTCTCAGGGTGAGTTGAGAGGAGATCTAGCTGGACTGGTAGCCACATTCCCAAACCATTCTGGAATGGGCTCTGGGCAGAAGCACAGATCCCTCCTTCAGGTTATCCAGTCCAGGCAAACTCCCAAATCTACTGAGGACAAAGGCAAAACCGGGTAGCTTTGGGCAAGAGCCTCACATCTTTGGGGTCATTTACACATCTGAAACTAAGGAGACTGGATTCCATGATGGATTAGGAACTGTAAATAATGGTAGCATCATTTGGCACCTGGATCTCTAGCTTGAGAATTTGCATTTGGGATGCCAAATTCGAACAGACCTTTAGTCTAGGGGGAAACTGTATTATCTCATGGCCTGATTACCGTGATTCTCAACCCTCACAGTGGGCAAGTATCACCTGTGGAGCTTTAAAAACATACAGATTCCCAAGTCTTAGGCCCCAACGAGATTTGATTTCAGTTTGCCTAGGGTGGGACCCAGGCATTGCTCCCTTTAAAAAGCTTCTAAGTTGTAGTCAGGGTTGAGAACCACAGCAGGTGTCATGTGCCAAGATTGCAATGGTCATAGTGAAGGCAACCTGAGTTGATGACTCACGGCTGGAGGGATATATCAGAAATAAAGATCAGAATTTCAAGCTCGAAAGGGAGTGGAGAGGATGTTCAGAATTTTATACTGGTCCCCTCCTCATAGCTTGTTCTAATTCCAAAATGTTCTGAAGTCAGTAAAAACATCAAATGAAATTTATGTCACCTACAAATAGCTGCTGATGAGGACAAAGCTGGCTGGTGAGTGAGTGCAGCGATGCACCAAAACGCAGCCCGGAATAACGAAACTTTAGTCCCCAGGCAGAAGAGCTGCTTCTAGCCACTCATTTCCCCCTGTCATTTTTTTTTTTTCCAAAGACCTGCCTGGTTGCTGCTTTGCAAGAAAGATTGTAAGAGGAAGAGTAGAAACAGGAAGACTGGTTAGAAAGCATCTCTAGGGGAGGGAGGGTAGTTGTTCAGACTGGGTTATAACCCTGGAATTAGAGAAACATGGTCAGATTTGAGGTCCAGTTTGGAGGTCATGGCGACAGGATTTCCTGGGTGTGAGGGAAAGAGGACTTGAGGATGACAGATGAGTTTTGCCCTGAGTTACTGAGTGTATCGATAGTGCTACCAAAGACATAGCTGAGGGGGAGACAAAGGGGGAGCCATCAAAATTCTCATTTGGCCACGTCAAGTTTGAGTTCCCTTTTAGACATCCCTGTGGAGATATCAGGTATCCAGGGAAAAGTATGCATCTAGAACTCAGAGGAACAATATAAATTTTAGAGCCATCAGCCAACATGGCATTTGGAGCCCTGGGACTGGATGAGGCTACCCAGAGAGAAAGGGTACGTGTCGAAGAGATCCTGGCGAGAACTGCAGGCATCTCAACTTTAGATGCACCTTAAGCAGAGAACTTACTTCCCATCAATTGGGCTGTCTTGCTATCTTAGCATACTGAATCCTCTTCTAATTATGAAAACATCTTGGTATCTCAGTGAGAATCAAATCCCTCACTTTTCATGCTAAGGCTGTTACAGCTGGAATCTCTGGGGAATTCTGCCCATCTTTCTCCAGAGCTCCTCTCACCCCTGCCTCACTCCCTCTTCTTCCCGATCCATCCTGATGGATGCTTCCTGCTGATGGTGGTTGATGAGTTTGGGATTCATCAGAATCACCTGAGAGGCTCACCAAACCCACGCCCACCTGGGTACCAGTGGGTGGGGTCTTGACAGCTTGTGTGTCTAACCTGCCCCCGGGTGATTCTGACGTACGTCAAAGCTTGAGAGCCTCAGGTGTAGGCTGTGGAAGAGCTTGCTGTGTTCTTCTTACCTTTAAAAGGGGCGCAGAAGCCTTGTTCCGGGGGAGAGGAGTCCCTCTTCACTTGCCTTCTGCAGCCTCCAGACTCAACCCAGGTATCCTTTTGAGCTTCTCCAACTTTTGTGTTAAGTGACTGTTTCACACAAATTCATTTTAGAGCTGGACAATGGGAGCCCCAATCTACCTATAATTGATGGACAGAGCAAATCATTCTTAAAAGTATGTTATTTCACCAATCGGACTTCTGCTTGTTATAAAACTGTTTGTTTTCAGTTTGATCAAAGCCCTTCACTTCTGTCCATAAATGGTAATGTGTTAACATTTAGCTGACAACTTTTATTGAGCACTTCATATGCACCAGGCTCACAGATCTTGTTGAACCTCTACACCAACCCAATGGGTAGACAGTATTATGATTTCTACTTTAAAGATAAGGAATCTGAAGCTCAAGAAGGTTAAGTAACTTGTCTGAGATGACAGAGTGAACAAGTGGAGAGGCAGGATTATAAAGCCCAGGTTCCTATTCACATTCTGACTTCAGATTCTTTGCATTTCACAGTAGACAGCAACATTCCAGCAATTTCATTGCTTTCCAGAGCAGCCATCAAGGCCGAAAGGTTTATTTAAACAAATACTTAGTAGCTTTGCAGTTGTGCAATTTAACGTATAATTCATGTTCTGTTTTTAACCTGGAAACATTAGCTAACAATTAGCCTTTCCCCTTCAAAATCAAAACTTAAAAAAAAAAAAACTGAAAAATTAGAATTCTATAATTACTGACCAAAATTAAAAATTAAAATTCCTCATATGTAAAATCATATCTTGGGTCTATTAAGTTCTGGTATCTTAAACCTACTCAATTCTTCTTTTTTTAAATTACTTAAATCTAGGGATTTTTTTAAAAAGTTTGTCTTATTTAGTTTTTAATGATTGTTTTATTCTGTTTTTAAGGTTGGCTTTTAAGAAGTTTTAAGTCATTACCTTGGGTGAGAAGGAAATCTTTAAGAGTGTGTGTGTGTATATATATATATACACATACATAAACACACATATACATACAAAAATTACCTAGAAAATCTTTTTATTTACAAACACTTACATATGAAATCTTGATTGGAGTACAAATATTGGACTTTTCTTTGTGTACTGTGATGTAAAATTGAGACAGAAGCGCTGCTCTGTCAAATCAACCTGTTTTATATGTGTTGTGGCACTTCTCAGTGTGGGCCTGTCAGCTTTCCCCACGGCCCCAGGATGCCAGCAGCTTCACAGGAACATTGGTACCCGATATCCCCGAGCAGGACAGTGCCTGGCCCCGAGAAGTATTGGTGGAATGAGTGCTTCGTCCTCCCTCCTTTCCAAAGAGTACAAAAGCTTTTATAAACATGACTTTGCCATGACTTTGCCTATGAGAAATATTAATATGGAATATATCGGTCCCACCGCCCCCTCCTCCCGGATTCTCTCTTGTCCTGAGTGGAGGACGAGGATGCACAGGGAGTGGGAAGAAAAGTGGACGGCACCCGTGGAGCTAGACCAGTTCAGGTCCGAAAGCACAGGAAGCTGCTTACAGGAGGAAACAGATTCTGAAAGTGGCAGAGGGCTCCAGAAAGAGGGAAGAAATGGGAACCCCAGCCCAAAGGAGGTTGGGGGAGAGTTCAGGGGGAAGGTCAGGCAGCAGTCATGCTCTGTGAGATGTGGGGAGAGAAATGAGCGAAGAAGTTTCGGGGAACACGTTCCTGTGTGTCATGCAATGTGAAGGAACCATCATAAATGCGGACAAAGATTTATGTAAAGTTGTTCATACAGGATTATTTATTAGAGTGGAAACCAACTAAATCAGGAAATCATTAGGTAAATTATTTAAATTATAATATAGTCACAGGGTAGAATATTAGGCAGCTGACACAGTCATGTCCTGTGATGGTGTGTGATGAGTGGACAGTCACGTTTGTCCCCCCACAGTTATTCCAGATTATTTACTAGTTGTTCCTAATTGTTTATTAGTTGTTCCAGGGGGACTAACTAGCTTCCACTCCTCTCTGTGCTGCCATCTTAGATCCCTCCTCTCTACCATCTTTTGCAGTGAGGAACAAGTGGGGTAACCATAAAATTTTCATCTTAACTGGGATACTTGTGAGGACAGAAGGTGTAAAGCAAGAGTGCCTCAGGTTAACAGGAAGCCTACTCACTCAGGGAATGAGATGTTGAGGTCTTGCCTTGGAGACACAGAGGAAGGGTTTCTCAGAATTGATTCTAAATAGATATGTCAAAGGCTAGACCAACATTCGCTTAGCACAAGACTGTTCATTGGTGGGGTGCCTGGGTCCCTGAAGCCCATGCCACATGCTCTGTCACCCCCCATAGCCAGTTTCTACAGGGGTGAACAAGCAATAGAGCCAAGGAGCATGTGCCTTGTCAGAGAACTCAAACCAAGAAGTTTTTAATTGCTTTGTTCTCATCTGAACATTTATTCATTCACCACTTTAAAGCAGTGTGGTTGATGGAGAAGAGTCTGAGACTGCAGAGCTTTGAATTTTAGGAGAAAGTGGTATTCTAATAGGCGGGGGGGGGGGGGGGCTATTCAAAATATTTAACAATGAGCACAGCATGGGCACTGACTAACCAGAATGGATACTGGCCCTAAGGCCGAGGCAGTCTTCTAGAATCTTCTGTAGAGTCTTCTAGAGTCTGCCTGCTGGGCCGGACATTTCCTCTTTAGTGAGAGGGTCATGGGCAGATGGAGAAGGGGCACTCCAGATGAGGGGCTGGGGGGCACCTGGAGGACTTACCAACCAGCACAGAATTGTTTCAGTTCTTAGAGCAAAAGCCCTAAGGTAAGACAACCTACTGGCTCGTGGTACATTTGAGATAGATTATCACCCAACAGGTACATCATCTTAACACTGCTTCCCCTTAGGTTTGTTCATGAAGTAGGGGGAAGATTTAGATGCCAAATCTAAGTGGAAAGAGACACAAGTCATGGAGGATAGAGAGGCAAGAAAAGAACCAGTTTGGGGTTCCTTTTGCAGAAATTGTGGTACAACTTCTAAGGGGCTTTAACTATGAATTCAGCTTCAAGAAAGACCTCCAAAACATTGGTTAGAAAATGGGTGTGAGGGGTTACTAAGCTATAGACCTAAAGTTAAAAACGTGTTTATATGAATACAGTTGTGGCTTATACAAGCACACACATAGAGGAGAACCCGAGGAGAGAGGCATAGGCACAAAAGACGAGGGCCACTGCCCTTCTTCGCCTAGTCGGCACTGGAGTTGAGTGAAGGACACGGAGCCACCCTCTGCACCCAGGTCATTCACCAGCCATATCTAATCTGGGGACACCTAAATCTGTCTTGAAGTCCATTCTTCAGTTACTCAACCCAGGACCTCCTGCAGGAGGCCTTCCCTGAACACCTTTCTACTCCACGTGGGTGAGGGGACCCCACTCTGTGCTCATCCCGGGGTCCTCTCAGCCACAGAACTTACTACACTGAATTGAATACAATTGTTTACATACAGGTCCCCCACCCCCTACCCCAGGCTGCAGGCTCCTAGTGCCAGGGTCCTGACGAAGTGTGGGGTGTAGGGTGTGGGGTGGGGGAGAGGCAGGGGAGGGCTGGTGCAACAAAAGTAGAAGGGACCTGACTTGAACGAAAGCCAAGTCCCAAAGCTGGCCAGGGAAGCAAGTGACCACTCTGGGGAAGACAGACTGGAAAAATGGGGTTGAGGAACCAGCAGTAAGCTAGACTCTGAAGAAATACAAGAAATGAGAAGGTAAAGAGCTGAGGGTGGGGAAACCAGCTTAGAGAAAATGATCTGAAACAAAGCTTAGACAAGTCATGGCCTGGCTGAGAGCAATTAGTGGGCAGGCCAGTTTGGCTGGAACACAGGAGGGTCCTGAAGCCAGCTGGGTGGGGGAAGTGGGAGCCAGGCTCCCATTTGGTCACGTGGGATGTGTCTGAGGGATCCTCAAAACTTCACTTTGTCCTCATCTTTCACCCACATCCATCTTCTCTCTCTCTGTACTCTCCCTTCTGCACCCCTGTTCTCACTAGCTCCTGCCCTGCTCGTGTCATTCTCTTCCATTGCTAAGAGAAGCCATCTCAGCCCATGGTTCTGGAGCACCACCTTCCCACCCCACCCTTCTACCCCTGCCCCACATCCAGCACTGTCTGCCTCACACCTTGGCCCACAGAGCTGACTCACCTGGCACAAACCTCTCCCCCTCCCAGAGCTGTTTCAGAAGCTTCCTGTGGAGATGGATTATTCCATTAGCAAGCAACAAAATGAGTCCAGAGGCCCATCCCATCATAGCAGGACCTCTTCCTTAAAGATTCATTTCCCAACAGATTACCCTTTTAAGTCACCTAAAATGTGTCTCTATCTCAGAAGGGATTGTTGGATTTTAATAACAAAAACCTGTTCGTCACAGACATCTTTTGGGTTTTCATTTTTGTTCTTTGTTTTTTGTTTTTTTTGTTTTTTTGTTTTTTTTTTGCCTTCTTAGATTCTGAATCCCTCCCCCATTTTTTGTTTGGTGAAACCCCCACTAAATGAGCTTGCCTTCCACTATGGGAGCTGAAAAAAAATCAGATACTCACTTTCCCAGCTTCCCTTGCAGCTAAGGGTTGGGAAGCTAAGCCAGACCAATAAGACCCAACCACCCTAGATTTTCAATCTAGCAGCAGGGATGCTAAGAAGCAAGGATGGAGAATCCTTTTGTGCGGATGGTGACAGCAGCAGCACCCAGGGTCGAAGAGTGGTAACGTCAGCCAGAAGCAGCACCCCCAACCCATGCTAGGAGTTGGGGGGCTGCACAGCAGTTCTGAGGCACAGGCTGTGCTGGTTTCTGTTTGTTCCTACTCTTTTTTCCAAGCCTGAATCTGAGAATGACTTTATGATAAATTCCTTTTCTGCCTAAATCAGCCAGAGTCAATGTCTATTGCTTCCATCAAAGAATGTTCTCTGGAGCATTTCATTGAACTTGGGCAGGAAATGCATCCTGACCTCAGGAGGGCCTGGAACCAGGGACTGGGGTCTGCTGGGGACACAGCAGATATCCTCAGACTCCTCCTCTCCCTGAGTCCTCAGGGCCTCTCACTCTGCTTCTTTCCACACGTCAACTTTAATCTCTAAAAAACAAAAAGTTATTTAATTATAAAAGTCATACTTGTTAAACGTAAAAAATTCCAACAATTCAGAACTATATAGAATTAAAAGGAAAAGCGCACTCTATCCTTCCAGCACACTCTCTCCCCAGAAGTTGTTATCTTTCTCGATTTTATTCATTGCATTTGAAAGCTTTACAGCCCTGGATATGTGCATGCCTAATATGGCAGAGATTAAACCAGGTAGCCTTTGGGGGAGTTCTAGAATGCAGCATCCGAGTCTCCTTCCTTGAAAGCCTCCTTGGAACAGAGTGACTTTGTTCTGTGAAGAACCCCTTGGGTGGTCCCTCTTTGTTATTCACAGCAAAGGCAACTTGATACCCATTTGCCAGAGAGGGAAGACGTAACACATCAGTTTTGATCAGACCTGCCATTCATTCATTCACTCACTCAAAAAATATTTTTTGAGTGCCTGCTCTGTGCCAGCACTGTACCAAGCACTTAGGATCCCCCAATGGACAAAACAGAAAAAGATTGAGGAGCAAGGAGGGGGTCGACAGACAATACACATAATAAATAACAGAATTATAGATAATACTAGAAGGTAATAAATGCTGTGGGGCAAAAAGCAGAGCAGGGAAAGGGGGGATTAGAGGTGTTGGGGTGGGTGGGCGGTCCAGGCAGACCTCCGTGGGAAGAGGAGACTTGAGCCAAGTCTTAAAGGAGCGCAGGGCAGACAAGGCAGGGGGAACAGCCAATGCAAATGGACTAAAGCAAGGCATGCACCTGACGCATCCCAGGACCTGGAATGGAAGGGAGGTCAGACAGGTTAATGGGCAGCCAAGTCACGCGGGGCCTTGCTTTCTAGGCTATGACTTTGACTTTTACTGTGAGCAAAATGGGGTGCTGATGAGGGAGTGGGGTGAGCAGAGGAGTGGTATGATGTAATTAATGTCATGGAAGCTCTTTATTTGCTGCACGAACAGACGCCAGGCGGCAGGGGCAGAAAGAGCCATCAGGAAGCCACTGCATAACCAGGTGAGAGATGGCAGTGGCCCTCCCCGGGGTGTGAGCTATGAAAAATAATCGGACCTTTGATACATTTTGAAGAATTTCCTAATAGACTGGGTATGAGTTTGAGAAAGAGGAATCCAGGGTGATCTAAGGGTTTTTGTTGTGTGTGTGTGTTTGCATGAGCAACTGGAATTGTGCTTACCTGAGATGTGGCAGGTGCAGGTGAAGCAGGGTTATTTTTTGGCAGGGGCTGACATTAGGAATTCCATTTTGGAACGTTGAATTTGAGGTCTATTTGACAACAATTCCCTAAAACTCTGGAAGGCAGAGCTACGGGACTGAAACCTTACCTCCTGCTTCCCAATTCAAATTTAGGAGAGCCCGCAGGGCTGGACCACAGAGGCCCTGTCTGAAGCCCATGGGAGGACAAGGCACAGAAATGGCTGAACACATGCTCAGTGGGTCTTCACGGGCAACCCGGCTCTGGCCCGGCTTGAGGCTGAGGCCCAGGACCCAGCCCCCCTGATCCAGGGCTGTGCTTTGGAGAGCACTGGCTGAGCAGGCCTGTGACCCATGGGAGCTGTAGTTTGTAGAGTCTGAGCCTGGCACGGCTCGGGAATCACTCCCTAGTGGACAAGTACACCAGGAGCAGGCTGTTGCAGCAGCCCCATGTGGCAATACAAAAGCTACCCAGCAGTGGGCTGACCAGACTGCTGTGCTCGCTGCCATCACTCTGTCAAACCACTTATCTTCCTACCTATCCAACCATCCTTACTGCGTATATGCAAATTTGTTTTAATTTGCCAATCTGATTTAAAGAAACAAAACATTTCTCATTGTTTCATTGTTCATTTCTACAATTGCTAGAGGAGTTTGAACATCTCATATGAATACTGACTTATACTGAATTGTTACTTCTTTTAGTGATTTTTTTGATGCTTGTCTTGTCTATCTGCTTTATTCTTTTCTTTGTGGAGCACAGTTCTCTCGGCTGCAAAAGCATGCAGAACAAACATGACTGCCTAGCAACTCAGTTCAAGGCTCACCATGGGCTAACTAGGTCTCTTGAGTCCCACTTCCAAACATTTGGAAGAGATCATCTAATTAACTTGACAGATCAGGGTCTACCCCTGAGCCAATAAGCTCTGGTGAGAGGGGTCAACTTCTTTGGCCCACCGTCCTCCGCCTGGAGAGATTTTCTCACAAGGGGCTATGGAAGCAGTGTGGAAATGATGGGTGGAAGAAATGATGGGTGGAAGAAATGATCAGCAACTCTAGGACATGTCATAGCCAGGAGATATCATTCAGGTATTGCCTGTGCTGGAAGTCTGTCACGCTATTCACTGTGGTCACCAGTGCTGGTCCAAAAGGGCCCAGTTACATGGTTTGGACCTTAACCAGTTGGTTATTAGAAACTTTCACATGTTTTTGAGCAGAGGGAGGATATTTGCAAAGTGGCATTTTAGGACTATTATTCCGACAATGTGTTAGTTGAAAGGACAAAGGAAAGGAATAGAGGAAGACTCAGTGGGAAAAACACTTGAATAACCAGCTTCAAGGTGAAAAACAATTAAAATGTAGAAAATAAAAACAAATCACCAGCATATAATACTGATTTGGTGTCTGAGCAAATGTGAACATATTATGTTAGGTAACGAAGACAACTCAAAAAGCACAGTATTATTTTATTAGAGTTTATACACTACTACAGTGCAGCAGCATGCTACAACATAAAGCTGCAAAAATCCTAAACCTCAGCAATTATCAAGTTTTGTTGGCTAATCTCAGTTGTTGGTAGATGTCCAGGAATTTAGCAGCTTTATGTCTGGAACTATCATAAACATTTGGTCTTGATTATTGCTAACATTATTTGATTACTATGTAGCAATTTTCTATCATTTTTGCTTTCAAGTGGTTATTTTTGTTAATCTTCACAATAATCACCTACAACTCCCCAAAAGTCCTCCAATCAGACAAAAATTTTGTACATTTCCATCCTAGCCAAATCCCAAATCCAATCAACATTGTTTGCTATTTTAATGATATGATTATTCTGCTATTCTGTCTGAGGTTAGGGGTGTGGGTGAGAATGTGGTGAGACATCTTCATAGAGCAGCAAAGGCATCTTGAGAAACAGGACTTTAGAAGGCTTGGAGGGAGTGAAGGAGGAGGTTTCTAGAGCTCAGGGTCATCCTCTGACTAGCCACACCTTTGTTGTCACACCACATAACACAGGGAAAAGAAAACACTGACACCTATGACCTAGCCATAATAAAAGAATGACTGATTCAGAACACAAAGAATGTGGTTGAGAGAAGGAAAGATCTAGAGAAATGAACTGGCCGTGCATCTCAGCCTAGAACTTGATGAAATCATCAAGCAGTATAAATCCTCTGATTTATTCCTGATAGGGACTCTTACAAGATCACTTGGAATTAAATTATCAAGGGAAGTTAAGGTCAGAACAAGAAGGAAGGCAGGCTCTGACATGAATTCTTTCTTGGCATAAGTTAAGGGCTCATGTTAATGTGTGTTTGGTGGTTTGTTATCTTTTTGTGGGATGTGGGAAAGAGGGAGGGTTTCGAAGAGGCATCCGAGTTGCACCCAGATAATGTCTGTACAGTCAGGTGACCTAGGACACTCTCTGGCTTCTTACAGGTGACGACAGGGAGGACCCTCGGGCTGGGATGCCAGGCTATCACTGGGAGGTCAGGCCCTCTTGGAGTGAAGATCAGTGAGTACAAACTGATGATTAAGAATGAGACCATTTAAACCAGGGTTTAACTCCACCCTAACTTATGGGTGGTATTTGTTTTGCTGTCTCTTCACCTCCTCTTTTTTGATCTCCTGTTTCATACCCTCTAATCCCAAGTTTTCTAACCTGCCAAGCTTGCCCTCTGTAGAGAATTTTTCACACTCCAAGCTGTACTGCTTTCTTTACCCCCTACCCAACTGGTATTTTCTCTGTGGCCTGGTCTCAGTCATTTGTCAGGAGGAAAGGGAACTAATACACTGTATCACACTGAAGTGCGCCTGCTAGGCAGCCAGTTGTGGTATGTTTTCTTGGAGGCACTTACGTGGCGGGACTTCAGGCATTGCTGCAGACACATGGAAGTGGTATCCCTCTATCCGAACCATTTAGGCGACTGTTCACTCTCCAGAGAAGATGACTCAAAAGTATATTGTGAATAGCACTCAATTAATGACAAACTGATAGTCAAACTACTAACTACTACTGAAATATAAGAATCAGAGAGATGCTCAGGGATTGACTGGCATTTATGATTTCCTGAAAGGAAAAAAAGCTACACATTTTTGGTCAAACTGAAGTAGAGGTTCAGATTTAAAATATTGTTTTGAAAACCAAAGGTGCAGTTCCCATGAGAGAAAATAATTTTTCTCCCTGGCCTTGTATAAAGAAACTACTCCCAGCCGCATCTGGAGAGTGCCATGGGATGTGGCCTTGTTTTCTTGTATTCTGACTCTGCAGAAGGTGACTGGTCTTGGCAATGCTGAGCCCAGACCCCCGGTCTCCTGAGAACTTGTCTCCTGCACTTTGTGTTCCAACCCAATCAGAAGATCCTACCCACAATAAGTCTGCCCCCACCAGAGTGGATGAAAAGAACAGTCTTTTCTGGGGTATACAACAGTCTCAAACCAACACAGGCAATAACAATTTAAAAAGAAGGAAAGGTTAAGTGTCCTAAGGAAGTAAGGTTTCTACATTTCACTTGAAGTGGTAAAGCATTAAAACCAGTAGATTTTGATGTCACATATGTACATTGTATACCTAGAACAAGCACTAAGAAAACTATCCAAAGTGATACGCTAAAAAACACCATTAACAAAACAAGATAGATTCTTAAAAATTGTTCAAGTAGCCCACAGGATGGTAAGAAGAGAGAAAAATGAAAAACAGAGTAAACAAACAGAAAACAAATAATAAAATGAAAGACTTAAACCCTAACATATCAGTATTATCTTAATATAAATGGTATAGATACACCAATTTAAAAAAACAGAGATTGGCAGGGGATATTAAAAAAATCCAACTATATGCTGTCTACAAGAAATTAAATAAAATACAACATAGGTAGATAGAAAGTAAAAGTATGGAAAAGGATATACCATGCAGACATTAACTTTTAAAAACCAAGAAAGGGGTATATTAATATTAGATAAAGTAGACCTCAGAGCAAAGAAAATTAGCAGAGAAAAAGAGGGATATTACATAATAATGAAAGTATCAATATGCCAGAAAACATATGATCCTAAATGTGTATGCACCAAACAACATACACTAAGTACATTAAATAAATATGATAGAACTGAAGGAGAAATAGTCAAATCCATAATTATAGTTTGAGACTTCAACATCCCACTCTGAGCAATTGATAAACTACTAGACAGAAAATCAGCAAAAATACAGAAGAACTGAACAACACAAACAACCAGTAGGCTCTAATTGACATATATAGAACATTCCATCCAACAACAGTAGAATATATGTATTTCTTAAAGCACCCAACAGAACATTCACCAAAATAGAGCAGATCTTTAGCCATAAAAAGTCTTAACAAATTTATTAGAAATTAAATCATACAGAGCATGTTCTCTAACCACAATGGAATCAAACTAGAAATCAGTAACAGAAAGACAACAGGAAAATCTCCAAATACTTTTAAGTTAAACAACAGACTTCTAAATTATCCATGGATCAAAGAAGATACCTGAATGTAAAATTTTAAAAAATACATAGAACAGAATGAAAATGAAAAGACAACATATCAAAATATGTGGAATGCAGCTAAAGCTGTGCTGAGACGAAAATTTATAGCATTAAATGCTTATGCTAGAAAAGAAAGGTCAAATCAATAGTGCCTAAGTTCCTACTTCAAGAAACTAGAAAAAAAAAAAAAAAAAAGAGCAAAATAAACCCAAAGCAAGCAGAAGGAAGGAAATGAAAAATAAGAGCAGAGATCAATAAAATTGAAAACAGGAAAGCTACAAACAAAATCAATGAAATGAAAAGCTGGTTCTTTGAAAAGAATCAATAAAATTAATAGCCCTTTGGCAAGACTGAAAAGGAACAAAGAGAGAAGATACAAATTTACAGTATGGCATGAAACAGAGGCTAACACTGAAGATACTGCAGGCATCAAAAGAATAATAAAGGGCCACTATATTTTTATGCTCATAAATTCAACAACTTAGAAGATATGGACCAAGCCCCTGAAAACCACAAACTACCAAAACCCAACCAAGATAAAATACAACTTCAATAGTCTTGTAACCATGAAAGAAATTGTATTCGTAATTAAAAAGCTGAAAAAGAAATCTCCAGGCCCAGATAATATCGCTGGTGAATTCTACTACACATTTAAAGATGAATCAGCATCAATTTTTCACAATTTCTAAATTTATTTTAAATTTTTTCCTGGATATTTATTCTTTTAGTTGCTATTATAAATGGATTTCTCCCCCTTGATTTCCTCTTCAGATTGTTCATACCAGGGTATAGAAACACCACTGATTTCTTTGTGTCAATCTCGAACCCCACCACTTTGCTGATTTTGTTTATTAGCCCTAGGAGCTTTGCTGTGGAGTTTTCAGAATTCTCTATTTATAGGATCAGTCACCTGCAAACAGCTCGAGTTCTACTTCTTCCTCTCTTGTTTGTCCAAGGATCTCAAAGCCCTTCTCTGCCATGATAAACAGATTGTCACCTTGTGCCTTCAGAGGGAAGGAGTGGGAAATGCTGTCATTATTTGGGGGATCCCCAGCCTGAGGAAGGATCACCAGGTCTGGTTGGTGAGTCTATTGGCCTGTCCCTATCTTGGCCACTGATGCAACCAGGGTCCATGGGCAAGATGCCTGAGCTTGGATTTCAAATCTTCATTCACAAAATAATGGTAATAACCCGTCCCATTCCTTTCCTTGTAAAGACGTTGAAGGAATCTTAACAACTTGAATAAAGGTGTTGTTTCAATGGATTCAGCACAATGCTTTGTCCTTAGAAGTACATTAACTTTACTATTGGCACTTAGCTCTGACTGTAACTGTTCACTCATGAAAAGAATGGCTTTTCCCCCTCAACCTACAATTGTCATTCAGCACTTGTGACCCTGAATCTAATCATCACTCCTTACTTGAAACCTAGGTACTGTGTGAAGCACTTTTCAGAGAATACAGTTGACAATTAGAATCTTTGCATTCCTTTCTTCTTCCTGGAGACAGACCTGGTAATTACTCGATTTCTGCCTGAGATGTTGAAAGGTGTAAGCCGGAAAAACTCTTTGAGCTTCTTGAAGGAAAATAACAATTTTCTGTTTTGTATTATGATCAGAAAACCCATTGAGAAAATGCACATTTCTTGGCTGGGAGCACACTGAAGTGTAGTTTGAGAAGGAGAGGGGAAGACACAGTGAGGGATAGGGGGCAAAGAGGGAAGGAGGAGAAGTAGGAAGATGAGGGGGGAGGCAAAGAAAAGAACAGAGACAGAAGTTAGAGAAAGGAGGGCTGTTTCTCAAAACTGAGTTGGGTTCCTTTAAGCAAAAGCATCTAACACTGTATTTCTTTTCTGCATCCTGGGTCCTCCCTGTACTCTGTATAGTGTTTTTGTAACTTTTGCCTCTTGTGTCTAAAGAAAAATTTAAAATAATATGTTTAAAGAGTGGGTCCACTATATTTGCTGAAGGAAAATAGGGGAATCACTCTATAATTGGTCTGGGGGCTCATTCTCTCCCTCCTTCCCTGGGCTTCACCACTCAAATGCAGTGTCCGCTGATCCCAAGGACACGGGCTGCCCTGACATCCTCTGGAGTCTTTTTGTGCCTCAAGTCAACAATCTGCTTCTGTGTTCTGAGATCTTGGTGTCATGCTCCCCTTGGGACTTGCTGAGTGTAACTAATTAGCCCATTTCCTAAACAGAACAATCACAGGTCAGGGAGGAATTTCCTACATGGAACACTGTCAGAAAGTTCGCTCTCTTGCCTTGGTCCATTACTTCTCTACCCCATAAAATCCCACCCATTTTCCTCTGGAAAAAGTAAGTATCAAAGGCAGAACAATGCCTTTGCCTGTTCTGAGAGCCAGTGGACTTCTGGCTGGAGAGACAGCCCGCATCAGCAGCCTCAGCACTGGGAGGCAAACAATGTGTTTTTCTGGCTGGTAAGACCTGAGCAGGGCAAGATACTGATTTCCAGTATCCCGGACAACCTCTTGCCAATGGCTTGTCTAACCTTTGCCGTATTTGCACAGGGAAAGCTCCTCTCCCAACCCTAATCCCAGCTTCAGTTACTAGCAGAAAGGACCCCAGTGCTTTAGAAGAAACAGATGGATCTTGTCCCACATCTACCCCCTAGCCACCCTCTCTCTCCAGGGTCTTTCCTGATGTGAGATGGATAGGAGTAGGACAGGATGTGCTTGAACAGGCAAAAATTCCAAATTCTCCAAAGACAAACATTGCTGAGTGCTAACTACCATAATGAAGCTTAATGGGTAGACCCATGTGGACCCGGACGAGTGGCAACTTCTCCAGACTGGGGGTGGCTTGAGGGAAGTCATGGAAAGCTTCCTGGAGGAAGTGATACCTGAGCTGAGTCCTGAGGATGGGAAGGAGCAGGGTGAATGGGGTGGGGGTGGGGGAGAGAGCTTTACAGATAGATGCAGGGAGCTAAGAAAGTGTGGGTGCATGTAGAGAGAATGGTAAATAATTCAGGTTAGTTGAAGAAGAGGAAAGACTTTATATATCATGTTAGAGACTCAGACTGTTAACAATGGTGGGGGGCATCAAATGTTTTTTAAGAAAGGGAGGATCTGGTTGTTCCCTTTCAAGTTTCTTGTACACTGATTATTGACAGATTTTATTTATATATATGGGATTAGAGGCCCATTTTCTGTCAACAGCCATGGATCCACAGAAGCAAAAACAAAAAACAATAAAAGTGCCTCAATATGTATGACTCTATTTAAAAAACTACTAAATATTTTACTTTAAAATTAACATTTCTATTGCAAATTAGAGCAAATAATAGATTTTAATATCCACCTCAAATTTCCTTTCCTCCATTCAATTTTCATATCCATACTGACTATTATTTTCCAGGGCCTGCCAAAATTAGGAATGCCTCCTTTGCTAGACTAGACGACTTTGAATGCAGTCAGACCAAAACTTCAGGACACCTAGAGCCAGGTGGTTTACTATACTTTATTCCCCATCAACCCTCCACCTGCAGGTAGAATTTAAATCACCTCAATGATTCTGATCCCCATGGCTGGGAGGCAGATGATAGAGGAGATTTGCCTGAAGTCTACAACCAAACTGTGGGGGTGGGGGTAAGGTGGGTGTTTTGACTCTTCTAATATCTAACTCAAGACACCAGTCATCCAATTACAACTTCCTTTTGCCTTATTTGGTTTTCTGTAAGCATAGAGATTGTATACCACAAAGAACAAGCAAGCTGCATTTCTTAAAAATGGGGCTAGCAGATTTTACTCATTCCCCCTCCATGTCCATGGGCAGCCAATCCTTCTGGAAAGGGTGCGCCAGCTTTAGCACACCTTCTCTAGCACTAGGATGTTCCCAGATGCAAGTCATGAAAAGCTGGGCTCACACTGGCTTTAACAATAGGAAAGTGTCTTCACTCACATATCAGAAGTCCCAACATAGGGCAGCTCCAAGCATGGCAGGATCAGGTGTTCCTCTCTATAATATGCCACCTTGGGAGAGAGCCTCTCCTCCAACTGTGGGATAACAGTCCTACCCTTCTCCTTAGTGAGCCAACTTCCCCAGCGTTAGACTGATAATAGCTGTCAGAACAATGCCATACCCTGATTGGCTCAAACCTGGATCCTTGAACCAATCACTAGCAAGGGGAGTTGCGACTAGCACGATCGGTTTATTTAGACCAATCCGGACCCAGCTAGCTTAGGTTAGCTTCTCTTGAGTCAGATCTTTAGAACCTGAGTTCTAATACAAAGGAGGAAAAACAGGATACGTTGCAGACAATTAAGAGCCTCCACAACTCCTTAAGAACAAAAATTATCTATTAATCCCCTTAATTTCCAGTTTCTGCTCGTCCCCTCAGGCTCCATTTGGAGAGTTTCCTGAGCGTTTCCTAAGCCCTTCGTTGATGCCCCTCCCTCTGTACTGCGGAAGAGCCCCTAGTCTGAACTGAGTCTTGTCTCATCCGCTGTTATTTCATGCCTTCTAGTCTTGTCTCTTACCTAAAATATAAGCTATCTGAAAACAGAGTTTGTAACATAAAAATAACCTGGTAAAGAGGATGCTTTCCAAAGACGGTATATAATAACTTCTAAGTCAGACACTTCATAAGATAGAAACAATATGAGGCATAAGGATGCTTCTAAAACAAAAATCTCATCCTTAAAATAACCTTAGGAATCAGGAGTTGCAATTACCTAGCTACATTTATGCCAAAATAATCATCTTAGCCCAGCTCTGAGCATGGCTTCCTCTTGTTCAAAATCCTTCCATTGCTTGGGCACTCCTGAATCTGGCCCTAAAGCTCTTTCCAATATGGTCCTCTGTTATTCCTCCAGCCACTTCCCTTTTAGATCCTACACAGGCCCTGCTTCTGGGCCTCTCCCCCATATAATTCCCAGTTCAAAATGCTTTTCTATCACTGCTTCTTAAAATTTTCACATACGAGGTCTTCCTTGCAGAACTGGACTGGAGCATGAAGGCATGCTGAACTCCCTGAACAATGTAAAATCAGTGTCTTATAATGTAGACTATAGGGGACCTAGAGATAGACAGAAGCTAGTGAAGGGGGAATTATAACCTAACATGTTCAGCTACGTTAATGACGGTGAATTTAAAGGTATGGGAATGGATAGTAGTGATGATTGTTCATCAGTGGGATTGTAAGTATCAGAGCTGCATTGAAGGTGAACATGATTCAAAGGGATTGTTTAAAGGCATGTATCCCACAGATTAGCACTACAGATATAAATAAGTGCTTGCATGATATACTTCCAAAGTGTGACACTGGTACAGAGAGTTAACAACAGAGTGATATTTGGGGAAAACTACCTATTGCATACCAGAGACTATAATTAAAAGGAATACCTTACCAGTACCACACAAATACTAGGGATAAATAATTAAGGGCTGATAAGAGCTTTGGGATGTTTTGGGTCATGAGAATTGTTTAAAATGGAGAGTGATGATGATTGACAACTAAGTGAAGATAATGTGAGACATTGATTGTTTATCTTGGACAGAACATATGTGAAATTAGGAATCCCCTACTTAATAAGTCAAGTCCTCGATCTTGAGGTTTGCTCTTGTGAAATGTATGGCTGTAAAGGGGAGGCTAAACCCACCTGTAATTATGCCTAGAAGTCACCTCCGGAGCACCTCTTTCATTGCTCAGATGTGGCCCTTCTCTCTCTAAGCTGAACTCTGCAGATAAATTCATTACCCTCCCCCGATGTGAGACATGTCTCCCTAGCGATGTGGGACATGGATCCCAGGAATGAGCCTGACCCTGGCATCGAGGGATTGAGGATGCCTTTTTTATCAAAAGGGGGAAAAGAAAGGCAACAAAATAAGGTTTCAGTGGCTATGAGATTTCAAATAGAATCAAGAGGCTGTCCTGGAGGTTACTCCTAAGTAAGCTTCAGCTGGATATGCCAAATGGTCACAATATAACAAGCCCAAATCAACAGTAGTCCTGAAGATACCCTAGTTCCTATCTGAGACCCTATAAAAGTTTCACGCACTAAGTTTATTTTTCAGAAACTTAAATCCTCCAGAGTGTCCCTATGCCAGATAAGTCCCAAAACCTAGAAGCAACAGTGGCCTCTTCAAGAACAACAACCAGATGCGTCCCCCTTCCCCATAATGTCGACACCCCTTTTCAACATGAACAGGTTAGGGTGGTCACTGCCTAGATACCCCTGAAGATCAGGAAAATGATTGAACTAGAGGAAGGGGTAGCAACAGACAAGAAAGAATTTAGCAAAGGATTACGAATACTGAATCTTTATATAATTTTTTTTCTTTGTTGCTAGGGTATTAGAATAGCTAGAAGGAAAGAACTGAAATGGTAGAACTGCAACCCATAGCATTCTTTGAAATTTCCTCTATAGCTACTTGTGAAATTGTACTTTGAAAGTTATCACCTTTCAATATATATGTGATATTTTTCACAATAAGGAAATATCTGAAACTGTAGAACTATAACCCATAACATTCTTTGAAAGTTGCTTTCTAACTACTTGTGAAATTGCACTTTGAAAGTTATCACTTTTATGTATATACGTTATATTCCACAATAAAAAAAAAAAGAAAAAAAAAGTACAAGGGAAAAAAATCATGTTCTGAAAATATTTATCCTGAATTAGTTTGTGGAGACAGGGAGAAAATGATTTTATGTAAATAAAAAATGAAAATATGCCTTTTATATTTAATATAATAGATTTATCACATACATTGAATATAAAATAATAGTATAACTTATTCAGAATGGTTTACATTTTATAGCTCTCTCTTTTCTCATAACTGGATAGCATTAGTGGGATAATTCAGACATGTATTTGACATGGATAATCACAAATACTTTTTAATGAGTTTATGTCTTTTGACACCACAAACCAAGTTTGTTAATAGAATTTCTCATGAACCATTTTTTTATAACTTATTGAAGCAGAGAAACAGCTGCTACTGAAATCTCAGTGAGAAGCATTTTCAATGTTTTATTGTTCATTTACCTTGTGTTACATTCTGATCACAATTCATCAAATTAAATGCAATAGGCTACCCAGTCATTTCATTGAAATTAATTTCTACAACATTAATCCAACATTATTTAGCCATATGCAGGAATTTCAGTTTTTCATGAATATAAAAGTAGATCCATTCTAAATTGGCTTTTAGTAAATGAATCTTGAAAGTAAGTTTTCAACATGGCAGAAGTAAAAACATCATCCTATTTTATATTCTTTTACAAACTCAGATCATTACTCAGTGTCTACACACACACATCCTTCAAACACAGATAAACTTAATTCAACTCTGCTGGCTAAAGGAAAGTCAACATTATGGGGGGAAACAAACAGCAAAAGAATTCCCATGCCCCTATAATGCTTCTGTCTTTAGTTGTCTTTTCCTAACTAGACATATTAAAGAGATTTTCATTTAAAAGAGTAAATCACTCATTTCTAGTAAGGAGCCATACCCTCATGCATTATTTGGACTTAGACCCTCAGCTGGCTGAGCTGCCAACTTCAGGTAAGTAGCAGCACTTGGTGTGAGGGTCTGTAGTTACATAATCAAACCCAATGTTCGTCATGCAAAAAATGCTCAACCCCAAACCATTGGTAAGATCAAGAAATCTTATTGCAACTTTGGGTGCTTTCTATTTTGACTAGAGTAGGACTGATATATTTTTACAGTTATGAAAGGAGTTACATGAGAAAACCCAGGTTACCCTGCATTACATTTCCTATTTATTCCAGAGTTACTTTAGTGCCTCAGATAGACAGGCACCAGGTCTCCCCCTGGCAGCTGCACCTTAACAAATCTCTGTCTCCCTGAAAGCTGGGGGCCCCTCTGAACTGCAAGTGAACCTCTCCTTCTTCTGTGCTCTCATAGCACTTGTACCTGTCCTATCCAATGGTTTCCTGCTGTGGACCTATTGTGTGTCCCTTACATTACTGTATAGTCCTTAAAATCAGGATCCTTGCACTAACCTTAATATGAAGACTCAACCTTCCTCCATTTTTCTCACTCAGTTGCTCAAACCAAAACCCAGGAGCAGTCACTGGGTTTCTCTCATTTCCTTACCCAACCCACCCAATCTGCCTGCAAATCCTGTCCACCAAGCCTCCAAAATTACACCCAAATTTTCCCTTCCCTCCATCTCTATCACTCAATCCAGGCCACCATCAATTCATCCTGGGTTCCCACAGAAACCTACTGATGATCTCCCCATTTCCGCTCTTGCTGCACTCCATTCACGTGCCAGAATTTTTCTTTTAATGTGAAAAAAATCAACTTTATTGAGGTACAGTTCATACAATGAAATGTATGCATTTTAAATAGATGTGATTTTGCCCATGAGTCTCCCCTATGGCAGCCAAACTGACCTTCTTTCTACCCCTGGAATACACCAAACTCGTCTCTTCTTAGGGGCTTTGCGATGACTGTTCCCTGTGCCTGGAATGCTCTTCCTGGCTCCTTCCTGTCATTTGGGTCTCAGCTTAAAAGTCCTCTTCTCCAAGAGGCCACCCCGTCCACCCATCTAAAGTAGTCGCCCAGTGGCTCTCACCTCATCACTCTTTTATTCTTATCATTGCATTGCTCATTCATTCGTCTGTTTGTTTGGGTTTCCCCTACCCCACCAGGGGAGAGGGCGTTTATCTGTATAGCTTCCCTTCTGTGCGTCCCACACCTGGAAACCTGTCACTGGGCCCTCTGGAATTCCCAGTCTAATGCCAGCAGGAGCCCCCAGATGCCCTCGCTCCACAGAAGACACTGCTCCCCAGCAGCCTCAGCAAGTAGCGGCTGGTTTTTTCTCCCTCTTACCACTGTGACCTGGAAGTGGGGTAAGTGTCCTCGTGCCTCATTGCCACTCTCAGACCATTCTCCCACTTCTTCCTAAACACCCCAGCTTTGACCCCCTGCTCTCAGATTTTATCAGCCCCTACTTCTCCTTTCGGCTGACATCAACCAACTCCACAGTGAGTGATTCGCCCTCAGTTTCTCTCTCCAGTGCTCTGCCTGCCTCAGATATTTCAGTGCACATGAGGGTGATTCTTTCCATACCTGGTCCTCTTTTTCCCTTAAATTCTTCTCCTTTAGTGATCTTGCCAAGACAGGAGCTTTGTTGAGGTCACCACCGACCTGCATGTTGCCAAATCTCATTATCAGTTCTCAATTCTCACCTCCTTGACCTCTCAGCAGCATGTGGCCTGGTGACCGTACCTCTCCCCCATCTCCTTCTTCTCTTGGCTTCCAGAACAACGCACCCTCCTGGATTCCTCCTCACAGGACTTCTCAGTCTCCTGTGCTGGCTGCATCTTCTCTCTGATTTCCCAAAGTGGGAATGCCCAGGGCTTTGTCCTGGGTCCTCTTCTCTTTTTCCCTGGATGATCTCGTCTGATCTCATGGCATTAAACACCATTCATCTGCTGGCCACTGCCAAATTCTCTCCAGCCCACTTCTCTCTCCAGACTCTGAACCCGTATGTCCATCCCCACTTGGAGAGTTAACAGACATCTCCAAGTCTACACATCCAAAGCTAAATTCCTAGTCAGGCCCTGCTGCAGCCACAGCCTCCTCCATCCCAGCTACTGCCCATGCCTTTCTTTCTTTGCTCAGGGCAACGCTTGGGGTCACGTCGGACTACTCCTTCTCTTTGACTCCTCACATCCCATCAGTCAGGCTCTGCATTCATAATATATCTAGAATATTTTTCTCTCTCTCCGCCTCCAGCACTGCTCTCCTGGTCCCATCCACCACTGACATTTTTTTTTTAAACACCATTGACTCTTACAGGGTGACTGCAGTAGCCCCCTAGCTGTCTCCCCGATTCCGTCTTTACCCCTGGTCTATTCGCAATGCAGCTACCAGAGTGGTCCTTTAAAAACAACTCAGATAATGGCCCTCCTCTGCTCAAAACTGTCCTCTCCTGCAGAGTAGAAGCCAAAGACTTAGTTAGGGATGCCTCACCGCCTCTTCTGCCCCTCCCCTTTACCTTTCCTGCATCCTAATCTGTTATTCCCTCACTGGCTACTCCTGCCACGCTGGCTGCTCCTGGATATCCAGGAGATAACTGCAGGGCTTGCTCCGGCACCTCTTTCAAGACTTTCCAATGATTCCTTCTCAATGAGGTCTCCTCTGACCACTCTACTTTAAACTTGCCATCTGTCCTGCCTCCCACACTGCACTCCTGAACCTGCTGTACTGTTTCTTTTTTCCTTAACACTTAATACCTTCTAACACACATTATCATTTACTTATTATGTTTGCTGTCTTTCTCTCTTTTTTTGCTAAAATGTAAGCTCCACAAGTGCGGTGATCTGATGTATCCCAACTGCCTAGAACAGCATAGGCATGTAGCTGGCACTCAATAAGTACGTATTGAATGAATGACTAGTTAAAGGGCATTGAATGAGGCATAGGTGCAGTCACTGCTCCACAATTCTGGAGGTGAATTATTTCAAGCAGCCATTCAGCTGCTTTCTACGGCCCAAAATTCTGACTTAGGGAGAGAAGAAAGGCAAAGGGCCAGTGTAGGAGTTTTGAGTTTTTCTCTTATATGGCCTGTAGCTGAACTAAGAAAACAAAACAAAACAAAACAAACAAACAGAAACAAGACAGGAATTTTCCTAACAAGAAGAGAGGCATGAGGCCTCTTAGTTTCGATTTTGTTTCTCTCAGTTCTGCTCTCACATTATTTATTTATTGAGATTTAATTTACATATCATAAAATTCTCCTGTTAAAGTGTACAATTCAGTGGTTTGAATACATTCACAAAGTGTGCAACCATCACCACTATCTAGTTCCAGAACATTTGCACCCCCAAAATAAATCTCATACCCATTAGCATTGACTCCCCATTCCCCATTCTCCCCTCCCCCCCAGCCCCAGGCAATCACGCATCTACCTTCTGTGCCCATGGATTTTCCTGTTAGAGACCTTTCATGTAAATGGAATTGTACAATATGTGGCCTTTTATGGCTGGCTACCATCTGCTGTCACATTGATTAGCACCTGATCCAGAACATGAACTCCAGTTTGTCCAGGCAATGAGCAAGAAGCAGGGTTTGAGTTCGATCGGCAGAACTTGGAAACTGATCGCAAATTTTCCAGGATGCTTAAAGTTGGAAGTGGAAATTGGGCTGTGTATTTCTAGAGCCCCCAAGGTTTCAGTTTTACTTCTGTAGATTTTCATTCTGCCTGCTTGTCCCTTCCGTCTCCAACCTTAACCCTTTACTGAGGGGCAGGGGAGTGAGAAGGAGCCAGAGCCTGGCACCCAAGAGTTAACCTGGAAAGTCCAGTTTTGGGAGAGCTGGGAGAACTTGCAAAGTACTCTTTGAAATCTCTTCCAGGCCTAGATTGGCCTTTAAGGCCAGTGCCAGGCCATTCTGGGAGTTCCTGCTTTGATCCAGTTCAGAGCTGGAAACAGGCCTGCCCCCCACCCCCAGCCCCAACCCCACCCCCACCCCCACCCGCAGCCCAGGCCCCAGGTTCCTCAGGAAAACAGCTTAGCAGCACTTTATGCTTGGGGGATAGTGACTGATCACTGGATTGTGACTTTGGATGCCTTTCAACCAAGTCACCATGTTTAGGCTGAAATCACCATTGCTATGTTGTATCTTCATAACACCAACCTGTTATTTAAGAGACATTTCTCACCTGATAATCAACAGCTGATTGTGGCTGGTTCTGCTACTTGAATGTCACTGCATTTTTCTTTAAACACATTTGCTGAACTTTTGGCGAGGCTTTCATAAACACTTCCCATCATTCCTAAGTATTTTTAGTTTCGTTTTGCAGAGCCAGGGAGAGACCCAAGATCTTTACTCTTTCATTCCTAAAGAAAACCACCTGCCCTGCAGCAGGACACAGCTGATTACTTTGGTGTTTATGGGTGAACACAGTGAAACCTGCAGAACTGGATGTAGCCTGACCTGCCAGGTGCCCTGAGGTTGGTATGAGAAGCAGAGAACAAAGCAGTGACCGGGCTGGGAAGGGATAATCAGAAGGACAATTTCAGATTGCTCTGGTCACTGAGTTTGCAAGAAGGAAGAAGGTGGGTCAAAGGGAAAAAACAAGGTCAGGGAGGGATGGGCTTGGACAAGTTCTTCCCCCATTCCCCAAAGCAGCTCTCACACACACCACATTGAGTTACTGATGGTAAGCAGCAGGCTGAGTTGAAGGCAGACCTGGCTTCGAATTATGGCTCAGCCACTCTGACCCCTTGAGCAAGTCATTCAGTCTCAAGTGACTCTCAAGTTCCTCTGTGCCTCGACGGCCTCCTTTTTCCCAGTGTGCCTAGAATGTGCTAAGAGCTCGATTAATAAGTGGTATCATCATTTCATTTCTGTTTCCCTTATTAGGCTAATAACTACAGGAGAACAGGAACCAAATACCTTCGTCTTTGTACCCCTCCTGCTTATTAGGAAACTTCATAAACGTTTGTTGAGTTGCATGAGATTTTAGGTAAGGGAGAGAGAGAAAACAGATATTACTTTTTTGGAGTTAGCTATCACTTTTTCTTGGAAAAACATTTTATTGTTCAGAGACACTTGGCAATGGAATAACTCTTACAAAATAGCAGTTTTTATGAGTTAAGTGTAAATGATCCAAACCATATGGATCAAATTTCCCTCTAAGTGTCTGACTATGTTTGTAGAACTGGAAGGAGGGATGGACGCAAGGTGGGAGGGATTGGGGAGGAAGAGAATGCTTAGCAGAGGAATTTTAAGAGTTTACTGAACCAGAATGTAGGAAGGGGGGGAAAAGTGATTTTGCTGAGTCCAAGGCATGGCTGGATTCTGTCATTCCTAATGAGAAGCAGGTATTGAAAATATGCTCTAGTTAAAGATCTCTCCACAAATTGTTTCCTGCTGACCTTTCTCTACTCCTGTGCCTGCTGAGCCCAAATGCGGGCACTGCAGGATGAAGATGTGTGTTTTAAATTTACCTTCTACCCTGTTGTTTTATACTAAATAGATCTGAAAAAGAGGCGTGAGAGCCACTTAACCCGAAGAGGTTCATCTCACAGATTGAGGCCTACGAAATGTATAATGTTTCCCAACCTGTCTGCCACCTACTTTGCAAGCTTGCTCTCCTTCTGCTTCCAAAGCATTATGTTCTGGACTTTTCTAGAAGCCTGTGCCTAGCTCAGAAGTCTGCTCCACACTGTAGCTAGCAGATTTTAGAGAGGAAGATGACAATTTCCTACAAAATGTCAGCCAGGGAAGGAACATTTGGACAAAAAGGGGGAAACAATGCAGATCCAACTAGATCTGTTTTCCACTAAAAGGAGGCTGACCCAGCCAGGGGACAGCAAAAGTCACATGCCGGGTCACATGCCTGAAAGAAATGCAGTCGGGGAGCCAGGAGCCTGCTGGAGCCTGCGAGAACTAGTGTTAATTCAAAAGCGTCTGCACAGAACGCGTTGGTGATCAAAGGCGGACAGCCCTTCCCAGCCTTGGGCCCTCTGTGGGGAACAGGCCCGCGGTCTAAACAGCAGCTCGTCCCAGGAACTAGGTCACCAAGAGAATAAGGGCTGCTGCTTGTGGAATGTCTGACCTGTGGGGCAGCAGGCCCTTCAGGAAAAGTTTTCTCTTTGTGTCGTGACAATAAAAACCCGCGCTGAAAGCCGAACACAAAACTACCTACAGGGCCGACATGATGGTGTGAGAGCTACAAATTGGGAACAGTTTCCCAGCGTGATGTTTGCCATCAGAAAAGCACCGTGGTTTTATTTCTCTTTTGCGTACCACCACTCATCCACCCAGGCCTCTCTTTTCCCAGCACATTTTTCCTGTTCCTGGTTCATTTGTACTCCCCCGATGTAAGTAACTTTGGAAAGCGATGTTGTCGCTGGGTGCTGGAAGACTGAAGGCAAAAAGAACTGCATGCAGACACGGTACTGTCACTGGGAAATTCGTTTCTCACAGGGTATGGGTCAGCAATTCAGAAGCTATTTTATATGTATACTAGGGTTGAACAAATAAGTGTATATATATTGTGAATAATAAGAGCCAGGATTCACTGTAGGAGAAAGAAGTTACATATGAGGCTAGAATGAACCCCGGGGTGCTAGACTGGTACAGAGATATCAATGTGAACTCATGGTTAGTTACAGGTGTTTTAAAAATATATAGAAATAGATAGTTACAGAAATAAATAGAATGTGTGAGTGTGTGGTGTGTGTGCATGGTTTAACAGACATACATATATTTCCTAGATTTGTCCACTGACGAGGCCTAGAAGTAGTGACACCCCAGAAGCAAAGAGCCTACCTAGTGCCCCGATCTTGGTTTCCAGATATCATTGTCCAATAAAAGGAACTGGGTTTCCATGGAGAAGCGCTGGCTCCCAGGCATGGGGAAAGGAAAACACAAGATGCCAGAAAGGAAGGAAATGCTCAAAAAACCAAAATGGGTCATGTCAAAAGGACACAGGAGCCACTGTGAAAGAGCTCCCAATGGCCAAAGCCGGGACAATTTGATCCAAAAAATAAATAATTATAGTATTGGATTATAACCCAAAAGTAAAATATATTTTTGAGTCCATATTGATATGTATAGATAATGGAATAGCTAACTAACTAAATAAATGCACTGAGCCTGATAAGTTCTTGGCCAGGCACTTGGTGTACACATGCAAATCAGTTCAATGTTTCCTCCCTACAGGAGGCTGCATATAAAGGACAAACATCCTTTATAAAATATTAATGGGAATATGAGCAATATTTTATTTACATGGGCATATTTAAGATATAAACTCTTTCCTAGTCAAACCAGCAAGTTCCTAAACAACCTTGTACACATTTTATCCATCTATAGTGAGTCTAAGTGTAAGACTGAAACCACTTTGCTTGTAAGAGTTGAGCTCTTCAAGGTAATTAGATGGCTGAAAGGCAGAAGACAGACAGAAACTTAATTTTCTCTTTTGTACCTTTAGAATGTGTTCATGTATATAGTTATCTAGTCTAAAAATAGAATACTGAAAAATATAAAATATATGTATGTTTTTTATGTGTAATAATGGTTGAGGGAACTAAGGGTGTCTAAGAATTTTAACCCACTAGCAGCCTAGCACTATGCCTGTCTCCTTGAGAGATACAAAAGAACATGAAGTGGTCTCTACTCAGAGGGAAAATGAACAATAACTTGGTAAACAATACAAGGAAGGATATAGTGAAATGGCAAAATGCGCTCTCCAAGCGGCTGTACCATGAGGAATCTGGGAAGGTTTCAAGGAAGAACAGAGCCTATAGAATGTGCCAATCCAGAGAGCAGGAGGCTCCCGGAAGTGCTTTGGACAAGTGTCAGGGGAATGCCAGCCAAAGCAAACAGTGACTCCTGCCCCCGGGGAAACCACGCACTTACGGCTCTGTGGGCCAGCATTTTTGTGAAAATGGTCATTGACTGAAGGAGTCAATGCCAATTGCCTGACAGGAACACACCAAGTGACTTGATCTGTGTTCTGGAAGGAATATTTATTCTGTGTCAAGTCATATTGCACCAGCTGTTAGCTCATGACACAGTTGCCGTCCTTGGGTGGAGGGAGGGAGCTGCTGACCCATTATAAATTATGTAGCCCTGCCCATGTGACTCAGGACGCATGAGTCAGTTTTTGAACGTATCTGTTTCTCCCTGATTTTCTGGACTTTCGAGGTCTCCGTGTCTTGGCCATTCCCTACCCCCACCCCCCACCCCAGCCAACCCTCGCTCCCACTGTGGCCCTCAAGCTGCCTCCACTCCGTGCTCCCCACACCAGGCTCAGTCCTCCCTGTCAACCTGCTCCTCTGGCTCCTCCTCCCATGCACGGCCCCCTCCCACCTGGCCAAATCCTGCCCACCTGTCAGTTGCCAGCACCAGTCTTACCGTCTCCACAAAGCCTTCTCCTCTCCTCCCACTCAGTGGTGTTTATTATTAATGTTGTTATTTAACCTTTCATTATTTCCTAATCTCATTATGTACTTTGTTTTCTTTCCCTCTGAGTTTAAGTTCTCTGAGAGCTAGGGCTAAGTACTCTTCTACTTTGGTGTCTTCAACACCTATTAGATTCTTGCTAAATCTTTTTTGAATAAATTCACAAATAACTGATGAGTGGTTTCTTTCCCTTTTCCTGATCATCACTATCCAGAACATAGGGTCAGCTGTTCTCAACTGAGGCTACTTGGATTTTTAGGTATGTGAGTTCTGGGTAATCTTTAGAGGGAAATTTAAAGACAATTAGGAGGAGGGGTGGTTTGTCCTTCGTCTCAATCTCTGTGGGCTAGTATGCTGAGGAAAACAAGTTGGCTCGGGGTCTCCGGGGAGGAGTGGCACTCGGACATCACAGTGTAGGTCCACAGGTTGACGTCACTGCCACCGTCAGTGATAACTGTTGTCTTGACTGTTGGGGACAGTTCTACTGGGACCATGCGGGGAGCAGGGTCCCCCTTCCCACAAATGCTGTGCTTCTGTGCCCTTGGCTTTTGCCTGTCCCTCTGTGATCCCTCGTTGTGTCCCACTCCTTCCTCTGCTCCTGTAGTTCAATGCACGCACATCACACAATCTTTTAGAGTCTAAAATTTAGGGAGCAAAGTCCATTTCCCTATCATGTACACAAGCCACACACACACACACACACACACACACAGTCACGAGTGCAGTCTCCCTAAGGAATCAGGTAGGCGTGGGACATGTTCACACAGCCACTGGGCTTCAGCCACCTCTGATTCTTCTTCCTGGCAGCCTATGCTTCCACCCAAGTCCAAAACAAAGTGCAGACGATTCCATCTCCCACCTTCCTCCACACACACACACACCACCAGGTCTTCTGATTGATGAGGCAGTGAGATCACTTTGCATAAGGAAATCCTTTTTATCTGGATCCCAGGTTCAACTCTGGCCCTAGGTAGAAACTGAGCCCCTAACAGCTCTGGCAGCTTCCGGTAAACCACCCACAACATTTGCATGAACTGGTCTTGTCCTGCCCTGACAGATGGCCCAGGACAAGAGGCACTTGTCTGCCTTCTGTTCTATACAACCCTTACTCAGCTTTTGGGTTGAAGGAGCTCGGATGCAGCTTTTGTCTTGCCTCTCATATTAATCTCCTAATGTAAGAGCAGTGTCCCTGGCTGCAAATTAGAATCATCGCAGGAACTTGAAAGATTCCCAGTGCCTTGCCTTCACTCTAGATCAATTAAATCAAGATCTCTGGATGTGAGACCCAGAAATCAGAGTTGTTTTTAAAGCTTCCCCTGGTGGGTCCAAATTGTAGCCAAGGCTGAGAACCACCGTCTTGGAGTGACTACCTGTGTCCCCTTTAGGATGCATTTGTCTGCAAGGAACAGAAAGCCCTTGTTCAACAGTTTAAACAAGAAGGAATCTATTATATCATATAACAAAAAGTCCAAAGATAGAGCAGTTCCAGGGGATGGCTAGTGCCCTGATGCGATGACATCATCAGCGACCCAGGTTCTCTTCATCTCATTATGGGGATGACCTCAACTCGTTAGCTGCCTTCCAGGGTTGGAAGGCTTGTTCCCCACTGCTCCTGGCATCACTTCCTTACAAAGTGGCATCCCCTGGTGACAAAGCAGGGCCCTGGCAGTACAAGAAAGTGGGGAATACCAGTGTGGGGTGCAGCCAGCAGGCAGTCATCCCCGACTGCCCTCCCTCCCCTCTGGGCATTTTCTTTCCCTGCTAGTCACCTTGTCCAGTTGCTTCTCAGTGATGGCATTAGCTTATCTGAAACACTTTTATACTTTGATCACTCTGGACTTGGGGAATTTAAAAGGTCATTATTGGGACATCGATAGCCAACTCGATTTCAACAATCCTATTAAAATAGCAACATCCAGGCACCGACTGTACACACACATGCAGTTCATGAAGCATGACAGCCTGTCCATTTCATCTGAGTCCCTCTCCAACTTCCTGGTTACCCTTTCAACCAACCTTTTCTCAGCCTTGGCTGCACATCAGAATCATCTGGAACACTTAAATTTTTTTTTTTCCCCCAGGCCCCACCTCCAGAGACTCTGCTTTAATTGGTCTGAGATAGAGCTTGGTGGGTTGAGAATCGCTGCTCTAGACACTTGAGAGTCAGGCTTTGAAAAATATTGATGCCTGGGCACTTGATAATTCTGATTTATTTTGATCTGGTGTGGCACTAGGTCATCAACATTTTTGAAGCACTTCAGATAATCCATATGTTCAGCCAGGGTTGAGAACAATCAATCTAGACTTTGTTCCGCTTCCAGGCACAGGCAGGGATACCAAGAAGGGGGAAAGACGGCCTCACATTCCTGAGATTCCTCACTGCTCTTCGTTGTCCAGCCCCAAATCCATCAGGCTCAGGTCATCTGGGTTAAGATAAAAGCTGTTGTAAAATGCCAACCCCCAGGGACAGGGAGTGGGGTGGGGTGGGGCATTGGTAATTTACAACTCAGTTTGTATTCCCTGGATTCCTTTAATTAGAACTGCCATACTTATTTGAGATCAATTACCCTGAAAACTAGGAATTTTGGTTGAGAGAGGAAGAAGAGAGCTGTAAAAAAGTATAAAATAAAAAGTAAACCATGCCTCTTTCCTACTGCACTACTTCTTCCCAAAGGGTAACTACCGTAACTACTATTAATAATTTCTTGTGTGTCCTTCCAGAAAAAAGCTTCATGTGTATATCAATATATGGAGAGTATTTAAATTTTCCACAAATGAGATTATACTATGTAGATGTTTCTGGAGTTACTTTTTTTTTTTTTAACAACACATTCCAATTGAATTCTTCCTATAGGTTTTACAAATTCAAGTCTCTCCCTTAAAAAAAAAGACTCACTCTACACTTCATCCAATTCCAGCTACCACCTATTTCTCTCCTCACTTTCATAGACACATTTTTCAAGAGGTATTTATCTTCACGGTCCCTATTTTCTCATCTCTCACTTGTTTCTCAGCCCTCTAATCTGGCATCTGTTCCCACTGGCACAGTCATTACTAAAGTCACCAGCCATTGTTAAAGCACTAAATCCCAAGGGCAGTTTTCAGTCCTCATCTAATGTGTCCCCAGCATCATTTGGCCCTGCTGCCCTCTCCCGGCTTCCCCACCTGTCCTACCAGTTCTCTATCTCCCTCAGACCATCACCATCATTTGCATTTGAGGTTCCTCAGGCTCTGATTTAGGCCCTCTTTTTTTCCCTCCTGCTATTTAGAATGATGGCATAGTAATTAAAATAACTGTTTACTGAATGAATTATTCAACCATATATAAATAAATGAAGAAATGTATTTCAGAGAGCTTTCCATCTTAGTATACACAGATCTAGCTCATTCTTTGTATTGTTACATAGTATTAGATTTTACAACGAAACCACAATTGCTTTAACCATTCCCCTATTGATGGACAGTTAGGTTTACTGTTCCCAGCTTTTTTATACACTGTCACACCCAGTGCTGTAGGAAATATCCTTCTCCAAATATCCTGGGTGATACCCCATGATCATTTCTGACAGTGGAATTGCTGAGAAAAGGTTGTATGTATTTTTTATTTTTTTAGATATTACCAAGTTGGTCTCCAAAAGTTTTGCTTCAATTTATTTTCTCAAAAGTGTATGAGAATGCCTGTCTTCCCACACATCCACCAACACTGCAGGTTATCACCCTTAAAAATGTTTGTCAATCTGATGCACAAAAAATGATCTTACAGTTTTGATTTGAATTTCCTTAATTATGAATCTGGTAATGGTAATTTTTAAGCATCATGCTAAAAACTTAAATTGCTTAAAATTGCTTTAAATTGCTGCCTTGGGTGGAAGCTGATGAAGAATGAAATGTTTTCTGCCCAGCTCTATGAAAGCAGGGAGGGGCCTAGCAGGCTGCCTACTTGTGACCTTCCATAAACTTCTCCCGCATCCCCCTTCAGTGGAACTGTGAGAGGAAGACCTGGTTTAGGCTGGAACGTACTTCTCAGGTTACCCGAGCAGGTGGGAGAGCCAGCCAGGAAAGGGCCTACTCCCCCGGCGTGGGAGACAACCACGTTCTCCCAGACGTTCCACATCTCGCTTTCTGCTTCTGATCTGGACTGATGCCTTCTTTGAGGTGGTAGGCAGATGCCATCTGAATGACCGGGCCAGACTTCTGCTCTGACAACTCTGCCCAGCGGCTGAGCCGCTGCCTCTTGCTTCATGGGACAAAGTGCTGTTTTGAGTCCACAGTTCAGTGACAAGGAACAGCGTCATGACACTACAACGTAAGCCACGTGAGAAGCGGGAGGAACATGGAAAGCAGCCACTGCTTGAGAAAGATCCTGCAGGAGAAAAGAACCAAAAGATCTTTATCTTGTATTGGGGACTGGGGAGAGGGAGATTAAAGGCATATTTGAGTCTCCTGTGGAAGCTCACGAGCTCCTCTACTAGACTCTGTGCTCTAAAAAGCAGGGACCGTGTCTATTTTATTCACCATCATAGCCCACAAGTCCTGGACCTGGCCCAGGCACGTAATGGTCACACAGTAAATGTCTGTCAGATATGCTCACAAATAGGGGAGAGGTTCTGATGCCCATCCACAGACCCACCATCCACGGTGGGCCCCAGGATAGGAACCCCTGAATTAGAGAAACATTTCCCTCTTTTTCCTCTTGATGGAGGCCCAATTTGGGGGCTCACAGAAAGTCAGAGGATCAGACTGCCAGGAAGGAATCCATTTCCTCGCTGCACACCTTGGGTAAGTCGCTGTATCACCACCTGTCTCCATTTCCAAATTTGTAGAAGGAGGATAATGATACTATCTACCTTATAGGTTATTGTAAGGGGTAAATGGGTTAATTTGTGTGAAGTGCTTAGAATAGAGCTAGAGTCCTAGCAAACAGTTAATAAACGTTCCTATTATCACCTGGGCCTGCAGACTGTCCACTTCTGATCCCACCAAAGCTGCTCATTCCCATTTACCTCCTCAACCCTCTCCTGGATAGTGATGCCAGATGTCACAAATAAAATTACAGGATACACTGTTATATTTGGATTTCAGATAAACAACAACAAAAATGTTTAGTTTGTAAGAATGTCTTGTGCAATATTTGGGACATACATATACAAATATATTACTCATTGCTTATCTGAAATCCATCCTGTAATTTATCTAGCAAGTTTACTGCTAGACTTATAGTCAGGAACCCCCTTTTCTCTTTTCCTAGCAAGAAATAATATCATTTTTACAGTATTTTGGATTGTTTTTCAAAACATTATTTCACTATTTACAATAATGTATATTCTTTCCAAAAGAATATTCTCATTCAGTAGAGCACTGTTTCCTAAACTTATCTGATTGGAAGAAGAGCCTGGGTCCCTGGAGTCCACCCAAGACCAACCAAATCAGAAAGTCCAGGGTACAGGTTTGGGAACTGTCTTTCTGACAAATGCCTTAGGTGAGTCTCATGAACAGGCAAGTCAGAAAAATACTAGTTACCTCTCTGCCAGAGAAGAGAGCAGAGCATTCCCACCTGGGGACATTTAGTCTCCACAGGGCTTAAGACACATGGAGAAAAGTACAGATAGAGTCGGTTTTGCACAATGAAAATGCTTGACAAATATCTGCTGACTAAATGAATGATGCAACCTTGGGACAAGACATTATCTGGACTACGAAAGATACTGCAGCTGTACCAGGGGCACACCTACAGGCTTGGTAACGTTTTAACATCACGGAACGGCAGCCACCCTCTGGAGAGCACTTCCAGGATGACTGGGCAGGGGAGCTGGAAGATCTCACCTCTGTCTCCCGGGAGGCCATCCAGAGTCCCCAAGCCGGTTCTGATTCTCCAGCCTCAGTGTTCCTCAAATTGCTGCTACTTTTCTTTGAATTCTCAGGCTTCTGAGCCTTAGGCTTTCAAAATCTCTACAGCTAAAATTTTTAAGTCCCTCTTATATTTTCTGCCACTGTTTTTTTTTTTTAATGCTACTCACTTATTCCTCTTCTTTGATGTTATTCTCTGCCCTCCCCAGCCAAAGACTTCTTAATAATCCAGTCTTTCTCTTTAAATGTAAATTTTTACTAAAATAAAATATAAATTTAGTAAAGTGTGTAAGTGATAAATTTAAGACTATAAAAATCTTACAATGTATATATACCTGTACAAGCATCCAAGAACCAAACCAACCTAGAAGGCCCTTTAGGCTGTCCCTCCAATCACTTGTGCCCCCTCCAAGGCAGCCCCCACCTGACCAACCTCCTGGCTGCCTGTTAGTTTTGCCTGTTTCTGAATTTTATATAAATGGAATCATCCCATATGCATTCTTCAGTGTCTGCTGCTTTCACCTAACATGTTTGTGAGATTTATCCACAGTGAGTGTGCTTACTGTATGGTAACCCATTGTTTGAATATTCCAGTTTATCCATTCTACTATTGATGGACATTTGGGTTGTTTCTAGTTTTTGATTATTACACATAATCTGAACATTCTTTCACATGTCTTTTGGTGAACACCTCAGGAGTGGAATTGCTGGGTCACAATGTGTGCATATGTTCAATCTTAACAGAGAATGCCAAGCAGTTTCTCAAAGTGCTTGTACCAATTTACACAAATTCCCACTTGCTCTACTCCTTGACAGCACTTGTTATTGTCTGTCTTTTTCACTGTAGCCATTCAGGTGGATATGTAGTCCTGCTTTTCTTTTAAATACAATTTTTTGAAAAGTAACCATTTAAGACAGAAACATTTAGACTCAAATTTCAAGGAAGTTCTGAAAAAGAGGAGAGATTCAGGTGGCTGAGAAATGAGTTTGGGGAAAAGGGGAAGTGCTCGGATGTATGGATCTGGCTGCAGTTCAGGCAACAACAGTTGTTGTTAATAAGAATAATAGTAAGTTTGTTGACTGTTTCCACATGCCAAACACTTTTCAAAGTACTCTGTGTGTATTCATACATTTAATCCTTAAGACAACATTAAGAAGTAACTACTATTAATATCACCAATTTATGGATAAGGCACAGAGAAGCTGAGTAACTTTCCATAGGTCACCCAGCTTTAAATGCAACTGCCCCCCCCCCCAGGTCTTCCACCAGTGTTACAATATTTTTTTCTTTCCGTCAAGGCTGACTTTGAGGTCCAATTTAGTCTGATTTATTCACAACTGGGGGAAATGTTTCCCCTGAAGATTTGCCTCTTGCCCTAGGGTGAACCAAAAAGTTTCAGGGGGCTGCATCCTCTAACTGGTGGGAGCCTCTCCATAATCCCTTACTTAGGACAGTGATTCTCAAACCTGAGTTGCAAGCTCTGTAAAACGTGTGAAAATTCGCTCTCCTGTTCCTGGGCTCCAGCCCTCCCTTACCCATAGGTTCCATTTCTGTAAGTCAGGGGTAGCACAAGGCACACAGATGCGCATTTTTAACAAGGTCCCAGGAGTTTTCATGCAAGCAAGGTTCTTCTGCATGAGCTGATGCGGAGTTGTTAGATCTGGAAAACTGTACTCTAGAGGGGTTATGAAAACCACTAAGCAGGAGATTGCTCCTGTCAGCCAAAGGAGGGACAGTGACAAGGGATGTCTTTAGGATCAGGTGTTCTCACTGTGGAGTGCGTGGCTATGAACGCTTTTAAGGTTTGCTTTGTAATCACTTAACTATTTCAGTATTACTTATTGAGTGATTTACTTTACTTATTGCGCAGGCATTTTCTCCAAATAGTGATCAGCTCCAGCCTTAAGTCCTTTGGTGGAAGCTTCCAGTGGCTCTAGCTGGAAAAGACCCTGGAGACGCCCAGGTTCACAGTTCTCAGCCCTCTCTGCGCCCAGCACGCCGGTGCCAACCAGCAGGCTGCGCGGGACCGGGCCTCTCGCAAAGCCGGTTTGGGGGCGGGGAGGGCGCAAAGAAATCCCGGGACCGCGCTGGCGGGGAAAAGCCCTCGAGGGTGCGGCAGGGAGCGGTGCCCGTTCTGAACTCCGCGCCTTCCCCGCCCAAGGGATTCCGGCTGCCTGGGGAATGGGGTGGCCTGTGCGCGCCAGCACCGCGCCCTGGGGTTGCCCCCATCCCTCCCCACCCACCTCGGGCTGCAGGGCCGGGGGTGCCAGGCGAGACCGGGAAGCGCTGCCAGCGGGAGGCGTGGGCCGGAGGACGTGTCCCGCGTCACGCACTCCCAGGCTGCCAAGCCCGGGCCCTGCCGGCGCCCTTGCAGAAGGCCTGGGAGAGCCGCACGGGCGGGGCGCGGCGCGCTCTCTAGCGCTGCAGCTCCTGTGGCTTTTTCCGCGGCCCACCCCGCCCGGCGCCCCCGCCCTCCACCCCAGAACTCGGGGGTCCACTTCAGCGGTGTCTCATCATAATAGGAGATGGTAGTGTTGGGGATTACTTCCCATTATCCGGTGCTCATTATGGCCTTTTTCTTTTTTTCCTCTAATCCCACCAGCCTTGCAAGGAATATTTTTTGAGCGTCTGTGCTTCCCTAATCAAGAAATCACCCAATTGTGTTAAGTTATGTAAAGAAAAATTACAGGGCGAGCTAAGAGTGTCTAAGAAGGACCTAATCTAATGGGGAGGAGGAGTGGCCACCAAGAAAGGCTCCCCTGAAGGAACTAATATTTGAACAGTTTAAGGGTAAGTAGGCGTTAACCAGGAGAAGGGAACGCACAGCCCGGGGAAGGGCTGCGTTGAGGCTGGCGGGACTCAGACACCTGTGAGGGGCATTGGAGGCAGCCAGAGCGTGAGAGTGTGGGGACACCTCTGCTCGGCCTTTGCTGCTCCAGTACCTAAAGAGTGTTTGTCGAATACCAAGTGAATGTTCTAGGGTCTCCAGATTTATTCATTGATTGTGCCCCCACTATGTGCTGAGCGATTACTGCCCTTGGAGAACTCCCATTTTAGCGAGTTCCATCAATCCAGGGCAGGGGCCCTTGGCTGCACCCACAGACATGCAAGGAGGAGCCCTCCTGCTGCTGCCCCAGAATCCAGGATCTGAGTTGCTGGATCCCACCAGCGTGTCCTCTCCTTGGTCAGGCTGGTGGGAAAAGGAGGAGGGAAAGAAAAACAGTCATGGTATGATGTGTATCCTCTGGCACAAATAGAGAGATTTATGGTCATTCGATTCATTTGACTCATTGACGATTGGACCCATTATTTATGATTATTTGACTCTTGTGGGGCATTTTCAATGCAAATATTTCTAGGAACCTAAGTTAATGGACAAAAAATCCAAATATTCTTCTGGGCTGAGCTGGTTAGGGAAATGCCAACCACAGCCAGAAGACATTTCTGTCCTTGGTGACCAGGCATACTTTGCAATCTCTGGCTGTGCCAAATAAGTGAATTCTCTCTCTAAGCCTGTAGGGAAGACACAGCATGCACCCCAAAAACAGCAGCACCAGCATCCAACATGTCCCTCCAGGGAGGAGAAGGCAGGCTGAGGTCTCTTGGAAATCTTTCCAGTGCCCCCCCAATTCACGGTTCCAACAAAATAGATTTTGAGTTGTGAACATTTGGCATATGTCAACGCTTTTCTCTCCTGTGGTCCTTTAAAGAAGTATGTATTCTGAGCTGAAACAAAAAGGAAGATTCCACCTCTTTTTAGGTGAGAGAAATCAAAGACCCAGTCTTACTGTAAGAATTGTTTGGTCCTGTCCATTCTGAGTGACAGGGCAGAAAGGAAGTGTTGCTAAGCAACACTCTGCATCTCTCCTGAAACCCCAGCAAGTGCACTATCTCCTAGCAACACCACTGCCTGGTCCTGACTCTCACACTGAGGGTAGAACCGAGGCAGGGAGCACTGCCTGGTAGGCCTGTTTCACTTTCTCCTCACTTCACCGTCGTTCATCCTTGCAACATCTGGGTTTATTGAATTCCTACTAGATCCTTTGTCGGGTATGGGGGCTACATAGATAAAAAGATGAGAGGCTTCTGCCTCCAGTGTGAGTACAGCCTAGTTTTAGAGAGAAATACAGTAATAAATGATTCTACTACAGTGCGGTAATTGCTATTATAAGGAAATGAAACAATGTGCTATCTGAACTGTTGGCACCAGAGTCCCTTGTAGGGAGGGAACTGTCTTTATTTGGGAAAATAACTTGATAAGCTACTGGGACAGGTTGTGGCACCTGAAAGTGTAGCTGGGAGAAACCCTAGACGGAGGAATGGTTTAAAGAGCAATGTCAGTTTTAAGTGCTTTGCTTTATTGACCCATTTCCCATGGCCCATAAACCTTCAGTAAACATCCTGCTGCTCCCAGTAGCTTTCTGTTCACTGTTACTGTGAAGGAAGTAGCAAAGAGGAGGGGCTCCGGACTCTTGTTTGGGGTTGATGCCAGGGCACAGATAAAGGAATAGCTGCACAGAGGAAAGAACAAACCACTTGGCCAAGGCTAGAAGATGGGGCAAAAGTGACCATGAGAGCACCAGTGCCCTTCCCTGAAAATTCAGAGAACGCTTGGGAAGGTCCCTGGACTTCCGCAATCCGAGAAACTGTGTAAAGGGGGTTGGAATCAATTCTGTCCCACATCTTAGCAGCTGGTGAGACTTCAGCCAACACTTGCCCTGCCCTGCTGTGGTGTGATGGCTAGAGCTTCTAAATCTGCATGGGGAGTAGAGAAAGGTGCTCAGAGGAGGTGACCCCCAAGCTGACTCCCAAGGGGATAGAGCTTGAGGAAGTGCTGATGAGAAGGGAGCAAGGGAACATGACCATCTGCAAATGGGGGTATCAAACCTTGGAAGACGCAGAAATGATTATAGAGCACTGTGGCCCCATTTAGTTGGCAAAGGGGGAAAATCTCAGAGATGACATCCTATCTTCTGAAAAGACAACTATAAATTTCTCCTCAATTCAAATATTATAATGAGTTTGGCTCTGTCTACTGTCAACGGGAAAGTAACAAACTAAGCTGCAAGGCAACAAAGGCATTTATTTGGGGTCTTAGAATTGCAATTCGGGGAGCACAGATTTAAGTTGCAACCCAAATCCTGTCCCGTCTTGGCACCTCCACACAAAGGTTTTTAAAGGGAAAGATTAGACACGTTGTTTGTGGTTGGTGGATATTTGAGGTGCTCCAGTTGTCCTTCAGGTTAGTAGTTAACTGAGTTCTTTATTTTATAGTTTGTTTATGGTGTCCAGATGTCCTTGGAGTTTTGAGGAACGTTGTTGCTTGAGGCTTTGTATACTTTGGCAGTTTGTAATATCTGGCTGAGCACTGTGTAAAAGTAACCTCCAGAGTGACCCCCGACTCCATTTTAAATCTTTTAGCCTTAGTAACTCTGTTTTGTTTTATTTCTTTTAACACTACCTTCAAGATCCTCACTGTGTCCAGAGATAGACAGATAGATAGATAGATTAGACAGATAAGTAGGTGGATAGGTAGATAAAGAAAAACCCATAAGGTCCCTTAAGACGACAGCCCCTGTATATCCCCAGGTCATGAGAGCTCTGATTCTATGTATCCAGGGCTTCCAGCAAGACTAAACTATGCAAAGTGAACATACGTTATATCTCTCCTTCCCAGGTCAGAGTTTGGAAGGTATTTGTGTTGTTAATATTTTGCTTGCCTCCTTATTTTGTGGGGTGAAAAAAATCCATTCTTTACATAGAAAGGATAACGATCCACCTTTCGCTGGAATTTCCTGAGCTTGTGGTAACATGTCACTTTTATTGCTTCTGCTTCTGACTCCAGTAATCTCAGAGCTCAAGGCAAAATTGACGCTTCTTACCTGACAGGGCAGAACAGGTAGGAAATTTGCTTGATGACACTGAACAGCTCAGACCCTGGGCAATGGGTGTGCGAAAGGTGTCTGTGCATGCCTGACTGTGGGCTGCTTCTGTTTTAAATTGCACTTCTCCAAGTGACTTATTTAGCCGAACACTTCAAGAGGGGGTGAGGAAGAGTTTCTAAGGGCCGAGAGAGCCTCCAGTGGTGTGAGTGAGGGGGCTGGCAAAGGCTGTCCTTTAAATGGCTGTGAAGACAAGAGTGGGAAAGCTGACCCCCACTTTCCCCTCATGACTTCCGGTGACCCGTAAGTGGCCGTGGGAAGGCAGAAAGTGAAAGGCTCTCTTTCGACATCCAAGGAGGAGGGAGGAGACCATGGGAGGAGCAGGCAGGAATGGGGGGTGGTGTTCTTTAGCTCTGGTCTTTTCAGGTAGCTGGAAAGGACTTTTCTTGAGCATTTCACCCACAAAGCAAAACTCCGATGAACATTAAACCTGAGGAACTGTGTTGTATGTAAACGTTTGTTGAAGGAAGAGATGCATGAATGAGTTGGGTACATAAATGCAATCTTCCTCATTGACCATCGCAATTTCGCTCACCCACATGCACCCCATTTGTTCCTGGAGGAACCAAAGAGTTCATTTTGCAGTGAAACATGAACGATAGCGGTCCTGAGTCCCCAGGGAGGCAGGTTGGGGAATGGGAGTGTGCTGGACGGCCAGCACCCAACTCCACTACGTTCAAACAAATCTCCACCCTCTCAAAGACAAGCAGGTGCGATAGGGTCGGTGGCCCCGGGCTCACAACCAAGTCATTCCACAATATGCCAAGCCCTAACCAGCAGAAGTCCCCAAATACTTAGGTTCCTATCTGAGACTCTATAAAAGTTTCACACACTAAGTTTATCTCTCAGAAATTTTAATCCACCAGAGTGTCCCTAAGCCAGACAAGTCCTAAAACCCAGAGGCAGCAGTTGCTTCTTCAAGAACAACAATCAGATGCAGCCCCTCTCCCCATAATGTCAACACCCCTTTTCAATATGAACAAGTTAGGGTGGTCACTGCCTAGACACCCCTGAAGATCAAGAAAGTGATTAAACAAGAGGAAGGGGCAGCAACAGACAAGATAAGATTTAACAAAGGATTACAAATACTGAAACTGTATATAAATATACATATTTTCAGATGCTATGGTATTAGGATAGCTAGAAGGAAATAACTGAAACAGTGGAACTGTAACCTGTAACATTCTTTGAAATTTGCTCCATAGCTACTTGTTAAATTGTACTTTGAAAGTTATCACCTTTCTGTATATATATGTCACAATAAGGAAATAACTGAAACTATGGAACTGTAACCCATAACATTCTTTGAGATTACCTATATAACTACTGTTAAGTTGTACTTTGAAAGTTATCACTTTTCTGTGTGTATATATTTCACAATAAGGAAATAACTGAAGTTGTGGAACTGTGACCCATAACATTCTTTGAAATTTGCTAACTACTTGTTAAATCGTACTTTGAAAGTTATCACTGTTATGTATTTATGTTAAATTTCACAATAAAAAATGTATTTTAAAAAAAACAAGCCATCCCATACGCGGGACCCAACTCCCAGGGGTGTAAATCTCCCTGGCAACGCAGAGTATGACTCCCGGGGATGAATGTGGACCCGGCATCGTGGGACTGAGAGTATCTTCTTGACCAAAAGGGGGATGCAAAATGAGATGAAATAGTTTCAGTGGCTGAGAGATTCCAAATGGAGTCGAGAGGTCACTCTGGTGGACATTCTTATGTACTATATAGATAACACCTCTTAGGCTTTAATGTATTGGAATAGCTAGAAGTAAATACCTGAAACTACCAAACTCCAACCCAGCAGTCTGGACTCCTAAAGACAATTATATAATAATGTAGATTACAAGGAGTGACAGTGTGATTGTGAAGACCTTGTGGATCACACCCCCTTTATCTAGTGTATGGATGAGTGGAGGAATGGGGATAAAAACTAAAGGACAAATGGGGTGGGATGGGGGGATGATTTGGGTGTTCTTTTTTCACTTTTATTTTTTATTCTTGTTCTGGTTCTTTCTGAAGTAAGGAAAATGTTCAGAGATAGATTGTGGTGATGAACACATAACTATGTTATCATACTGTGGACAGTGGATTGTATATCATGGATGATTGTATGGTGTGTGAATGTATTTCAATAAAACTGAATTTAATTAAAACAAACAAACAAACAAACAAAAAAAACAGGCCATTAGGTGGCTACATTTCTATTTTATCAGTGCACCAAGGAGGGGGGTGTCAATGAGAAATTAACACTCACTGAACTTGGAAACCAGAATGCTGACTTACTCATTAGAGTCGGAGATAGATCTGTTATCCGGGGACCCTGCGCAAGCATTGTACACCTTGTCAAGTTGTCCTTCAGGTATGGAGCTAACAGACATTCTCCAGTATCAGAGGAAAACTGCGCCCATGGGCCCTTAGAAAATATACTTGCAGATGAAGTTCAGCCAACCAAGAGATGGATCCAAATTAAAAATGAAGGAAGGAAGAAGCCATAGTAAAAAGACTGGTAAAGAGGAGTGACTCCATTTAAACAAAGAGTTAAGATGTAGAAATTATGGCTTCAGAATAAAATGTAAATAATAAATCTTGATAGTATAAAATTAGCAGACTCAGGAGGTTTGGAGAGAGGAGCGAGGAGGAAATATAAGAAATATATTTATAAAATATCCTTATAAAAATATAATAAATGAATTCCTTCATTGCAAGAGGTTAGTAAATACTGTCTAGAGCTAATGTGTTTAAAAATAGCTTCTACTTATTAATGCTTTCCATAAACCCTTAATTTTAGTGTATTTTAGAAACTCATATTTTTATGAAAAAACATTTATTTAAAATTCAACAGTCCTTTCAGTTTTACTGCAGTTTCCTTTTCTTCTGTTAAATTCAGGTAAAACTACACTCAATATTTATTATGTAAAATAGGATATATGGGATGTATGCACTAAGCATAAAGATTGATAAAAGAAAAAACTGTTTATAAAAAGACATCAACAAGAAAGTGAAAGGGCAAGCCTCGGACTATGAGAAGGTATTTGCAGCACATATAATTAACAGAAGGCTTATATCCAGCATATGTAAATAACCCAAACAAATCAATAAGAAAAGTCAGATAATCCAGTAGAAAAACTGGGCAAAAGACTTTAATGGGAATTTCACAAAAAAGATATCCCAAATGGTCAATAAATAAAGGGGAAGATACTCAACCTCATTAGTATTCAGAAAAATACAAATTAAAACCACAATGAGCTACTGCTTCAGACCCAGAATAGCTAAAATGAAAACAAACAAACTGACAGTATCAAGTCCAGTCAAGGGTGGGATCCCTAGAGCTCTCACACACTTTTTGTAACAGGGTAAATGATGCAATTTCCTTGTCAAATTCTTTGGACTTCTCTGTTAAAGTTGGACATATGCGTGTTTTATGAACCAATGGTTCTACCCCTGTGTAATACCTAATAGAAATGTTTACGTATGTGCGCCAAAACATGTACAGGAATGTTCACAGAAACATTACTTATAATAGCCCCAAATGTCTAATGACAGTTGAAAGCATAGATAAACTGTGGAGTGCAATGGAGCACTATGCAGCAATGAAAAGGAACTACAGGTGTGTGCAGCAGTGTCGGTGGAGCTCACAAACAGAATTTTGGGCCAAAGAAGCCAGAAAGAAAATAATACATAATACATGATTCCTTTTTATGGAAAGTTAAGAAGAAAAGCAAGACTAAGCTATGGTGTTAGAAGTCAGGATAGTGGTATCTTTGAGGAAGAGGGAGAGAATGGCGATCGGGAGGACTCCTGGGGGTGAGTGGGGGGCAGCTTTGGGGATGCTGGCTGTACTCTCTTTCTTGACCTGAGTGGAGGTAACACAAATGTGTTCATTTTGTGATAGTTTGTTGAGTTTACAATTTTGATTTGTTCCCTTTTCTGTATGTAGGCTATGCTTTAAAAGTTTTTAAAATTAAAATAAAAAATATAAAAGGAGGATATATGACATCTCACTTTGGTATAATTATTTTTTTATCCATCTCTATGTTTATGTATGTCTGCATAGAGATATTTCTGTGAGGAAGATCCCTAAATATTCATGAAGGTTATTTCTGGGTGGTGGGATTTGGGGATATTTTAAAGTTTCCATGTACTTTTCTATGTTGTTTGAATTTCTATAAAGCACCCTTCTTTTCTACAGAAATGCAATGAAGGCATTTTGCAACAAAGCAAAAAGATCCTTGCTTAATGGGAAAGATGGGGGAAAACCAAGATGCATTTGAAGAGGAGTAAATGTAGCTAGGAGTGCTGCGGGACAGCACAGACGCATCTGCTTTACAAAACAGTAACCTCCTTGCTTTGGAAGTGTCCAAGGAAAAAGAGGATGAAGCGCTTCCTTGGGGATTTCTTCACTGCTGAGCAAACTTCCAGCTTTCAGAGTCGATGAGCCTGGGATTCCATGACCCCGCTTTAGGTTGGCTGCTGCCCAGCGTTTGGGAGGCACTTCAGTCTCCTCAAAGCGTTCTCCCCACAGCCAAATGGAGGAGGGGTTATTTCTGGAAATGAGTCTTAGACATGTCTGGTCTCTTTGCTGGCATGTGGGTTCTTGTTAGCTCCAAACACAGAAGCACCTCCCTTTCATTTGGGTGTTCCAGCAACTTTCCTGCATTTTGCCTCAAGTGTTTGTGGCCTAAATTTGGGGTTCCTTTCACTTTGGTTTGTGTAGGTCTTTTCTGATTTCTGTGGACTTTCCAAGCTGTAATTCCATTCGCTGCCTCCTAATATAGTTGTGGATTTCAGAATCACCATGTCTATTAGCTGTGTATTTATTTGGTCAGTAGAAGATTGAAAATGATAAGGCCTCCTTTTCAGCTACTTAACAAACCTTGAGACATTGCTACATGCAGGAGCACACTCAACACTGGGTGTAGACTAGAATCAAGCTCTATGGACATAGGGATTCTTATCTGTTTTCTTCAATGACGACTCCCCAGCACCAGAACAGGAACTGGCACATAGTAGGGGCTCAATAATGATTTTATGAATGAATGAATGAAGCACCACCTGTAAGGATATCTGGCTAGTGGAGGACACAGACATGCAATTAAATAAAGATATGTAAGGTAGAGCTGTGAGAGGCCAGAAGAGAGAAGAATTGGTCTTTGAGGATCAGGGAAGATTTTGAGCTGGACTTTAATCACTAAGTAGGATTTTGATAGAATGAGAAATACATGGAAGCCATTTCCGGTAGAGGGAAGAACCCAGACAAAGAGGGGACACTCTACATTCAGGGAAAGGCAAGCCGTCTGGGTGTGGCAGAGGGAGGATGGCGGCAGGAGGTGTGGCCGAGGAGAGATTGTGAATGTTTTTGAATGACATTCTAAGTAATTTCCGTAGGTTACATAGATGGCAGGTGGGGTCTGTTGAAAGGTTCGGTCAAGGGAATGATGTGGTCATCTCTGTATTTTAGAAAAGTTACTCTGGTGGCAGTTTAGTGCCATGTTTGAAAATAACTTGATTGGAGGCAGAGATCATTAGGAAACTATTGTACAACTATAGGGAAGAAGTATAATAAGCCTAAACTAGGGCAGTGGCAGTGCAAGTAGAAAACAGAGGACAAATTTGGAAGTCATTTGATGAAAACTGTTTTAGTTCAGGCCCTCTGAAAAGAAGATGCCAGCATGGTGTTAGATGTGCAAGAGATATTGGGAGACACACCTGTGAGCAATAAAGAGAAGAAACCAGAGAAGATGGAAGAGCCTTTAGACCACAAAGCCTGTCTAATACCAATAAAGGAGAGAGAAGGAGGCAGGACTGGGGAGGAGAGGCTCAGCTTAAGAAAATTTCCACCAGGCCGATTGGGAGTCCTCGAGCCAAGGACTTCAGAGGAGTCCCATATCTTGCAGGAATGGGCCTGCATACGTACCTGTTTTGGGCTCCATCCTTGGATGGGAGCAGTCCCTAGGAAGTGTGATCACATGGCAAACAGAGAAGGATCCAGAAGGGCGGCTGCTGGGGATTTCAGTCAATTTTGCTTCCCACAGCAGGAGATATGAGCTTAGAGAAACTTAGAGAAAATTGGAGGCAGGGAAGAGGGAGAAGTCAAGTTTACTCAAGTTTGTAGCTGGACATTGCAGTGGATGCTAATTTCATTGAGAGGAAGAGAATATAGCAGAAGGAATGAGTTTTATGGGGGACATCAATGAGTTTGACTTCTAACATGTTTCACTGGAGGTTCCAGTGGGGCATCCAAGGGACCTACCCTGAAGATGGTTGGAAATCCAGGCATGTGCATGGCAGAGACCACCAGCTGCTCACCAAACCCTGTTTCTTCCACTCTGTGAGCTCACAACTTGTCTAAATTTCCCAGCCTTCCTTGCATTTAGGTCTTACCATGTGACTGAGTTCTAGCCAGTGGAATATGAGAAGTGGGTGTTACTTCCTGACTTGACTTTTTTTTTTTTTAAATCTTCGTTTTATTGAGATATATTCACATACCACGCAGTCATACAAAACAAATCGTACATTCGACTGTTCACAGTACCATTACATAGTTGTACATTCATCACCTAAACCAATTCCTGACACCTTCATTAGTACACGCACAAAAATAACAAGAATAATAATTAAAGTGAAAAAGAGCAATTAAAGTAAAAAAGAACCCTGGGTGCCTTTGTCTGTTTGTTTGTTTGTTTCCTTCCCCTATTTTTCTACTCATCCACCCATAAACTAGACAAAGGGAAGTGTGGTCCTTAAGGCTTTCCCAATCCCTTTGTCACTCCTCATAAGCTACATTTTTATACAATTCCGACCTGACTTTTAAAACCTCCAATGCTCCCTCATGCCCCTTCTCTTTCCACCAGCTGGCATTGACCGGCCACCATGGAGCAACCTGCTGAAGGTGGCAGAGCGTCCATCAACCTGAGTCCCTGAATGACTGCATGGGATGGAGTCCCTTTGCCCACCTAGCATGGCCTTGGGGCTGTTTACTATAGAAAAAATAGGTTTCTATTGTGTTTAGGCCATTATCTATTTTGGGGTCTATTTATTACAGTAGATAGCCAGCCCTACCTAACCTAACTAACTCTGACTAGTACACTGAGATTCTAGAAAGAGGCCCAGGCTAGAGATGTAGCTGTGGGAGTGAACAAGGGAATCCTGTGAGAGCAGAGAGTGAGAGAAGAAAGCTGAAGACAGACAGAAGGCCAACACCAGCTCTACTTCCAAGGCCAGGTACGTGCTGAGGAGCCAGGGAAGGCAGCCGAGTCCTTAACCCAGACTGTCAGGAGGGACTGGTGTTATTGCAGCTCTTTTTCAAAAGAGGAGAATGAGGTTGGGAGAGGTTTGTCTAAAGTCATTTGGTGGCAGAACCAGAACCAGAACTCTGGGCTCAGGTTCCCAGGAGCCTCCCTCAATCCGCGTTGGGCATTTATCCTTCCACAGCACCCAGCAACCCAGCCAGCTCATCCTTTAATTGTCCCTCCTCCTGGTCATGGGTCTACTTCATCCCGACTTGTAGGCTCAGCCCTTCCTCCATGCAAGACCAATGTTGACCTGCGAAAAGGGATAAGTCCTTGGGGCTCATTCCTGACTCAGCCTCAGGTGTCCATGGCCACTTCTGGGCACCCCCCACCCCTTGAGCCCCAGTTTAGCCAGCTGGGCATCTGCCTTGTTCCTGAGATGCAGCCTCCAGCTTGTGCCACGTTCTTATAACTGGGCTGTGGTCTGGTTCCTGGTCCCAAGTGCCCTGTTCAGTTAATCTGCCTAGAATATTGATCATGTCTTCTTACTGGCACTTTGCTTTGTTGTCGTTTTTCTCCTCCTAGGTCCAGAACCCCACCCTGAGCCCTTACCCCAGGACTGGGGTCCTGCCTTCAGACTCCTTGTCAGGTTTACTGGCTCCTTTGCTCCCCCTCAGGTCAGCACCCTGCCACCTCATCTGGGGCCCCCCAGCTGATCCTTTTTCTAACCTGGGATCTGTTTTTTACTCTGGCCCTGGGCTTTCAAGTTTTATCTGCTAGACAGAACCTTCTTTCTGCTCAGTATGAGCTGCAGGGGCTGTGTCCCGCCTCCCACCCATCCACCCAGCCTTGCTGCCTGTCCCTTTTCATGGCCCCTTGCACTCTGCCCACCCAGCTGCAAGCCACCGACCACACATAGAGTTCCCGGGCACTTCGCAACACAGCCCCCATCAGAAGACAGGCTCTGATTGAGATTTGCCAACATCTACTTTTGAAACGGAGCCAAGACTTTGTTATTTGAGCCTTGTTTGATTTTGTTATCTAATTTCCTTCTTGGGATATCACTGATGTCATTTGTCAGTCTTCAAATGGCTTTAATAAGGTCCTTTCGACATGACTCAACCTTGTTCTAAAAAGATCTCATCACTTGAAGGATCTTATCACATGGTGGTCTATTTAAAAGAGGAGAGAAGGTTGATTCTGATTTATATTTGTTAAGAATGAAATCATTTTATTCAGGGAAAATTGTGAGAACCAGTTTATGTACCATGCATTCTGGTTTGGGCTCATTTCAAAGTTACAAACTTGGAGTGAGACCTCCCTGTCAGGTAACTAATGACAAATTCAACATCTTATGCCTTTGGAGCTTTCAGTCAACTCAGATTCCCTTCTGAGTTCCCTTAATAAAGATAACCCCCTTGGTTATTAATAGTTAAATGCAAGTTCCAGTTGGACTTCTCTTAGAACACTTTAAGATGTTCTTTTCTATGGGAATCTAGAGAACATGGGTGGGAGTGTCCTGATTCCACTGAGCAAGCCCTTTGGTGTGTGGAAATGCAGGGATGGTGGGGGCCCCCTGCACCCCCAGTGAGCATGATCATTAACCCTTTAGTAGGTAAATAACATCTGGGTTTGGGCCATTCATAAAAGAAGGGAATGCAGAGGTTGTTGCTAATATACTTGAAATGACTTCATCTTTCAAATCACGCCATGGATTTTCTTGGTCCCTTTTGTTGAAATAATAAGTCAAAGTATCATCCCCACCCTCTAGTTAATTTTTGCTATCTGCATTTTTTTCATATCTGTTGGGGGACTGGATTTATCTTATGAAACTTCCTAATTTTTCTAAATTTTTTGTTGTCCTACATAATTAACCATCCTTGATCTCATTCCGTATCTTTGAGGCCTTATTTTGCGTTCACTAAACTTTTATCTAAAGAAAACGTAGAATACTCCCATCACATTAATTAATGGCAAGAAAGCAAATTAATTGTTTAATTGCTAACTAATTATTATATGGGAGGTATTTAAGAAATGATTGTATGTTATAAGCACCTGAAAAAATGAAGCTGGATTTCCTTTGGAATTTTATTTTTAAGAAGAGAAGTTGAAAATTAAAAGAAAGAAAGAATGGGGTTCCAATGGACAGTGCATTCTTCATTCATTCGAGAAACATTTATTCAGCAGCTCCTCTTTGAGGAGCTCTCTGCGTGCCTTGTTGGGGATACAGGGTGATTGGACATGGCCCCTGCCTGCAGGATGCTTCTGGGCTGGCAGCAGAAATGAGGCAGTTATGTAAATGAGTATTTTACAGGGCAAAAGAGGATCAGTCTGCTGAGGCAGAGAAGAGAGGCGAATTCCTTTAGGGACTTGCAGAAAGATTTGTGGAGCTGTCCTTCTGAGCTAGGCTTTGACGCATGGGTAGGAGTTCCACAGACGGAAACAGCAGGTTGGAAAGGGCATTCCAAATGAAACTCGTACTTCATTTCACATCTGAAGAGACTGAGGTGCAGGGAGGTTAAGTCACTCATGGCCTCAGCTAATAATAAGTGTTAGATCCAGAATTTGAACCCTGAGCTATCTGACTCCAAAAGCGAGTCTTTTTTCAGTCCATGCAAACCTCATTTAATGCTCATGACAACTCATGAGGTAGCCATTCTTCTGTTCCCATGTCAGGATGGTTTCACTTCAAGGAAGAGAGACCACACAAATGTTCAAGGGAAAGCCCTCTTTTTGTTTTGTTTGGGTTTTAATATAAAGATACATGAGCAACTCAGGGCACCCAAGTGAGGAAATAAAGCGGAGCCCAAAGCACACCGAGTTCACGTGCTGACCAGTGATACAGGCCCAAATTCTCTCTTCCCAGTCTCTAACCTCTGCCTCTCTCTCCAGGTTTGCTCCTTCTTTCCTCCATTCTTCTCTTGCTGTGAATGAGTCACCTCTGCTTCTTCATCAGCTTGTGGCATCCGTGGCCCTCACACTTTCCCAAGCCCCAGGAGTGTCAGGGCCTTAGCCATTTTAATTCCAAATGAGACTTGATTGCACCAGTTCTATTTGGGCAGAGCCCTTCACTGCCAGAGTCGTTTATGTCCTCCCCAGTTCCAAAAAGGTAGCTGGGGGCAGTGGGAGCAGGGAGATGTGGTTCAGGCCACTCAGGAGAACATGGGAGTACAGACAAATATCGATCACCTCCATTTGACAAACGAGAAACCTCCCCGAAAGGCCAGGTTACATTCCAAAGATCATAGAGCCAGTAAATAGTCAAGAACAAACTCTGTACCCTCTTACTGTGCCAGAAATTCATCTGTTTGGTCTCAAATGAATTCCCTACCCTGATTGATTCCTGGCACATATAACTCGATACCCAAAGTGGCCCCAGGAATTCTGGGGTTCTGGGTTTGCATTGCTTACTTATTTAGAGGGAACTTGGAATAGGCAATGGAAAAAAGGTGATACATATCAACCTCAAGACAGAGGAATGAAACTATAGTAGTTTTAAATAGTTTTAAACATTATACGTATTTCTGTTATATATATATATACATACATACACACACACATATGTTTTCACTTTACCCTTTGCTTATTATTTCACATGAAGAGAATTGGTGGTAGTTAACTTTACAGTTCAGCTCATAAAAAAAGGAGGGGACAGAGAATTATCTGTCAGACACACTGCCTGCGCTTCCCCTGCTCTGCTCTGTAAGGTGGGGACTCGCCCTTGTGGACTACCTTTCCCAGGATTCCTTGCCAGCTGACTTCCCGCTAGCTCTGGCCAATAGAAGACCCTTGCAGAGATTGGCAGGAAGGACAAGGAGAGAAGCCAGGGTATCCCCCCTCCTCTATCCTCTCAGCATCTCCAGCTGGGTCTTTGTGTCTTCTGCAGTGGCTGAGCAGTAAGTCCCCTTGTAGTCCCAGCTCTCACTGGCAACCTTTATGGTTCCAGCAGGTGGCCCTGGCTTTTGGACCTGGCATTGGCACCTCTCTTGTCCCTTCTGCCCTGGAGATGAAGGGGGTAGTGACTTCCTGCAGTTACTAATCAATTGCATGCCTCTCCTTCCCCTTGGTGCATTTAGCTTTTCTAATGCTATTCCTAATTCCCCAGATTGATTTCCCACCATTGATCTATGTAGTGTAGTTTCTGTTTTCTGAGCCTAGCACTATGTCTCTATGCTGTTGCATTGCTAGAATACATTGTTATAAACCTGATGACTCGTGGTGACTTTTGCTTCCCACAAAAATCTGAAGTAGCTCAAGTATATGTGAATCAGTTGAAAGACTGAAATCACACACATCCATGCCCCCCCAGGAACATCGAGAACTGAGAAAGTTCCAGGAATTTTTAGGATCATTGCAGCCTTGCCCTAAAATAAGGTCACAACTCTTTTGCAACACGTGGTTGCATCCTAGAATTACCATTCCATTATGCCAGTATGACCTGCTGATGAGGGAGGGTCATGGCCGCCAAAGGGCTAACGTATCATTTTGATGGCTATCTCACATTCATCCTTGCACAAGAAACCACTCTTTTAACCTCAAACACATAAGGGGAAAAACTTTCTCAAAGCAAAGTTTAGTTCTGGAAATGAGGTCTTAAAAACATGGAATATAAAATCTTGGAACTTTCAAAATAGATAAATAAGGACGTATTTGGATGCTTTACAAAAAAATATTCTTCACTTTAGGCAAGGCTCTAATTTGTAATACCTCTAAATACTAAATCTTCATAATACATTCAAAGCCCCATTTTCAAGATCACCTATCTCACCTTAGAGAGCGCCAACTTAAGCTTCATTCATTTGGAATGCAGGATTTCAGGACACGAAGCTACTTAAATTACTCTTGCTTTCTAACCAATCTCTAAATTTTGCTGTTACCAGCTTATATTAAGCTTGCCTTTTCATTTTCTTCTCTCTCTCTCTCTCTTTAACAATAACCTAATTGGATGTTTATTTCCTAGATCTCAACAAAAACTGTAAAATTTTAATTTTTAGTAAGCACTTTTCTTACCTTCTTGTTTTTAGGGGATAAAAGTAACAGTAGTTAACTACTGCTATGTTTAGGTGAAGGAGCAAAGGTTAATCAGCTCTGAAGAGGGTAAAGATGGGTCACAGGCCAAAGTTAGAAAGACCTTGCTACTCAGCTTGTGGTTTGTGGATCAGCATCACTTGGGAGCAAGTTAGAAACACTCTCTAGCCCTGTCCCCAATCTACTGAATCAGAATCTGCATTTCAACCAAGTGCTCAGGTGAGCCACACTCCCATGGAATTTCATCCATGGCATACAGGGGTTTTTACAAAAGCAACAGAAAAGTCAAAATAGCTGTGGCTAAGAGCAAAAGCTGTTTAGTCTTGAATCGCAGCTCCAGAACAAATCGTTCTTCTCTGAAAGAAGAGCAGAGGCGGCTGCGGTCGCGGAGGGCGGTCCCCGGAGGTGGTGACTGGGAGAAGAGAGGGGACTTGGCTGCATAGAGACAGGGGTATGTTCTCTGCTTCCCCAACCCTGCAGGCACAAGAAATCTACGGGTGGCTCTTCTGAAACCAGATGTGCTGTGTCTTCAGCAGACTTCATTGGTCTCTTCTTGACCCCCATTTCCTGCTTCTTGCTTCTTAATAAGGCATCTTCCTCATCCCTGCTCTAGGACAATACCCATCAGCCTAAGGCTTGTGTGTGTACTTATTTAAGAGTGAGGACCGCTTGCCCAGAAGCCCCCGACAGAATCTCCCTCAGGCCTCATTAGCCAGGGTACGGTTGCTTGCCCTCACCTAACCCAGACCCTGGGGAGGCAGTGAGACCCCTGTGAGGAGCTAGAGCAGATCAGGATTAATCTCTACACCAGGGAAAGGGCCACCTTCCTAAAGGGCATATACCTGAGCAAAACTAGATTTTGCTAACAGGGAAGAGGAAGGATCTGTGTGTCATTCAGAAGGCAGCCAATAATATCTGCTGCAGAGACAGAAGGACCTCAGATGACAGCTGGGGGGGGGGCATGGAGGGGAAGCAGAGGGGTGTTGGGGGAGGATGTGACCCCACCTTCCCTGAGATATGCACCCATTAGGGCCCACTGCCTCACTTATTTGCTGTTTTTCTGGGGGGAAGTGTGGGAGCCAGCACTTTGGAAAGCTGCCATCTCAGAGGCTGAACATTTCCTGCTGCACCTGAGCCCCAGGAAGCAGTTTTCATCATTCTGATTGAGGCAATGGTATTTCCCAAATCCACGAGACCAGAAACCAGCTATTTATCCCCCTGGGACACTGCAGCGGGGCAGGGTGAGGTGGGGTGGGAGCATTAGAAATGTTTCTATCTTCTCTTCTGTTCCCCCAACCCTGCATCCCACCCCCACTCCCCAGTGGCTTTGGGCCAGTCGCTTGCAGAGGCGATGCTCGTGACAGGTGCAGGAAGGCCTGGCCATGGAATCCTATCTGTTTGCGTCCTCAGCACACTGGCTAAGCACCTTCACCTTTGGATGATTGTCTCCCAGGCAACTGGCCCTAGTAGGAAAAACAATGGGCAGCAAACAGACCCAGCTTGAAGCAGCTTCCTGTGATGGCTGAACAGCAGGCCCTCCAAATTAAGCAGCCAGCCTGGCTGGGCCGGGAAGAGAAAAGGGCTGATGAACCAACAGACCAACACCCAGTCCCTGATTTATCTGGAAGTTGGGCTCATAAAGCTGTCCTCTCTGCTCTGCACAACAGTGAGCAATTGCACACACGTGCCTCAGCCCCCCGGATGGATGCATTCCCTCGTCAGGGCCGATGACCCAATCCTGGCTAATGAGACAAGCAGGGAAGCCTGGGGTGGGGTCTTTGAGGAAGGTTCTCTCATTCCTAAAAGGAAGCCCCAGGGAGAAACTGGCCCTTCTTCTGCAGGATGTTCCTGTGACTCGACAGGGGGCCTAGAACTGTGGGCAGCCCCTGCAGCCCCGAGGGCCGCTAGTCTGACCACAGCAGCTTGAGGATGGCAGAGCTTAGAGATGGGTGAGGGCATCCTCGAGTGGCCAGCCTGACCCGGAGCCCTCTTACCTCTGACTGTCCTGTCCTAAGAGATCATCCATATCCTTTCTAAGACAACTTCGTTGGGATCTTCAGGAACTGGAAGCTGAAGGCTTCCTGACTGACAGAGTCTCCATGCTACTGAGATGTGAAAAACAAAACAAAACACAGTATTACCTTGTATTTGTATACTCCTTTACTGCTTACCCTCATCACAGACCTGTGGGTTGTGTTTGGAGCTAGAGGGAGGGGTGGACTCGCTGCCTCCTCTCTTCTGACTGGGGCTCAGAGGAGGTGCGGGACTTGCTAGGTCAGGCCCTCCAGCCACCGCAGGACTGCAGTCACATCCACCCCCGAGTTCTCAAAAGGCCTATTTTCACACCACTGCCATCTGGACCCCAGGAAACGGCAGCTGGCAAAAGCCCAGCCCATGCACGCATTTGCGCAGTGACGGGTAATTATTGCCAGCAACCGCTCATGTTAGGGCTCCGTAGGACAGAGGACATGCTCTCCTGGTTACCTCCTTTCTTCTCGGTCTCTCTACCAGCTCCCCAGGCTCTGGACGACTGTTGAATGTCGGAGTTCTCAGGGCCGCTCCTGGGCCCTGTTCCTCTCGGCACTCCAGCCCCAGGTGAGCCCCCATTGCCCAGCGACCTCCAGACTTTTGCACATGCCGTTCTCTTGGGAATGCTTTTCTCCCAGACTTCCCATGGCTGCCCCCCTCTCATCTTCGTGGGGCTCCCCCTGGCTACTCTGTTATTGTTTCCTTTCTGTGTCCTTTCTGCGCCTCTTCCTAGTGTGTGATTAGTACTAATTTGCCCATTTACTTGTTTATTGTTTGTCTCCTTCAAAACATTGTAAGCAACTCAAGGACAAGGCTGGGTGTGATTCGTTCATTGCCGAAGCCCTGGTGCCTTGCACAGGGCTTGCTCCTCAGTGAGTGTTTGTTGAATGAATGCATGAGGCTTGTTCTCAAAGCCTCCGTCAGACCTGACAGATACAGGAAGGGGATAAAAACAAAGCCAGTTTTTGCTTTTAGGCTCTAACTTTGCAAATCTGGTGCGTTGTGTCTTCATTTCCTTTTTCTTTGTGCAAATAACTCCTCGATCTCTATACCTTTTTACTCCAGGGACCAGGGCCTGCAAAACCTCTCCTTGTCTCAACTACATTTTCTCAGATGCTTCATTCGCAATAAGGCTTGAATGCTTAATGCTTAATAATTTGTTTTTCAGCATTCATTCATTCAATTCATTCATACAGTTAGAGAGGTGCTATAGTCCCTGATACTGGAAGGTTGAATTCAAATATCAGCCCCGCTTACTTACTGGAGGATCTTGGTTTGTTACTTTTATCTGTAAAGTGGAATTAACAGTAGCACTTGCCACATAAAGTTATTGAAGAACTAAAATGGGTAACTGGCATAAGTGCTTACAGTAGCACTGGTACATTTAAGAACTACTCAAGCATTAGTTATTATTCAATCTAACAACAAATGTTTATTTGTGAAGAATGGGACGCTCTTGTAACCATGTATTTATAACTTACATGATTGTTTTGGAGTCAGGATATTAGTAAGATAGAGTAAGATACTGTTTCACATAAAGTTTTTATTTATTTTAGTAAACTAAGAGGTATGGAGTACTTGGCATTGTCAGCACTGGGGACAGAGTGGTGAACAAACTGCCCCAGTCTCCTGCCCTCACAGAGCTTACATTCTACCAGAGAAGAGAGAGATTAAAATTTCTTACAAATGCTTGATCAAGTAATTTTTGGAACTTACCTTCATCCGGCAGTCAGAGAAGGATTCCCTAAAGAAGTGGTGTTTAAACTGAGAGTTGAAGGTTAGCAGGTGTCAGTTCAGCCTTTCTAAACTAGGCATTGCGGTTGCTTGAAATAGCAACTCCCTGGGGCTGCCCTGTATTACTTTATACCTGCTAATTGTTAATTATTAGCCATATATGTTGTTGATAATATATATTATAAGACATTAATATTATCTTCAATTACTGACCTTGCTTGTGGTTTCAGTGTTTCTAACTAGATTTATGGTCATTGCCAAGGGCAGCCTTGCAACTTGCAGCCAAGCTAGTAGGCCTCCCCAAATCCTATTTGACCAACCAAATTTGCCTCAAGGATTTTTTTTTTTTTTTTTTTTCAAGTAATTTTAAGCTCAGGGAACAACAACAAAAAAGACTTTACTACAAGGATGTGAGTGCAGGTCCTGGAACCCGAGGCAGCAGGGCAGACTTCTCATGAGGAAGTAGCCAAGACCAGGGCAGCTTTTTCCATGCTCTGCTCTCTGGGCCATGGGGACTCTTGTCTCCATTTCCAACTGCACATCTGCCAGTTTTTCTCTGTCTGGCAGACCAGCTGTTCTGGTTTGCTAATGCTGCCATTTTGCAAAACACCAGAAATGGATTGGCTTTTATAAAGGGGATTTATGTGGTTACACAGTTACAGTCTTAAGGCCATATGGTGTCCGAGGTAAGACATCAACAATCAGGTACCTTCACTGGAGAAAGGCCATTGGCAGCTGGAAAACCTCTGTTAGCTCGGGAGTCACATGGCTGGCATCCACTTGCTCCCAGGCTGCGTTTCAGAATGGTGCTGTACAAAATGTCAGTGTCAGCTTCCAAAGGCGGTCTTCAAAATGTGTCCCTCAGTTACAGCTAGCAGTGAGCTCCTTCTGTCTGAGCTTTTATAGGGCTCCAGTGAACTAATCAAGGCCCATACTGAAGGGGCGGGGCCACACCTCCATGGAAATTATCCAATCAGAGTTGTCACCTATAGCTGGGTGGGTCACATCTCCATGGAAACAATCTAATCCAAAAGTTCCAATTTAATCAACACTAATAAGTCTGCCCCAAGACTGCATTAAAGAATATGGCTTTTTCTGGCGGACATAATATATACAAACCGGAACACCAGCTTTCTCTACTTGTTGACACAACCAGCTACAGCCATCCCCTCACTTCCAGGTTAACACATCTGGCACCTCTACTTCCCAATTCCCAATTGTCAAGTGAGATATACTTTGGCCCAGCTTGGATCCAGTGTCTGCCAGATGTGCACAGGAGGATCACTTATACAAATAGGACCTGCGGGAACACCACCACTAAAGGTGGAGGAACAGTTTTAAATAAGGAGTGTCATTGGCTGGGTTGACAGCCAGAAGGCTCTGCACACATATGCGTGTCCAATGGGGCCTGGAATGTAAACCCAGGGCTTCAGAGTCAGATAGGAACCAGGGGCGAAAGAAAAGTCTGCATCCCATCTACACATTTATATGTATTTTTTGGCAGTTAATTATTTTCCAGAATGCTAAAGTAGTAAAAGGACATTGAAAAATTGAAAAGTAGACTTATTAAAACTCACAGCATTATTTTAGGTGTCAATTTATCACTTATACCAAAATAGAATTTATTATTATTTTACTTTTTTTTTTTGCTTTAATGAAAACCAACCCTTCAGTAATATTTTTATTAAAATCATTAGCCATTTAAAAATACATATAAACACATTATTTTTTCCCTTTGCCTCAGGCTCTTCTATGGTTCGGTGTGGGGTATCGGTGAATCCCATCTTCATTTAAAATTTTAATATTTATTCATCACGGGTTTGTTTAAATTCATTTGATTTTTTAAAAATATTGCCCAAAATATTATTTATCTTGATTACTGAGTTTTTGGGCAGCTCCTTAATTTTTGCTCTACTCCCTGCCCATAGTCACACTCCGGGGTGAAGCTGGTCAGGGCTGGCTTCAGGAGTGAGGGTCAATCACCTGAGAAGAGACCAGAAATAAACCTAACAGACCATAACCTGGGGAGAGGGCAGAGGGGGCTCTTCATCAGGAGGCTCCAGGTGCCCTAAGGGGAAGGTCAGAAGTCAAGAGGCAGCCCAGGTGCCTGGGACCATGGGCCAGTCCTCTGGGGGGAGGGGGGAGGGGTGGAGAACATGCCAGGTGCTATAAGCTACACTAGCTCCATGCTTTCGATTTCCTCCAAGTTTATAACCCTTTGGTTCTCTCTTGCGTCTTAGTGAAATGCTTGTGAGTGTTTCCACTCTGTCCTGAGAGGAAACAAGATTTGGTCCACCCTTGGAGCAGACAGTTTAAAATGGGGACAGTGTACCCCATTGGAGCCAGCATGAGGGTGAGAGTCATCTGCAAATAATCATAACTAACACCTAGGTGTGCTTACTATGTGTAGACAGTTCTAAGAGTTTTACCTGTGTTAGCAAATATTAACCTCAAAACAATTCCACAAGGTAGACACTATTATTAGGTCTCCTTTATTGATGAGGAAACTGAAGCAGAGAGAGGCTAAGTGATTTGTTCAGTATTAATCCGCACAGTTAAGTGATGGTGGATCTGGGATGCAAATCCAGTAGTCTGACCCGAATCCAGGAATATTGCTTCCATGCTATTCACACGCCTCAGCGAGTCATCTTCTAAGACAAGGAAAAAGCAGAAGCTAGAAGGCAGAGCCAGGCTGCAAGCTTAGCTCACCATTCTCCACCAGGAAATTCTCCCTTCAGATATGAACTCTGGAGGATCAGGATTTATTTTAATTAGACATGGTTTCACTTATTAATGGCAGCAGCAAACGGCTTTAAGCAGACAGCAACATCTCAAGGCGAAAGGGTGAATTTCAGGCGTCACCCATCAAGGATTTGGCCGGGAGGGACTGGGTATATACTCGGTGCCAGTTCACAAAGATTCAACTTGCTTCCTCTATAATTAGGTAGCTTGCTTTGCTTACCAAATCGATGACAATTTGCAATGAACCTCCCCACCCCCACCTTCTTCTCCCAATCTCTCCTTATGCTCTTTTACGTTATAAAATTAAACCTCCACTCTATTGGCAATCAAGGCCCAAAGAAAGCAGTCAAGGAATTAAATTACCGGGGCACATAAAGGCATGCATTAGAATAAATGTCATCTGCTGGTGGAAGAATTTTGCCAACATACTGAAGAGTAAGTTTGCTTCTGGCTTTAGTGCTGACATTCAGGATCCCGCTGGCTTGTGAATTGTCACATTGTAGTTTGAGGCCACACAATCAGGGAGCCAAACAAAAGCTGCTCAGAGTTAGCATTGCATTGCCCTTTCTGGGGGTGGGGACCAGCAGGGAAAACCAACCAGGGAAATGTTCCTAAGAGTAGACAGTTTTACAAGAGCAGCTTTCGGTTTGCTTTACATGATGGGCCTTGGGGCTTGGCAACGATGGGTTCCTGCGACCTGCAAATCAAATATTGACAAACAGCCTCTGGGGAAGAAGGGCAGAAAACAGGGACCAGGTTCAAAAGACAACCTCGCTTCCTTGGAAAACCGAGTGCAGGCTGCAGGCTTAAATTCCAATCCAAGGCTGCATCTAGGCAGCTGTGATTTCCTTTGTGAAAAACCGAGCAACAGTTTTGCAAATGCCCTTGGGTGTAAAAAGACCACAGGAGCCAAGTCACAGCTTTTGTGGTTTGAATGTGCTCACCACCAAGCCTGATTTCTGTTTTTCCTTAGAGAAATTTTTTCAGGTCATTTCTTAACATGGGTCTTAGATTCTGGAAAAGTCTAATTTAAACTACTTTTCTTTAACTAGTCTCTCCCTAAGTGATTTTATACAATCCCATGGGTTTAAATACCACCTATTGCCTGATGACCCTGAAATGTATATATCCCCAGCCTTGACAGCTCCCCTGCGCCCCAGAGCTGAATGTTCAACTGTGGACTTGACATTTCCACTTGGCCAAAACTGATCTTCTGAGTTCTGCCTACTTCTCCCAAGTTTATATTCTTCTGGTTTTCTTCTCGACAAGTTGTTGGCCATCCTCCCAGATGCTCAAAGTAAAAAATCTAGGAATCACAGTTGGTCCTTTTCCTAATTTTACTAAAAATCTGTTCTGTGCTCCCCAAATATATTTTTAATTCATTCAATTCTCACCATCTTGCTGATAGAACTGGAGTATAGGGCAACTACATCTCTCACCTGAATTACTATAAAATCTCCCCTTCCCTCCCTCCTGCCACTCTCATTTATTTATTTTTACATTTTTATGTTTTAAAAACTTTTTATTATGGAATATTTCAAATATATAAAAAAGTAGATAAAATAATATAATAAACCTCCATGTACCCTTCACCCAGCTTCCAAAAATATCAGATTTTACCCATATTATTTGATCTATTCTCCCCCCCTCCACTGGAATTTTGCTTTTTCTTGGAGTATTTTAAAGCAAATCCCAGATATCATGTGATTTTTACCTGTAAATACTGCAGTATGCATCTATACCTGATGAGAAACTTTGAAGAAACATAACCACTAGACTGCTATATTTAACAAAATTAAGAATACCTTGATATTGTACATATTGTCTTAAAAACATATTTTTACAATTGCTTTGTTGTTGCATGTGGTTAATATATTTAACAAAATTAAGAATACCTTGATATTGTACATATTGTCTTAAAAACATATTTTTACAATTGCTTTGTTGTTGCATGTGGTTAATATCATCTCTTTTATTCCATACAATGCTCCTCTCCACTCCTTTTTTTATACCATTGATTGTTGGAGACCTGGTCACTTGTCCTGTAGAGATTTCCATAGCTGGATTTGGTTGATGACATCCTCATAGTGTCATTTAAATTGTTTCATTTTCCTCTGATATTTTCTATAAGCTGATAGCTGTTTTCACAGACTTGATTATATTTGGTTTCCATTGTTTTTTTTACATCAAGAATACTGCATAGATGGTGCTGGAAATTTCCTATTGCATCACACCAGGAGGCACATAATGTCTGTATTCATTGATCTGTGTGTTCAAATGTCTTACTTATTTTTTTTCTTTTTAAATTTATTTAATCTTTTCCTATTTCTTTTTTTATTAGAACAGTTGTAGGTTTACAGAAAAATCATGCAGAAAGTACAGAGTTCCCATATAACCTCCTTATACTTTCCTAATTGTTTTTTTAAAATTCATTTTTATTGAGATATATTCACATACCGTGCAGTCATAAAAAGCATACATTCAATTGTTCACAGTACCATTATGTAATTGTGCGTTCATCACCAAAATTAATTTTTGAACATTTTAATTTCCACACACACAAAAATAATAAGAATAAAATTTAAAGTGAAAAAGAACAATTAAAGTAAAAAAGAACACTGGGTGGCTTTTTTTATTTTATTTTGTTTTTTGCCCCATTTTTCTACTCAACCATCCATACACTGGAAAAAGGGGAGTGTGGTCCTTACAGCTTTCCCAATCCCATTGTCACCCCTCATAAGCTACATTGTTATACAATCGTCTACAAAATTCATGGGTTCTGGGTTGTAGTTTGATAGTTTCAGGTATTTACTGCCAGCTATTCCAATTCATTAGAACCTAAAAAGGGTTGTCTATATTGTGCATAAGAGTGCCCACCAGAGTGACCTCTCGGCTCCTTCTGGAAACTCTCTGCCACTGATTACTTATTTTTAAACAGTCTACAATTCAGAATCCCTTCAAGTTAAAATTAATGAAATGGTGTTGTCGTTTTAAAAACTCTGTGGAAATACTATTTGGTAATTGAAACCTGGAGTCTACATGGTAAGTGGGAGAATTGGTGCAAATTGGTTATGCTGGGATCTGAAGACAAGGACGGAGACCTGGAGATGAGGCAGCCAGAGCACAAGGCCAGCCTGGCTCATGACTGCCTCATGTATCACAGGGATGCTTCCCAGATGGGTCCTTGACCTTGACTTGCACCTCTTTCTCCCTTCCGCGCACCACCCTCACCTCCGCCCTACCAGCCCTTGGTCCTGTGCTGGGCTCCTGTGCCACACAGTATGTTGACTTCTACTTTTCCTTCTTTAAAGAAAAGGTGCCAGCCACTTCACAGCATAGAGTGGGCTAGTCACTGCTAGGATGTTTTGAGAGAATGGTGAAACAAGAACTTTTGTGTTCTGAAGTTTAAGAAAAAGCTGTCAAGAGAAGGTTGGTCAGCAGGATGGAGAGGGGATGGGATGGGGGGGATCTGGTGGTTTTAGGTTTAGGAGGTGGCAGGTGCTGGAATAGGTCTTTCCAGCTTCTGTGAGTTAGTCACATTTCACTAAGATCAGTGTCTTCTCTATCAGCAAGGTGCATCCACTGCAGCTCGTATCCCAAGATGAAATGGATCAATGAGACTCCCCTCAAGGCCCCATTATTGCCAGGGATCCCCTGGGATACACCCCAAGGAAGGGGTAGTGCTTTGGAAGGGAAAAGACTGGACTTGCGACTTCCTGCTCTCAACAGCATATGGGGCTCAAGTGTGTTTGCTCTAAGGTCAAACCAGGGTCTAGGAATTGCATTCCTAACTGTGTAGAGGAGCACCTGGATTACACTTAGTGTATGCCATCTTGTTACATCCCCTTAAAAAGCCTGGGTCATCCATTTTTATTTTGCTCATGAGAAAACTGAGTCTCAGAGAAGTTAATCAAATTGTTCTAAGTTCCACAGCTAGTAATTTATTTTAAAAATGTGGATTTTGTAGCTCTATCCTCCTAAAAGACCTAGAAACAATGATAAGCCCAATAGCAGTGAGCACCCTAAATGTCCCTAGGGCACTTCTCACTAAAATAAACCAGACTTCCTTAGAAAAAATCTGATTTCAGGTCTGGGGAATGAAATGTACAAAATGAACTTTTTGTCATACCAGAAAGCTAGGAAATAAACAGGCTACTAGAATTGTGTTATTAGACAACTGGAAGAGGGTTTTCTGACCAAAAATGAGAAAATCAGAGTATCAAAATATAATTTCAGTGGATTGAAACATTGTTAAAGCTCATGAGTTTATAATGATACTTTAAAAATCCAATTCATTAGTCACCTTTGGAAGATGCTAGGGGACCATTTTGCTAAATACTGGCAAATAAAGGGGAGAAAATCCATATGTTTATCCTTCCTTTCCCATATGACCTGTACCTCAGGATGACCAAATAGTTGACGAGAAGAATGTTCTCTTTAAAGAAGTAGTCTGGCTAATAACTGAAAAAGGAATGGTAGAATATCGCTGTCTTAGTTTGCCAGGCTGCTATGACAAATACCACACAACGAGATAGCTTAAACAACACGAATTTATTGGTTCATGGTTTTGAGGCTAGAAGTCCAAAATCAAGATATTGGCAAGGCTTGCTTTCTCCCTGAGAACTTTAGCATCCTGGTGCTGGCTCCCAACAATGTTTGGGGTTCCTTGGCTTGTACTTCTGTCTCCCATCATATGGGGGTATCCTCTCTTTTCTGGCTTCTGTAACTTCCTGGTTCTCTTTTTAAGGTCTCCAGTAATCCAGATTAAGGTACACATTTTTCAGTGGTCATATCTGAACCTGAAATAACCTCTTTGAAAGGTTCTATTCACAATGGTTTCATACACTTGGAGATACAGATTATGATTAATAACATGTGTTGTTGGGGTAGGTACATAATTCAACCAACAATCACCATTTTGCAACCCCAAATGAAATAATGGATCTGAGCAATAGTCTTCAGTACTTGCTAACATCACACACACAAATTATAGCAGATATGATGTGTCTTCTGATGAAAGTACACCACACTATTGATGACATATTCTTTCCCAAAATAGAACCTGAATACTATTTAACCTCTAGAAATAATACTGATTAATACGAAATACAGGAGACAGAAGAATCTGTTAAAGGACACCATGAGGATGCAACCAGCAAAATATAGACTGTGAGAAACTACAGGAAAAATAACCAATTTCTTCGACAAATAAATGCAAGGTCAAAAAAAAAATAAAAAAGACAATGTTTCAGTGAGGGTAGGAACCTATTAATTAAAAGAGACTTAAGAAACCTATCAACAAATTGCAATGTATGAACCTAATTTGGATTTGAATTTGAAGAAACAGTATTTAAAAATATATTTTATGATAATTGGGAATCCTGTGTTTTATGCATGATTGTTCTGTAAACCCACAACTTCTGTAATAAGCAAATAAATACATATATATTTAAATAAATATATTTAAATATGTATGTTTAAGGTGGAAGGGAAAGGCTGAAGAGGAGGTCAGAGAGATGGTAGCAGGTAACAGAGTCTCCCTTAGGGCCTCCAGAAAGGAACACATTTTGGTCAACTCCTTGATTTTAGCCCAGACTTCTGAACTATGGAAATGTAAAAGAGTAAATTTATTTTACAAATTATTTAAAAAGAAGAGAAAGAGAGAAAATTGGGAAAATTTGAACAATGAATATTTGTCGATATTAAGAATTATTGTCAATTTTTTAGGTGTGATAATGATATTGTGATTCTGTGTGTGTTTTTTAGAGTGCTTATCATTTAGCATCACAAACAAATATTTACATATAAAATTATTTAATGTCTGGTACTTGCTTCATCATGGGATGGGGGAAAGTTAGTCAGAGAATAGATGAAAGAAGATTTGACCAAAATATTGATAATCGTGGAAGCTGATTTGTGGATTCATTAAGGTTCATATGCTGTTTTATACACTTTTCCATACTTCCAAAAATTTCTATAATAAAGTTAACATCAACAAAATAATCACTAAGAATAATTTCCTGCAAGATGTGGTCTTTAGTTTTCAAGCCACAATCCTTTGACCACAATTCACATTTCCAACCTTATCTTCAACTTCTCCTCACTACCAATTTTTGTTTTAGCCAGCCTATTTTTTGTTTCCTAATATAAGGTACGTATTTCAGACTTTGAGTACATGCATTATACTGTCTTGTTGCCAAAACCAATCCTTCCATCAGACCTCCAGGTATATATGATTTCTACATATCACACATGATTTAGCACATCTCATCTCCTTATAATGTTTCCCAACTTAAAATAATCTCTCCCTTTTTTGGATATCAATAATGTATTACTATATTTGTCTCACCTTCAGCAACTTATATTGTCAGGGACTTTTGTGTGCATGTAACTTTCCTTCCTACCAGTTTATAAAATCCTGAGGACAAGAAACTTGTCTTATAGTTTTTGGTATATGCAGAGGACATAGTGCCATGGTCCAGAGTAAGTTCTCAATAAATATGGTTTAATTAAATAGCAATAATTACTCAGTTAAATTTTGATGGTAGAGTTTTTTTAATCCAATTTTATTGAGATACATTCACATACCCTAGAATCATCCAAAGTATACAATCAATTGCTCACAGTTCCATAATATAGTTGTGCATTCATCGCCCCAATCTACTTTTTGAACATTTTCCTTGTGATGGTAGAGTTTTGAAAGCTTGGGAGGAAAAAGCTGATATACTTGAACCTAAATTTAGGACAAAGAGAAGTTGGAAGTGAGCAATCTGCCCAGAAGAGAGAAAAATGACCTGTTGACAACCTTCTCAATACTTTGGGCTTCGTATGGGAAGATTCTGCTCTTACAACTTTAGCAGATAATATTAGCAGATTTCCCCCTGGACTCTAAGTAAAGTGTCATTTTATACACATTCAAGGGGCTTTTATTTCCTCACAGCACAACACTTCTGCCTCCTCCAAATGTTCAGCTGCCAGGAACACACACCATCTGGCTGAAATACTCTGAACCACTCCTTAAGTGGCCATTACTCAGTTCTCTTTATTAATCCTAATTCCCTTTTCATGCATTTCACAGGGTCAAAGGAATAAAAGGAAAGATTATTAGAGAAACAGAAAGCCTATCTGCCACTTAATGCCTGGCTAGGATATGGTCCCTTTGTTCCCCAACTGTATGCTTGGAAGCCATTGTTGGCACTTACAGTTCTTAGGCATATGTACCTTCTTTCCCCACCTTTTTTTTTTTTTAATGATTCTAGATGATGTGCCTTCAATCTCTAGCTTTGATAAGCGGGACCATCAAAGCCGCAGTCTCTAAGTGGCCGGAGAACATCAGAGTAGATTGGGAAGGCGGGGCCAGGTGGGTGTGAACGAGCCCTCAGTCATCTGATTCAGTCCTTCCTGCTACACCTGGGCCTGGTAAGAACAGCGGCTGCTTCAGTCTGCAGGCTGGAGGATTTGGAATGACTGTGCAGTAAACAACATCAGACAGGATAAAAGCAGATCCAAGAATCTGAGCCTCCTGTTTAGAAAGGGCTGAGTGTAACAGTGATTCACAGGACCCATTGAGAGCCAGGCAATGCTGAGTTGGGACTGCAGTGATGTCCTGCAGAGATGCAGTATTGCAGTGGCCCGTGGTTAATAATTTACTCCGCTTGAATTGACTTGTTTTTGGAAAAGGGATCTTGTAATACATGCTTACTGTTCAGAGCTAGCGTGAGGTCAGATTAAATATTAAAGGGGCTTTGAAAACAAAAGATTCATGCACGCATTCGAGTGAATCCTCCATTCTGCTTCCTGTACTTTCAGAAAACAATAGAAGGCAGAAGAAGGAAAGAGAAATTCTCAGCCCCTTCTGAGAAGGCAGTTCCTTGGATTCTTTTACTCTTAATCTAGGACTGTTAGAAAACAGGAACGACTCTGGTAATAATCTTTTGTAAACGGCATGTTAAAGCCTCAAGGTTATAACTAATATCCTTACCTTGACTTCCACAACCAAAACTTAACACCTGCTAAAGATTTTGGAAGAATTCTATCACAATGTTCAGCGTGACTTAGAGGAACATTTGCTTTTTTTTAGCATAGTTTGGCCTGATGCTTGAATCCATAACGGACTATAATTAATTTCTCAATTCAGAAGGTAGACGAGAATAAAAGCACTTGAAAAAATCTGAAGTAATGCCTGTAAATGAGCAGGTACTGCAGATAAAATACCTTGACATGTGAGACTTCTATAAAACAAAAAGAATTCTAAGCATTAGGCAACTAGCCCCTTCTTTCAAAGGATACTGAATGGAAAATTCAGGCAACTCCTCTGTTACATTGCCCTCAACCCACCATAATGGAATTTGGCCAGTGGTAAAATCCCCTGGGTCCAGGCTTTATTTTGGAGCAGGACCAGACCCCTGCTGGAGGTAGAAAAAAGGCTCCAACCTTTTATTCCAAGAAACTTCGTCTCAGTGGGTTCACAGAAGAGCCAGGGAACGTTACAAGACAGACATACCACTAGTGCAATTTCCTAGGTCTTTAAAATTGGTAGTAGCCAAGATCAAGTCCTTAAGAGAATCAAGGCATTAAAAGAACCAGAAAGAGAGCAATATAACAGGAGCCCAAATACGGAGGCTCCATTAAAACAAACAAACAAACAAAAAACTTTTGCGTTAATCTGCAAACTTACTCTTTGGAAAAATATTAATGGGGAATCAGGAGTTAATTTTATTGACAAATGTTTGAACACTGAATCTAACTGGATTGATTTTTGAACTAGTCCATTGAAAGAGGTCACCCAGATGGCTGACAGTTAGATCATGGTTATCCTTTACTGATGGAAGGATAACCAGCCTCGCTCTGGAAGTCTCCTTCAAAACCAGGTTCAGAAAAAAAAAACAACAACCCACCAGTCCAAACATAAGCACATGGACACCTTGTGGGAAATTTAGAACCTGACCTTGCTTTTATGGAGTATAAAAATGAAAGTTTTAGGGGAAAGTTAAACCACATTTGGAAACTATTTTCCGAAAGCATACCTAGTGTTTACCCCTTTTTAAAATGAACTTAATTTGCTTTTAGTGTGTGCTAGGAGTACTTGAAAAGTCTGTATCTTAACCATTGCATAATCAATTTGCTCTTTTATTTTTTTATTTTCATGTAAATTGCAATAATAGTACAGAGTAATTCCATATGTCTTTCCTCTAGATTCTCCAAATGTTAACGTTTTACCAGATTTGCTTCAGTCTTCTCTAGTTCTTGTTTGTTTTTTTTTTTCTAAATTGTTTGTAAGTTGCAGTCACGATGCCCCTTAGCCCAAATAGTTCAATGTGTTTTTCCTAAAAGTAGGGGCAGTCTCTTACGTAACCACAGGACAATAAGGATCAAAATCAGAAAATTAGCATTGAGGCAATACTACTCTAATCTACAGATCTCATTCAGATTTTGTTAATTGTCTCAGTAATGTCTTTATAGCAAAAGAAAGTCTGGATCATATGTTGCATTCAGTTGTCAAGTTTCTCAAGTCTCCCTTAATCTGGAATAGTTTCTCTGTCTTTCTGTCTTTTATAATAGTGACTTTTTTTTTTTTTTAAGATTATATTTCAGTATATTGTAAAATATCCCTCAACTTGGATTTGTCAAATTTTTCCTCATCATTACATTCTAGTTATGCACTTCCGGCACAGATTTCATAGAAGTAATGTGTTCTTTTCAGGGCATGATATTAGAAGGCACACCTTTTGCATGAGGCAATTATAACTAAGCAAATATTTTAAAATATTATAATCGGTACTGAGTGGGTGTCAGGTCAACATAAATTGGTGAAAAAAATCTGACTTCTAGGGTATAATATGTACAGTTCATTTTTATTAGGTAAACAAATTAGGCTAACAAATCTTTGCTTCAACATAAATCCCACCAGTAATGAATGCTGAGTGATCTGCAGTGAGGTTCCTGGGATATGAGAATAAGATTATATATCACAGAATTTTCTAGTTAAAATGACCTTAAAGGTTATCCTGTCCAACTTCCCACTCAATTCAGGAATTTTGTCTCCAATACTCTACATTAATGGTAGTCTTAGCCTCAGCTTACATTTCAATGAAAGGCATATGGTTGAGGTTTAAATTTCTCAAAAATCATTTATTTGCCTTATTTCCCTTAAATACTCTTTATTCTACTCATTTGCTTATCAAAATCTCTATTTACGATGAGTTAAGAGCTTAGCTGCAATTTAGCCCAAATCTGAATTAATAGGCTCTCTGAGACAATAAGCAGTGAGGAAAAGGACACAGGGAAAGAGAATCTGCAGCAATCAGTAGAGGAGTCAGAGATGTCTAGACCCTAAAATCTCCCCATGAGGGAAGAGGAACAGACCTCAAGTAAAGTTTCCCAGACAATTTACAGAAGGCTCCAAAGTGCAAACTTGAAGAAACAGTCTAAGAGAGTGAAACACTGTTTGTGAAATGGCACAAGATGTGTTGAAAACACATGAATATCATGAATCACATTAAAAGTGATTTATTCTGCCAGGTTAATTTCCTCATAATATAATGTGCATCATTTCACCTTCCTCCTCGAAAAGCACAGAGTTTCTTTATGAACAGACTCCTCAGCCTCCTGTGAACCCTCCCTGGAGCGTCCCAGACTAGAGGCGATCTCAAAATAATTGCGGGTGACGGGGTGGCCAGTGGCTTTCATTCGTGTCTTAGCTTCAGGTCACCGTCCCCTGTACATTCTGGGAACACATATTTACTAAGCAGCTATTGTGAGCAAAGCACTAGGTATAAAGCAGTAAACCAGACGGCTGCAGCCTGCGGACTAACAGTGAACGACTAACAGTGTGATACACAGAAGAGCAATCGTCACATTTTTGGGGAATTAAATTGGCAGTGAGAGGAATCCTGTGACGACCATTGTCTAGCTCGTCCCTTTGCAGTTCCACCAGGGATCTGCCTGAGGTTTGCTTTGCTGTCCATCTCTCCTCAGGCTCTCTCTCCTGGGAAGGATTTTCCTACAGCATCCCTATAGGAGAATACCTTAATCTATGAATGTATTGGTGTGCTGGTTTGGTTGTATTATGTCCCCCAAAATGCCATTATCTTTGATACAGTCTTGTGTGGGCAGGAAACGTATTGGTGTTGATTGGGTTGCAGACTTGTGATTGAATGTTTCTGTGGAGATGTGATCACTCTACTGTGGGTGAGATCTTTCATTGGATAATTTCCATGGAGTTGTGGCCCCACCCATTCAGCATGGGCCTTGATTAGATTACTGGAGCACTATGTAGTCTCAGACAGAAGGAGCGGGCTTGTTACAGCCAAGAGGGACACTTTGAAGAACGCACAGGAGCTGGGAAGAGAGGAGCTGCAGATGAGAGACAGTTTGAAGACAGCCATTGAAAGCAGACTTTTGCTCCAGAGAAGCTAAGAGAGGAAAAACGCTCCAAGAGCAACTGAGTGACATTTTTGAGGAACTGTAGCCTAGAGAGGAACGTCCTGGGAGAAACCCATTTTGAAACCAGAACACTAGAGCAGATGCCAGCCACGTGCCTTCCCAGTAACAGAGGTTTTCCGGACACCATTGGCCATTCTCCAGTGAAGGTACGTGATTGTTGATGACTTACCTTGGACCCTTTAAGGCCTTAAGACTATAACTTTGTAACCAAGTAAACTCCCTTTATAAAAGCTGATCCATTTCTGGTAAATGCAGCATTAGCAAACGAGAACAATTGGCTTTAGCATAAGACATTGGGAAAGCAATCCGGGTGGGATAGCTTTTAACTGAATAACGTGATGCCACACAGACACCTACCCATGAGGCTTACCTGGCTGGCAGACTCATCTGCAGAAATCCATCCACTAGGGCTACACTAGGTTTTGGTAAAAAGGAGCTCCAGATACATCCTCCTCTTAGGGATCCAAGAGTTGCAGGGTAAGTTATAGACTGTGGGAGGACAGTTGGCAAGAAGATTTGTTCATTCCTTTAGTTTGTGAGTGCAAGCATGTGTCAGGAAGGGCTGGGTACTGGGTACAGGGATGATTAAGACATGGCATCTGTTCTTGAGGACAGTTTAAAAATGGGCAAGAAAACTAGTGGTCTATGAAGGCAGGATGAGCAGGGCGTGACGGGAGCTTGCTGTCAGTGTCAGGATCAGAGGGGCAGAGAGGAGGTGGCCGGGAGAGAGAGAGAGAGAGAGAGAGAGAGAGAGAGAGAGAGAGAGAGAGAGAGAGAGGGAGAAAGAGAGAGAGAGAGAGAGAGAGAGTTCTCACCATCAGAAGAGTTTGAAAATGGCAGAGAGACTTCAAATGGACACATGGAAATGAAATGAGGATCTGTATGAAGCCTCCCAGGGAACCCAACCTGTAACAAATGGTACTCCTATCTTTGAATTTTTATATTTAAATGTTCTTTTGATGAGAATCTAAATACTGGCCTTTTTTTCCTTCACTTTTTTTTCAATATCTACATTAAGTTTAAACCAAATAAATTAGTAAAGCTCAAGGAGAGGCCAGCCTGAAGTAGACAAGTCTAACACCAAAAAATATAGAAGAAGCTGTTAGCTGCAATTTATGCTGGGGAATGGAAATAGGGGAAGAAATAAGTAATTTTTACTTATCTATGTGTTGCAAATACTTCCTCCCAGTCTCTGTCTGGTAGCCAGCCTCCAAGGCAGCCGGTGATGCACCTCGCTGGCTGGTCCTTTTGCTCTATGTAGTCCTCTCCCTCGCTGAGGCGGGGCTGATGTGGGGACACAATGCTGTGGGGGTGACGTCTGAGGCTAGGTCACTGGACTCTGAGATGGTCTGCTCAAGCAGAAGAGGGCCACGTCGAGAGGAACCAACTCGCCAGCCTTGTGAGTCACCTTGAAACGCATCCTCCCACCTGTCAAGCTTTCATGTGGCCACAGTCCTGGGCAACAACTGACTGCAACCTCGGGAAGGGCCTTGAGCTAGAACAGCCCATCTGAGCCGCTCCCAAATTCCTGATCCACAGAAGCCATGAGATATAATAAATGATTATTGCATTTTTAAACCACTACATTTTATGTTGATTTTTGAAATTATTACTTTATGGCTTGCCCACTTATTTCCTTGATGATATATTTTGATCACCAGAAGTTTAAAAATTTTTATAATGCAATTTTATTGAGATATAGTCACACAAAATACAAAAGCCTTACTCTTTTTAAAGTACTTATGACCTTGCCTGGCACACACGGTAAGCTTCCTGTAAGTATGAGCAATTTTCATAACTGCCAAAGAAAATCCTCAGCCAGGTTTAGAATCTCCTTGGTGCAGACTTGGTACACAGCCATGACATTGAACTGCTGACTAGAACAGAACTAATTTCCTCTTAAATGCAAACTTGAGGATTGTGTTTATCACATTAGAAACTTCTGGATAAATCTCAAAGATGTTCCATTATATTTCTAGACTATTAAATTAAAAGTTTCTTAGAGACCCCGAAGAATATTCTAACAGGGACTTCCAGGTTCTTTGATTAGGACAGCATACAGTTGGGTTTTAAACAACCCAACCATATCTTACTTCACCCAACTGATGAAGGGTTGGTTAACTTGCTTCATTTTAAGTCAGGTCAGTTTTGGTTAAACCTTTTGGCTAAATCAGATAGATATGGCCCAGAGCAGTGGTTCTCAAGACAGAATCCTTCACAAGGGTGCTTTAAAATGATCTATTTTAACCTCTTGGTTGCTCATCTAACCTCTGACATGTTATTTCCAAAGGCTGAGTGTTCTATCTCATGAGCAATCCATGTCATATATATAATAAAGAACTTGCCTGGTCTTTGATCCCAATTCCTGGAAGATATCCTCTAGTTATTTGAAATTTTCCTTGATGAGTGTCTTTTTGTTATTCATGGTGGGCTCCTAGAACACACCTGGCCAGCCACAGGTAGTTGTAGAGTGTGGGGCTGAGCACTCCAGAAACACCAACCCTGTACGTGATTAAAGGTTTGGGGCTTTGAATCACATCTTATCAGCCCAACCTCTCCCAGCTCTGGGAGGGAATGGGGACTGGAGATTGAGTTCAGCCAATAGGACTTGATTCCACCAAGCATGCTTATGTAGTGAAACCCTATATAATCTCTGGACACTTGAGGCTTGGGTGAACTTCCCTGATTGAGAAGATACATTGCTGTGCCTGGAGGGTGTCCCGCCGTGTGACCCCCACATGGAGGACACCAAAGTTTGAGCATGAGACCCTTCCAGACCTTGCCCTATATGTCTTTTCTTTTGGTTTCTTATTTGTAATCTTTTACTATAATTAAATTATAATCCTAAGCATAGTGCTTTCAGTGAGTTCTGCCAGTCATTCCAATGGATTATGCAACCTGAGGTGGTGTTGGGAACCCCGGAATTTGTGGCCAGTTGATAAGAAGTGCAGGTGGTTTGGGCCCCGAACTTGTGGCTGGTGCCTATAGGGCAATCTTTGTAGAGGACTGCCCTTAGCCTGTGGACTCTGGTCTAACTCTGGGTGGTTAGTCAAAACTGAAGTGTAGTCACTGTCAAAGGTTTTTTTCAGACTTTTCACCACATTTAATATGATTATTAGAAAGTTCTCTACACTAAACTTCATCTCCCTACTTTTTTCTCTTTGGGGTTTCATAGAATAAGTAGTCATTTGCATCTGTGGCAGTATTTAGAATATTTAAAGCCAGTTAGATTCTCCTAGGGGTTATGTGTTTGAGACAGCTTGTAAGGTAAAACTTTCTTATTATCAAATACTTGAAAATCCCTTAAATCATTCACAAGATAAAATCCTAATAAAGCCAATTAGGCTTTATTGAAGTAGACTGCTGTTCTTTTGGCTGAGCTGCAAAGGGGTTGGCTGGCATTTAGGAGCCATGTTGTATGAAAAATACTTATCTTTATCCACTTGGCATGAATGTGCTGTTGAATTTATCCGTTCTAAGTATATGATACAAAGTTATGAAATTTTTCGTTAGTGTTTTCTATTAAAAAAAACCGAAACACTTTTTCATTACCTTCAATTTATCAGGTGACACGCAAGAGTGGAGAAGCACTTGTCATACATTTTTCAGCATTACATCAATGTGGAAAGATAGGTAATTTATTAAAGGAATGGAGAAGCCACTTCCTAAGTTGAAACTGACATTTAAAGAGAGGACAAAGGAGAATATGGTAACATAAAAGGGATGTTCTTCAGGAGAAAAAGGCAGATGGCAATGTAAATAACTCAAGAGTTCTCATAGATATAAGTAACTCAAATAACTCTATGTGGAGAATACTGTATATCTACAGAAACAAGTTCGCACATACCATCAACTTCCAGCCCTCTAATATTAAGCGGTTGTGAAAATTGATCATTGATCACTGCAGGAACACTGATTTGGAGCAAATTCCCACGGTATTTACTTTTCTGGGATTAACTTTACTGCCATCGACCCACTTCATTTCCTCATGTGTAAATTAGGGATATATGGCCAGTCACTTTAAGAGTGAGTGAAATAATCAAATAAAGCAAAACTTCAAAAAGCTCTGTGTGAACTGTAACTATAAATCACAACATAAGTGAATAGTACAAAGGACTATAGAGACTCAGACAATTCAGAGAAAAATTCTAGTGGGCACTTTTTATTTTGACAAAACTAACTTTACAAATTTTATATTCTCAAACTCCTAAAGTTTCACTTATTTAAAAAACAAGAGACAAGACATTCTGGACTCCCAAGTTTTCAAGTGTGACAATAAAATAGTATCAAATTTTCAAGTTATGTAAGCTAACTGCATTTTCTATGCCATAAGAATTATGCCAAACATTCAATAATTTCAAGTGTGCCTATAATAAACACATGGACATACTTGAGGTTTTTTAACCAGTTTTATATCAACAAACATTTAAGTATCTGATCTGTATTTCCATTAATGGTAGGCACAACTTTATGAATATTCAAATTACACAAATCATTTGCTTTTTATAATCTCTTGATTTGGAAATTGAAAAATAAGGGGAATATAGAGTTTGGTAGCTGCAAATGCTACAGTTACTGCATACAAGCACAGGATGACAAGGAATGTTGAAGTACTTCCCCTCAGGAATTACTTTTTAAAACTTAAATATAAATTTTAATGGAAAAGTTAAAGCCTTTAGTGTAAAAGGCAAGTTTCTAAAGATCTAGCAGATCACAGATTTTGTGCAATTAGTTGCTAACATACACATTTAAGACATTAATACTGACTCTTCAATAGAACATTTAGATGGTTCTGAAGTGTCTATTCTTTACAGTTCACCTTAGCTTTACACGTCAATGCAATTTTTAAATTTCCTCACTCGGAAGTTATAGCTTACTCTGCACTAGATAAATGTAACATGTATATGACTGATTCAGAATAAATGACTACTTTTCACCTTTAAGTAACCCATTTTAATTTAGACAAAGTTAGATTGGTTTTTCACCCACATGTGTGGATAAAAGCACTTCTCAAATGTATACATTCTATTTTCATGATCTTAAAAGTAAAGGCACACAAATGTATACTAGATACATTTTCTGTGATTTTAAACAAATTCAATTGTCACCTAGAGAAAGATGCAACAAGCTTGTCACAAATTTCAACAACTTGGGAAATTAAAAATCTAAGAATTCAAAATAGTGTAGCACTATGCAGTTCATACAGTGGTTCATTCAATCTGCAGGCTGTCCCTCCAGGCTGCAGGTACCTATGTTTCAGCAATAATGAGACCAAAATGGCTAATGGAGGACTTGCTCAAATTAGTCTCCCCCAAAAGTTGTTTCTAACCTTGTTACAAACAGATTTAATATGTTTGTGACTTAAAGTAATTATAAAGCCATTTATACTAACACATTTAAATGAAACGTAATTAAGAACCACTTCAACAAGTCTTTAATTTTAAGGGGCAATTATTTTTCATTTATATACAAAGGGAGTCAATAACCAGCAGCATTTAAATACAGTCCCATCTCTTTCCTTTTATAAAGTGCTGTAGGTTTAATAAACTGGGTAGGTTTATCACCCAGCTTTTCAATAACTTTACCATAGGTCTCTAATAGATTCAAGGAAATGTTGGAAATTAAAAGGATTTAGCATTTTAAACATTTGCAAAACATTGCTACAAAGAGACCATGAATGTATTTTACTAGTAAAATAAAAGGGTACCGTGAGAATCATTAATTTGATTTAATAACTACTTCACAGAAGCAGAGGCTCACTAACATTTATGCCAATTTTTGCTAATCATCTAAACCAGAAATAGTTTCTATGGCAATTCAACTCTAAGCACCAAGGATCATACTGAATACAATGGTATATGACCCCAGAATAAACCTCCTGGCAAATTTAGACTTTTAGTACAGCAAAATAAGTTAATGAGAATCAGAATGAGAGGACACATTTTACTTAAAAGTACTGAAGGATGTGAACAGTGCTCTTTTCTTTTAATAAAAAATTGTGTAATTAATAATGTACCTTAATACTGAGGGCAGTGTTGTTAAAGTAGAAATCACACTACAGTTTAACTCAAAAGTGATGTTGCCCATTTTTCAGTTCAGCAATAAAAACTGAAATTGCTTAAAAAAATAGTTGAACAGTTACTTATGATACAAATCGGATGCAAACAGGATACCCATTATTCTCTAATCATATTTTTGCATTTCAACTCTGACCTGACCTTTGGTGGTACTTTACAAAGCAAATGCAATTAGTAAAAACACAGGGAAGCCTGTAGTTTTGTACACACATACAAATACTACCAGTTTATTATAATCTGCATTTCTTGTTTCTTTTGGAAGGGTAAATGTTTTTAAAAAGATACATAAAAATGCAATATTCCTTACATTGCATGGCATTCAGTAATGGTTAAAGAAAGAACACTCAATCATCAATTCTGTCCCCCCAACTGAAGATACACTTGTAGATCTCAGAAACAGGGACTTCAGGGCTGAGGGAAGGAGCAGGGAAAAGAGGCACAGTCCAAGGTTTGATCAATCAATTAAAAAGAAATCCACTTCCGCCAGAATGCTAGCCTGCAGGGAATCTGCACTGCTACAGAAAGCCCTTTGGCTTTCTGAGTACCTGTTACTCCTGTTACTCTTTCCGAGTACCTGTTACTTCTGTTACTCTTTCCGAGTACCTGTTTCTCCTTCCTCCCCAGCCACTCCAACTCAAGTACAGAAAAGGGAATCTAGCCTTAGTCTTTCCTGGTTTCGCTTCCTTGCCCACGCCTAGTGTTCTATTCCTGAAGACAAACCAACGTAGGGACTTTGGAAAGAGACTGTTTTTACCCAAATACGTTAGACTTCGGTCTCAACTTGAATGAGGAGGATGAGTGGCTTTTAAGAGAGCGCCCCTCCTCCGCCTCCTCGTCTAGTGGTGGCTCCGGGTCTTTGAAAGAGGGTGTGGTGTGGATGATCTGAGTTCGGAAACGGATTTTGTTGAGTCTGGGTTTCATCCGCCCGCTGGAGCTGCCTGAGGCTTTGCGCCCTGGATCCTTGGCTTTGCCTCCAGCCCAGCCTTCGGCCAAGTGGTGATGGTGATGATGGTGGTGGTGATGATCCGCGCAGTCCTCCAGGACGTGCGAGAGTTTGTGGGTGATGAGATGCGAGGGGAGCACCCTTGAAAGCCTCCAGCGACCACCCCCACTGCCCGCAGCGGCCTCTCCATCGTCCTCATCCAAGGCCCCCACCAGGTTCTTGATCTCCTCGGCGATGCTCTGACTCAGGTACTGAGAGGCCTTTTTCCCACTGTAGTCCCTAATGTCCACATCTGCGTCGTAGGCCCCCACCAGCAACTTCACCACCTCCACGTGCCCGTGCATAGCCGCCAAATGCAGGGCGGTGTAACCCCCGCTCGTCCTGGCGTTGATGTTCACAGGCAGCTGGTGCTTATTGGCGAAGTTGACCAGCATGGCCAGGAGCTCCTGCCTGCCGTGCTTGGCGGCCCAGTGCAGGCAAGTGAAGCCGGTGATGAAGTCCCGTTTGGCCAGCAGGCCGGGCTCGCAGGAGAGCAACCCTTCCAGGCTGTCCCACTTGCCGTCCGAGGCCAAGAGCATCCAGGCGTGCTCCAGGGGGTCCAGCGTCACCGAGCCCCCGCCGCTGCCCTCCTCCTCTGCCGACGACGAGGCCAGGGAAGCGCTGTCCGAGTCCCCTCCGCCTCTGCCGCGCCCTCCCCCGGAGGAACTCCCGGGACTCCCGCCCCCAGGAAAGAAGCTCCGCTTAAGTTGCGGGGAGCTGCCCATCACAAGATCCCGGAAGTTCTTGCGGGTAGATCTCGGGGTGGTGGCTGCCCCGGGGGAGCTGCCGCCATCCGCCTCCTCCCCGCCGAGGGGCGCGGGCTCCAGCAGCTCCTCGCTGGGTCCCGGGGGCGGTCCCCGGGGCAGGGGCTGCACATTGCGGCGCGAGTTCTTCCTCCGGGCCCCGACGCTCAAGGGAGGCACCTGCCCGGGTCTGGGCGGAACACGCCGGTTGTCCCCGGCTGAGCCCGGAGGCCCTGGCGAAGCGGCCGGAGGTTCCCCGTCGCCGGACTCCCGGCCCTCCGCCGCGTCGCTCTCCCCAGGCCGGGCACGGTCCTCGGGGGTTCCCGGGTCGCCGTCGCAGGGCTCCGGCTCCGCGGTCACTGTGATGCGGGGCAGGTCCCTAGGGGGCGCGGGAAGGACTGCGACGCCGTCGACGGGGGGCGGCGGCGGGGGCTGCCGGGCACAGCCGGCTGCGTCGTGGGTGGGAGGCCCCTCCGGGCCGGCGGCGGGGGCAGGGGCCGCCTCGGACGGCGGGAGTCCCGCGCTGAACTTCTTCTTGAGGTGCACGTACTTGGCGCCGTCCGCGGGGTCGGTGCGGACCGTGGCCACGGCGTTGACCAGCTGCTTGAAGCGCTCGCGGGCGCGGGCCCGCTGCTCGGGCTCGCCGCCCAGGGCGCCTCTGAAGTGCTCCACCAGCTCGGCGTTGCGGACTCGGCCGCCGTGCTCGGCGAGGAAGCGCAGCACCGCCTCCTGGCTGAGCTCCGCCATCCGCTCCATCCTGGGTCCTCTTTCTCAGGCGGGCGCGCGGCTCATCCCGGCTCCATCGCGGGCGCTGGGCACCTCGCGACCCCGGTGCGGGCAGGGGGGCGGCGGCCCCGCTCGGAGATGCTCAGCTCCTGAGGGCTGTGGAAGCCGGCGGCGGCTCTCCTGAGGCTCGCCCTTTCGCGGGCCTCACCGCGGTCCTCGCCTCGGCGCCTGCGACGGGAGGACGCGGCCACCACCTCGCTGGGGCAGCCGCCCAGGACGGCCGAGGCGGACACGCCCCCGGCCCCGCCGCCCCACAGCCCGCGCTGCGCAGGCCCCGCCCCCGGCCCCGCCCCACTTCCGGTCCCCGCCGCGGGCCTGCAATCTCTGCGCTCCCCAGAGCCGCGCGGGAGGCGGGAGGTCCGGGCTCTCTTTGCTCGTGTCACCTTCCCGTTGTATTTACTTTTATTATCTAAAACGTGGAGGGGTCGCCCTTGTGTCCCTCAGCCTGCGCACGAAATGACTTAGCGCGGTTAAGGGCTTGCGACCCCGCCCCGCGGGGCCTTCTCTCCTGACTTCGCCCATCTTTGCCACCAAAAGCCTCTAGGCTTGACCCCGCCCTTTTCCCGCACCCTGAGTGAGAGGGGCCGGACCAGTCGGTCCCAACCATCTCTTGCGGAGGATTCGAATCCAGGCCCGGCGCCCCCTCCCGGCCGCGCCCCGCGGGCGCCGCCGGTTACATCCCCGCCCTCCCGGCCCCGCCCCTTCCCTTCCCCTCCCTCCCTCCAGGCCCCTCCTCTGCGGCTGCGGCCGCGCCTGTCGGGGGGCGCGGGGGCTGAGACCGCGGCTTGGGCTGGTCCCTCGTGCCGCCCTTCGCGCTGCTCCCGCTCGGGACCATGGCCTCCTCCGAGGTGTCGCGGCACCTGGTGAGTCCCGGCCGAGCTCTCGCACCCACTCCCCTTCCCAAACCCCCACCCTCACGACCCCGCGGATGCCGGCGCCCAGCACTGTCCCCGCCCCCAAGAACCCCAACTCCGCGGACCCCCTTTCCTGCTCCGTGCTTCCCGGGGATCCGAGTGGAACTTCCTTAGCCCGGGAGGGAAACCGCTGCTCGCTGCCCGCTCCGGCCGCCCTCCTCTTGGACCCTTCCTTCCCCGACTTCCCTCCGTTCAGGGCCGTGATTGTGATCAGCGCCCCCCCACCCCCCAGTCCTCGCTCCGCCTCGGTCGGGTCCGCCCCGGGGCTTCCGCGGCGGGACTGGGGAGCCGAGACGCCGAGCCGGGAAGAGGAATCGTTTTTCTCCTGCTCCAGTGGGAAAGGAGGCGTGTGCCAGTCACTTTCCCGCGCGACGAACGCGCGGCTCCCCCCACGGCGGTTCCCTGTTCCTCGCCCCTCGCCCCCAATAAGGGGCGCTAGGGCGGGCCCCTCCCAGCTTGGGGAGCGCGCAGCGGCGGAGGAGACTGGGAGACTGGAAGTTTTGGGGAAGTTTTTTTCTTTTGCATGGTTTTCTCATCTTTGCAAAAATTTGAATTTAAAGCAGTGATTTTGTGTCCATCGCTTTTATAACGGTTTTGAACACTCACTGCAGGTTTAATACAATCGTAGTCGTCTTTTACAGTTGTATGCACTTCCGTGACTCTTCACTCTCTGGAAGTTCAGCTTCCTTGGCCATTCAAAAGCTCCCCCCTCTTACCTAACTGTGTAGTTGTCCAAGTTGACCTTCGTCAGACTTTGAGCCTTATTTTATTTTAGTTTTGCCTTGGCAACCTTGTACTTTCAAAAAATACATAACGATTCATTTGTCCAGTGTTTTACCTTTCAAATCACTTTTGTATACATTTATCTCATTTGATAGTAAACTAGTGGTTCTCAAAGTGTGCTTACAGCTATTTTCATAATAATACCAAGAAGTTATTTGCCTTTTTCACTCTCATTCTCATAGGAGTATACACTGGGGTTTTCCAAAGTCTGCATGCTGTGTAACGATGTCACCATGCTAGGGGTTAATTGAATGTGCCCTTGCGTGTTCTTGTGTTTAAAATTTTTTCTCAGTTTTAATTTCTAATACTATAAACAAAAGCTCTTTGGGGGCCTGAGACCAAAAAGTTTGAGAACTGCTGGTCTAAGCGATCTCTTAAATAAATTCAGGTTGTAGGAACAGACTGGGAGGCAAGGTGATCTGTACAAAGTCATATGGCTTCTTTGTTTTGTGGGGCATAGACAAAGGATTTTTCCTCCGCTGATTCAGGTACTTAGGTGATTTAGAGGTACAGATCAGGCATTTAGAGAAGTCTCGATTTTTCTGTCTGGCCTCCCTTGTTACAGTTACTGCGTTTGTGTGCATGTGAGGGTGAGGGCGAGTACCGAGGTATTGAGGGGTCCTGATGAGGAAGGTGTGTTTTACAAACTCTTTGATTCATGGAGTAATCTTCAGTCTGAAAAGATTCGACAGAAGAGGGCAGTTCATTTATCCACTGTTGGATTTCTTGTCAGTTGCTTGTGCTTCATTCCTTTTGAGGCTACTTGTATTTATTTTTTAAACAGTTTTGTTTTGAAGTAATTGTAGATTTACATGAAGTTGTAAGAAATAGTACAAAGAGATCTCTGTACCCTTTATCCACTTTCTCTCTATGGTAACATCTTGCATAGTACAGAAATAATACCAGGATGTTGACATTGATACAGTGAAGAGAGAGAAGTTTCCATCACCAGGAGGATCCCTCAGGTTGCCCTTTTATAGCCATACTCACTTCCCTCCTGCCCCCACCTCCTCCTTAACCCCTGACAACCACGAATCTGTTCTCCATTTCTATAATTTTCTTGATTTCAAGAATGTTATATGATGGAATCATAAAGTACATAGCTTTTTGGGATTGGTTTTTCTCACTCAGCATAATTCTCTGGAGATTTATCCAGGTTGTTTTGTATATCAGTAGTTTGTTGCTTTTAATTGCTAATTAGTACTCCATGATGTGGGTGTACCACAGTTGGTTTGAAGGACATCTGGGTTATTTGCAGTTTTTGCATATTATACGTAATGCTGGTATAAGCATTCATGTACTGGTTTTTGGGTGAACAAAAATCATCATTTCTCCATAATAAATGCCCAGGAGTATAATCGTTGGGTTATATGGTAGTTGCATATTTAGTTTTATAAGAAACTGCTTAAGTTTTTCAGAGTGGCTGGCCCATTTTGCATTCCTACCAGTGATGTTTGAATGCTCCAGTTTCTTGGCATCTCTGCTGGCTTTGGTGGTGTTGCTATTTTTTATTTTAGTCCTTCGGGTAGGTAGGTAGGGATATAAGGTGTGAGATTTGAGCTGACATTTGTTTTTTTTGTGCCGCCAGATGTCCAAAGGCTCCAGCCCCGTTTGTTGAAAAGGTCATCTTTCCTCCATTGAATTGCTTTTGCATTTTCATCAAAAATCAGTTGGTCATATTTGTGGAGGTCTAGTTCTGGTTTCTCTTGTTCTGTTCCATCGTTCTATGTGTGTGTCTTTCTGTCAGTAACACCATCTTGGTTACCATAGTCGTATAGTAAGTCTTGTAGGAAAGATTAATTCCTCTCACTTTATTCTTTTTCATAGCTCTTTCATAGCCTAGCTATGTTAGTTCCTTTGCCTTTTCTTATAAATTTTAGAATAAGCTTGTATGAATACAAAAAATTCTTGTTAGGATTTTGATAGGAATTATGTTAAACCTTCAATTTTGGGAGAATTGGCATCTTTACTATGTTGAGCCTTCTGCACAATATGTCTCCCCATTTCCTTAGGTTCTCTTGGATTGCTTTCATCAGCATTTTGTAATTTTCAGGATACAGATCATGTATATTGTTTGTTAGAGTTATACCTGAATATTTCATTTTCATTGGAGAAATTCTTAATGGTATGGTGTTTTTAGTTTCAATTTTCACGTGTTCGTTGTTAGTATACACCTGTATTGGTTTTATTTATTTATTTATTTATTTATTTATCTTATGGTTTTATTTTATTTTTTTAAATTTATTTTTTTGATAATTCAATTTTACTGAGATGTGTTCACATACCATGCAGTCATACAAAGCGTACAATCAGTTGTTCACAGTACTACCATGTAGTTGTGCGTCCGTCACCAAAATTAAGTTTTGAACATTTTCATTACCACACACATGAAAGTAGTAAGAATAAAATTAAAGTGAAAAAGAATAATTAAAGTAAAAAAGAACACTGGGTTCTTCCTCCCCGCCCCCCCCCCCCCCCGTTTTTCTACTCATCCATCCGTACACTGGACAAAGGGGAGTACGATCCACATGGCTTTCCCAATCACATTGTCACCCCTCATAAGCTACATTGTTACACAACTGTCTTCAAGATTCAAGGGTTCTGGGTTGTAATTTGATAGTTTCAGGTATTTACTGCTAGCTGTTCTAAGTCATAGAACATAAAAAGGGTTATCTCTATTGTGTGTAAGAGTGCCCACCAGAGTGACCTTTCGGCTCCTTTTGTAATCTCTCAGCCACTGAAACTTATTTCATTTCACATCCCCCTTTTGGTCAAGAAGATGTTCTCCATCCCACAATGCTGGGTCCAGATTCCTCCCCGGGAGTCATATTCCACGTTGCTAGGGGTATATACACCCCTGGGTGTCAGATCCCACGTAGGGGGAGGGCAGTGATTTCACCTGCCAAGTTGGCTTAGCTAGAGAGAGAGGGCCACATCTGAGCAACAAAGAGGCATTCAGGAGGAGACTCTTAGGCAAAATTATGCGCAGGCCTAGCCTCTCCTTTGCAGTAACAGTCTTCCCAAGGGCAAGTCCCCTGACTGAGGGCTCAGCCCATCAAACCACCAGTCACCTCTATTGATTTTTGTGTGCTGATGTTGTATTGTATAACTTTGATGAGCTCACTTAGTTTTAGAAGTTTTTTGCTCAGTTTCTTGGGATTTTCCTTGTAGACAGTCATGCCATTTGCAAGTAGGGACAGTTTTATTCGTTCGTTTTTAATCTGTATACACTTTCTTTCCTTATTGCACTGTTAAGAACGACCAGCCCTATATAGAGTAAGAGTGGTGAGAGGAGACCTCACTGGCTTATTTCTAATCATAAGGGGAAAGCTTTCAGCCTTTCCCCATTAAGGATGACGTTAGCTGTAAATTTTTTGTAAGTGTTTTTTATCAAATTGAGGAGGTTCCAATTTTTTTTCTGAGAGGTTTGGGCATAAATGGGTATTGAATTTAGCCAAATGCTTTTTTTTTTTTTTTTTTTGAATATGGAACCAGCCTTTCATCCCCAGAATAAATCCCACTTGGTTGTGGTGTATAATTCTTTTTATATATTGCTGAGTTCTATCTGCTAATATTTGTTAAGAATTTTGTGTCTGTATTCATGAGAGGTATTGGTCTATAGTTTTTTTGTACCATCTTTGATTTTGGTATTAGGGTAATACTGGCTTCATAAAATGAATTGTGAAGTGTTCTGTCACTTTCTGTTTCCTGGTAGAGATTGAAAAGAATTCATGGTGATTCTTCTTTAAATGTTTGGTGGAATTTTACAGTGAAACTTTCTGGGCCTGGATTTTTTGGGGGGTAGTTTTAAAAATACAAATTCAATTTCCTATATAGGAAATTGGGCTATTCATATTATTTCACACTGGGTGAGTTGTAGTAGTTTGTGCTTTTGAGGAACTGATGCATCACATTTATAGGTTAGAGTTGTTCACAGTATTCCTTTATCCTTTGATGTCTTCAGAGTCTGTAATTCTATCCCCTATTTTTGTTCCTGATAGTGGTAATTTGTGTCTTTTTTTGTTTGTTTGTTTGTCAGTCTTGCCAGAGGTTTGTCCATTTTATTGATCTTTTCAAAGAACGGGCTTTTGGTTTAATTGATTTTTCTTTATTGTTGTTTCAGTTTGCTAAAGCTGCCGGAATGCAGTATACCAGAAATGGGTTGGCTTTTAACAATGGGATTTATTACATTACAAGTTTACAGTTCTAAGGCCATGAAAAGGTCTAAATTAAGCGATGAAGATGAAGACACCCTTTTTAAAGAAAGGCTTCTGGCATCTGGGGTTCCTCTGTCACATGGGAAGGCACATGGTGATGTCTGCTGGTCCTCCTCTCCTGGTTCTGGTTTCAGTGACTATCTCCAGATGTCTCTGGGTGTTTCTATCTCTGAGCTCTGTGGGCTTTTACTGTCTTTATTTTCTCACAAAGGACTCCAGTCAAGGATTAAGACCCACCTTGAATTGGGTGGGTCACAGCTCCATGGAAACAACCTAAGCAAAAGGTCCCTCCCACAATAGGTATGCACCCACAGGGTTGGATTAAAAAAACAGGCTTTTTGGGGGTACATAACAGATTCAAACCAGTTCACTCCATCCAAAAACACATGTTCTTTCCATATGCTAATATACATTCATTCCATCACAATATCACAAAAGCCTTAAATCATTTAAGTAACAATAAAGAAGTACAAAGTTCCCTCAAAATCAGTTACAGGGGTGGTCTATCCTCCAGCTGTCAAACTATGAAACTTAGAACAAGTTATCTGCTTCCCGTATACAGAGGAGGGACAGTCATAGGATAAATGTTCCCATTGCCATAGGGAGAAATTGGAAGGAAAACAGGAGTCAAAGGTCCCAAACAGTTCCAAAAACCTGCAGGGCAAACTCCATTAGATCTCAAAGTTTGAGAGTCATCTACAGAAGGATGTTTTATTCTTGGGACTTGAGAGAGTCGGAGTCCCACCCTCTTCAAGGGCTTATGCAGTGGCCCTTTTCTCTGCAAACACTGGGGTGAGCATTCCAACATCTCCAAGCATTGGGGAGACTACCTTGTTCTTGGCTCCACCCTTTTCAAGCACCTGGGTGGTAGCTGGACTCTGTCATCTCCTGGGCACAGGCTCACCCCTCTCCAAACAGTGGAGTTGTGTCCAGACTCTTCCTAATTCGTGGGGAATGTGCTCCATCCTCTCTCAGGCCTGGGGCAGCAGCATTCTTCCTGAACAACAGGGCAGCCAAGCTCCCCTCAATTCACCAGGCATCTGAGAGCATGGGGGTGGTAACATTCTTCCTGTACAATGGGGAGGAAGGCCTGCCCTCTGCAAGCTCCAGGGCAAGCTCACCTTCTCTACAGGCATGGATGGGTCTGCTCTTCTGGCCTGGGGTTTTTTGTCTCCAGACATCAGCTTCCATGGTTCTGCCTTTGAAGTCATTTTTCCTTCAGTCTGTCCCTTTTCTGAGCCTTTTAGTGCAGGCTGACATGGTTCTGTTCATACAGATCTCACAAAAAACTTGTCAATTTAGCATGTAGCACATGGGGTCTCAACCGTCAGACAATAGGACTTTCCACAAATCCTTCCTGGATAACTCCATCTTCAAGCTTGATTTGCACGGAGATGACTGACTGGTTAAATCCTCACATGGGGCTTTATTCTCTGGGGAGTTGCTTTCTGGAAACTCAGAATTTTCCAAACCATCAGTTTCTGGTTTCTTTGTACCCGAGAATTCAGTTCTCAGCTTATCTCATTCCTCTTGCGTTTTACTATAAATTGCAAGGAGAAGCCAGGCTGCATTTTCTACATTTTGTTTGGAAATTTCCTCAGCTGGATATCCAAGCTCGTTGCTCAAATTCTACCTTCCGTCCAACACCGGGATTCAATTTTGCCAATTTCTCTGCCACTTTAAAACACGGATTGCCTTTCTTCCAGTTGGCAATGACACGTTCATCATTTCTGTGTAAGGCCTCATTGGAAGGACCTTTAGTGTCCGTATTTCTACCAACAGTCTCTTCAAAGCAGTATAGGCCTTTCCTGTCAAGCTTCTCACAGTTCTTCCAGAATCTTCCCCGTATCCATTTATAAAGCTGTTCCAGCATTTTTGGTATTTGCAAATTGCAGCACCCCACTCTTCTTGTACCAAGATCTGTTTTGGTTTGCTAAAGCTGCCAGAATACAATATACCAGAAATGGGTTAGCTTTTAACAAGGGGGGATATATTAAGTTATAAGCTTACAGTTCTAAGGCCATGAAAATGTCCAAATTAAGCCATCAAGAGAAAGATACCTTCTTTGAAGAAAGTGCTGGCCTCGGGGATCCTGTGTCATATGGAAGGCTCATGGCAATGTCTGCTCGTCCTTCACTCCTTGTTCTGGTTTCAGTGACTCTCTCCAAATGTCTCTGGGTGTTTCTCTCTCTAAGCTCTCTGGGCTTTTACTGTCTTTATCCTCTCACAAAGGACTCTAGTCGAGGATTAAGACCCACCTTGAATTGGGTGGGTCACAGCTCCATGGAAACAACCTAAGCAAAAGATCCCTCCCACAATAGGTGTGCACCCACAGGGATGGATTTCTGGGGTACATAACAGATTAAAACCAGCACAGTTGTTTTTCTGTTTTCAATTAATTTGATATCTTTACAATTTTCCTCCTTTTGCCCTTCTTTTACTTCATTCTTGAGGTGAGAGCTTAAATTATTGATTTGAAACTCTTCCTCCATTCTGATATATACATTTAGTACTATGAATTTCCCTCTCAGCACTGCTTTAGCTGTGTCCCACAAATTTTGATATATTCTTCATTTTCATTGTCCCTTTATTTTAAAAAATCTCTTGTGGCAAATCTCACTTGATACTCAGCAGATATTCAGATTTTTTTTTTGATATAAGAGGAAATTTTGAGACAGCAAGGTTTGATGTCTTGCTCAAGGGTTCACGGCTAGTAATGGTGAGACCTGCTATACAATTTGTTTCCTCCATTGTCTTCAATATGTTGTTTATTAGTAATTACATTAAGTTTATGATTCAGGAGGTATTGAACATATATTTATTGCTGAGTGCAATAGTAGATGTTGAAATAATGCTAAGTACAATCCACTGACTACTTTATCTTGTCCCCTGAGAAACACACCCGTACTTTTCCACTTCTTCACATTATCCTTACCAAAATGCGTTTTACGTGGTGTCTAAATCTTTTCAGTTCTTACCCACATTTGTCTTTTCCTGTTTCAACTGTGATGCTTCTGAACTTTTTCTTTTTCCTTTTTGGTTATCCTTTAGTGAGGATAATTTTTGTGTCTTAGAGGTCTCTCTCATTTGTTTTACTTTCTTTCCTTAAGGTGTGATTCTGAATTCTTTCCTTTCACATTTTGGAGGTAATTGCCACCTCGGTGTCTTTGTGTATTCCCATCTCTCCATTAGGAGAGACATCCTTCTTGCCCACTGCTGGTTTGAATGTATTATGGCCCCCAAAACAACATTATCTTTGATGTAATCTTGTCTGGGCAGACATATTAGTGTTGATTAGGTTGTAATTCTTTGAGGGTTTCCATGGAGATGTGACCCACCCAACTGTGGGTGATGACTCTGATTGGATGGTTTCCATGGAGGTGTGGCCCCACCCATTCGGCATGGGCCTTGATTAGTTTACTAGAGCACTATATAAGCTCACACAGAAGGAGTGAGCTTGCTACAGCCAAGAGGGACTCTCTGAAGAATGCGCAGAAGCTGAGAGAGTAGCGGCAGATGAGAGGCAGTTTGAAGATGGCTGTTGGAAGCAGACTCTTGCTCCAGAGAAGCTAAGAGAGGACAAACCCCCAAGAGCAGCTAAGAGTGACATTTTTGAGGAACTGCAGCCTAGAGAGGAACATCCTGGGAGAAAACTATTTTTAAACCAGAACTTTGGAGCAGATGCCAGCCATGTGCCTTCCCAGCTAACAGAGGTTTTCTGGACACCGTTGGCCATCCTCCAGTGAAGGTACCTGATTGCTGATATGTTACCTTGGATACTTTATGGCCTTAAGACTGTAACTGTGTAACCAAATAAACCCCCTTTTATAAAAGCCAATCCATGTCTGGTATTTTGCATTTTGGCAGCATTAGCAAACTAGAACACCCATTGATCCACATGCCATAATCATTGCGGTATAATAAAACACTCAACTCCTGTTCTGTGTCTGAGCTTTCTCATAGAATCACAATGCTCAGCAGTCTGTTATGCTGTTTGTTTGATACTTAGACATATCCTACCTTGCAGTACTTCCTAATTTATTTTTTGCATTGTTACATAACATTTGGCATCAATTAAATTCCAATGAAGCTTGCCCTTTTTTCCTCTCTGAATTAAATGATCTTCCTTCAGGAAGAGCAACCTATATTAATTCTTTGTATCCCTCATAGCTGATCCATGTATATTTGAGGACAGGTGTTGATTTTTTTTTTAATATGGAAAATATGTTCTCCTTGAATGGTTTTATTCTTGTTGAATATTAAATGGATAGACCATAAACTCTCATAGGTAGCCAGGAGCTATTTGTTAGTGTATGTTTATGTTCTAATGAAACTCCACCTTCCCTCCATGGTCTACATTTATAGTGGCCTACCTTTCCAACATTCCCAGGCTAATTTTCATCCTAACATAGTTCAAGACTGTAACTAATTATATCTATTTTATATATGTGTGTGTTTGTGTTGATATATTTTGTTGTGTGTGGGAGGAAAAGAGAAGGATCTTCTTATATTTTTATATTCTACTTCACAGGATAGATTTCTTCTCTTCAAGAGTATGCATTGGCCCTTCATTTTCAACCCTATTAAACCTGATTTTCTCTTTTATGATTTTGTGTATTCCTAATACAAAAGACATGGTTTTCAAAGTTTTTCACTGTGAAATTTAATTTTTACACTTTCTTCTGATTATATCTTGAAGTTTCATTTAGATGAGGCTTTATTTTTAAAATTTATTTAATACGTTGTAGGGTTTGTATTGACTACTCATTTGAAGATCATGAAAGTAGGAATCATATCTCATGGTCATAACAACTAAAAGATTAAAAACTTATTTTAAATATCTTTAGAACAAATAAGATTTCGTAAATTATGATGTAGCACTTATACTTTTTAGCATTTTTACTAAATATGCATATTTTCTTCTAAGTAATCTTCCTGTCTTTGAAATTTTGTACTTTGTTGTTACATGTATTTAAAATTAGCTATTTTGTTTCTTCTCAAAAAGTCCACAGACTTTTTTTTGAGGCTTTAACGAAAACATTTTAGATATAATTAAACTTAAAGTTTATTTTCATCATATGATTAATTCTCGAACATGTGAATTTTTAGTTTGCTAATCTTAAAGTTGTTCAGAATTATATTGTGGCAGCCTGCTTTTGCTTGCTTGTTTGTCTTGGTTCATTTAAATGAAGCCATATCAGATATACGGTTTTACCTTTGGCTACCTACAACCTTATCATCATAGACAAATTAAGGTGCATGATTAGATTTTTACATTGTTAGAGCTGTCTGTAATCCTGAATTTTCTGGAACAGTGCCATTTGTCTTTCTTAAGTACCATGATAATTTTAGATCAGGTGTCTAGAGCTTCTATTCTCCCAGTCACCTTGCATTGACTGTACTGGGAATTCAAGAATTTGCAGATTTCCTTCAGTCTACTTTTTCAGATGCCAAAAGATTTTAAGTTATGGAATATAGTAGTAATTTGTTGGAGAAAATTTTATAGTGAACCGGATATTAAGACTAGAAAAGGAAGGTAAAGTCAAACAGGGCGGGGGAGAAATGAAGCTTGGGGAAATGAACCCAGGCTTTAGAACTTCACTTCTGTTGTAAGGGAAGATGTTTAGAGACCCAATTAAGAGGACCTAATAGCTTCTCCTTTGTCTAATATGAACATAAGAGAACTAAGGCCATCGAACTCTGTTAGGGAAGGTGTGCCAGTTTAAATGTATTATGTCCCCCGAAACGCCATTATCTTTGATGTAATCTTGTGTGGGCAGACATACCAGTGTTGATTAGATTGTAATTCTTTGAGTGTTTCCATGGAGATGTGCCCCACCCAACTGTGGGTGATGACTGATTGGAGAATTTCTATGGAGATGTTACCCCACCCATTCAGGGTGGGTCTAAATTAAATCACTGGAGCCATATAAATGAGTTGACAAACAGAAGGAACTCAGTGCAGCTGAGAGTGACATTTTGAAGAGGAGCTACAGCCAAAAGGGACACTTTGAAGAATGCACAGGAACTGAGAGAGGTGCTTCAGCTTACAGAGACATTTTGGAGACGGCCTTTGAAAGCAGGCTTTTGCTCCGGAGGAGCTGAGAGAGGACAAATGCCTCAAAAGCAACCAAGAGTGACATTTTTGAGGAGTTGAAGCCTAGAGAGGAACATCCTGGGGGAAAACCATTTTGAAACCAGAACTTTGGAGCAGACACCAGCCATGTGCCTTCCCAGCTAACAGAGGTTTTCCGGACGCCATTGGCCATTCTCCAGTGAAGTTACCCAATTGTTGATGACTTACTTTGGACACTTTATGGCCTTAAGACTGTGACTTTGTAGCCAAATAAACCCCCTTTGTAAAAGCCGATCCATTTTTGATTTTTTGCATTCCAGCAGCATTAGCAAACTAGAACAGAAGGGGACAGAGAAACATCTTCTTAGCCATATTCTGTTTAAGGTTACCTAAATCTTTTTTTTTTTTTTTTTTTTTTAACCATTGATTTATCCTTTTATTTTATGCCTTTTAGATCCTGTAGGAAGTAAAAAGTGGAGTTACAAATAAAAAATACAATAGTACTGGTACTTATATTTACCTATGTTTTCATCTTTCCCAGAGATCTTTATTTCTTCATGTGGCTTCAGTCAGTTGCCCAGTGTCCTTTTCAAGCTGCAGAACTTCTTTTAGCATTTCTTGTAGGGTTGGTCTAGTGGTAATGAAATCTCTTAGCTTTTGTTTATCTGGGAATATCTTTCTTTCTCCTTCATTTTTTTTTTTTTTTTTTTATCATCATTTTATTGAGATACATTCACATACCACGCAGTCATACAAAACAAATTGTACTTTCGATTGTTTACAGTACCATTACATAGTTGTACATTCATCACCTAAATCAATCCCTGACACCTTCATTAGCACACACACAAAAATAACAAGAATAATAATTAGAGTGAAAAAGAGCAATTGAAGTAAAAAAGAACACTAGGTACCTTTGTCTGTTTGTTTGCTTCCCCTACTTTTCTACACATCGATCCATAAACTAGACAAAGTGGAGTTTGGTCCTTATGGCATTCCCAATCCCACTGTCACCCCTCATAAGCTACATTTTTATACAACTGTCTTCGAGATTCATGGGTTCTGGGTTGTAGTTTAATAGTTTCAGGTATCCACCACCAGCTACCCCAATTCTTTAGAACCTAAAAAAGGTTGTCTAAAGTGTGCGTAAGAGTGCCCACCAGAGTGATCTCTCGGCTCGTTTTGGAATCTCTCTGCCACTGAAGCTTATTTCATTTCCTTTCACATCCCCCTTTTGGTCAAGAAGATGTTCTCCATCCCACGATGCCGGGTCTACATTCCTCCCCGGGAGTCATATTCCACGTTGCCAGGGAGATTCACTTCCCTGGGTGTCTGATCCCACGTAGGGGGGAGGGCAGTGATTTCACCTTTCAAGTTGGCTTAGCCAGAGAGAGAGGGCCACATCTGAGCAACAAAGAGGCATTCAGGAGGAGACTCTTAGGCACAAATACAGGGAGGCCTAGCCTCTCCTTTGCAGCAACCGTCTTCCCAAGGGTAAAACTTATGGTAGAGGGCTCAACCCATCAAACCACCAGTCCCCTATGTCTGTGGTCATGTTAGCAACCATGGAGGTGGGGTAGGCGAATACCCCTGCATTCTCCACAGGCTCCTCAAGGGGGCACTACATCGTTTTTTTTTTTTTTGTTTTTTTTTTTTTTCCTTGTTTGTCTTTCTTCTTTTTTTTTTTTTTTTTTTTAACTTTCCCTTCTTTTTTCAAATCAACTGTATGAAAAAAAAAGTTAAAAAGAAAACAAACATACAATAAAAGAACATTTCAAAGAGACCATAGCAAGGGAGTAAGAAAAAGACAACTAACCTAAGATAACTGCTTAACTTCCAACATGTTCCTACTTTACCCCAAGAAAGTTACATACTATAGCAACATTTCAGTGAACTTGTTCCTACTACATCCATCAGAAATTAACAGACCATAGTCATTTCTGGGCATCCCCAGAACGTTAAATAGCTTATCTGTTCTTCTTGGATTATTGTTCCCCCTTCCTTAATTGCTCTCTACTGCTAGTTCCCCTACATTCTACATTATAAACCATTTGTTTTACATTTTTCAAAGTTCACATTAGTGGTAGCATATAATATTTCTCTTTTTGTGCCTGGCTTATTTCGCTCAGCATTATGTCTTCAAGGTTCATCCATGTTGTCATATGTTTCACGAGATCGTTCCTTCTTACTGCCGCGTAGTATTCCATCGTGTGTATATACCACATTTTATTTATCCACTCATCTGTTGAAGGACATTTGGGTTGTTTCCATCTCTTGGCAATTGTGAATAATGCTGCTATGAACATTGGCGTGCAGATATCTGTTCGTGTCACTGCTTTCCGATCTTCCGGGTATATCCCGAGAAGTGCAATCGCTGGATCGAATGGTAGCTCTATCTCTAGTTTTCTAAGGAACTGCCAGACTGACTTCCAGAGTGGCTGAACCATTATACAGTCCCACCAACAATGAATAAGAGTTCCAATTTCTCCACATCCCCTCCAGCATTTGTAGTTTCCTGTTTGTTTAATGGCAGCCATTCTAACCGGTGTTAGATGGTATCTCATTGTGGTCTTAATTTGCATCTCTCTAATAGCTAGTGAAGCTGAACATTTTTTCATGTGTTTCTTGGCCATTTGTATTTCCTCTTCAGAGAACTGTCTTTTCATATCTTTTGCCCATTTTATAATTGGGCTGTCTGTACTATTGTCATTGAGTTGTAGGATTTCTTTGTATATGCAAGATATCAGTCTTTTGTCAGATACATGGTTTCCAAAAATTTTTTCCCATTGAGTTGGCTGCCTCTTTACCTTTTTGAGAAATTCCTTTGAGGTGCAGAAACTTCTAAGCTTGAGGAGTTCCCATTTATCTATTTTCTCTTTTGTTGCTTGTGCTTTGGGTGTAAAGTCTAGGAAGTGGCCTCCTAATACAAGGTCTTGAAGATGTTTTCCTACATTATCTTCTAGGAGTTTAATGGTACTTTCTTTTATATTGAGATCTTTGGTCCATTTTGAGTTAATTTTTGTGTAGGGGGTGAGGTAGGGGTCCTCTTTCATTCATTTGGATATGGATATCCAACTCTCCCAGCCCCATTTGTTGAAAAGACCATTATGGCTCAGTTCGGTGACTTTGGGGGCCTTATCAAAGATCAGTCGGCCATAGATCTGAGGGTCTATCTCTGAATTCTCAATTCGATTCCATTGATCTATATGTCTATCTTTGTGCCAGTATCATGCTGTTTTGGCAACTGTGGCTTTATAATAAGCTTCAAAGTCAGGGAGTGTAAGTCCTCCCACTTCGTTTTTCTTTTTTAAAGTGTCTTTAGCAATTCGAGGCATCTTCCCTTTCCAAATAAATTTGATAACTAGCTTTTCCAAGTCTGCAAAGTAGGTTGTTGGAATTTTGATTGGGATTGCATTGAATCTGTAGATGAGTTTGGGTAGAATTGACATCTTAATGACATTTAGCCTTCCTATCCATGAACATGGAATATTTTTCCATCTTTTAAGGTCCCCTTCTATTTCTTTTAGTAGAGTTATGTAGTTTTCTTTGTATAGGTCTTTTACATCTTTGGTTAAGTTGATTCCTAGGTACTTGATTTTTTTAGTTGCTATTGAAAATGGTATCTTTTTCTTGAGTGTCTCTTCAGTTTGTTCATTTCTAGCATATAGAAACATGACTGACTTATGTGCATTAATCTTGTATCCCGCTACTTTGCTAAATTTGTTTATTAGCTCTAGTAGGTGTATCGTTGATTTCTCAGGGTTTTCTAGATATAAGATCATATCATCTGCAAACAATGACAGTTTTACTTCTTCTTTTCCAATTTGGATGCCTTTTATTTCTTTGTCTTGCCGGATTGCCCTGGCTAGCACTTCCAGCACAATGTTGAATAACAGTGGTGACAGCGGGCATCCTTGTCTTGTTCCTGATCTTAGAGGGAAGGCTTTCAGTCTCTCACCATTGAGTACTATGCTGGCTGTGGGTTTTTCATATATGCTCTTTATCATGTTGAGGAAGTTTCCTTCAATTCCTACCTTTTGAAGTGTTTTTATCAAAAACGGATGTTGGATTTTGTCAAATGCTTTTTCAGCATCTATTGAGATGATCAATTGATTTTTCCCTTTCGAGTTTTTAATGTGTTGTAATACATTGATTGTTTTTCTTATGTTGAACCATCCTTGCATGCCTGGAATGAACCCCACTTGGTCATGGTGTATGATTTTTTTAATGTGTCTTTGGATTCGATTTGCAAGTATTTTGTTGAGGATTTTTGCATCTATATTCATTAGGGAGATTGGCCGGTAGTTTTCCTTTTTTGTAGCATCTTTGCCTGGTTTTGGTATTAGATTGATGTTAGCTTCATAAAATGAATTAGGTAGTGTTCCATTTTTTTCAATGTTTTGAAAGAGTTTGAGTAAGATTGGTGTCAGTTCTTTCTGGAAAGTTTGGTAGAATTCCCCTGTGAAGCCATCTGGCCCTGGGCATTTATTTGTGGGAAGATTTTTGATGACTGATTGGATCTCTTTGCTTGTGATGGGTTGGTTGAGGTCTTCTATTTCTTCTCTGGTCAGTCTAGGTTGTTCATATGTTTCCAGGAAATTGTCCATTTCTTCTACATTATCCAGTTTGTTGCCATACAGTTGTTCATAATATCCTCTTATAATTTTTTTAATTTCTTCAGGATCTGCAGTTATGTCACCTTTTTCATTCATTATTTTGTTTATATGGGTCTTCTCTCTTTTTGATTTTGTCAGTCTAGCTAGGGGCTTGTCAATCTTGTTGATCTTCTCAAAGAACCAACTTTTGGTGATATTTATCCTTTCTATTGTTTTTTTGTTCTCTATGTCATTTATTTCTGCTTTAATCCTTGTTATTTCTTTTCTTGTACTTGGTTTAGGATTGGTTTGCTGTTCATTTTCTAGCTTCTTCAGTTGATCCATTAGTTCTTTGATTTTGGCTCTTTCTTCCTTTTTAATATATGCGTTTAGTGCTATAAATTTCCCCCTTAGCACTGCTTTTGCTGCATCCCATAGGTTTTGGTATGTTGTGTTCTCATTTTCATTCGTCTCTATATATTTAGCAATTTCTCTTGCTATTTCTTCTTTAACCCACTGATTGTTTAGGAGTGTGTTGTTTAACCTCCAGGTATTTGTGAATTTTCTAAGTCTCTGATGGTTATTGACTTCTAATTGTATTCCATTGTGGTCAGAGAATGTGCTTTGAATAATTTCAATCTTTTTAAATTTATTGAGGCTTGTTTTATGTCCCAGCATATGATCTATTCTGGAGAAAGTTCCGTGAGCACTAGAAAAGTATGTGTATCCTGTTGATTTGGGATGTAATGTCCTGTAGATGTCTGTTAAATCTAATTCATTTATCAGATTGTTTAGGTTTTCAGTTTCCTTATTGGTCTTCTGTCTGGTTGATCTATCTATAGGAGAGAGTGATGTGTTGAAGTCTCCCACAATTATTGTGGAAACATCAATTGCTTCCTTTAGTTTTGCCAATGTTTCTCTCATGTATTTTGTGGCACCTTGATTGGGTGCATAGACATTTACGATTGTTATTTCTTCTTGCTGAATTGCCCCTTTTATTAGTATGTAGTGGCCTTCTTTGTCTCTCAAAACATCCCTGCATTTGAAGTCTATTTTATCTGAGATTAATATTGCTACACCTGCTTTCTTTTGGCTGTAGCTTGCATGAAATATTTTTTTCCATCCTTTCACTTTCAGTTTCTTTGTGTCCCTGTGTCTAAGATGAGTCTCTTGTATGCAACATATTGATGGTTCATTTTTTTTGATCCATTCTGCGAATCTATATCTTTTAATTGGGGAGTTTAATCCATTTACATTCAACGTTAAAACCGTGAAGGCATTTCTTGAATCGGCCATCTTATCCTTTGGATTATGTTTGCCATATTTTTCCCTCTCTCTATTAATATCCTTTATTGTACCCATACCGAATCTCTTTAGTACTGAACCTTTCTCCAAGTCTCTCTGTCCTGTCTTTGTTTCTCTGTCTGTAGGGCTCCCTTTAGTATCTCCAGTAGGGCAGGTCTCTTGTTAGCAAATTCTCTCAGCATTTCTTTGTCTGTGAAAAATTTAAGCTCTCCCTCAAATTTGAAGGAGAGCTTTGCTGGATAAAGTATTCTTGGCTGGAAATTCCTCTCACTCAGAATTTTAAATATATCGTGCCACTGCCTTCTTGCCTCCATGGTGGCTGCTGAGTAGTCACTACTTAGTCTTATGCTGTTTCCTTTGTATGTGGTGAATTGCTTTTCTCTTGCTGCTTTCAGAACTTGCTCCTTCTCTTCTATGTTTGACAGTGTGATCAGTATATGTCTCGGAGTGGGTTTTTTTGGATTTATTCTATTTGGAGTTCGCTGAGCATTTATGATTTGTGTATTTATGTTGTTTAGAAGATTTGGGAAGTTTTCCCCAACAATTTCTTTGAATACTCTTCCTAGACCTTTACCCTTTTCTTCCCCTTCTGGGACACCAATGAGTCTTATATTCAGACGTTTCATATTATCTATCATATCCCTGAGGTCCATTTCGAGTTTTTCAATTTTTTTCCCCATTCTTTCTTTTATGCTTTCATTTTCCATTCTGTCATCTTCCAGGTCACTGATTCGTTGTTCAACTTCCTCTAGTCTTGTACTATGAGTGTCCAGAATCTTTTTAATTTGGTCAACAGTTTCTTTAATTTCCATAAGATCATCCATTTTTTTATTTAGTCTTGCAATGTCTTCTTTATGCTCTTCTAGGGTCTTCTTGATTTCCTTCATATCCCGTACTAGGGTCTCATTGTTCATCTTTAGTTCTTTGAGTAGCTGCTCTAGGTGTGTCTCTTCTGGTCTTTTGATTTGGGTGCTTGGGCTTGGGTTATCCATATCGTCTGGTTTTTTCATATGCTTTATAATTTTCTGTTGTTTTTGGCCTCGTGGCATTTGCTGACCTTGATAGGGTTCTTTTAGGGTTTGTAGACCAGTTGAAGTCCTTATCTCTAATTTATCAGATCTACAGCTTCGTGGAGTACACTTTCTCTAACTAACCAGCAGGTGGCGTCCACGAGACACCTGTTCTCCACAAGCCAGATCTCCCCTGCTTAGCCTTTTTGGTGAGTGGGGGAGTGAGTCTTGTGGGGCCCAATTGGTGTCCCAAGCTTGCGTGTGTAGTTGGTGTTGCCTGCCCTGTATGTGGGGCGTGTTTCTGGGCAGTCGGGGAGGGGGGGTGGCCCTAACAATCAAATCTCCCTGATGATCCTAGAGTTTTAAAGCTACTGCAATAGTCTAATCCTTCAGTTCAGTCCTGCCACAGTTTGTCTCTGCCACTGACCCACAAGTCTTTGGTATTGGCGTATGGCTCCTGAGACTTGCAAGTGGGCCCCTCTTCCAGGCTGTGCACCCCGGGTCCTCTGTTGAGGGATGACTGTGCTATGTCGCAGGTGAGTGCCGTCCCCCCAGGGCAGTTCTGGGCTGCTGGGCTGTGTTGGGAGGCTCCCAGTCTGCTCAAATGATGGCTGAATGGGGCTCTGTTAATTCACACTGCTCCCCCTTCCCAGCTCTGGGACATTCAGCTGAGGTTGCAGGGAAGGCTAATGTCCACGCCCAGTTTTGTGGTGTGTGCCTGTTATTTGAAGCATTTCCGTCACACTGGGTTGTCTGGGGCAGCTCTGGGCTATGGGGCTGGCGATGGGCAGGAGTGTTTCCTGTCCACCAGGATGGTGGCTGTGAGCGGACACCCCCCTTTTCTTGGGAAGTTGTGTTGTTTAGTGAATTTTCTCAGCCACTGGATTATTGCCTTTTGTCTCAGAGCTCTCTTAGTTCTGCTCTTGACTTGACGTGCCCAAATTTCAATTCTTTGAAGCTTTCTGTATTGAGCTTCTTAGAGTAATTGTTTTAGAAAAAGCAAAAAGGATTTAAAAAAAAAAAAAAAAAAAAAAAAAAAAAACGGCCCTCCTCAGAGATCTAATGGGTTATTGAAATGCTAATAGACAAAGCAACCAGGGCCATTAAGGAAAGGTACACAGGGCAGAGAGATCAGCCTTGCTTCGGGATTTGCATATGCGCCTCAAGGCCTGATCTCCGCCCTTCCCCTTTCTGTGTTCACCAGAACTCCAAAAATCCTCTGCTTTTATTTTGGAGTTTTTCGTGTTGTTTTTTTTCTATGCCTGTCTCCTCTCTGCTGGGCTGGCTGCTCTCAGAGTCTCTGGTGTCTGGCCTCAGTCTATCTATGGTTGGAGTTTGAATCAGTAGAATGAGTTTCCGGTAAGAGCAGCCACTGCAATTCTCCCTTCTCCTTCCTGGAGCTGACAGCCCCTCCTCCCCCGGGACTGAGCCTGGCAGGGAGGGGCGCGGGTCCCCTGGCCGCAAAAACTTACAGATTTCGCTGATCTCAGCAGTTCCACGTTTTCATGAGTGTTGTATGAAGTATGCCCAAAGACAGATTGCTCTGTGGTGTCCAGTCCACGCAGTTCCTGGCTTTTTACCTACTTTCCTGGAGGAGTAACTAAAACATACAGCTCACCAGTCTGCCATCTTGCCCCGCCTCTCTCACCTAAATCTTTTTACATTTAAAGAATCCTCATCACTCTGATATGTATGTCTGAGACAACTGACAGATTTAAGAGTCAGTATATGACAGGTCAGTAAAGATTTTATAGTAATTTAGTTAGCAAAAGATGTGTTCTATAAATGTTTATTTATCAGGAACTCAAATGATGTCAGAAGGCATAGGGTTATTTTCTGGGACTTCATGTCTGAGTAACATAATTGAAATAGGAATTAAAATAATGGCGTATTAAAAATATAAAATACACACCTTGAGGAATAAGAAGGGATACAAATCAGGGGCACGAGAGCAGAGACCTACCTTCTGTTTGATGCATGGATGTGGGGAGAGACTTGGAGGACAGGTAAACTGGCCGGCTCTGCAGCTCTGTGCCAAATAAGATGGTTTCCCCATCACCTCCAGGCTAGTTTTGGGCAGTCTCCCTTCAGGTGACCAATGGGATTTCCAAAGATGAGGTATGAGAGCTGTGGGACAACTTTTCTTACCTCTTTTTTCTTCACCTCTTAAAAACCAGATAAGTTTATTCTACTCTCTCTGGGCCACATTTATGGGGACTGAGGGAAGAAGTCCTGTTGTTCTAACTAGAGAACGTGATGTGTGTAGAAGGAGGTCGTATATAGTTGAAATACTAGATAGATAGTATATTGATGGGTACCTTAAATTTTTTTGTGTGATCTCCAGTTTCTTCATGGACAAAGTTTTGTGCAGTGATATTTTTGCTTAGCTGTATGTATACCATTTAGCAGGAACATTACTTTGAGCTATGAATTAGGCTGGAATGATTTTAGAATAAAAGGAAAAAGCTATCTTTGTTACAAAGATATAACAATTCATAATAGGAATTGTTAACTAAGGTAGTCGTATGTCTGTAGATGAGAAGTTATCTCCAGTTTGGTAGCGAAGACCTCTTAATCTGCAGGAAAGTGATTTAGGATTTCGGAAACAGACCTTGAATTATTTCTCACCTCTGGTATAATTTTCAGCATTTTCCCACTTCCTCTGCATAAAATCCACTTATCAGAAGGTCTCTTCTCTTGTAAAAGGATGGATACTCCAGGGAAGGTTAGTCAGTATTTCTGTTACCTCACACCTAGTGAGAACTTGTGAAGATTTTGAGATACTCCTGTACTTTGGAAGGGAAATAGGAATTTTGTTAGGGGTGAACACAAGTTGGTAGATTTGATTTAGGGTGGTAATTAGTACAGCATGGGAAAGGGCTTCCAAAAGGGAGGTGGGAAAATATGAAATGCAAATATTGCCTGTTTTAAGGTTTATTGAAGTAGGCTTTCTCAATCTGTTTTTCATTGTTGTCCCCCATTCTCCTCCCCCGGAGAAAAAATGAACTCACTTAGTTGATTTAAGTTAACTTTAAATTCTCCTGAGTGAAAGAAATTCAGTACTAGTGAATAAGATTTTGTCAGGTTGGGTTGAGCTTTGGAGGGCCACAAACCATTGTAATACGAAGATTTCTTTCATCCCCCAAGAACCAATTTCTGCCCCCTTAGTGGGTAACAACGCTCCCATCATTAAGAATACATGGTTTAGAGTTTGCCTTTCTACGGATAGGGCAACAGGTGTGCTTTGCTCTTATTGGATTTGGAAACTTAGTCTAAAACTGTAAAAACTCTTACGTTAATGGGTTAAATAAGGCATTTCTGACCCTACTCAGACCTTGGCTCTATCAATAATATTTCCATGGAGAATGCATTGTGAGCCAAGCAGCCTATTAAAATGAATTTTTGGAATGCAACCAATTTGGGAGATTATGATCAGTACTACCCTTAAATATGTAAAGGTAAAAAGTAAAGAGAAAGGCTCTTTGCAAAAGCTTGACAATGAGCTAAGTATTAAAGGAAGAGAAGGACATGGATTAGTAGAGAAGAGTTAGCTGAATATTTCAGGTAGGAGCAGGGTTTATCATCTCAGGCTGTGTCTATACACTCAACCTGAAACTAGTATCAGAAGTCTTTTAATTGTACCCTATTTACCAATCATGGAAAAATAGCTTTAAATTTTTCTTTAGTGTGAATTTTAAGGAATTAAAGGGAACTTTAGCCATTATTTTAAATTTATTTGGACTTATTTTTACTTTTTTAATGGTATAGTAATTTCCAAAGATCTTCACAAATGTTAAAGTGTTCAAGATATAGTTTATATAGATTTGTCCTTTGCTGTAATGGAGTGCTCTTAGATGCTTAAGTGCATACACTATGGCAAGTGCTTTACTTGTTTTATCACATTTACATGCCCAACCTGATGAGCTTGTGGGTCCTGTTATCTTCATTTTTGGGGATGAGGGTCAACTTTCTCAAATTTTCTTGAACAAAATGGCCCTTGTTTTGTTCTTGTTGTCTTTGTATCTGCTTGCCCCAAGCCCTCACACATGGCTTTGACAGTTATTTAGTGCTTCAGAAGTTTGCATCTGTTGCTACCATAAGCAGTCAATTCTAATAGCCTTCTTAAGCCATACATTTATACTGATGTCATGTTAACTCTTCTCCATTGTGACATGGGTTATTGAGATAATTTCTAGGGGCTCTCTGTTTGGGGAGAAGATAGGCTGCTTGTCCTATAGTAACAGAGATTCTGTTGTATAGAAAAGAATTATAGTTTACAGTTTTCACGTAACTCTGAGGGCCCAAAGAAGTTAATACTGCATTATAATTTGAAAACTGTGGAAAGTATTTAAATCTTGTTTTGCATTTGCATATTATACGGTATGTTTTTTTTTTTTGTTACTTATAAACAGTTACACATATATTGTCTTAATCATTCAGTTAATCTTCACATGTTCTAATAAGTTTTTGTTAGTTACTGCTTTCATATGTAATGATTACTTACCTTTTATTCAGAAAATCTTATAAATGTTATGTCTTTATGGCTTAACTTTGTTAATGAAGTAAAATTTGTGCTTAGTATATTATCCTTTTTAGTATAAAGTTCCTTGAGTTTTGATGAATGTTTATGGTTGTGTACCCACAACCACAGTCAAGATATGTAACAGTTTCATCACCTGCCCCAAACTCCCAAATTCCCTTGTGCTTCTTTCTATCAACCCTGCCTTCTACTCCCAGTCTCTGACAACTACCTGGTCTGTTTTCTGCCTCTATTTTTTGCCTTTTCCAGAATGTCATATAAATGGAATTATACATATCCTTTGAGTTGGCTTCTTTCACTAAGCATATTGCTTTTGAGATTTATTCATGTTGTTGCATGTTCCTTTTTATTGCTGAATAGTATTTGTTTTAGTTTGCTAATGCTGCTGGAATGCAAAACACCAGAGACTGATTGGCTTTTATAAAAGGGGGTTTATTTGGTTACACAGTTACAGTCTTAAGGCCATAAAGTGTCCAAGGGTACCTTCACTGGAGTATGGCCAATGGCGTCCGGAAACCTCTGTTATCTGGGAAGGCACATGGCTGGCGTCTGCTCCAAGTTCTGGTTTCAAAATGGCTTTCTCCCAGGATGTTCCTCTCTAGGCTTCAACTTCTCTCCAAAATGTCACTCTTAGTTGTTCTTGGGGCATTTGTCCTCTCTTAGCTTCTCCGGAGCAAAAAGTCTGCTTTCAACGGCTGTCTCCAAAATGTCTCTGTAAGCTGCAGCTCCTCTCTCAGCTCGATGCATTCTTTAAAGTGTCCGTCTTGGCTGTAGCAAGCTGGCTTCTTCTGTCTGAGCTTATATACTGCTCCAGTAATCAAGACCCACCCTGAATGGGCGGGGCCACAACTCCATGGAAATTATCTCATCAGAGTTATAGCTGGGTGGGGTACATCTCCACAGAAACACTCAAAAGAATTACAATCTAATCAACACTGATAACATCTGCCCACACAAGATTACATCAAAGACAATGGCATTTGGGGGACACAATATATTCAAACTGGCACAGTATTCCATTAGGCATGTACCAGTTTCTGTAGTTGATGAACATTTAAGTTTGCAATTTTTAGCAATTATTAATTAAGCTACTATACACATTCACATACAGGTTTTTGTATGAATATAAGTTTTCATTTCAGTTGGGTAGGTGTGCTGATTTGGATATATTATGTTCCCCAGAAAAAGCCATGTTCTTTGATGCAGACTTGTGGGGGCAGACGTATTAGTTTTGGTTAGGCTGGAACCTATTGATACAGTGTTTCCATGGAGATATGACTCAGTCAACTGTGGGCGAGACCTTTCATTGGATAATTTCCATGGAGGTATTGCCCCACCCATCCAGGGTGGGTCTTAATTGGATCACTGGAGTACTTAAAAAAAAAGAGCCACACAGCCCAGATGCTGGAGCAGCTAAGAGTGACATTTTGGAGAGAAGCTGCAGCTGAGAGACGTTTTGAAGATGGCGTTGAAAGCTGACATTTTGGAGGATGCCGTTTTTAAATGCAACCTGGGAGCAAGCAGATGCCAGCCATGTGCCTTCCCAGCTAACAGAGGTTTACCAGATGCCCATGACCTTTCTCCAGTGAAGGTGCCCTATTATTGATGCCTTACCTTGGACACTTTATGGCCTTAAGACTGTAACTTTGTAACCAAATAAACCCCCTTTATAAAAGTCAATCCATTTCTGGTATTTTGTGTAACAGCAGCATTAGCAAACCGGACCAGTAGGTATCTAGGTGTGGGATTGCTCTTGTTTGTAAGAAACTGTCAAACTGTTTTCCAAAATATTTTTTGTATACCATTCCCAACAGCAATGGATGAAGGTTCCTGTTACCCTGCATCCTTGCTAGTACTTGATATTGTCAGCTTTTTTGATCTTTTTCATTTCAATAGTGTGTAGTATCAAAAGAAACAAAGTCACCAGTATATTCAAAGCTGCAGGTTTATTGAAAGAGAAAGTGCTCAAGCAGGGAAGACCTCAAACTGTAGGAGTTGGTATGAGAGTCTCAAGATGGTGAGCATGTTATAAAGATTTATAAAGGCAAGAAAGGAGATTTCCAAGTGGGAAGTTACAATGTTTGGTTGACATTCAAAGTTTTTAATTACACGGAAGGGTCTTAAAAAGCGGAGAACAGACATGAACTGGTTAATATAGTATACTTGCATTTTTAATAGGCTGACCCTACTGGACTGAGACCACTTTAACACTTAATTTTTATCAAATTGCAATTTTGTAAGAAGTGTTCGCTTTCTCAGAAAGTCCCATCCTTGGTCAGGTTTTATCTTTTCCATGTCTTGGAAAGGGGTTGTTGCTACTGGCAACTCCCAAAGCAGGTGGCTCTAGCATTTTATGTAGCAGTAGCAATATCTCATTGTGGTTTTAATTTGCAGTTCTTTAATATCTAATAATGTTGATAATCTTGTCATGTGCTTATTTGCCATCTGTGTATCTTCTTTGTTGAAGTGTCTGTTCAAAGGTTTTCCCATTTAAAAAAATTGGGTGGTTTTTGAGTTATACAAGTTTTTAGAAATATATTTATTATACAGGTCTTTTATGAGATATGTGATTTGCATATATTTTATCCCAGTTTATGTCTTGTTTTTTCATTTTCTTGACAGTGACTTTTGGAGAGCAGAACTTTCTAAGTTTAAAACCGATTTATCATTGTTTTCTTTTATGGATTGTGCTTTTGGTTTGTAGTTAAGAAATCTTTGTCTAAATTAAGGGTCACAAAGATTTTCTCATAGTTTCTATTCTATAAGTTTTTAGGTTTATAATCCATTTAAAGTTAATTGTATACAGTGCAAATTATGAAATTGAAGTTCATTTTTTTTTGCATGTGGATGTCTGTTCCAGCACCATTTGTTAAAAAGACTATCCTTTCTCCATTGAATTGCCTTTTTACCTTTTTTGAAAATCTACCTTACTACCTCACTTTATCACATCGCCTTGTTTAACATCATCTTGTTCAACTGTCTTTCTTTAGTATAATATAAATTCTGAGAGGAGGATCCTTTTTTGGGGAATAAGATGGACAGGGCACCCAGGCAGAGGGAGTGGTGGTTGCAGGGTCCTATGGTGGTGTGGAGCTTGACATGTGTGAAACAGAGGGAGTCAAGAACAACCTGAAGCTGGAGATGTAGGTGGGGGCCAAATCCTGTGGCCTTATCAGGCCATGGTAAGCAGATGAGAGTCTGGCCAGGAACAACAGGATTGTATCTTGAGAGGGGGCAGGGCAGCATCATAAATATGGTATTCACTGTTCACTAATATGGATGAAAGACTGATAATCATGACAGTTTTCAATTTTTTTATTACACATGTCTTGTTCCAAAGCTCCCTGGAAAGTTTTGCCTACTACCTTTTTTGGGTTAAGATGCATCAGGCTTTCCTTATGTATTTGTATTTTTAATCAGAATACAGAAATGTTTGACTGATTTTACTTTTGTCTAAACTTTTCTCAAAGGGGATGTTTGGGAGCTATGTTTCAAAGTATATTGTCATCAGTGGACACCTTGTAGCAGGAGCCTGGAGGTGGGGTAGTTGACCATCTTGTTCCTCAGTGCCTCTTCTAGATCATTCTTCTTTCTTCCCTAAATATTCCTGTGTTTTGATTCTTGCTCAGCTGTTGTACTGTTCCAGTCACCACCTCTCTTTCTTGAAGTCAGACTTTGAAATCCCACCTCCTCCTCTGTTTGATGGTTAGTTACTGGCTCCTGGTAATTCTCTAACATTCATTCTCTTGAAATTCTGGCTGATTTCAATATCTATATTGTTTATCCCTTCAGTACCCTGCCTTCTCAGTTCTTGACCCTATGTCCTTTAATTTTTGTGTTCTCTACCCGACTTCAGCCTCTTCTTTTTGTAGCTAAACTTTGATCTTGTCATTGATAACTGCAAGCCTATATAATCTCTGTTCAGGTATTCCATTCTAACCAGAGCCCCCTGCTCTGTCTTTTCCTTGATTGGCTTTTCTACCACCTCGTCTGCATGGAACAAGCTCCTTCTCCCATGAGTTCATGGTTTGGGATTTCAAATCCATGAAGTCTTTTCATATAAAATTGATGCAATTTGTTGTGTCTTTCCTTAATCCACCCTGTCTGTACGTGCAATTTCCATTACTCATTCTTCGTTCTCCACCACATCACATACTTTTCCTTATTACTTGCTCAAAGGTATAGCTATAAAATCTGAGTTGAAAGGAACCTTAGAAGATAATTATTCTACCTTCCCACTCGGTGCAGGAGTTGGCTCTATAGCATGCCCAGTTGAGGGTGACTGTGTCTCTGCTTGAACACTGTCAGTGATGGAGAGTTCACTACTTCACAGTGCAACTTTCACTTTTTATTAGACAGCTCTAATCTTTAATTTCCCTTAATTGTATCAAAATCTGTCACTTTTGCATTCATTGGTCCTTGTTGGGGAAAAAAGTTGGGAAAAAAGTCAGATTTCCTTAATTCACACAGTATTTCAGAAGGCTTAAAGACATTTATAAGACATAAAGCCATTAAAGAACTTGGAGAAAATTTAGATACTTTTTTTTTTTTATCTACAGCTATAGTTTTTTTTTGTTTGTTTGTTTGTATGTTTTTTTTTTTTTTAATTAGAGAAGTTGTGGGTTTACAGAACAATCATACATAAAAATAGGATTCCCGTACACCACCCCACCACCAACACCTTGCATTGCTGTGGAACATTTGTTAACAATTGATGATAGCACCTTTTTTTTTGATCATTGTGCTTTTTTTTTTTTTTTAACAGTAGTTACCTTTGTTACAATTGATGAAAGGTTAATAAAATAGTTATGTTAACTATGTCCATGGTCCATAGTTTATATTAGTTGTATTTTTTTCTCATATACCACCTCATGATTAACACTTTGTATTAGTGTGACAGAACATTCATATACTTGTACTATTAGCTGTAGTCCGTTATCTATAATAGGGTTCAGTGTGTTGTACAATTCTTTTTTATCTTTTAATTTTTACTCTAGTAACATATACAGCATAAAGTTTCCCCTTTTAACCACATTCAATTAGATAATTCAGTGCTGTTAATTAAACTTACAATATTGTGCTACCATCACCCCCATCCATTTCTAAACATTTACAATCAACCCAAACAGAAATTCTGTACAAATCAAGCATTGACTCCCCATTCTCCAAACCCAGTGTGCTCTCTGGTAAACTATAATCTAGATTCAAACTGAATTTGCTTATTATAAGTTCCTATCAGTGAGAGCATGCAGTAGTTGTCCTTTCGTGTCTTATTTCACTCAGCATAATGTCAAGGTTAATCCATGTTGTCACATGCATCAGAGCGTCATTCCTTTTTACAACCAAATAATATTCCATCTTATGTATATACCACATTTTGTTTATCCATTCATTTACTGATGGACACTTGGGTTGCTTCCATCTTTTGGCAGTTGTGAATAATGCCGCTATTGGGGTGTAGTTGTCTGTTCGAGCCCCTACTTACAATTCTTCTGGGTAGTGGTGGGATTCCTGGGTCATATGGTAATTCTATAATTAGCTTTCTGAGGAATTGCCAAACTGTCTTCCACAGCAGCTGCACCATTTGACATTCCCACCAGCAGTGAATGAGTGTTCCTATTTCTCCTCATCCTGACACTTGTAGTTTTCTGTTTTTTTTAATTGTAGCCATTCCAGTGGGTATGAAATGATACCTTGTTATGGTTTTGATTTGCATTTCCCTAATAGCCAGTGATGTTGAACATCTTTTCATGTGCTTTTTAGCCATTTGTATATCCTCTTTGGAAAAATGTCTGTCATGTTCTTTTGCCCATTTTTAAATTGGGTTGTTTGTCTTTTTATTGTTGAGCTTTAGGATTTCTTTATATATTCTGGATAGTAAACCTTTATCAGATATGTGGTTTCCAAATATTTTCTCCCTTTGAGTAGGTTGTCTTTTTACTTTTGTGACAAAGTCCTTTGAGGTGCAAAAGTTTTTAATTTTGAGGAGGTCCCATTTATCTGTTTTTCCTGATGTTGTTTGTGTTTTGATTGTAAAGCCTAAGAAACCGTTGCCTACCAGAAGATCTTTAAGATGCTTCCCTACGTTTTCCTCTAGTTGTTCTTTGGTCCTGGCTCTTAAATTTAGGTCTTTGATCCATTTTGAGTTAATTTTTGTGTAAGGTGTGAGATAGGAGTCCTCTTTCTTTCTGTTGGATGTGGATATCCAGTTCTCCCAGCAACATTTATTGAAGAGTCTATTCTTTTCCAATTGAGTGGACTTGACAGTCTTGTCAGAAATCAGTTTGGCCATAGAGTGCAGGTCTATTTATGAGCTCTCAATTCAATGCCATCAGATACATTTTTTTCTAACCTCAGGGTATGGAAAGATTTTCTAAGCTTTAAAATTAAAGAAGAAGCCATAAGGGGAAGATAGATTGGACTATATGAAAACTAAAAAGATCAGTGGCAAATCATGAAAAGGTATTTGTAATACACACGGCAAGCAGAGAGTTATACCTAAGAACTTTTTTAGGGAATCTAAAAAGGAACACTCTGATAGACAAATGGGGGACAGACATGAACTGGTAATTTGGAAAATAGAAATGGCCAGTAATCTGAAAAAAAAAAATGCTCAAAATACCAGAAGCCAAATTCAGATATCAGTTTTTGCCTAACAAATTGACAAAAATTTAAAAATTGTTAATACCTTGTGTTGATGGGTGTATAATGAAATGGGCACTTTTATATACTAATATTGGGAGTGTAAGCAGATATCTTTTTGAGGGATAGTTTGGCAATATGTTTATTTTTGATCAGTAATTATACTTCTAGGAATTTATCATAAGGGAATTTTCAGATGTACAAAATGATTTATGGTTGTACAGGTATGTTAGTTTGGCTCCTTGGGGAGTAGATGCTGAGAAAGAGTTAAGAGATTTGGGGGAGGAAGAGAAAAGGGAGGTAATGCTAGTGAAAGATAAAGAGGGAGGAAGCAGGTTGGGGCAGGAAAAGCCTTCAAGCTATGATGCAGATTCTGACATCTGTGAAAAGAAAGAGGGAGGAAAGCAGGATTTGAGGCAGAGGGAATTTGAGACAGCAATGCAGATCTTACAAAGTCTTGTCCAACCCAGTGGAGACCTCTGGAGAGAAGATTGCATATTAGAGGAATCCTGCCTTGGGCAGAAACGGCCAGGCCCTCGCACCCCCACAGTGCCCTTTCATTAGCCACGGGATGCCTGGGGGGAAAGCTCTTGGTTCTTATGCTGGGTGGATCCTGAAGGTAAGCCATTGGAGGCTGTCAGTTAATTGCATTCTTCCTCACCAAAAGGCAAGTTATTTCTTGAAGGCAGATCCAAGTTAGTGTGCTTCTTTGGCTGCCGCAAGAGGGAAGTTCATTGCAGTGTAATTAAAATGGCAAAAATTAGAAACAAGCTATTTTTTTTCTATAATCAACATAAACTACTCCTTTTCTAATTAAAGGGAAAAAAGTAATTTCAAAGTAGGATTACATTTGTTATTTTTTAATGTAATTTTATTGAAATATATTCACCTACCATTCAGTCATCCAAAATGTTCAACAGTTGTTCAGTTTCATCATGTAGTTGTGCATTCAGCACCATAATAAATTTTTGAACATTTTCATTACTCCAAAAAATAAAAATGAAAATAACAACAAAAATAAAAGTAAAAGAAAACACTCAAAGCATCCCATATCCCTTCCCTGCCTCATTTACTTAAAAATTTTTTTTTAATTGAAATATATTCCTATAGCATACAATCATCCAAAGTATAAAACAATTATTCACAGTATCATCACATAGTTGTGCAGTCATTACCATAGTTTTTGAACATTTTCATTACTCCAAAAAATAAAAATAAGAATAAGAATAAAAAGAACACCCAAAACGTCCCTTACCCCCCTCCTCCATATTATTCATTTACTTCCCCATTTTTTCCTACTCATTTGTCCATACACTGGGTAAGCTATATAGTTATATGATCGCCTTCAAGAATCAAGGATACTGGATTGCAGTTTGACAGTTTCAGATATTTCCTTCTAGCTATTCTAATAAACTAAAAACTAAAAAGAGGTATCTATATAATGCATAAAAGTTACCTCCAGAATGACTGCTTGACTCCATTTGAAATCTCTCAGCCACTGAAACTTTGTTTCAATTCTCTTCCTCTTTTGGTCCAGAAGGCCTTCTCAATCACACCATGCAGGGTCTAGGCTCATCCTCTGGAGTCAAGAATTACATTTGTATTTTAAGCACCCATGTTATTCTCCAAGCTTTTGTTAAGCTTGAAGCACCTAGCTCTCTTTTTACATGAGCTACTGTCAAGATTCCTTCATCTGGATTTTTTGAAACTAAGTATAAGAGCTGGTGGGACCCAGGAAAACCATAAACTACCCTATACTAACATATTCCTTGGGGAAATACATGCACTGGCAGGCCAAGTCTTATTTACTTTGCTTATACTTACCCAGTCTTTTAGATCATTTTTTGTTTCAGTTCAATTCTTTCTTTTTTTCCGAGTTATAATTAGCATCCTCTTCTAGAGTTGTTCTCTGCATTACTTCAATAGAGTAATGTTGCTGCTTGTTTCTAGGAAAATTTCAGATCAGCACTATTAACTATTTTAAAGTTTCCTTAACTTTGAGATTTTATAAAATTCTATTTCAAATAATGGGTCTATGGAATCTTTCAAACTATTTTTTCTTTCGAAGCCAAAGACCCGTCCACCCTCACTCCCCAATCCCATAAAATAGGCCAAGATCAGAATTAGTTTGATCATACTCTTCTTTTTGTTCTCCTTCTCTGTGTCTGTGTCTCATTATTTTTCCCAAGGAAGTCCAAGAAACACCCCAGGGGCCTTTTGGGGGTAATTTGAAAATTTTGGTTCTATTTCTTGGATTAACTTTATGAAGATAAAAAATATGGAAAAGTTAAAATGAAGCTATTGTAAAGCCAAGTCAGAATTCTGTTCCTCTGAGGCGCATTGTTACATGTAAGGAGAGGATATAAGATTTCAGGAATGTTTCCAAGTAGGCTAAGGAAAGTTGTTATCTAGGGTCCTGTGATGAACGAATCACACTGTTTTTCTATAATTGACTGATAGAACAAAGGCCGCCTCCCGTTTCTCCTAAGGGACTCGGGGGCCAGTGTGTCCCTCTCTGTTGCGTTGCCCATAGCCCCCTGCCTCCCAACCTGAAATTCTGGAGGAGGTGGAGAACTTGATGTTCCTCTAACCACCCTAAAATGTCCTGATACTTATTTTTATGATTTATTAAATACTGTAATTAAAAACATATTTATAAGTATTTGTTATACTTGGCTAGGATTTAAAGGCACTATATTAGTTTTCCCCTCTAGGTAGTAGGTGTGTAGATTTAAATATAAATGTGTTTGTGTAGGTATGTTGTATATATGTTTTTAAAATAAAAACTACAGAAAAGCAAATTGTTCTAAGTGTAAGTAGTGATTTTCTTTGTCTCCTTTGTGCTTTAGAGTGAAATTGTGATTTCCTGGTAGGAGGTAGTGTTTCTCTTAGATAATTTTTTAAGGTCAAGTGCGGAGTCTTACTATTCTTGAGACTCCAGTGCCCCAGCATAGTGATTTGCATATGGTAAGTACGTGGTCAGTGCTATAGATCTCCCCTTGTAGATTTTTTTATAAATTTAGGGTTCCTTAACCCTATACTGAGATCTGTTTGCCACTAGAGGGACTCAGTCAACTCTTTCCCCCTTACTATTTTACCTTAAATACTGTTCTATTTATTTATTGAACACTGTTTTTATTCTAAAACTTGTTTTGGAAATTTGACCAGTCAAGTAGTATCAGTGAAAAATATGAAAAAGTTATTTATATTACTTTTATATGACTCATTCGAACTTCCTGATTAAAATATTTATCCACAGAGATTTTACGTAGGATTTTGGCAGGTGTTCAGAAACACAGGAAATGAATAAACAGAAGTGAATATTTGATATGAACTTACATAAATGACAGAGACTTAATCTAGGTTTTATTAATCAAACTTTAGTGATAAATGAGTATGAGACTATCTTATTTTTTTCTTAGAAAATGTTGCCTATCAACCAAATTGCTTATGAAGCAGCTTTTCACAAAATCTAATCAAATTGTGATCACATATTAAAAACAGAAAACTACTTTCTTACCAGTAATTTTTTTTAAAGTTTAATTTTCATTAAAGTTAACCAGTCCAAATACTCATGCCTTCAGTTAATTAGATGTGTGGCATATCACAGTAGACTCAGTTACTCTGTTGTGAGCAGATGGTATGTGTCATCGTGTGACTAGGCCCCCTCTCTGGGAAGGATAAATGATTGTGGCCTGATGCATGGCTCTAAAGGGCTTCTAAGCAGATGTTTTCTGTGGTGCTCCTTTGCCTTTTTCAAAAAATCAGACTCTAAATGGACGCTTCAAATCTGTAAGTGTCCTGCCACTTACCTCTCTGTTACTAACCTCATCTGTAACTTTGCAGCATGAGACCAGAGGCCCCTTTTTCCCACCAAACTCTGTTTACTTTCTCCAAGTATGAAATTCTGCCTCCATTCTGGTGCTTGTGGATTTTCTTTCTTTCTTTCTTTTTTTTTTTTTTTTATCTTAAAGGCCATCTCATCTGGTACTTTGCATGTTTCCTGATTCAGTTCAATAGATCATTGTCTTCTTTGAAAACTGCTCTTGCCTTCAGTAATGTCTTTCTTCCAGTTTCCGTAACCACTTGTTCTTTCCTGGTGGTTCTCTCCTTCTCTGTACCAGTGCAGGAGAGGAACATGATCCACTGCTGATGCCCTGGGGGTGCACGGGGCATTTCAGAATGGAGGTGCAAGGTGAAGCATAGGTACAGTTTAAAAAAACCAACAACCTTAGGGCGATTCTGAGTGCTTTGAATTGTTAACATACTTTTCACTTTTCAAATTTTGAAAATAGGGCCAATACCTATGTGTTCATCACCGAGCTTTTGTTGTGTGCTTTTTTTGTTTTTGTTTTTTATTATGTTGTATGCTTTTTAATATGGACATCATCTTCCAACTGACAAGAGTCATGCTGGAAAAGTGTATTGTTAGCTACTCAGGATTTGGAAGTGATGCTACATGTAGTGGTTAAGTCACAAGGCCAGCCCACAGAAAGCTTCTTTTACCCATAATGTTCCTGAAGAAGATTGTCTAACATTCTGTAAACCCAGTTGATGTCTGCAAGTGTATCTCTGTGTGATGGCGGTCACAGTTTGTGTGTGTGTGTGTGTGTGTGTGTGTGTGTATGTCAGGAACACCACTTCCTGTGCTGCAGCGGACAGAGGTATTCACTGCAGCATAGTTCATTGTAATTGAAAACTAGGGAACTGTTTAAATAGAGATGGAACCCCCATATGCACTACACTATAGTATATAGAACAGGACACTGTGCTAGAGAAAGAGCTGTTAATATACAGATCTCTACTGTATATTAACAAGAAACCATCTCCAGGATAGCTTAAGTGAAAAAAGCATGATGTAGAGCAACAGGCTGCTGCCATTTCTGTAGACAAAGAGATCTGCCTGTGTTGACAGGTGCATAGTCTGTCTCTGGAAGGATATATGAGGCTAGTTGCCTCAGGTATCAAGAGCAGAGATACCGAGGAATCGGGTGGGAGAGAAACTTATTTTGTACTGTATTCTCATTGGTACTGATCACTTTTCTCCCCCTACATCCATGTATAATATTACTTTTATTATTTTCTCAATGTTTTGTGCTATATTCAAAAGTAGAATAGCAGTGCATTTTAAGCAGTGTTGCTTTCAAATTAGCACATCCCATTCCTTACTATTGCACACACAGTGAATACATATTGGTTTACAACTTGGGACAGTAGAAGGACCATTGGTTTTGGAATCAGGTGAGACCACTTAACTGGCTTGTACGACTTTGGGCAAGTTAAGTTACTTAACCTTTCTGAATCCTTATTCTCTCATCTAGGCTGTAGGAATCATAATATGTTATAGCTCAGATCTGTTGTAAGGATTAAACAATAAAATGTGCTTAATTAGTGAGCTTAGTGATGGACATGTAAGAATTCTATAAATGGTTATTTTTATTTTAATTGGGTGGCTAAATTTGTTCAGATTTTAAAATCCCTGCTTTCCCAACTGTACTGCAGTTGGAACACTCAACATTTTCTATTTCCCCTGGTATGGTACAGTGGCATATACCTAATTTTGAGTGTCATATTGGCTCTTAGGATAGTTTTTAAAGTGAAATGGCTTATTTTCCCCTTCTAGTCCTATAAAGTACTTTAAATAAAAGTAATTTTCTTTATACACCTGGTTGTAAATGGAAGTTTACTATTCTTAAGACAATGTGTGTGTGTGTATGTGTATGTGTGTGGGGGGTAAGTGCATCACTGTATAGTATATATTTAATATTATATATTATTTATGCAAATGCTATCCAGCAAGAAAGCCACAGTTTAAAACATGAGTCAGTACTGTAGATTACAAGTCAGATTTAGTGATAACAATATTAAAATCTTTATTAATGTATATATATCATTTAGATACAGGCTTTTTTGAGTAATGTTTGTGTTTTCTTTTTAAGTTCCAAAAAAATGTTTTTGTAGTAAGATAGTATATAACATAAAATTTTCCATTTTCATTATTTAAAAGTATATAATAGAGTGAATTCATTACGTTTACAAGAGTTAATTACATTTACAAGATTGTGCTGCAATCTGCACCATCCATTACCAAAACTTTTTCATCACCGCAAACAGAAACCCTGTACCCATTAAGTAATAACTTCACATTCCCCCTCCCTGCAGCCCCTGGAAGCCTTTATTCCACTTTCTGTCTCTATGAATTTGCTTATTTTCGATACTTCACATAAGTGGAATCAAACAACATTTGACCTTTTGTGTCTAGCTTATTTTACTCACTCAGCATATTTACAGGGTTGATCCATGTTATAGCTTGTTGCAGCACTTAATCCCTTTTTATGACTGAATAATATCCCATTGTATGGATATATGCCACTTTTTGTTTATCCATTACATGGGTTGTTTTCCACTGTTTGGCTATTGTGAACAATGCTGCTACGATCATTGGTGTACAAATATCTGAATCCCTGCTTTCAATTGTTTTGCGTATATAACTTGGAGTACAATTGTTGGGTCATATGGTAATTCTACATTTAACTCTTTCAGTAACGCCAAACTTTCCCACAGTGACTACCATTCTACATTCCCACAAGCGATTCATGAAAGTTACGTTGTCCATATCCTAGCTAACATTTATTTATTTATTTTTAAATAATAGCCATCCTACTGGGTATGAAGTGGCTTCTCATTGTGGCATTTACTTTTAAGGTTTTTTTACAACAGTTTTATTCACATATCATACAGCCCATCCAAAGTATACAGTCAGTGGCTTTTGGTAAAATCAGAGTTGTGCATTCATCACCCCAATCAATTTGAGAACATTTGCATTGCCCCAAAAAGAAAGATCCCACAACCCCTAACACTCCTCTGTTGTTGAAATTTAGCATTGGTGTGGTACCTGTATTAGTCAGGGTTCACAATTGATGAAAGAATATTACAATGTTACTGTTAACTATAGTCCATAGTTTGCATTAGGTATTTTTCCCACATACCACCCTACTATTAATACCTTGTAATAGGGACATAAACTTGTCCTAGTTCATGGAAGAACATTCCTAGATTTGTACTATTCACTACAGTTATCATCCACAGCAGGGTTCATTATGTTATACCATCCCATGTTTTATCCTCCAGCTTTCGTTCTAGTGACATACATGACCCAAAACTTCCCCTTCCAACCAAAATCAAACCCATAATTCAGTGCTGTTAATTACACTCAGAATAGTGAGCTACCTTCACCACTATCCATTTCTAAACATTTGCAATCAGAATAATTAGAAATTTTGCACAAATTAAGCATCAGCCCCCCATTATATCTCCTGGTAAATATATTCTAGATTTTAACTCTATGAGTTTCCTTATTATAATTAGTTGATATTAGTGAGATCATACAATATTTGTCCTTTTGTGTCTGACCTATTTCACTCAAATAATGTCCTCAGGGTTCATCTATGTTGTTGCATGCATCGGGACTTCATTTGTCTTATACAGATGAATAATATTCTATGGTATGTATATACCAAATTTTGTTTATGTATTTATTGATTGATGGAAACTTGAATTGCTTCCATCTTTTGGCAGTTGTGAATAATGTGACTATGAACATTGGTGTCCAAATATTTCTTTGAGTCGCTCTTTCAGTTCTTCTGGGTATATACCCAGTAGTGGGATTGACAGAGCATATGGCAATTTGATACTTAGCTTTCTGAGGAAATGCCAAACTGTCTTCCACAGTGGCTGCACCATTCTGCAGGTGCACTTGTAGGGTTCTGTGTTTTTGATAGTGGCTGTTCTAGTAGGTGTGAAATAGGTCTCACTATGGTTTTGATTTGGATTTCCCTGATATTTAGTGATGTTGAGCATCTTTTCATGTACCTTTTAGCCATTTGTATATCCTTTTTGGAAAAGTGTCTATTCGAGTCTCAATTTTTAAAATTGGGTTGTTAGTCTTTTTATCGTTGTGTTGTAGGATTTCTTTATATATTCTGGATATTAAACCCTTAACAAATATGTGGTTTCCAAATATTTTCTTCCATTGAGTAGGCTGCCTTTTTACTTTCTTGAAAGAGTCCTTTGAAGCAGAAAAGTTTTTAATTTTGAACATGTTCCATTTATCTCTTTTTCTCTTTCGTTGCTTGTGCTTTGGGTGTAAAGTCTAAGAAACTGTCGCATACCACAAGATCTTGAAGATGCTTCCCTACATTTTCCTCTAGAAGCTTTATGGTCCTGGCTCTTATATTTAGAGTCCATTTTGAGTTAATATTTGTATAAGGTCTGAGATAGGGGTCCTCTTTCCTTCTTTTGGATATGGATATCCAGTTCTCTCAGCACCATTTGTTGAAGAGTCCATTCTGTCCCAGTTGAGTGGATTTGGCAGCATTATCAAATATCAATTGGCCATGGATGTGAGGGTCTGCTTCTGAATTCTCAAAATTTGCTTCCATTGGTCATTATATCTATCTTTATGCCAGTACCATGCTGTTTTGACCACTGTAGTTTTGTAATATGCTTTCAAGTTAAGTGTGAGTCCTCCAACTTCATTCTTCTTTCTCAAGATGTTTTTGGCTATTCGGGGCTCCTTACCCTTCCAAATAAATTTGATGATTGGCTTTTCCAATTCTGCAAAGTAGACTGTTAGAATTTTGATTGTGATTGCGTGAATCTGTAAATCACTTTGGGTAGGATTGACATCTTAACGAGATTTAGTCTTCCAATCCATGAACACAAACTGTCCTTCCATTTATTTAGGTCTTCTTTGATTTCTTTTAGCAATGTGTTATAGTTTTCTGTGTACAGGTCCTTTACATCCTTGGTTACATTTATTCCTAGATGTTTGATTCTTTTAATTTCTATTGTACATGGAATTTTTTTCTTGATTTCCTCCTCAGATTGCTTATTACTAGTGTATAGAAACACTACTGAGGTATGCATGTTGATCTTGTATCCTGCCACTTTGCTGAACTCATTTATTAGCTCTAGTAGCTTTGTTGTAGGTTTTTTGAGACTTTCTAAGACTTTTAAATTTTATTTCCTTTTTTTTCAGCTCTTTCAGTCACACATGGCAACAAAAGGAACTTGTACATCCTCACAACTATCTGATGATGAACAGAAAGTGAGTATATCTTTTAAATAGAAGACCGCATAATATTGTACTCTAAATACTTCTGTGTTGTGATGGAGTCTTATTTATATTTGTATTTACCTTGAATATGTATCAACTTTTATATTGATTTAAACTAAAAATCATTGATGGATTGAATAATTGTTGAGAGTCTACTTGTCTCTATCCTATTTGACATTACAGAAAAACAAACCTCAGCAACATTCAGTAGGAAGACTGGCACTACTTTTGATGGACCATTAGTATAACTCTGTGGACCATAGAAACCTTATAACAATAGAGTTTAGGAGGTAGCTGGAATGCCACCTGTAAGGTGCTTTACTGAGTGGGCGATTAAACCTTAGTGCTTCCGAAGTTCCTTCTAAGGCGTGCTTGTATATGAGGGTAATTTTGGGTAATTCCCATTAAAATTTATATTCAAAACAAGGGAATATATTTAATTTGGTGGAAGAGGGAGTTAAAGATTTTTTTTTTAAAGAAAATTTGAAATACAAACATGGGTAATTCAGTTAAGATTAAATAATTCCCCTTAGTTTTGTGCTCCAGTAACTATAGTCTTTCCTTGTTCCTCCCTCGACTTCCATATGTGCCAAATCCCCACAGTATTGAAAAATCTTAATTTGACCATCAGATTACTATTCTTTTTTGTTTTTAGATTTTATTCACTCATTTTATTTGTAATTTTTATTTCTGTTCTTATGAGTGATATTAGTTTCTTGTTTCCATGTTTGTGCTGTCTTTATCAGGTCTGAGTAGCAAGGTTAGGCCAACTTTATAAAATGAGTTAGAATGCTTTCATTTTTTTTTCTGTGCTCTGGAACACACTATTTAAAGATAGCATAGGAATTTAAAATATGAATTTTAAATTTGAAAATTCGAAAGAGTGTCCCATAAAACCATCTGGGCTCACTACTTTTGGGAATGTTGTTTTTTTGACAACTTTTCTAATTTATTCAGTGCTTTCGGTCTACTCATATTTTCTACCTGTTATTTTTTTAAATTTAATTTTATTGAGATTGTTCACATACCATACAATCATCCAAAGATGCAAAGTACACAGTCGCCTACGGTACCATCATACAGCTGTGCATCCATCACCACAATTAATTTTTTTTTCAGATATTGAACATTTTCACTACTCCAGAAAAGAACTAAAGACAAGAAAGAAAACTCAAATCCTCCCATACCCCTAACCACCCTCCCTCCATTATTGACTCATAGTATTGGTATAGTACATTTGTTACTGTTGAAAGAATGTTAAAATACTACTAACTGTAGTATACAGTTTGTAATAGGTATATTTTTCCTTATATACCCCTTTATTATTAACTTCTAGTTATAGTGTCATACATTTGTTCTAGTTCATGAAAGAGATTTCTAATATTTGTACAGTTAATTGTGGACATTGTTGACCACAAGATTCACTGTTTTATATATTCCCATCTTTTAACATCCAGCTTTCCTTCTGGTGACATACATGACTCTAAGCTTCCCCTTTCCACCACATTCACTCACCATTCAGCACTGTTAGTTATTCTCACAATAAGATGCTACTGTCACCTCTGTCCATTTCCAGACACTTATGTTCAATCTAGTTAACCAGGTTCTGCTCATAATAAGTAACTGCTCCCCATTCTTTAGCCTTGTTCTATATCCTGGTAAATTATATTTCATGTCTATGAGTTTACATATTCTAATTAGTTCGTATCAGTGAGACCATACAATATTTGTCCTTATGTGTCTGTCTTATTTCACTCAATATACTGCCCTCAAGGTTTCTTAAGCAACCCGTTTTTTTTTTTTTTTAAATGGCTTTGTTCACCCACCGTACATTCCGTCCTAAGTAAACAGTTGATGGTTCCCTTGTATAATTACGTATTTATGCATTCACCACCATCACCACTATCTATATAAGGACATCTCCATTTCTTCCACAAAGAAGGAGGAAGAGTCAAAGAACATAGAGAGACAAAAGAAAAAAAGAAGAAAAATGACAGCTAAAAAGCAACAAAAGGAAAGATAGAATTAAACTAAAGTACAATAAAAGAGTCAGACAACATCACCAATGCCAACAGTCCCATAACCCTCCCTTATATCCCCCTCTTATAGGCATTTAGCTTTGGTATATTGCCTTTGTTATGTTAAAGGAAGCATAATACAATGTTTCTGTTAACTGTAGTTTCTAGTTTGCATTGGTTGTATTTTTTCCCCAGTAAAACTCCATTTTTAACACCTTGCAAGGTTGACATTCATTTGTTCTCCCTCATGTAAAAACATATTTGTACATTTTATCACAATTGTTGAGCACTCTAGGTTTCACTGAGTTATACAGTCCCAGTCTTTATCTTTCCTCTTTCCTTCTGGTGTCTCACATGCTCCTAATCTTCCTCTTTCAACCATACTCACAGACATCTTTGTTCAGGGTACTTACATTGTGGTGCTACCATCACCCCAAATTGTGTTCCAAACCTCTCACTCCTGTCTTTTCCTATCTGTCTGTAGTGCTCCCTTTAGTATTTCTTGTAGCACAGGTATCTTGTTCACAAACTCTCTCATTGTCTGTTTGTTAGAGAATATTTTAAACTCTCCCTCATATTTGATGGACAGTTTTTGCCGGATACAGGATTCTTGGTTGGCAGTTTTTCTCTTTCAGTATCTTAAATATATCACACCACTTCCTTCTTGCCTCCATGGTTTCTACTGAGAAATCCACATTAGTCTTATCAGGCTTCCTTTTGTATGTGATGGATCGCTTTTCTCTTGCTGCTTTCAGGATTCTCTCTGTCTTGGACGTTCGATAATCTGATTATTAAGTGTCTTGGCATAGGTCTATTCAGATCTGTTTTGGGTACGCTGCACTTCCTGGATCTGTAATTTTATGTCTTTCATAAGAGATGGGAAATTTTCATTGATTATTTCCTCTATTATTGCTTCTGCCCCTTTTCCCTTCTCTTCTCCTTCTGGGACACCCATGACGTACATTCGTGCACTTCATGTTGTCATTCACTTCCCTGAGATGTTATTCATATTTATCCATTCTTTTCCCTATCTGTTCTTTTGTGTCTAGGATTTCAGGTGTCTTGTTCTCCAGTTCCTGAATGTTTTCTTCTGCCTCTTGAAATCTGCTGTTGTATGTCTCCATTGTATTTTTCATCTCTTGTGTTGTGCCTTTCATTTCCATAGATTCTGCCACTTGTTTTTTCAAACTTTCGATTTCTACCTTATGTTCACCCAGTGTTTTCTTTATATCCTTCATCTCTTTTGCCATATCTTCCCTGTACTCATTATTTGTTTTTTTATTTGACTTGGCATATTTCTTTGAGAATCTTTAACAGATTGTTTCATTAAAGTGAAACAATATCTCAACTGTATCTTAATTGAGGTGTAAATTTCTTACTTTCACTGGGCCATATCTTTGTTTTTCCTAGTGTAGTTTGTAGTTTTCTGTTGTCTAGGCATCTGGTTTCCTTGGTTACCCCAATCACATTTTCCCAGATCAGAACAGGTTCAGATCTCAGAATGGGGTTATATTCAGTTTCAAGTTACTCTGATGGTGTATCTTAGAAGATTAACAGACTTTCCTGTGATGCCTCTAGCTGCTGTGCTTTTCCTAACCTGCCCAGCAGGTGGTGCCTGTCAGACTGTCACTCCCAACTGCTGTAAGGAAGTGTGGTCCCTTTAATTCTCAGCTTAGGTTGTTTCTGGTTTGATTGTTTCCCCCCAGGTGCTGGGGTCTGGGTTCTGAAGGGAAGGCCAGCACTAGAGCTGGGCCCCACCTCCTTCCTCTTAGGGAAGATACACCCCCTAGGGAATTATCTGCATTTGAATTGTTCCTTTGTCTCTCTGTTTCTGTTATCTCCACCCCTGTCTGGGTCAGAGTACTGCAAACTGAAAATGGCTGAGTATCTCTCCACTGAGCCACTCAGGTTGAGAGAGAGAAAAAGGGAAAGAAAGCCCCCTTTCAGAGTCAGTCCATGGCCCCCCAGTTTCACCTGTTGGTTAGAGACAGCACCTGGTCTTCTGGGCTCCCTTTCCTGGGGCACGGGCATTTTCTGGCTCTTTAAAGTCAGTTGTCATTAAAAGCCTCTGTCTGCTTGTTAGGGGTTTGTCTTTGTTTGTAGCTTGCATTTAGCAGTCCACATTTGTTAATTAAAACCCCAGTTGGAGCTGGGCTGAACTATATTCGCTTGCTCTGGGAATGCTGCTTTCTCCTACAATGAGGTTTTGCAGCTCAGCCTGCCATGGGAGGAGGGGCTTGGCGTGGTTCTGTGGTTTTTACTTACAGATTTTTTGCTGCGATGTCAGCCATTCCCCTCAATCCAGGTTGATGTACGATGTGTGGACAGTCACGGTTGTCCCCCAGCAGTTGTTCCAGATTATTTACTAGTTGTTCCTGGTTGTTTATTAGTTGCTCCAGGGGACTAACTGAATTCCACTCCTATCTGTGCCTCCATCTTTCCTCTCCTCTACCTGGTTTTGAAACATCTGTAGCAATTTACATTTTTCTAGGGAATAAGGAGCTTATTTCAAGGTAAATACACATGGTATCACAAAAGTATTCTCTTATTATTTTTCAGTGTTTTTTGCATCTGTGATTAAGTCTTCCTTCTCATTCTTAAACTTACCTATTTCAGTTTTCTTCTTTTTCCCTCTCATCATACATATTCAGTTCACTTGTATTTTAAAATAGTTCTAAAATTTATTTACTAATAACTTAAAATATTTCTTCTTTTTTCAAATTTTTTAGGTTTAGTTCATGTTCCAAGAAAGAGTAAACTTCTAAATTGTTTCAGTTAGCTATTAGAGGCCAAATACAATTTTTTTTTCTTTTAAAGCAGTTGTATTGAGGTATATTCACATACCATACAGTCCATCCAAAGTGTACAATCAGTGGCTTTTAGTATAATGACAGAGTTGTACATTCATCACAACAATCAATTTGAAACATTTTCATTGCTCCAAAAAGAAAATCCCCATTCTTCTTAGCAGTCACATCTCAGTCCCTCTATCCTTCCCCAGCCCTACATAACCACTGATCAGATTCTGTCTACGGATTTATTTATATTTACATTTTATACCAATGGAATCATACAATATGTAGTACTTTGTGTCTGGTTTCTTTCACTTAGCATAATGGTTTTTTTAAATTATTATTTTTTTTTAGTTAGAGAAATTGTAGGTTTACATAAAGGTCATGTAAAAATTAGTGTTCCCATATACACCCCTCTTGTTGACACTCTGCATTGGTGTACCTTTGTTGCAATTGATGAAAGAATATTAAAATATTACTATTAACTGTAGTTCATAGTTTGCATTTGTATATTTTTTCCCCATATACCACCCTATTATTAACACCTTGTAATAGGGACATAAATTTGTTCTAGTTCATAGAAGAACATTCTTAGATTTGTATTATTAACAACAGTCGTCATCCACAACAGGGTTCGCTATGTTACACAGTCCCATGTTTCATGCTCTAGCTTTTCTTCTAGTAACATACACGACCCAGAACATCTCCTTACAATCACATTCACATGCATACTTCAGCACTGTCAGTTACACTCACACTAATGAGCTAGCATTGCCACTATCCATTCCCAAACATTTACAGTCAACCTGATTAGAAATTCTGCACAAAGTAAGCATCAGCTCCCCATTCTCTACGCTCATTCTATTTCCTGGTAACCTGTTTTCTAGATTTTAACTCTATAGAGTTCGCTTATTATCATTAGTTCATATTAGTGGGATAATACAATATTTGTCCTTTTATGTCTGACTTATTTCACTCAACATAATGTCCTCAAGTTTCATATATGTTGTCGCATGCATCAGGACATCTTAATGATATTTAGTCTTCCAGTCCATGAACGTGAACTGTCCTCCCATTTATTTAGGTCTTCTTTGATTTCTTTTAGCAAGGTTTTATAGTTTTCTGTGTACATCTTGGTTACATTTATTCCTAGATGTTTGATTCTTTTAGTTGCTATTGTACATGGAATCTTTTTCTTGATTTCCTCCTCAGATTGCTCATTACTAGTGTATAGAAACACTTCTAATTTTTGCATTTTGATCTTGTATCCTGCCACTTTGCTGAACTCATTTATTAGCTCTGGTAGCTTTAAAATCTGTAGATTTTTTGGGACTTTCTAATACTTTTATATTTTTATTTCTTCTTTTTTCAGCAAATTCTGGGAGGAGGGTCACCCCAGTAAGGACTTCCCCAAATCAGTATTTCCCAGCGAAACAGGGCCAAGGACCCACGAAATAGGCACAGACCAGTTGCCTGCCCTGGGGAGAGGGGTCAGGGAAGATGCCCCAAAGCCCCTATGACAATTCCCCAAAGCTGCACTTTCCTGGCCTACCCAGCAGGTGGTGCTCTTCAGCAAACTGTTCCGTGCTGCTGTGAGCAGGCTCTGCATCTTTCAGTCTCCAGTGCTGTCACCTCTGTTGGGGGTCAGAGTTGAAACAGTGGCTGTGGCGGTCCCTGTCTAGGGTTGGCTAAAATATCCATTCAGAACTGGAACCCAGTGACTTAAATCCACCCATCAAAAGCCATGATCAGTACTTGGCTGTATCCCCCAGCCTGTTCTTTGGGAAGAGGGCTTCCATGTCCCTCTCCCTTCGCGGTAGCTAGCCAAGGACCTGACCCCAGGTGGCTGGCCTGGAGAGTGGACGAGCAGCTGCAGCAGCCGCTGCAGAGCAACTTACAGTTCTTTTTACTGCAGTTTCTCAGCCTCATTGTCCTGCTCTTCCCTGGATGCTGGACAGTGCTTCCCTGGCCCCTGGAGCCCCAGAACAGTTGTTTCAGACAGTTTCTGCCTGTCCATCAGCTGTTTTGGAGGAGGAATGAGTCCTGGAGCTCCCTACTCTGCCATCTTCCCCAAAGTTCCCCCAAACTACTATCCTTTTCATCTTCTTTCTCTCATTGGCATTCCTTTTAAGTGAACAGTGTATTCCATCATTATTTTATCACCACCCAAACTTTGAATTACTCTTAATCTACCACCTAACTCATTGCTTTGTCGAAATGACTGTCAAAGTCACTAGTAATGTTTTAGTGACTAATCCATTGAGTGGCCATTGCTTATTCCTTATTTTCTCTGGCTCATCTTCTGTGTTAAATCATGGTGACTACTCCTTTTCTGAAATGATTCCTTTATTTCCATAACATTAAAATCTTGTCATTTTATAATGAGAAGACATCCTGGAAGCCATTTAGTTAAGCGTTTTTTCTTGTAAGTACCCGTTTTCTACAAAAATTCTAACAAGTGTTCTTCCAAACTTTTCATGAACGTTTTCATGACTGCGAAACACATTTCTCACTTTCTCTCTTTTTAATCACAAAAATAATGTGCTTGCATGACTGAAAGGGATTTAAAGGGTGCAAATGAAAATATGGTATTACTAGTTTTCTATTGCTGTTTAGCAAATTACCATGAACTTGGCTGCTTAAAACAGCACTTATTTATTAACTTACTGGTCTGTAGTTCAGAAAGCCACCTGATTTCTCTACTCAGGATGTCATACTCCAACTGTTCTGTTTGGATGCTCTGGGGAGGAATCTGCTTCTGAACTCTTCTGGGTTGCTGGCATAGTTCAGTTCCTTGCTGACTGTGGATGGAGTTGCTGTTGGTCCTAGAGGCTGTTCTCAGGTTCTGGTCATTTGGCCCTCTCTTTCTTCAAAGCAAGCAAGGAAGAACTTCTTGCATAACAAATACTCCTCATGCTTCTAATCTCTTTTTCCAGGAAGTGGTCATTCCCTTTCAAGGGCTCGCCAAACTAATTTAGACCCAGTGATGATAATCTCCCTTTCCAAAAGTTAACTAATTTGGGCCTGTAGTTAGGTCTGCAAAATCTCTTCACAGCAGCACCTAGATTAGTGTTTCATTGACTAACTGGTAGAAGGTGTTTGTATGCCAGAGACTGTCAATTGTGGGGGCAGTTTTAGAATTCTACCACAAACAGTAAAAAGTAAGCCTTTGCCACCCTAACCTTCACGTTCGCTCCCTAGTAATAACCACTGACAGTAGTCTCTCACTACCATTGGGATGTTTTTATCCATATTCATATATATGTATGAATATATCAGAAATTTTATATTGGTGTTTGTTTACTCAAATCACAGTAAACAAATCATTGCTTGCATACTTAGCCTTTGATATTCATCCATGTTGTGGCATGTATCCATAATTTAGTATTCCATTTTATGGATACACTTTTCCTTTCACCAGTTGTTGGACGTTTGGATTGTTAACAGTTTTTGACTATTAGAAATAAAGCTGCCATGAACATTTGTGGACAAGTCCTTGTGAGTATGTATGTTTTTATCTTGGGTGCCTATGAGTGGCATTTCCAGGTTGTAAAATAAAGTGTTTAACTTTATAAGAGACTGTTAAAGTGGCTGTACATTTTGCATTCCCACCAGCAGTTCATGAGACTTGTGGTTGTTGTTCATCATCTGCAACACTTGAGATTATCAACCTTTTTAATTCTAGCCATTTTGGTGGATGTTCAGTGGTATCCTGTTATAGTTTTAATTCATATTTCCCTCATAACTAAAAATGTAGAGCATTTTTTCATTTGCTCATCTCGTTTTGTTATCTTCTTCTGTGAAGTGTCTGTTCAAGTCTTTTCCCCATTTTTAAAAAATGGATTGGTTGTCTTACTATTAAGTTGGAGGAATTCTTTATATGTTCTCAATACAAGTGCTTTGTCAGGTATATATATATATGTATGTATGAATGTATGTATATATGTTTTGCAAATGTTTTCTCACAGTCTGTGGCTTGCATAGTTCTTTTCTTTAATGGTATATTTTGATGACCAGAAGTTTTATATTTTGATGACACAGATAAATAATAGATAGATTGCCACAATACCACACTTCTTGATGATTTTATGTTGATGATTAGGTAGTATAAGTCCTTCAACATTATTGTTTTGCAAAATTGTTTTATCAATTCTAAGCCTTTTACATTTCTGTATACATTTTAGAAACAGTTTGTAATTTCTCTGTTGATAGCACATAGTTGGGTCTTCCTTATTTACCCATTCTGACAATCTCCTTTTAATTGAAATGTTTAGACCTGCATTGTCCAATATGGAAGTCAGTAGCCACATGTGGCTATTTAAATGTAACCTAGTTACAATTAAATAAAACTAAAATTCACTTCCTCAGTTGGACTAGTCACATTTAAAGTGCTCAATTGCAGTATGTGACTAGTGTCTACCTATTGGAAAGCTCAAAATAGAATGTTTCTCTCATCACAGAAAGTTCTTTTGGACAGTGCTTGTTGAGACTATTTATATTTAATGCAATTACAGATACAGCTGGATTTACTTCTATCATCTTGCAGTTTTTCCGCTTTGTCCCATTTGCTCTTCCATTTTTATGATTCTGTTTTATTTCCACTACTGGCATAAATTCTTTGATCTTTTTTTTTTTTTTTAACAGTAATAGATCTAGGCATTAACTTCTCACCCTCTACCTTCAAAACAATATTATACTACCTTATTTATAATATAGGAACCTTGCGACAGTATTCTTCCATTTCCGCCTCCCAGCTTTTGTACTGTCACTAGCACACGTTTTACTTCTACATTTATTAAAACCCTGCAATACATTATTGTTGTTATTGCTTTAAACAGTCAATTATATTTTAAAGGTATTAAAACATTTACTATTTTAAATGTTCATCATTCAGCCAAGGATTTGAGGGGAGTGGGTGTGTTTGCAGATTTTGGGCTCCCCCCTTTCTATAATTTTCTCCCTCAGTTTCCAGCTGATCTGTCTTCCACAGTCTCCAACTGATTTCTCAGCCCACTTTCTTGAGTTCTGTGTTCCATGTACCACAGTGACTGGAGAGTGCTCTTAGGAGAAAAGCTAGATAAATGTGCATCTCACCTAATATAGTTCCCTTCAAGTCTTATTACCGTCAGTGTATTTGCCTATGGTTACAGGCCAGTGACTGGAAAGAGTTGTTTTTATAGTTGTTATCAGCAAGAAGTTTAGGTTTCCATAAGTTACTCTACTGTTACTGGGAGCAGGAAATATATATGTAATTGTATATCATACTTTTTTCACTTGACATTTTAATGTAAGAATTTTCCAAGTTATTAAACATTTATCATAAACATCTTTAATAACTTTTAAATATTTCATTTTGTGAAGGAATATACCATAATTCACTTGGGTATTTTCCTATTTTTGGAAATCAAATGTTTTGATGTTATGTATAGTGCAGAACTCTTGTTGTAGGAGGGGAATAAGAAATACATATTTTGTGGCTTTGGACACAGAATTCTTTTCTCCCAAATTTATTTAACCACTTGTATTTTGGGTGGAGTCTAATGATTGTTAAATTTTAATTTCTTTGATAAATTATATTCACCCTTTGAAATATGCCTATTTCCTATTTTTAATCAAAATTTTGTTGCTGTTGCCATTGTTTTTGTTTTCTTTCAGGTAAAACGAGAAAACGTTCGTTCACTAAGTATGTGTGGCCATGTTGGTTTTGAAAGTTTGCCTGATCAGCTGGTCAATAGATCCATTCAGCAAGGCTTCTGTTTTAATATTCTCTGTGTGGGTAAGTGCTGTTCTTCCTCTAAGTTCTTCCTTCATAGTCCTTGTGCTCACTTCATACTTGTCATAAGGAGTATGACGCCAATATTATCAATTTGAGATCATGACTCCAGCTTTTTTTTCAGTTGTTTAAATGGTCACTTTTGGTTTTCTTAGTTGTACTGCTTTTAACTTTTTTTGTTTGCTTTTTTCTCTAACCATTTCAGTGCTTGCTTCAGAGTTTTGAGTAATTTAGCATACATACTCATTTCTTTGCTCTGCTGATGACTCAGTGGACTAGCCGCAACATGTATACTTTCTTGGATAATTCAGCCTCTGAAATATTTGGGATCCTTGAAACCACTCTAGGAGTTTTCAGTTATATTTCTTCTCAGCCATCAGATGCATCTGTGAAAATAAATTTTTGTTTATTTCAGGGGAAACTGGAATTGGAAAATCAACACTGATTGACACATTGTTTAATACTAATTTTGAAGACTGTGAATCCTCACATTTTTACCCACATGTTAGACTTAAGGCTCAGACATACGAACTCCAGGAAAGTAACGTTCGGTTGAAATTGACTGTTGTGAATACAGTGGGATTTGGTGACCAAATAAACAAAGAGGAGAGGTTTGTGTTTTCTTATTGTAATAAAAAAATTTTTTTTAATTTCAATTGCCTACTTGTTCCATGGACAGTGATTTGATTTTCTATGGTAAGTCATACCTTTCGTTCCAGACTTTAATATTTTAAATAATTAAGGAATGTTCTGTTGTTATTAGAAAATTGATGTTTTTCTATTCATTTTTCCAATTTCTTTAGAGTAATTTGAATGGCATTATTAAAATGTATGTTTCAGCAAAAATTGTTTAAATTATTTCCCAGTATGCCAATTCAGTGTTTATTAGTGACTTTTACTAATTTTCAGGCAGGATCTTATCTTGTTGAGGAAAGAGAATAAGATATAGAAGTGCAAATGTATACAATAGCTAAACACATGGTGCATGAGTTTTTTGTTTTTACATATGTATGTATTTGGTTGAAATTCTTATCAAAATAGCCAATTACATTAGTAAGCATTACAGGAAAGATGGGATAATGAAATTTTTATGTTTTATCTTGTTATTATTTATTGTCATTATTTCTCCTATGACATTACAAAGACTGATTATAGATTCTGTATCAAATTTAAACTATGAGGGGGGAAATAGATTAGGGCAAAGCAATACATTTTTGTTCTTCCTTTTTGAAATGTATACATTTCCATTATTATGAGTAATTTTCCTGGTTTCCTAAAGTTTGCTCTAGAGGAAAATATTTTGCATAAATTGATGCTTGTTATATGACTTATATTGGACTATAGTATTCTCAACACACTTATGTTCTGACTTAAATACAAAGAAATGATTTGTGTGGCCTTAAGGAAGAAGTAGATTAGTGAAGTAGAGGTAGGTAAAGGCCTCTGACACATTGCTTTAAATGTTATTAATATTTATAAGATGGATATCAACTTAGAATTAATTAATATGTATAAATGAAAGTATTTTTAAATGAACCTGAGCATAGGGTGAATAGGTTAGACCTGTCTGAAAAAATTTCATTATACTGAAGAATAAGACCCACATTAGGTGTAACTTTTTATACCTCTCTATAAATTATAACTTGATACTTTCCATTTATTTGTCTTCTATCATTTACCAAAGTAATACATAAATATGTGTCTGTGAAAATATCAAATAAGACACTTCAATTGAAAACCCACACTGACCATCCCTTGGAGCCCAGTCATTTTTTTCTGCAAAGTAACCACTTGTGAATTTGGTGTGTGTCTTCCCAGACCTTTTCCTGTGCATTAATTGAATTTTTGTATGTTGAATCACATTTGAAATAATACATGGCAACATTCTTTAAACATATGAATACATAGGTGGAAAAGTACATACAACATGTATGTACGAGTTAATAAAAATTATGAAGCCAATACCTGTATAGCCACCACCATGGTCGACACGACCTGCACCTTAGGAAGCCCTAGTCTTACTGTTTCCTGATGACAGTACCTTCCTTTCCCTTCATGGTCACCACTGTCTTGACTTTTGTAGTGATTTTTGCATTTCTTCTTGGGCTACGCCTATGTGTATATCTATAAAAAATATTGTGTATTTTTGTCTGTTTGAACTTTAAATGTCATCATGCTCTGTGATATAAATAAATGTGAAGTTTTTCCAGTTTTTGGCTGTTATGAGTAATGCCGCTCGTAACTTTATACGTTTGTGCTGTGGGTGTGTATGTATATATATATATACAGGCATACTTTGTTTTATTGCGCTTTGCTTTATTGCGCTTTGCAGATATTGTGATTTTTACAAATTGAAGGTTTGTAGCAACCCTGTGTTGAGCAAGTCTATTGGTGCCATTTTTCCAACAGTATATACTCACTTTGTGTCTCTTTGTCACATTTTAATTAAGATATGTGCGTTGTTTCTTTAGATAATAACGCTATTGCCCATGTAATAGACTGCAGTATAGTGTAAACATAATTTTTAAATGCACTGGGAAACCAGAAAATTCGTGTGACTTGCTTTATTGTGATATTAGCTTATTCTGAACCTGAACCTGCAACATCTCCAAGGTTTGCCTGTTTATCACTTGGGACTAGCATTTCTCACTTGTAAGTTATGCTTATTTTCAACTTCTATCAGATAAACAGAACTGTTTTCCAGAGTGAGTGTACCAATTTACATGCCTACCATTGAGTTTCCATTATTTGACATCCTTACCCACACTTGGTCTTGTCGGACATCTTGTCAGTCTAGTGGGTGTATAATGGTACTTACTTAAAATTCCCTGTCACAAATTAGGTTGATTACCTTTTCATATATTTTTTGAACTTCCTCAATTGTAAGTGCTTGTGTTTTACCCATTTCTCTTTTGGATTGTTGTCTTTTTCTCATTCAGTCATAGAAGTTCTTTATATATATTCTGGATATCAGTTCTTTGTGTTTGTGTATGAGGGAAGTATCTTCTCCGCTTTGGCTTATCCAGGTGCTCTTACGATGGGTTTTGATCGAAAGCCTTTTCATCATTTAATTTTTGATGTAGTAGAATCAATCTATCAGTCTTTTCCATTATGTTTAGTGCTTTCTCTGTCTTGTTTGAGTAATTGTTCCTTGCCCTGAGACTATGAAAATAGTATCCTGTATGGTATTCTATAAAATTTTGGTTTTGTTTTTTACACTTAGAATTTTAATCAATCTAAGATCTTTTTTTTTTTTTTTTTGGTATGTGTGTTAGGGGATCCAATTTCATTTTTGCCTTTATGAATACATAGTTGTTTTGACACTATTTATTGTAAAGTTTATCCTTTTCTCACAGATCTCCAGTATTACCTTTGTTGCATATAAAGTGTCTATATATTTGTGAGTCTTGTTCTGGGCTCTCCCTCTGGCTCCATTTGTCCTTTTGTCTATCCCTGTGCTCCATAATAAAAGTTAATACCTGGTGTAGTAAATACTCCTGCTTTGTTCTTCTTCCAGTACGTTTTGGGTGATTCTTGATCAGTTGCACTTCCATATACATTTTTAAATCGGCTTATTAATTTCCACATCAAAAGCCTGTTGGAATTTTGAATGGGATTGCATTGAATTGCTAGTTCAGTTTGGAGCAAACTGATACCTTTATAATATTGAATCTTTCAATCCATGAACATTGTATATCTTCATTTATTTAATGCCTCCTGCAAAGTTTTAACAAATTTCTACATAGAGATCTTGTTTAACTTTACTTAAATTTATTCTTTGGTATTTTACATTTTTGATGATCTCATAAATGATCTTTTAAAACTATTTTATTTTCTATTTGTTGCTGGTACATAGAAATATAATTGGTTTTATATATAGAAACTTTTATACCTGTAAATTCTCTGATTAATTCCAGTATTTCACCTCAAGTTTTGATTAGAGTTTCCATGTATATAAGCATTTAATCTATAAATAATGATGTTTTATATTTTTGCCTTCCAATTATTTTATTTCTTTTTATATCATTATTGATGTATAAATTATATACAATAAATAAAATTTACTGATTTTAAGTGTACAATTAATTTTAACAAATATATAGTTTTGTAACTGCCACCATTATAATATGGGGACTTTCCATGGTCTTGGGTACTTTTCTCTCATGCATATCAGTGCTTAGTCAGAGATTTGAGAGGGATCCCTCTGACTCTCCAGAGCTAATCTGTATGAGCAGAGCTTCTCTTCAGTATTCTGTCACACAGAGTTGCTTTGGCCTCCCTGAACTCTGATTTTTGACTCTCCAACTGACTGAGCCTGCCAAACTTTCTTGTATTTCTGTCTTTGTGCTGTGCCTTGGTAACTTGTCTCTAGATAGTAAACTGGGACAATCGCAGGGTTCCCCTCATTTACTTCCCTTCTCTCAATTGCCACAGTTTTATACTTTCTGTTGCCTAGTGTCTGAAAAACTTTGTTTCATATGTTTTGGTGGAATTTCTAAATGCTTAAGGTGGGAGGGTAAATCCAGTCATGGTGTCTCATGGCTGGATACATTAGTGAAAGTCCCAACTAGTGGCTGCACTAGTTGGGACTTTTAGTACTTTGTTGGATAGTCAGTGGTAATGGTAGCATTTTTGCCTTGTACTAACCCAAAGATAAAGCTTTATTTATTTATTATAAAATAAATATTGTGCTTGTTTTTTTTTTTCATCTTTTTTTTTATTAATTAAATTATGGAGACCCTTTATATTATTAGTAAGTTTTTTTTTTTTTTTTTGTCATGAATTGATTTTTACCTTTCTCAGATTCCCCCCCCCCCCCCCCCCCCGTATTCTATTGATAAGATCACGCTTTCTTTCTTTTGAATAAAGTGAATTAACTGATTTTCTTTTGGCAAACTGACCTTGCAGGCTTGGATACCATTCTGGTGTCACAATATATTTTCTTTTTATATCATGTTGTATTTGATTTTCTTCTTTCAATACTTTTCCTATATGTTCGTAAGTGAGGTTTTTGGCCTGTATTTTCCTCTCATACTGTCATTGTTGGGTTTTTAGGGTATGTTAACCTTTTAAAATACATTGGGGAGTTTTCATTATCTGGTAAAATTTGTGTAACAGTAGAGCTACATTTCCCTAGAATGTTTGGTGGAAATCACCAGTAAAATCATCTAGGCCTGGAGTATTCTTTCTAAGATTACTAACTCAGTTTCTTTAATGGTATGGGATGATTCAGAGTTGTTTTTTAAATCTTAAAATAATATTTTTCATGAAAGAACTTTTTAATATTTGTACAGTTAATCATGGACATTGTCTACCACAAGATTCACTGTATTATTATACATTCCCATTTTTTAACCTCCAACTTTCCTTCTGGTGACATGCATGACTCTAAACTTCCCCTTTCTACCACATTCACACACCATTCAGCCCTGTTAATTATTCTCATAATAATGTACTACTATCACCTCTGTCCATTTCCAAACTTTTAAGTTCAACCTAGTTAAACATTTGCATATATTAAGCAGCTGCTTCTCATTCCTTATCCTCATTCTGTATCCTGGTAACCTATATTCTATATTTTATGTCTATGAATTTACATATTATAATTAGTTTATATCAGTGAGATCATATAATATTAGTCCTTTTGTGTCTGGCTTATTTCACTAAACATAATGTCCTCAAGGTTCATACATGTTGTCACGTGCTTCAGGACTTAATTCTTTCTTACTGCTGAATAATATTCCATTGTATGGATGGATATACCACATTTTGTTTATCCATTAATCTGTTGATGGACATTTGGGTTGTTTCCATCTTTTGGCAGTTGTGAATAATGCTGCTACGAACATTGATGTGCAGATGTCTTTTCGCGTCTCTGCTTTGAGATCTTCTGGGTATATTCTGAGTAGTGGGATTGCCAGGTCGTAAAGCAACTCTCTATATAGTTTTCTGAGGAATCGCCAAACCGTCTTCCTCAGAGGCTATTATACCATTTTGCATTCCCACCAGCAGTGAATGAGTGTTCCAGTTTCTACACATCCTCTCCAATACTTGTAGTTTCCTGTTTGTTTAATAACGGCCATTCTAAGAGATGTGAGATGAAATCTCGTTGTTTTGATTTGCATTTCCCTAATAGCAAAATGAAGCTGAGCGTCTTTTCATGTTTTTTTTAGCCACCTGTATTTCCTCTTTGGAAAAATGTCTATTCATGTCTTTTGCCCGTTTTTTAGTTGGGTTGTTTGTCTTTTTATTGTTGAGTTGTAGGATTTCTTTATATATTCTGGGTATCCAATATTTTCTCCCATTGAGTCGGTTGCCTTTTCATCCTTTAACAAAGTCCTTTGAAGCTCTGAAGTATTTGAGTTTTGAGGAGTTCCCATTTATCCATTTCTTCTTATGTCACTTGTGCTTTGGGTGTAAAGTCTAAGAAACTACTGCCTATCTTAGATCTTGGAGATATCTCCCTACATTTTCTTCTAGGAGTTTTGTGGTACTGGTTCTTATATTTAAGTCTTTGTTCCATTTTGAGTTAGTTTTTATAGGATGTGAGATAGGGGTCCTCTTTCATTCTTTTGGTTATGGATAGCCAGTTCTCCCAACACCATTTATTGAGGAGACTGTCCTGTCCCAGGTGAGTGGGCTTGAGAGCCTTTAAAAAAACAAATTGACCATAGATCTGAGGGTCTATTTCTAAACTCTCAATTTGATTCCATTGATCACTATGTCTGTCTGTATGCTAGTACCATGCTGTTTTGACCACTGTGGCTTTATAATGTGCTTTAAAGTCAGGAAGTGTGATACCTCCCATTTCTTTCTTCTTTTTCAAGATTTTTTTTAGCTATTCAAGACCCTTTCTCCTTCCCAATAAAGTTCATAATTAGCTTTTCCAATTCTGCAAAGTAGTCTGTTGGAATTTTGATTGGTATTGCATTGAGTCTGTAGATCAATTTGGGTAGAAATGACACCTTAATGACATTTAGTCTTCCAATCTGTGAACACGGAATGCCTTTCCATTTGTTTAGATCTTCTTTGATTTCTTTTAGCAAAGTTTTGTAGTTTTCTGTGTGCAAGTCCTTTACATCCTTGGTGAAGTTTATTCTTAAATATTTGATTTTTTTTGTTGCTATTGTACATGGAATTTTTTTCTTCATTACCTCCTCAGTTAGCTCATTACTAGTGTATAGAAACACTATTGATATTTGCATGCTGATTTTGTATCGTGCCACTTTGCTGAACTCATTTATTAGCTCAAGTAGCTTTGTTGTCCTTTTTTTTCAGTATTTTCTAAATATAGGATCATGTCATCTACACATAGTTAACAGTTTTACTCCTTCTTTTCAAATACGGATACCTTCTATTTCTTTTTCTTGCCTAATTGCTCTAGATAGAACTTCTAGCACAATGTTGAATAGTAGTAGTAACAGTGGGCCTCCTTATCTTGTTCCTGATGTTAGAGGGAAATGTTAGCTGTGGGTTTTTCAAATATGTCCTTTATTAATTTGAGGAAATTTCCTTCAATTCCTACTTTTTGAAGTGTTTTTATCATGAAAGGATATTTTAATGTAGGCTGAATTTTGTCAACTGCCTTTTCTGCGTCAATCAAGGTGATCATGTGGTTTTTCCGTATTGATTTGTTAACGTGGTGGTTACATTATTTGATTTTCTTGTGTTAAATCATACTTGCGTATCTGGGATTAAAACCCAGTTGGTCATGGTGTATAATTCCTTTAATATTCTGTTGAATTCGATTTGCAAGTATTTTGTTGAGGATTTTTGTATTTATATTCATTAGAGATACTGGTCTGAAGTTTTCTTTTCTTGTAGTATCTTTATCTGGCTTTGGTATTTGGGTAATGTTGGCTTCATAGAATGAGTTAGATAGTGTTTCCTCTTCTTTAATTTTTTGGAAGAGTGTGAGCAGGAATGGTATTAATTCTTCTTGGAATGCTTGGTAAAATTCAACCGTGAAGCTATTCCAGTCCTGGGCTTTCCTTTGTTGGTACATTTTTGAAGACTGATTCAGTCTCTTTACTTGTGATTGGTTTGTTGAGGTCTTCTATTTCTTCTCAAGTCAGTGGAGTTTGTTCATGTATTTCTAGGAAGTTGTCCATTTCATCTACATTGTCTAGTTTATTGGCATAGAGTTGTTTATAGTAACCTCTTATGATCTTTTTCTTTTGTGATCTGTGCTAATGCCCTCCCCCCTCGTTTCTGATTTATTTATTTGCATCTTCTCTCTTTTTGTCTTTGTCAGTCTAGCTGAGGGTTTGCTGATCTTTTTAAAAAACTAACTTTAGATTTTATTGATTCTCTTTATTGTTTTTTTTAATTCCCCATTTCTTTAATTTCCTATCTAATCTTTGTTATTTCTTTCCTTCTGTTTGCTTTGGGATTAGTTTGCTGTTTCTCCAGTTTCTCCAGTTGTTCGGGTAAGTTGCTCTTTCTTCCTTTTTGATGTAGGCGTTTAGTGCTATAAAATTTCCTCTCACAACTGCCTTTGCTGCATCCCATAAATTTTGGTACGTTGTGTTCTTTTTTCATTCATCTCAAGATAGTTACTGATTTCTCTTGCAGTTTCTTCTTTGACCCACTGATTAAGACCATGTTGTTTAACCTCCATATATTTGTGTATTTCCTGGTTCTTCATTTGTTATTGATTCCTAGCTTCATTCCATTATGGTCAGAGAAAGCGCTTTGTATAATTTCAATCTTTTAAAATTTATTAGGACCTGTTTTGTGCCCCAGCATATGGTCTATCCTGGAGCATGTTCTATGAGTATTTGAGAAGAGTGTATATTCATACTATTTTGGAGTGCAGTGTTCTGTATATGTCTGTTGGGTCTAGTTCATTTATCATATTATTTAGGTTCATTGTTTCTTTATTGATCCTCTGTTTAGATGTTCTATCTGTTGGAGACAATGGTGTGTTGAAATCCCCCACTATTATCGTGGAGTCATCTATTACTCCCTTCAGTTTTGCCACTGTTTGCCTCATACTTTAGGAATCCTTGATTAAGAGCATAGATATTTATGATTGTTATTTCTTCTTGGTGAATTGCCCCTTTTATTAATATATAGTGTCCTTCTTTATCTCTTATAACATTTTTGCATTTAAAGTCTATTTTGTCTGATATTAGTATAGCTACCCCAGCTTTTTTTTTTTTTTTTTTTTTTTTTGTTACTTATTGCATAGAGTATCTTTCTCCATCCTTTCATTTTCAACCTGTTTGTATCTTTGGTCTAAGATGAGTCTCTTGTAAACAGTATATAGATGGATCATCTTTTTTTAATCCATTGTGCCAATCTGTGTCTTTTGACTCGGGAATTTAATCCATTAACATTCAAAGTTACTACTGTAAAGGCAGTTCTTAATTCGACTGTCTTCTCATTTGGTTTTCATTTGTCAGATCTATTTTTTTCTCTCTCTTTTTATCCTTTAAGTTACCCTTCCCAATACTCTGCAATTCTATACCCTCCTTCAGACCTCTCTCTCCTGTCTTTTCTTTGCAGCTGGCAGCACTCCCTGTAGTAGTTCTTGTAGGGCTGGTCTCTGACAACTTCTGTTTATCTGTGAATATTTTAAACTCTCCCTCATTTTTGAAGGACAGCTTTTCTGGATAGGGAATTCTTGGCTGCCAATTTTTCTCTTTCAGTGTCTTAAATATACTGTACCATTGCCTACTCGCCTCCATGGTGTCTGATGAGAAATCAGCATTTAGACTTATTTAGCTTCCCTTGTATGTGGTGAATTGGTTTTCTCTTGCTGCTTTCAGAATTTTATCCTTCTCTTCAGCATTTGACAGTGTGATTACTGTGTTTCTTGACATGGGTCTATACTTCTGTTTGGAGTATGTTGGGCTTCTTGGATTTGCATATTTATGTCATTTATAAGGGTTTGGAAATTTTCAGCCATTATTTCTTTGAATATTCCTCCTGGTCCTTTTCCTTTCTCCTCTGGGACACCCATAATGTGTATGTTTGTGCACCTTGTGCTGTCAATCAATTCCCTGAGACCCTGCTCAAATTTTTCCGTTTTTTCCCTCCATTTGTTGTTTTGTCTGTTTGAATTTGGTTGATCTGTGTTCTAGCTCACTGAGTCTTTCTTTTGCCTTTTGAAATCTGCTGTTTTGTGTCTCCAGTATATTTTAAATTTCACCTACCGTGTCTTTTATTTCCATAATGTCTGTTATTTTTCTATGTATTATTTCAGATTCTTCTTTATGCTCTTCTAGTGTCGTCTTAATATCCTTATCTGTTTATACAAATTTTCCTTCATTTCTTTGAATTGACTCAGGAGATTTGTTTACACATCTTGATTATTTGTTCCAGATTCGGTGTCTCCTCTGACTTTAATTTTTTCCTTTTGTGCCATTTCTTCTTGAGTTTTAGTATGCTTTGGGATTTTTTGCTGATATCTGGTCATCTGATTATCTTGCTGGGTCTATTCTGAAGGTCAGTTTCTTTCTCGTCTAGGATTTAGTTATTGTCTGGATTTGTATCAGGGCACTGCTTTGCCAGTTGTTTTGTCAGTATTTCTCAGCCAAATCAGGGTGGGGTACCAGTGTGGAGGTGTAGACCAACTCTGATGGACCTGGGATAGGGTCTGGAGAGGCTCTGAAAAGCCCTGCAGTTTTTACCTGTACTTTCAAGGCTGCCCAGCAGATGGCACTGTTTGGTGATTCACTCATCCTCAGCAACTGTTTACCTCATGGAGCCCTACATGTTTGACCAGCCCAGGCTGAAACTGGGATTCCTAAGCCTTCACTTCGCTGGTCAAAATCTGGCTCAACCTGGGGCTGTTGCATTCTGGATAATTGTTTCTGATCTATCTTCCGGTATACGAATTCTTTTCTCAGCAGTGTCTTATCTAGTATTAAATGAATCCGTTGAGTTTTTAATTTCAGTTATCAAAACTGTACATTTTGTGTGATTCATGTTCAAGAACCTGCAGGATAACTTTTTATTAGTTTCCTTTTCCCAACAAATATATTCATGTTTGTCTTTTATTTCTTTAGATATGATAAGCTTAATATTTTATAATTATATCTTATAATTCAAGTATATAAAAGTTTACAGATAATTAGTGTTTGCTTTTTTTGTTCTCAACAGTAATTGGTTCTCATTTTTTGTGCACTTGGTTATTTTTATTGTAGTTCTCATGGTCTTTTAAAAATTATTCGTGAAGATGCTTTGAGGTCTAAGATGTTTTCTTCTTGAACACATAGGCTAGGCCCCTCTGGACATTTTTTTTTTTTTTATCTGCTTGGTCTTTTATTTTTTTTAATATTCACTTTATTGAGATATATTCACATACCACGCAATCATACAAAACAAATCGTACATTCGATTATTCACAGTACTGTTACATAGTTATACATTCATCACCAAAATCAATCCCTGACACCTTCATTACCACACACACAAAAATAACAAGAATAATAATTAAAGTGAAAAAGAGCAATTAAAGTAAAAAAGAACACTGGGTGCCTTTGTCTGTTTGTTTGTTTGTTTCCTTCCCCTATTTTTTTTCTCATCCATCCATAAACTAGACAAAGGGGAATATGGTCCTTATGGCTTTCCCAATCCCATTGTCACCCCTCATAAGCTACATTTTTATACAATTGTCTTCAAGATTCATGGGTTCTGGGTTGTAGTTTGATAGTTTCAGGTATCTACCACCAGCTACCCCAATTCATTAGAACCTAAAAAGGGTTGTCTATATTCTGCGTAAAAGTGCCCACCCAGAGTGACCTCTCGGCTCCTTTTGGAATCTCTTTCTGCCACCGAAGTTTATTTCATTTCCTTTCACATCCCCCTTTTGGTCAAGAAGATGTTCTCCATCCCACGATGCCAGGTCTACATTCCTCCTCGGGAGTCATATTCCAAGTTGCCAGGGAGATTCACTCCCCTGGGTGTCTGATCCCACGTAGGGGGGAGGGCAGTGATTTCACCTTTCAAGTTGGCTTAGCCAGAGAGAGAGGGCCACATCTGAGCAACAAAGAGGCATTCGGGAGGAGGCTCTTAGGCACAATTATAGGGAGGCCTAGCCTCTCCTTTGCAGCAACAGTCATCCTCTCTGGACATTAATAGTCTGGAGATTCCTACACCTATTTCGTGGCCTGAAGTTCCCAGAATCAGAGAGGCCATGTGAACCTGGGCTACAGAGACAACAAGAGCTGGTCCTGTCACCACAAGTTCTCAAGAATGTTTTTCTTTTCCTCTTCCCTTTTACTTTATCTATTTCATTTAGTGCCAAAGGCAACTTTCCTACCAGTCATTGTGGGGAGGGAGGTAGAGTTGTAGGTTTCCTGCTGGCTCACCCTTACCCTAAAGGTTTAGGATTTTAGAATCTGAGCTCAATGTGTGTGTGTGTGTGTGTGTGTGTGTGTGTGTGTGTGTGTGTGTGTGTGGCGGGGGTGTCTCATTAGATTTCCCAACTTGTTTGGGTTCTTGCCGTTGATTTCTTCTCGTCCTGTGAGACCTTCAGAAGCAAACTCCATAAGCAGGACTGACAAATGGCTCAGCAGCTTTGATGTTTTCATGCAGGGGTTAGCAAACTTTTTCTGTAAAGGGCCAGATAATAAGTATTTTAATCTTTGCAGGTCATATAGTCTCTGTCCCAGCTACTTAGCTTTGCCATTGCAGCACAAAATCAGCCATAGATGATACATAAAAGAACGAACATGGCTGTGTTCCAAGAAGACTTAACAAAAACGTGGGGTGGGTTGGATTTGGTCTGTGGTCCATAGTTTACTGACTCCTCCTCTAGTCTTCTGGTTACCTCTTTGTTTCTACTTTTCCTTCAATTTTGGCCTGGTTAATTCCCTACCAGAGTTTGTTGGTCCTTTTAAGGGGGTGATCTTAATATTTTATGCCAGTGTTCTTGTTTTCTTTTGGAAGAGTGAGTCCACTATTCAAAATGGAAACATGGGGCAAATTACTTTGGAAGAATTGGTATATTACTTATTTGGCAGAAAATGATTATGGTTTTTAGTTTTGAAAAGCAGAAGGCGAAGCATTCAGATAGAAGACCATTAGTGGTTATTTATTTCAAAATGTTTTATATATATTTGGTGTCTTGGTACAGTCCGAGTGACTAGCATTTTAAAATGTATTACTAGGATTCTGCTTTGCTTTCTGGGAAAATGCAAGTCATAGTACCAAACTATTTTATGTCATTAATAAGCTTCTTTGGGATTTTTATGCCAAATATGTACTTATAAATTAACGTTTAAAAAAATCATTTTGGGAAGAGAATCGTATTGGGTCATGTTTCTCAAGTATCACTTACTGTTATTCATAATATTCACTGTGAGATGAATTGAGTTCTTTATAATGTTCAAAATGTTATGCTAGTTCTTGTTGAAAACTGGTAATATAAAATGCTATATATTCTCAAATTCCTTACCATCTAGATAGTCAAGGTGTTCTGTAAGTTTAAAAGAAATTGATGATTCTCAAGGACCACAAGTGTCAGGCAACTTTGTAGAAGAATTCACTTTTGTACACATTTATTGTGCTCCATTTTGAGACTCCAAAGATAGTTATTTACTAAGGTGTCCGGGGAATTTGACATAGGAACTGTCTGCTGTTATTTTCATGGGAAAATCAGAATTGATTAAGGAGATTAGTTACGAGTACAAAGGTAAGCTGCATAGGCAGTGAATAGCATACATACCAAAATGAAGTGGAATGTGCACAAACTAATCTCAAGAAACAGTATTAACACAATGCTTTGCACAATACCCTGTGATTTAACTTGGATCTTGAAGGTTGAATAGGGTTAGAAAGCTAGAGGGGAGAAGTCACTCCAGGGAGAAGTGATCTAACAGTGGCACAGAGCACAGGATGCAATGTATCTTGCCTTGGTTTGTAATTAAATGGAAATAAAATCGTGCCAGAATTACTAGATATTTTCAGTTGATGTGTACCTTCTCTCTTTACTCTGGTAAGCTCTCCTTGCCTTAGAAATCTGATTTAAGAGGTGAGAAGTCATAGAATTTGACTTAAATGTTTCTGAAGTTATTGATACCCATGCCTTTTCTCAGTTAGTTAAATCATATGCCATGGACCAGTTTGGTTACAAATTAGACTCCTAATCAGTTTTCAGTGGACTGGCAAGAATGAGAACCTTTGTCAGGAAGGGACCCAAGGTGTGAATAAAGGTGGAAATGGACCAATGTAAATTCAATACCATTTCTACAAAACAGTTTAGAGCACAGGTAATTTTGATGGTTTTGAAGTATTATCTTGGTATGGGCATGTTCTGAGCAGTATGTTTTATCATTAAGGCTATCTGCTTATCATAGATGTAGTTTATTAATTGGTGAAAATACAGACTTTAGACTTTAGATTGTACAAGTAGCTTATTAAGATAGCATGAATATGTCGTATTAAATATTTTAATTATTTTTTCAGTTATCAGCCCATAGTTGACTACATAGATGCTCAGTTTGAGGCCTATCTCCAAGAGGAACTGAAGATTAAACGTTCTCTCTTTAACTACCACGATTCTCGCATCCACGTGTGCCTTTACTTCATTTCACCAACAGGCCACTCTCTGAAGACACTTGATCTCTTAACCATGAAGAGTCTTGACAGTAAGGTGCGTTTGGGAAAGGAATCAACTTGTCATGCTTTAATATTTATTTTGAGCTATTAAAATATCTTTAAGGTATGTGTAGATATCTTACCTATTTTTTTCTGTGCATCTTTTAAACATTTGATAAATTCCGTCTTAGCTTATTTTCTAGAGAAATTCAGTTTGGAAGATGAGATGCAAAGAAGAAACATTAAAAGAAAAATTTTGTCCTTTTTTTAAAATTTTTTTTCAGTGATTAAATTGCATGCCAGAACATGGGCATTCATCTGCATTGATATAGAATTAATTTGACACTAATTTCAATTTATGACACTATTAAGTAAGATTACATCTAAAGTTTCATCACATATTATAATAAATTGTGTTTTAATTTGGACCATACCAAGAAAACCTATTTTTGAATTTTTTAACCAAGGGACTATATTATAAATTCAAGAAAAACAGTTAGCCAGGAACAGTTTATACTGATGCGTTCCAAAGTAGACTCTCAGGAATAAACAGATGAGATAATGGGCTCTTGTTCAGAGTCGGCACATCTTTGGGCCAGCAGTAAACCTGTATACTGCTAACCCTGGTAACAACTAGCTCTAGGTGCATTATCACATAATACCAAAGACTTTGAATAGCATTACAGTATTATGAGTGATAACTATTTTTTGTTCAAACTAAAATGAAATGTTTCAAAGTAACAGTAAAAGAGAATGAGTTTCATGCACTCATTTAAAGATTTTTACCACCATTGTCTGCTTTACTCAGTGAATGGAAGGACAAATTTTAAACTTTGGACTCCTTTATCAAAGAAGTCCTGCCTCTAACTTTCTATCATATAAACTAGAAAGGAATGTTACACCTAAACTTTGTTACATGTTTAAAAGGATTTAGATTCCTGGGTAAAACTACGATTTGCCTCAGTTACTCAATTTGATGTATATTATATGAGGATATACTGTTTATTTTTGGGGACAGCTGTTATCCCCAGGCCACCTGGCAGTTATGGGAAGATGTTGATTTACACAAGACCATGGCATCACTACATAAAGATGAGAAGTGTCTGTGCTGACTTCTCCTGGTTCCTCAAGCCTCCTCGGGAACAGTTGTTTTTGGTACCTAAAAAAAGCCTAACACTTGAGAAATTGCTGTCATGGTCAATTACCTTATCTTTTACACAACTGTGACAAGGTATCATCATTGGAAAACATCTGAACTTTCTTTCTCCCTGATATACACACAAACGTTTATGTTTACCATCAGATCTATTTCTGCTATCTGTTGTGGAGGCAGTTAACTTGACATAATTTTTGGACTATCTAAGAAAAAATACTGAAACCATGAATGTGGCATCAAAATTTTTTATATGCTTTGACTAATTTAACATGAACATTGTCTACCCACAATTGTTGGGAAGTTTTCTGCCATTAATTTCACAGAGAGTGGAAAAATCTTTATCCCCTTTGGAGCATATGGAAGACTAATAAATCTACATCTAACACTGAATGAGTAGGTAATTGGGGGAGAAAAATTTTTAAGAACAGAATAGGAATTATGATTTTCACTTTTATTCAGAAAGTTAAATTGTGAGCTCACTTTCTTGACACATATTACTGGCTAACCTTGAGTTTTTGACTAAAAACAAACCAATTAAAAAAAAAAAAAAACCCTCCAACCAATCCCCAAATTTGTGAAAATATCAAGGCTTACTCTTTTTTCCCCCAATACATATTTTTAAGCAGTTTTATTGAGATATGATTCACATACCATAAATATGCACCCCTTAAAAGTGTACAAGTCAATGGTTTTTATTTTTTATTTTTACTTATTTTTAAACTTTATTTATTGAAAAATTAAAACAAACCAACAACAGAAAGACACATTTCAAACAAAACAAAGGATTATGAAAAACGAATAACCTAAAATAACTACTTTGCTTCCAACATGTTCCTACCATACCCCAAGAAAATTAATAAACCATATCCAAACCAAGGAATAAGAAAAACATAATCTAAAATAACCACATTGCTTCCAACATGTTCCTACCACAACCCAAGAAAATTAGCAAACCATAATCAAACAATGGTATAAGATAAACCAAATAACCTAATAACTACATTGAAGCTAATTTTTTTAATGCAATAGCTTTTGTTTTTTACTTTATCAAAAAATTAAAAAAAAAATACAAACAAAACAAAACAGAGGATTAAGAAAAACAGATAACCTAAAATAACTGTATTTGCTTTTAAGGCTTACTCTTGTACCCATTAATCATTTATACGACTAGACTTATAACCTAGTCAGTGTTCATGATCCCAAATCTCTTCCTCTCTGGCCCATGATAGAACTTTAAATAATGCTGAGAAAGTTATCCCTTTGTGTTGTGCACACTTTAGTTGGTATTGGTAAAATTTCAAAAATTTCCAAGAAAATTTCCAATTTAGCCTAATAAAACATTATTTATAAAAACAATTGGCTTGCTGGACCATACTTTGTCAATCCTTTGCACTAGGTTAAGGATGTTTATTGTCAGCGTTTGGTTTTGAATATAAAAACTGCAGTATTAAAAACAAATCCTTGAGTTATGAGATTTTGTTTTTCTTTATTCTTTATAGGTGAATATTATACCAGTAATTGCCAAAGCAGATGCAATTTCTAAAACTGAATTACAGAAATTTAAGATCAAGCTCATGAGTGAATTGGTTAGTAATGGCGTCCAGATATACCAGTTCCCAACAGATGATGAAACTATTGCCAAAATCAATGCTTCAATGAATGTAAGCTTCTGTTGAATATTAATTCTCTTTCCCATATGAAAACAAAAATATAATTTACAAGTATCATTGCTCCTAATATATTTTCACTTGTATCCTCCAAAAAGACTTCAAACAAGGTAAAGTTTCAAAATGTTTGGTATGGGAAAATGTTTTATTTTCTTGATTTGGAAGGAGTACAATGAGAATATATCTTTAAGCATATTTTTCTTTCTTTCATTTTTCACTTAAATAAAGTGACATATTTGTGAGACTGAGATATACCATTTGTGGAACCTTACTGAATTGACTTACCAGGATGGCTTTCTATCCTGTCTTTAAAAACATGAGACAACTTTACATCCTCCCTTGGAATGCTTTAGAATCTTAAAATCTTTCAGTTTAGGAGATCTTTCTAATTTGGGTTTTAAAAGATTTCTTAAATATGCTTCTCACAAACACCACTGCCGCCCTAGTATAAGCCTTATCTTGTCACTCCTGGACTACTGTAGTAGCCTCCTAACTGGTCTCTCCCACTTCTGCTTTTGACCCCCACCCTCCACCCCACCATGTCTGTTGTCCACACAGAGCCAGAGCGCTGTGCTCCCACCCAGCCCTGGAGCTCTACAAGGGCAGGATCTTTGTTTCATTTCACTGTGTGTAGACTCAGTGGCTAGCATAGTGCTGGGCTGATTGATGTTAGGCAGACAAGTGCCATAGTTATAAATTAAATATTCCCTTACCTTTTAGTTTAATATAACTGTATATTATAATATGTATTAAATGTAATATGTAATATACATACATAATATATATAATTATATATATAGTTTAATATTTCTATAGGGTGACTAATTTCTTTGAGTTACTTTCCTTAGGCTAACAAATTTCTTAAACATGTGATCTTATTTTCAAGTATCATAGGTTTTAGAGCCAGACAGAATTAATTAACCATTTGTTCTTGATGAGTTACTACCCTCCCTGATTGGTAACTTACCTACAGAGTGGGGTTACAAGGGTTGTCCTGAAGATTAAACGATACCACCTCTGTTAAGTGCCTGCCTCAGTGCCATTCGATAAATGTTAATTCCATTTCTTCTCTTTTCTGTTTTGTCATACCCTGTTTATATTATGATACTAAATTAAGTATATAAAAAATTGATTAATGTAAATGAATTTATCTTAGGTCCTATTTGTTAAATTTTTAGATCTAATTTTATTTCTTGTGTTTCATCTGCAATAATTTTTCCGAAAAGTGCAATTAAGAGACTAAATAATGTTAATTATTAAATATTAAACATAGTACCTAATACTTTTTACATCAGTCCTCAGCTTCAGACAGACCAGTCCACTCACTGCCCCTGCATCTGTCTTTTGCATATTCATATTTCTACATCTTTGTTCAAAATCTTCTTCTTGCCTAAGGTTGTCCTTCTTACTCTGCTTGATAATCTTTCCTGATCCACCTTGAATTGTACTTAATTCTTCAAACTGTCCCTTATTCTTCCTGTTCACAGTGGTCTTTTACTCCTCTGAATTTCTATAGCATTTACTGTAGTTAGCATTAATTTGGGACTTATGTATTACTTTGTATTAGTATTGTATATCTGTACATACTAAATATAAATATATATTTTAGTTATGTATACTATGTGTGTAATTTTCTCAACATTGCCTTTGTCTTTTAGAGCAAAGATAATATTGAGGGAAATGATACATATACTAAAATGCTTTCCCTTTTTGTATTTCCAAAAGCCTGATGCCTTGATGTAGGGGATGCTCAACAGGCAATTTTAAATTCTTTATAGGACCTGAAAATGAAATGACTTATAGAACAGTTAGCACATACTCTTTGCTAAGTTTTAAAATCTGAGGTATAGCAGGTCACTTGATTTTAATAACTTGATTATTTAATGAATTATTCTCTTCTGTTATTTTCATAAACTATTTTAGTTTGTTATCACATTGGCATGAGAAGATGCAATTGATGTTAAACGGTTCCTTTCCAGGGACATTTACCATTTGCTGTTGTAGGAAGTATGGAAGAGGTGAAAGTTGGAAATAAAATGGTCAAAGCTCGTCAGTACCCTTGGGGTGTTGTACAAGGTAAATAAGATAAATGTGAGCAGTTTGGAATGATTATTAGAGATATGCCACCTAGTATTCTTAAAATTATATTTAAAGCAGTTTTTGAGGGGGTGCTGGTTTTGGATTTTGATTGATTGTCGCAGGAGTTTGCTGTGCACCATTTTAGGTGACAGTCTGCAGATGACATCAGGCTCCTCATTTTTCACGCACATTCCTTCCTGGGTGTGCCATGACATTCGGAGGTGGGAAGCAGTAGTAGGGTACTTTGAACAGAATTTGAATGTAAACGCTAGTGTTCAAACATGATACATACACTAATTATTACTTAATTTTAGGGCACGATTAACCATTTTTTAATTTTTTTCTGGTCAACAGAATAAAATATTGTCAACTATTTCCAAAACAAACCAGTCAGTCAACTAAAAAATTAAATCCACTTGACATTTAGATTATTCATCTATCATTGTAGTGAGTAAGTAATGGGTACTATCTGGTTCATTTACTTGTGATGCTAATTAAGGAGGAATGGATTACCCTTTCAGTGCATGTTTCCAAATGGTGCTTTTTAGAAATAGACTAATTTTGTAAATAATGACAAATATTGAGAAATATTAACATAATATATAAAAATATAAAAGTTGTATTGCAGCTACTGGTTGCAATAACTTATTTTGTATTAATAGTCTTCTGGTCACCACAACTGTAAAAGAAGGACCATGTAAGTTTATTCACTAATTTTGAGTAGTGTCTAACACAGGATCATAAATGTGGTAATGTATAAAAAGAGTTTGATAATTGATACGTCGAGAGGATGGTACTCTTGACTTTGCAGAATTTACTGTTTTGGGGCTTTAGTGGAATAATATTACATACTCTTTTAAGGACCATATGAATCATCCTGACGATGGTTTGTAAGCTACTAACAAAATATTAATGAAATGACTAGAGCATATGGTAACATAATATAATGTATTTCTTTGCTATTTCCTGTTTATTATCCTTTGGCTACTCAATTGAAAACAAATTTCCTGGTCTGTTAATTAACTTTGCCTATAATTTGGCATGTGTAATGCAAGAGTGTTTTCCTTGGTAATTTGTAGAAAATAATTTTTATCTCTTGGGTTGATCATTTGGCCGTTTGTTATTTCAAATGTATTTTCATTTATTCATTCATTCAACAAATAATGATTTTGTGCCAGCAATTAAAAACCAGTATTGCTGTTTTATTATTTTTTGACTAGTGGAAAATGAAAGCCATTGTGACTTTGTAAAGCTCCGGGAAATGCTCATTTGTACAAATATGGAGGACCTGCGAGAACAGACCCACACTCGACACTATGAACTTTACAGACGTTGCAAACTGGAGGAGATGGGCTTTAAAGACATGGGCCCTGAGAACAAGCCTGTCAGGTAAGTGGGGAGTTTTCTTTTTTTTTTTTTTTTTTTTTCAGAGGTTTTTGGATTTTTTTTTTTTTTTTTTTTTATCATCATTTTATTGAGATATATTCACATACCACGCAGTCATACAAAACAAATTGTACTTTCGATTGTTTACAGTACCATTACATAGTTGTACATTCATCACCTAAATCAATCCCTGACACCTTCATTAGCACACACACAAAAATAACAAGAATAATAATTAGAGTGAAAAAGAGCAATTGAAGTAAAAAAGAACACTGGGTACCTTTGTCTGTCTGTTTCCCTCCCCTACTTTTCTACACATCCATCCATAAACTAGACAAAGTGGTGTTTGGTCCTTATGGCTTTCCCAATCCCATTGTCACCCCTCATAAGCTACATTTTTATACAACTGTCTTCGAGATTCATGGGTTCTGGGTTGTAGTTTGATAGTTTCAGGTATCCACCACCAGCTACCCCAATTCTTTAGAACCTAAAAAGGGTTGTCTAAAGTGTGCATAAGAGTGCCCACCAGAGTGACCTCTCGGCTCCTTTTGGAATCTCTCTGCCACTGAAGCTTATTTCATTTCCTTTCGCATCCCCCTTTTGGTCAAGAAGATGTTCTCCGTCCCACGGTGCCAGGTCTACATTCCTCCCTGGGAGTCATATTCCACGTTGCCAGGGAGATTCACTTCCCTGGGTGTCTGATCCCACGTAGGGGGGAGGGCAGTGATTTCACCTTTCAAGTTGGCTTAGCCAGAGAGAGAGGGCCACATCTGAGCAACAAAGAGGCATTCAGGAGGAGACTCTTAGGCACAAATACAGGGAGGCCTAGCCTCTCCTTTGCAGCAACCGTCTTCCCAAGGGTAAAACTTATGGTAGAGGGCTCAACCCATCAAACCACCAGTCCCCTATGTCTGTGGTCATGTTAGCAACCATGGAGGTGGGGTAGGCGAATACCCCTGCATTCTCCACAGGCTCCTCAAGGGGGCACTACATCTTTTTTTTTTTTTTTTTTTTTTCCCCTTGTTTGTCTTTTTTTCTTTTTTTTTTTTTTTTTTTTTTTTTTTTTTTTTTAACTTTCCCTTCTTTTTTCAAATCACCTGTATGAAAAAAAAGTTAAAAAGAAAACAAACATACAATAAAAGAGCATTTCAAAGAGACCATAGCAAGGGAGTAAGAAAAAGACAACTAACCTAAGATAACTGCTTAACTTCCAACATGTTCCTACTTTACCCCAAGAAAGTTACATAATATAGCAACATTTCAGTGAACTTGTTCCTACTACAACCATCAGAAATTAACAGACCATAGTCATTTCTGGGCATCCCCAGAACGTTAAATAGCTTATCTGTTCTTCTTGGATTATTGTTCCCCCTTCCTTAATTGCTCTCTACTGCTAGTTCCCCTACATTCTACATTATAAACCATTTGTTTTACATTTTTCAAAGTTCACATTAGTGGTAGCATATAATATTTCTCTTTTTGTGCCTGGCTTATTTCGCTCAGCATTATGTCTTCAAGGTTCATCCATGTTGTCATATGTTTCACCAGATCGTTCCTTCTTACTGCCGCGTAGTATTCCATCGTGTGTATATACCACATTTTATTTATCCACTCATCTGTTGAAGGACATTTGGGTTGTTTCCATCTCTTGGCAATTGTGAATAATGCTGCTATGAACATTGGCGTGCAGATATCTGTTCGTGTCACTGCTTTCCGATCTTCCGGGTATATACCGAGGAGTGCAATCGCTGGATCGAATGGTAGCTCTATATCTAGTTTTCTAAGGAACTGCCAGACTGACTTCCAGAGTGGCTGAACCATTATACAGTCCCACCAACAATGAATAAGAGTTCCAATTTCTCCACATCCCCTCCAGCATTTGTAGTTTCCTGTTTGTTTAATGGCAGCCATTCTAACCGGTGTTAGATGGTATCTCATTGTGGTCTTAATTTGCATCTCTCTAATAGCTAGTGAAGCTGAACATTTTTTCATGTGTTTCTTGGTCATTTGTATTTCCTCTTCAGAGAACTGTCTTTTCATATCTTTTGCCCATTTTATAATTGGGCTGTCTGTACTATTGTCATTGAGTTGTAGGATTTCTTTGTATATGCAAGATATCAGTCTTTTGTCAGATACATGGTTTCCAAAAATTTTTTCCCATTGAGTTGGCTGCCTCTTTACCTTTTTGAGAAATTCCTTTGAGGTGCAGAAACTTCTAAGCTTGAGGAGTTCCCATTTATCTATTTTCTCTTTTGTTGCTTGTGCTTTGGGTGTAAAGTCTAGGAAGTGGCCTCCTAATACAAGGTCTTGAAGATGTTTTCCTACATTATCTTCTAGGAGTTTTATGGTACTTTCTTTTATATTGAGATCTTTGGTCCATTTTGAGTTAATTTTTGTGTAGGGGGTGAGGTAGGGGTCCTCTTTCATTCTTTTGGATATGGATATCCAACTCTCCCAGCCCCATTTGTTGAAAAGACCATTATGGCTCAGTTCGGTGACTTTGGGGGCCTTATCAAAGATCAGTCGGCCATAGATCTGAGGGTCTATCTCTGAATTCTCAATTCGATTCCATTGATCTATATGTCTATCTTTGTGCCAGTACCATGCTGTCTTGGCAACTGTGGCTTTATAATAAGCTTCAAAGTCAGGGAGTGTAAGTCCTCCCACTTCGTTTTTCTTTTTTAGAGTGTCTTTAGCAATTCGAGGCATCTTCCCTTTCCAAATAAATTTGATAACTAGCTTTTCCAAGTCTGCAAAGTAGGTTGTTGGAATTTTGATTGGGATTGCATTGAATCTGTAGATGAGTTTGGGTAGAATTGACATCTTAATGACATTTAGCCTTCCTATCCATGAACATGGAATATTTTTCCATCTTTTAAGGTCCCCTTCTATTTCTTTTAGTAGAGTTATGTAGTTTTCTTTGTATAGGTCTTTTACATCTTTGGTTAAGTTGATTCCTAGGTACTTGATTTTTTTAGTTGCTATTGAAAATGGTATCTTTTTCTTGAGTGTCTCTTCAGTTTGTTCATTTCTAGCATATAGAAACATTACTGACTTATGTGCATTAATCTTGTATCCCGCTACTTTGCTAAATTTGTTTATTAGCTCTAGTAGGTGTATCGTTGATTTCTCAGGGTTTTCTAGATATAAGATCATATCATCTGCAAACAATGACAGTTTTACTTCTTCTTTTCCAATTTGGATGCCTTTTATTTCTTTGTCTTGCCGGATTGCCCTGGCTAGCACTTCCAGCACAATGTTGAATAACAGTGGTGACAGCGGGCATCCTTGTCTTGTTCCTGATCTTAGAGGGAAGGCTTTCAGTCTCTCACCATTGAGTACTATGCTGGCTGTGGGTTTTTCATATATGCTCTTTATCATGTTGAGGAAGTTTCCTTCAATTCCTACCTTTTGAAGTGTTTTTATCAAAAAGGGATGTTGGATTTTGTCAAATGCTTTTTCAGCATCTATTGAGATGATCAATTGATTTTTCCCTTTCGAGTTTTTAATGTGTTGTAATACATTGATTGTTTTTCTGATGTTGAACCATCCTTGCATGCCTGGAATGAACCCCACTTGGTCATGGTGTATGATTTTTTTAATGTGTCTTTGGATTCGATTTGCAAGTATTTTGTTGAGGATTTTTGCATCTATATTCATTAGGGAGATTGGCCGGTAGTTTTCCTTTTTTGTAGCATCTTTGCCTGGTTTTGGTATTAGATTGATGTTAGCTTCATAAAATGAGTTAGGTAGTGTTCCATTTTTTTCAATGTTTTGAAAGAGTTTGAGTAAGATTGGTGTCAGTTCTTTCTGGAAAGTTTGGTAGAATTCCCCTGTGAAGCCATCTGGCCCTGGGCATTTATTTGTGGGAAGATTTTTGATGACTGATTGGATCTCTTTGCTTGTGATGGGTTGGTTGAGGTCTTCTATTTCTTCTCTGGTCAGTCTAGGTTGTTCATATGTTTCCAGGAAATTGTCCATTTCTTCTACATTATCCAGTTTGTTGCCATACAGTTGTTCATAATATCCTCTTATAATTTTTTTAATTTCTTCAGGATCTGCAGTTATGTCACCTTTTTCATTCATTATTTTGTTGATATGGGTCTTCTCTCTTTTTGATTTTGTCAGTCTAGCTAGGGGCTTGTCAATCTTGTTGATCTTCTCAAAGAACCAACTTTTGGTGATATTTATCCTTTCTATTGTTTTTTTGTTCTCTATGTCATTTATTTCTGCTTTAATCCTTGTTATTTCTTTTCTTCTACTTGGTTTAGGATTGGTTTGCTGTTCATTTTCTAGCTTCTTCAGTTGATCCATTAGTTCTTTGATTTTGGCTCTTTCTTCCTTTTTAATATATGCGTTTAGTGCTATAAATTTCCCCCTTAGCACTGCTTTTGCTGCATCCCATAGGTTTTGGTATGTTGTGTTCTCATTTTCATTCGTCTCTATATATTTAGCAATTTCTCTTGCTATTTCTTCTTGAACCCACTGATTGTTTAGGAGTGTGTTGTTTAACCTCCAGGTATTTGTGAATTTTCTAAGTCTCTCATGGTTATTGACTTCTAATTGTATTCCATTGTGGTCAGAGAATGTGCTTTGAATGATTTCAATCTTTTTAAATTTATTGAGGCTTGTTTTATGTCCCAGCATATGATCTATTCTGGAGAAAGTTCCGTGAGCACTAGAAAAGTATGTGTATCCTGGTGATTTGGGATGTAATGTCCTGTAGATGTCTGTTAAATCTAATTCATTTATCAGATTGTTTAAGTTTTCAATTTCCTTATTGGTCTTCTGTCTGGTTGATCTATCTATAGGAGAGAGTGATGTGTTGAAGTCTCCCACAATTATTGTGGAAACATCAATTGCTTCCTTTAGTTTTGCCAATGTTTCTCTCATGTATTTTGTGGCACCTTGATTGGGTGCATAGACATTTACGATTGTTATTTCTTCTTGCTGAATTGCCCCTTTTATTAGTATGTAGTGGCCTTCTTTGTCTCTCAAAACATCCCTGCATTTGAAGTCTATTTTATCTGAGATTAATATTGCTACACCTGCTTTCTTTTGGCTGTAGCTTGCATGAAATATTTTTTTCCATCCTTTCACTTTCAATTTCTTTGTGTCCCTGTGTCTAAGATGAGTCTCTTGTATGCAACATATTGATGGTTCATTTTTTTTGATCCATTCTGCGAATCTATATCTTTTAATTGGGGAGTTTAATCCATTTACATTCAACGTTAAAACCGTGAAGGCATTTCTTGAATCGGCCATCTTATCCTTTGGATTATGTTTGCCATATTTTTCCCTCTCTCTATTAATATCCTTTATTGTACCCATACCGAATCTCTTTAGTACTGAACCTTTCTCCAAGTCTCTCTGTCCTGTCTTTGTTTCTCTGTCTGTAGGGCTCCCTTTAGTATCTCCAGTAGGGCAGGTCTCTTGTTAGCAAATTCTCTCAGCATTTCTTTGTCTGTGAAAAATTTAAGCTCTCCCTCAAATTTGAAGGAGAGCTTTGCTGGATAAAGTATTCTTGGCTGGAAATTCCTCTCTCTCAGAATTTTAAATATATCGTGCCATTGCCTTCTCGCCTCCATGGTGGCTGCTGAGTAGTCACTACTTAGTCTTATGCTGTTTCCTTTGTATGTGGTGAATTGCTTTTCTCTTGCTGCTTTCAGAACTTGCTCCTTCTCTTCTATGTTTGACAGTGTGATCAGTATATGTCTCGGAGTGGGTTTTTTTGGATTTATTCTATTTGGAGTTCGCTGAGCATTTATGATTTGTGTATTTATGTTGTTTAGAAGATTTGGGAAGTTTTCCCCAACAATTTCTTTGAATACTCTTCCTAGACCTTTACCCTTTTCTTCCCCTTCTGGGACACCAATGAGTCTTATATTCGGACGCTTCATATTATCTATCATATCCCTGAGGTCCATTTCGAGTTTTTCAATTTTTTTCCCCATTCTTTCTTTTATGCTTTCATTTTCCATTCTGTCATCTTCCAGGTCACTGATTCGTTGTTCAACTTCCTCTAGTCTTGTACTATGAGTGTCCAGAATCTTTTTAATTTGGTCAACAGTTTCTTTAATTTCCATAAGATCATCCATTTTTTTATTTAGTCTTGCAATGTCTTCTTTATGCTCTTCTAGGGTCTTCTTGATTTCCTTCATATCCCGTACTAGGGTCTCATTGTTCGTCTTTAGTTCTTTGAGTAGCTGCTCTAGGTGTGTCTCTTCTGGTCTTTTGATTTGGGTGCTTGGGCTTGGGTTATCCATATCGTCTGGTTTTTTCATATGCTTTATAATTTTCTGTTGTTTTTGGCCTCGTGGCATTTGCTGTCCTTGATAGGGTTCTTTTAGGGTTTGTAGACCAGTTGAAGTCCTTATCTCTAATTTATCAGATCTACAGCTTCGTGGAGTACACTTTCTCTAACTAACCAGCAGGTGGCGTCCACGAGCCACCTGTTCTCCACAAGCCAGATCTCCCCTGCTTAGCCTTTTTGGTGAGTGGGGGAGTGACTCTTGTGGGGCCCAATTGGTGTCCCAAGCTTGCGTGTGTAGTTGGTGTTGCCTGCCCTGTATGTGGGGCGTGTTTCTGGGCAGTCGGGGAGGGGGGGTGGCCCTAACAATCAAATCTCCCTGATGATCCTAGAGTTTTAAAGCTACTGCAATAGTCTAATCCTTCAGTTCAGTCCTGCCACAGTTTGTCTCTGCCACTGACCCACAAGTCTTTGGTATTGGCGTATGGCTCCTGAGACTTGCAAGTGGGCCCCTCTTCCAGGCTGTGCACCCCGGGTCCTCTGTTGAGGGATGACTGTGCTATGTCACAGGTGAGTGCTGTCCCCCCAGGGCAGTTCTGGGCTGCTGGGCTGTGTTGGAAGGCTCCCAGTCTGCTCAAATGATGGCTGAATGGGGCTCTGTTAATTCACACTGCTCCCCCTTCCCAGTTCTGGGACATTCAGCTGAGGTTGCAGGGAAGGCTAATGTCCACGCCCAGTTTTGTGGTGTGTGCCTGTTATTTGAAGCACTTCCGTCACACTGGGTTGTCTGGGGCAGCTCTGGGCTATGGGGCTGGCGATGGGCAGGAGTGTTTCCTGTCCACCAGGATGGTGGCTGTGAGCGGACACCCCCCCCTTCTTGGGAAGTTGTGTTGTTTAGTGAATTTTCTCAGCCACTGGATTATTGCCTTTTGTCTCAGAGCTCTCTTATTTCTGCTCTTGACTTGACGTGCCCAAATTTCAATTCTTTGAAGCTTTCTGTATTGAGCTTCTTAGAGTAATTGTTTTAGAAAAAGCAAAAAGGATTTAAAAAAAAAAAAAAAAAAAAAAAAAAAAAAACGGCCCTCCTCAGAGATCTAATGGGTTATTGAAATGCTAATAGACGAAGCAACCAGGGCCATTAAGGAAAGGTGCCCTGGGCGGAGAGATCAGCCTTGCTTCGGGATTTGCATATGCGCCTCAAGGCCTGATCTCCGCCCTTCCCCTTTCTGTGTTCACCAGAACTCCAAAAATCCTCTGCTTTTACTTTGGAGCTTCTCGTGTTGTTTTCCTTCTATGCCCGTCTCCTCTCTGCTGGGCTGGCTGCTCTCAGAGTCTCTGGTGTCTGGTCTCAGTCTATCTATGGTTGGAGTTTGAATCAGTAGAATGAGTTTCCGATGAGAGCAGCCGCTGCAATTCTCCCTTCTCCTTCCTGGAGCTGACAGCCCCTCCTCCCCCGGGACTGAGCCTGGCAGGGAGGGGCGCGGGTCCCCTGGCCGCAAAAACTTACAGATTTCGGTGATCTCAGCAGTTCCACATTTTCATGAGTGTTGTATGAAGTATGCCCAAAGACAGATTGCTCTGTGGTGTCCAGTCCACGCAGTTCCTGGCTTTTTACCTACTTTCCTGGAGGAGTAACTAAAACATACAGCTCACCAGTCTGCCATCTTGCCCCGCCTCTCAAGTGGGGAGTTTTCTAGACAAGCTGCTGTGGAGAGGAATCCAACCAAAGAAGAAATTAGAAAGGATTGTACCCCTAGATATATCCAGGATGATGGAAGAATAAGTTTTTTAGAAATCTCCCCAAACCCTGAAATAGAATCATTTAGTTATGATTAATTGTTGTGCTTCTCAAATCACTTGAAGCCTTCTTGGCTTTTGAAATTTCTTTAAATCCTTTTCTGACTTACATGGAGTTAGGTAGAAGGAATAACATACTGCAAAAGCTCACTTTATTTCAGTATAAAATGAAATAAATACCTGAAGGAAAAAAACTGATTAATTTGCCTTTATTTTTGTATTGATATGAAATAGGTGATAGTACATTTAACTTTGACTTCCAAAGAAAGTTGTTACAGAGTGATAGTAAACAAACTTAAAATATTTCCTGTTGATTTTTATCCTGATGAAAGTTTTAGAATGACTTAACATTTAGCAAAATATCTTATAAAGAAAGAATGGAAGTATTTTTAAGGAGTCAGAAATTAGATTGTTTATTATAATATTGCAGTATAGTTATAAGAATTTTAGAACCTGATAATCTTCCTGTTCAGTGATTAGAGCATTAAACTTGCTTGATAATTTTATTTTATGCTACATTCCTGACTTTTTTTTTTATGTTAAAACGTGTAAACTTAAAATTAGAATCCTTAATGTATTAAGTGAAATTTGATTTGATGTAGCCAGCATTCCAAAACAATTTTTGCATGGAGAAAAGTATGAAATCCTTAAGACAAACATTATTTTAAACTCTCATAACAGACTGAGGATTCCTTTTTCATTTCATTATTTGCATTTTACTCATTTCCCTAACTATTAGTACTTGTACCAGAGAGAAAACACAAAAGGAAAGAGGAAGAGAACATCAGATTAGTGCTGCTATTGCCTAAGATCTTGGATAGATTTAATAATACATGAGGTTAAATTAAAAAAAAAAAAAAATCAAGCTATGGATTTAGTTTATTAGTGTTTTTTTGTTTTTTGTTTTTTTGTTTTTTAGCTTCTGGTAGTATAATAAATTAAGAATTGTATGTACTTAACCCCTTCTCACTAGTCATTTTAAGGTATGCTTTACTTGTCATTATGGGCCAATTCTGTTAAACTGATTATTTTCTCTAGTGAAGATAAAGCATCTGGAGTTGGTTTCATTAGTGTTTCCTAGAGGTTTCACTTCTCATTTCTTTGGAGTCTCAGAGTCAATTCAGAGTTATGTGTGTGCGTCAATGAGGTAAGGATACTGGGTTGAGAGCAAGTGGAACAGACTTGAAATACACTTGCAGAAGAGGATTAATCTAGCTCCATAGTTCTTATACCTGGATAGTCATTAGTCTCGCATGGATGATTAAGAAATACAGGTTCCAGGCTGCATGGCCAGACTATCAAAGTAGAATTTCCAGGGATGGAACCTAGGAATCAGCATTAAAAATTCAGTCATTCAGCAAAGCTGTGTTACTTGTTTAACATCAGCCCAGCACTATGCTAGTCACTGAGTCTACACACTGTGGAATGAAACAAAGATCTTGCCCTTGTAGAGCTTCAGGGTGGGGTGGGAGGACACTGCTCCGGCTCTGAGTGGAAACCAACACGGGTGGCAGGGGGTGTGGGTCAAAAACAGAAGTGGGAGAGACCAGTTAGGAGGTTCCTACAGTAGTCCAGGCGTGAGAAGATAAGGCTTACACTAGGGTGGCAGTAGTGGTTTGAGAAGCATATTTAAGAAATATGATTTGAAGGTAAAGTTAATAGGACTGGAAGAGAACCTAAGATGGTGGCTAGGTGAGACGGCAAAAAAACACGTCCATGAAAAATACTAGATAAAAGCCAGAAAGTGACCCAGAACACCAGTTTCAGCGACGCACCAGCTGGACAAGTTCTGCTAAATCCACAGGGACCGTGCATTCTGAAACGAGTGAGTGAGCCTGCTGAAAGTCCGGCAGCCGTGCTGTGGTGTGGGGAAACCATGGGTTGGTGCTTGGAGATGGACTAGTTCTTTTTAAAAAAAAACAACAAAACAAAACCCGGGAGCGGCTGTGGATACAGTGGCGAGAACTGCATAGTGAAGCGCGGCAGGAACAGGCTGTGCCAACGCCTCAATATCTGGCATGGAAGATAGCCCTTCCCACACCCACTGCTAATTGTCTTGGAGCCATGAGGGCAGAGGGGAGCCAAAAGGAGAAAGAAACCACGCCCCTTGCAGCCATCTTCCTGGTGGGCTGTGGACGCTCCTGCCTGAGGCCAGAGCTGCAGCTCAGAGCCGCGCCAAGAGTCCCAGTGTGACAGGGAGTGTTTCCGCAAACACGCACACACCACAATATCGGCCGTGGACAGAGGCCTTTAGTGCACCCAAAGCTAATTGTCCCGGAGCTGGGAAGGCGGAGCTGTGTGAAAAGGGGGAAATTAACACGCCCCATTCAGCCATCTTTACAGCAGGCTGGGAATGCCCCAGCACGGCCAGGCAGCCCAGGGCTTCCCTGGAGGGTCGGTGCACACCTGTGACGTGTCACAGCCTTCTCTCAGCAGAGGTCCTGGAAGAACACAACTGAGAAGGGGGACCCGCTCGGAAATCTCAGGGACCCTACGCTAATACCAAGGACTAGTGAGTCAGCGGCAGAGACAGTCTGTGACAAGACTGAAATGAAGGCTTAGACTCTTGCAACAGCCTTAAATCTCCGGGAACACCTGGGAGGTTTGATTATTAAAGCTGCCCTGCCTCTCTAACCGCTCAGACACATGCCCCCTATTCAGGGCGGACAGCACCAACAACACACCCAAACTTAGAGCACCAATTGAACCCCACAAGAATCAGACCCCCCCACACTACAAAGACAAAGTTGGGGAGAAATGACATGAGGGGAATAGGTGATTTGCAGATGCCATCTGCTGGTTAGTTAGAGAAAGTGTACGCCACCAAGCTGAAGATCTGACAAATTAGAGATTGGTGTTTATCATATTCTGAAAGAACCCTATCAAGTATAGCAAATGCCCAAGAGGCCAAAAACAATGGAAAATTTTAAAGCATATGATAAGACCAGACAATATGGAGAACCCGAACCCAAACACCCAAATCAAAAGATCAGAGGAGACACAGTACTTGGAGCAATTAATCGAAGAACTAAAGACAAACAATGAGAGCATGGCACAGGATATAAAGGCCATGAAGAAGACCCTAGAAGAGCATAAGGAAGAACTTGCAAGAGTAAATAAAAAAATAGACGATCTTATGGAAATAAAAGAAACTGTTGACCAAATTAAAAAGATTCCAGATACTCATGGTACAAGACTAGAGGAAGCTGAGCAACAACTCAGCGTCCTCGAGGACCACAGAATGGAAAATGAAAGAACAAAAGAAAGAATGGGGAAAAAAATTGAAAAAATTGAAATGGATCTCAGGGATATCATAGATGAAATAAAACATCCAAATTTAAGACTCATTTGTGTCCCAGAAGGGGAAGAGAAGGGTAAAGGTCTAGAAAGAGTAGTCAAAGAAATTGTTGGGGAAAACTTCCCAAACCTTCTACACAATATAAATACACAAAGCATAAATGCCCAGCAAACTCCAAATAGAATAAATCCAAATAAACCCACTCCGAGACATATTCTGATTTGACAGTATTCTGTCAAATACTGAAGAGAAGGAGCAAGTTCTGAAAGCAGCAAGAGAAAAGCAAAGCAATTTACCACATACAAAGGAAACAACATAAGACTAAGTAGTGACTACTCAGCGGCTACCATGAAGGTGACAAGGCAGTGGCATGACATATTTAAAATTCTGAGGGAGAAAAATTTCCAACCAAGAATACTTTATCCAGCAAAACTCTCCTTCAAATTTGAGGGAGAGCTTAAATTTTTCACAGACAAACAAATGCTGAGAGATTTTGCTTATAAAAGACCTGCCCTATATCAGATACTAAAGGAAGCCCTACCGACAGAGGAACAAAGAAAGGAGCGAGAGATATAGAGAAATTTAGCAGACATGTATAGAACATTACATCCCAAATCACCAGGACATACATTCTTCTCTAGTGATCACGGATCTTTCTCCGGAATAGACCATATGCTGGGACATAAAACAAGCCTCAATAAATTTAAAAAAATTGAATTTATTCAAAACACATTCTCTGACCACAGTGGAATACAAATAGAAGTCAATAACCATCAGAGACAGAAAATTCACAAACACCTGGAGGTTAAAAATAAGGGAGACATGAAAACATTCCCGGATAATCAAAAGCTGAGGGACTTCATCACCAGTAGATCAGTCCTATAAGAAATGCTAAAGGGAATTGTGCAGGCTGAAAGGAAGGGACACTAAACAATTGACTGAAACCACATGAAGAAATAAAGATTTCCAGTAAAGATCACATGGTAAATATAAATACCAATACTACTGTATTTTTGATTTGTAACTGCACTATTTACTTCTACAGGATCTAAAAATACATAAACTGTAATGATAAATCAGTGGTTTTGGACTCAATGTAAAATATGTAATTTTTGACAAGAACTATATAAAGGTGGGGGAATGGAGGAGTATAGGAACATAGTTTATATGTCCTATTGAAGTTAAGCTGGTATCAAAGAAAAACAAGATTTTTATAGATTTAAGACATTAAATTTAAGTCCCACGGTAAGCACAAAGAAAGTATCAGAGAACATGACCATAGAGATGAAAAGTAGAGTATGGGTTATGAGAAGTGGGGAAAGGGGCAATGGGAAGTTAAGAAATCAGTGTAGGGTTTCTGTTTGGGGTGAAGGGAAATTTCTAGTAATGGAGGGTGGGAAGGTGATGGCATTGCAACATTCTAAATGTGATTAATCCCACTAATGGAATGTTAGGGAGGAGTTGGAATGGGAAGATTTAGGCTGTATATATGTTTCCATAATTGAAAAAAAAAAAAAGTCTAAATAGATAATGACAATTAAATGCCAAGGATGTTCCTGAATGTGATCTGAGGATGGAGGAGAGGAGGCTCAAAGGGACACAGTTGGGACATAAGAAAGAAAAAAGGAAGTATAGAATATAAACTTTGTATCAATGTTGAATTTCTTGAACTTCTTAGCTGTGCTTAGTGGAATTGCGTAAAAGAATGTTCTTGTTCATGGGAAATGTATATGTGAATTATATTGTTTGTTCAAGAACATGTGCAGCTTGCTCTCATATGTTCAGAAGACAGCAATAGATGATGGATAAAACATAGGGAGGGAGGGAGGGAAAGAAAGAAATGGTGTGACAGGATGTTCAAGTTGGTGGATCGGGGTATTGGGGGAGGGGGGTCAGGTTATGCTGGAGTTCTGTGTATGGGGTTTGTATTGTTTTTGCAACTGTTCCTGTAAGTTTGAATTTATTTCAAAAAAAAAAAAGAACAAAGGAAGTGATAAAACATTGATTCAATATAAGAGCCTTTGAGAAATTCAGGGTTCCTGAATTCATGTCAACCATTATCTGATAGAGGTCTACTAGAGTTCTGATTTTATTTATATGCTTCAAGCAGCCAGGGCTTTCAACAGTCAGCCTTAGTTACCATCAGAACAAAAATTCACAACTGTTCAGATGTGTGAAAGGTGATATTTACATTGAGTAGCAGCCTTTGTATTAGAGTGGTTTGGGGCAGATTTAAGTTTTGCTTTACATTTTAATTGTACCACTTGGGGTGATTTCAGTTTGTCAGAAGGTGGCATCACTTTTTGCATGAAAAATTCTTGAAAGACAATTATTTGTAAGGAGGTTTTATATTCTGATTTTCTCTGAAGAAAATAAAATTTCAAGGCAGTACATCATACTGGATGTGAAAGGATTTATGTGGCTCATTATGGGGAGAGATAATATTTTAAGAACCACTAGTTAAGGGCAGGGGTCAGAAAACTATGACCTGTGGGCCAGTCTGGCCAATCACTTGATTTTGTAAACAAAATTTTATTGAGGAAAAAAAAAAGTTAATAGGACTGATGAAATGGTTTGGATATGGCATATAAAGGAAAGAGAGGAATCAGGGGTGAGTCCAATCACTGTTTTTGGTCCAAGAAACTAGGTAAATGGTAATGATATTTTTTGACATGAGGAAGTCTGGAGGAGTGGATTTTCAGGATTGGGGTAGGTAATTGAGAGGTTTTAGATATGATAAATTTAAGTTGCCTATGAGATATTCAGATGAAGAGTTTGAGTAGGTTATTACCTAAAATGCTGGGGAGAAGTTAGGACCAAGATAATAGCTTGGGAGTTAACAGTGTATAATACCGGGTAAAAACACAAGTTTTTTTTTGTGTGTGTGTGTTGACTATTTATGATACTCTGGGCTAAGTGCTAGGGATATAATACTGAGTATAGTCCTGGCTCTCATAGAGTACATTCTTGCAGGGGAGGCAGAAATTAAATAACTAATTATACCATAAATTGCAGCTGTGATATATCCGCTAAAGGTGAGGTAGACAGTGTATAAAGGGAGTTATAATTTAATCCAGAAAATTAGGGAATACTTCCTTAAGGAAGAGACAATTTTTAGCTGATCTTAGAAAGATGGCTAAGTAATAAATTGGGGAAACAGAGCGAGCCATGTGCAAAGCACTGAAGGTACAGAGAAAATGGCATCCTAAGACACCGGAAGTTCTGTGCGGCTGGAATGCAGACAGTGGTTGGGGTTGGGGAAGTGATATAAGAATGAGACTAACAAGGTAAGGAAGAATCAAACCATGAAGGCCCGGGTGAGGATTTTGGTCTTTGCCCTAAGAGGAAGGCAAAGCCCTTGAAGGAATGGTATCATATTTGCATTTTGAACAATCACTCTTGGCTGTATTGCGAAGAATGGATTGGAGAGGTATGCAAGCTGCTTAGGAGAGACCAGTTAAGAGAGTATTGCTCGGACTAAGGGGATAGCAAAGGAAATAGAACTGGACAGATTTGAGAGATATCTAGAAGGTAAAATCAAAAGAACTTGATTATTGGGATATAGTAAAGTGAAGAAAAAGAAGATTTTTATAAAGAGGTCTCCTGGATTTATGGTTTTGTTGACTAGGTAGATGGTCATCCCATTCACTGAGAGTAGGTATCACTCTGGAAGAGGACTAGCTTCTGTTGTGGGGGCATCTTGGGCATGGTGGAATCATGAGCATGGTTTGGGACCCATTGACTTTGAGTTTCCTCTGAAATATCCAAGTGATGGTATTGAGTAGCCATTTTTGGGTATTTATCTGGAGCTCAGAGAAGAAGGCTGGGCCAAAGGAAGAAACTTAAGTAAAAATATGAGCATGGATGAGATTGCTGGAGAGAGAAGTACATCTGGAAAGAAGGGTGCCTAGGAAACAGCCTTGAGCCTGTCTAATATTTGTCAGCTAGAGGAGATTTAGAAGGGTCAAATAGAGGAAGGAGAAAAACCAAAAATATAATGGCTTAGAAGCCAATTAAAGAGTGTTTTAAGGAAGGAGGAGTGGTTAGCTGTGTTGAAATTGAAGATCAGGGTTTATGCTGTAAACATATGGAAGTGTAATACAATCTGGTTGTTTCTGTTACAGTTCTTTGAAAATATTGATGAAGACTGTCTTAAATTAAAAAGGGCAATGGTTGGAGGGCTACACAGGAATTACAGTTTCAAAGGGAAAGTTTGGAACACATAGACACCAGTTTCATTCAGGCATTGGGGGTGGAATGAATGAACTAAAACCATTTCAGCCTTTTTTCTTCTCTGCTCACAATTCATGGTGGAGGGAAGGAATATCCAGTTGGCTCAACCAAGATCATGTAGCCATCTCTTGTCTAGGGGTGGGCAGGAACCTGATTAATTGCCCCACCAGACTGTATCCCATGGGGAGAGGGAGCTCCCCCAAATGTAATCAGGATAATAATGCTAAAAGAAAGTAGATGGTGGTCATTCGAAATCAGAGATTATCTGTCATCTATTTATTGAGCATTTGTTCAGTTTGAGAAGCATCTGCTCACTGAATCAGATGAAGAATAGAAAATTGAAAAGGATGTTCGTAATTTAGACAAAGTCACAGATTGGGTAGGTGGCAACAGCTGGAGGTTGGTTGCAGAGGATAAGCAGGAAGGATGGAGAATGAGATTTCTCGGTGAGGGAGATCTTTGCTTTCCAGTGAGTCCTCGGCCCTTCCTTAGCGTCCTTAAGAGAGAAGACATTTCTTAAAGGATTTCTTAGGCCAGACACAGGCAGAATGTCTCTTCTCTTGGCACTTTCTCATTTATAAATAAAGAATTTGATAAACCTTCTATAGTTCTTTATAGCACTATGTATTAGGAAGCTTTTAATTTTATAATTAGAAATTACATTGTTTTTTCTAATTATAAAGATAGCTTGGGAGGTATATAACAATAGTCAGTGTAATTTGGTTTGCATGTAAGATCTGTCCCTCAATATTAGCATTGTAAATAAATACTATAGTTACATGAACCTGTTTTCGGGTGACCTTTATTTCTATTTACTTACCAGTCTTCTTCATTGCCAGACATTCAGTTCGTTTTTCCACTTATATTTTATTGAATGGTTATACTGAGTCCGTATTTGACATCCTAGTCTATCAACTTCATGCTGATTATTTAAACTATTTTCATGGTAATTATTTAAACTATTTAAAACAGGCTTTAAAAAAAACTTTAAAACCCCTGTTGTAGTTCGCTAATGCTGTGGAATGCAAAACACCAGAGATGGATTGGCTTTTATAAAAAGGGTTTATTTGGCTACACAGTTACAGTCTTAAGGCCATAAAGTGTCCAAGGTAATACATCAGTAATCGGGTACCTTCACTGGAGGATGGTCAATGGCGTCCGGAAAACCTCTTTTAGCTGGGAAGGCACGTGGCTGGCGTCTGCTCCAAAGTTCTGGTTTCGAAATGGCTTTCTCCCAGGACCTTCCTCTCTAGCAAGCTTGCTCCTCTTCAAAACATCACTCACAGCTGCACTGAGTTCCTTCTCTTTGAGTCAGCTCATTTATATGGCTCCACTGATCAAGGCCCACCCTGAATGGGTGGGGCCATGCCTCCATGGGAATATCTCACCAGAGTCATCACCCACAGCTGGGTGGGGCACATTCCAAGCAAATCTAATCAGCACCAAAATGTCTGCCCCACAAGACTACATCAAAGATAATGGCGTTTGGGGGACACAATACATTCAAACTGGAACAACCCCCAAGTCAGTAATTTCAGATTTAACACAATCACTCTCTTTCCCATACTTATTCACCTTTAATACATTTGAGTGCAAAATCACTGTCATTAAAGTTTTGTAGAACCTAAAATTTTGAAAGGAAAATTTTGAAAGGAAAATTCATGTAGCATTTTACAGTTGCTTATATGGAATAATTATAGTAAAATTTTGTGACTTTGGAATTCTCAGAAAATAAATTGGCAACTTTCTGCTTCAGTCTGCAGTAGACTTGGAAAACAGTTCACCAGATTTATTAGAACTGTACATGAAACAAAAATAAATAGGTCCTGTAGTGGTTTGGAGCTACGTACTCCAGAAAAACATGTTCTTACACTTTATCCATTCCTGTGGGTGTGAGCCCATTGTAAATAGGACCTTTTGATGAGTTTACGTCTGTTAAGGTGTGGCCCAAATGAATCAGGATGGGTCTTAATCCTATTACTGAAGGCCTATAGGGAAGGCCACAGAGAGAAAGCAAGATGGAGCAGCTGGAAGCTGCAAGTCAGGAGAACCCAGAAGGGAAAGGAGAGGCCAAGACAGCCCACCGTGTGCATTGCCATGTGACAGAAAAGCCAAGGACCAAGGATCCAGCAACCAGCCCAGCGTGCCATAGTCTTCTGGGAGAAAGAATCACCTTGATGACACCTTGATTTTGGACTTCTCCTAGCCTCAAAACTGTGAGCCAATAAATTCCCATTGCTTAAACCAATCCGTTGCCTGGTATTTGCTTTGGCAGCGAGGAAACAAAAACGGGTCCTAATGAAGAGACTTGCAGAGTTTTCTTGAGGATAAAATATGATATGATTACCTGAGAATTTCTTTCTTCTTTGGTTTTTACCTTTAAGTCAGTGAGATTTATGACTACAGTAATATGTTGACATTTATTATTCATGCCAGCAGGCTGCTTTTTTTTTTTAAATGCCAGAAAAGGCAGTAATATAGCAAGAAAACCATTTTTTTCATCTTCATTTAATAAATAAATCCATCATAGTAAACAATGGTTGTATTCATTTTACAATTCTAACTCGGTAAACCATTCCTTTCTGGATCTTCTAAGAGTTTCTTGCCTGATTGCTTCTTACCACCCTTGAAAAGATAGTGTAGGTTTCTCTACTTGTAGTTGGCCCAATACATTTATGTTGTCAAAAATTTAGAAAGTGGCATGATACAAAATGCCACTGAGACATCACTTTAAGGCAGTCTGATTCGTGGTAACTAAGAATATGGGCTTTGGAGGAAGTCAGACTTGATTTAAATCCCAGCTTTTTGCTTATCAGTGGTGATAACTTTGGGAGATTGCTTTAGCTCTCAGAGCTGTTCTTCTTATCTGTAAAACAGAATATTAGTTCTTGTCCTTTGGGTGTTAAATATTGAACATGAAGGGGTCCAGGACAGTGCCTTGCCGGTAGCAACTATTCAGTAAATGTTGGGTCTCTTCCCTTTACCAGGTAGGTTTATTTTCCTTGTTAAGCAATTCAAGTGCTTGTATAAACAGAGTGAAGCTTTAAAAAATTACATTCAATATGAATTTAAGACATTATTTAAACCAAGTTTATCATTATACATCATCAGTCCACTGTAGAATTATAGAAATTTTGTGAGTTTTCTAAAAGTGATAAAAACAGCCTGATAGATTTAGGAGCTTCTTTGAAATAAGGCCAAAACAAACACACTGAAAAACAGAAAAACTTGTTTTAAAGTAAAATGCTTCCTTGGGATTTGAGGCATTTCTGTGGTATCTGGGGCATTTTGCATTTTTTTTTTCCAAATCAGTGGTGATGGTTGTGGTGGGAATAGGGAATATGAGGGGTAGAAGAGGAGTTAAAAATGTTTGTTAGCACTGATAAAGTCTTCTAAAGATGCTTAGGGTCTGTTCTTCCTGAAATCAGAATGCCTGCTGTGCGTACCACACGCTCAGCTGTTAGCCATAATAGCTGTCGTGCAACATTTCTAACTCTACTTTTCCTTGAACTTATAGAATTCTATACTTCAGAGCTTTATTTCTCCAGTTACAATATTTAAGATTAATAACATTCCTTAATGTATCATATTTGAAATTTATTTAGATACGGGGTGTTTTTTTATAAGCAGAAATTTCTACCTATGACAGCTGGAAAGTGAATTTGTATTCCCTGTTAAACCTTTGCAATATTCAGTCTGGTAGTTGGCTAAAATGAAAGGGCCAGATTTTCTGGCATAGAAGAAGGTTTATTATACCTTTGAATTGCTGTAAGGGAGAATGGGCAGCTGGCCTTCAAGTTCCAGGGCAATCCTTCCTCTGCTTGGTTCAGTCTGTCTCTACTTCCTGGAAATTTCTCTCATTAAATGAACATTTGCAATGAAACTGAAATGTCCACAGAGCTCTGCAGGATAGTAGGATTACAAAGTCATAAGTTTTAAGTATCCAGTCACTGTAATCAAGAGTTGTGATCTGTTATTGGAAGAGAGGGACAGGAATACAGGTGACGCTGGCCGGGATGTAAATGCAAAGGGAGAGGTATATACCAAGTGCAGTGGAAGTGCTGGAGGGAACACTTAATTGAACCTGAGGAGACTGGGGAAGGCTTTATAGAGGAAGATGCATTTGACTTTGGCTTTGAGGGATGAAGGATTTGCAGGGCAGTATGGGGGCGGGAAGTGGAGAAGGGCACTGGAAGCAGAGGAGACACACAAAGTAAAGCATGAAATGTGTGGCATGTTTTAGAAATAATCAGGAACCTAAGGGGATTGGATTTGTTTGGTGAGAGGGGAATTCGGAAAGAAAGATTGGGGCCAAATTGGGAAGTTTCTTAAGTGCTGTTTAAAGGAGGTTGGACCTTATTCTATAGACAACATAACTTTAATGCAAGTAAAAAAGATAGTGAGACCAGTGTTTTTTGGTGGAAAACCTTGGAGAAGGCAAAAACAAAGTGAAAGAAAGGGGAAAAAGAAGCCAAAAGACCAGTTAGGAGATGATTGGAATCGTGGTGACAGAAAATCATGAAGACATTACCCTGGGCTGTAATAAAGGAATATCTGCAGAAATGGAAAGAAGATGGGTTTAAATGTGATGTCAGTGGCACAGGCTGAATTAACAGGCTTTGGTGATCAGACATGGACAAAAGGGTAAGGGAAAAGTGAAAGATGACTGTAAGGCTTCTCAGTTTCCTACCACAGTGATGCCAGTAATAGACTGAAAGAAGAATATGTTTGGGATGGGGTGAGGATTCTTACTTGTGAAAGAATTGATAGAGCAGAGATTTTAAAATTCTAATACTCTCCATAGTAGTTGTACATTATTTCTTATATCTCATGCTTTAAAAGTTTCCATGTTTCGAGTTGCTGTACACAATAGGATATCAGTACTTGTTACCATATGAAGCCCAACATGAATTTTATGTTTTTGCAAGTTTGTTATATTATCTTTTTAATGTGATAGTACCACAAATGACTTTTTTAGTCTTCAAGAGACCTATGAAGCCAAAAGACATGAAATCTATGGTGAGCGTCAGAGGAAGGAGGAAGAGATGAAGCAGATGTTTGTGCAGCGAGTAAAGGAGAAAGAAGCCATATTGAAAGAAGCTGAAAGAGAGGCAAGTACTGCTGATTTGATGTGATTTGCATATGTTTTTTAGGTGTCCCATTAACTTGGGGGATTTATCTCAAGTATTTTTTTCAAGATGTTTTTAGAGGCTATTTGCTGTTCTTTTGTTTTTTCTTGGTTCAAGCCATCTCCAAGGGGCAACTTTCCCAGGGATGTCTTATGCTGCAATCTTGATGACATCGTCTGGCCAGCTGACTTTGTTTTTCTTTTTAAGTACAATTTTATTGAGATATATTGACATGCCATGCAATCCATCCAATATACACAATCAGTGGCTTACAGTGTCATCACATAGGTTTTTTTGCATTCATCATCACAATCAAGTTTAGAATATTTTCATTACTTAAAAAAAAGAGAAAAAGAAAACCCCAAACATCTCCTACTTTTGTCTGTCATTGATTAGCCCTAGTATTAGTGTGGTACATTTGTTACTCTTGATGAAAGAATATTAAGATATTACTGTTAACTATAGTCCATAGTTTACAATAGGTATGTTTTTACCATATACTTCTCTATTATTTAACTCTTTGTAATAGTTTTGTACATTTCTTCTAGTTCATGGAAGAATTCTTTTTTTTTTTTTTTTATTGGTACTGTTAATCACAGTCATTGTCCAACACAAGATTTACTGAGTTATACAGTCCCCAGGTTTTAACCTTTGGCTTCCCGTTGGATGACATATATGACTCTAAACTCCCCCTAGCAACTGCATTCATACACAATTCAGCACTCTTAATTATACTCACATAATGTGCTACCATCATCTCTATCTGTTTCCACTCATTTAATTTCAGACTAGTTAAAATTTCTGTATATCTTAAGCAACTGTTCCTTATTCTCTAACCTCATTCTATCTCCTGGTAACCTATATTCTAGATGCTATGTCTTTGAGATTGCGTATTTTAATTAGTTCATATTAGTGAGATCATACAATATTTATCCTTTTGTGTTTGACTTATTTCACTCAACATACAAGGTTCATCCATGTTGTCACGTGCTTCAAGACTTCATTCCTTCTTACTGCTGAATAGTATTCCATCATATGTACATACCACATTTTGTTTATCCATTCATTGGTTGATGGACACTTGGGTTGTTTCCATCTTTTGGCAATTGTGAATAATGCTGCTCTGAACATAGGTGTGCAAATGTCTGTTCTGGTTCCTGCTTTCAGTTCTAGGTATATACCGAGAGGCGGGATTGCTGGATCACAGGGCAACTCTATACTTAGCTTTCTGAGGAATTGCCAAACCATCTTCTATAGTGGCTGTACCATTTTACATTCACCATCAGCTGATAAGTGTTCCCGTTTCTCCACATCCTCTCCAACACTTGTGGTCTCCTCTTTGTTTAATAATGGCCATTCTAAGACATGAAATGGCCAATTGACTTTTGACAAGGGTTCTAAGCACACTTAGTGGGGAAAGAATAGTCTCTAAAACAGATGGTCTTATAAAAACTGGATTTCCATGTGCAAAAAAATGAAATTAGACCCTTCCCTCACACCCCATACAAAAACAACTAAAAATGGATCAGGGACCTAAATATAAGAGTTAAAAGTATAAAATTCTTAGAAAATAACATAAGGACAAGAATTCATGACCTGGGATTTGTAGTGGATCTTAGATATAACACCAAAAGCATAAGAAACAAAAGAAACAATAGATGCATTTGAGTCCATCAAATTAAAAACTTTCAGCATCAAAGGAAGTTATCAAGAAAGTGAAAAGACAGCCTCCAGAATGAGAGAAAATAGTTTCAAGCCATATATCAGATAAGGGTTGAACATCCAGAATCTATAAAGAATCCCCACCACTCAACAACAGAAAGATAAAACAATTTAAAAATGGACAAAGGACTTGAATAGACATTTCTCCAAAGAAGACAAGCAAGTGGCTAATAAACACATGATGCAGTGCTTAACATCGTTAGCCATTAGAGAAATGCAAATTAAAACCATCATGAGAAACCGTTTAATACAAGGATTTCCATTGTTTAAAAAAAGTAGAAAATAACAATTGTTGGAGAGGATGTGGAGAAATTGGAACTCTAGTGCACTATTGGTGACAATGTAAAATGGTGCAGCCATTATGGAAAACAATATGGCAGCTCCTCAAAAGTTAAATATAGAATTACATTTGACCCGGCAATCCCAATATATATACCCAAAGAGAGCTAAAACAGAGTCACAAACAGATAATTGTATACCAGTGTTCATAGCAATATTATTCACAATTGTGAAAAGCTGGAAACTACCCAAACGTCCATCAACAAATGAATGGATAAACAGAATGTGGTATGCATGCACACAGTGGAATATTATTTGATCATAAGTGAAACTGAAGTTATTAGACAAACTGCAACATGGAAGAACCTTGAATACATTATGCTCAGTGAAACAAGCAAGACACATAAGGACAAAAACTGTATGATACCACTTATAAGAGGTGACTAGAAATAACAAATTCACAGAGAGAGAAAGCAGATTAGACCTTACCAGTAGAGGGTGGGAGGAGGGGGGTTTTTTGAAAAAGATTTCGAAAAAGAAAAGCAGTATGTTTCAAGTGCCTCAGGATCCAAAAAAAAAAAAAAAAAAGAAAAGAAAGAAAAGTATTCATAAAATCAAAAATTGCTGTCCATGGAAGTGAGCTGAGAGATCTTCCCATTATTTTCTTTAATATAAATAAAATCTCTGAGATCCAGAGAAGGTTAAAGTTTTCTCTTAGATCTTTTCTTATATTCATTGCCTTGTCTTTTTCTTTTTTCTCTCTAGTCTTTTGTATACATCTTTTTGGGCTGTTTCTTCCCTTCTTTCAAGTTTGATAACAATATTGACTAATCACATCACTTCTCCTAAAACCTCCTTGTCTTTGCTTTCTTGGATATTTTCACTGCTGCTCATTCTTGGGAAAGTTTTAAAAAATAATTCCCTGGATTGAAAGAAAAAGAGAGAAGGGCCCTTAATTATGTTTTTCAACTTATTCTGTCTCTGTATACTTCTCCTATTAAGGTTCATTGGCTCCTAAGGCAACCCATTCTGTATTTTGAATATTTACTTTTTATTAGGCTAAAGTTTAGCTTCCTCTGTTAATTCCTCCTATTTTTTAGTGAAATATTTCCTCAACTATTATGACATAGTTTTTTGGGCAGCAAATTCTACTTTTTGTATGAATGCTAGGTTGCAGGCCAGAACTGAAAATACTCATTTCACTGTATCTGACCAGGCCTGGGGGGAGGGAGAGAGTTTTCTTTCTTGATCTAGATTCTAGACACTTGCTTGTGTTCTTGACAGCCATGCTACCTAGAAGCCTCTAGAATTTTTTCAAGTGAACCACAGCTAAGCCAGGTACAATACACCTAATTCTTTCTTGTACGATGGACTTTTTGAACTTAAATGAAGGAAGTTCACATACATCTAGCTTATAGTTTATTTTATTGTTAATGCTTCAGCATCTTTTAGAATCCCTTCTTGAGCAACATTATGTGTGCTGCGCAAGCTGCTGGGGATAGCTCAGGGAAGAGGTTGGTTGTGTAAACGATTACTGTACAATGTGGTGTTCTCAGGGTTTCTTTCATGGCCATATTGAAGCACAAGGGAGGGGAATCCTTCACTGCCCAGGGCAGGAGTTGAAGAGGAGTGTCTCTGATGTCATGGTAAAAATGTTAAATGGATTATCTCTTTTTCTTCCTTACTCCGCAATTCTTTTTAGCTTCCTTTTTGTATTAGGTGTTTCTCAGTTTTAGTCCATTCAGAGCTCTGATAGCATTCTGTTATCCATACTGAGCAGTCCTTAAAATGTGGAATAAAATAAAGACAAACTTAGCCCTGCCTCTAAATTGGCATCCACTACAGCCTTCTCTTCTTAAGGTTTCTCAAGATGATTTTGAGCCCCAAGGAAATGAAAATTTACTGAAGTGTGTCCTTAATTCAAATATTTTTCTGTTTCTGCTTTTTGCACTTTACAACAGGAATATCATGATACAATGTTATAAACTTTTGCAAAACTCATTTTAATGGCTGCATTGAGTGCATTGAGCATAAATTTATTTTTCAACTTGATTTGTTTTTGACACTTAGGCTATTTTTTTCCCGTTATGATGAAAATTCTACTATAGTATTTTCATCTATAAATGTTTCTCTGAACTTAAGATTTTTTTTTATTTAGTTTTTATTTCAAAAGGTAGAATAACTAAGAAAAAATACAGTAGCTTTTCAAGGTTCTTTACTTAAACTGACAATTACTTTTGAAGGGTCTACCAGTATAACTGTCCAACAACTGTTTCACCACCCATGGTGTCTTTCAATGAATGTATTTTAATTGAGCATGGATTTGAGAAACTTGATTTGAAAAGGTTTTGTGGGAAAAATTAGAGCAAGAAAAAAATACAATAGGAAAAAGTTAAATGTTTTAAAAACTGAGTTTTGTTCATGGTTATGGTTTTTACATTTATTTCAAGCATTTTTTTTTTCCCATGGGAACTCATTTAAATTCAAAGTTACCAAGGAAATTCCAATTCTAAACTTTTCCTTTAAGCAGAAACTTTTGAGATTGTTAGGAAGATTGTGTAGGTGAGGGCTAGCTGAGCTAGCATACATCCCTGTGGATGTGCTGCCACCCTGTGTCTTTGTTGAGTATTGCATGTTTGTTTCACAGCTACAGGCCAAATTTGAGCACCTTAAAAGAGTCCACCATGAAGAGAGATTGAAGCTTGAAGAAAAGAGAAAACTTTTGGAAGAAGAAATAATTGCTTTTTCCAGAAAGAAAGCTGCCTGTGAAATATACCAGAACCAGTATTTTGCTGCATCGGGTAGCACCCTAAAGAAAGACAAGGATCGTAAGAAGTAGGTAATCACTGACCTCCGTCTCTGTTGGATTCCCCATGCCATGCCTCACCCATCATCTTCTGTCCCATTGCCCTGTTTGATTTTCTTCATAGTACTTCTCTGTCTGTTTGCTTATGCCTTGCTTCTTCTGCAACTGAAATAGCAGCTCCTTGACTGAGACCTTGTCCATCTTGTTTGCTGCTGTTTCCCCAGCATCTAGATCAGTGCCCGGCACATAGTAGGTGCTCAGTAAATATTTGCCGAAATAAATGAATGAATGAGTGAATGAATGAATGAAGAAAATAAAAATGCATCACAGTGTAAAAAGGATCAGTTAGCAGAGGAAAGAAAATTGACTGTTCTTACTTCAAAGCCCAGCCTGTGGCTTTAGTACACAGCTAATGACTGCTAACCTACCCTCAGTTATGTTGAATTTCATATTTAAATGGAAGCTATGTACTTTGTTAGGGAATCATAGACATAAGATAATACTTTACTAAAAAACTAATTCTTAGGCTCACTTTTTTTTTTTTTTTTTAACAAATTCTGTTATTGATTCTGTGAGAATTTTTATTTTAATAAGGGATCCAGGCTATCGATTCGAACTCCTGTGCTTTGATGTCAGAGCTTGTGAAACCAATGGTGGACGTAAAGATGCAGAGGAAGGTAGAGAGGGCTCCAGTACAATGGGGCAGCCATGAGTAGCATTTGGATGATAATCTCAAGGCTTATAGGTTTTGGGTATGTGTTAAAATCAAAGTTTCCAAAGTTTTAGAAAATAAGTTGTTGTTTTTTTTTCCTTTTTGATAATTTCCTTCTACTCTTTGTGTCCCTCATTTTATTTGTCCCACTTACAATGTCCTTGTCAGTTTACCTATTTGACTGTTGTTGAAATTCATCATGACTTACTAGAATGTTACCTTAGTGGGCCTTTGCTTGTTTACTCAAACTACCTCTGCTTTAGCAGCATTAAGGCCTCCTTATAGTCCTTAAAGAGCAATACTTTTTCTGTCTTAAATGAATCACGACATCTGTTTCAAACCCAACGTTTTCAGAAAATTGTAAATCAACTTCAAAATAGTTAGGAAAACATAATTTTAGCCTGTGGTGGCTTTCTGTTTTTGAAATGTGGAGGAAAGAAGTAAATCCACAAGGTTTTGGTGGATTTAATCAGCCTATGGATTTTATAGTTTTGGAGGAAGAAAAGGAATTCTCATGTATGATCTTTTAATGTAAAATCTATCAGGGCATGGATCTTTGTTTTATTTATCGATGTATCCATCCCTAGGCCCTAGAACAGTGCCCAGCGATAGCAGAGAGAATGGGCTATGATAGTGCAATAGCTATATTTTCTTTATGTGCCATTTAGTTAAAGCATTGAGTTTCAGAAGACAAAGTGTAAATATAATCTATTGATGCTTTGAATTATAAAGCTAAGGGACTTTTCACCTTCTTTTCCTTTCATCTTAATCTATTGTTACTGAAATTGGATTCCCAAATTTTATTCCATATATGAAAGCCAATAACTTTTATCTTGTAACAGTTATCTTCATGTTCCACGTGTGAATCTGTAGTATGTGCTATTTTTTTATGAAATAATGGCCAAGCCCATAGTTTTTTGAGAGCTCAGAAGGATTACTCCTCAAGAATTCTTGTGTTTTTTCCCCTTTTTGAAAGTCTCATAGCTAAATATCCTATAGTATATAGGTGTAGTTTTGTTCTTTCTATAAAGGCTTTGAAAAACTAATGATTCTAGTAATTTCATTTTGTATATGGTTTTTCATTGTACTAATCAAAGGTGTTTTTTTCCTCTTTTCAGCTCCAATTATATGTAAAACCGAGGTTCCTGAACTATACATTGCAGAAGGTCACCACAAGCAAAAGTTATTAAAAAGTTACAGTATGCTTTATTTTTTTTTTGCTGTTCTTATTTCTTGTGTCATTTATTAGTTCTATATCTGGCAAATGGCCACAGTAACTGTCATTTGTGGAAAAATACTTTCAAGTATAAGGTCAAAATATATATGCTAGAGTAGATGATACTACTTACATATTCACTGCTAGAAATTTTAGAATTGTTGGTTGGAGATGAATTTAGACCATTTTTCTCTGTTGCCAAGTTATTGACACTTTGCAGTACATTATACCAAAGAGAAAAGTCTCAGTGCCATTTTAAAATACAAAACTCATTCCTGTTATGTCTATCTGATAACATTTATATTTCAAGATGAACCTTTTTTGAAAATCTTCTAAATGTAAAATTTTGGGAATATGTTTTGAAGTGTAGTATATATCTTAAACTGTGTAACCTCTCAATAGTTTTATAGAAATTTTAAAGTTTTGCTATAATTACCTAATTGGTAATGTGATCTCAAGCTTCTGTATCAAATTGCATAATATGATGACCTTCTTTCTTCAGTATGCCTTATTGTGGTTGATGTGTTGGTGTGATGAAACAAAATATGATTAAAAGGAAAACCATCCAGGTATATAAATCCATTTTTCTAGCGATAAGCACCTTGAAACTGGGTGTATTACAGTATTTTCATTAGGTTGTATCACCTACTCATTGCTTAACACTCTGTCTTCCCGGGAAAAGTAAGAAGCTGGAGTCATTTATTGAAAGATTTTTTTAAAAGAAAATAGCTATGAACATCTGAATAGTGAAGGTGTGAGAAATTTAGATGATTTATATCTCAAGGGACATTTGAATTCAGAATGTCTTAATAGTATTCTCAGAACAATTTAGAGGTTTCTAACCTTTTCTTAACATTCTTAGATCTGTAATTTTTCATTTTTTTGTACTTGAATATTTCTAAATAAAACTGATATTTTACTCTTGACCAATATATCTCTATATTTACTGAAATGTTTAAAGTGGTTTAACTTCTTTTTGCAAACTGTCATTTTAAGAAGACATTTAATCAAAATTAGTTCAATTAATTATATGTTTGATTTATTTTAAGATGTAGAGATATTTTACCAGTATTTTTAGACTAAAAGAATGTTTCACGTAGCCTTATGTCAGATTCAGAGCAGTGTATTTTCTCATGAAGTTGTATAAGTTGCAAATAATATCCTTCATTTCATAACATAATTTATCTTTACAAACACTTTAAATTCCATTTTTTGCATTTGAAATTCACAGATGCCTCTTAGCCTTTTAGAACTTTAGTATATTCAGTTGTGTTATGGAGAAAGCTCTGAACTTTCTTCTCGGGATACCTGAGTTCTGACAGGTGAGGAGCAGGTGAGTTGGGGAGGCCCTGACATCAGGTAGTCCAGTCCAGTCAGGCCAGGGGTCACACCACAGAGCTCAGCAGAGAAAAGTGCACCTCACGGGTTGTCATTTCCACTTATGTGAGTGTTTGTTATTTCATAGCCATATTATAACAAGCTGTACAAAACAGCTGACCTAAACTTTAATAAGTTTACTTTTAAATACCAGGTTGATTGTTGGCATGGAAAGACAAAGTAGAGTTTATGGTTGACAGGAACTTCATGGGAACCTTCCTAAGTCTCTGGACTTAACAAGAGGATAATCATTTATGTATGACTAATGATTTTGTGATGAGAAAGCCTCACGCCTGCTTCAACCACAATGAACTCTTCAATTTATTTCATGTACTTGGGATTCCATGTAAAATTTCATTTTAGAAGGATTCCACTGTTCAGCAAAAATTTTAACAATTGCACTGTGAATTTCAGGTTGCCCTTAATACATTAAAAAGGTAATTTATTCCCAACTGTTCAGGCACGAGGTTAGAAATGAGTTAGTATATGTTAAAAAGGTAATTTATTCTCAACTGTTCAGGCAAAAGATTACAGATGAGTTATTATCTGCTGATGCTTAAATTAATAATTCTCCTGGGAACAAAATAAAGCTAGACATGTTGTGTTTATTTTCTCCATAAAGCACTTGAAACAGAATTGCCCCTAACTAACAACCATTAATCTTTGTACATAGTCTTCTAATTTTTGAAGCTCTTTCACATAGGCTGTCATTTGAGCATCAAAAGATCACAAAGGAAAAAGCATTACAGGGATTATTATTATTATCCCCTTTTTAGAGATGAACTGAATTTAGGTCCATGTAGTGAAGTCCAAGGTCCATGCACCCTGGTCCTACCAGGACATCACAGTCCATTTTGTTTATTTTTCAATGTTCCTGGCCAGATTCCTAAATATTAAGATTTTTCATGGGCCTAATAAATAGCCTCCCTTTTCTTCAATTGAGTTCGGAAAGAAATTGAAAAATAAAAGAAGAGTGGCAGCTGGAGGCCAGACTATCACCTTGGTTTCTAAAGGCATAGCTTAGTGTGAGAGCCACACGAACTTGTTAAACGAGGGGCAGAATGAGGCAGAGTTCCCCACCCACTCACGGGCAGCACTGCCTGGGTGCAGCCTTCCCTCAGAGCATCCCCTGTGGTGGTGATGTGTCAGCATGGCTAGGCAGTGGTGTCCAGCTTAGATATTGCTGTGCAGGTATTTTGCAGACCTGATTAGCATCTATAATCCGTTGACTTTAAGTATAAGCGATTATACCCATAATGAAGGCTTTAAGAACCAAAAACTGAGGTTTCTCAGAGAAGAAATTCTACCTCAAGACCACAAGATCGACTCTTCTGAATTTCTAGCCTGCTGGCTTCCCCTACAGATTTCAAACTTGCCAGCCCTTGCCATCTCATGATTAGATTTCTTAAACTACATTTATATATGTATGTGTGTCTATATATATATATATGTGTGTGTGTGTGTGTGTGTGTATATGTATCCTATTGGTTCTGTTTCTCTGGAGAACCCTAATGCACCCCCCAATTAAAAGGGTGCATAGCCTGCCCCAGGAGGAGCAGAACACCTGCTCACTCACTACTCACTACTAAGACAAAGCAGTGTCCTGCTTAGTTGACCATACCCCATTCATTCTCCTCAGATTTACCAATAAGATAAGTCGCTTTATCTGCCTTTGAAGATATTAAGGGACACAGAGACCAGAAGAGTTACAACAGTTGAACTCTGATGTCATAGAAGGAAACATCAGAAGTGGAGATATATCCCTAACCCCCCCCCCACAACAATATCTTCTTGTTTGCATGTGAGCTAATATATGTGGAGCACATAGCAGAATCCATATTTAAGTGATAAAAAATGTGCAGTAGTTATTTGTGACTATTAATATCACAGGTAAAAAGGATTTAAAGACATGGGGAACCACAGAAACAATAAGGAATATATACACATTTGACAACCTGTAACACTGATTCATTGAGGTTCACAGCAAAAGTAGTTTGAATTTCTCAGTCTTTGCTAATTGTATCCACTGCAACTCACCTAAATTACCCAACCTCAATCAGTTAAAAAAAAAAAAAACAAGAAAAGAAACATTTGGTCCTAGACATTCCAATAGCATTGGCTTAAATATAATTGCTTATTCTAGTATCATCACCTTTTTAGAATTGCTTTTAAAGCATTTCATAATTTTCAGATAATTTTCATACTGCTCTAATATCTTTGCTCTTATTTGAACCCAAGGAAGTAAGTGTCCGGTGTTTGCTCCATTGGACGGGTAAAGAAATTGAGGCCCAAAGAAGTGAATGACCTGAGGTGACAGTGGTAGAGCTGGATTAGAATCTGGACTTACCTGCTTCATACAGTAATGTCCTTCACTCCAGGCTAAGGAAACTTGGCATTTCTTCTGCTTGTATAGATCCTTTAAATCTCTCCAAGTTTTGGCATAAAACTTGGCTCTACCAGTTTTACGGATCAACACATGCTTGTACAGAGAAAGATTATTCCCAGGAAGAAGTGAGCTGAGGGGAGTCCCTCTTCTTTGGGCATCTGGAAATAGCTTGTAATATCCCTCCATATCATTAGTCAATAAGGAAATGCAAATGAAAACCACAATGAAATACCACTACATACCCACTAGGGTGTCTATAATAAAAGATGGACAATAATAAGTGTTTGCGAGGATGTGGAGAAATTGGAACCCTCATACATTGCTGATTGGAATGGGTGAGAATGACCCAGATATTCCACTGTTAGGTTTATACCCAAAAGAATTGCAAACAGGTGTTCAAAAAAAGTTTGAATATGTATGTTCATAGCAGCACTGTCACAGTTCCAAAAGATGGATACAACCCAAATGTCCATCAGCTGATGAATGGTTAAACAAAATGTGGTATGTTCATACAATGGAATATTATTTAGCCATAAAAAGAAGTAAGGATAGCATCGATAAATCTCAAAAACATGCTAAATGAAAGAAGGCAAACGAGAAACACCACCTGTTTGTGATTCCATTTATATGAAATATCTGGGAAAGGTATAGAGACCAAAAGTAGATCAGTGTTGCCTGGAGCTTAGAGTGGGAGTGGAGATTGGTAGCAGAGGAGCCCAAAGGAACTTCTTGGAGTGTTGGAAGTGTCCTAAACTTGGATTGTGGTGATGATTGCACAACTCCATACATCTACTTACACTCATCAAACTATACACATAAAATGGTATTTAAATTTTATGGCATGTAAATTATACATCAAAAAGAGAGATGCTTAAAGAATGAAAATTGTTGAAGATTCAAATGAATTTGAGTGGTGGGATTCAGGGATATCCTTAGATGGGGGAAATGATCAAATCTAATTTGGACAGAGTTAAAGCTGTATTTCTGTACTGTTTGGAAATTGTGTTTACACAAATTAAGTAGATTCACAGTTTATATGACACTGTGTCATTCTAATTATCATCTATTTGTGTTTGTTAAGAACTTATTTTCTTTTCAAAAAATGTTTTAAAAATTATTCCATAAAAATTATATATGAATGAGACACTGAGTGGAGAAAATTATTGGAACACAGACATTACCTCACACCCATGTTATCAAATACATAATTGTTCTCCATCTGGCAGCCTTCTCAAGTTCATGAGTTTATCAATATTTCCCATGGTAATCCACATAAACATGTCTGCCTCAGAAGATAGATGCTCTGATGTACTTGATTAGCCAGATGCAAATAAAATTCAACTGTGTTTTCTAGCAGGAAAAAAAAGTCTCTAATATTCCTTTATAAAGATATAAAGAACAACACAATAACAAAACGGATAAATCTTGATAGTTATTTTTATAGTTTCCAATTAATACACATCCATTCACATTTAATTGTTACCTCCCACAGCAACATCTATCAAAATATCTCTTCAACTTCTGTGATGTTTGAACAGCTTATATGTTGGTGTGAATTGGTATGTTGATTATTAAAATGTTTGCTTCCTAAGAATCATCCATTTTAATGTGATCCATTTTTACCTTTTTTCTTCCCACTCAACAACAAAAAAAATAAAACCTTTCTATGGTGCTAGACTTTTCCTAATGAAACTATATTCAGTTTGCCATAACCAAAGTAATTACCTTTTCAGATCAGGGTGATGATGATTCCTACCACCAGATGCTGCTAAGTAATCACTTTGATTCATATGTGTCTGTATGTCTTAGTCATGCTATTACGACAGTCTTTTTCCTAATGAGCATCAATGCTTTTATGGTAATTTCTGAGCACATGTAAGGCTTACCTAACACCAGAGTGGGTAATGTCAATTTAAGGCAGGTGAGGATCTGAGAAATCATTTCAGACTATCCAGATAATACCTGAGAGCTTTTGAAAAGTGTTTTATAGCTTAATGCAACATTCCCCGAGATGGCTGACTTAAGGAAAGACTCTTGGTCTCAGAGATCTATCATTTAGATAAAAACAAGATGTGCAGTTACTTTACTTTATACATAAGTGGCACATAGGACCTTAAATGGTGCCAGACAGTCGTAAGCAAAATTAATGATAAACTAAATATAAAAATCCTACATTTAGATAACTTACTGATCTTGATAGTTTTCTCTACTGCATTAAGATGGTCAGGTTATTGTCTACCCTTTTGGTCTTTCAAATTAGATGAGCAATGCTTATGGCCTGTTAAATAACCCATTTGCTAAGTGACTTACCCCCTTTCCATGTCCAGACAAGGGAGAAGTCATCCATTCATTCGCCTATTGAGTTCCTCCTGTGTTCTTGGTGTTTTCAGGAGTAACAGGAGTGATTGAGCTATAATTCCTGCCTTTACTGAGCTTAAAATCTATTTGCCATTTAATATAATGTTAGTTAACACACTGTGTGACAGGTGAATTATATTATTTCAGTAATCCTCAAAATATTTTAAAAGTCACTGTTTTTCCCCTCTTTTGAAAGATGAAAAAACATTCAGAAAGAATACTCTCTTCTGGTTCTCTCGCCTCTTTGAGTATTCATTCTCCACCTCGTATTCTGGACCATCTCCCTTGATCATTCAAATGAAGGTGTCAATGTTCCATCTTCAGCTTTCCTTCCCTTTTCCCTCTCCTTCCTCAGCCCCCCTGTGTGAACTCATCTACACTGTTCATTTCAGCCACATGGCAGTCGCTCCATGTTTGTACCTGTGGCCTTCATCTCTCTCCTAAACTCCAGTCCTGTGTTTCTAGCCATCTGCTGGAAATCTCTACCTGTGTGGTCCACACAGCACCAAAAGCTCTGTAGTCCCGTAAGTTCATTCTGCATGTCTTCCTCTCCAAACTGCCCTTCCTCCTGTACACCCTAGTTTGGCTAATAAACCGCCATGTTTCCAGTTGCTCAAACCTGTCTCTCTCAGCTCCCATGTTGGCCCCCTGGTCCTCTCGGTTCTGCTTCCTTATCAGCTCGATCCGCTTTGCTTGCTGAATGATCTGAGCACCTGCCCACCTGCCTCCGGCAGCACCTTGACCAGAAGTTGTCACATTTTGACCTGTATAATTTTATAACCCTAGTTATAGCTGGGTCAACCAGGGAGGGCTGCCTGGCCCAAGACATCCACCTACAGATTAGTGAACAAATGAAAGAACAACCCAGCACTCTGTGCTTAACTGAAACCACAATCTATATTGGTTTGGGCCCAGTCAGGAAAACAGAAACCCTACTCGTGTTTCACAGAGGGAGGCAAATGTGGGGAACTGGTTATAAGTGTTGGAGAGCTGGATAGCAAGGAAACACTGAGGAACGTGGAGATGGTGGCGTCAGGAAGCAGCTGCCACCCCGGGGGGTGGGAGGGATAAAGGGAAAAGTCCAGGGTGGGGCAGTGCCCAGAGGAACAGCAAGCAAAGCGGATGGAGGAGTCCCTTCTCCCGCCTCTAGCCTTGCAGTGACCCTCTAGCTACTTCCTATTGGAAAAGCCCAGTAGGAAGTAGCTGAAGGAGCTGATACATGAGCTGTAGAGACCCAGCCCCAGCAACTGTCAATAGAGGATATGAGAGCGGGCGGGGAGCTGTGAGACAGTCGGGAAATGCCTACCACATAGTCCAGTCAGCCTGCCTTGGAGAGTCTGAATGCTGGAGAGTTCGTGGTCATAACAGCAGCAGAAGCCGAGAGGAGTCGCGATACAGAACAAGCTGTCACCACTGCCATTCTCGCTGTCTCTGCCTCTCTCTCTGTCTTCAGGTTTCTTGGAAAATGAAATTTTCCAGATTGGAGGTGGGTGCAGGACACCTCAGGTTGTGTAAAGCAAGGAGATGTGAGAGGAGTTCAGCGCTGGGGGCCTAGGGAGAGATTAGGGTAACTGGGAGCAGGCCGCTGCTGATGTTTCAGGGTTTGGGGCAAGAGGACATGTGGGAAGCCTCCGACCCACAGCCTGCCCTCTTCTCTCCCCCTCCAAGGAGCCTTGTGTGTATGTGAGTGCAGATGCCCCGGCCCAACATCCCAGCCTTAGTTTCCACCCCTCACCCTCCACCTGCACATACCAAAAGCTGCCCGGTGTCCACCCTCAGTATGCGCGTAGGCCTGCAAGGGACCCAGAAGCAGGCTAGGGCCATTTGTGCAGGGATTTCTGGGTTCCAGACACCCAAAACAGTTTAGAAGGTGGGCATAGGTTTCAAGTGAGCGCATCCCTTTAGCCTGGGATTTTGTCTCCCCGGGAGAGGGGTGTGGCGCCCAGGGCGGGGGTCTCAGCGTGGTTCTGCGGGTCGGGGAGGAAGAGGATAGCAGGGCCAGGCCAGCAGGGGAAAAGGCCTGCGGCATTTTCAGGACTCCTTTCTTGGAGCTCCCACTAATGTGGTCCTACATTATAGTGCGTAGATGTCTTACATTTACCGCCAGTTTCTGTGCTTCCATCTTTCACTACCTGCCAACCCCTTGAGGTCAGGGTCCGTGTCTCGCTCATCCCTGCAGCTCCAGGGTCCGGCATACAGGCCACACTCGGCTGTGGATGTTGAATAGAGATGGCAGACAGCTGACTGGAGTTTAAAATTGGCATTCGTGTGCTCTGTACAAGGTTTTTAATCACCGGAGAAAAATAATGTTTCTAGCAGACGTTATCTGTCAATATGGGTCCGGTCAGGAGAGAAACCACACGGTAATTTGAACAGAGAAAGTTTAGTGTAAACGGTTATTAGATGAGACCGAAATGGGCTTTTAGCACGAGGTAAAGAAAATGCTAAAGAATATAGGAATGGCACACATAGGGAGCAGCCTTCCCTCTCCCGCCCCATCCCTGACTGAGGTTCAGAACTGGTTGGTGAGGGCCTGGCCACAGCTCACCGGTGGCAGAGAAGTTGCTGGGATGCTGTGCTGCTGGGACTTGGAAATCCACCCTTTGCAGCTGGCCAGAAACCCACCCTCTAAATTGCCAGGACAGCTGTTCACAGCGAGGGGCCCATCCAAGGTGCTCGGCTACAAACCTGTGGAAGGAGAGTGCCCAGGGAGGCTGCGGGCACCGTGTACTCCGGAGGCTGGTGCTGGGGGAACCATGTGCTGCAGGAGCTGCTGAGAGCATGCTGGAACCTGGATGGAAAATCTCTTTCCCCATTGCTCTCTAATGATTAAACAACTTGGTGCCAGCTGGCAAAGAAGAATATTTAAATGCCCAGCTCCATTTTTGCAGAGCAGAGTTGACATCTGTGTTGAGACCCAAATGGTGCTGGGTTAGCCAGAGGAGAGTAGGGGAGTGTGCTGCAGGCTGAGGAAAGAGAATGCAAAGGACAAGGTCAAGGCCTCCTTCCCTGGCCTGAATGAGGTGGAGAAGGAGGTGGGACTGTGTCAGGAAAGACCTTGCAGGTCATGTCAATGGTTTTGGACTTTATCCTAAGTGTAATGGGAAGCCATTGCAGAGTTTTAATAAGGGAGTGATTTGATCATATTTTTACTTTATGAAAAATCCTCTGTGCTGCAGTCTGAAGGGTGGATTGGCTTGAAGCAAGACTAGAGCTGGGGGAATAGCTGGGGCTGCTCTAGTTGGTGGAAATGGTGGTGGCCTGGGCCCTGGGAGGATGGACAGAGTTAGACATATTAGATCGTTGGAGAGGTAGGATTGTGAGACTTGTTTGGTAGGACATGAACATGAGGAGCAGGAAGGGTCTAGGACAGCTCCCCAGATTTCTGTCTTGGCCACTGGGGCAGATCATGGAGCCATGGACTGAGAGAGAGAAGCTGGGAGTAGGAGCAGATTTGGGGAATGATGGAGATGCAGGGTCAACCAAGAAGATGTCCAGAAGGCAGCAAGCTCTCTGGATCTGGATCTCAGGAGTGATATCTGGGCTGGAAATGAGACTTGAGGCCTCAGAATGTTTGAGATCACCCAGGACACACCTGCAGAGAGAGAAGGGAATACGGCCTCTCACAGTGCAGAGAAGCAGCAGCCCTTAGGAGCCAGGTCAGGGAGGAGGAGTCTGCAAAGGATACAGAAGGAACAGCCAGAGAGACAGGAGGACAACCAGGAGAGTGTGGCATCCTGGAGGCACGAGGCAGAGCAGAGAGGAGAAGGGAGTGCTTTTAAGGGTGAAGCCATCGCAATGTGAAATGCAGACAGGAAGACAAGAAAGGTGAGTCGACCTTAGCAACAATAGTCTTGCTAGAGGGCAGGATGCGCAGGGGTAGAGAGTGGTGGACTGAAGATGGACTGGGAGGTGGAGACAGCCCAACAACTTTTCCAAGAAAGTTGGCTAGGATGGGGGACAGGGAAAGGCAGCATGTTATCAGTTAGCCGCTATTGAGCAGCAAATCACTCCAAAATATAGTGGCTTAAAACAACCACCATTTCTTCTTCCTCGCAGAATTTCTAGTTTGGCTAGGTGGTTCTCCTGGCCTAGGCCAGGCTTGCCTGCGCTTGGCTGGGCTCACTCATGCCTCCAGTGGCTGGCAGGTCAGCAGGGGGCTGGCTCAACTACAAAGAAAGAACTCAACTGGAGAGCGAGTGTCTGCTCCTTGTGGTCCCATCCTCCTTCGGGTTAGCCTGAGCTTGTTCTCATGGTGGAGGCATGGGTCCAAGAGAGCAAATGGAATTGTACAAGGCTTCCCAAGGCCCAGGCTTGGAACAGACACCATCACTTCCGCTGCATTCTGTCAGCCAAAGCAAGTCACGAGCCAGACAGACTGAAGGGAAGGGAAATGGCCTGGAAGTCACGTTTAAAAGGACATGGATACAGGCATGGAGGAGTGAGGCTGCTTTGTCATCAGTCTACCGGAGGCAATAATGGGAAGAGTAGGGTATGACTGATGGAGGCTTTGTTTCAAGATATTAATGGGGTGGAGTTCTAGGTAAGGAGAATAGGAAAAGATGAAGATAGGGAAGAGAGAGGGTGATGGAGGTGCCAAGATCCCTGAGAAGAGAGGCAAGATGTGCGCAAACGGGAAGGTACATCTGTTTCACTGTCATTGTCCTCTTTGATTCCTCTTTTCCCTGCTATAACCCATTCCCCATGCAGCAGCCAGAGTGACCTTCTAAATATGTGGCTCAGCTCACCACATTTCCCTGGCTTTGTCCCTGTGCTGCCCTGTTGATCTGGGGCCACCTTCTCCATACTGCCATTCCCTCTGCCTGCATGCCCCCTTCCAGGTCCCCATGTGCCTGGCTCCTTGGTGTACTGGTCTCGGCTGACATGTCAACCCTTATAGGGAGGTTTCTCCAACCACTCAGTGTAAGGTCCATCCTTTCACTCAGGCTCACTTCTCCAGCTTGATTGACTTCCTGGCAGTTACCATTCTTGGAAGTTATCTTGTGTGTCAATATGTTTACTTGATTGTTGTCTTCGCAGAATATAAGCTTCACGAGGGCAGGGCCTTGTCTGTCTCATTCCCCGCTGTCCTCCTAGGGCTGGCAGCAACGTCTGGCACATACCTGGTCAGTGAATATCTGAAGAGAAAAATGAGCCAACAAGAAGGAAACAGAAGTCTTTGGGTATTTGGAAGCAGAAAGTGGAGTGAACTCCCATGTAAGTGAGGAGGGTTGGGGTTTCCTTAGAAAGACCTTTGATGATAGATAATTAATACATTACTTTAAAAACAAGGTCTCATGAGTTTTTCTTTTCTTTTTTCTTTGTGCTTTTACTTAGCTTCCTTTTTAAAAGGAACAGAAAGTCCTCCAAGAGTTCTTGTCCTTCCTTCCTCCTTCCTGTTCCCCTGTTAATGGGTGCCTTGGTTCTCAGTGTTGTGGGTGGGCCCTCCAGTGGAGGGACAGGCTGTGCTTTAAAGGGTCTCCCTCCACAGGAGGCCCTGCTGCTCCCAGCCCTTCCTCAACTTGTGCTTGCTTGCAGGTGAGCTCCTTTCCTTTTCATTTCCTTCTCCTGTGAACTGCAGACATCATGCTCTGTCCGATAAGACACAGTTGCAAAGGCTATTGCAAAGGGACAGGCTGTATATTTAGGAGGAGGCACAGCTACAATGAAAGAAGACGTGAAGCCTCAGGAAAAAATTATATGTGGACGTCTTACACTAGGCAGCAGGGGCAGTGGGGAAGGGGAAGGTTCTCCTTCAATGTAACCCCAAGAGGTGGCACCGGAAGCAAATAGACCTGGATTAAAAGGAGGTTGGGACACATCATAAGTGACCCAGCTACAAACAATGGCAAAGGTTCTGGAATGTCTCAATGTTGAGGGCTTTGTATGTGCTGCGCCCCATGCCAAGAGCTTTACACAGATTGTCTCCTTAGTCTCCCAACAGTGCTGTGAGGTTGATATTATTAATTTTTAGATGAAGAAACTGATGCTGGAGAAGTTTAGTAATTTGCCCAAAGTCATACAGCACGGAAGTGGTAGAGCCTGGCTCTCAGATGGTCAACCTCCGAGTCCACTCTGCTATGCCGACTCCTATGTTCCTGTGTGTATTCTATATTCAGGAGAAAATTCTCCCCCCTTTTCAGCTTTGTTGAGGTACAATTTACATTCAATAAAATCCACCAATTTTAAATATTCAATTTGGTGAGTTTTGAAAAACATTAAAAGTCTTGTAACCACCATGATCACGATACGGAACAGTTTCATCTCCCCCAAAAGTTCCCTGATGGTTATTTGCAGTTGAGGCTCTTCTTCAATCCCCAGCCATAGACTTATCTGTTTTCTGTCATTATAGTTTTGTCTTTTGAGTTTGGTAAAAATAGACTAATACAGTACTTGGTCTTTTCTATCTGGATTCTTCCACTTAGCATAATGCTTTTGAAATTTGTCTATGTTGCATGAATCGGTACTTTGTTTCTTTTTATTGCTGAGAAGGATTCCGTTATATGGATGGACCAGTTTATCCATTCACCGGCAGAAGGATATTTGGGTTGTTTCTAGTTGTTGGTGTTTATGCATAATGTTGCTATGAACATTTGCAAGAAAGTCTGTGTGAATACATGTTTCCATTTATCTTGGATGTATACCTAGGAGTGGAATTCCTGGGTCATATGGTAAGTATAACCAAGTTTATATTGCATTCCTACCAACAATGAATGAGAGTTCCAGTTGCTTCATATCCTCATCCAAACTTGGTATTATCCATCTTGTTAATTTTCGGTACTCTAATGGGTTTATGGTGGCCTCTCATTGTGGTTCAAGCTTGTTGATTGACTAAGGATATCGAGCATCTTTTCATGCACTTATTTGTTTCCTATTTCTTCTTTTGTGAGTTATCCAACTCTTTTGACTTGGACGGGGGTGGGGTGGGGTGGATTGTTGTCTTTTTCTCATTATTTTGTAAGAGTTTTTCATCTTTTCTGGATAAAAGTCTTTTGTTGAGTATATATGTAGCTTGCCTTTTCATTTTCTAACAATATATTTGAAGAGGAGAAATTCTTAATTTTGATAAAGTCCAATTTATCAATTTTTAAAAATTTATTATTTTTTTGGTATCTTTTTCAGAAATCTTTGCTTGACTCAAGGACACTATGACTTCCTTCTATGTTTTATATTAGATGTTTCATACAGTTAGCACATATATTTAGGTCAGTGATCCATTTCAAGTTAGTTTTTTGTATATGGTATGAGAGAAGGACCAAGATATTCTCTCTCTCTCTTTCTCTCTTTTGTATATGGATGTCCACTTTTCCCAGCACCATTTGTTGAAAAAATTTTCTATTCTGCATTGAATTGCTTTGGCACCTTTGTCAGAAATTAATGGGCTCTGACGTGCGAGTCTGTTTCTGCATATTCTATTCTGTTTCGTTGATTTGTCTCCCTTTTTTTTTTTTTTTTTTGCCTATGTCATACTGTCTTGTTTTTTGTAGCTTTATAGTAAGACTTGGAATATTTTAAAAAATTATTCCTCTTGTTCAAAATTCTTTTGATTATTCTAGGTACTTTGCATTTCCAAGCAAATTCTAGTATCAGCTTCTCAGTTCCTACAAAAAATATGCTGGGATTTTGGGTTGAAATCTGTAGATCAACTGGGGAAGAAGTGACATCTTTAGCCTCTGGATTCACAAGCATGGTATAATGCTCAATTTATTTAGCTCTTCTTTAATTATTCTCAGGAATGTTTTATAATTTTCAGTGCACAGGTCTTGCCCATTTTTGTTAAATTTATGTCTAAGTATTCATATTTTTGATGCTATTGTAAATGGCATTTTTAAAATCTTTAATTTTCAATTGTGTATGGCCAGCATATATAATTATAATTGATTTTTGTATATTGACCCTGTATTTTGTGACCTTACTGAATTCACTTATTCGTTGCAGTAACTTTCCTACAGACTCTTTAGGATTTTCTACATAGATGATGATATTGTCTGTGAAGAAAGACAGTTTTATTCCTTTCCCAATTCACCAGTCAAATAGTCAAGCAGTTGCAAAGCAGCAGCAGCAGCTGCTATGTTTAGCTTCTACTTTATCATCAATTTGGCCAGTAAGGACACACCAAGGCCAAAAGGATTGAGACAGTTTCTTACTGATACAGACTACACAAGCAAAGCCAATATACATCAGCTCCCCTTTCCCTCATCCTGCAGGATGACACCAAACCAAAGGGGCCAGATGATGGGGAACACAAGCAGTGGGCCTTCTTGCGAAGGAGCCACTTCTCGACTGCAGCTAAGCGGTTCTGTAGCCTGCAGCCGTCCCTTAAGGGGGAGAGAAGATGGACAGTTCCATGCCTCAGTGGAATGAGGGAGGAAGGTAAGAAATAGATTCATGACTCTTCCAACAAAATAGGGAGGTGGGTGAGAATTAGCCCTATGAACACTCCTCATAAGACTATCTACCTTGCCATGTTCCTGGGAGGATCACAAGGTGCTTCAGCAAGACCTGGGTCTGATTGCCTGTGAGCCTTGCACAGGTAGCCTACGTGAACAGGTCCCAAGATTCTCCCAGCAGAACCTTTCTCCTGCTCTTCCTGTCTTTTATTTCTTCTTCATACCTTTTGAATGGGCGAGAGCCTCCAGTACAATGTCGAATAGAAGTGGTGAGAGTGATCATCTTATTATCTTCTTAATCTTAGGGGGAAACATTCACTTTAAGTATGAGATTAGCTGTAGGTTTTCACAGACGCCCTTTAGAGGAAGTGCCCTTCCATTCCTAGTTTTTGAGTTTTTTTTTTTTTTCCTTAAATCAGGAAGCGATATTGGATTCTGTTGAATGCTTTTTCTGTATCAATTGAGGCAATCATGTAATTTTTCTTTTTTTTAGCTTGTTAGTGTGATTGAGTTTGGAATGTTAAACAAGTCTTACATTCCTGGGATAAATTTGGTCATGATATATTATCCTTTTTATATATGGTTGGATTTGTTTTGCTAAACTTTTAAAAGAATTTTTGCGTCTATGTTTACTAGGGATGGAATTCTTTTCTTGTAACATTTTGTCTGGTTTGGGTATCAGTGCAATGCTAGCCTCATAGAATGAGTTGAGAAATATTCCCTCCTCTTCTATTTTCCAGAAGAATTTGTTTAAAATTGGTGTTGTTTCTTCCTTAAATGTTTGACAGAGTTCACCAGCAAAGCCATCTGGGCCTATATTTTTTTGTGTGGGAATGTTCTAAATTATGAATTCAGTTTGTTAAATAGATATAGGGCTTCTTGAGGAACTTTGGTAGTTTGTGTCTTTGAAGAAATTTGTTCATTTCATCTAAGTTATTAGTTTGTTGGCATCAATTTATTCTATTAATAAATTGATATTATTGATTATTAAAATAAATATTAATAAGTAAATAATATTTACTTATCCTTTTAATGTCTATGGGATCTGTAGTGATGTCTTCACTTTCGTTTCTGATACTGGTAATTTGTGTATTCTTTTTTCCTTTCATCATCAATCTGGCTAGCTTTTTAAAGAACCAGCTTTTGGTTTTATTGATTTTTCTCTATTTTTTCATATTTTATCCCACTGATTTCTGCTTTTATCTTTATTTATTATTTCCTTCCTCCTGCTTGTTTTGAGTTTAATTGGCTCTTGTTTTTCTTGTTTCTTTAGGAGGAAACAGAACACTAATTTCAGAACTTTCTTCTTTTTCTACTGTAAGTGTGTAATGTTATAAACTTTCCCCTAAGCACTGCTTAGGCAGCATGTCACAAATTTTTATTTATTGTATTTCTGTTTTCATTAAGTTCAAAATTTTTTCTAAATTTAAGATTCTTTTCTTTGAACCGTGGATTATTTAGAAGTGTGATGTTTACTTTCTAAATCTTTGAGAGTTTTCCAGATATCTTTCCATCATTGATTGCTAGTTCAATTCCATTGTGGTCGGAGAACCACAACTTGATACGAATTCACTCTTAAAAATTTATTGAGGCTTGTTTTAGCATAAAAATATGGTCTATCTTGGTAAATATTCTGCATGCACTTGAAAAGAATATGTATTCTGCTGTTGTTGGGGGCAGTTCTAAAATGTCAGTTAGCTCACATTGATTGATAACATTGTTCATATCTTCTATGTATGGATTTTCTGTCTACTTGTTCTATTAATTACTGAGAGAGCAGTGAAGTTTCCAATTAAAATAGTGGAAATGTCCTTTTAAAAAAGATCTGTAGATCTCTTTTTAGTTCTACCAATTTTTGCTTTATGTACTTTGAAACTAAGTTATTAGGTCCATACACATTTAGGATTGTTATGTCTTGATGAATTGACCCTTTTGTCCTTAAAAAATGACCCTCAGTATCCCTGATAAAATTATTTTTCTGAAATTCATTTTGTCTTACATTAATATAGCCACTTTAGCTTTCTTTTATTCATGTTTTCATGGTATGCCTTTTTCAGTCCTTTTACTTTTAATCTATCTCTTTATTGATTTAACTTTTTATTTTGAAGTACTTTCAAACTTACATGACAGTTAAAATTAATACAAACTCCATACATTCCCCTACCCTTCCCCCAGATACCCAGATCCACCAATTTTAACATTTTTACCATATATGCTTTTTTCTTTTTCTTTCTTTCTTTCTTTCTTTCTTTCTTTCTTTCTTTCTTTCTTCCCTCCCTCCCTCCCTCCCTTCCTTCCTTCCCTCCTTCCCTTCCTCCATCCCTCTCTCCCTTCATTCCTTTCTTTTCCTTCCATCTATCTAATCTTATCTATTCATCCATCCATTCATCCATCCATCCATTTTCTGAATGCCTGAGTGTAGGCTTTATAAATCATATACTCCTTGAATACTTCATACTGCCACTTGTTTCCTAAGAACAAAGTGCGCTGGTTTGTATATATTATGTACCCCAGAAAAAGCCGTATTCTTTAATGCAATCTTGTGGGGGCAAGCTGATTAATCTTTTTGATTAGGGCGTGACCTCGATTGGGTGTTTCCCTGGAGATTTGAGCCTGCACTGGAGTCCTTTAAATGGAGCTCACACAGAGAGCAGAGAGATGAAAACACCCCAGAATGTGCTAAGCCAAGGCTTAGATGCTTGTGGATGCTTAGAGATGCTTGGAGATGCAGACAGAAGGACGTTTGGAGTTACTGACACTTTGGAGATGCTAGCCCAGAGTTTGCTCCAGAGAAGCCAAGAAAGACAAGGCTAGAGACATTTTGGAGAAAGCCATTTTGAAACCAGAACTCTGTTGCAGACGCCAGCCACGTGCCTTCCCAGCTGACAGAGGTTTTCCAGATGCCATTGGCCATTCTTCAGTGAAGGTATCCTTTCGTTGATGCCTTAGTCTGGACACTTTTATGGCCATAGAACTGTAAATTTGTAACCTAATAAATCCCCCTTATAAAAGCCAATCCATTTCTGGTATTTTGCATAATGGCAGCATTAGCAAACCAGAACACAAGGGTTTTCACTTATATATTAACCTTAAGTGCACTTATCAAGTTCAGGAAATTTAACACTGATATAAAGCTTTCAGTTTGTATTCCAATTTTTTCAAATGTCCCAATAAAGTCCCTTTGAGCCTTTTATCCTCCCTTGCTAGATTTCATCCAGCATTAGGTATTGAATTTAATTGTAAATTATCTTGTCATTTAGTTATTCTTTCTTCTTTTTTTTTAAACTGTGGAAACATATACATCATGAACTTTCCCATTTCAACCATTCACAAGAATACTATTCAATGGGATTAATCACATTCGTGATATTGCAGTACCCTCACCACCTTCCATCTCTCCAAACAGAAATCCTACATTCATTAAACATTAAATCCCTATTACCCCTGCTCCCAACCACTGGCAACCTACACTCAATTCCTGTCTTTAGAAGCTTGCATATTCTCCAGTATTTTCTTTGTAGTTACCATGGGGCTTAAATTTAACATCCTAAATCTATAATAATCTCATTTGCTTTGACACCAATTTAACTTCTATAGTATATACAAACTATTTTCCTATACCCCTCTGTCCCTCTACCTTTTTTTTTATCTTCATTTTATTGAGATATATTCACATACCATGCAGTCATACAAAACAAATCGTACTTTCGATTGTTTACAGTACCATTACATAGTTGTACATTCATCACCTAAATCAATCCCTGACACCTTCATTAGCACACACACAAAAATAACAAGAATAATAATTAGAGTGAAAAAGAGCAGTTGAAGTAAAAAGAACACTGGGTACCTTTGTCTGTTTGTTTCCTTCCCCTATTTTTCTACTCATCCATCCATAAACTAGACAAAGTGGAGTGTGGTCCTTATGGCTTTCCCAATCCCATTGTCACCCCTCATAAGCTACATTTTTATACAATTGTCTTCGAGATTCATGGGTTCTGGGTTGTAGTTTGATAGTTTCAGGTATCCACCACCAGCTACCCCAATTCTTTAGAACCTAAAAAGGGTTGTCTAAAGTGTGCGTAAGAGTGCCCACCAGAGTGACCTCTCAGCTCCTTTTGGAATCTCTCTGCCACTGAAGCTTATTTCATTTCCTTTCACATCCCCCTTTTGGTCAAGAAGATGTTCTCCGTCCCACGATGCCGGGTCTACATTCCTCCCCGGGAGTCATATTCCACTTTGCCAGGGAGATTCACTCCCCTGGGTGTCCGATCCCACGTAGGGGGGAGGGCAGTGATTTCGCCTTTCAAGTTGGCTTAGCCAGAGAGAGAGGGCCACATCTGAGCAACAAAGAGGCATTTGGGAGTAGGCTCTTAGGCACAACCATAGGGAGGCCTAGCCTCTCCTTTGCAGCAACCGTCTTCCCAAGGGTAAAACCTATGGTAGAGGGCTCAAGCCATCAAACCACCAGTCCCCTATGTCTGTGGTCATGTTAGCAACCATGGAGGTGGGGTAGGCGAATACCCCTGCATTCTCCACAGGCTCCTCAAGGGGGCACTACATCTTTTTTTTTCCTTGTTTTCCTTTTTTTTTTTTTTAACTTTACCTTCTTTTTTAAATCAACTGTATGAAAAAAAAGTTAAAAAGAAAACAAACATACAATAAAAGAACATTTCAAAGAGACCATAACAAGGGAGTAAGAAAAAGACAACTAACCTAAGATAACTGCTTAACTTCCAACATGTTCCTACTTTACCCCAAGAAAGTTACATAATATAGCAACATTTCTGTGAACTTGTTCCTACTATATCCATCAGAAATTAACAGACCATAGTCATTCCTGGGCATCCCCAGAACGTTAAATAGCTTATCTGTTCTTCTTGGATTATTGTTCCTCCTTCCTTAATTGCTCTCTACTGCTAGTTCCCCTACATTCTACATTATAAACCATTTGTTTTACATTTTTCAAAGTTCACATTAGTGGTAGCATATAATATTTCTCTTTTTGTGCCTGGCTTATTTCGCTCAGCATTATGTCTTCAAGGTTCATTCATGTTGTCATATGTTTCACGAGATCGTTCCTTCTTACTGTCGCGTAGTATTCCATCGTGTGTATATCCCACATTTTATTTATCCACTCATCTGTTGAAGGACATTTGGGTTGTTTCCATCTCTTGGCAATTGTGAATAATGCTGCTATGAACATTGGCGTGCAGATATCTGTTCGTGTCACTGCTTTCCGATCTTCCGGGTATATACCGAGAAGTGCAATCGCTGGATCGAATGGTAACTCTATATCTAGTTTTCTAAGGAACTGCCAGACTGACTTCCAGAGTGGCTGAACCATTATACAGTCCTACCAACAATGAATAAGAGTTCCAATTTCTCCACATCCCCTCCAGCATTTGTAGTTTCCTGTTTGTTTAATGGCAGCCATTCTAACCGGTGTTAGATGGTATCTCATTGTGGTCTTAATTTGCATCTCTCTAATAGCTAGTGAAGCTGAACATTTTTTCATGTGTTTCTTGGCCATTTGTATTTGCTCTTCAGAGAACTGTCTTTTCATATCTTTTGCCCATTTTATAATTGGTCTGTCTGTACTATTGTCATTGAGTTGTAGGATTTCTTTATGTATGCAAGATATCAGTCTTTTGTCAGATACATGGTTTCCAAAAATTTTTTCCCATTGAGTTGGCTGCCTCTTTACCTTTTTGAGAAATTCCTTTGAGGTGCAGAAACTTCTAAGCTTGAGGAGTTCCCATTTATCTATTTTCTCTTTTGTTGCTTGTGCTTTGGGTGTAAAGTCTAGGAAGTGGCCGCCTAATACAAGGTCTTGAAGATGTTTTCCTACATTATCTTCTAGGAGTTTTATGGTACTTTCTTTTATATTGAGATCTTTGGTCCATTTTGAGTTAATTTTTGTGGAGGGGGTGAGGTAGGGGTCCTCTTTTATTCTTTTGGATATGGATATCCAACTCTCCCAGCTCCATTTGTTAAAAAGACCATTATGACTCAGTTCAGTGACTTTGGGGGCCTTATCAAAGATCAGTCAGCCATAGATCTGAGGGTCTATCTCTGAATTCTCAATTCGATTCCATTGATCTATATGTCTATCTTTGTGCCAGTACCATGCTGTTTTGGCAACTGTGGCTTTATAATAAGCTTCAAAGTCAGGGAGTGTATGTCCTCCCACTTCGTTTTCCTTTTTTAGTGTCTTTAGCAATTCGAGGCATCTTCCCTTTCCAAATAAATTTGATAACTAGCTTTTCCAAGTCTGCAAAGTAGGTTGTTGGAATTTTGATTGGGATTGCATTGAATCTGTAGATGAGTTTGGGTAGAATTGACATCTTAATGACATTTAGCCTTCCTATCCATGAACATGGAATATTTTTCCATCTTTTAAGGTACCCTTCTATTTCTTTTAGTAGAGTTATGTAGTTTTCTTTGTATAGGTCTTTTACATCTTTGGTTAAGTTTATTCCTAGGTACTTGATTTTTTTAGTTGCTATTGAAAATGGTATCTTTTTCTTGAGTGTCTCTTCAGTTTGTTCATTTCTAGCATATAGAAACATTACTGACTTATGTGCATTAATCTTGTATCCCACTACTTTGCTAAATTTGTTGATTAGCTCTAGTAGCTGTATCGTCGATTTCTCAGGGTTTTCTAGATATAAGATCATATCATCTGCAAACAATGACAGTTTTACTTCTTCGTTTCTAATTTGGATGCCTTTTATTTCTTTGTCTTGCCGGATTGCCCTGGCTAGCACTTCCAGCACAATGTTGAATAACAGTGGTGACAGCGGGCATCCTTGTCTTGTTCCTGATCTTAGAGGGAAGGCTTTCAGTCTCTCACCATTGAGTACTATGCTGGCTGTGGGTTTTTCATATATGCTCTTTATCATGTTGAGGAAGTTTCCTTTAATTCCTACCTTTTGAAGTGTTTTTATCAAAAAGGGATGTTGGATTTTGTCAAATGCTTTTTCAGCATCTATTGAAATGAGCAATTGATTTTTCCCTTTTGACTTGTTAATGTGTTGTAATACATTGATTGTTTTTCTTATGTTGAACCATCCTTGCATGCCTGGAATGAACCCCACTTGGTCATGGTGTATGATTTTTTTAATGTGTCTTTGGATTCGATTTGCAAGTATTTTGTTGAGGATTTTTGCATCTATATTCATTAGGGAGATTGGCCGGTAGTTTTCCTTTTTTGTAGCATCTTTGCCTGGTTTTGGTATTAGATTGATGTTAGCTTCATAAAATGAGTTAGGTAGTGTTCCATTTTCTTCAATGTTTTGAAAGAGTTTGAGTAAGATTGGTGTCAGTTCTTTCTGGAAAGTTTGGTAGAATTCCCCTGTGAAGCCATCTGGCCCTGGGCATTTATTTGTGGGAAGATTTTTGATGACTGATTGAATCTCTTTGCTTGTAATGGGTTGGTTGAGGTCTTCTATTTCTTCTCTGGTCAGTCTAGGTTGTTCATATGTTTCCAGGAAATTGTCCATTTCTTCTACATTATCCAGTTTGTTGCCATACAGTTGTTCATAATATCCTCTTATAATTTTTTTAATTTCTTCAGGATCTGCAGTTATGTCACCTTTTTCATTCATTATTTTGTTTATATGGGTCTTCTCTCTTTTTGATTTTGTCAGTCTAGCTAGGGGCTTGTCGATCTTGTTGATCTTCTCAAAGAACCAACTTTTGGTGATATTTATCCTCTCTATTGTTTTTTTGTTCTCTATGTCATTTATTTCTGCTTTAATCCTTGTTATTTCTTTTCTTCTACTTGGTTTAGGATTGGTTTGCTGTTCATTTTCTAGCGTCTTCAGTTGATCCATTAGTTCTTTGATTTTGGCTCTTTCTTCCTTTTTAATATATGCGTTTAGTGCTATAAATTTCCCCCTTAGCACTGCTTTTGCTGCATCCCATAGGTTTTGGTATGTTGTGTTCTCATTTTCATTCGTCTCTATATATTTAGCAATTTCTCTTGCTATTTCTTCTTTAACCCACTGATTGTTTAGGAGTGTGTTGTTTAACCTCCAGGTATTTGTGAATTTTCTAAGTCTCTGATGGTTATTGACTTCTAATTGTATTCCATTGTGGTCAGAGAATGTGCTTTGAATAATTTCAATCTTTTTAAATTTATTGAGGCTTGTTTTATGTCCCAGCATATGATCTATTCTGGAGAAAGTTCCGTGAGCACTAGAAAAGTATGTGTATCCTGGTGATTTGGGATGTAATGTCCTGTAGATGTCTGTTAAATCTAATTCATTTATCAGATTGTTTAGGTTTTCAATTTCCTTATTGGTCTTCTGTCTGGTTGATCTATCTATAGGAGAGAGTGATGTGTTGAAGTCTCCCACAATTATTGTGGAAACATCAATTGCTTCCTTTAATTTTGCCAGTGTTTCTCTCATGTATTTTGTGGCACCTTGATTGGGTGCATAGACATTTACAATTGTTATCTCTTCTTGCTGAATTGCCCCTTTTATTAGTATGTAGTGGCCTTCTTTGTCTCTCAAAACATCCCTGCATTTGAAGTCTATTTTATCTGAGATTAATATTGCTACACCTGCTTTCTTTTGGCTGTAGCTTGCATGAAATATTTTTTCCATCCTTTCACTTCCAGTTTCTTTGTGTCCCTGTGTCTAAGATGAGTCTCTTGTATGCAACGTATTGATGGTTCATTTTTTTTGATCCATTCTGCGAATCTATATCTTTTAATTGGGGAGTTTAATCCATTTACATTCAACGTTAAAACCGTGAAGGCATTTCTTGAATCAGCCATCTTATCCTTTGGTTTATGTTTGTCATATTTTTCCCCTCTGTCTATTAATATCCTTTATTGTACCCATACCGAATCTCTTTAGTACTGAACCTTTCTCCAAGTCTCTCTGTCCTTTCTTTGTTTCTCTGTCTGTAGGGCTCCCTTTAGTATCTCCAGTAGGGCAGGTCTCTTGTTAGCAAATTCTCTCAGCATTTGTTTGTCTGTGAAAAATTTAAGCTCTCCCTCAAATTTGAAGGAGAGCTTTGCTGGATAAAGTATTCTTGGCTGGAAATTTTTCTCACTCAGAATTTTAAATACATCGTGCCACTGCCTTCTTGCCTCCATGGTGGCTGCTGAGTAGTCACTACTTAGTCTTATGCTGTTTCCTTTGTATGTGGTGAATTGCTTTTCTCTTGCTGCTTTCAGAACTTGCTCCTTCTCTTCTGTGTTTGACAGTGTGATCAGTATATGTCTCGGAGTGGGTTTATTTGGATTTATTCTATTTGGAGTTTGCTGAGCATTTATGATTTGTGTATTTATGTTGTTTAGAAGATTTGGGAAGTTTTCCCCAATAATTTCTTTGAATTCTCTTCCTAGACCTTTACCCTTTTCTTCCCCTTCTGGGACACCAATGAGTCTTATATTCGGGCGTTTCATATTATCTATCATATCCCTGAGGTCCATTTCGATTTTTTCAATTTTTTTCCCCATTCTTTCTTTTATGCTTTCATTTTCCATTCTGTCATCTTCCAGGTCACTGATTCGTTGTTCAGCTTCCTCTAGTCTTGTAGTATGAGTGTCCAGAATCTTTTTAATTTGGTCAACAGTTTCTTTAATTTCCATAAGATCATCCATTTTTTTATTTAGTCTTGCAGTGTCTTCTTTATGCTCTTCTAGGGTCTTCTTGATTTCCTTTGTATCCCATACTATGGTCTCATTGTTCATCTTTAGTTCTTTGAGTAGCTGCTCTAGGTGCTGTGTCTCTTCTGGTCTTTTGATTTGGGTGCTTGGGCTTGGGTTATCCATATCGTCTGGTTTTTTCATATGCTTTATAATTTTCTGTTGTTTTTGGCCTCGTGGCATTTGCTGAACTTGATAGGGTTCTTTTAGGATTTGTAGACTAATTGAAGTCCTTATCTCTAATTTATCAGATCTACAGCTTCGTGGAGTACACTTTCTCTAACTAACCAGCAGGTGGCGTCCACGAGCCACCTGTTCTCCACAAGCCAGTTCTCCCCTGCTTAGCCTTTTTGGTGAGTGGGGGAGTGAGTCTTGTGGGGTCCAATTGGTGTACCAAGCTTGCATGTGTAGTTGGTGTTGCCTGCCCTGTATATGGGGCGTGTTTCTGGGCAGTCAGGGAGGGGGGGGTGGCCCTAACAATCAAATCTCCCTGGTGATCCTAGAGTTTTAAAGCTGCTGCAATAGTCTAATCCTTCAGTTCAGTCCTGCCACAGTTTGTCTCTGCCACTGACCCACAAGTCCTTGGTATTGGCTTATGGCTCCTGAGACTTGCAAGTGGGCCCCTCTTCCAGGCTGTGCACCCCGGGTCCTCTGTTGAGGGATGACTGTGCTATGTCACAGGTGAGTGCTGTCCCCCCAGGGCAGTTCTGGGCTGCTGGGCTGTGTAGGGAGGCTCCCAGTCTGCTGAAATGATGGCTGAATGGGGCTTTGTTAATTCACTCTGCTCCACCTTCCCAACTCTGGGACAATCAGCTGAGGTTGCAGGGAAGGCTAATGTCCACGCCCAGTTTTGTGGTGTGTGCCTGTTATTTGAAGCACTTCCGTCACACTGGGTTGTCTGGGGCAGCTCTGGGCTGTGGGGCTGGCAATGGGCAGGAGTGTTTCCTGTCCACCAGGATGATGGCTGTGAGTGGACACCCCCCTTTTCTTGGGAAGTTGTGTTGTTTAGTGAATTTTCTCAGCCACTGGATTATTGCCTTTTGTCTCAGAGCTCTCTTAGTTCTGCTCTTGACTTGACCTGCCCAAATTGCAAGTCTTTGAAGCTTTCTGTATTGGGCTTCTTAGAGTAATTGTTTTAGAAAAAGAAAAAAGGATTAAAAAAGAAAAAAAGGGCCGTCCTCAGAGATCTAATGGGTTATTGAAATGCTAAGAGACAAAGCAACCAGGGCCATTAAGTAAAGGTCCACAGGGCAGAGAGATCAGCTTTTCTTTGGGATTTGCATATGCGCCTCAGGGCCTGAGCTCTGCCCTTCCCCTTTCTATGTTCACCTGAACTCCAAAAATCCTCCGCTTTTATTTTGGAGTTTTTCATGTTGTTTTTTTTCTATGCCTGTCTCCTCTCTGCTGGGCTGGCTGCTCTCAGATTCTCTGGTGTCTGGTCTCAGTCTATCTATGGTTGGAGTTTGGATCAGTAGAATGAGTTTCCAATAAGGACTGCCACTGCAGTTCTCCCTTCTCCTTCCCGGAGCTTACAGCCCCTCCTCCCACGGGACTGAGCCTGGCAGGGAGGGGCGCGGGTCCCCTGGCCGCAAAACCTTACAGATTTCGCTGATCTCAGCAGTTCCACGTTTTCATGAATGTTGTATGAAGTATGCCCAAAGTCAGATTGCTCTGTGGTGTCCAGTCCACGCAGTTCCTGGCTTTCTATCTACTTTCCTGGAGGAGTAACTAAAACATACAGCTCACCAGTCCACCATCTTGCCCCGCCTCTGTCCCTCTACCTTTATGCAGTTCTTGTCACAAATTAGATTTTTATACTTTAGGAATCCTAAACAACTGATTTATCATCATATTTTATGCATTAGCCCTTAAGATCCTGTAGGAAGTAAAAAGTGGAGTTACAAAGCAAAAATACAAAAGTACTGGCATTTATATGCACCCATGTCATTACCTTCACTGGAGATTTTTGTTTTTCACATGGTTCTTTTGTCGAGTATCTTTTTCTTTCAATCTGCAGAACTCTGTTTAGCATCTCTTGTAGGGCTGATCTGGTGATGGCGATCTCCCTCAGCTTTTGTTTATCTGGGAATGTCTCAGTGTGTCCCTCATATTTGAAAAAGAGTTTTGCCAGATACACAATTCTTGGTTTGTCATTTTTTTTGCTTTCATCCCACTGCCTTCTTGTCTCCGTGATTTCTGATGAGAAATCAGCATTTAATCTTATTGAAGCTCCTTTGTATTTGACACGTTCCTTCTCTCTTGTGGTTCTCAGAATTCTCTCTATCTTTGGCATTTGACAATTTGATTGTAGCATGCTATGGCTTGCATCCATTTGGGTTTATCCTGTTTGGAGGTCATTGAGCATCTTGGATATGTCTATTCATGTCTTTTGTTAAAATTGAGAAGTTTTCAGCCATTATTTATTTGAATATTTTCTCTGCTTCTTTCTGACTTTCTTCCCCTTCTGGGACTCCCACATTGTATATATTGGTGTGCTTGCTGGTGTCCCACAGGTTCCTCAGGTTCTGTTCACTTTTCTCATTCTTTCCTCTTTCTTCTCCTCAGGCTGATTATTTCTTGTAACAGCTCCAGTCAGCTCTCAAACCCCTCTAGGGAATTTTTAATTTTTGTTACTGTGGTCTTTAGCTCTTTTGGTTCCTTTTCATAATTTTTCTCTCTCTGCTGATAGTCTCTTTGTGTTCCTATATCATTTTCCTGGTTTCCTTTGGTTCTTTGTCCATGTTTTCCTTTAGCTCTTTAAGCATATTTAGGACCCCCCTCCCCCCCCCCTTTTTTTTTTTGAAGTCTTTTGAATGTCTCAGGTCTGGTCCTACCCATTGATGGTTCTAGCAATTTAATCTCTTTTGCCTGGGTCATCACTTCCTGCTTCTTTGTATGTTTTGTAGCCTTTTGTTGAAACCTGGATATTTTGCTATTTCAATGTGTTATCACTAGAATTTAGTTCCTTAAGCACCTATTCTTTAAGCTTGTATCCATATCCAGCTTATGTTATAACAGAGTTTTCCTTGAATGCCAGGAGCTAACAAAAACAAAAACAAAAACAAAAGAAGGCAAAAAAAAAAAAAAAAAAAGAAAGAAAGAAAAGAAAACACGTTTTCCAGTCCTTGCAACTTGCAGATTGACCTGTATAAGTGCTCTCCTTCAGGGCTTATCCATATGATGAGTTTAAAGAATAGCTCCAGGTCACAGGATAGTGTCCTCCCTGAGCCTTTCTGCCCATGTGTCTTGTCTTGGGCATATGCATGTGGTTCTGGGAATTGCCCCATTTACACAGTTCTGAATGTCCCCTTTTCTCTAGGAAACTGTATCCTCATGGTCCTGGATACTGCACTATATGTCCTACAGCCAGCAATCCCTAGCCCCAGGCAGCATGACTTGACTGCTTTCCTACAGAGTTCTCTAGCTGAGCATGGAGAGCCACCTTCTGCATGCAGGGCAAATTCTGGGACAGTGAATCCCTCAGGCCCCTACCAGACAGATTGGGCCAGACATGCATGCTCCTAGTATGGCATGAGGGTCACACTGCTTCCTCTGGAACCAGAACCACAGATCTACGTTGGGAGCATGGGCCAGCTCCACACCAAGCTGGTGAGGGGTGGGGGAGAGGACAGCTAGGGCACCATGAGATCCTAGCACTTGAGTCTTTTTCCTGATTCAGCTCTCACCCTTTATTGCAGTCCTTTAACTGTTTCTGCAGCTTTGAGAAAGATGTTTCTGCCAATTTTTTTTAACAGTTTAAAACAACAAATTTATTGGTTCACTATTCTCAGTCTGAAATCAAGGTATCAGTAGGCTCTGCCCCTCTGAACCCTGTAAGGATGAATCCTTCCTGGCCTCGTCTAGCTTCTGGCATTTGCCTGCAGTCCTTGGTGTTCCTTGGCTTATAGATGCATCACTGAAATCTCTGCCTCCTCTGTCTCCAAATCTCCCCGTCCCTATAAGGACAACATTTATATTGAATTAGGGCCCATCCTAACTCAGACTGGCATCATCTTAACCATTTCCATCAGCAATGACCCTATTTCCAAATAAGGCCACAGTCTGAGGGCCTGGGGTTAGGACGAAAGCATATCTTTTTGGGAGAACACAATTCAACCCACATGTCATATTCCCCGAATGTTAACATCTCACATAATGTTTGAGATCCTGTCTCTCGACTTCTTTTATATGTTCTTGAGAGATGCTGCAATGCCTTGGGCAAAACAATAAGAAAACTGGAGGCTGGTGTAACAGTGATGATTTATTTCACTCCTGCATCATCCTTCTAGGAAACTCTGTCACTCTCCCATTTTTTTCTTATTTTTTCTATTTTTAGCATAGTTGGGGATAATTGATAAGGAATAATGAATTAATTTCTAAGATGAAATAGCAAAATGTTTCAAGATATCAGAAAAAATAATGCTACTAAGGTCTCATAATATATCTTAGATGTGCAAATGGACCCATGTGGTAATAGCTAAAATAAGTTTTATTCTATTTTAAAAAGTAAATTTTCTCTTTGTTCTTTTGAAGACCTCCAATAAAGAACAAGTCATAAAAAATAAATCCGTACAAATAGTAATGCTCACAAAAAAACCTCAAAAACTAAAATTAGTCCAGGGAACACTGATGTTTTGCAATTAAGGGAACTGGTTTCTACCCTGTGCCTATTGTAGATAGAAAACAAAGAGTAATTTATTCAGTTCAACTCAAAAGGTATTAATAATTGTATCAGTGTTAATTTTCTAATTTAGATAACCATCTGGCAATTTTTACTAGTTGTTCAAAAATTTTCGGGGGGGATGGAGCTCTGAGCATCTCACTTTGCCATCTTTTTTGTGGTGGGGCCCTTATGTTTTTATATTTAAAGTAAGTTTTTATAGATAGTATGTAATTGACTCTTGCTTTTTAAATCTAATCTGACAATCTCTGCCTGTCAATATTGGAGTGTTTAGACCATTTACAGTAATGTATTTATCAATATGGTCAAGTTTAAATATATAAACTTGCTACTGTTTTCTATTTGTCACTTCCATTCATCTTTCCTTTTTTCCCTCTTTTCCTGAAATTTTTTGGGATAAATTTAGTATTTACGATTCCATTTTATTTCCTTTTTTTTGCTTAAAGGGAATACCTTCTTGTTTTAATATTTTTTGATTACTTTGCTGTTTACAACATGTAACTTTAATTATCACAGTGTACCTTCAAATCATTTATACTACTTCACATATTTTTTAAGCACCTTATCATAGTATACTTTCATTTCATCCTTCTCAGCGTTTGTGCTACTGTTTTCATATATTTTACTTCTACATATGTCATAAAATCTACAATATATTAATGTTTTTGCTTTAAGCAGCTGATTATTTTTAGAGATTTGTAAACATGAGAAAAACAATCTTTTATATTACCCACTTATTTACCATTTCCAGTTTTCTTTATTACTTTATGTAAGTTCAAATTCCTTTCAGGAATCACTTTCCTTCTGCCTGAAGAATTTTCTTTAACATTTCTTTTAGTACAAGTATGCTAGCAATAAATTATTTCAGCTTTGGTTTCAATGTCTTTGTTTTTGAAAGGTCTTTTCATTGGCATGGAATTCAACTTTTTTTTTTTTTTTTAATTCAGTACTTTAAAGGTGTCATTCTATTGTCTGGTGGTTTGCATTGTTTTTGATGAGATGTCTTCTCCATTGTTATTTTTGTTCCTTTCTATGTAATGTGTGTTTTTTCTTTGCATTTAGATTTTGTCTTTATCACTGCTTTTCAGAAGTCTGACTATGATGTCCTTTTGTGTGTATGTTTTCTTTCATGTTCTTTCTGCTTGAAGTTCACTGTGCTTCTTGTATCTGTGCATTTATAATTTTAATCAAATTAGGAAACTTTTGGTCATTATTTCTTCAAATTATTTTTCTCTCCACTCCTCATTTTTTTCATTCCCCTAGGACTTCAATTAAATGTATATTAGGCCAGTTGATATTGTCTCACAGCTCACTAATGCTCTCTTAATTTTATCAGTCTGTTTTTCTCTCTGTGTTTTATTTTGGATAGTTTGCAGGTCTTCAAGTTCACTGATTTTTTCCTCATGAATTATCAAGTCTATTGTTATTGTCATACAGTGTATTTTTCATTTAATTTACTGTATCTTCATCTCTATAAGTTCAATTTGTGTCTTTTATAAATCTTCCGCTTCTCTCTTCATCATGTTCATGTTTCGTCTATCTTTTTTGACATATAGAAAACATTTATAACAGTAATTTTAATGTTCTTGTCTACTAATTCTATCAACTGGGTCTTTTCTATGTCTATTTCTATCGATTGCTTTTTCCTGTTATTATGAATCATATCTTCCTACTTCTTACCATGCTTAGTAATTCCTTATTGGATGACAGGTATTGTGAAATTACTGTGGTAAATGGAGTGCTAGAATTTGCAAAAAAAGACAATAGTTTGGCTTTCTTCTGGATGCAGTTAAATTCCTTGAAATCACTTTAATCTTTTTGGATCTTGTGTTTAAGCATTGTCCAGACAGCTTTCTTGGGTTCCACTCTGAGGCAATACCCTTCTCAGTAATCTAACTGCCTCATATATTAGGAAGTCTTTCCTTGCTGGCTGGTGGGAAGGAACATGAACTTTCTGGTCCTGCGTCAGCTTTGGGGATTGTTCTGCCTACTCCTTTCTGGTGGTTCTTTCCCTGGCTTTGGATCGTCTTCTCACATACATGCCCAGATCGGTAAGTACTCAAGTAAAGATTTGACGGGTCCCTTCTGCAGATCTCTGTGTAACCCCCTCCTTTCTGGTGCTCTGTCCCACAAACCTACCCACCCTGGCCTCCACCTTCAGACTGTCTCCCTAACCCAGCGAGTCCTACAGGCTTCCTTGTGGTGCAGGCTGGAAACTCACTTCAAGCAGTGACCGGAGCACTTGCAGGGCTCTCCTCACTGGTTTCCCCTCTCCCAGGGATGACTGTTCTCTGATGCCTGTATTCCAATGTCCTATATTTTGTCTGGTTTTCTAGTTATTTAGTAATCCAATTCCTATCTTTTCATATGGCCAGAAGCAGAAGTCAGAACTGGCTGTTTTTTAAATGCAATTTTATTGAGGTACAGTCATACACCAGATAATCACCCAAAGTATACAATCAGTGGTTCACGTCATCACCATATAGTTGTGCATTCATCACCATGATCAATTTTTGAATATTTTCATTACTCCCCCCCCAAAAAATAAGAATAAAAATAAAAAAGAACACACAAAACATTCCATACCTGTTATCCACCCACATTATGTATTTATTTTTTGGCTTTAGTTTCTTATTCGTCTGTCCATACATTGGATAAAGGAGTGTCAGTCACAAGGTTTTCACAATCACATGGTCACATAATAAGAGTTATATAGTTATACAATCATCTTCAAGAATCAAGGCTAGTGGGTTACAGTTCAACAGTTTCAGATATTTCCTTCTAGCTATACTAATACAGGAAGAAGGGATATCTATATAATACATTAGAGTAACCTCCAGAATGACCTCTCAACTCTTATTTGAAATCTCTCAGCCAATGAAACTTTATTTTGTTTCATTTCTCTTCCCCCTTTTGGTCCAAGAAAAGGAGGCTTTCTCAATCCCACAAAGCCAGGGCCAGGCTCATCCCTGGGAGTCACGTCCCATAGAATTGGCTCTTATTCATTCATTCATGTCTTCCCAGCTCTACTTATGACTGAAGAAGAGATGGCTATTCATAAAATGTCAGAATAGAAGGAACTTTAGTGGAGATTGTTTAAACACAGATGCAAGAGGAAAAAGGCTAGGCTGCTATAATAAGAGACTCAAAATTAAAGTGGCTTCAAAAGATAAAAGTTCATTTCTCTCTTATCTCACAACTTGGGTATTCTGTCAGTGCAGCTTGACAGGCTCAGAGCGCCTTCCGTCTTGCTTTTGTGCTCTCTGTAGAGTGTTGCCCTTATCTTCATGGTCAAGGATGGCTTTCTACACATCCGTGTTCCAGCTTGCAGGAAGAAAGAGAGAGGAAGGGGAGTATATGCTGCTTTCCTTTTAACAATATGAACCAGAAGCTGCCCACATCATTTCCGCTCATTCCTGGTCACACGGGGACTTAACTAGTCACATGGCCACACACAGCCTCAGGGGAGTCTGGGAAATGTAGTACTTAGCTGGCCCATCATGTACTCAGCTAACAGTCTGTGCCATACAGATGAGACTTTTCTAGCTGATAAGAGAAGACAAGGTGACTTTTAAATGGGATAAGGAGATGAACTTCACAAAACTCTGTCCCCAGACAGTAGCAACAGTAGCTCGGCATTTCATGACATGCCTGGTGAAGGGTTTGGGCCTCCTGGGTTATCAGTGAGTCAGTGACTGGCTGTATAGTGGTGTCCCTGAAGAATGGTCTCCTATGGATACTGAGTGAGAGGAGATGAGGAACGAATAAACCTGAGACATTTGTCCCCAAACCACATCCCTAGTCATGCCTGGGAATAGAACCTTTGCTGAATATAAAACGTGGGAGCTTATCATGAAAGCTGAAGCGTTTGACTTTGTGATATCAGTTTTGGATCATGTTTTAAAACCTAAACACCTTTACAAAATTATCCAGGAGTTTATTGGAACAGCATGCCCCAATACATTTGACAGCTTGTCAGTTGTCACGGAGATGTTAGATTATAAAAGTGTTCTGATTACTGGGAAAAATAAGAATAACCAAGCTCACATATGGTTCAAGAGTCTCTTTCATCTTAGAGAATTTCAAACTGCATTTCACACGAGGTCCTTAACAAGTGTCTCTGGACTACAGCGGGGAGGCACACCCTTCAAGTGGGTTCCTGGGTTCCCAGCCCTGTTCCAAGCAGGATAACTCTACTTTTATCTGGTTTATTTGCTAGGCTTCCAGATAAGATTTCATTTGAATAAAAACATTCTAGGCTTAAAAAATAAAAAGTATAAAATAGCTCTTTTACAGTTTAGTTGGCTAGTGAAACTTGAATATTTTTATCAGCAGATAATTCTACACTTTGGAAAATGACCTAGACTATCCATTGAGGAGAGAGACCTACCTCTGTTGCAGATTCTGCCCATTCGTCCCGGGAGCGCCCTTTAGAGTGGCAGGCACAGGCCCAGCCCCTGAACCCTCTGAGGGTGGCAGCTGTGCCACCACCACTCACCCGTCTGCACATGCGCCAGTGATTTTCCACCTGCTGCTGCAACCTTCTAGCCACCTCAGCTGGGTTCCTCCAGGGGCACATGGCCAAGAACAGGAGGCAGTGGGATCCTCTGCACCCACCAGTGTAGGCCATTTTGCATTTACTTTTTCACAGGCACCTCATCTTTTGGAAGAACCCAAGTCATTCTACAAGTGACCTTTGGTCAAATGCAATAGATGGCTTGTTTCTACATATAAGAGTTTACAATTATCTGGGCTGAGTTATATAGCTCATTGATTTGGATGTATTAATCCCTTCCCTTGAGGTAACTGAGATCTTGATCCTGCCATGTCCCACTAAGCCTTGGGTAATTTATAGAAGTGCTATATATGCTTTGATGTCTTCATCTAAATTATAGAAATGTTCCAGTGGTACGCCACTAGAGACAGCTCTTCACCCTGACAATGATTTGCCCTGGCCGCACAGAAGATTCTGAAGCCTTTGATTAAAATCTAGGTCTTCTGATGAGTTCATTTAAAAAATGTAAATCAATGATGCTACAGACGAACAGGGGAAAAGTCATTCCCCAAACTGATTTGCATTTATAAGGGCTATGATATATATTTAAGAGGGACATTAAAGGGATGAGTCCAGGGTTACATATTGGATTTGCCATGATTTTAATAACTTGGCAGCGTGGTGGGGTCTGCACCCTCCGTCCCTTTGTAAGTGCTCGGTGCCACTGCGACTCATCAGAGAAGGAGACGTAGCCAAGAGTGAGGCTCTAATAGTCCACATCTTGGCAGTTGTACAGAGCACGTCCTCGCACCTTGAAAGCGCTGACATCAAACACAGAGCCAGTCTGAAGAGCGGGATGTTTTCACATCAGAAACCAAGTGTCGGGATTCGGCTTTTGAACATCAGAAGAAATAGAAAAAAACCAGCAGCACTGATATCCAAGGGACAAGCGCCGAGACCAAAGGTAAGGTACTTCTGCCAAATTCTCCAAGACCCCGGTTGGAGGGAGTCTCTGCCCCCCGTCCCTGGTGCCCTCTCCCACTCTTTCCCACCAGGAGGCGGCGTGGGGGAGAATGAGTGTGGGAAGGAGGACGAGGGGCCTGGCCTTTGGGGAGGGTCTGAATTCTCTTTTCTCTCTTCCAGATTCTTTATTTCATTTTCTGAAGAAGCTGTTTCTAACTTTCCCTGTCGACCCCGCTTCCACTTTCCTCACTGTCGGTAGACAGCTCAGCTGCTGCTCCACTGAGGCAAGGCCCCAGCCTCCTTCCCTTCCCCACCAAATGTCTCTAGGAAGCAGGGTAAGTGCTCGCTTGAAATAGCAATCCGGTTTGCTTCCCGAGGAAGGGGTGCCAAGCAAAAGCAGCCGTGCTCAGCCTGACTTCCAAAATAGGTTACTTGATATTTAAACTCCCAATATTATTTTTTAAGAGTGTAAGATATCTATATGATTAAAAGGTAAAAACCCACCTCTGCTCTCGGTCCTGTTTCCACCTATTCCTTAGAGATAGGCTTTTAAAGAAATTATTAGAATCCCATTTATCATTCCAGTATTTCTTATGTAAAAACCAGCAAATGCTATATCTATATATCTATATATCTATATATCTATATATATTCCCATTATCCTACTTTCTTACAAAAAGAGAGCACACTATGTTTATCATCCTGCACCTTGCAGTTTTCACTTAACAGTCGACTGTGGCCACCTGTCACGCCAGCACTTCGGGGACCCTCCTCTTTTTCCGGTTTGTTTACAGCTGCATGGCTTCCTCTGTGCTCACGGGCCGTGGCTAATTCACCCAGCCCCCAACTGATGGGCACAGGTATTTTCCATTTTTTTGACATTGCAAACATGACATGTTCCGTGTCATTTCTGATGGGCACAGGTGTGGCTGTAGCTCAAGTCCCCTCCGTCGGGCTGCGTTGTTTCAAACCCTCATCAATGAGGGGGGGAGAGGGCCTGTTTCCCCGGAGCCTGTCCAGCAGAACCTCTGCCCTGGTGGAGCTGTGCCAGCGTGATGGTTGGGAAGTGTTATCTCAGTGTAGTTTCGATTTGCATTTCTCAGATTATGGATGAGGCCGAGCGTCGTTTCATATGGGTAAGGACCATTTGTGTTTCTTTTCTGTGAACCCTCTGTTCATTAGGCTCTTCAGACCCAAAGCCAAACCAACGGTCTCAAAAGTCAGAGCAAGAGCTGTTTATTTTTTTTTTTTAAGAAAAAGTTTTTTGATTGCGAAAAGGCTGAGGACCTTGTTCCCTAATCAGTGAAGTGGGAGGGAATGTGCGATGATCCAAGAGAAGGTTCCATGCCCCAAAGGACAGGGAGGTTCAGCCAGATGGGGGTGGGAGGGGAGTTGGGGACTGGAGGGGAGGGGGCCCCTGGCTTATACTCTGGGGGATCCCAGAGAAGGAACCCCAGCCCCCACTATTGTCCTCCTTAGGAGAGCCCAGGGGGTGTGTTGGGTACAATGACAGGGTATAATATTCAGGGTCTGTCTGTCCGGTGGCTCAGCCCACCCCTCCCAGGATGTGGCTCCCTGACCCAGCGCTGCCTCTTACACCTTCAAATCCCCTGCCTTCCCCAGCCCCATGTCTCCATCTTCCTAGTGGCCTGCAAACACACACAGTTTTCCTTTGTCATTTAAAAAGAAAAGCAAACAGACCCCCAAACCTGTTGCTCTCGCAAGCTACTGTCTTGTAGAATCTCTCCGCGGTGCATCCCGTCTCCTGCTGCTCATGTCCCCAGGTCCCTGCCTGCTGCCCCGGCCGCCCTCCAGTGCGCAGCCCTGGCCCCTCTCCACCTTCCCTCCTTGCCATTTCCTTGGCCCGTGCATGGGCTGCTCCACTCCGTGTCCTCAGCTCCTCACCAGGCCCTGCAGGCCGTGCCTCTCCAGCGCTCCTCGCCCCCTGCCCACCCCTGCCTGTCCCCCTCGAGCCCTTCCTCAGCAGTTTCATCTGTGCTGTGGTGTCCAGGGTGGGCCTGAGGGACCCTGCAGGCTGCTCACCCAGCAGGAGCCCCCTCCCCTCTCCCCTCGTGCCTCGGGCTCCAGCCCTCTGGCTCCTCCACCCGTGCCTGGCCGGCCTCTCCCCAACCCATCGCCGTCCCCGAGATCAAGGACCCCACCACGACCACCCTGCAGGCTCCGCAGGGAATCTCAGAGCCTGTGGATTCCTTCTGGGCACCGGGTAAGTCAGTAGAAGGAGGAGGAATCTGCAGGGGATCATCAGCCTGCACCCACCAGGTGACAGGGGAGCGACACACACACACTTCTTCCTCTCACCCTCACCTGCCAGTGGCTGCTGCTGTCACGGATTACCACAAGCTGAGCGGCTTAAAGCAACACATATTTATTGTCTTAGGGTGCTGTGGTTGAGAAGTGCAAAATGGTGTTGCTGGGCTAAACTCAAGTTGCCAGCAGGGCTGTGTTCCTTTCCAGAGGCTCCGGGGGAGGATGTTTCCTCGCCCTCTCCAGCTCTGGGAGGCTGCCTGCGTTCTTTGGCCCATGGCCCCTTCCTCTACCTTCCAGTCGGCAGTGTCAGGTGTGTCCTTCTTGTCTGCCAGCGTGGACACCGACTCCTCTGCCTCACTGTCCGGCTTCATGGGCTCATCTCCCTGTCAGCTGATTAGCAACCTTAAGTCCCCTTTGCCAAGTAAAGTAACATATCCCCAGGTTCCAGGGAGTGGGATCTCTTTGGGGGGCTTTAGTCTGACCACTGGAGCCCCAGGCCGTCTGTTCTGCAGCATTCTCGCCATCCTTGCCTGTTTTCCTTTCCTGTTATTGTGGGCCATAATCCTTCCCATCAGGCCGCCTGGCCCTGTGCTCTTCACCCTCAAATCCAACCTTCCCAGAGGTGCCAGAATTATGTTTCTAAACAACAAACCTAATCCTGGCCCTTCCAGGTCAAAATCTTTTGATTGGCTGTTGGATCAAGTCCAAGTTTGCCAGGCCCTTTGCACCCAGGAGCCCCGGCTGTGCTGACTGGACTCTTGACGCAGTGACGTGGACCTGGCTACTTTGACAGAAGACATTTTGACATCGCTTAAAAAAGTCAGACTTAAAACACTCAACAGTCATATTTATCGTGGGTAACTTGCAGACATCCTCACTCTCTCTGGGCCTTGCTCTGGGGTGGGGGTTGGGTGGGAGATGGGGAAGGAGATCAGGACGGAGTGTGTGTAAGGGCTGGGGGGGGCATCCGTTTCGCACACCACTTAGCTGGAAACTGTTAGCTCATGACACAGCATCACCAAAGCTCTTGAAGATGCCCTGCTGGGGCCAGCAGTCCAGCCCCTGCCCGGCTGCAGACGCTGTGCTCCGTCACGACCTCCCTCTGCCTCTGCCCGTCCGAGGCAGGTGAACTCTCCCGCCCTGTGACTAGGCTACCCCCTGTTGGAGTGTCGTGGCTTCTCCAGAGTGGAGCCTCCCTGCACTGGCCCGGCCAGCATAGCCTGCTGTCCCTCCCCAGACCCCACACACACCTGATGTGAACTAACCCAGACGACTTCCTCTTCTCCTTTTTCTCCCGTGTTTGGTCATGCCGCTCGCCCTGCCCTTCCCCTCTCCACTTGTCAAATCCTTTTCTTCCAACTCAAATGTGGCCTCCTCTACAAAGCTTCTCCAACTTCCCGTGGACTGTCCCCGTTTTTCCCAACTTAGTCTCCACCTTGGCCCTCCCATCAGTCTTTGAACATTTACAAGTGCACCCATTAGCTTGCTGGAAGGGTATAAAAAGGCACGGCTCTTTAGTAGAAAAAATCTTCCTCTCGGATGGTGCTGGGCGGTGGCCCCAAACACATCTTTACTCTCCTCATCAAGTTGTCCTCAGTGCAGACTGAGGTGTTCTTGGGTGGGCTTCTGGAGACCCCCTCTCCCTTCTCCCTCCCTCGTCCTCCACTCCCCCCACTCCCAATCTTCGGCTTCTCGGCTCTGCTCTCCCCACAGGGTCTCTCCATCAGTCCTTTCCATCTGGTTCTCTCCGCATGGAGCTGGAGGGGGACACCCCCCAACACACATTCCCACTAACGTTTACATACACAAGCAACACCACACGCGAACTCACACTCACTCTTCTCCCCGAAGTACCTTAACCCAGCTCAGCCCACATTTGATCTGCAGCCGTGTGCCGTCGGGCACTGCACTGGATCCTGGGGATGAAAAGATGGTTCCAGTCCTGGGTGACTCCAAAGGGGGCTTGAGGTCCTTCAAAGGAAATCAGTTGCAAAGCAAACTTGCTAAGACTGATGGCAGATACAGCTACTTTATTTTATTTAACTTTTCACTTTGAGATAATTTTAGACTTATAAATAGTTGCAAAAATAGTACAGAATTCTCATACACCTTTCACCCGGCTGCCCCTAATTTTAACATCTTCCGTAACCATGGAACGATGATCTAAACCAGAAAATTAACATTGATGCAGTCCAATTAGCTACTTCTACAGACCTTATTTGAATTTTGCCAGTTGTACCAACTAATGTTCTTTTTCTGCTCCAGTATCCAACCCAGGATCCCACATTGTATTTAGTTGTCATGCCTCCTTAGTGTCCTCCAGTCTGTGACAGTTCCTGTCTCTTTTGACCTCACCGTGGCACATCTGGAATGTGTTAAATTGCATACAATATGTTTATCTGTCTTACCCAAACTCTTTCCCCATCACCTGGAGGAAGGAAGCACACACCATCCTGCTACAATTTTGTCGCATTCTACCTTGCGTTAGCCTTCCTTGTGCATGTGTCTGATTCTCCACGTATGGGAACATTGTGACAAGACCCTCTCCATCTTTTCAACTCCAGGACCCATTACAGTGGCCAGTAGTACATGGCAGGTGATCGATAAACATTGGCTGAGCTGATGTGTGTATGACCTTGTGTGTCGTCTTGCACTTGTATGTAAACATTTGTGGAAGTGTGTGTGTGTGGAGGTTCCTCTATGGATAGCTGTTGCAAAAGTTGGTTATTTTTGTAAGCCACATTAAGCCATTTAATTGTTCAATCAAAATTTATTGAGTGCCTACTTTGTGTCAAGTGCTATACTGATTAGACATTATTAAATCCTGGAGAGACAACTATCAATAAAAAGGGCACAGTTCCTATCTTTGGGAAGCTTCCAGTTTTATAAGGAAAGGAAATAGGTGAACAACGTGGATGGTTCTGAGTGCACACAGGCAATCAGGGAGGGCTTCCTAGAAGAAGTGATATCTTAGCTGAGACTGAGTCGTCGAAGAGGAATTCACCAGGCTAAGGAGTGAGGAAGTGGCAAGTACAGAGAAGTAGATTCCAGACAGAGGTGAGCAAGAAGGGTGTATTTAGGGAACTGTAGACTGGGAAAGAATAACGATTATAGCTACTGTCTATTGAGTCCCTCTGAGCCACGTCCCACATCAGCCTTCCACATAGTTTCTCGAATCTTTACAAAAATTCCAAAAAGTTGGGTTTCTTATCCTCACTAAAGATGAGGCAAAAGGAGCTCAAAGAGCCTGGATGACTTGTCCCAGGCCAGTAGGCGGCAGCCCTGGGATTCAAACTCAAGAAGCCTGTGCCTTGAATTTGAGGTTCCAGAGGATGACAGATGGAGCCTTGGTGAGAAATGGAAGCAGGGAAATCTAATCTGAAAAGGCACAACAAATCCTGATTTTGGACTAACTGTTCTCAATTTCCGGCTGCCTTTCAGCACGTGCCAGGGGCTCAGATCTTAATTGGCAGTGACGGCTCCCGGCACGGGGGGCTCCCAGGGCAGCTCCTTGCTGACCTCGTGAGACGCAGCAGGCCTGGCACTAGGCAGAGACACTCAGCTGCCGAGGGCCGTTCCTTCGAGAGGCTTCTGATCAACCAGTGGGAAAAACCCCTCATGCCCCAGAACTAGCAATAGCAATGAGAAGAAAATTATCCCCTCTGTCCGCTTCCCATGATAAGGAGTGGGGAAAGCAAGACCCCAAATAACTGAAAAGAGAAGGGAAACTGAAGCCAGCAACCGGGACGTTAGGATCCTGTCTTCGGCACTCAGCAAGCGCATCAAACAGGTAAGATGGATGAGTAGGGAAAGCGTTTACATTTTAAAAATAGAAGTAAGATAAGAGTAATGGCCGATAAATCACCAGAACCTTTCTCACTGGCATTTTATGACTAATGGGCTCAAAGCAAGCTGTCCCGAGCTACCCTGGCAGGTGACCAAAGAATCACAGCGGGAATTTTCATCCTACAGAATGTGGGGTACACTGTTCCCCTGAATGCCACAGGCTGTAATACTTCAGGAACCAGGGCATGTTACGGAGTACAAATATTGATCCAGCTTTTTCTCCATCAGCATATCCCTGCTGCTTCCTCGAGACCCAGCTCAAAAGCACTGCTTCCAGAAAAGAATACTGGGTGTTGAAAACAATTTGGAAAGAGTTGTGCTGGGCTGCGTGGCGTGGATTTGTTGGGTGAAGGAGGCAAAGACCAGGGGGAGATAAGCACATTTTTGGCTGCCGGGAGACCTTGATCTCTGCTGGGGCCTGAGAAACTCCTTTGTTTCCCTGGAGAGGTCAGTTATGGCGGCAATCAAAGCAGACATGTGGAGGGCTGACTGCCCCGTCCACCCAGGAGCATGAGGCCGTGCTGTGGAGCAAGTCCCCTTCGGAGTCAAACGTGCCTTTGCTAGTCCCACGAGACCCGTCTCTCTATGCAGAGAGCACCGAGGATTGAGGGACATCTTTGAATCTCCACGAGTTTCTCCCACTGCATCGCTGCTTTTTCTTGCAGTATATGAATATCTCAGCAGGATGGGATAAGGCCCAAGAATTTCACTTTGCAGTCATCAGAAGGCATTTCTCAGGGTCATCCCAGAGGTGGTCCAAGGTGACCAAGAGCTGGGGATGGGAGAGATGCCAAAGCCAGAGGGTGACTGAGGCCGCCGTCTAGTTGGATGGTTACACGTCAGTCGAAAAGCACACTCAGGACCCCATTCCTTAGTCACTGGGGGACACTGGAGAATTGTCCAGGCTGGAAGATTCAGAATGGCTGCGGTGCATCTGGCAGGTCTGCCTCATGAAGACATGGGACATGCAGGGGTGGCGGAGGATGCCGGGAGCAACGGGAATGGAAAGTGCACTTCTGTGGTGGGGGTTTGAGGCAGAGCACTTCTGTCATAGTTAGCACAAGGGGCACCAGGGCCCTTAGGAGCAGGGGATGGGGTGCAGCCACCCGGAGAAGGCCTGCAGGGACTCTCTCTTCTGGGATGGAGCCCATCGGGCCACCGCACTCTCCTATCCAGGGGGAGTTACTCCATATCTTGGTCAGGAAAGGTCTCCTGGGAGGTGCCGGGAAAAACTCGAGACTAGCTGGGTTGGCAACATAACATAATTCCCAAGTGGGATCCCTGGCTAGGAGGACCCGTGAATGAGGGAGAGTGTGGACAGGGCTGAGGGGCAGCCCAGCCTCTCTGTGTGGGCCCCACTGCCCAGCCTAATGGGCCTGGTGGGTCTAGCCAGGGCAGGGCTTGGCTCAGGAGGGGACCTGCTCCCCAGGGCTGCCTGAACCTCCTGGGTGGACATGGCACCCACAGGGACACAGACAGTGCCTGACTGGGCCACATAGCGGTTTCTCATCCAGGAGATATGCATGTAGGTACAAGCTGATCCATTTACTTATTTTATTTAGCAAGTACAAATATACCACTTACTATGTGCCAGGCACCTTACAAGTACTGACTCTTTAAATCTTTAGAAACCACGATAATTCCCATCTATCCGTCAAGAAACAGGAGCACTGCTGCTAAGCACCTTGCCCAGCTCCCTCGGGTAATAAATGGCACCAGGATTCACCTCGTGGACTCCTCCTTGGAAGTCACTCCCCACCCCCCTTGCACCCTGGTTCTTAACCACCTGCTGTCTTCTTCCCAAGCTGCTGCTGCTTTGTTTCGGGCCCAGCCCTCACTGTGAACCTCCTTCCCTCTGTCTGTGCCTTTCAAGGCTCAAATCCACAGTTTGAAACACCGTGTCTCCTGCAGCTGCATGTCTATAGCTGGGTGTTCCCATTTGCTCCTGAACAGATAGCTGGAAGACTGGAGCTGGAACTCCTGCTGTTCTGTAAAATATGTGGCAATGGCTTCCCCCCGCTCTGTGGGGCCAGGAGACCGTTTGGAGACCCTGGGTTTCTGGCAGGAGGAGCAGGGTCACGAAGCTCTGCTGCATCCAGCCTCCCCATCATCTCCAGCAGCCCACATGTGTCAGAGACGGGCTGAAACGCAGGCCCTGGGGACATGGACTCGCCTGGGCCCGCCCGGCCAGCTGCCCACACCGACGGTTCCCGCAGGGCTGGGGGGGCATCCATTCACCTGCCCCCCTTACCCACCCTTGGCTAAGAATGCCTCGGGGACTGGGAACAACCCATCCACCATGGGCGACCATGCAGTGTGAGATTTTTCCCCGTTTTGGATTTTTCTATTTGTGTCTTAGAGCTTTTCAGCTCTAATTGCAGCAGTTCCTACTGAGCCAGCATTTGAAAATAGCTGTGGGCACAGAGCCCTGCCCACTGGTGCTGTTTTCTTTGCAGTGCCAACCCATAAGGGGTTGGGGACCAGTAGAGACCCTCACCCCGCAGTGTCCTTGGTCTGGGCCCGCCTTCAGAGTGAGAGCAGTGGTTGTTATTGGACACATGCAAAACCTGCCCAGTCCCATTGTGACTCAGTGGGCCTCACCCTGCTTGTGGTCAGGGGCCCTGGTGATGGGCAAGAGGGGTATTGTGAGAGCCGCAAAGCGTCAATATCGTGTTGCATTTTATAGGACTCTTGTAAATCCCTCATCTATCCTCAAGGCAATCCAGGAACACATCACCCTCTCCATCTGACAAATAAAAACGGAGGAGCAGCAAGGCCAAGTGACCTGCCCAACAGACCTCAGCTGACAGGAGGTGGATCGGGGCTGGAAGTCACTGCCCTTCCCTCCGCCCCAACTGCAGTCAGGGAATGTGTGTGATTGTGTCTCTCCCACCGTCACCCCCACCATCATAGTTGTCACAGCTCTGGGTGATGTTGGAGGATGGTGCAGAGAACAGCTCTCCCGGGAGACTCTGCCTTATAATGATCTCAAAGGGACCAGCAACCAAACCAGAGAATGATGGATGTTTGTATGGATTTCTAAGAATGGCCTCTAACGGGTTTTATTTACTTATAATTATGCCCTGCTTATAACAGTAAAGGTCCAAGGTGGCCCAACCCTTAAACACGAAAATAATAAAAGCGAAACAGAGACAAAGTAAAGGAAGCCATAAGCTGGGCTGGCCCCGCACAGCTCCAGGGTGGTGGCCGTTTGCAGGCTGTGGGGTCCGCGGCACCCCCCCGAGCACAGCCCTGCAGCCAGCGAGGTCGGTCCTGCCCTGCGTTGATGTCTTGGTCCTGTGGATAACACCCACCACAAACACCACCGGTGGTGACACCTGGGCCAGGGCCTGTGGGCTCCACTGGGCGGAGCTCAGGCCTGGAGCTTCACGCAGTGGCCTGTGTCTCATGCAGCTTTGTTCTCAGAGACAGAATAACGCGGTTGACAGCACAGCCCTGAGCTGTGCCCAGCAGCCCCTTGGACGAGCTGCGTGTCCTCGGGCGGGACCCTGTGTCCCCTCTGCAGAGGTGCCGTCTCTGCTTGCCTCATACGGTCATCATGACGATTAAGTGAGGTGATGGGCGTCAAAACGTTTGCACAAAGCCTGGAACATAAGCACTCTACAAACTGAGCTCTGTTACTGATTTTACATGTAGAAGGCCAAGAGCTGCACTTTTAGGAAATCGAGCAGGACTTAGCTCCAAGCTACTCGATTCAAAGGAAGCCATACAGATATTCCAGTGATGCAGCCACCGCTATGAACATTTCCGGGACTCTGCTCTGGGAATTAGTTTCAAAGATAGTCAGACAAGGAACACAACATGGGTCTCATTACTTTATGTTTCTGCCTTGTTTTTGAACAATTTTACTCAGGTTTATCAGTCATCTTGTTCCTCAGACTTAGCTCCCACGGACTTTTGGCCATTTCCAAAAATAAATCTAGCCTCAAAGAACAAAGATAAGCCAACACCGAAGAGATTTCAAAAAAGATGCTGGAGGCAGTGAAAGCAAATCAAAGAGGACTTCTAGAAATGAGTGCAGCCCTGTTGGAAGAAGAATTTTGAAAGGGGCAGCTCTTATTTGTCTGAGAATAACAATCAACCAACACCCCAAATCACTGTTCACTACTTTACAACATACAGAACACCTTCACCGACATCACGTCCCCATCCTGTGAAGTGTCGTTCTCATCGTACAGATGAGGAAAGTGGGGGCTCAGTGAAGACAAGCCTCATGTCCAAACTAATAAGGGGCAGAATTGGGGGTGAAAAGAAGCTCTCCAACTCAGTAACAAACTACTGAAAACTAAGGGGCTTAAAACACTCACCATTTATTTGCTGGTGATTCTGCGGTTTGGGCTAGACCCAGCTGGCAGTTTAGCTGGTGGCACCTGGGTGACACATGCAGTTGCAGTCATCTGGCAGCCAGCCTGGGGCTGGGAGGTCAGAGATGGCCATGCTTGCATGGCTGATGGTCAGAGCCTCCTGTTAGCTGGGCCATGTGTCCCCAGCAGGCTGGCTGGGCTTACGAGGCTGCAGGGCGTTCCTAGCAGAAAGAGAGGGCAAGCTCTAACGTGCAAGTGCTCTTCAGCCTCTGCTTGTGTGACATTTGCAAATGCCCTATGAGTCCAAGCAAATCACATGGTCGAGAGTGTGGGTCCCTGGGGAGGGGTTGCCGTAGCAATCGACACCCCTTACAGCCGAGCTGCCTATGTCAACAAATAAAACATTGTGATCCTATGCTTGGTCCCCAACAGGGTTTCCATGTGAGCATCACCTAACCAACTAACCACTAGCAAGTTCAGTCCAGAGGTGAGTAAGAGGCGTGGCCTCTACTTCAGCTAAAGTTTTGTATGCCATATTGAATGTGTGAGCATCAGGGACAAGAAGGCTGAGATTTCTGAATAGACAAATCTAGTAGGCCATATTTAATGCCAAGATACTAAAGAGGCCTTCTATTTTTAAAATTAATGAAGGTTTTTGTTACAGAAGTTCACATTATAGAAAAATTGGAAAACAAGGAAAAACAATCAAGAAGAAAATGAAAATCACATTAATCCCCAAATGCAGAGTTAACATTCTGACGAATGGCTTCCAGTTTCTTTTCTATTAGCATGTTTTTCTCTATAATCGTATCATGGAGTTTGCAGTTTTATATTTGTCATGTCCATGTACTATGACATCTTGAGCATAGCCCCAAAGACACAGCATATCATAGATGAGTTAAACAATTTCCTGTGGCTGGGCAGTTTAGGTCCTTATCATTTTTTCATTATTATGAACAATACTTCAGCAAGTATCCTTTGACATAATTTTTGTTCCTATTTCTGATTGTTTCCTTGGTTAGATTTCCCAAAGGGCCAAAGGCTATGAAAATCTTAAGGTTCTAGGTGCATTTTTATCAAATCCTAAGACTTTCCCTAAAAAGGCCAAATTGCAAGATTTGCCAGCAATGTGACTGCTTGTCATGGCAGCCATGTTTGCTGGCTTGAACCTGGCGTGTCAACATCTGTGCTGGTTTGAATGTATTATGTCCCCAGAAAAAGCCATATTCTTTGATGCAATCTTGTGGGGCAGACATAATAGTGAGGATTAAGTTGGAACGTTTGGATTAGGTTGTTTGCATGGAGATGCGCCCCACCCAACTGTAGATGATAACAGATGGGATATTTCCATGGAGGTGTGGCCCCACCCATTCAGGGTGGGCCTTGATCAGTGGAGCCATATAAAACATGCTGACTCAAAGAGACTGAATGGAGTGCAGCTGTGAGTGACATTTTGAAGAGGAGCAAGCTTGCTAGAGAGGAACGTTCTGGGAGAAAGCCATTTTGAAACCAGAACTTTGGAGCAGACGCCAGCCACGTGCCTTCCCGGCTAAAAGAGGTTTTCCGGATGCCATTGGCCATCCTCCAGTGAAGGTACCCGATTACTGATGTGTTACCTTGGACACTTCTTTATGGCCTTAAGACTGTAACTGTGTAGCCAAATAAACCCCCTTTTTATAAAGGCCAATCCATCTCTGGTGTTTTGCATTCTGCAGCATTAGCAAACTAGAACACCATCCAAAGCCTCCCATGTCAGGTTTCTCCACTCAGAGACCCTAACTGGTGTTTTGGCAACTTGGCCCTCAGTGCCACTCCTACCCTACTGCAGTGGAGTCTCTAGAAGGTGTTCATATCTCTGCTGCAACAGTGTGAGCATGCCAGGATAATGTGGTGGTTTGCTCTGCTGGGTGTCTTCAGAAGGGTCTTACAGGACCTGTCCCCTGTAAGAAGGGGCTGGGGTGGCACTCAAAGGAAGAGCTTGACTTGTGCCAGGCAGTGGAAGAGTTGGCCCAAGGGCTTCTTAGCAGATGGTTAGTGCTCAGGATGAGAGAGCACCAGGTTCCCAGATGGCATTTTACATCTCACTGTGTCCCCCGGTGCTGTGCACAGAGGAGGTGCTCAATAAAGCTCTGTTAAATGTACAAGCTGAAGAAGATGGAAACAGAAGTTGTGAAAATGACCCGTGGCAGCCTGTAGGTGGGAGAGAATGTTAAACAACCAAAAACTTGGAGAGGTGTAGATCAATTAAAACTTAAATATGCACATGTAAATTTTCCTCTTAGCAGTTACTCTAAATTGGGCAATTTACAATTTATAAATGGAACTTGAATTTATGTAGCTTTGTCTAAATAAACATATATTTTTAAAGAACTACTTCTCTTAGCCGTTCTGCAGCGTAAGTCTGGCTGGTGCAGCACCGGGACTGCCGAATTGCTGTTTCCTGGAATGAGGATATAGTGCAGGGGTTCTTTCTCCCAGCTGCATGTTAGAGTCACTGAGGAAGCTTCTAGAAAATGCTGACATCTGGGACTGCTCCCAGGCCAGTCGAACCAGGATCTTTGGGGTGGGGCTGGACACCAGTATTTTTTTTCTCAGGGGTTGAGAACCATGGAAACAGATCACTGGAAAAACAGATGTTTCTTCAGACTCACTTTGCAAACCTGTTACTGATCTCCACTTTTTGCATTTGTTCGTTCAGCAGTTTCTTTTTTTAAATTAAATTTTGAAGAAAATTTTTGTCAAAACTTTAAGCATTACAAAGTAAAATGCTGCCATCCCAGAGTAACAGCTGTCCCCCTCTCTCAGCAGTTGCAAAGTGAATGGCTGTCATTAGATCCGTGTATCTGGAGGCCTGGCTGATCAGCAGGCAGAAGTGGCAGCTGCAGGGACAGCTCACTCCCCTGTCCCTGCAGAAAAGTAATCCTCAAAAACCCTGGTTTCAGGTACTAATAAGAGGTACTTAGCTAATGAGTTGATTAAATTTGTAATTAAAGTGTCAACATCAGGGGCTCCCAAGGAGGTAAGACGGTGTCCTGGGTCTTTTAAACGGACATCACATCACCATGTATAGTTCCTGCAGATGCAAGTCTCTTTCTGTTGGAAAGGGTGTTTCCAGGTGACTTTTCCAGCCAGCAATTTATTTTCATTATCAAAAACGTCAAACTCTCAAATAAAAGGAATGGAAACAAATAGGATAGAATTGAATAGGATAGACTTAAGTAAATGAGTAAAATAATTTTAGAACAGTGGCTGGCATATAGTAGGTGCACAATAAATGCAGACTTGTGATTATTTTCTATTTCAGCGTGTAGCATCCCTGGCTCTACTTGGTTACTTCTAAGGGACGGGGAGCTCACTGCCTTGCAAGGCAGTCCATTCACTTGCTGGGCAGCGTCAATAAAGTTACAGAAGAAATCATGTACTTTCCAGACCATATGCTCCCTTGTACTGGGGACACTGAGACAGCATTGCAGGCTCATAAGAAAGCAAGTGAGTGAGGTATGAAAACCGTCACTGTGTCCCCAGCACAGCACTTGCCGTGTGGGAGGTGCCTCCTAAATGGTGCCAGTTCCACGTCAGCACTGTGCTGGGGGTTGGATGAGGATTAGACGCAGGGCCTGGCTTCAGGGCACTAAGTCTGATGGATAAGACAGCTGCGAAAAAGAAAATAGCTGCAATTCAGTGATTCTCAACAGGCTCTGGGGACAAAAAGTCAGGGACCTCTAATTCTACCAGGCAGAGGCATGAGGGTTGTAAGAAAAGGCTTTCCCGGAGGTGGCTTTGGAGCCAAACCTTGAAGGAACTTTTTACTGAAGAGGCCTGCAAGGAATGTGATTATAACTAAAAGTCAACCTAAACCTTATTTACTGATTTGCACCAGATAAGAAAAAAAAGAGAGAGAGAGAGAGAGAGAGAGAGAGAGAGAGAGAGAGAGAGAGAGAGGCGGGGCTATGTCTTTACCGAGAGCCTGGGGCCGAGTATTCTACAGACACCAACTCTTAAAATCTTCACAGCAGAATTCCCCCAGGCATTATCTCCACTGTACTGATAAGGGAATGGACCTCAGAGGGCTCAAGGAGGCTGGGTAGGACAGCACAGTGGGGTGCACTGCTCTGGAGGTGCAGAACCTCCTGGAGGGTCATTGGAAACAGAGTGCCAGGTCCCACCTCCAGAGGGCCCCGTTCAGTAGGTCTGAGTGGGGCCCGAGACTTTGCATTTCTTACCAAGTCCCCAGGGGATGCTGCTGGCGGGGGGCCCACTCTTGGAGAACCACTTGCCCAGTGGTGACCGGGTGTGAAGTCGGCTCTGCCGTTTCTAGTGAGGTGCCTCTGTGCCTTCAGTGTCCTCATCTACAAAGTGAAGATCTTACCTGTGACTCCTGGCGGTGGTTGTGAGGAATAAGGGTTAGTATTCCTACAGCCCCTGCAGCAGTGCCCCTGACATCAGAAGGACCACTTATGTGTTAGCTAGGATTACTATTGCATGAGCTAAGCCTCTCTGGCTCCTAAGTCTTTTTTTGTTCCACCGTGTTGGGATTTCCCGAATTTGTTTGCTTACAACACCCTTGGGGGTGCGTATTAAGAATGCAGATTCATGTAACCCATAACATTCTTTGAAATTTGCTAACTACTTGTTAAATCATACTTCGAAAGTTATCACTTTCAGTATATATGTTATGTTTCACAAAAAATGATACATATATAGATTCGTGGACCCCACCCTAGATACACAGAGCAGACTTCCCGGGGCAGGGAGCTGGGAAACTGGATTTTATCTGGGCCCCCCCCCAGGAGGCTGCCTCTCTGCCGAGACAGAGCAGGGAGCAGAGGAAGCCCTGGCTCGGCCGACTGAGTTCTCTGCCTGCGGTGGAGACAGCCCCCTTGCATTAGCCAGAAAGCTGGTTCAGTAGCTTTTCGTGCTCTAATCTGCTCTCCAAGGAAACCTTGTTTTATACTTTGATTTCCCTGCTGCTTTTCCATCAGGGAGAGAAGAAGAAACTTGAGGAAATGTTTGTTGAATGACAGTGAATAAATGAATGATGGGAACTCTTGTCCTCTTGGAAGATGACTAGTTCTCATTCTAAATTTATTGACTGGGACAGCCTGAAATCTGGACCCTGGAGCTCTAGTGCCTTTGGGTGTGATGATATACTTGAGTTTCCGGTCCTGCCCAGCCAAGGGGCAGACTCTGGTCTTTGTTGACCCATTTGCTCTGGTAGGTCCAGCCTGGGAGTCACATCCTGGGGCCACTCACCCCCCGTTGGGCAGCACTTCTCTTTCCTGTCCCTTTCTGACCATTCCCTGTCATCTGAAGACCATTCTCCTCGGTGGAGGAGACAATGCAAATTGAGGTTGAGTTGTTGAGAACATCTAGCTGTCTTCTAGCTGTTATCTTTAATGCCATTCATAATTCTTAACCTCCACATTTTTCATCTTTTTGCTCTGAATTTAGTTCCACCCCCCACTTTTTTAAGCTTTAATTATGAGATAATTGAAGATTCACATGCAGTTGTAAGAAATAATACAGAGAGAGCCCCTGTACCCTTCCTAAGTTTCTCTCAATGGTAACATCTTGTAAAACTTTAATTCAATATCATAACCAGGAAATTTGACAGATAGGATCCATTGATCTCATTCAGATTTCGCCAGTTTTACAGGCACTCGTGTGTGTGTGTGTGTAGATTTGTGTGACCATCACAGTCTGGATACAGGCCATTTCCACCCCACAAGAGTCCCTCGTGCTACACTTTTATAACCATAGCCACCTCCCTCCCTCCCCCTTTCTGTAACTCCTGGCAACAATTTACCTGTTCTCCATCTTTATAATGTTTTCATTTCAAGAATGTTATAAAGTGGAAGCATACAGTATGTAACCTTTTGAGATTGGCTGTTGTTTTCACTCAGCCAATTCCCTTGAGATCCATCCAAGATGCTGCATGTAGCAATAATTCATTCCTTTGCTCTAAGAAGTATCCATGGCAGGGCTGTGCCACAGACTGTTTAACCACTCACTGAAGGGCATCTGGCTGGTTTCCAGGTTGTGGCTCTTATGAATAAGGCTTCTATGAACATTAGTGTGCAGGTTTTTCTGTGAACATAAGCTTTCATTTTTCTGTGATAATGCCCAAGAGTGCAATTGCTGGGTCATATGGTAAGCTCATGTTTAGCTTTGTGAGAAACTGCCAAACTGTTTTTCAGCATAGTTGTGCCATTTTGCATCCCCATCAGCAACGTATGAGTGGTCCAGTTTCTCAGCATCTTCAGCTGTTGGTGTAATCACTGTTTCTTACTTTAGCCATTCTGATTAGGTGTGAAGTGCTATCTGCACATGTGATAAAATTTCCTAGAACCAAATGCATTTCCCTAGCAGCTAATGATGTTGGACATCTTTTCTGTGCTTCTTTGCCATCTGTTTATCCTCTTTGGTAAAATGTCTCTTCATGTCTTGCACCCATTTTCTTTTCTTTTTTTTTTTTTTTTTAATTCAGTTTTATTGAAATATATTCACAAACCATACAGTCATCCATGGTATACAATCAACTGTTCACAGTATGATCATATAGTTATGCGTTCATCACCACAATCTATTTCTGAACATTTTCCTTACATCAGAAAGAATCAGAATAAGAATAAAAAATAAAAGTGAAAAGAGAATACCCACACCATCCCCCCATCCCACCCTATTTGTCATTTAGTTTTTACTCCCATTTTTCTACTGATTTTTTTTCAATTTTTTAACTTTGTTTATCAAAAAATTAAAAACAAACAGGCAAACAACAACCAAAAAAACCCCACAACATTTCAAACAAAGCAATGGATTAAGGAAAACAAATATCCTAAAATAACTACTTTGCTTCCAACATGTTCCTACCATACCCCAAGAAAATTAACAACCCCTAAGAAAACAAAGGAATAAGAGAAAAAAAAAACCTAAAATAACTCTATTGCTTCCAACATGATCTTACTATATCCAAGAAAGTTTACAAACCATAATCATTCCTGAGCATTCCCATAACATTGAGATTACCCTCCATAGTTTATCTGTTCTTATTAGATTATCATTCCCCCTCCACTAATTGGTATCTCTAGGTCCCCTACATTCTACAGTATAAAACATTGTACATTTTTCACAGAATTCACATTAGTGGTAACATACAATATGTCTCTTTTTGTGCCTGGCTTATTTTGCTCAGCATTATGTCTTTTTTTTTTTTTTTTTTTTTTTTTAATCTTCATTTCATTGAGATATATTCATATACCATGCAGTCATACAAAACAAATCGTACTTTCGATTGTTCACAGTACCATTACATAGTTGTACATTCATCACCCAAATCAATCCCTGACACCTTCATTAGCACACACACAAGAATAACAAGAATAATAATTAGAGTGAAAAAGAGCAATTGAAGTAAAAAAGAACACTGGGTACCTTTGTCTGTTTCCTTCCCCTATTTTTCTACTCATCCATCCATAAACTAGACAAAGTGGAGTGTGGTCCTTATGGCTTTCCCACTCCCCTTGTCACCCCTCATAAGCTACATTTTTATACAACTGTCTTCGAGATTCATGGGTTCTGGGTTGTAGTTTGATAGTTTCAGGTATCCACCACCAGCTACCCCAATTCTTTAGAACCTAAAAAGGGTTGTCTAAAGTGTGCGTAAGAGTGCCCACCAGAGTGACCTCTCGGCTCCTTTTGGATTCTCTCTGCCACTGAAGCTTATTTCATTTCCTTTCACCTCCCCCTTTTGGTCAAGAAGATGTTCTCCGTCCCACAATGCCAGGTCTACATTCCTCCCCGGGAGTCATATTCCACGTTGCCAGGGAGATTCACTCCCCTGGGTGTCTGATCCCACGTAGGGGGGAGGGCAGTGATTTCACCTTTCAAGTTGGCTTAGCTAGAGAGACAGAGCCACATCTGAGCAACAAAGAGGCATTCGGGAGGAGGCTCTTAGGCACAACCATAGGGAGGCCTAGCCTCTCCTTTGCAGCTACCGTCTTCCCAAGGGTAAAACCTGTGGTAGAGGGCTCAACCCATCAAACCACCAGTCCCCTATGTCTGTGGTCATGTTAGCAACCATGGAGGTGGGGTAGGCGAATACCCCTGCACTCTCCACAGGCTCCCCAAGGGGGCACTGCATCTGTTTTTTTTTTCCTTGTTTTTTTTTTTTTTTTTAACTTTCCCTTCTTTTTTAAATCAACTGTATGAAAAAAAAGTTAAAAAGAAAACAAACATACAATAAAAGAACATTTCAAAGAGACCATAACAAGGGAGTAAGAAAAAGACAACTAACCTAAGATAACTGCTTAACTTCCAACATGTTCCTACTTTACCCCAAGAAAGTTACCTAATATAGCAACATTTCTGTGAACTTGCTCCTACTATATCCATCAGAAATTAACAGACCATAGTCATTCCTGGGCATCCCCAGAACGTTAAATAGCTTATCTGTTCTTCTTGGATTATTGTTCCCCCTTCCTTAATTGCTCTCTATTGCTAGTTCCCCTACATTCTACATTATAAGCCATTTGTTTTACATTTTTCAAAGTTCACATTAGTGGTAACATATAATATTTCTCTTTTTGTGCCTGGCTTATTTCGCTCAGCATTATGTCTTCAAGGTTCATCCATGTTGTCATATGTTTCACGAGATCGTTCCTTCTTACTGCCGCGTAGTGTTCCATCGTGTGTATATACCACATTTTATTTATCCACTCATCTGTTGAAGGACATTTGGGTTGTTTCCATCTTTTGGCAATTGTGAATAATGCTGCTATGAACATTGGCGTGCAGATATCTGTTCGTGTCACAGCTTTCCGATCTTCCGGGTATATACCGAGAAGTGCAATCGCTGGATCGAATGGTAACTCTATATCTAGTTTTCTAAGGAACTGCCAGACTGACTTCCAGAGTGGCTGAACCATTATACAGTCCCACCAACAGTGAATAAGAGTTCCAATTTCTCCACATCCCCTCCAGCATTTGTAGTTTCCTGTTTGTTTAATGGCAGCCATTCTAATCGGTGTTAGATGGTATCTCATTGTGGTCTTAATTTGCATCTCTCTAATAGCTAGTGAAGCTGAACATTTTTTCATGTGTTTCTTGGCCATTTGTATTTCCTCTTCGGAGAACTGTCTTTTCATATCTTTTGCCCATTTTATAATTGGGCCGACTGTACTATTGTCATTGAGTTGTAGGATTTCTTTATATATGCAAGATATCAGTCTTTTGTCAGATACATGGTTTCCAAAAATTTTTTCCCATTGAGTTGGCTGCCTCTTTACCTTTTTGAGAAATTCCTTTGAGGTGCAGAAACTTCTAAGCTTGAGGAGTTCCCATTTATCTATTTTCTCTTTTGTTGCTTGTGCTTTGGGTGTAAAGTCTAGGAAGTGGCCGCCTAATACAAGGTCTTGAAGATGTTTTCCTACATTATCTTCTAGGAGTTTTATGGTACTTTCTTTTATATTGAGATCTTTGGTCCATTTTGAGTTAGTTTTTGTGTAGGGGGTGAGGTAGGGGTCCTCTTTCATTCTTTTGGATATGGATATCCAACTCTCCCAGCCCCATTTGTTGAAAAGACCATTATGGCTCAGTTCAGTGACTTTGGGGGCCTTATCAAAGATCAGTCGGCCATAGATCTGAGGGTCTATCTCGGAATTCTCAATTCGATTCCATTGATCGATATGTCTATCTTTGTGCCAGTACCATGCTGGTTTGGCAACTGTGGCTTTATAATAAGCTTCAAAGTCAGGGAGTGTAAGTCCTCCCACTTCGTTTTTCTTTTTTAGAGTGTCTTTAGCAATTCGAGGCATCTTCCCTTTCCAAATAAATTTGATAACTAGCTTTTCCAAGTCTGCAAAGTAGGTTGTTGGAATTTTGATTGGGATTGCATTGAATCTGTAGATGAGTTTGGGTAGAATTGACATCTTAATGACATTTAGTCTTCCTATCCATGAACATGGAATATTTTTCCATCTTTTAAGGTCCCCGTCTATTTCTTTTAGTAGAGTTATGTAGTTTTCTTTGTATAGGTCTTTTACATCTTTGGTTAAGTTTATTCCTAGGTACTTGATTTTTTTAGTTGCTATTGAAAATGGTATCTTTTTCTTGAGTGTTTCTTCAGTTTGTTCATTTCTAGCATATAGAAACATTACTGACTTATGTGCATTAACCTTGTATCCCGCTACTTTGCTAAATTTGTTTATTAGCTCTAGTAGCTGTCTCGTCGATTTCTCAGGGTTTTCTAGATATAAGATCATATCATCTGCAAACAATGACAGTTTTACTTCTTCTTTTCCAATTTGGATGCCTTTTATTTCTTTGTCTTGCCGGATTGCCCTGGCTAGCACTTCCAGCACAATGTTGAATAACAGTGGTGACAGCGGGCATCCTTGTCTTGTTCCTGATCTTAGAGGGAAGGCTTTCAGTCTCTCACCATTGAGTACTATGCTGGCTGTGGGTTTTTCATATATGCTCTTTATCATGTTGAGGAAGTTTCCTTCAATTCCTACCTTTTGAAGTGTTTTTATCAAAAAGGGATGTTGGATTTTGTCAAATGCTTTTTCAGCATCTATTGAGATGATCAATTGATTTTTCCCTTTTGACTTGTTAATGTGTTGTAATACATTGATTGATTTTCTTATGTTGAACCATCCTTGCATGCCTGGAATAAACCCCACTTGGTCATGGTGTATGATTTTTTTAATGTGTCTTTGGACTCGATTTGCAAGTATTTTGTTGAGGATTTTTGCATCTATATTCATTAGGGAGATTGGCTGGTAGTTTTCCTTTTTTGTAACATCTTTGCCTGGTTTTGGTATTAGATTGATGCTAGCTTCATAAAATGAGTTAGGTAGTGTTCCATTTTCTTCAATGTTTTGAAAGAGTTTGAGTAAGATTGGTGTCAGTTCTTTCTGGAAAGTTTGGTAGAATTCCCCTGTGAAGCCATCTGGCCCTGGGCATTTATTTGTGGGAAGATTTTTGATGACTGATTGGATCTCTTTGCTTGTGATGGGTTGGTTGAGGTCTTCTATTTCTTCTCTGGTCAGTCTAGGTTGTTCATATGTTTCTAGGAAATTGTCCATTTCCTCTACATTATCCAGTTTGTTGCCATACAGTTGTTCATAGTATCCTCTTATAATTTTTTTAATTTCTTCAGGATCTGCAGTTATGTCACCTTTTTCATTCATTATTTTGTTTATATGGGTCTTCTCTCTTTTTGATTTTGTCAGTCTAGCTAGGGGCTTGTCAATCTTGTTGATCTTCTCAAAGAACCAACTTTTGGTGATATTTATCCTCTCTATTGTTTTTTTGTTCTCTATGTCATTTATTTCTGCTTTAATCCTTGTTATTTCTTTTCTTCTACTTGGTTTAGGATTGGTTTGCTGTTCATTTTCTAGCTTCTTCAGTTGATCCATTAGTTCTTTGATTTTGGCTCTTTCTTCCTTTTTAATATATGTGTTTAGTGCTATAAATTTCCCCCTTAGCACTGCTTTTGCTGCATCCCATAGGTTTTGGTATGTTGTGTTCTCATTTTCATTCGTCTCTATATATTTAGCAATTTCTCTTGCTATTTCTTCTTTAACCCACTGATTGTTTAGGAGTGTGTTGTTTAACCTCCAGGTATTTGTGAATTTTCTAAGTCTCTGATGGTTATTGACTTCTAATTGTATTCCATTGTGGTCAGAGAATGTGCTTTGAATAATTTCAATCTTTTTAAATTTATCGAGGCTTGTTTTATGTCCCAGCATATGATCTATTCTGGAGAAAGTTCCATGAGCACTAGAAAAGTATGTGTATCCTGGTGATTTGGGATGTAATGTCCTGTATATGTCTGTGAAGTCTAATTCATTTATCAGATTGTTTAGGTTTTCAATTTCCTTATTGGTCTTCTGTCTGGTTGATCTATCTATAGGAGAGAGTGATGTGTTGAAGTCTCCCACAATTATTGTGGAAACATCAATTGCTTCCTTTAGTTTTGCCAGTGTTTCTCTCATGTATTTTGTGGCACCTTGATTGGGTGCATAGACATTTACGATTGTTATGTCTTCTTGCTGAATTGCCCCTTTTATTAGTACGTAGTGGCCTTCTTTGTCTCTCAAAACATCCCTGCATTTGAAGTCTATTTTATCTGAGATTAATATTGCTACACCTGCTTTCTTTTGGCTGTAGCTTGCATGAAATATTTTTTTCCATCCTTTCACTTTCAGTTTCTTTGTGTCCCTGTGTCTAAGATGAGTCTCTTGTATGCAACATATTGATGGTTCATTTTTTTTGATCCATTCTGCGAATCTATATCTTTTAATTGGGGAGTTTAATCCATTTACATTCAACGTTATAACCGTGAAAGCATTTCTTGAATCAGCCATCTTATCCTTTGGTTTATGTTTGTCATATTTTTCCCCTCCGTCTATTAATATCCTTTATTGTACCCATACCGAATCTCTTTAGTACTGAACCTTTCTCCAAGTCTCTCTGTCCTTTGTTTCTCTGTCTGTAGGGCTCCCTTTAGTATCTCCAGTAGGGCAGGTCTCTTGTTAGCAAATTCTCTCAGCATTTGTTTGTCTGTGAAAAATTTATGCTCTCCCTCAAATTTGAAGGAGAGCTTTGCTGGATAAAGTATTCTTGGCTGGAAATTTTTCTCACTCAGAATTTTAAATATATCGTGCCACTGCCTTCTTGCCTCCATGGTGGCTGCTGAGTAGTCACTACTTAGTCTTATGCTGTTTCCTTTGTATGTGGTGAATTGCTTTTCTCTTGCTGCTTTCAGAACTTGCTCCTTCTCTTCTGTGTTTGATAGTGTGATCAGTATATGTCTCGGAGTGGGTTTATTTGGATTTATTCTATTTGGAGTTCACTGAGCATTTATGATTTGTGTATTTATGTTGTTTAGAAGATTTGGGAAGTTTTCCCCAACAATTTCTTTGAATACTCTTCCTAGACCTTTACCCTTTTCTTCCCCTTCTGGGACACCAATGAGTCTTATATTCGGGCGTTTCATATTATCTGTCATATCCCTGAGGTCCATTTCGATTTTTTCAATTTTTTTCCCCATTCTTTCTTTTATGCTTTCATTTTCCATTCTGTCATCTTCCAGGTCACTGATTCCTTGTTCAACTTCCTCTAGTCTTGTACTATGAGTGTCCAGAATCTTTTTAATTTGGTCAACAGTTTCTTTAATTTCCATAAGATCATCCATTTTTTTATTTAGTCTTGCAATGTCTTCTTTATGCTCTTCTAGGGTCTTCTTGATTTCCTTTATCTCCCGTACTATGGTCTCATTGTTCATCTTTAGTTCTTTGAGTAGCTGCTCTAGGTGCTGTGTCTCTTCTGGTCTTTTGATTTGGGTGCTTGGGCTTGGGTTATCCATATCGTCTGTTTTTTTCATATGCTTTATATTTTTCTGTTGTTTTTGGCCTCGTGGCATTTGCTGAACTTGATAGGGTTCTTTTAGGATTTGTAGACCAATTGAAGTCCTTATCTCTAATTTATGAGATCTACAGCTTCGTGGAGTCCACTTTCTCTAACTAACCAGCAGGTGGCTTCCACAAGCCACCTGTTCGCCACAAGCCAGTTCTCCCCTGCTTAGCCTTTTTGGTGAGTGGGGGAGTGAGTCTTGTGGGGTCCAATTGGTGTACCAAGCTTGCGTGTTTAGTTGGTGTTGCCTGCCCTGTATATGGGGCGTGTTTCTGGGCAGTCAGGGAGGGGGGGTGGCTCTAACAATCAAATCTCCCTGGTGATCCTAGAGTTTTAAAGCTGCTGCAATAGTCTAATCCTTCAGTTCAGTCCTGCCACAGTTTGTCTCTGCCACTGACCCACAAGTCCTTGGTATTGGCGTAGGGCTCCAGAGACTTGCAAGTGGGCCCCTCTTCCAGGCCGTGCACCCCGGGTCCTCTGTTGAGGGATGACTGTGCTATGTCACAGGTGAGTGCCGTCCCCCCAGGGCAGTTCTGGGCTGCTGGGCTGTGTAGGGAGGCTCCCAGTCTGCTGAAATGATGGCTGAATGGGGCTTTGTTAATTCACAGTGCTCTACCTTCCCAACTCTGGGACAATCAGCTGAGGTTGCAGGGAAGGCTAATGTCCACGCCCAGTTTTGTGGTGTGTGCCTGTTATTTGAAGCACTTCCGTCACACTGGGTTGTCTGGGGCAGTTCTGGGCCATGGGGCTGGCGATGGGCAGGAGTGTTTCCTGTCCACCAGGATGATGGCTGTGAGCGGACACCCCGCTTTTCTTGGGAAGTTGTGGTGTTTAGTGAATTTTCTCAGCCACTGGATTATTGTGTTTTGTCTCAGAGCTCTCCTAGTTCTGCTCTTGACTTGACCTGCCCAAACAGTAAGTCTTTGAAGCTTTCTGTATTGGCTTCTTAGAGTAATTGTTTTAGAAAAAGAAAAAAGGATTAAAAAAAAAAAAAAAGAAAAAAAAACGGGCCCTTGTCAGAGATCTAATGGGTTATTGAAATGCTAAGAGACAAAGCAACCAGGGCCATTAAGGAAAGGTCCACAGGGCAGAGAGATCAGCTTTTCTTCGGGATTTGCATATGCGCCTCAGGGCCCTTCCCCTTTCTATGTTCACCAGAACTCCAAAAATCCTCCACTTTTATTTTGGAGTTTTTCGTGTTGTTTTTTTTCTATGCCTGTCTCCTCTCTGCTGGGCTGGCTGCTCTCAGATTCTCTGGTGTCTGGTCTCAGTCTATCTATGGTTGGAGTTTGGATCAGTAGAATGAGTTTCTGATAAGGGCTGCCACTGCACTTCTCCCTTCTCCTTCCTGGAGCTGACAGCCCCTCCTCCCACGGGACTGAGCCTGGCAGGGAGGGGCGCGGGTCCCCTGGCCGCAAAAACTTACAGATTTTGCTGATCTCAGCAGTTCCACGTTTTCATGAGTGTTGTATGAAGTATGCCCAAAGTCAGATTGCTCTGTAGTGTCCAGTCCACGCAGTTCCTGGCTTTCTACCTACTTTCCTGGAGGAGTGACTAAAACATACAGCTCACCAGTCTGCCATCTTGCCCCGCCTCTCCCCATTTTCTAATTGAATGCTTTTTTATTGTTAGATGCAAGACCTTTATTGCCTGTCTCCCTTCCCTCCATTAAAAGATTATACTTAGTGTCTTTCTTTAACTTGAGCATGTTTGGGGCTTCAGTCTTTCTTGATTTCTTCTGTTGCTGGCACTCTCCTGACGCGGTTCTTGGCTATAGGCTCTACCCCCCAACCCCTGGGCCTGCTCCGTCCTCCTCCGCTCATAGAGCTGGGCCCAGAGGGTCAGACTCCATCCCTCCCAGCCTCCTTAGCCTGCCCTGCTCCACCCCTTCATCCCCAATCCAGCCCATAAGCAGGAAGGCTACTCCCATGCCAGCCTGGCCCAGGCCCTCAGATGTTCTGATGGCTGGACTGGGCTGGCCTGGCCCTGGGCCCCAGTCCTGCAGCCTCATTGGAGACGCCACCCCCAGCCTAGCCACAAACAAGCCTTTGCTGTGGTTTCTGAGCCTCCCCCATTTGACACTTTCAGTTGTGTCCCCATCTGATTTCCTGGGTCTCAGGCCTGTCTAATAGTCCCCCTTGCCTCCGGGGGACATACACTGCAGCCCCCAGGCCTGCAGCTTCCCTGAGCTCTGGAGAGCACCCCGTCCTGGACTCCAAGTGTACTCCATAGCCCGTGCAGTTTCCACCTCCTGCCCCTCCTCTGGAAAGCCATGCTTTGCCTGTGGATGGACTTTCTCCCTGCCATGGCTGCCCTTCCCCCCCGTGGTGGTTCTGATTCCAGTGCTCTCTCCTCCAGGCTCCCAGCAGTCAGCAGCCACGTCAGGCCTTTTCCAGGGTGTGTAGGCTTATTGATGCTGCTTGGCTTCAGGCACTGAGGCAGGTGCTGAGAATGACAAGTAAATGCAGCCCCTGGCCTTCAAGACTCCACGGTCCATGGTGATCCTGACCCATCACTGAATAATGATGCTGGGATAAGTGTTAGGTGAGGAGAGTGAGGGCTGGGGGCCCTCACGAGTGGTGGGGACACCAGACAAGGAGCGGGTGACCAGGCTGGCTCAGGAGGCTGGGCGCTTCCACCCCACCGTCCTCCTGGGCACCCCAGCCCAGAGGCCCTGCCCCTCCTCCTTTACCTCTGCCTCCTCCAGCCCATCCTCCATGGGCCTTCAGAGCACCTTCCGTAAACTGTATCCGAGTCGACACACGTTCACCGGAAGAGCATGTGACTGGCACCATTCGATGCCATCTCCTCTGTGCTGGGCACAGTACACACATTATTTCTGGGCATCTTCCCAAGGAAGGATGGTACATACTACTTTCCCCATTTTAACGATGAGAAAAGTGAGTCTCAGGAAGAATCCATAACTGCCCAAGCTGGAAGGTGTAGAGGTGGGATTTGTACATAGGATCGTCTGCTTCCAAGCGTGTTCTTTTTCAGGTGTGCTGTGCTGAACTCCTAATGAATTTAATCCAGACCCTTGTTACTCTCCCTCTCAAAATTCAATTAAAGCTTCTTGATCTGGTCAGGAGCTGCCTACCGAGCATGTCTTTCCTTGCTTTAGGAGCAGCAGTATCTTCCCTGCCAGGTACGCAACACTCTCTGTTTCCAGAAAAGCCAACCCTATTCTTTGATCCACCCATGGCCCAGTTGCTCACTTTCCACATCCCCTTTTCTTTGTGCATCCTCTCCGTCCTCCCTGAAAGGGGGGGACATACTCTGCAGCCCCCCTGCCTCCAGGTCCCTCCTCTGCAGGACTTGGGAGGTCCTCATGATGGGTTCCAGGTTCTCTCACCCATTCTGTGATGGCCTGTGGGGATGAGCAGGGGGTGCTGATGGGCCCTGCTGTGCTCTGCCTCCCATCAGGGGCTCCCTCTGGGTGATGGGTGTTGGGCAGCAGAAGGAACCAGGGAAGGATCCAGCAGACATCTGCCGGGCAAGACATCTCCTTCCTCGGTGCTGTGACATGGGCAGGACGCATTTTGGTTGCAGCACACAGGATCCCAGCTCGTGGGCCTCCTCACTTCCTGGAATCTGCATGGGAGACAGCACATGCCCCATTAGCCAGGTAATTGCAGGTCATTGATTGCCAGTCACCACGATCATCATCTTCTGGTGCCACCCTCGGGGGCCCACGCACTCTAAGTCACAGGACAGCCAGATCCACGGGGCAGTGGCTGCATAATCAGATTATATTTTCAGGGCCGAAGCGTGTGTCCTTTTCAGGCCCATTTGCTTTCCCACTTGATACAGATTTTAATTAACTCCTATCCTCTCAGAAGGTCTCGCCCCTTATTTTTTTCCCCCCAAAATGCTTTCTTCTTCATTAGGAATATTTCATCCTGTATAAGAAGTCAGAAAGTAAAGATGTGGATGGTAGTGATGGTAGCACAACACTGTAAATGCAATCAACACCACTGAATTGTATACTTGAAAGGGTATAAATAGGAAATTTTAGGTTGTATATATGCTACCAGAATAAAAGTTATAAAAATAAAATAAAAAGAAAAGAGAAAGTAGAGTTGTGTCCCATGGACTAACTTGAATATATGGCAAGCATAATTTGTGACTATCTTAGAAATGAGAAGTAAATGATGTAACCCACGCGGCAGCGTCCCCCAGCCAGCTCCCCCGCCGCTCCTCGCAGGTGAGTCAGCTCTGCCCCCAGACCTGCAAATCCCACTCATCCTGCTCTCAGCAGAGCGAGTGCTCCGCAGTGGACATAGAGCAGCTCAGCAATGGGCTTTGTTCCATGGTCACATCCTTTGGGGTCCCAGTGCTCACCCCCCACTCCAAGCAACTTGCCAAGAATTTCTTCTAAACATAAACAGACGTCTTCCTGAGAGGAGTGAGCTCTGGAAATCTAAATTTCCTGGGTCATCACTTAAGTAGTATTAATATAAGAGCACGTGGAGGAATTCAACACATTCCAGTGCCCTTTCTTTGCCCCTGCGGGTCAGTGGAACCTGGTTTCCAAAAGGGGTCTCGAGATCTAGAACAGTGGTTCTGGGGCTGCCCTGGAGAACCCCCGTTGCTCCCTTTTTCCCATCCCTGGTCCCGCTGGGCTTGCTCACATGGTCACATGGTCACATGGCATCCCGGGAGGCCCCCTCTCCCCCGACCTGCAAGGCTCTGATCGTCTATTAGGACATCAGTAATTAGCACTTCCAGGGAGATGTCAGGGCTGCAGCCCCACGTGCCCAGGAAGCAACACCCTCACACACCTCGATAACAGGTGGTAAACGCCCCGCTGTTTTCTACTTATCCGGGGTTCGGGGAGGACTTTCAATGAAATGGTAATGAACCAAACAGCTTCCATGCATATGTGATGATATATATATATATTTAATTCATTTTTATTCAGATGTATTCACATACCATGCAGTCATACAAAACAAAGCATATATTCAATTGCTTACAGTGCCATTATATAGTTGTGCATTCATCACCAAAATTAATTTTTGACATTTTCATTACCACACACACAAAAATAATAAGAATAAAAATGAAAATGAAAAAGAACAATTAAAGTAAAAAAGAACACTGGGTGCCTTTTTTTTCTTCCCCCATTTTTCTACTCATCTGTCCATAAACTAGACAAAGGGGAGTGTGGTCCATATGGCTTTCCCAATCACATTGTCCCCTCTCATAAGCTACACTTTTCTACAATCGTCTTGAAGATTCATGGTTCTGTGGGTTGTAGTTTGATAGTTTCAGGTATTTACTGCTAGCTATTCCAATTCCTTAGAACCTAAAAAGGGTTGTCTAAATTGTGCGTAAGAGTGCCCACCAAAGTGACTTCTTGGCTCCTTTTGGAATCTCTCTGCCACTGACGCTTATTTCATTTCCTTTCACATCCCCCTTTTGGTCAAGAAGATGTTCTCCATCCCACGATGCCGGGTCTAGATTCCTCCCCGGGAGTCATACTCCACATTGCCAAGGAGATTCACTCCTCTGGGTGTCGTCAGATCCCACGTAATGTGGAGGGCAGTGATTTCATCTGAGAGAGAGGGCCACATCTGAGCAACAAAGGGGCATTCGGGAGGAGGCTCTTAGGCACAATTATAGGCAGGCCTAGCCTCTCCTTTGCAGCAACAGTCTTCCCAAGGGCAAGTCCTGTGTTAGAGGGCTCAACCCATCAGACCACCAGTCCCCTATGTCTGTGAGCACATGTGATGATATATTTTATAAGTGCACTTCTGTCCTTTTTAAAAAGGGGAACAAACATACAATTTTCAGGTCCAAAGTGACCCTGGAGACCAGTCCGCTCTCCCCATTTTGCCGATGCATATCTGAACCCTGACGCCTGGGAGGACCATGTCAGGGGCGGAGGGAGGGACGCTCCGGGCGTGTCCGTTCTGCTGTGCTGCCTCTGCCTGGGCGCTCTCCCAACTCCCTTTCTTGAAGAATTTAGTGGGAGAAGAACATACGGGCAAATGTTCCTGGGGATAAAAGTTTGGCTGACACACACAGTGATAAATATGTATTAGAACCTAAAACATTTTCTGCAAGAAGGCATTTTTGAAATTCCAGCAAAGTTCAGATGGAAGATTTGATTATGCCTATTTGCTTGGCGTAGCATTTCGCTGTCTGATTGATCATGAGACTGTCCATCAGAAATTACAAAGCAATGTCTCTTAAAGCCAAGGACTTCTCTGTTAAGAGTTAACAGATTATCAATTCAGTGTGTATTTGCTGAACATTTAGCGTATGCAAGATGTGGGGGTGGCTGCTAAGAGCGTAGATGCTGGAGATGGTGGTGGTGGTGGGTGGTGGGGTTGACTCTTAGTTCTGCTACTTATTGGATGTGAGATCTTGGGAAAGTTTCCTAAACTCCATAAACCTTTGCTTTCCCACCTGTAAAATGACAGTGACAACAGTTCTTAAGTGTAGGGTGCTTGTAAAATTAAGTGAGATAATCATGAAGTGCTGAGCATGGTGTTCAACCATTGGTAGCCAAGATCATCCATAATGCCTGAAAAGAGGGTAGCCATGCTCCCCTCCCTCCAGGGGCTTCCTGCCGAGTAGGAGAAATGAGACTGGCAGACAAATATCTCTTCCATGAGGCTTTGAAACAGATTCATGCTATATAGATTGAAACTAGAAAAGTAGTAAGGTTGTGGATACTTTTTATTTAATCCAGAAGGTTTTTTATTAGGGATTTTGCTTAAAGATCCTAATGAGACCAATTAGAGAAACAAATCATGCTGTTGTGAATACTGTTGTAGATGAGCTATAGTAGAATTTGCAGATCAATAAAGGATATTACTCAGCAGGAGGACCTCAGCCCAGCCCAGCCCAGCCCAGCCCACCCCCTTTTCCTTCAAGCTTGACTTTGTGAAGATAGAATGAGACTCTATTCCGGAGTTCTCAGGTCCCACGACCTCTTGTGGATCTTCCCAGAATTCCCTTAGGAGACATTTTCTCAGCGGAGTGTGGAAGCAGTCTTCCTGTGAGCTGCCACCACAGGCCAACTCCAAAGGAGGCAGAATCTGTCCCAGAATTGCTGTCGGCTCCTGAGGTCACTGCAGAAATGACACTGGCTTTCAGGCCTAACACATTCTTGCAGAACATATGATCGCACGTTTCTGATTCGTTCAAAGAACCAGTTGTGTACGCAACCTGTGTTCCTGAGAGCAGAGCCCTCAGCCTTGGCTGCACATTAGATTTACACTGCAGACCTGTCAAATCAATCTCTAGGGCAGGGGCCCAGGCATCGGGACTTTTTAAAGCTTCCTGGGTGATTCTAGGGTGGAGAATGAGACAGTTAAATGAGGTTAGATGGGGCGACTGCCTCCTGGGGGAAATGTGTGGATCCCACCTGTCCCCGAGCCACTGGGGGTGGGGCAGAGGTGCTGCGAGGAGAGCCGGGGGCAAGTGAACCAGGGACTGTGCCAGAGCCCCGGCGTCCTCAGCTTCCTCCCGGACGTCCCGTGCATGGTTTCCTGAGCAAGAAGCCCAGGGCACGGGCGTTTAGAGCAAGTAACCAGACCCTCCAGGGCACTGTGGGGACCAAACCTGCACCTTTCTCACCTCCACTGAGGGGTCCGGCCTCCCTTGCTATGACAACATGGTGGCTCCAAGCAGGAATGTTCCTGCAGAAGCCCCACTGGGAGACTTCATGTTGGCAAACAAATCAATCAATTAATCCATGCAAGCCTTCAGTGAGCAGGCAGTAAGTCCTGGGCACCGTGTGGTCGCCTGTAAACGAGGGTGGCAGGGATGGAAGCAAGCAGGGGCGCTGAAAGTCTTGGGGGTGGTGGGGGCATAAAAGAGGAAGTGGCAGGAGAGGATGGGACATTTCAGGCTTTATTTGCAAGTGTTAGAACATTTTCTTCCCACCACCACCTGGCTGGGGGTTGTGGGGTGGTTAAAGCGGCTGCAGCGGTGGAAGCAGAGCCCAGAGGGAGGGCAGGGGTCAGGGGACTTCTGCATTCCTTTCCTAGGCGACCCCCCAGTCACCCCAGATCCCCCTGCCTCAGGGCAGGGCAGGAGCCTGGGTCTGTGGGGCAGGGAGTGGAGCTGGCATGCTTGGAAGGCAGCTTGATGGAGAGACGTCAGAAGTATCTGCAACCATAAGTAAGTCTGCCATCAAGATAAAACCCAGCAGCTCAGGGGTCAGGCTGGGATTCGTGAGGCTGAGGCCGGGTGGGATGTGTGAGGGGTCGTGAGGAACTATTTTAAAAAAGTGAAGAATTGTGGTAAAAGAATTGAACCGTCTCTTCTGAAAATTAAACCACTGCTCAGGAGCTCTTCATCTGAAGGCCAAAGACGAGGAAACGTACATCAATTCTAGTGATTTGGTTTGCAAGCGGTCAGCTAGCGTTGGCTGTGTGGCATACTCCCTGGCCCTGTTTCAAAGCTCAGAGGGTTCCCATAAAAGGTCAACTGTGATTTGCACCCCGGGTGACCGTCACCTCCTTTCCCGCTTGCTCTCAACAGCTCCAGCGTTGATCCTTGGCTTGCCCCTGGGCCAGCCCAGGTGGGGCCCAGGAGGTCCCTGCACGCCAGTGCCCGCTGCACACACAGCGGAAGGCACCGGGCTGCCCTGCCTGTCCCCTAAGGAGGAGGGCTGGGGGCAGGCCCGGGCGGGACCCCGGCACACACTGCTGCCAGCCTGGGCACCCCTCAGCCCTGTGGTCGGCGCTCCCGGGTTGCTGTTACGCTGCAGCTGTGGGGCCCCAGCGTCCTTATGTGGGGAGATGCAGAAAGGCTGGAGAGGCGCCCCTCTGCACCCGGCAGTTTACAAACATTACACCCCTTACCCCTCAAACCCGAGGGTGGCTGTCGCCGTTCTCCTCCTTTCACTAGGTGAGGATGTCTCTGGCCAGAGGGCACCTGGCTGGTGCGGAGGCAGCACTTGAATTCAGGTCGAACCCAGCAAAGACGTGGAGGAAGCCCAAGGAGGCCGGGCTGCCCGGGCTTTGCCCCGGCCCCACAGGCAGCAGGGGACGGCGAGGTCAGCCAGGCCAGCAGCTCCCCCTTCAGTCACTGTGGGTCCAGCTCCTGCAGCCACAGTCTTCCTTTCAGGGGTGTGGGGGGCAGGCTTCAGCGGGGCACCCCGAAAGCCCTGTGGAAGAGGGCATGGCCTCCTCCAGTGCCTGAGTGTTAAATGGGTCCTTAGGCCGATCCCAGCCCTGCCCTGAAGCAGAAGCTCCTCTTGAAGGCCAAGCAGGGGAGCAGTGAACTGGCTGATGGCCGGGGAATCTGGGCCTCAGGCAGGCGGGGTGAGATCCGGGGGCCAGGAGGGGAGGAGGGAGAGGGGAGAGAAGCGCCTTATCATCGGGGAGGTGGGGGGCTGAGTTCCACCGTGGTTTCCATCCTGGGGGCTGTGAGCGTCCAAGATGCAGCAAATTCACAAGGGGCAGGATGTCCCCCCTTCCCAACAGTGCTGCCGCTAAACTTCCAGGGAGGGCCTGTCCCCACAACTGCTTTATCCTCTTCCTTTCTAGGAAACGGACTCTCTGGTTGCTGCTTCTAAATCCTCTTTAATTTACATGTAGACGGTCCGAGGCCTGCGGTTGTGAGTCACAGGTGGTGCCAAGCTAGTTATCCCTGGGTGCTGCGGGGTCCGTTTGCCACCCAGAACCAGATGTCGGCACCAAGTGCGGGTCCAGGATTGCGGGCTCGGAGGCGGTGGCGAGCCCGGGCCCTTGGGAGAGGCAGTCTGTCACCCCTGGACTCAGGCTGGGCGTGGGACCACCGAGGAGGGGGCTGACCCTACGTTCCAGGGCTTTCTGGCTAATATAAGTCTAGGCTTCGGGGAGAAGGCTGTGTGTGAAAGAGGGAGTGGGTGTGGGAGCCGGAAAATGCAAGAGTCAGAAGAGGGGCAGAGAGAGAAGACAGGGGTGGGTCTGAGGAAACGACTTGGATCCGTCGGCTGTGAATGAAATTGGTCCAGCTGCCAAATTCTGGGATGGGAAGAGGAAATTCTCCTCCCTGCACTCCTCTAGCCCCCCATGGGGACGCGAGCTGTCAACTTCACGCGGTGTAATAAAACTGCAAGAAGAGTTCCAGAAACCAATCAGTCACACGGTGATACAGAGCGGGAAGTCATGGTGGTGGGGGGCGGATAATCCCCCAGTCCTGGCTGTGACCACACACAAGGCCACGCTGGGGGGTGGCTGGCCTCAGCCAGGGACGGTGGAGGTGCCCAGGCCCTGCCTGGGTGACGGATTCAACTCATTCTGAGTCCACCCTAAAGGAGCAACCTCTATAAACTGCACTTACCTGAGAGCTGCCTGGCAAGCCGAGACACAGAGCAAACAGTGTTAGCACTCAGACACAGAGCAAACTGGAGACACTGCAAAAGTCTCCTGTATTTAACTGAGTTGTGATGCACCCTGAGTGTGTTTGCAACCCGAGGAGGTAAGAGCTGGTTGCAAATCTGAACTGGGGGCGGGAGGCTGGGTGGGAGAGAGGCCGAGTGGCTTGCCCGGGGTCTGTACAACCAGAGTCGCCTTTTCCTGGCCTGTTTTATAAAGCGATTTGCTGAGTCTAAAGCAGATCCTCCATATTTAACAACATAGAGCTGCACGGTCCGTAACCAAGTTATGAATCACAACAAGATTCTAGGAACAGCCGGCCCAACACATGGGAATTCCCAGGGAGTTACATAAGCGCAGAATCGGGCCCAGGGAGCTCTGATGCGGAGTTTAAGTTTCAGGCAAATATCAAAGCCACGAGAGCGCTTGCACGGGGAAGACAGAAACTGGGCTAGCTGCCTTCCTGAGGGACACAGGAAAATGTACCTTTTTAAGGCTCTTCTTCTGTCTTCGTTTCAGGCGAGCGAGGAGCTCTCTACTGCCATCGGGCTGCAGACGAGCTGGTTGAGAAGGAAGGTTGGGCGGGCCCGGGAAGCGGCTTGGGCTTCTCAGAGGCGCTGTTAGCTTTTCTAGGATCTGCTCAGGAGCCAGGAGCTGGGGGTCCTGCAGCCCCACTCTGGGGCCATGGGGTTCTCGGGGTCTCAGCTGCCCAGTCTGGGGTGTCACGGTCACTGGGGTGAGGAGGGATGGGGTTTCTAGTGGCACCCAGCATTTCCCTGCACCCCCGGCCACATCCTTCCACCTCCAGGCTGGCCTTGGGCTTGGGGGCTGCAAACTACAACCAGCTTCAGCTGCCCTCCTTCTCTCCCCTCCCTTTAACTGTGTCTGAGACATGTGTGCTAGAAGGAGGGGGAGGAAGCTGTGCATGTGCGCACGTGTGTGCATTGGGGAGGTGTGAAAAAGTGGGCCGTTGGTTTTGAGAGAAGGTCTACTGTGTAGGCCCTTTACTTTGGGAAGTAATTCCAGGGAGCAGGAGTGGAAAACTGGGGAAGGGAAACCAGGGGAGGAGGGAACATCACACACGGTGGTCCCGCTGGCATCGAGCGTGTCTCAAGACTGCCCACGGGGAGGGAGGGACGTTTCTGCACTGGCTCCCATCACCACGGGCCCCGTTTCTCCCTGGGATGCTGACCCCTTGGCACTTCCGGTTTTGTAGACTCCCCTCACTGAGGTGGTGGAGAAGCCCCAGGACAAAAAGCTGCAGGCCAAGGGGAGGGGCTGCCAGGTTCTCCTTGCGTGAAGCTGGTTGTCATGGCAACGGCCGAAGTAAAAGGTGGGCGCGTGGGCTGGGGCCCAAGAGGCCATGCCCAGGCTCAGGGAGGCTTCTGCTGCCCTGCTGCTGCGCCCTCACTCTGTCCTGTGTTCCTCTCCCCTGGAGCGTCACGACGTAGTCGGTAACCGTTTGGTATGGAGCCCCCACCCCACTGGCCCGGGGGACAGAATCTTGCCCCAGCTACTGCTGGCTAGAGGGTCCAGCTTCCGGTCAGATGGCGTCCCTGGCACCCCCCTGGCCGAGGCCTGGGCGGTGGGGGTGAGGGGGTGGGGGGTGCCACGGGCTCAAACCAGGTGACGCTGCGTAAGGTTTGCAGTTGTTCTGTTCAGCAGGGGCTGGGGGCACCCTGAGCCTCTTCTCCCAGAAAGGACATCTCCGCCGTGGAAACGAAGCCCTCGGCCGCCGTGGGCATCGAAGTCCAGGCCTGGCCTGGAAGAACCGCAGGTCAAGGGCAGAGTCAGGGGCAGGGTCGGCATTTCCGTTCAGCAAACGGGCAGGCGCCTCAGTGTGCCTGAGAGCGAGGCAGCCCACGCCCGGTCCCTCGGGCTGGCTACGGGGGTCTCGGTGGGCGGCGACGGACCCGCAGCTGGGGATGCTCCTGTCTTCCCTCCCTCCACCTCTCCTGGTTGTCTCTACAGTCCTGAAAGAAGAGCTGCCTCCCGGTGTCGCCTTCCATAGCGGGGACCCCCGGCTGCCTCCTGGGCCTCCACGGTGACTTGGCTCAGAGCTGCCCACTGCTCCGCCCGTCCCTGCCACCAACCGGGGCAAAGACAAGCACCTCTTTCCTGGCCCTCTGCAGCAGCGTCCGAGCTGGTTTCCCCACACTCACGCCACCCGTTCACTGTGCCGCCGCCAGAGGGAGCTGCTGAGAACACCGATACCGTTACGTCACCCTCCTTCAGACGCTCCAAAGCCTTCCCTTGACTTGAGCCCAGAAGGCGTGAGTGAGCCCACCTGCTCGCCCACTCCCGTCTCAGCCCTCCCGGCCCCATTTCCCGCTCCCTCGCCCCTTCCCCCTCCCCCTCTCCCTTCCTCCTTCCCTCTCGCTCGCTCGCTCTCCTTCCCAGCCTTCCTGGGCTTCTCTCAGTTCCTTGACTGGTGCCACGCTCTCTCCAGCCTCTAGGTTTTTGCATATGCTCTTCTCTACTCCCTTTGCCTCATTTATTTCTACAAAAGGCTGCTCTGGAGGTCCCAGTAAGCCAGAGAATCCCTCTGGCACTGGGCCTCCACCCACCACACCCCAAATAGATTAGCTTCTCCTTTTGATGCCTCAGCACTTCACCCTGTAGTAATTATTTGCCAAGTTATTGTAGCTATTGTCTGGTTATTTAATTTGCCTTTTGACTTCTTCAATACAATGTCCTCTCTATGAGAACAGGTGCCACATGGGTTTTGTTCACCTCTGTTTCCACAGCACCAAACACTCGATTTTCTGGCCACAGACCAGGGTCTACCCCTCAGGTTGGGAGACGCCATCGTGTCAGCTGTCACCGCAGGGCTTAAGGGAAGCTGGCTGCGATCCCCTCCTGGGGGAAGACCCAAGGGCAGGGGCTTGGGCCTTCCCAGCTCCTACCAGGGCATCCGAATTCCAGCCTGGAAAGCTCCCAGGGGGGCGCCACCCAGCAGACACCCCTCAGGCAGGATCATCTCACCTTAATCCCTCTCTGGGGTCTAGTGTTGGGCACAGAGATGATTGAGGAAGCACCTGCTGGATGAATGGGTAGGAGCGGGGAAGGAGGGTGGGCAGGTGCACAGGTGCACCTTCCTGGAGGGCGGCAGCCCTCGGGAAGCCCCTCCCGTTGGTCCTCAGTTCTCCGCTTTAGAGTACAGGCTCCCCACGGCGGGGCACCCAAGGACCCGAGAGGCAACGGCGTCCCTGGGCACAGGTGGGGAATATGCCCTTTGTGGAGCTGATCGCCTGCCACTCCCTCGCAGAGGGGCTTGCAGTGGCCACGGACACCGAAAGCTTTCCCACAGGAGGGGACGGTGGGTCATCAGTCACTCCACCCTCCCAGGAGGGCAGCTAGAGCTCCTCTGAGCTTGGGCTGGTCTCTGGCTTCTGTGGCTTGATTCTTGCAGGTCCCACGAGTGGATCTTCCACGAGCGCTCGATGCAGCCACCTGACGCCCGAACAGCCCACCTGCCCGGACGGAAACCCAGTCTTCCCCCACCCCCACCCATGGGCAACCTGCTGGGGTGGGAGGTTGGAAGCAAACCTCTGGCCCACTCCCCAGCGCTGGCCAGCGGGAATGCTGGGGGGCGTCTGGCCCCTTCTGGGTCTTTTGATTTGCTGTTTTGGCTCAGGGCCAGGTGCCTTTCTCATAGCTCCCCATGGCCCCTGCTCCCCCGACCCCCTGCTTCCAACACCCAAGAGAAAAGTGTCTGACACCAGCTCACTCCATGTGCATTTTTATTTAAAGACTGGGAAACACAGGCATCATAGTTTGTCATCACTGTCAATTTTTCCAAAATCACGCGCTGACATTTTATGTGTAACAAAAACATTTGTGTGTGTGTGTGTGAACTGTGCAAAGTACAAAGAGTTTCTCAGTCAGTCAGCTGAGCTGGCGGCACGCACGCCTGGCGTTTATGTCACGAGGCTGCCAGGAGAATGCCTGTGGCCCCTGCGAAGAGCTCGCAAGCCATCCCTGCCTCCCTCCGTTCCCTCGGCTCGCCGCGTGGCCTCTAAGGGCCCCAGCCCTCCGGTGGCCCGGGCTGTCCTCTGTGAACCGGGTTTCCCCCGCCTCTGCTCACTGGTGCTACAGGCTGTGTGCTGTGCTCCTCCACCACCAAATATTACTCCACAACTAAGATGTATGATTTACTGGGGCAGGTTGAACACGAAGGCTTCAAACAAGGCATTGGTTTCATCTTAACAGCCCAAATGTGTGTGTCTTTAAAGATAAGATGGCCCAAAGAAAGGGGCTGAGGCTGCTCCTGCTCCTCTCCATGGGTCAAATTTTCACGAAGATTTGCTTGTGTTTTAAAATATGCATGGTGAAGGATGCGGGGTGGATGTGCAGCCTGGGGTTTCCTCCCAGGGAACCCCACATGGGAGCATGCTCCTGCCACTGGCTGGCCAGGCCGCCATGGTGTTGTGCTAATTGGGGTTTCTTTTCTCTTTCTAAGGCTGTGACAGTACCCACCCAATGAGAAGGAACCTTGTCTACTCAACCCAAGTCTCGACTCTGGGGTGTTTGAGCCCTTATGGGCTGTGGCCACTCCCCATGGGGACTAGGTTTTTGACCACATTTCAACAGTTAGCACCACATGGGTGGTGGTTGGGAGAGAAAAGAAAGTCCTAATTAGTCTCTTCTGTTATGTGGTAACTGCCCTAGATTTTTTTTTTTAAATTCCTTATTATCTGGGGCCTTGAATTAATTCTGGCTTCACCAGAGAACAAGTGTATCCACCAGCGTGTTAACCCACACATGGTTTCAGTGACAATAGGGTTTTAAACACGCACATGATTTTTGTGTGTGCCAGGCAACCCGTTTGGTGCCTAACGGCAGATAGATACTGGCTGGTTTTGATTAACCACCTCCCTATGCTTAAACCAGATTTTTTCTTCTTTGTTTCAAAACTAGTTTCTTAAATCTATTGTCATTTGGAATGAAGGAAAGAACCTTCCTCCAAGCATGACACAAATAGCCAAGTCACATCCTAAAATAGGAACTCCGAAAATAAGCATTTCGTGTTTCAAAGGCATCGTGTCAGGCGAGAGACTCTGTTTCTGGAATTTGTGCCATCCTTGAAAACCAGGAAGACCTTATGTTACCAAAGACTAATTTATTCAGCCTAATTTAAGTCTGAGTGGTTTCTGAAAACACATCTATAGAAAGGGGTTACAAACTGTGACATCAAAATGATGAAAAAAAAATATTCCTAAGGTGTAAATCTCGTGAGAATAAAATTGTTTTGCATCAGGGCTGTTCGATTCAGGTTTTGTGGGAAGAGAGTTGTCTTACTAATGAAAACATTTCCTCCAAACTCCACTAAGTTGAAGACTCCACAATCAAAGCTGCCCGTTCCTCCTCTTTCTCTCCCTTCCCAGCTCCCCTAGGTGTTGAGCCGTTAGATTAGCTCCTCTGTCTGCTCCTCTTTATTCCGCCTCTAAGTCTGCAGGAGACAACGGCTTGCACTGCCCGGTAAGGGAGCATCTATTTATTTAAAAGAAGAAGAAGAAGAAAAAAGCCTTCATAATGTGGTGAATCTGAATCATGGCAAAAACCGTACATCTGTATAGCAAGAAACCATATTTTGACAATGCTAATTGCAGTTCTTCTCTCTGAAGCAGTAACTGAAGGGAAATTCCGCCTTCCCGGGCTGGGGTAGACCTACAGTGTTCTCTTTACTGTCACATGAAAGGCAATTACAATGACCTTTCCTCGAAATGTTTCCAATTCTTGAATAATAATTATCACTGTCTAGACAGAGCATGGGGTTTTGGTAAGGGTTTAAAGAAACTGGCCTCTTTCAAGCTCTCCCCCCACCATCCAAATGGATTCCCTCATACCCCATGGAGCACTAGCCAGCATTCTGATGTGGAGGACATGGACTTTCTGCATTCTCCAAAATTCACGTGGTAAGTATAAAAATTCTGCCTGTCTGATGTCGCCTCAGACATTTTTTTTTCTTTCAAGCTCAACCAAGTCACTACTAGTTTTACAAAAAAGGCAGCACCAGATGTATGAAAAAATAGGCAATGTAGGACCTATTAGAAATATATAAAGTCTAACAGCTTTACATTTAAAAAGGTATGTTGTAAGAAAGAAGCAATGGAAAGGGACGGTGGTGGCAAAAACAAAATTGTTGCTTATAATATTGGCGGGAGACAAAGCCAGATGGGATTCAGGTCGGCATCCCCAGCAAGAGCCGTGTGGCCGGCTTTGCGAGGGACTCCCTGGGGCCCCTCCACCAGCACCCTTCTGGAAAAGCACCGCACGTTCGTGAGCACTCCTGCAGAGTGACCAGTGGCAGGTTTTTGAGGTATATGGAGAGAGGGTGACGTAGCGTTTGGACGCCCCACTCGAACCCTGGGGCAGGCCTGTGAAGACCTCCAAACTCTCTCCTTCCAATCCCCAGCCCTCCAGCCCCGGGCGTCGGGTTCCAGTGCTCCCAGCAGACCCCCCTGCAACTTTCAGCTCCATCTTGCATAGGCAGCAAACAAGAACACTGCAGCTCGGCAATAAGTTACAGCAATAAATCGACTCTCGTCATCATCTTCTTCTTTTTTAAAAGATATTTTCTTTACAATTTACACAGAGGGAGTTGGCATCTCATTGACGAACGCCCCCAGAGCGTGTGCTCTCGGCTGGGGCTCGCGGGCAGAAGGCACTACCTCGGCGCCCTCCCGGGCCGGGTCCAGGGCACCCGTGTCGCAGGGACCTGGCATCGCCGCTCGGGGCCGGGGCAGGGGCCCTCGCTGTGGCCCTTCGGTCCCTCTCCTCGCGCCGTGGAGTCCCCTGGGAGGTCCTGACCCGCGGAGAGAGGGGCGCCCGGGAGACGGCGAGTCCTAGAAGCTCTCGACGAAGCTGCCGGGGAAGAGGCCGGTGCGGCCGTTCCTCTGCAGGGTGCCCTTGAACCAACCATCCTCGCGCTTCTTGTGCACAAAGACGATGTCGCCCTCCTTCAGCTCGATCTCCGCCTCGCTCTGAGGGGGGTACGAGACCACCACGCGGTACCTGCGGGCAGACCAGACACCGGGGTAGGTAAAGCGGGCCGAGGCTTCAGGGGCGTGGTGGAAGGAACGACGGTGATGTGGGAGAGGGAAGGCCCAGGACCTGCTGGTGTTTCTCTTTCTCTCTCTCTCTCTCTCTTTCTCTCTCCTTTCTCTCCTTCTTCCCTCTGGTGTAAATTATTATAATTTCGGCCACTTTTCCCACTTTTAAAAAATTTTAACTTATTTTTGTGTTTCCCTCTTTTTAATTTTTCCACTTTTATTTTTATTTATACCTCTTTAAAAATTTTAAAGTTTATTTCTTATTAAAAAAATTCAAAAAATTTCCCTTTGAGGTCATTTTAGACTTGCTGGAATGTTCTCTGCCCACAGTTCACCTCCCAGATTAAGCCCCCCACCCACCCTGGCCCATGCCAGCCCTTCATTCTTCCTGCCAGAGTGACCTCCCTCCCGCAGGCCGTGACCCTCCTCCCGCAGGCCGTGACCCTCCTCCCGCAGGCCGTGACCCTCCTCCTGCAGGCCGTGGCCTCCCCAGGAAGAGGACGTGGGAGCGGGGAGTGGACGAGGACACCTGAGGTGGGGCTTGTTACGTCAGGTCCTGAGCTCTTTGCTGTGACCTGTCTGAGGGTTGGTTTCTTTGTCTGAAAAAGCAGGGGCTTCCTCTGCACGTCCTACCTTTCCCGGTGTTGGGAGCCCCACAGGAGGCATGTCCTTGACATTTTGGGGGGTAAAGTGGTTGTCATTTAAAAATATGCACCAAAAATGATAAAATATTGTAGTGTTAGCACTTGAACTGGCCTTGATTTGTCATATGTCTCAGTGTTGTCTGTCTTTCCACTCACATCCCATGAGGCCTTGGCCCCTGCCCTGCGGCCTCCAAGGCCTCTTTAATGGCCCTGTTTTCAGACCAATATTTACATAAAAATCTAACCAAGAGAGTCAACTGTACAGACTCTGCCATGGCCCCTGCCTCCTGGGCGACTTCAGGGGCTGTGGGTGGGACCAAGCTCTAACTGAGGGCAGGACTGGGCCTGGCCAGGGGGCACCTCCGGCTCTCCCAGGACCTGAGACGGGTCGGCCCTCTCTGGCCAAGGACCGGGGCCTCACGGTTGGCACAGGGGCAGCCTGACAACCTAGGGGTGGCGGGCAGCCAGCAGGGAAATGGTGACAGATGCTCACCGGTGCACTCGCCAGCCTGGCCACTTTCACCACCACGTGCACTCTGCTGCCCCCCAGCCCAAGCCTGCCAGCCTAGATGAGGAGGGGGAAGGCTAAAGGGCAGTTGTGCTCGCCCTTCTTCTGCAACGCCACCCCAAGGGGGAAACAAGCCAGAACTCTTGTGCCCCTCATTGCTCACTGCCAGCCCAGCCCGACAGGAAATGCCCAGGTCCCCTCTCCCTCAGCCAGCTGGGCCTCATGGCTTCCCGCTGGTTCTTTAGGAAACTCCAGAGGGTTTTTTTTTTTTTGTGCCAACATTTGACTGGAACCCTGAACCCTCAATCTTTATGGCAGATGACTGCCTGGATCCTAAAGACAATTGTGCAGAAAGAGCTTAGCCTTGTCTTGGCAGTCCAGAAGAATCCACATCACAAATGAGTATGGATTTTGCAGCTGGCAGGGTGAGGGTTATTAACTGTCCGTAGCTGTTCTCACCTATGACAATCTCTAGCTGCAAATCACCAAAGAACCTCCTCTTGCTACAGGCACCCATTTTGCCCAGAGCCTGGCGGAGGGGAGATGTTCAAAGCCTGCTTGCTGGATTGAGTGACAATCTCTGGATGCTGCATTTGAGGCTACTTAGGAAAGAACCCTGAAAATAAGCACCTGCCCAAGATCCATCCACCAAATCCCCTGGGGATCCCCTCCAGCCTCACGGCTTTAAATACTGTCTATGATGACGACTCCCAAATTCATCTCCCCATTCTGGGGTTGTTGCCCTTGCCTCTGACAGGCTTCCATGCGTTACTCTTGCTACACTTCAGCCTGTTCTCATCTCAGCAGCCAGAGGGAATCCTTAAAGACGCAAGTCAGATCACGTCCCTCTTCTGCTCGGAACTCTCCAGTGGTTCCCACCTCTGCCATAGCACCAGGCAAATTCAGGAGATGGCCCCTGAGGCCCCAGGCCTTCTGGCCACACCCCCTGCTGCACCCCCCTTGCTCACTCCAGCCCCCCGACTCTGCCTACATCTGGATAGCATCTGTGGCCCCACACTGGACCACAAGAATTGTTGCCCATTTTGTTCGTTGCTATAGCCCCAGTGCCTAGAACAGTACCTGGTGTACAGCAGCTGCTCAATTAATAGCTGCTGCATTACTGCATTGTTGAATGAATGAATGAATGAATGAGGGAAGGCAGGAGGTCTTTAGGTGGCCCTGTTGGGTTGAAGAGGGGGAAATGCTGGCAGCAGAGGCAGTGGCAGCCGGGTGAGAGCCAGCCAGGGGCCAGAGGCTTCTGCTGGGGTGGGACTGGGGGTGGACGTGGGGATGGGAGTGGGAGACGGGCCTGAGGGTCAGCAGTAGACTCCGAAGAACCCGCAGCCTCACCATTCACCTCGTAATGAATAGCTCCTCCTCCGGGCCCAGCTGCTCTGGCTTGTCTAACGTTCACTGGTGTGTCCAGTCCACCAAAGGCCATCGGTCATCTTGCTCCTCGGCTAATAGATCTGCCTGTCCCCTGCCTCGTGGGCAAAGGCAAATAATAGGAGCTGCAATGTGCACAAGGGGCTTTGCAGGAGAGAGCAGTTCCCCATGCTGCCACCTGTCCCACAGCGACCTGTGCTTGGGGGGCCGAGGTCGTGGGGACTCCGGGGTGGGTGGGTGGGGGGGCTCAGATTGCCCCAGGCCTGCTGAGACAAAGCAGAGCTGCGCAAACGCTCCCTCCGGCTGCACCCTGGCTCTCGGGCCTGCAAGCCACAGGCTCCCACACTGGGTGGCTGGTGGGGGCTCTGGGGGGGGGGGGGCTCTGGGAGCCTCTGCAAACCCAGGTAGCCCCTGCAAACCCCCAAATCCTCATGCTATAAATATTTATATATTTCATCCACTTGGCCCCTCCCAACTCTCTCTTGGCTCCTCATATTGTTCTCTTTTCCTCCTTCCTCTGAGGAGAGTAAAGGCTGCCTGAGAATCTGCATCTACAGTGGGGGAGGACCTCAGAGGCCCAGGGCCTGATTAAAAAGCCTCATTCTCTGAAACTCTCAGCCTGGACTGGACTTCCTTTCCTGGGTGCTGCCCAGGCCAAGGTGTTGGCCCACTGGCTGGGGGTGGTGGAAGGTGGGAAGCCCTTCATCCCTCGGCTTCCTTGGGCTGTCAGCCACTGGGAGAGGGCCTGTGCCCTGGGGACCCCTGCCTCTGTACCCCTGAGGGCCCTCACCACACAAGTGGCCCTGCAGTAAATCCTCAGGGCCCTCAGGCCGTCCTATGGGTTCTCAAGGGATTCTGTACACAGAGCCTCTGATCTGAGATATTTTGGGCTTTGAGAAACCACAAAGTTATAAATAAATTATAATAATAATAATACAAGGACCCTAAGCCAGCATTTCTTAAAGTGGCTCACAGACATCAGGGCCCCTGAGACAGACTCCTGGGCTCCATCCTGGACCTATGTGACAAGAGTCCTGGGGGGCAGGGCCAGGGGACAGGTTCAGTGGCTGAATGTTGTACTCACAGGTGTTTCAGGATTAAGGCTCTGAGCGAAAACACTCTAGGTGAGGAAGACTTCAGGGCTTCCTCAGTCTGACCTGCTCCTGGGGCCTGGGGGCACCTGCCCCTGTCCAGGTTGGGACAGATAGCCACGGTTTGGTGGTAGCTGGGCTTTGTGTTCAAGAAGCGCACAAGAAGGAGACCCAGGCCTAGCGCTTAAGGTACTGATCTCCTGGGGCCCACACAGACCCCCATTGCTCTACAGGCAAGAGCAGGAAGGTGGCTCCTGAGGCTAACTTTCTGGGTGTGGCCCCTTTATACCCCAGCGTTCCCCAGGGAGCAGGGCTAGGCCAGGCCCTGGTCTTGGCAACTCTAACTGCCCTGGAAGGTCTGCAGGTGCGAAGGGATTGGGCCCATTCCCATCTGCTGTCAGCAGGCATGCCAGAGCCTGGCAAGGTGGTCCTGCACACCCTGCCCGCTCCCCCTCAGGCTTTCAGGAACGTGAGGGAGGAGCGGTGGTAGGGTGTGGTTCCAGCCCTCCTCCCAGCCCAGCATCTCTGCAAACTGCTGCCCGCTAGCCTCACCTAGAAGGAAGACAGATGGACGCTGGGATGTAAGGAATGGGCTGATCAAATTGGAAGCACAGCACCCAAATGCAGCCTTGACTTCCTGCATACTCCACGTCTCTGGCTATTTCCTCTGGAATCTGAGGCCGTGTATGTGTGTGTGTATGTGTGTGTGTGTGTGTGTGTGTGTGTGTGTGTCCATAAAATTCAAATTCAGTGTCTGTCCTACCCGTGCATTTTCCCAGGGCCTCTCCAAACACCTGCCTCCTTCTCTCTCTTCCCCAAGGAAGTCAAGAAAGCAAGAGGTGAGATTTCTTAGACTCTGAACACAAGTTTTTGGCTTTTGCCTCACTGCCAGATGCAAAACAAACAAGCAGCTTTAAAAATGTAATTTGTTAGGAAAAAAAAAGTAATTTGGTGCTTCTGAGCAATTTAGTGATTTAATGAGTCCAGATGGATGTGGGCTGAATTTATACAAGTGTTTAATGTTTCAGTCCAGATTATTCCTAGACTCGGAGTTATTCTTTCTGCTGCATGAAAGTAATTAATATTGCCCATAACAGACATAAAGCGCCCTCTGAACAGTGGACGACTGCAGCTCCCCCAGTGTCATCATTGTGGCATCTTAAATCAATTAGAGACTCCGTCCTGCTGAGTATAATTAAGGCTATGCTGATTATAGCCCAGTTTCCGGCGTAGGGCTCAAGGAATCCAAATGCTCAAAATCAGAATGGATTCCTATTGCTGCAAATTGCAATTAGCTATGAGGTTTGGAGTGTCCTGTCCTCTTTCTCTGTCATCTGTTCTCCTCTCTGGCAACAGGCTTCCTCAGGTGATCCTCCGCGTTCTAGGCTTCTTGGCAAACTTGCTTCAACATTGTTGCGGATGGATAGGCCCCTGCGGTGGGGGGATGTGGTAGTTACAGAGTGATGGGCCCTGAGAACTTGGAAATGATGAAAACACATCTCAACCCTGGATGCTACATTTTAATATCAACATGTGTATTAGTTTCAGATTGCCACTGTAACAAATTATGACAAACTCAGTGGCATAATACAACCCAAGTTGGTTATCCTCTGTGGGTTAGAAGTCTGACAGGGTCTCACTGGGCTAAAATCAAGGTGTCAGCAGGGCCATTGTTCCCTGGAGGCGCTAGGGGAGAATCTCTTTCTTGTGTGATGGTTTGAAGCTGTATGTGCCTCAGAAAAGCCTATTCTTAAAGTCAGTCCAAAGGGTGTAGGCCCTTTGTAAGTAGGACTTCAGTTAAGTTGTGACCCACCTCATTTGGGGGGGGGGGTCTCAGTTCTCTTACTGGAGTCCTTTATAAACAACAGGAATCCAGGGAGGGAGAGAAAGCCATGGAAGCAAGAAGCTGAAAGCAACGATACCCAGAAGAGAAGGGAGAGACCAGCAGATGCCACCATGTGCCTTGCCATGTGGCAGAGGAGACTAGGATCACTGGCAGCCGGTCTTCAGGAAGAAAGCATCGTCATGATGATGCCTTGATTTGGACATTTTCATGGCCTCAAAACTGTAAGATTGTAAGCTAAAGAATTCCCATTGTTTAAGTCGAAACCATTCCACGGTATCTGCTTTGAGCAGCCTAGGAAACTAAAACACCTTGCCTTTTCCAGCTTCTAAAGGCTGCCTACATTCCTTGGCTTGCGGCCCCTTCCTCCATCTTCTAAGCCGGCAATGGCAGGCGGAGTCCTTCTCAAATCACATAACCCTGACTTCCTCTTCTGCTTCCTCCTTCTGCTTTAAAGGACCCATGTGATTGTATTGTGCCCACCCAGGTAATCTAGGACAATCTCTCTATTTCAATGTCAGCTGATCAGCAACTTTAATTCCACCTGCAACCCCCATTCCTCTTTGCCAGGTAAAGTAACACAGTCACAGGTTTCAGGTATCAGGATGTGGGCATTATTCCACTTACATAAGGGGTCAAAACAAATAACTAGAAAACATGTTTAAATCCTAACAAAGCCAAATGACTCACAGGATAGCAAGTGCTGGGGATGAAGTGCCTGAATGTGTGAGGATATGGAAAAAAGATTTGTCAACCAAAAGGGAGGAGGGGATATACCAGGAAGCAGTGGAATAATGATGATGATGATAATTTACTGTGCACTCATAATTTTCTGGGTATTCATCTAGGTGTTTTACAAATAGTAGGCTTATTAAGTAGATTTTATGATGTCCATTTTATATATGTGAGACCTGGGACTCCAATGATTTAAGGAACTTTTGAGGTGAAATGGCTGGTAAATGGCAGACATATCTGCTCCAAGCCACTCTGCAATGCTGCCAAGATAGAGGAGAGCCAGGAGGGAGGGAGGGTGCCAGAGCCTGGGGTGGGGGTAGGGGGGCTGGCCTGCACCAGGCCTGACCAGGTCTACTGGGTGGATCTTGGTGTGTCCCTGTTGGGGAGATGGGGACATTAGCCAGCTTTAACCTGATGCATGTGACATACACCTCCTATAACCACACTGCCTATTATGAATTCCCCATGCAATTTTCAAAAATCTGGCTTCCTTGTACATTATCCACAGGGCAAGAACATGTTCAGATGACCTGAAGGTTAAGTCCCCTTGAAAGGGAGTGATAGTTAGCCCTCTGGTTTTATATGTCAGGCTTGTGAGCTTGGTTCATGCACATCTACTTCTGAGGGACAGACTGACTTCCAGCGAGACGACAGGGCAGGACTTCCGTGCTTGCAGGCCGGGGGCCAGACCCCAGGCTCGGGGGGTTCCCCAAGGTGTCCCACCCCAGCAGCCTCCCTGTGGTGTCCCTCTGCTGACCCTTCGACCTAAACTAACTTCCTTGCAGAGCAACCTAGGGAGCAGCTCCGTGTTGTCTTCCCAAATCCTCAAGAGAGAAACACAGGTTGCAACCACGGGAGTCTTTATAGGGGAGACACTCAAGAAATGCAGGCCTTTTCTCGACCCAGCCCATCGTAGGGGTGAGAGAGGGCCCTCATTGGGAGCTGGGTGGTGAGAACCTCGAGTTTCCCGGTCCCGATCCTGCCCTCCCAGCCGTTTCCCACTTCCATAATCATAAAGCGCGCCCGGCCCTCGGCAGGCCCTCCATAGATATTTGGCAAGTGAATGAGGGTATAGGGATTCCGGCCCCTGCAAGGCAGCGGAACCACAGCTGTTCTCCCTCCTCCAGCTGCAAAGGAAGTTTTATTCACAAGCCTCCAGGGCCAGAGTCTAAGGGTTTTCTGGAGCCCCTTCAGCCTGGAGAGCCAGCATTTATTTCCACCGCGACCTCCTCAGCACTGAGCTGTCTGTGGGCTGCAGAGGCTGAGGGAGATGGCATTTCTGTGGCTCATTAGGAAGTGGTTTGGTTCAAGGCTGTTTTTTGAAAATTCTTCTCATTAGTGAGGCTGTGCTGTGTGCTGGGGACGAGGCGGGTGCCAAGAGTCTCTGCGTAGCTTTAGGCTTTTCTGACTACAAAACACCATGGTTAGACAGACTATTCAGGGAACGGGAGTAACTCTCAGTTTTCTAGATGATCACAGACTTCTGTTGAAGACAGTTGTTAGAGGAGTTTGGAGGTTATGTCTTTGAAGATGAAGTTGAAGGATGTGGGGTGAACAGAAACTCAGGGGAGACATGCCAGCAGCTCTGAAGGGCCTCGAAGGCTGTCATTCTCAGGAGCCCACAGACGGAATCCGCGTGGCCCGGGGAGGTGGGGCCAGGACCTACATGCAGAAACCCAGGCAGCTTCCCCCAGCACGGGGAGACGTGTCTGACATGTAAGAGCTGCTGCAGCTGGAGGAGGCTCCTTTGGGAAAGGAGTGGAGGCAGAGGGTGGTGTGTGTGTCCAGGTGGGTGGGTCTGGGGAACTTGTCCTGGTTGAGGCACTTTACTGTAATAAGTTATGTTGTGATTGGGTGGAGAATGCAGTCGTACACTGGACAGCCAGTGGGCGGTAATCAGTTTTGGAGGATCTGGAAGTAGGTGCCGATGCAGTGATATCCCAGCAGGGAGGTGACGTTTTCCATTCCATTTATAACATGAAGGTATCTAGATGCCTCTGCATTTGTGAGGCCACTGGGGTGGGTGCTGACCATGTGGCTCCCACAAAATGGAGGGGTCAAGGGCTTGGGCTTTGTGGTTGGACAGCCCTCGGTTCCAATGTTGTCTCTGCTGCTAACCACCTGTGTGATCGTGAACAAGTTGCTTTAACCTTTTACTAAACCTTAGTTTCCTCATCTATAAAATGGGGATAGTAATAGTGCTGACCTCAAGGTTTCTTGGGAGGCACTGAGCACAGAGCCAAGCACACAAGAAGGTCAGACATCAAGCTGGCAATGCAGGGCATTTGGAGCCAGAATCCAAACCAACTGTTGACTGTTCCGAATACCACCCCCACACAGAGCATACAATAAACGTTAGCTATTCTACACATAGGTTTAAACACAGACTTACATTTTAACTAACTGCCTCTCAGAGGTCAATAGCTGCTGGCCGCATACCTGTCCCTCCATCACCCTGGAGAGAGATTTGTTTTCAGGGGACAGTGACCTGATTTCAATGTTGTCCAATAGGCTCAGCTCTAAAGTCAAACATCCAGATCAGGGGTCGGCAGACTGCAGCCTGCAGGCAAATTTCTATGGTCTGAGAACCAAGAAGGTTTTTACATTTTCAAATGGTTGGAAAAAAAGTCAAAAGAAGAACAATGTTTCATGACACATGAAAACTATATGAGCTCCAAATGTCAGTGTCCATAAATAAAGTTTTATTGGGACAGCCCCACCCCTGCACTGACGTCTTGTCTCTGGCTGTTCTGGTGTTCCAACGGCGAAAACATTTACCATCTGGCCCCTTACAGAACAAGTTCGCCGACCCCTGATCTGGAGGGAGCTATGACTAGGCCCCTTCCTCCACATGGAATGGGGAGGCGGCCCCCGGGTCAGCAGGCACCCAGGAGGGCAGGGGGCCCTCGCGGCTGACAGTCCCGCAAGCCGAGATGCAGCAGAGCACAGACACGGCAGGATGAAGTGGCCGTCGGTGAAGATGGCCGAGCTGGGGAAAAGGGTCACTACCAGCAACGACAGAATTGTTTTCTCAGGAGGTGGCTAATGTTTTATTATTCAAGCAATGTTCCAGTGTTAAGGAACTTTGGAAAGTATTTTCCCGTAATCCTACTTGATGACCATTTTCATCTCTCATAATGCCTTCCAGCTTTGTTTAATGCTCTTTTAGGACCGATAACCCAAAGGGTCTGATCCACAGACCAAGAAGCGAGCTCCTTGACCTCTTGTAAAAGTCCTTCTGATGGGTGGAAAGAGGCCCAGCCGGGGGCTCCCGACGCCCAAACAGAGCCCAGCTCCACAGCCGAGGGGCTGGGGCATCACCTCACCTCCTCGGACTCAGGGTCTTGATCTGTGAAACTCTAGGTTGAACTATATGAACTTACTGTTCTTGGTCAAAGATGGGTCCATATTGGCAATTTCATGTAGTTCAACCTAAGGGACTACAGATTCTGGAAGCCTATTTTGGGGTAACATTTTATTACTTAAGATATTTGAGAGGGCTTAGGCTCAAGTAAATCTGCTCTCTGGGTGGGACACAGGACCCCCCTGGGGACCAAGCCTGGGGGGCTGCTTCGGGGTTCCCACAGTGAGTCGAATCATCACTGGATTGAGGGGGTACAGGTTCCCCTCACTTCCTGAACTCACACTATTTGAGCTCAGTGTCACACAGGTGCTGATAAATTTTTGGATGAATCCCTTGCAATCTCAAACTTAGGAACCAGATGGATTCAGAAAATGAAAAATGCTCCAGCTTTCAAACTCATCGGCAAACTCAGGAATGGAATAGATGTAGACAGTGAGAATATCTTGCAAACTAAATCCTCAGAGACGTTCCATGGCTGTAGGCTCCTGTTCACCGACCCCGGCATCACTGTCACTGAGGATGCACGTGCACCCCTTTCTCCTTACCTCTCTCTGGGCAGCGGCTTGGGCTCGGGGCGGATAGCAGCCATGGACAGAGGTGCTTGCCGAGAAGGGGACAAGGAGAAGTTCAGATCCAAGGAGCCCGTCTTCCTGTGCAGCGGCTCCATTCCCATCGCGCCCTGCATCTCGCTCTCGATTGGGCAGGACCCCGCCCTCCCGTGGCTGGACAGGGAGGAGATCTCGGGTCCCACCGCGCCCTGGAGGGAGGCGTCCATCACCACTTGGGGGTCGTGGGTCGGAGAGACAGACGGCGGGGAACGTGACTTCTTTTTGGTAGATGCCCCTGCTAGAAGTTTCAGCAGACCGCTCTTCTTCTCCTTCTGGAAAGACAGAAAATTGAAACCAAATGAGTTAATGCTTCCAAATTCCCTTGCTATTAGTGAGAGGGGGTAAGTATAATCCTATTTGAAAACTTTTAAAAAATAACCTTGTTAAGCTAGTTAGAGGAATAAAACAAAGCGAAGAATCAAAGCTGTTCTCTTTCCTTTCTTCTTCTCCTTCCTTCCCCAAAGCCTGGCAGAAACGTCCAGAACAGATCCATGAGGCTCCGGGGGCAGGGGACGTGGGTCGGGCTGGACGGGGCGTTCCCAGGAGTGGGTGCTGCGGGATTGCCGTTCCAGAGGAGGAAGCACGGCATCCTGCACCTCAGGGCCTTGTTCCAGCCTGGCAGCCTTGTTTTGCTGTGTCAGAGGAACCAGGAATCAATATAATTGGGTTTCTCCTTACCCAGTTCTTCTAAGTGGACTTTGCAGGACCGGTGACGTGGCCTCCTGTGCGTTGTTCCTGACTGGACTTCCCAAGAATTCGGAGACCATGGGTGGGGTCCCTGCTCTTCGGGGGAACGTGCCCTTCACCCAACTGTGGCCTCACGTTATGTTTCCCTTTTGGCGAGGCCGGCTGGGGCCTGCTTTCCGTGCTGACTTTGGATCTGAAGGGACCCATTGCTCTTTATTGAAAACTCTAGTTTCCCACTTTTTGCCAGTGAGTCCCGTATCACTTCCTGTTAGCATCAAACATTTTTAAAAGAAAACGTCAGGGCTCTGCAGCCCAGCTGGGGGATTAATTACTCTATAGGGCGCTTCCTGAGATAAGCAACCCTCACCTCCTGGGTTAACACAGCTAAAGCCCCTGCATCCCCGGGCATAAGTTTCCTTTGGAAACCCTGGGCGGCATTTTAGGAAAACTTTCCTCGGCACAAAATGATTTGTACCACACAGGAAATTCTGCCGCGTGGGTGTGCATGTGTGCGAGCACGTGTGTGTGTGCATGTGTGAGTGTGAGCATGTGGGTGCGTGTGTGCATGCAGCTCACACATTCCCCGGGAGAATCATTTGCAGATGAGGGAGGACTGCTTGGGCCCGAACAGAGGGCAGCACTTCAGGAAGAAACCGCTTCCCCAGGAGGTCACCGGCTCCTCCCGGCCGCCCCCTGCCAAGGGCTCCGTGAGCACACGTTTATTCAGGCTGTACTAACCCCCCCACGCCAGCCACTGACAGCAGCGGGAGGACCTGGAGTGCCCTGCTCCTTGGTGCACTTCGCCCGCATTCTCTCACTGGCGAATATCCTGGTTAAGCTTCACCCTGGCGAGCAGCTGCCCTATAAGGGCTATCATGGGCTGTGCCAACATTCGGGCTGAGGTCAGTCACACACAAACCATTGAACTAACCAGAAGGAATCTGCCCTTACAATCATGAGGCCCTGACGCAATATCACCCAAACCCCTCTCCAGGTTCATCACCCACTTCCTGTTCTCATAGACGGTTCCCCTCTGCACCTATCCCCAAACTGACCACCTCTGGCGGGACACCCAGCTCCAGACCCTTCAGCTGCATGTCACAGACTCAGCACCCTCTTGGCTCCAAAGGAGGCTTCTTGGATTGAGCCTTACTTTGTGTTGAAACAGAGCAGATGCTCAACAAGGAGCTGGTGATGCTGGAGGGCTGGGCTGGGGTCGTGAAACCAAGCCAAGATAGGTGGCCCAGCCAGCGTCCTTGGTGACTTGGACTGGCCATCATGCCACCAATTCTGTCTGAATTCTATGCATCGTTATGAGTGAACAGGGGTCTCATCCTTTGGGCTCTCTCAGCAGTGGCCTGTGGTGCCCTACATGGAAAGTGTTTAAAATATTGTCCACTGACTCTCCAAGAACATAAATTCCACATGAGAGAAAGATAACTGTATTTGGGACTGGGCCTCAGATATGAGTGTGTATGTGTGTGTGTGAAAGACACAATGCGTGTGCACAGAGGTGGTTTTATAACACCTTGCTTGCCCTGGAATTTGGATGTCTCATGACTTTCCCGGAATTCGTTTTTTTTTTCCTTCTTCGATGGAAGTTAAGTGGCAGGGGCCATGACGTAAAACGGTGGCAGTGTACAGAAGTCTGAAACTGTGGCCACTAGGGCAGTGGTGGCTCCTGAGGGTCCACTTTGGGCTCACCTGACCTGAATGTGGCTTAGATAGAAGATCTCTTCTTCCTGTCTTTCCTAGTCCATGACAATGCTCTCTCCAGCCGGACGTGACTGCCTGGAATTCACGGCTAGAACACCACTGGGGGAGTTGGTGGTGTTGGAACCTCCTCAAAATGCAAGTATCTGGGTGTGTGCATCACTGTACGCTAAACCATTAGCACCAATGAGAACAGAGTCACGGTATTCTCTATCCCTAGCAGAGCTATTGATAGAAGGGATGGAAGCAGATGTCTTAAACATGACCCATGATGAAGGAAGCCCAGCTTGGAGAAGTGGTGGGGGCCGGGGAAGGGCGGCCTGCGGGGTGACTCTGCCTGTTTCATTTCTCCTGGCTCAGCCCTGTTTGGACAACAGCTAGGAAGGGCAGCTTGGGGCAGCCTGACGACTGACTCCAGCGATCCCACCAACGGGGGGCACCAGGCAGCTGGCACGGAGACTGCCTCGGGGAGTCCCTGTTCCCCCAAACAGCTGGGGCTCCTGAGGCCTCCACAACTGCAGAGGTGCCTCACCCCAGCCAGCGGTGTGTGTCTGGCTCCTTGTGACGACAACCTCCAAGCAGGAGATGAAGGGGTGGGGGTCACCACAGGTGGGAGGGGAGATGGCGTCTGAGTGGTCTGGGGCCCTCTGGGCGATAGGGAAGAGTGGGCCCCCCCAAATGAACCAAGAGACCCACGATGACAACTAAACACCCCGAACACTGCTAGAATGAATATCAAAAAGGCAGAGCTACCAAACGAGACCTCTTCTAGCTACTAGTAAAATAGAACTGTGAAGCTGAATACCTCCAAACTTCAAATAACGCAATTGTCTATGTGTGTCTGTGTAACACCTATACACTCAACTACCTGCTGGATAGCCCCGAGGGGTGAGGACACTGTGCCACCTGATGCCCTCAGGGGACCGAACCAGCAGGCAGGGCTTGGTTCTGGGCAGCCCACGAGGGAGGCAGCAGCTGGCCTCGGCACTCAGCGCTGCTTGGGGGCACTTCCCGGACTAGAGGGTGCAGTCTGAAGACACCCCTTGGCTGGCAAATACTCAGGGAGGGATCGCAGCAGCCACAAGGCACTGGTCCAGCCCATGGCGCCTCGGGGCCATGCTGTTGTATCACTCCTGGCAGCAGTGCCAGGGAAATCTTGTTCATGACACGTAAATCTAAGATACATGTGTCCAGTGAAGATGTGCCCCTGCGTCCCGTGGGAGACTCTGGCAAGTGGCCAGGTTAAAAGATTTACATCTGGTTAAGTATTTTTAAATAGGCATCAATCACCATCACTCCCGGCTCTACCACATTCATTAATTCTCAGCTACATTAAAAATCTAGTGCCCCCAGACCTCTGGCTAGATATAATATATAAATGGAAGAAGATCTAATTAAGACATACTCATATCTGCCTCCTGGAGAAGATTTTGGAAGTGAAAACACAGTACTTCCTAAGAGCCTTCAGCAGGTTAACAAGGAGAGGGAAGTCACCAGCTCACGGAAGTCAGAGAAAGCCCCACTGCCTTCGCCAGCCCATGCTTTCATAAGCGAGCAGAGGTGCTGCCAGCCTGCTTTCCTAAATGCATGTTTCTCCAGGGGGTGGGCTCATTTGGGGGTCAACCACTCCTACTCGTAGGCTCTGTACGGATGCTGGTAAGGGAGTTTTGGGAGTGATTCTGGAAGAGAAGGTATACGGTGCATCACACTCGCCTCTCGCCAGTGCTCTTGCAGTATCTGTGGCGACTTTCCCCTCCTCCTCCTTTCTCCCTCCAACTTCTACTGAGCATCATTCTACTGTGCATCACCCCAGGCCCTGGAGGATGTGCAGTAAAACAGGAAATAAAACCTAGAACAATCCACCAGAAAACATGGTGGTGGTATAAAGCACAGCATTCCCAAGTTTATCTCACCACAGAGACCTTCTTGGTGGAGCAACTCGAGGGGCCACACTTGGGGAAATGGTGGAGTAGAAGTGAGAAAAGAAAAGATACAATGGTAGCCAGGAGAAGGTTTGGGGGCCAACTCCACAACTGGGTGGGAGCTTGGTTAGGCTGGTGACAGGGGAAGGTGAAGGCAGGGCTGATCGCTGCGGATGTTCTGAAGGAAGCAACCACAAGGTCTGAGGACAGGCCGAAGCTAGAGAAGATTCCCAGGGGAGCATGGCGGCTGAGAACCACTGACCTGCAGGGTCAGCCCATCTGCTGGGCTCCTTCTCTTTCTAGCAGGCCAGGAGGGGAAGAATTGCAGCATTCAAGGCAGGGACTGGCTTTCCCGGGAGGCTTGGCTCTCCAGCAGTGCCTCTCGACAGGGGACGATTTTGCCCCCTAGGGACATTCGGCACCGTCTAAAGACATCTTTGGTTGTCACAACCTTTTCCTGCCCAACTCCTTTTCCTCCTTCACACCAGCCTGGATTAGTTTTCATTCTCTTCTAGTCTTTCCCTCTAGAACAGAAGCTTTGGGGGGACAGGAGCCATGTTTACTCTTCATTGCTGCCTCCCCATGGCTTAGTACGGGCCTAGAACACAGCCGGCGTGCAACACGTATTTGTCAAATGAATTAAATTCAATATGAAAGCTCTCATGTCTCCTTATGGAAGTGTCCTGTCTGCCTCGTGAGCAGAGAACAGACTCAATCAGCAAACATTTGCTTGCAGGAGCTATGGAGTTTAAAAAAGCCCTGAACGGCATGGCCTACGCCTCGACAGAAGGGACAGATGAAAAGAGAGAAGACAAACCCCCCACTCTATTTTTCACTTCTTAATCATCTTCCCATTGGACCACTTAGAATGTGTGCAGTAACGTTCCAAGCTTAACTGCTTATTTTGGAAATGGGTGGGGTGGGTGGGTGAATGTGATGGATAATTTTCCTGTTTCAGCGCGCCATGATTAAACGACTGATCATTTTCTGAATTTGACTTTGGCAAACACTGATGTATATCATAGCTGCAAAATCCTTTCCAAAATGTTCTCCTTCCAGGATGGAACTCTGCTAATGCCGTAAGCATCCAATTATTACAAATTCCTGTGGAATTTGGTGTATCAGGCGAGCATCATGCACACAGAATTCATGGAATATTTATACAGCTGTTCCAAGCACTTCTTCTGGTAGCCATCCCGAGTAATGCAGTTAAGAACTAGTTAATGGACACTTTGAGGGTGGTGGAGAAAGGTCTGCTGATTGATTATGGGGGCAATACCATGGGAGGATAAAAGGTTTTAGAGGACACAATTTATGGTCGATCTGGACTAAAAGTTTATATTAAGGAAAGATGAATTTGCTGGGATTTCCCTTGGGGCCTGGGCTAAATTAGCGACTTTCATTAACCCAGTGAGATGAGCTCACCGAATGGCTTCACTGTTACATTTGGGGGGTGGGGTCATTGTTTTCCTACACAAGTTTTCCAGCCAGCATTCTGCTGTCTCCATCTGCAGCTTCAATTCCCCCCTCTTGGGGCTGGATCACTTCCATCCCCATGATCCCTCTGAATGGCCAAAGTCCAGTCATTTCGGCTGCGCTGGGTGGACCCCAGACAGAGCTGTCTGAGCTGTTGGGAACAGAGTTCCTCCCTCGCTCTGACAAGTTCTGTCTTTGGAAGGGTGGTACATCTGCAGAGAATGGCGTCCTCGTCCTCCCCCAAAAGGGGTGACAGGACTATTGCCCCCCCACCTCTAGGAGGCCTTCTCATCCTCCCCAGTGCCTTCACCCCCTTCTCTGGTTGCAGCACGCATCACACCGTGTCACAGCGCCTGGGAAGGTGGCCGTGCAGCACAGGGGAAGGCCCGGCTTTGAGTCCCAGCTGCACTACTCACTGGGGGTCTTAGGCTGCCCGCCAGCCTCACTCTCCCTTCTCTACACCTGGAAGGAACCTGCTGCGGGATCACAGAGTTAAGATGACAAATGTAAAAGAGCTTTTTAAAACAACGTGTGCATCTTGCACGTATTAGGCAGTTGTGCTCTTTGGGGGATGTGTCTCCCTTACTCATCTTTGATATTAAATATTTTGCAAAATACCTGGACCCAGTTAATTCTCAGTACATGTTGAACAAATAAAATGAGCAACACATCCAAGATATCCGATTTACCACCATAAAGCCATGTCTCCCTGTGAACACTTCCCTCTACCTTGAGAGAACACGAGTACTAACACAGGGGTTCTCAAACTTCTGTGCTCTAACAACCAGCCGGGGAATTCAGTAAAACGGAGAAGTTTGGGCTGCACCCTCAAAGATGCTCATTTAGCAGATTCTGATTCTGAAATGGGGATAAAAAAGTGACTGTGGTTCAGAACACAAGAGTCTATCCTATGCAACCTGGTAAGTGATTTAAGAAGACCACTCGTGATGAACAGACACAGAGAAGGGACCAGCTTATTGGGAAGGTGGTAAAAGAAAGAAACTGAGGTTTATTGAGCACCTGCTATGTGCTGCAGTACAGAGAACATGCATGGTGAGTTTGAAGCAGTGCTTTTCATATCTGCATGTGGATGTGAATCACCTGGGAGCCTTGTGGAAACGCGGACCCTGATTCTGTAGGTCTGGGCTGGCAGAGATCCTGCCTGGCTGACAAGCTCCCAGGGGCCACTGCTCCGCTGCGGGCACAGCCAGAACAGGTGCTACCAGATGGGGAGGCCTCAACAGAGCAAAAGGCCGGAGGCGTGAAATGGGGCAAAACCAAATGTTCCAGCTGTTAGGCTGCACACCTAGATCTGAAAGGCTCTCTCAGCACGTAGATGGAACATTTTCAATATTAGATGCTCAAGAGCTAATGAGTTATATTAGGACATGCAGTCACACGTATACACACATGGGCACACCCTTAAAGAAAGTTACACTCTAAAAGAATTATCCTCTGGAAATCTAATATTAAAAAAGAGATATTTGAGGTTGTTCATTCATATTGTACTTAGTACAGGAAAACTGTACACAAATGGTAAAATTGATTGTGGTGATGAAAGCACAATTATATGATGATACTGAGAACAACTGATTATAACTGGATGATTGTATGGTATGTGAATACATTGCAATAAAATTGCATAAAAATGGTAAAATAATAGATTGTTGCTTTGATTAAGATAGGGACTTCTCTAGGGGCCTTAATTATTTTATAGAATATAAGTATCATTAATATCAAAACTGGGCAAAAGGAAAAAGAATTTAAAGCTTAAATTAATAACTATTGCCAGTTAAAGGTCAATTGGAAAGTATGGAAAATTGTCTCTGAAATTATAAGAAGCCAAAGGGAATAGAATTTGATTCACACAAAAAAAGACAATAAACTTTCCAGGGGTATAATTTATTTTGTTAAAGTGAAGTAAACCTGTAATGTGATCTATAAATGCCACATTTTATCAAGTCGGCTCCTTTTTAACCCAGGCTAAAAGAGGTGGCCATGACACAAATTTTCTCAAACAAATGTATCATCTTAATTCTTTCTTGCTTTGGGCAATATTTAAAATTAGTTTGTACTGGTTGGGCACACATGGACTGGTGGGCCAGGCAAGGTGAGAAGTGTGTAGAAATGGACTTATTTGAAAAGTTTACCCCTGATAACCCAGGAAATCCTCAATCTGCAGAACCCAAAACTGATTGCACACATCAATGGTAAACCTGCTTTTTCTTTCAATGTCAGAAGAGAGGCTGAAAGGTAATTAGCTTTGAGAATAAAGGATTAAACCCAATCACACATTTTCACTTTGCCAGGTTCCCAGAATGATATTTGCGTGAGCTAAGACCCAGGAGATAGTGGTTATAGGTTAAATAAGTTCAGAACATGCGTCAACCCTCAGTAAATTGGGAACATTGCACACAGTCAGAGAAAAGCATAGAACACTGTTACTACCAGTCACCTGGGGCGTGGAGAGATTGGAGGGAAGTAGAGGGGCAATGTTTAGCTTTCATTAGACACTTCTGTATTGTTTGACTTATTATGTCAAATGGGTTTCTTTGTAATTTAAGAGCAAAAACATAAAAAAGAAAAAAGTTGCAACTTTCTGATTGGAACACAATGGTAATAGATATAATCCCTGGGGTGTATGGATGAGTCAGAGAGAATTTTTGCTGTTAATTAGCATATGGGAAGGAGGTGATGCCATATGAGGTGGCAGTTCAAGGGGCCTTGAAGGCTGGGCTGATTGGGATGTGATGAAAAGGGGTGTGTTGGTGGGTGACACACTCCAGGGGAGAGGAACAGAAGGGTCTGGCCAGAGTGTGGGGTGCACTTAGGGAAGTGATGCCAGGTGAGCTCAGCAACGTAGGTTGGCAGATGTCAGCAGGCGCTGAGGGCCATCCTGGGGAGACTGGAATCCAGCTGGTAGAAGCTGGGGACCTGCCCAAGCTTGTGAGCAGAGGCTTGGCTCAGGAGGTGGAGGCAGGGGCTGGGGGGACAGGAAGGGCAGGAGGCAGTCTGCAGAAGGAGACCGCCGTGGACTGGGCAGTGCTTCTGAGGATCTGAGCCAGCCTGAGTGGGGTACGGTGGAGCCACAGATGGTGATGGGGAAGGTGCAAGAGAAGGCTGCAAGAGGTGAGGAGAAGTTTAGAGGGAAGGTAATATCAACTCCTTTCAGCTGGAAAGGAAGAAGCCCATGGAAATACTAAGTGGAGAGAGAAGTCCATCCAGGGGAGGAGGCTGTGCCTGTTTTTTTGTTGTGTTTTTTTTTTGTTTTTGGAAGCTCAAACTGCTGTGTTGGTCAACAGCTGAAAAGAACTTCCTTCTTGTCCACGCGACAGACTCTTATCCCCCTAGCCTTGACTTGGTGCCAAGTCCTATGCTAATTCTTACCCTTTAATGACCTGTCAGCAATACTTGGGCTGACACAGCAGACGGAAAGAACGTCAAAGGAAGCAAAATGAGTTCAGCAAGATGGTCAAATAATTCTATATGCCACAGAATTCTATAGGCAGTCAGGAAAAACGGGGACAGATATCAAAGGCCTACAGGAAGGTCAGAGCTCAGAGGAGAGAGGACTTTTCATTCCTCCTGTGAGGATTAGAGTGAAATCCAGCTATACTTTAGGAAGTTGCTGGTGAGACCGAAATGTGTTCCGAGGCGTAATCCACATGAGCTTGGCATGACAGAGAATGCTGGAGGATTTAATGAGCCTTTAGATATTCACAATTGAAAAAAAAAAAAAAAAAAAAAAGCAAAACCAGAAGGACAGAGGGAAACATTGTGTCCTTATCTTTATTGAGACTGGCTTCCAGGCAGCAAGTTCCACTTGGAGGCTTTCTGATTGGAATTTTATGTTTGGAAACTTTCCTGTGGGAGATGGGGAAAGGGTAATTAAAAGCTATGCCCTGTTAAAATTTTGACGGGGAAAGGGCACCTATCTGGTTATGGCTGAAAACAGTTATTGTAAGAATGGAGAAGGTTTTATAACAATATAAATATGCAATGCATTTTCAGAAAGGGCAGAGGAACCGGAGATCTATAATGAATAACGAAGAAGAAGTTAACAAGCTAATTAAAAGAGATGGAGAAAGTGTGCATTGAGCTATTGGGTATTTTAAGCATTAAAACACGTCTTTAAAAATACCGCTCTCACCAAAGACAGAAGATAAAGAAAATTGAGTCATGACCATAATGAAGAATGGGAAGCAGTGGATAAAGAGGCTCCCATCAGATTAGACCCTTCCTGCTTCTGGTTTTGATGGAAGAGGATGAAGAAGAGATACCTGTCACTCATGAGGCTTTTCTTGCTTTTGTTTAGTGCTTTTCTGCCTGTAGCACCAGGCTGGGCACTTTCAAAAAGGAGCTAAAAGGACAGAAGAAAAAGCAGGAGTTGAAGGGTATCCGAGGACTTCAAAGCAGAGCCTCGGGTCTCCCCTTGCCAGACCCGGAAAGGGAGTAGAGAACAAATCAACACTGCTCTCTCTCCTCTTTCATCTGGGTTACAAAACTCAGGCACTGGGCCCGGAAAGTGGGTTAGGATGAAAAGAGGAATTCAATACAGCGTGGAAGAGCTCCTGAATCTGCAGACGTTGTCTCCCTGAAGAACTTCAAGATGACAGCCCAGGTCAGGGATGGTTTATAAGTACATGATATTGTACAAGCTTTGGAGCAGACAGAACTGGGTTTCCATCTCATTTATTAGTTGGAATGGATTAATGTTGAGCAAGTTACATAACTGTTTTTAGCCTCAGTTTCCTCATATGTAAAATGTAGATACCTCCATGGACTATAGAGAGATTGTGATGATAATTATTCTGACAATGCTGTCAACTAGGCACATATATACTTGCACATCCGTAAGTTCATTTAATTCTTAAAATAGCCTAATAGAAAAAAACGGAGGCTCTGAGAAGTTTAACAATGGACATAGGGTAACTCAACTAGAAATTTGCACAACCTGGACTTGAACTTGGGACTTCACAATTTTAACCACTGTCCTATAGCCTTGTCAGGAGAACTAAATAAGACAATGCATTAATACACCAAAGTGCTGCCTGGCACATAGTAGGTGCTCAATAAATGGTAGCTGTTCCTGTAATACACTGCTCAGGTTTTCATCTGTTTAAATAGTTTCACAGATGGTCACTGAGGTATTTATATAGAATGATTATAGAACTAACCATGGTAACAGGATAAAACAGTGGTCTGGCCAATTACTTATTGACTTTGTGACTTAGGCAATTCTCTTTTTTGTGCTTCTTCTTCAAAATGGGATCATTAAAATAGTAGCCACCTCATGGTATTTTTGGGAGGGTTAAATGAGAGTCTATACATAAAGCACTGAGCAATGTGCCTGGCACACAGCAGGCTCTCAATATATATCAGCTGCTCTTTTTCCTAGTTATGGTGGCGATATTTATTCATCCATTTGCCTGTCCCCTCAGCCCGCATTCACTTCCCAGGAGCACAGGAGCTCAGAGTCATCAAAGCCTGGCTAGTGTTTTCACTCATAAAAGAAGATGCAAATAAAGACTAAAAAGCCAGCCACTCATCTGTGGTCCTCTGGTAACCTCCCGTACAATAACAGGCTGAGAACATTCTCTAAGTCCCCGAAACAGCCCAATATTCCTGACCAATCACAGAGGCTGGGCCACATCTGAGCTCCAAACTTGCAGAAACACATTTGTCTCTGGCCTAAGGGCAAGAACATTTTAAGAAGCGCAGCTCCCACAATAAATATGTTGTTTCTTCACGTTTTGCTCAAACTCTTAGCTGGATGGTAAGCAACAGGTGCACGTCCCAGCTTCCAGGATTTGTAATAAATATACTGACAACACACCGACTAGAATCGGAGTGCAAAAAAAGACCTTGGCACGGGACCTATTTCAGCTGGGCCACTTGTCACCCTGAACGTGACAGAGCCTCCTTTTCAATGACATCTCACGGGCACTGGCATTTCTCATCTCCTCCCATGGAAATGTTTTCCTCGCCTGGGTCTCTCAACACTGTTTTATTCTTTCTTCTCCTACCTTGCTGAACAACTGTGTGATTATTCTTGCCAGCTCTGCTATTTTCTCCTGGCCCCTGAATGTAAACCCTCCGCAGGCCCCCTGTCCCTCAGCCTCCCGTTAATATTCTCTTTCCTCTGCCTGAAGCCATGAGACAGGTTGGCACTTCCATTCTTGCATCTAAGAAGAAGCATCTGTTGCCCCAGTGCCTCATATGAACTCTAAATCTTTTTTTCTGCAACTTCATCTAGACTTTTTTTAAGGCACAAATCACACAAGTATAAAACCACCAAAAATCGCTGGACGCTCTGCACTGGAGGACCTGGGGAACTCCCCCCCCCCCCCAATCCGGCCATTGGCTCAAAGAAGCCAGAGAGGACAGTGTCCCCAGCTCCTGTGCCCCAGGCCCCAAGCCGCCAGGAGAGCCCAAGAAAGCAAGCAGCAGGGCAGCAAGGTCAAGATGGGTTCTGAGGACTAAAATTCGCACCATGATTTACACTTGGGTAGTGGCCCTGGCGCTGTGCTTCTTGCCTCCATCCTCCTCATCAATGGCCTGAAGGACTCCGCACCCGGATGGAGGCTCGATTTTCCCCACCTTGCAAATTGATAGCGGCCAGTCTCCAGGCCTCCTTGTTTACTCCACTTGTTTATATTTTTGCAGATCTTTCCCCTGTACAAAGGCCCTACTCTAAGTTGTTCTTGTTTACTTCCTCAGGTGAGCGGGGTCCTCTCAGCCTCACCCCACCTTTATTTTACAGGGGAGGAAACAAGCCAAGCAAATGAGCAAGGAGGAGGCGTAACCATTTCTCGATCATCTCCCAGACGCTTGGCGCTGTGTTCTGTTTCTATTTCAATGCACCTACGTGTATGACTGACTGGGGGATCTCATTCAAGAGGTCAAGTTCAGAGAGGTCAAGTGACTTGACCGAGGTCACAGGGTGGAATTGGGTCTCTAACTGCCGAACCCCATGCTTTCTCTACCCTGCCACACTGCCTACCGTTTCCACTGCCAGTTTGTAAAGTGCTGAATGAATAAATGAATGGATGGGGGATTTATTCTTTCATCATCCTGGAGTCACCAAGAGTCCTCTGGCTTGGCTCTCTCCTGTCTCTAATCCACCCTGCACACCATGGCTGGATCGAAGTTCGGAAACTGTTGCTTTGTGTTTGCTGAGTCTGCTTTGCTTACTGGCCCCTGAAAACAATTTCACCTCCAAGGCTGAACCGGCCCGAACTCTCCCCTAAGTCCCACACATCCTTAAGATTAAACCTCACCTTCCAAAAGGCAACACTGCCAGCCCTCGAGGCCTTGCCCTCTGCAAAGGCTGGGGATGACACCCCCTCACTCGCCGGCATTGGGGATGATAGCCCCTCACTCGCCGGCATCGGGGATGACACCCCATCACTCGCCGGCATCGGGGATGACAGCCCCTCACTCACCGGCATCGGGAATGACAGCCCCATCACTCGCCGGCATTGGGAATGATGCCTCATCACTTGCCAGCATCGGGGATGACACCCCCTCACTCGCCGGCATCGGGGATGACAGCCCCTCACTCACCGGCATTGGGGATGACACCCCATCACTCACCGGCATCGGGGATGACACCCCATCACTCACCGGCATTGGGGATGACAGCCCCTCACTCGCCGGCATCGGGGATGACACCCCATCACTCGCCGGCATCGGGGATGACAGCCCCTCACTCACCAGCATTGGGAATGATGCCCCCTCACTCGCCGGCATTGGGGATGACACCCCATCACTCGCCGGCATCGGGGATGATGCCCTGTCACTCACTGGCACTGGATGCGGAGCCTCCCTGCTGGCTACTACCGTACCCATGTCAGCCACCCCTTCTCTCCGACTTGACAACAGGTGCCATCTTTTAGCCTCTCACGAGTTGTTCAATGAGTGTCACAATGACTTAGACCAGGGACCACGCCTCCACCCCCTGTGAAACTTTTTGGATGACAGATGTTGGGGTCACCCCTGAGATCCTAACTCAGTAGTTCTGGGTGGGGCACAAGTGATTCCTACGTACACCCGCCTTGTGACCCAAAGGAGGAAGGGAGAGCATCTCCTCGTCCCCTCCTCATCACTCACTTCCACCTCATCCCACAGGCTGTGTTGTCCTCCCTGAGGGCAGCAGCGGGGCTGCCTTCACCACCGGGTCCCCAGACACAGCCTGGGGCCAGCACCCCTTGAAGGCTGCTGAACACACGGGTCAGAGACTCAGGGCCTGTTGCAGACCCACATCCAGCTTCTCCAGCGGGGCTCAGGCCATTCTCAAGCCCTTAGGGCAGGGCAGGGCCAGCATCACCCAAAAGCCACAGGGGTCATCAGCTGTGCTCCTGTCATCGTCCTCCAAGGCTGCACACGTGCACGACAGATGGCCGCAGGCCCAGCCCACGATCTGCGAATGGAGAGTGGAAGGAGGAAATGCTCTAAAGCCTTCCTGGAGAGCATGCTGTGGGAAGGGACCTGCCCCAGGTCACCAGGAGGAGATGCTCACTTTGAAACGGCGAGACCAAATTAACGCTCTCCACGATGAAGGGAAAGGAAGGTAACGTGGCATCGAGGTAAAATCAGGGCCCTAGAGGCCGACTGCCTGGGCTCTAATCCAGCTTCTACCACTGTGTGACCTTAGATAAGTTCCTTAAATTTTCTGTGCCCCAGTTTCCTTGTCTATAAAATGGGGGTGATTATAATACCTACTGCATAGGGTTTTGTGGGGGTCAAATGAAATAATACACATAAAAGGCTTAAAACAGTGCCCAAACTCTAGGAAATGCCACACTGTATCTGCCATTATCATCCTCATCAATATTATTACAACATAGATATTTAGCCCCAAGGAAATACTGGACATCATGCTATCTTTTCGGAGAGGAGGTTTTAGTGGGAGCCATATCCAAGTATCACTCCATATTTACTTTTCAGTATGTTGGAAAAGAGAGTACTGCCTCTCTGTCAAAAGAAAAGCACCAGGGTCTTGTCTTTCTTTCTAAAACAATGGTTCTCAGTACATAGGGAGGCTGAAACCACCACATTAAAGCCCCTGCAGCTACACCTCCCACAGGCTGGGATTATGCATTGCCTAAGCAGAGGGGCTGCAGAGGCGGGTCCTGCCACCAAGCAGCAGGGACTAGAGTCCCAGGGCAATCTCTATAACTCACGGTCACAGGCTTAGTAAGTGCTAGAATGTGCAGGATTACTCCAGGGTTCTTAGCTGGTGGCCCACGGATGGCTTCTGGGGCCTGTGAAGCCCCTGCGATCATATGCAAAGTGGGAAGAGGGGTAGGGATAGGGCTTTGCCCAGGGTCTCACAGGGGTCTGGGCCCCCTCCCCCAACATTAACAAATTGATTATTTAATCCACTGGAAAAGCATGGAAACAAAGGTCCCAAGAATTTGCCCCGTGTGAGTGTACACGCCAACCACTGGTGGACCTTGGACTGGAGCCCTCGGTGGTGGAATCTTGGATGAGCTCGGCCAGCCCTGTCCCGTGGCTGCTTCGTCCTCTGCCTGATTGCATCGGGGGAATTTGAAGGCAAGACTCCATAGGGATAATGGGCAAAATAGAATTTATTTTTGTACTTAATTAAAAAGTACTGAACCGAGGGAGCTGTAGCAGACAAGAAATGTTCTGATTGAACTCAAGTTAAGAGGACAGGTCACAGAGCTAAACAGGGACCGTAGATCATGTGCCAAATTGTATTTTGTACATCTCTCCAAACAATCTCTCCTGTCCCACTTGCCCTTCTCACAGTGACTCTTCCCATCATGTAGTAAGATCTCCATCTCTTCTCCTTGTACCTGGGACACCTTTGTGAAGGCTTCAACTAATAGAGGGCAGTGGAAACATCACCATGTGACTTCTGCGACTGGATCATAAAGACAACACGAGCTTCTGTCTTGCTCTCTCGGATGCTCATTCTTGGAGCTGAGCCGCCAGGCTCTGAGGAAGCACAGTTAGGTCACAAGGAGAAACCACATGGAGAGGTCACAAGAAGGTGTTCTGACCCACAGTCCAGCTGAGGTTCCAGCATCAAGTGCTAAACAGGTGGGTGAAGACACCTCCAGATGGCCGCAGGCCCCAGCCAGCAAATCACCCCCAACCTTCAATCTTCTCAGCTGAGTCTCCAGGCATCATGGAATAGAGACCAGCCACCTGATCTGCATCCCACCCAGATTCCTGACCCACAGAATCCATGCACATAATAAAATGATTGTTGTTTTAAGCCACTGGGTTTTGAGGTGATTTGTTATGTAGCCATAGTAACTGGAACTGATTTCATTTTGACCTCTTATTAGTTTTCCCAATAACTCACTGTACCTGTACAATAAAACTGTCAGTATGAATATCTCACATATGAGCTTTACACACACACACACATACACACAATTTTTGATAAACAAGTGTGGGAAGGAAAAATGAAAGCACGTGCCAACAGACTTCCTTGGAGAAGTTTACAGAAATATTGGAAACATGTACAACTGAAGGCAAACCAGGCATCCAAATAATAGATGAGAAGAATTCTGCGAGGAAGGATGCCAAGATCTGAATTTCAATATATTTTTACTGGAAACATGAAGACTTCTAGATAACCTAATACAATCAAACCCAACAGTGGGATCATAAAAACCAACAAGATAACATTTCACACTGATGGGACATTTAGAGAGCAGAAGGCCCCTTCTTGATTTTAAGGCATCACTGAGAATTGAGATGGAAGGATTTTACTCAAAGGATGCATTTTTCAGAAAGCCCAGTGAATCCAAACCAGGCAAGTCTGAATGCGTCAGAGACAGATAGCTTTATGCGGAACGAGAGGGAAGTGAAGGAATGAAAAATACAGCCAGAGCCACAGAGATGGAAGTGTGAAACTTAACAAGGTCACCAGGCCATGAAAAGCATTTGAATTGCTGGTCCAAGCTATTGCCCCCCATTGGGCTGCAAATCTACCTCTCTGCAGGGTGGCTGCTGCTCAACCAGCTGAGAGCCCTGGGGGGTGGGGTGGGAGTGGGGGGCGCTTGCCTTCCTGTTGTCAACAGGACATTCAAAGGACCTTCTCCCCAGGAGTCTCTCCCAGCCTATGATCATTCAAGAAATGGTTCATTTCCAGAGATGGGAGGAGAGGACCCCACCAGCCGTGGGAGAGAGTTTCCACCGTGTCAGTCTGTCCCGAGGGAATGTGAACTCAGAAGAGCTTTGACCCCAACAGCTTGGTGTTCCGGTTTGCTAATGCTGCGCAATGCAAAACACCAGAGATGGATTGGCTTTTATAAAGGGGGTTTATTTGGTTACACAGTTACAGTCTTAAGGCCATAAAGTGTCCAAGGTAATGCATCAACAATCGGGTACCTTCACTGGAGGATGGACAATGTCGTTCCGAAAACCTCTGTTAGCTGGGAAGGCACGTGGCTGGCGTCTGCTCCAAAGTTCTGGTTTCAAAATGGCTTTCTCCCAGGACATTCCTCTCTAGGCTTCAGCTTCTTTCCAAAATGTCACTCTCAGTTGTTCTTGGGGTGTTTGTCCTCTCTTAGTTTCTCCGGAGCAAAAGTCTGCTTTCAAAGGCCGTCTCCAAAATGTCTCTGTAAACTGCAGTTCCTCTCTCAGCTCCTGTGCATTCTTCAAAGTGTCCCACTTAGCTGTAGCAAGCTCACTTGCTCCTTCTGTCTGAGCATTTATAGGGCTCCAGTGAACTAATCAAAGCCCACCCTGAATGGGTGGAGACACACCTCCATGGAAATTATCCAATCAGAGTTATCACCTACAGGTGGGTGGGGTGCATCTCCATGGAAACACTCAAAGAATTACAATCTAATCAACACTAATACATCTGCCTACACAAGATTACATCAAAGATAATGGCGTTTTGGGGGACATAATACATTCAAACCGGCACACTTGGATTCTCCCTCCTGGGGGATATGGGCCACAGGCAGAGGGCGGAGAGGCTCTGCCCTGCCCCAGGCCCTCGGCCCTGGCTGGTGAAAGAACTCCCTGCCCTTCTTGGAGGCCTTTGGGGATCAGGGTGTGGAGATAAGGATGGGGGGACCTCTGAAGGGAGCAGGATCCTGGCCGCCGGAGAATGAGTGGCGTGCAGCTGACCCTTTCTGCCTGCCATTTTTTTTTGGAGGGCAGAGGGTGAAGTGGCATTAGGGCATGAAGGCTATGCTTTCGCGGAGGATTGGGGAGCAATTTTCTCCTCTGGGCCAATTCCTAAGAGACATCAGCATGAGGTTCATGCAGCTGGAGACCCTCTGTTTATGGGGAAGAGGTTAAATGACAAGGATTTCAAGGTTTCCCCAAGGCTTATTGTCATTCAGGGTCAATTTCTTTATAATCATCTGTCAAGGCCACTGAGAGCCTGGAGGACACTTTAGAGGCCATTAGAGAGACCAGTATCTGTTAGTCCCTGACAAGGCAGAGCCCAGCTTAACACAAAGGTTCAAATAGGCTGTGTATTAGATCGCATTTTATGAACTGTCTAAAGAGTCTTATTGTAGTAAAAATATCTTATCTTTGAGTTACGCCACAATTTTCAAAGAACTTATGCTTACTTTATCTCATTCGATTGTCACCAAAACTCGGAAAGGTATTATCCAGCACCACCGCACAAAGTGCATTATGCCAGAGTCCCCTCAATGAGGGCATTATATTAGCATCTCCCATCCCCAGTGCATGATGCCAGCACCCCCTCAGAGTGCATTATGCCAGTGCCCCCCAAATGCATTATGCCAGCACCCCCAAGTGCATTATGCACCTTCTCCTCTCCCTCAAGTGCCAGCACTCCCCTAAGAAGGCTGTGCTGCTGGATGCTGACAGGCACGATGTGGGAGAAGACAGCTCGGAAAGCTGGGGTGGAAGGAAGGTCAACAGGCTTCTCGATTGCAGGCCTTTCTCAGCCCCTCGCTGTACCAATAAACCAGTTTTATTAGGAACTTTTTTTTTTTTTGGTAGGCCCAAGGTGCTTTTGAAAATGAGGATAAGGACTCTGAAGGTTTGGAAAGACGAGTGAGTTGGCAAAAACCACACGTATGCATGACCTAGCGCAGAAACAGGTTGGGGACCCAGGAGTCCCGATGCTCGAGTCCTGGCTCTAGAGACACAGCTGGTTTCTACCAGGGGTTCTCAACTAGGGGCAGCTTGGTGTCCCAGGAGACATTTGGCAAAGTGGTCACAACTGGGCTGGGTGCTGCTGGCCTCTAGTGGGTGGAGGCCGGGGATGCTGCTGAGCATCCTACCATGCAGGGGACATTCCCCCTCCCCATCCCCAGAAAAGAATTATCTGACCCAAATAGTGCCAGGCATGGGAAATCTGCTTTATATAAAGAGTATAAGGCTCTCCTGGACGGTCTGTTCCTGTCCCTTCCCCTACAGCCGTTTTGTGATCAAGTACAGATTGCAGACATTGGCTGGTGACCCTTCTGCACCCCGGGGTTGCCTCAGCATCTCATTCCTCTCCCAGCTTTGGCTTTTGAGCCAAAGAAAGCCGGAGACGCTGAGCTCTGAAGAGGGAAGCAGCAGAGCTGACTGCTGCTTTGTGTCAGTGGGGTGGACGGAGGTGGAGGGGTGAAGAGTTATCACCAGCAAAATGATCCAGAAACCCTTGTAGATTTACAGATAACATTTGAAAGGCACTATTTTATCTTCTGTGTCTCGGGAGGTGCTGCCTTTCTTGGGGCTGAAGTGGGCAGGCTTAGGACCGGCTCTCCGAAGGTTGCCGAGCTGCACCGCACTGAAAGAGCAGGCCCGTGGGCACACGCTGTCAGCTCATGCTTCTGCTCCCTGTCCAAGAGGGTAAAGAAATGCAGGTCACCGGAACCATCTGTATCTGTCTCGCTGTTTCCTGTGACAACAGCAAAGTATGTGTTGACACTTTGGATAAAAAGAAAAAGCCTGGAATCTGTTGTTGCTAAACGAAAGGGCCCGAAGTCCAGCCACGAAGCTTCCTGGGCTGTGCAAGTTCAGTCTCCCCCATGGCGGGTCAGGATGTTGCTGCTTAGCCATGGATGTGGCCCAGGCCTGTGTCAGTTCTGAGTTGCGTTCAGCATGCCCGTGTGTAGCCTGGGCGCCCACAGTGCTGTCTGACTGCAATCCAGGCCGCAGGCCACCTGGAGGCCTTGTGCATTGCTGCCACATTTTTCCAGAGAAGCACGTCTGCTGATCTTGATTGCATATTTTTTAATCAGTAGTGCACTGCATCTAATAGTGGAAGCAGCCCCCTCCCTCTCTCGGAACTCCAGTATGACTCAGGCAGGCAAACAGCAGTGATTAGCTTGATTTGTAGCCCCACTGACTCACAGCAACCCCAGAGGGTTTTCTTTTCTCAATCAGCCCGATATATAGCTATCAGACTCCTAACTTAACCCTTCCTCCTGCCCCCACAAAGAGCAGCCACAGAAAGAAGCTGCCCCGCACCCACCTCACCCAGTGGGCACGCCCAGGTGTGTGTTCTCGGGCAGCCAGGTGGCCGAGCCTCCCGGCATCTGTGTCTTCTGAGTACCTGTCAGTTCTGGAAACTCTGTCATCTCTCCCAGCCCCTTAGTATAAATCTCAAATGGAAGCCACGAACTCCCCAAAAAACAAGGGCGACTGCCCCATTTTATGAGTGTACTGTTCTCCAGCACCTTTGAAGAGAAAGATGAGCTCTAAGTGAATTGCCTGACTCCTAAGGGAGAAGGAGCATTCGTGTGCAAGGCTGCTTTGTCCCTAGGAGTGTGGGGGGGCTGGGTGGATAAGGGGGAGGGGCCTAAGTAAAGAAGTTATAAGACACCCTGGGAAAGGAAACATGCCAGGCCAAGGTGGGCGGATGTGCTCAGGAAGCTCTGGAGCCCCTGGGGGGGTTTGGGTGCCCAGGCACCACTCAGGCAGGCCTGCATCAGCCCCACTCTGGCCACTTAGGGCAGGCTTAGAAGTGAGAAGAGGTATTCTGGGGAGAGGGTGGGCAGGAAGGAGGAGACGGGGTGTGTGGACAAACCCCATGCCTTCTAGAAGCATCTGCAGGACACAGTGGCAAATAATCTCCTGCTTCTCCTAGAAGACGGGGTCCATGTTTCCTCCTGGCAATCCCTACTTATGCCTCATCTGGAAATCATCCCCTCTCTGAGACCCTGATTGAGCATTTTAGGAAGAATTTATTTCTTGCTCCTCCACTTCCTGCTGTCCCCTCCCTCTTGCAGTGACATTGCTCAAGCCTGCTTTATCATCTGCATTTGTCACTTCTACTCCCCTCCAACGGACCACGGGGGCCACATCTTATCAGTCCTCATGTCCACACCAGATCCTGAAGGTGGCCATTGAAAGCTTAATATTTGGAATACGATCCCTGACCTGCACTTGACAAGCAGACACAACCCCCTTGTGCAGCTTTCCCACAGGCAGAAGGGACATTTCCCATACAGGCAGGTTCCTGCACCTGTGTTTGAACTACAAGTTCTCACAGGTGCTTTGGCGTGGACTGGGGACAAGATCAGACCTGCCAGTTGTGTTCCTATTTCCAGGCAAGAAGCCATCTTTCCTAGGAAAATTCTGTAATAGAGCCTAGAATTAACTGAGTTTAATACTGTTAAATGAGGGAGGATGAAACTGCTGAGGTTTCAATTTTCTACAAATTCTTCTGGACTCAGCATCTGAGAAGCTGTAGCAACGCGTGACCCCCGTCTCCTTGCCACACCGTCCCACACCGTTATCTTTTCACTAAGGCATGAAAGGCGCCACCGACCCAGTAGAATTTATAGCATAACGTTAATTTCTTTAAAATTGCTGCAAGAACGTGGAATATGACTCCCGGGGAGGAATGCAGACCCGGCATCGTGGGACGGAGAACATCTTCTTGACCAAAAGGGGGATGTGAAAGGAAATGAAATAAGCTTCAGTGGCAGAGAGATTCCAAAAGGAGCCGAGAGGTCACTCTGGTGGGCACTCTTACGCACACTTTCGACAACCCTTTTTAGGTTCTAAAGAACTGGGGTAGCTGGTGGTGGATACCTGAAACTATCAAACTACAACCCAGAACCCATGAATCTCGAAGACAGTTGTATAAAAATGTAGCTTATGAGGGGTGACAATGGGATTGGGAAAGCCATAAGGACCACACTCCACTTTGTCTAGTTTATGGATGGATGAGTAGAAAAATAGGGGAAGGAAACAAACAGACAAAGGTACCCAGTGTTCTTTTTTACTTCAATTGCTCTTTTTCACTCTAATTATTATTCTTGTCATTTTTGTGTGTGTGCTAATGAAGGTGTCAGGGATTGATTTAGGTGATGAATGTACAACTATGTAATGGTACTGTGAACAATCGAAAGTATGATTTGTTTTGTATGACTGCGTGGTATGTGAATATATCTCAATAAAATGAAGATAAAAAAAAAATTGCTGCAAGGGAGATTAGGAAGAAGGTGGGATGGACTGAGATAAGAAACCTGAACTCCCCTGCTTGCTTTATGATGTGTCTGGGGCGTGCTATGGCTTTGTCCCATTAGGATCACTTTGCCTGGCATTTGGAATTCAAACCGGCCTTTGGCTTGTTTTCTGTAGAACAAATCCAATGTTGCCACAAGTTCTTAGATTAAACGGAATGCATTCAAATGCAATCACTGTAAAATCTGCCGTCCTTCTGAAGGATTTCTGAGATGGGAAGATAGATTAAATACATTATTATTTAGTCAGGTATGTCAAGCTCATGGCTGTGCTAATTTTTTAAAAAACAAAACAGATGGATGCAAATAACCTCATCCAGCCAGAAAGAAAGCGGACAGATAGGCTGAGTTATATACGGAAGACGCGCCAGGCTTCCCCAACACGATGCAGGGATTCTGAGGCAGCAGTTACGAATCAAACCTATTCTTTCCATGAACACTTCCTGTGGGTTCACGCATGCCAAGCTCTGAGGGTTGACTCTGCACACTCGGAGGGATGATTTAGATTTTCTTCCTGTCTTTGTTTGCCCTTTAAGACAGACAGACTGTTTCCAGGAAACGTGGGATGTGCACCCGACACAGGGACCACCTCAGAGACGGAGGTGAGGAAGGGCGCCGGCGGCCGGCTGGCTGGGATCCTCTCCTCCCCCACCGGCTGGGAAGCAGCCCAGACCACTGTCCAAACTTAAACTGACAACTGTTCTTAAGCACAATTTCTGGAAGGGGCCACAGCCCTGAGGTCACGGGTGGTTATTATTGTTAACACTAGAATGATGAGAAAAGGATGGAAAATTTAGAGTATCTGAGATATTAGAATCCAGGTCTCTACAGGTCTCTACAGTTCTGTTCTTTGTTGAATAACCAACATAATCATGGAGAAAAACATCATACTTTTTAGACCAAATTACCTGGACTGGCTGTTCACACAGCTCCCACCTTCCGGATAGTTGCCAAGCATCTACTTTACCCGTGGCTGCATAGTTTTAGAAAAGGAAAATTTGGGAACGTTTAACAAGAAGTGCTCCACGCAGAAGGGCTGGATGAGTTCGGTGTGGGCTATGAGTTATCTTCTGCGACTAAACTCTCAGGGCCATTTTCTACTGGGGATCTGGAGGCTGACTTGGTCAGGAGGTGTGGGGTTAGGGAAAAAGGGTGGACCTTTGGCCACATCCCAGCTGTGTATCCTGGAGCAAGTCAGGGAAATCTCAGCTTCCTCATCCACAGGACAACAATACTTGCCTCAGAGCACTGCCGGGAGGGTGGATGGAAATGATCCACGTCAAGTACCTGGCACTGCGAGTTGGCTGTTATTCATTTTATTACCAAACCCTGCCTCAGGCAACAAAAAGGGTTTCTTGTCATCAGCAAAGAGGAATGAAATATCATTACCCTTTACTTGCTGTAAGCTTCTCTCTTCTTAGAATAGAGTTCTCCTCAATGGGTATCTCTAAACTGCAGCTTTATGGAGCAGAGGGTAACAAAGCTCAGGGCTCCGTGCTTCTGGCCATTTTCCCTAGATATTCTGTGCTCCATTTCCTGCTCTCCGATGTACACGCCCACCTGCTTCGCTCTAAGCTCCTGTCATCATGTGAGACTGCATGCCTCCGCCTGGAAGCCCCCTCCCAGCCTTACCTGGGCACTCTAGGCGATGCAAGGGGCTCTACTTCCAGGTTCCCTGCAGCACCCCATATGCAGCACCATGAGAGCAGCATGCCATTGTTTGGTGCACCTGATGGCACACGGTTTGTATCTCCTCCTCCAGACCCCATAGCTCAGCTCTGGATTCCTAATGCTGAGCCAGGGCTGGCCACAGAATAGGTGTGCCACAGATACTCTGTTAATTCAATGGATGAAAAAGAAAATGAATGGCCAGAGGCAATCACACTAAAGGGGGACAATGTCTCCCCAGATTTGCAAATAAGGAAAAGGGTGAATTCTGGAATTCATAAATGGATAAGGTGACTCCAGGCACCTCTTGCTGAGTTCCAGAAAAGATGATCTTACGACTGGTGTGTGAGTCAGTGGAAGTTTATTAAAAACACAAACATGGATCCACAGATCATTAGAGATGAAGAGGGCTTGGCAGATCATCCTTTCAATCCCCATCAATTATTGATGAGGCAATAAGTCATAGCAAAGTGATCTCATTTTCTTTTTGTGATAGGATCCCCTTCATCTTTTCATGAAGGGAATGTCATCAGCCTGTTAGACACGGCCCTTCCACCCCAGAGGAGAGAGTGAGAAACCTAAGGGTTGACAATGCAGCTTCGTCTTCACCAACCGGAGGACTTCTGATGCTTGCCCGAAGCCAGGAGGGTTGCAGCTATAGCCACATAACATGGGGTTCTCTAACATTAAAATAGTCAACATGAAGTCATTCCACCTGGCAGGATAACTCACCTATCTGCTCACAGGTTCACTTTGCAGCTCACACATCCCGACAACTGCTTCCAGAACTCTGTGGCCTAGGCTCAGACACTTGATGGATGTGGTCCTCGGTTCCGAGCCCAGCCATGACTCATGTCTGTGGTCATAGTGGGCAAGTGCCTGGCCCAAAGCCTCTCTGTGACCCAAACTGCACACATAACCAACTGCTGGAGGGGATCCAACTTGCTTTCAGTGTAAAATCATAGCTTGCTGGCTGTTATTCATAAGAGCTGGGGGTTCTTTTGTCTGGCAAAAAATATTAAGCTTCTCAGCTTTTGTGAGAACACCAACCTTACTATTTGCTTGTTGGGTTCCCTGAGCTTGTGGATTTGTCTTTAATCAAAAGTACACAAGACCAGCATGTGATATAACTCTCCACCATCTGTGCCCAGTTCCGATCACAGGCTCAGCTGGGAGAAGTCATATAGAAAAGACACACTAAACTCTCATTTTCTAGACAGTCTACGTTTTGTGCTTCAATTAAATTAGGCCACAGAAGACCATTATCCCTGCACCACTGCCTTCCCTGGATTGCATTTCACTGTTAAGTCTTCTGTCGACAGAGATGCAGATCTGTGCACAGAAAAGGAGATGATAAGAGGTAGCACCATTAGGCAAGGAGTTCTACTTCCAAATCAAAGGAGCCTGGACTGATAAGAAGGTCACAAGAGGACTCAGCAACGGCCACAAGAGAGCCAGCCGCAAATGAAACCCGGGGCTCGGAGTGGAGGACACTGTCCAGTTGTATATTTAGATATTAGTCGTTAGAGCCAGGCTCTTTCTCTCCAAGTCAATTCTCATACCTCCAGAAATACCTGGGGTAACTGAATATGCATGGAAGGGATGTGTCGTGTAAGCATGTCCATGGGATGCAGTGGTGCCTGGAAACTCAGGATGGATGGGGGCTGGAAGGTGGAAGGCTGCCAGGTAGGTTAGGCCCTGCATAGCCCATGAAGTGGGGCTTCACACCTTAACCTGCTCCCTGAGCCTTCCTGGGCCAAAAGGCAAGTAAAACAGACTGTCACTTTAAAATGCCTTGACCTTTACCTGTAACCCCAGGAGGCCACCACCAACTGGGAAGGAAATTCCAGGATTCCAGGTTAGCAAACCTCACCATGAGAAACAGATCTGAATTCTACTTTTTTATTATTTTGTGGAGTAATTATTTGTGCTTTTTAATGGAATATTGCCAGCTTTCTGCTTTCTAGGTAACCAAAAAATTTTCCTTCCTGGCCCCTTTGAGATCGGGTGGGGCCACGTATGTGTCACTTCTGGGCTGAGACATTTAATTGCTAGTGGGAGACCTTCCAGGGGTCTCTCACTCTGCCATGACAACCAGTGATGTTCAAAATGGTGGCAGACCCACCACCTGCCTCCCAGAACGCGGTGACATGGATTATGTGTGAGAAATAAGCTTTTTGCCTGAAAGGCTAATGTTTTGGGGTCATTTGTTACTGTCGTGTAGGCTATCTGATCCTGACTGATACAAAGACAGTTTGCATAATGATCAAATCAGGTAGGTAAGTGGTAAAGTAGTATCGAATCAAAATAGATGTGACCTTTCAAATACTGATTCTGAAATCAAGAGGCAAATCATGCTTACTCTTTCTTCTGTTCTAAAACGTAAATTTTCACAGCTATAAATGAAGTTCTTTTAAAATGGAGTGCTGTCTTAGGGAATTCACATTACTAGGCAATGTAATGTTTGTGTGTGTGTACGTATGTGTATTGTACAGTCCTTTTTTCTTTTATTTTTTGATATCTGTTTGGGCAACATTTATGGGGCCTGGAGTTTCCCCTTTGACCACATTCAAGCATATAATTCAGCGCTGTTGTGTGCGTTCACAGTGTTGTGCTCCCATCACCACCATCCATTGCCAAAGCTTTTCCATCACCCCAAGTAATGTTTTTCTAAACAGAAAAAAAAAAAAAAAAAAAAAAAGTGGAAATATCCAGAAGGCTTTAATATTTGGTTATCTGATTTCATGTCATTTTGTCCTCAACAAGTCTGGAGTGGAAAGCTGATTGAGATGACTTAGCAACTTAGCTATTGCTGTGGTTGTGGATTTTTCTTCCTGAAGGACAGTGGATGTGTTATGTTCCATATGGTGTGCTGTAAATGTTTGAATATTGTCAAGCATATTTATGTAGAGAATGTAATGTTTGCCATTTGGGTTGAATACAGCCCAGACCTTAAGTTCTTTCTAGCACAGGGCAGGGTCTGCATAAATGAATAAGTCTTCTGAGAAAAAATAAATAAAAAATATAAAGTACTGCCTTAACTTTTTTTTTTTTTGCAAATTTACTGATGTATAATTGATGTACAGTGAACTTTTATATACACAAAGTGCACAATTTGACAAGTTTAGACATATGTGTACACTTGTGAAACCATCACCAAAATCAAGATATTATATGTTTTCATTACCCCTAAAAATTTGCTCGTATCCCTCTGAATTCCTTCTCTTGCTTCCCCCTGTCATCAGGCAACCACTGATCTGCTTTCTGCCATTATAGATTAGTTTGCATTTTAAAAAATTTTCTATAAATAGACTCATCCCGTATGTATTCTTTTTTTTTTTTTTTTTCCTAACTGGCTTCTTTAATAATTTAGCAATTCAGCTACATTGTTGCATATAACAACAGCTCATTTTTTTTTTTTATTGTGGAGTAGTATTCCATTGGTTGGATATACTGCAATTTGTTTATCCATTCACCTGTTGATGGACACTGCGGTTGCTTTCACTTTTTGGGGTATTCCAAATACAGCTGGCATAAACATTCACGCACAAGTCTTTGTGTACACATACACAAATACTCAAAAGTGGGAGTGGCTGGGTCTTATGGGAAGTGTATGCTTAACATTTTAAGAACTGCTAAACCGTTTTCCGAAGTGGTTGCACCATTTCACATTCCCTCTAGCAGTGGAAGAGAATTCCCTAATTAGTACTCTAAATACTCAGCTTCTCACTCCTTCCCTCACTGAATATGGAGACACACGTTCACACAAACACGCATGCACATATGCACACATTCACAAACTTACACGCTTCTTAAGGAGTACATTTTTACATAAAAATAAGCAAACATCATACAGAGAAAATTCTAGTGTTGTCTTCATGATAAAATAGTTTTCTTGTCTCTCTGGTCAAGTCAGTTATCTTCTTGTTACCACCTGTTTCCCATCCTTAAAATTAACCTAATTGCGTTAGTCACACACTGTTCAAGAAGGAAAAAGGCCCGTCCTATTCCAAGCCACCATCATCTCCTAACCAGACCCTTACACACCTCCCAACCAGCCTGCCTGCTTCCATTTTTGGTCCTCCCTGCTTTGCCCAGTTGATTCACTGGTCTTTCTAAAAAGCAAATATGATCACAGCACTCTCTAGTTCAGAACCTTCCAAAGTTTCCCTACTGTACTCGGATTAGAAGCCACACTCCCCACCATGGCAGGAGGCCCCATCTCCCACCACTCTCTCTTCTTCTCACTCTGTTCTGGCCACACTGGTCTCCCTGGTCTTCTTCAAATTGGCCAAGCGTGTTCCCACCTTAGGGCTTTGCTGTTGCTGTGCCCCATCTGCAACACACTTGGCCCCTTGCGCGGCTTGCTCCTCTCTTCATTTAGGTCTCTGCCTGAAAGAGCACACCCTTCCCTTCTGCCCTGCTTGTTTTCCCTCAATCTGCTTATAAGCACCTGAAATGATATCCGTTAATTCTCTGCTTCCGTGTTTGCCTGACCCCCACGTTAGCTCCAGGAGGGTAGGGACCATGCCTGACCTGCTCATCTCTGGGTCCAATGCCACAGCCATGCCGGAGCCACGGGGGGTGCAGCAAATCGCCGTAGAATAAATGCACGTCCAGGGCACTGGGAACCACACTGCCTGAGGACAGCTCTGCCATCAGCATTGGTTTAACAGAGAGTTACAAAAAAAATCTTTGCAAGGATAACTTCCAATATTAGAAAGGCAAATTTTAGAAGAGGAAATGGATTGGGAGATGGCAGAACTGGCACAAGTGGATCGACTCTGCAGGGTGGTAGATTTGGACTCAATAACGGGATGTGTTTTTAATAATACATCAGTTCCAAAATAGAAGCAACGCCTTTGTTACACAGTGACCTCCCTGTCCCTGGAGGTGTTTTAGCAGAGTCAGGAATGATCCCCACCTAGACATGTTGCAGGCAGGACTGCAAGGTTGGTGGGGGCTCCGTGGGTCTGTCTCACTCAGATGGCATACAAATTCCCCCCCAGTGCTAAGCTCCCGTGAATTGGGGGCTTCACAAGGGCAGGGGTCCCTGCACCCTGTTTTAGTGACCTCTGGCCAGGAGCACTTTATACAGGTGTCTCTTCCCGAGAGAAGATGCAAATGTTCACATTCCACTGCTGATCTAAGCTCACCTCCAGCTCTCTGGATCCTGAGAGCCCAGCTCGGGGAATTAGAGAGCTCTGACAGGAAGAGAAAGGGGCCTCAGCCAAGGAACAATCAGCTGTCCACGCTGAGAAATGGACAAGTTCCTTGCATCTCTCAAAGTATAGCTTTGGGCGTCCTTCTTAATGATCTTAGCATTTTCCAAATATAAATATTTGAAGCCAGGTCTGTGCACGGTGTTAAGTGGCTTAGATAGTTTGATTGCGGTGGAAAGCCCCTCCTTTTCTGTATGCTCTGGAAGATTTATGGATTCCTCCTTATTGCTTTCAAATCAATGATTTGTGACTAAGTTGCACAATAATCAGAAATTTCAATGATTCATATTCTCCCTCACAAGACACATTTCACTTTACCTGTAACTACACATAACAAGTTGAAACTCCAATCCCCAAACCACCCCGTGATGACTCTATGTGTAGAGCTATAACTGGGAAATTGCTGATGTCAGCATATTCATCACAAAACTCTGGAAAATAAAACGCCAGCCTTGGCGACATCTCTCGTACTTTTATTGAAATAATACTGCTCTTGGAAATTTTTTTAGTTGTGTTTCACCTGAGCAGTTAGCATTTTTCTGCTCAGATAAACCAATAATTAATTTTTCGCAGATGCCCATGAGTGGAAGACATTATTTACATTTTAATATTAAACAAACTGACATCCAAGGGATATATCTAAGGTGATAAAAAGCAAAGAAGAGAACACATAAGAGAATAGAAGCCAGGTAATGCAAACCAGAAATCTAGCTATTACTGCTAGTCTTCCAAAGAGTTCCTAAAGCAGTAACATTTTCATTCAATTCACCCATTAGTTCTACTCCAGATTTGGAAAGAAAGCGGGTGTGAATCTTCTGGAAGGATTAATGAGCTTCATTCTCGTGCTATATGCAATGTGTCTTGTAATTTATTAAGACATGGCCTGGAAGGAATTACTCAGCACATAACATATTGGGCAAACAAAAATCAAGTCTGCCCCAAGAGTGACTTCATCATAGCGTGAAATGATAATATGGGGGTGCCTTAACCCACTAAAGTTACGGAATAACCCCACTCCCCAGCACTACTGCCTAGCCTTCAACAAGCAAAGCCACAACAAACAAAATGATTACTTCAGCATTTTCTTTCTGTTCTTTCCTGGCATTGCTGCTCTTAGTTATGTGACTGAAATGGAAACAGACTCACAAGTTCTCGAGGCTATTTAGAGAAGCCCCAGCACGCTGCCAGTGGCCTGTCTTCTGGAGGGCAGACTGTTGGGTCCAATCCGTAGGCACTACCTTCTGTTATGGTTTATGGGGTGTGTGTACATGTTTTTCTTTTGAACTGATTCCATCAGCTGAGTTTGTGTGTACATGTTTTTCTTTTGAACTGATTCTATCAGCTGAGTTTCTCTGGACATGGAAGACTGGAAAAAAAAATCCTATGTCCTTATGAGCAGTGTGAAGCTACATCAGTTGAAAAGGAAGGCAGTGATAGCTGCAGAATTTCACAAGAGAGCAGAATCCAAACTTGCCATGGGAAGTTGTGCGTGTCCAGTGGATCATGGCAGCTCAAATGTCTACAGCACCGGCCACACTGTTATATTTATCTCCTGGCTCTCCAGGGGGCTGGATCATGTGTCAGAGAGTGTAAAATCCCCCCACAATCCTGATTAGTTACGGCAGGCTCTGCCCTCTTGGTGTGTGACAGAACCCCCGTGGCTACTGCAGATAATTCACAACTCATTTTCCATTTCTAGAGTTTATTATTACTTAGAAAATGAAATTTGGTTTAATGCCTTGCAGTTGAAATGCTGTTTCTGACTAAAACAGTTTTCTGGGGCTGCATCATTGTTTGGGCTAAATCTCAGGGATGAAACTGGCATCATAAAAATCCCATTATATCAGTGTTTTTTGGTGGACATAGGAAAAATGAACCAGGAAATAGAACCTCCAGTGGATGAGATGACTAAAGACCATTTCACAGACTGTACAACTACTTAGGGCTCATTTCTGAATAGTCCATGTCTATCAGTTTGGTGAAGATAAGGGTATTTTTTCTCAAAATGGCAAAATTAAATCCCTTTTGATCTTTTACAGAAGGCTCAGGAATATAACTTTTCTCTTCAGATCTTTTTACCTACCTTTGAGTTTTATATCAGTATCTATCTCATAATTCTTATTGCAATTTACTAGCAAATACTAGCAAATTCTTAATGATGATTTATATCACTTTTATTTCAAATACTGTGCTAAGCCTTTATGTGATTAATTTATTCTCCCAGCAACTCAGGTTGGTGGGTGCTATCATTATGCTCATTTTACAGATGAGGAAACTGAGACATAAGAAGGCAAAGGGGTTTGCTCAAAGTCATCCAGTTAGGAAACAGAAGTGCCCTGATTCAAACCAGGCAGCTGGCTCCAGAATCCATCTGATACGCTAACTACTTTGTTTGTGCCTTCTTCCAAATTCCAGCTTCGCTCACTGTTGAAATAATTTTGGCTTCTGCTTCCTTTGCTCATCCCTGACCACATGCTGAATGCTCAGTTGCACGAGCCCCCAGGTACCCGACAGGAGAAGGTGGCGTGGGAGTGGAGGAGAGGGGCCTGATTTTATTCCCAGTGTGTTCCTAGCTGCATGACCTTGGGCAAGTCCCCTCACCTCTCTGGACCGCCAGCTCATGATCAAGCTGAGAACTGCACTCTGCCCCGGAAGGGCATTGGAGCGAGTCTTATCCCGGTACACAGGCCGTGGGATTTGTATGGGATAATTTGAGGGAAGACCTGGCCTTGAATCTGCCTTCCTGGGAGAGAGCAGACACCAGGAGAAGACCTCCAGCCGCCTCTGACCTCTCCATATACCAGGGCAGATGGCCACCCCCTGCCCACCCTTGGGACTTGTGCTCTGATTGGAGGCTTTGTAAGACCCCCCCAGTCTGTGAGGGCAAACAAAACGGGAACTGTGAGGAAGTGGTGGCTGCCCCTCGTCCCTGGGAAGTGATACTCCAGCAGCATGCCCTGTCCCCCGCCTCGAAAAGAAAAGAAAACCCACATTGCCTGTAAAAGTCAGAAGGCTGTGGTTTGGACAGCTGGGATTTGTGCTTTCAGAATGGGTTCCTTTTCAGCCTGAAAATTATTCATCAGCCATATGCCAGCTCTCCTCAACCCTCAGAGGGCAGAGGTGAGGCTGAGGTGAGGCACAGGTCCGAGGTCACCACATCTTCCTGCCACCTGGGAGCTGACTGACCACAGCCCGGTCCAGAAAGCCAACGCCAGCTGCCTGGGGTGGGCAGAGCTGCCCTGCGTGAGTGTCCCGGGGAGGAAGCCGGGCTTTCCGGCCCATGACTGACCTCCTGACTCCTGAGTGACTCACTCATGGGGGCAGAGCCCATGGGGTTTTCACAGTTCACAGGGACAGCTCACCAAGGGCCTGTTCACCCAGCAGCGCTTCAAGCCGTCGTCCTTACCTTTACCTACAGTCGCACCTCACTAACTCGGCTCTGGTTGGAGGGTCTCCAGATGTTTCGACCTGACCCTCAAGTAAACGTTAGGGGAGAGTATCCCCCTCTGAAGAGATCAGTGTGATGATTCGGCCTGAGATGAAATTTAGTTCTGGGCTATGTCAAACCCAGTCCATTCTCACCTCTGATTTTAATATCTGTGAATCAATAAATGGCAGCATGACATTTTTTCCCCCACTGCTGGCTGGGTTTAATAGTCTTACACAGCCAGTATGTGATGGCAAGAATGCATTTGCCTGTTTTAAAATCGGAAACACATTGGCAGCAATTGAGAGGCTGGGTTACAGAGCTTGAAACAGCCCTCTTCCCACTCTACATTCTAGAAACAGTAAAAATGGGCTAACAACAGTAAACGCTTGCTTGTGGCAGTGAGCTCCAACTTGAGAGGAAATAATCTCATAAACCAGTGATTATTTGCTTTCGAAAAAGCTGCTTGGTTGTCCAAAAGAGCTTTGCCCTCAAGATTTCTTTAGATTGCACATTCCTGGGTTCATTCAAAATGTCATATTAATCCCATATAAAATGTGCTCTTTATTATTTATCAAATACCTAGGTACTGAGCTACAAACACATTTTCACATAATAGATCCCATCTACAGGCCAGGTCTCCTTGTCATTCATTGGTCACGGGTCATTCTGTTGGGTGTCCAGTTCCTTTAAGACCAAACCAATTTTCCGAAGGCTTCATTATATTATGCAGGTCATACCATCCAAATGGACACAGTAAGTGGTTCACTGTCTCATGGGTTCTGGTGACAGGTGAGCCCAAGGTAGAACCAGCAGGCTCACTCTCAGGCTCACTCTCCCCTGCCCAGGGCTGAGCCTCCTGGCTTCACTGCAGCAGCCTTCCTGGGCATTTTGTTGAAGGCCTCCTGGGGATGTTGATCATACCTGAGGCCACAAGCCCTGTGTGAGCTGGGGAGGCCACCAGGAGTCAGCACCCTGGAGATGGACAGCAGGGAAGTAGGAGTTAGGAGACCAGAGTTCTCTTGCTGGTTCCACTGCCAGTGCTGTGTGACCTCAGGTAAGTCTCTCAACATCTCTGAACCTCAGAACTATTGTTGAAAATGAGTTTATTGAAAAGATCTTTGTATGTTCTATTCAGCTCCAATATTTTATTATACTGTGAAACTTAAACTATCTCATCCACAAGCAGAAAATTAATTTTCTTCTGACCCATAAAGTAAAGGGTATCCCATAGACCATGAGAGTCAGAACTTACTGGCAGTAGCTTTACCAAGGCATTTTTGTCTGCAAATATTACCAGATGCCTTCTGTGAGCAACGCACTCTTTAGAGGCTGTTGATCAGAGGCTTGGACCCGTACTAGGAGATTTAAACATCAGGATTTGGCACATGGCAACAATAACAACTAAAGTTTCCCCCAAATATACTTAGCCCTACTGTATGCTTTGCATGCCGATTTATTCTACTCTATCTCATTTGACTCTATTCTATCCTATTTTATCTAAATAAAAATATTGGTGCTGATGCATTAAGTCAGTTTCATGACCCATAAATGGGTTATAACTGTGGCTTGAAAATATTGCTCTAGAGGTTACAAGGAAGGGTGAGTCCTTCATGGGAAAATAAACACCAAGTGTGCCAGTAAGTATATTGTGTCCCCCAAATGACATTATCTTTGATGTAATCTTGTGTGAGCAGATGCTATCAGTTTTGCTTAGATTTCTTTGAGTGTTTCTTTGGAGCTGCACCCCACCCAGCTGTGGGTGATGACACTGATTGGATATTTCCATGGAGGCACAGCCCCACCCATTAAGGGTGGGCCTTGATCAGTGGGGCCATATAAATGAGCTGACAGGCAGAGGGAACTCAGTGCAGCTGTGAGTGATGTTTTGAAGAGGAGCTACAGACAAGAGGGACACTTTGCAGAAAGCACAGCAGATGAGAGACAGTTTGAAGACGGCTGTTGAACGCAGACTCTTGCTCCAGAGAAGCTAAGAGAGGACAAATACCCCAAGTGTAACTAAGAGTGACATTTTTGAGGAACTGCAGCCTAGAGAGGAAAGTCCTGGGAGAAAGCCATTTTGAAACCAGAACTTTGAAGCAGACGCCAGCCACATGCCTTCTCAGCTAACAGAGGTTTTCCGGACACCATTGGCCATCCTCCAGTGAAGGTACCCGATTGCTGATGACTTACCTTGGACACTTTATGGCCTTAAGACTGCAGCTGTCTAAACATATAAACCCCTTTTATAAAAGCCAATCCATCTCTGGTGTTTTGCATTTTGGCAGCATTAGCAAACTAGCACACCAAGTAAAGTATTGTTATGGGTTGAGCTGGGTCCCCCAGAAGATCTGTGAAGTCCTAATCCCCAGTACCTCAGAATGTGACGTTATTTGGAAATAGAGTCGTTACAGTTGATATTTAGGCAGCAGGTTAAAACAAGGTCACACTGGGTTGGGTGGGCTTTTAATCTGACATGGCTGGCATTCTCGTGAGGAATGAGTGCCGTGGTGCAACGGAGGCAGACACTGGGTTATGCCAAGGACAGCCAGTGCTGCCGGAAGCCAGCAGAGAGGCCTGGGACGCATTCTGTCTGACAGGGACTCCAGAGACTTTGGAGAGAGCATGGATGTTTTGGCACCTTGATTTTGGACTTTCGGCCTCCATATCTGTGAAACAATAAATTCCTGTTGCTTTAAGCCATCCAGCTTGCGCTACTTTGTCACAGCAGCCCTAAGTGTTTTACAAAAAATAGTCAACCAGTCGAAGAGTTGCAGAGTGAAACATGATTAACTGGATTAAATGCAAAATGAATAAGAAAGACAGCAGTAGGCTGACAAGTTGGGGGAGTGAAGGCACATAGGTAAATCCTCTGATCAATCCTTAAACTCCACCTTCTTCCTCCAGCATTAGGATAAAATTCAAGCTTCTCAGCAGCAGCTACAGGGGCTGCCTTGCTCCCTCTCACCTGCTCACAGGCTCCTCACCTTCCAGCCACCTCCTCTGGCCTCTGCTCACACTCTCTTAGCCTGGAATGTCCCCCTTGCTTGTCCTTTTAAGACGCTAGTCAGGCAGAACCTCTCCCAGGAAGCTTCCCCTCTGCACCCCCTCCTGGAGCAGGTACCCTTCTCTGCTCCCCTTTGCTCTCTGACTCAGGCCTGCTCACCTGGCCAAGTGCCCTGTGTGAGGCTCTGAGCCCCTGGAGGCTGCAGCTGCCCCTTTATCACTACAATCTCCCAGTGCCCGGTACTATGCCTGCCACACAGACATGCTGTCTATAAACAGATGACTGAGGGTGTGAGCGAACAAGCAAATGACCGAAGCCAGGTGGTCAGTGTGCTAGTTTGGATGTATTATGTCCCACCAAAAGCCATATTCTTTCATGCAGTCTTGTGGGGGAAGATGTATTAGTGTTGATTAGGTTGGAACCTTTGGATTAGGTTGTTTCCATGGAGATGTGACTCACCCAAATGTAGGTGGTAACTCTGATTAGATAATTTCCATGGAGGTGAGGCCCCACCCATTCAGCGTGGGCCTTGATTAGTTTACTAGAGCCCTATGTAAGAGCTCAGACAGAAGGAGCTTGCTGCTGCAGCTTACGGAGACATTTTGAAGACAACCATTGGAAGCTGAATCTGACATTTTGGAGAACGCCATTTTGAGACACAACCTGGGAGCAAGCAGATGCCAGCCATGTGCCTTCAGAGCTAACAGAGGTTTTCCGGTTGCCATTGGCCATCCTTCAGTGAAGGTACCCTATTGTTGATGCCTTAGCTTTGGTCACTATTATGGCCTTAAGACTGTAACTTTGTAACCAAATTACCCCCCTTTATAAAATCCAATCCATTTCCGATATTTTGTGAAATGGCAGCATTAGCAAACCGGAACAGTCAGGGAAGACTTTAAGAGGAGCCAGGTGTTGGAGGGCCTATGAGCTTCTTTTTCCTCTCTGGGAACACTCGTGGCCATTAGTCATCGACCGTGGCCCTTGTTTTGAAGACACAGCAGTGCTTCTCTTTCTTGTGGCTCTTCCCTTGGAGTTATGCTGAGGGATAATCAATCCATATCATCTGGTGCTGATGTGTCCACGAGGCCACTAACATATAAAACCACCCCTCATGGATACAACAGGCAATATTCATGGTCGTTTTAAGCATAAAATGGAGTATCTAAATGCAAAAGGATTAACTTAAATCCTACATATCACCTTCCTAAAAGTCTTAGCAGATTTGGCTTCTACTCTATGATTTGAGGATCTTTGGGGAAAATGCTGCAGGTTCTGTCCTGCCCCTTCCTCAACAGCACTAAACCCAAGTCTTTCAACAGCATGACCATCAGTGCTGCCCGTGGCTGAGGCCCGTGGCCCCCAGGTGACAGGCCCTGGGTCGCTCCTCACACCCTGGGTTTGCCTCCAATCCCTCCAGTCCAGGAGACCACAAAGGTTTCTGTGCAGCCCTGGGGTCTCCTGCACCCCACAGCTGCCCCAGGCATCTGCGTCCAACTGGGACAGCTTCAAGGAAGGGGTCATTTCCAGGTATCGTTGGAAGGGGCGGTCCTCTTCCACCAAAGGCCCACAAAAGCAGATCCATCCCCAAGCTGAACAGAATCCCTGACTGGCCCAAATGAAACCAGATGCAGGAAGAGTCTCTAGTGCTCTCCAGAGCACTGAGAGCATCACTAGATCAGAAACTTTCCCCCATCCCAGGCCCATCCTTGTCCCACCCTCTACCCTGGCCCAGGCGCCCAAGGATGCATTTCCAGGCATAACCTTGGGTGGGATGGAAGGGCCCCAGCACACAGGGACACAGGTGGCCCATGAAATAGCTGGGTGAAGTGTGCGGCTTTCCAGGAAGCGGGCGGCTCTCCGGGAGGGTGGCTGCTGCTGCGGGCTGTGGAGTCGTCCCTGCAGGTGGCAGATGTGACCAGGGCAGGTGGGTGGGAGGAGGACCTGGGGGAGTAGCTGCCTATTCGGGCAGAGCTGCTGAGCCCAAAGAGGTCCTTCTGGTTCAGGACCCAGTCTATAGGAAGAACCCCACCCTGTCTTCACTGGTGTCTTCCCCGGGCCTCTACACCAAACTCATCCAAGTAGGGATGGTTTGCAAGTGCTGCAACATGGCTGAAAGGGTCACTCATCTGCACGAAGAGTAAGTTCCCAACCATGACAGGTGTGTGAGAAGCAGAGTGTCATCCTCCCTGCCATGTCCACACAGGAATAGATGCCAAAAGAGCTGAGTTCAGGGCCTCTTCCATCTCCACACCCAGGGGATGCTGAGCACAAATCTCCTATTCTCCTAGAAGAAAAGTATCCCCACCTACCCCTACCTTGGGGTGCCCAGGAGCCCCATTAATCACTGTTTTCTCTTTTGCACATGTTTGGAAATGCCTGGATCAAATTTCAGCAGAGCTCGGCACTGTGAAAACACACAGCACACTGAGGATTGGGTCTCAATGGATGACAAAGCTGGAAAGCTCATTGTCTCTTCCTGAGGAAAGCTCAATAACAGAAACTGCCTGGAGAATACTGCCAAATATTTTAAAAAATATCCTTTGCCATAATTAGACACGTGTGCATCTAAGGTGGGGTTACCCAGGCAGATTTGAAGTCGACAGCTGTGTTTTTAAAGCTGGTAAAATCTGTTCAATAGCAGCCATGGTCTAGGAGCAGGGCATCTTGCAAAGGCTTTCCCTGCCAGTCCCAGCCAAGAGAACAGCAAGCTTGGCCATGCCTCTGCGTGGCTGGCTGGCACAAAACAAATTCATTTGCTTATGAGTGACTGTGGATGCTTTGCACCTTTCTATAAATTAGGAAAAATTCAACAGGGAATACCAAAAGGAAAACATCAACTGGTGGTTTCTTTAGACCGGTGTATTTTTGTTTATTTGTTTGAGAGGTGAGAAATGAAAACCACACAGGATGTTTGGAAGGACCCTGTACTCTCTATCTCTAGCTATGAATACTCACTTAATCTCAGGAAGTCCATTTCCATTTCCTGCTTGGGAGCACAGCATGAACTTTTCCCTCTGCTGGTGCTTAGTTTGTGTCCAAACAGAGCCTGATTGGGTACCTGGCTGGGGTGTTGGCTCTGTGCACTTCTGTTGCTAAGGGCTGGCTTGGGGCACTTTCAAAGAAAGCCTTTCCACCAGTTGAGAAGGATGCTGAATTGTCAAGCCTTCTGCTTCCCAACCAAGGGCAGGGGCTCCCTTCCAAGTTGAGTTTAATCGAGAGGAACTATTTGGGTGTCCATTGTACTCAACGGCTCCTTGCTAATGTATGAGAACTGTTAGCAGAGTGTAAACCTTGAGTGAAAGCAAAATATTTGCTAAGTTTCTAATAGGCTGGGAATGTTGAAAGCAGACCCAGCCCTGCTTTTCATTAGCTGCACACTTAAGAGGGCAAAGATGATAAACAATATCACTCCTGATACAGATTCCTACAAAGTGACTCTATGTCATAGAAATCCTGTTCAATAATAAGTCATATTAAGCTAGACCTATTTCACAAACTAGAGAAAGGGAATTTGGGGGGAAGGAGCCAGAAATGTTTACAGGACTATTAATGGCCCCCACCATTTACAAGTCTGTTTTCCTGTATTCTTTTCCTTCAGCAGCTCAGAAGACCCATAAGATCTCATCTTCCAGGAAGCAACGTCCAAGTCAGAGGGTGGGACATAACCTCTGCCTCCACCTCCTGGTAAGACTCAGCTACATCTTATAACAAGGGCTGCGAGGTGGGAAGGCACAGAATCAAGACCCAACTGATCTTCGAATAGACACGGGCACAAAATGCAGAGCAATCACTCCCCTTCGTGCCCCAGTGCCCTGTAGTCTCCGGGAGCCTGAATCAACATTGTTGGCTGTGAGTGCAGCAGGGGCAGCCTCAGCTGAGAGCACTTCCACTCTCAGTGAACATGGGGAGTAAAAATTCCCCTAGACCAGATGGGACAGGAGCAGATGGGGCCTAACTGTCAAGCCAGTGCTGAGACGGAGGCCCTGCGGAATCTGGCTTGGACACATCTCTGTGACGTATCTGTGATGTGCCTGCTGAGGACAGGGTGGGTGAGCCAGGTGGGCAGCCCCCAGGGGAACCCTGGGCAGATGGCCTGAGGGATCAAGGCTGGTTTTGTTATTATCTCCAAGGAGGGGGTAGAGGGAGAAGCAGCCAGATGCCCTCACCCCAAATACACTGCCTCGTGCTGAGGATGCTCATCCAAATCCTGAATGATACATCCTAATCAAAAGACTGAATTTTATATAAAAATGTTTTAAAGATACACAGAATGTGGCCAAGACAAGGGATAATTACAGTTAAACTTAGCTCATGCAGCAAGGACAATTAACAGAGTGATTCCAGTCTACAAATCTACACTTGAGCTGTCCAATATGGCAGCCACAGCCAACAGCCTACAGCTCCTGAGCACTGGAAATATGTCCGAACTGAGATGTGCTGGCAGTGTCAGGTACTCACGGATTGCAAAGACTTTAATGTGAATAAAAGTAAAATACCTCAATAATTTTTATATAGATTACTCATGGAAACAATATTTTGGATATATTTGGTTTAATACGTTATTAAAATTAATTTCGCCTTTTAGTTTTTTTAACTAGTTTTACTTTTTTAATGGGGTTATTAGAGACTTTAAAATTCCATATATGGCCTGCATTAGCATTATGTTGCTACCAGACAGCACTGATTTAGAAATCTGTATTCTAATCCTGGCTAATTCAAAGTCTAGCTGGGTGGCAATTAGGGCAAGCTAAAACCCCGGATGCAGATCTTCTGTTGTGAAATAAGCCCAACTTCCTTCACAGCTGAAATAGATAGCTGAAATTACTGCCCACTCCAATTATCAGGGCAGCATCCTTCTCTTGTTTCTCCTCCGGAAACAGGGCCATCCCGTATGGTTGAACAGGTTGCAGACTGTACAGCAATTCCACATCTAAGTGCGGGGCAGTGCCATGCACACTGCACAAACATTTGTATATTCATCATAACAATATCCTGGTACTAAGTATCTTGTTCTAATAACATGAATATATTACAATAATTTTCCAGCAGATGGAAGTAAAGTGTCTTTGGGCAGGCACACCTTTTTCTTATTTGCATGAAAAGTTTAGCTGGACTAGCAGCAACCCTGCCAGAATCCCACTCCAAGGACCAGCTGCTTTGCTGGTTTACCTGGTGCATCTGAGGACAGCAGCTCCATGAGCACAGCCAGCCTCGGTTGTAATATATGTAAAACGCCACAGTCTCTAGCCAAGGGTCCAGGGCTCTCCCAGCTGGGAGTCACTTACCTTTTCATTTTTCTTCTCGTCTGGCTTGCATCCTGTGCTGGTGGGGCTGGATGTCAACAGGCCACTGATGGGAACCCCTCCAATGTCCCCGTTGAGGTTGGCAGCGCTGACGTTGGGAGGCGTGATGGCCGCCGCGGCGGACGTGAGGGGGATGACCGGCCGGGGGCACTGGGCTCCGGCGACCATCTGGATCGGGGGTTGGTGCACATGCTGCGGGGACACCACGGAGTGGGGCCTGAGGCTGGTGGTCGGCAGGCGGGATGGGGAGTTCTGGGTGCGCAGGGGCGACACGGTGGCCGTGGGGCGGTCCTGGGCCTGAGCTGAGGAGTGGGTGGCTGGAGAGCAGGATTGGAGAGAGAACGGGATGGGAAGGTTAGTTTGCAACTTGCAATTCAAGGGCAGCGTGGTCTCTTTTCTCAGTCATCATCCGAGTGGCCACAGCTTCTCAGTTTGAAGACTCTCTAGACTCATCCACAGTCATGAATCTCCCACTTCACAGACTGAGAAACTGAGGTGGAGCACCACTGAAAACACATTCCCATCTTCCCAAAGCCCAAGTGAACATGGGCCTGCTCAAAACAGCCTCGGAAAGAGCTAAAATATCTTTTCCAAGGTTGCAAAACAAGCTTGGGCATGATCCAGTTTTGTAAGGAGTCTTCACTGTAGTTTTCTCTACTGCAATGAATCAATGCATTCAGAAGATTTTTTTTCTAAACACCTTTCTTAAAATGCCCGTAAAAATAAAATCTGTGAAAGAATCTTGGAGAAGCCTCAGGACTACTGAATTATTAGGAACTGCTGTGTGTAAGCTGACCATTGTCAGCAACTTCCTGGTGGACTCTGGTTAGTCTTGACCCCAGAACTGTAACTACCAATTCATTTGTTTCTCCTACTTCAAGGCCTCGATGCTATCACTCGACCTTCCCAAGTGAAGGTCAGAGGGTGTGAAACTGCTGTAGCTGGTGATGATGCTACGGAGAAAGCAGCTTTGGGGCTGAGCAGTCCTCCATCCCCACCACAGTTTGTCTGTGGTTGTTGCCTTGCCTGCATGTCTAAGCTTCCAAGTTTCTGAATTTATAAGATAGGAACCTCACAACCATGTTATCACCTCTTTGCTTCCAGCTGAAAATGCTCCTTGAAGTTGTTAGGGCTCTAAAGGCATAAAATTTGTAAAAATCTCCCATATAAAAAGATAAACTTCCCTCCCAAGACAGTACCATATTAAAATTAATCCTGCTATTATTTATGTTAGTAATTTTGAAAATCACCTTCATACCAATTACAGATGGAACAAATGAGGGGAGAGGCTAAATGACCCCATGGGGTTAGTAACTTTTAACCTGGGCTGTTTTGACCCAAGTGGAGAGAGGCAGGTTGTGACTTCAGACATTAATTTATCGTAAGTGCTCCATTGAACACTGTACAATTCAGACTCAGTCATTTTTATTTTGTTATGGCAGAGGAAAATTACATATCACTCTAAAAGTATTTTTCACCACCAGAATTTGTAGCATTCATGGCTTCAGTAACATGAAAAAAACACACACGATAAAAACAATATTCCCAACCCCCAAATATGCCTTGAATATATATAAAGCACACATAAATCTGAACGGCTTTCCCCGGGTACGTTAAATAACTTCACAAAACAAACAAAGGCCACTCTGTCTGTGAATCATGCCTCTTTCCTTCTCTTTCCTTCTAACAGAGCTGGGTGGGAATAGCCTGCGAGATCTAATTATGTGATCATGAATTCTCCAGAACTTGATGTCGGGTCTGCCGCGTCTACAAGGTGAAATATATAAAGGCTGATTTATGTGTGTGTGTGTGTGTTTTTTTTTTTTAAATATCCAGGGTTTGAATGGGTTGAAAACCTACAGCATTTGAGCCCTTACAAAATGTGGCTCCATATTTTAAATGGAAGAGCAGGTCAGGCAATTTGCAGATCAATTAAGCCACTGGGGTCATTTAATCACGGGTAAGGTTACCCTGTGACTTGGACGGGGTGCTCCTCTGGGGGCAATTTATTTGCCTTTGCCCTGATGTCTGAACTCTCCTTCACCCCAGCCCATCAACCCTCGGAAGGGGGAATATTGCAGCTCAGCCAAGGAAGAGCAATTACACCCCGGCCCCAGAAACTCCATCTCCAAGGGCTGCACGAGGTTCTCCTCTCAGACACTTTGCACAGCTCACCTCTACCTTCTGGCTAGCTGCCACGTGACTGCCACTTCGCTTTGCTAAACCGGATGCAAGATAACATTAAGCTCAAGCAGCTGAAGAAAAGAGGGGTGTTCCAGAAAGCTGTAACCCACTCACATTGTCATCTGTCTAATCTCCTTCCCCTCTGTCACTCTGGCCTGGTGGCAGTTCCTCACACGTGACAGGGACTGTCCCACCTCAGGGACTTGGTGCTGGCTGTCCCCTTTGCAGACGCTCTCTCCCCCCAGAGAGGTGTACAGCCGGACCCCTCAACCACTGCAAGTCACCTTGGGCGCCGCATTCCCAGTGAGACTCATCCTAACCAACCAACTTAAAACTGGGACCCTAATGCCCCCCTGCCATCTCAATCCCTATTTCTCTGCTGTAATTTTTCTTTTCTTCCAAGGCACTTATCTTGTTTTACTAGTCTGCATAATTTACTTCTTTATTACATATTGCTTGTTGGTTGTCTGTCTCCCCCGATTACAATACAAGGTCAATGAAGGTGGGGACATTTGGCTGTCGAACTCACTGAGCAATCCCCCATGCCTGGCAGCAGTTCAGTATTCGAACCGGGAAGAGGCCACAGCTTTTAGAGCTGGTGAGCCTGGCTCTGGTCCCCTGGTTCTCACTAAGGGCTTTCTGTCCCTCTTCTCTTGCAGGAATTTTAATTCATTCCAAACTGTCAGATTTTGATCCTGGAGCCCCGTAGGCCAGCACTTCAACCTTCACTTGCTATTACGTGTTCCATTTTGTTTCGCTCCATAGAGAAGGCTTTCACTTAAAAAGTAAAGAAAAAACCCTCATTGCTGTGTTTGCAGCAGAGTAAGGGACTGCACATGGACCTGCTCTTCCATTCTGTCCAGGAGTCCTTCACTCACTTCTCAGTCTACTGAAATACGGATTTTACCACGTTATTCCATCAAATTTGTTCTTGAGAAGATTCCAGATGACGCCAGCCACATCTTATGATTCCAAATGTCACCAAATTTAATGGACACTTTTCTGTCTTCATCTCAACTGGCCTCTCAGTATCAGTTAATGCTCTTGGCTACTTTATTCTGGAAACTTTCTCTGTTCTTGATGTCAGTGCCACCTGTCTCACAGTTGTACCCCTCTGACTCTTTCTTTTCTTTCACTTTATTTGATGTTCCTACTCCACTTGCTAAGAAAATGTTGGTATGGTTCTATCTGTCTTTAGCCTTTTCCTTTTCTTTTCAGTGTTTCAGCTCTCCCTCTCTCTGTGGGCGATAGCATCCAGCTCCAACATATATGTTACTGAAAACCTATATGCTATCAACCTGCAAATCCTAATTGCTACCCAAAACCTCTTCCTTGATGTCCAACACATAATTCCAAGTGCCAACTGGGCATATTCACCTGGAATTCTCTGAGGCACCTCACACTGAACGTGTTTGAACCTGAACTCACTCTATTCCCCTCTCCATCACCATCATCTTTGGAATTGTCTATATTAATTAATGTCACAATGGTACACTCAGCCATAGCAGCAGGATCATGGGAGACAAACTTGAGTATTCTCCTTTATCTCCTTCTTTCTTCTGACATCCAAACTCTTACCAGGCCTCTGACCTTTCTGCTTCATCTCTGACACGACTTCCATAGACTGGTCCCTTATTGTCTCTTACTTGGACTATCATAATGGCCTTCCTATAAACACCCTCCACAATACAACCAGAAATACCTGCTGAAAACGTAAGTCTTATTCTGTGTATCTCCTTGCTGATTTCCAGATTTAGTTCCAGTATCTTAGTGTGACATGACACTTTTCTCCATCTCCACTGCCAAGACTCTGTTCTCATCTGAAATCCTCCCACCTGGCTCCCAAATTCACTCCCACCCCCTTGAATCCACTCTTCATCTATGGCCAGCAGGATATTGATATACTTTTATTTCTTAACAGTGTTATTGCAATATAACTTACATACAGTAAACTGCACATATTTATAGTGTACAATGTGATATATTTTGATACAGATATATACCTGTGAAATTATCACTACAGTCAAGGTAATAAACCCATCCATCATCCTAGAGAGCTTCCTTTTTAAGCCCTCCTTCCCTACCTTCCCTGCCCCATCTCCAAGGAACCAGTGATTGGCTTTCTGTCACTGTACATTGGTTTACATTTCCTAGAATTTTGTATAAATGGAATCACACCATATGTACTCCTTTTGGGCAGACGATCTGGTTTCTTTCACTTAGCGTACTTATTTTGTGATCCATACATTTTTTAGCATGTACTGATAGTTCATTCCCTTTTATTGCTGAGTAGATTCCATACTATGGGCATACCACTTTACTGGTTGATAGGCGGGTTATTTCCAGTTTGGGCTATTACAAATAAACTGCTACAAACACTGATAATACAAGTCTTTATATGGACATACATTTTCTTTTTACTTGGGTAAATACGTATGAGTTGAATGGCTGGATCGTATGATAGGCACATGTTAACTTTCAAAAATGCTGCCAGATTGTTTTCCCAAGTGGTTGCACCATTTTCCATTCCCATCAGCAGTGTATGAAAGTTCCAGGTTCTCCACATCCTTGCCAACACATGGCATGTTGAGTTTTAAAATTTTAGCCTTTCTAATAAGTGGTTTTATTTTTGTATTTCCATAATGGTGTTGAGCAATTTTCAAGGGCTTATTTGTAATCTGTTTAAATCTTTTGCTTATTTTTTAAGCCTTTTGATTTTCTTACTATTCAGTTTTGAGAGTTATTTGAATTCTGGATACAAGTCCTTTCTCAGATATGTGATTTGCAAATATTTTCTGCAAGTCTGTGGCTTGTCTTTTTGTTCTCTTGAAAGGATTTTGAAAAGAACAAAAGTTTTAAATTTGGATGAAGTCTGATTTGTCACTTTATTCTTTTATTTACTATGCTTTTGATGTTATATCTAAATAATCTTTGCTGCACCCAAGGTCACAAAACTTCTATCATGAATTTTCTCTTACAGGTTTCATAGTTTTACATTTAGGTTTATGATTCATCTTGAGTTAATTGTTTATGTATGACGCAAAAATACGGATTGAAATTCTTTTTTTTTTTTGCATATGGATAGCCAATTATTCCAGCACCGTTTGTTGAAAAGATTATCTTTTCTCCACTGGATTACCTTGGCACCTTTGTGGAAAATCAGTTTTCTATGTAAGTTTGTTATTTTTAGATTCTCTATTCAGTTCCGTTGATCTAATTGTGTGTCTTTACACCAATATCACGCTGTCTTGATTACTTTAGCTTTATAATACGTCTTACAATTACGTAGTGTTAACCCTCTGACTTTGTTGTTCTCTTCCAAGGTTGTTTAGGCTATTCTAGGTCCTTTTCATACCATATGAATTTAAGAACCAGCTTCTCAATTTCTACAAAAAAGCTGGGTGAGATTTTGATTGCAATGCCATTGAATCTACACGTCGTTTTTGGGAGAATGAACTTCTTAATAATATTTAGTCTTCTGACCTGTGAACAAAGTATATCTTTCTGCTTATTTAGGTCTTCTTTAACATTTCTCAGCAATGTTTTGTAGTTTTCAGTGTATAGGTCTTCCGTATTTTTTTGTCAGATATATCCCTAAAGATTCCATATTTTTGATGCTGTTAAAATGGTATAGTTTTTTAAAATTTCAATTTTGAATTATTCATTGCTAGTATATAGAAATACAATAGATTCCTGTATATTGATCTTGTATCCTGCATCCTTGCTGAACTTGCTTATTAGTTCTAATAGTTTGTTTTGTCAGTTCCTTAGGGTTTTCTATATACAAGATCATGTCATCTGCAAATAGAGACAATTTTACTTCTTCCTTTCCAATCTGCATGCTTTTTATTTCTTTTTTTTTTCCTAACTGCTTTGGGTAGAACATTCAGCACAATATTGAATAGAAGTGGAAAAAGCAGGTATCATTGTCTTGCTCCTGATTGTAGGGGAAAAGTTTTCAATCTTTCACATTAAGTATGATGGTTTTGTAGCTGCCCTTTATCAGGTTAAGAAAGTTTATTTCTATTCCTCATTTCTGGAGAGTTTTAATCAGAAATGGATATTGGATTTTGTCAACTATTTTTTTCTCCATCTATTGAAATGATCATGTTATTTTAATTTTTTAGATTGTTAATATGGTGAGAATTGATTGTCAAATGTTAATCCAACCTTGCATTCCTTGAATAAACCCCACTTGGTCATGATGTATTATGTTTTTATTTATTGTTGTATTCAATTTGCTAACATTTTGTTTAGTGTTTTTACATGGTTATTTATGAAGGATATTATTCTGTAGCTTTCTTTTCTTGTAATATCTTTGTCTGGCTTTGCTATTAAGGTAATGCAGGCCTTATAGAATGAGGAAGTATTCTCCTTTTTAATTTTCTGGAAGAGTTTCCATAGAAATGGCATTATTACTTCCTTAGCTATTTGGTAGAATTCACTAATGAAGCCACCTGGGTTTGGAGTTTTTTGTGGAAAGGTTTTTAACTACTAACTTAATCTATTTAATAAATATAGGCCAATGCAGGTTATTTATTTCTTCTTGAGTAAGCTTTGGTAATTTGTGTCTTTTAAGGAATTTGTCTGTTTCCTTTAACTGGTTGAATTTATTGGCATAAAGATTTGTTTTATAATAACACCTTATTATTCTGTAGAATCTGCAGTGAAGTCACTTCTAATCATTCCTGATAGTGATAATTTATGTATTCTCTCTTTATTCTTCATTCGTCTAGAGGTTTATCAATTTTATTATCAATCTTCTCAAAGAAGCAGCTTTTGGTTTCATTTTCTTTATTATTTTCCTGTTTTCTATTTAATTGATTCCCACACTGATCTTTATTATTTCTTTTTATTTTCCTACTCCCTTTGTGGTTCCTCTGTTCTTTATTTTCTATTTCCTTAGGAGGAAAGCTGAGGTCATTTATTTGAAATGTTTCTCTTTTTCTCTAATGTAGGCATTTTGAACTCTAATTTTCTCCTTGTTTTGATTAAACAGGATTTAGTGGCAGCCCACAAATTTTGATATGTTGTGTTTTTTTATTTTCATTCAGTTCAAAATACCTTCTAATATTTCTTTTGATTCCTTCTTTGATCAATGGGTTATTTTCAAGTGTTATTTAGTTTCAAATATTTGGGGATTTTCCAGATATCACTGTGTTATTGATTTCTAAGTTGACTCCATTGTGGTTAAGGAACATACTTTTTATGACATGAATCCTTTCAAATTTTTTGAGGCTTTCATTATGACCTAGAATACGGTCTATCTTGGTAAATGTTCTTTGTACTTGAAAAGAATGTGTATTTTGCTGTTGTTGGGTGGAGTGTGCTAGTACTGTCTAATCTCCTATATTATCACCAGTTTTCCATCTACTTGTTCTATTAATTATTGAGAGAGGGATATTGATATCTCTGACTACAGTTGTGGATTTGTCTATTTTTCCTTACAGTTCTGTCAATAATTGCTTATGTATTTTGAAGCTCTGCTTATGTATTTTGAAGCTCTTTTCAGCACATAAATATTTAGAATTGTTATGTTCTCTTGATGAACTTACCCCTTTATCATTAAGTTACCTTCTTTATCCCTGATAATATTTTCTGTCCTGGTATTTTCTGATATTAATATAACCACTCCAGATTTCTTTTGATTAATATTTATCATGGTGTATCTCATTCCATGATTTTACTTTTAACCTTTTTGTGTCTTTATATTTGAAGAATGTTTCTTGTTCATAGCATATAGTTGGGTCTTGTTTTATTATAATACCTGATAAGCTCTGAATTTTATTTGGGGTTATTATACCATTTACATTTAATGTAATTGTTTATACGATTATATTTAAACCTATCATCTTGCTACATGTTTTCTATCTGATCCATGTATTCTTTGTTCCCTTTGCCCTCTTTCACTGCCTTCTTTTGGATTAACTGAATGTTTTTGCTATTCCATTCTATCTCTTTGGTTAACTTAGTAACTGTAAGTCTTTGTTTTGATATTTTAATGGTTGCTTATATCTTTAACAGTGTTGATTTCATAACACTTCATAATAGTATAAGAACCTTATGATTTTATACGGTACTTTAATTTCTCCTCTTCCAACTTCTGTGCTTTCGTTATACATTTATTTTTACATATGTTTTAAATCCCACACTGCATTGTTTTTATTTTTGTTTAAACAGGCAGCTATATTTTAAAGACATTTAAATAATATGAAAAGAATCTTACGTATTTATCAGGGTAGTTACCATTTTTAGTGCTCTTCATTCCTTTGTATAGAGCCACATTTCCATCTGGTGTCATTTTAAAAGAATTTCAACATTTCTCATAGAGTGAGTCTACTAATGATGGAATCTTTTAGCTTTTCTATGTTTGGGTATAGTATCCTAGGTTGAAAGATTTTTCTTTTAGTACTTTTTTTCAGTTACTTTCAGTTACTTACCAATTGCATTGTTTTTTATAACTCTCCTGTCATCCTTATCTTTTTCCTATGCTATATAACATATCTTTTCCTGTGGCTGCTTTTAAGATTTCTTTATCATAGATTTTGAACAATTTGATTATGATTTGCCTTGGAGTAATTTTCTTCATGTTTCTTGTGCTTGGGGTTCATCGACCATCTTTGATCTGTGAGTCTGTAGTTTTAACCAAATTTAGAAATGTCTTGGTCATTATTTCTTCAAATAATTTTTATGTCTTCCTCTTCCTCCTCTACTTCAGGGACTTCAGTTACACATATATCAGGCCACTTGAAGTTGTCCCACTGCTCACTGATACTTTGTTCATTTTTCAAAATTCTCTTTCCTCTCTGTGTTTCACTTTGAATAGTTTTATAACTATGTCTGCAAGTTCTGTAATATTTCCTTCAGCAATGTCTAATCTGCCAATAATTCATCCAGTGTTTTCTTGAACTCATATACTGTACTTTTTATTTCTAGAAGTTTTATTTGGGTTTTCAAAAATACATTCCACATCTCTACTTAACTTTTTGAACATATGGAATATAATTATAATATTTCTTTTAATGTCTTAATTATAATTTAATTATAACATCCATATTAGACTGGGTCAGTTTTGATTGAATTATCTCTTCATCATTGGCCATAATTTTTTGCTTCTTTGCTAGCTTGGTAATTTTTTATTGGATGCCAGACATTATTATGTTGTTGAGAGCTGAATATTTTTGTATTCCTATAAATATTCTTAAGCTTTGTTCTGAAACACAGTTAAATTAATTGGAAACAGTTTAATCCTTTCAAGTCTTCCCTTTAAGATTTGTTAGGTGAAACCAGAGCCATGCTCAGTCTAGGGATAATTATTTCCCTCTGTTAAGGCAAGGCCTTTCTGTGTAGGCTATCCAATGCCATGTGAATTTTTACATTTTCCCAGTCTGGCTGGTGGGGACAGGCACTATTTCCAGCCCTGTGTGTATGCTGGAAATCGTTACATCTAATTCTTTCAGATGGTTCTTTTTCTGGCTTTGCATAGTTCCTCACATGTAAATGCTGATCAGTACTCAGCTAAGCACTTGAAAGGGATGCTCTGTAGTCTCTGGCGTTGTTGGTCTGTGCAGCTCTCTCTTCACTGGTCCTCTGTCCTGAAAACCAATTGTCATCTCCTAGACTCTTATCTCCATATTCTCACTTCGGGGAACTTGCTGAGCCACAGTCTGGAACTTCCCTCAAGGTAGTAAGTTGGGGCAACCTTGGGGGGTTCACCTCTTTGTTTCCGAGTTCTCATGGATCACTGTCCTTTGTTGTCTAATTTCTAATATCTTGCAAACTGTTATTTTACATATTTTGTCTGCTTTTTTCAGTTATTTCAGACGGAGAGTAAACCTGGTCCTTATTACTCCATCATGGCCATAAGCAGAAGTCTAGCTCAATCTTTCATATACAAAAATCTGACCTTATCTATTATTTAAAACCCTTTAACGTGCCTGTGCTGGTTAGGTTCATGTGTCAACTTGGCCAGGTGACGGTGTCCAGGTTTTTGGTCAAGAAGGCATTGGCCTAACCGTTACTGCAAGGACATTTGTGGCTGGTTAATAAACCAGAAGACTGGTTTATTAAATCATCAGTCAATTGACTGCACTTGTTACTGATTAGCCAATGAAGGGTGTGTCTTCCACAATGAGACAATTCAGTCAGCTGGATTTAATCCAATCAGTTGAAGACTTTTAAGGGAGAAAGAGAGAGAACCTTCACTTCCCGGCTAGACAGCATCTTTTGAGGAGTTCATTGAACACCTTCATCTGAGTTGCCAGTTCACTGCGTGCCCTATGGAATCTGGACTTGTGCCTCCTGCCCTAGGGAATTTCGGCTTGTGCATCCCCACAGTTGTGTGAGACACTTTTATAAAATCTTATATTTACAGATATCTCTTGTTGGTTCTGTTTCCCTAGAGAACCCTAACTAATACAGTGCCCCATTGTCCTTAAAATACAAACCTACGTTCCTTGTCATGACCCTCCGTGATCTGTCCTGCTTCTCTTTTCAGCTTTATCACAAGATACTTCATCCTCTTGCTCTCTATTCCTCCACACTGATCTTATTTCCATATGCACCACACTTCTGCTGGCCTCAGAGTTTTTCACATGCTTTCACTCTGCCCGAAAGCTTCTCCCTGTCACCACTGCATGCTCAGTTCTACCTGTTTCAGATCTTAAAGTAAATGTTGCTTCTCCAGAGAAACTGTCATCAACACACTAGACTTCTCCTTTTGGACCTTTTGTTCCACTCACAGCAAACTAAATGGAATACCCAAACTGGTCTTCCTCACCGTCATGGCTTTGCACCTGCTAGACCCTCTGCCTGGAACTCCTTTCGTAGTTCATGCTCAGATAGTTCCCGTTTGTCCTTTAAGACATCACCACCTCCTCTTGGGACTTTCCACAAACCCTCTCCTCAATCCCCTCTCCCACTTTCCTCCCCATTCTGGATGAGGTATTTCTCCTTTATGCTTCTTTAATACCCTATGTATGCCTCCACCACAGTGCATTTCAAACTCTATTGTAAGAATTTGTTTTCTTATCTTTCTCTCTAAATGGAGCAGAATTGGATCCACTGGTTTTTCTCTGTATTTCCAGACCCCAGCAGAGTGCCTGGAATGAATTTTGCTCTCTTTCAGTGCATTCTGTGCTGAAGAATAAGTGTCTGTACAGGGATCTTTGCCCCCTAAGCACTGATATGAGGATGTGTGGAACACTGGCACTTTACAGGGAGAGTGCTGCCCTTGGAAAAAGGAGTTACATTAATCAAGTAGAACAAATCATATTGGATGCTATGGCCAATGCAATTAAGCCTCTGTCAAACTCCTTGACTTTGGCTCAAGATGAGAGCGTTGACAAATGCCTCCCAACTGCCTGGGCTGGGGTCTGCTGAAATGGGCAATTACTGCAGTGAACAATCCATTACTTGTACTGTCAACAGTGTTTTTTCTCTCTCTAAATGCAGAATGAAGTGGGAAATGCTGTGGGAACTCAGTGGCATTTAATTTACTGATATGACTCAGTATGAGCCATTTTTTAACCTGGCCATGACAGCAGAATGTAGGGAAGGAGCTTTATGTTGGAATACACTGGGGAAGTCATTTTAACCATTCTGTGCCTCACTTTTCCCATACGTAAAACTAATCTGATGGAAGAAAACGCTTGTCAAACCATAGTGGTTACTATGGTGATTGATGACAGAGACACAATGTTGTATTCCCTTAGCCATGCCAGTTTCTTTTGCAACTGCTTGTTATTCCATAGAGGAAGAAATGATTGGCAGCACTCAATTTTCTTCTTTGAATTGGAAAAGATTCTAGCAAGAATATTGGTTATTTTGTCCAGAAAATGTAGGATCGCCATGTGTAAATGTATGCCCAGCTGCTCCAAGAGCTAAAGAAATCAGCATCTTGGCATACTTTTGACCTGATTGTGGCATATCAGCCAGGAAGCTTTGCTGTAGAATCACATGATCACTTGGCTACAACAATGGCTGTATCCCTAGCTAGAGGGTACCAATAAATGCTGTCAGGTAAACTTAAGCCATGCTATAAACATGGCTGATTTGAAAGGTAAAGGGGTGGCGGGTGAGGGGTTTGGTAGCACATAATATTGCTACGAAACTCATTTAGTATAGAGACAAATAGCTCTTCTTTAGGGCCTCATAGACTAGGGTTCTTAGGTGCAAAAACCCAGAACTCATTCTTGCTCAATGTAAGTAAATAGTAAATATATTAAAAATATTAGGCATAATATTTTTTAAAAATATGAGGCATTTTATAGACTCTCTGGTGTGGCAGAGTCAGTCTTGGAGGCTCTGCAGCTAGAAACAGTGCCCAGAGCACCCCATGAGGCTTCCTCAGGGAAGACTCCATCACTGCTGCTGGGCATGGACACTGTACTCGCTGATGCTGCTGGGGTCTGTGCAAACACTGCACCCACAGATGATGCTGGGGGCTGGGCATGGACACGGCACTCATGGATGATGTTGGGGGCTGGGCATGGACATGGCACTCATGGATGATGCTGGGGGCTGGGCATGGACACGGCACCCATGGATGATGTTGGGGGCATCAGAAACTTCACTGCTGCCCCTGAAAAGTTGGATGTTTTCACCACTACCCTTACCCCCAAAAGGATCCCAATGGCACCTACTTCCTCATATTTTTGCCTTCTGAATTAAACTCTTGTGAAGGACGAATGGAATCTCAGAGTTTAGGCCATATGCCTGCACCTTCCACAGGGCCTGCCTTCTACCTTGGCGAGGGGGGATTCATAATGTGGGATGTGACCCACACATAGGGAGACGTTCAAAAGTCATCCAGGTGTCCATAAGCATGAAAATTGCCCACTACACCTAATTTGTCACCTTCCCCCCAGACCATTTCCTTTCTGGCATTTTCTAGATTGGGGAATGCCATCAACTTTCTCCTAGTTGCTGAGTCCAGAAACCTGTAAACTGTATCTGATTCATTGCTCTCCATGAATGTGTACAACCATCTATCTCTAAGTTGTAACCGTTCTGCCTCCCAAATATCTATTGGATCAGTGCCCAATTCTGAAACCCCACACATTTAGTTCAGGCCCATTGTTCTCTCTCACCAGTATATGAGGACAGCTTTCTACTGGCTCCCCGCCCCATGCCAGCCCCGCCTCCATGCTGGGCAATGGTGATATTTTGTAAAGGGGTATTCCCCTGGTTAGGAGAGAGCTCAAACCCCACTAGATCCTTTGATAACTATTTCTATTTATTTTTTTGACTCTCATGCATTGAGTACTCTAGTAATATTCTTATTCTCTAACAGGATAATAAAAAATTACAAGTAACTGCCACACACTATATTAGGCACACTAGATAACCCACGCAGCAAGCCCAGGAGTTAAGTGCCATCTCTATTCCCATTTTACAGAGGGGGAAACTGAGACCACCACAATAATGGCAGCCCTGGCATTTGAACGTAGGTCTGTCTGCTTCCCAAGCCCATGCCTTCCACCAGGTCTCTGTTTGCTCATTCTTTACTGAATTCCTTGCAGCATGCTTTCTCCTACTTCTCTGTGTTTGAATATCCTTTTGTTCCTGCTTCAAAAATTTCCTTACCTTTGTTCACCTGCCTGAGTGTTAATTCATCTGTTGTTCAATCTGGTAATGATGTTTTCCATGGAGCCTTTCCCTGGTTTTCTGCTCTTCAACCCCAACCTGCTCCGGCTTTGGACCTTCTCTCCACCAGTGCCCACAGCCCTTATAGCTGGGTTGACATTGCTTCCTTGGTTGTCAATGAGCAGCCTCCTAGCAGGGCTGGGGTCTTCTTTTGCTGTACTCTCAGGTGCAAGCGGAGATCCTGGAGGTGCACTGACTGAGTTGGACTATACTACAAAGTCTTTTGAGATGGTTTATATTAAATTCAGGTTTCCCTGTGAGGGCAAAGTGACTCTTCCTCTCCTGTGTAAGCCTGAACTGGCCATCAGCATGGGGATATGGAGGCCAACTTCCCTGGGTAGGTAACAGGGATGTTCTGGTTTGCTAATGCTGCCAGAATGCAAAACACCAGAAATGGATTGGCTTTTACAAAAGGGGTTTATTTGGTTATACAGTTACAGTCTTAAGGCCATAAAGTGTTCAAGGTAACACATCAGGCATCAGGTACCTTCACTGGAGGATGGCCAATGGTGTCCGGAAAACCTCTGTTAGCTGGGAAGGCACGTGGCTGGAGTCTGCCCCAAAGTTCTGGTTTCTAAATGGCTTTCTCCCAGGACGTTCCTCTCTAGGCTACAGTTCTTCAAAAATGTCACTCTTAGTTGTACTTGGGGTATTTGTCCTCTCTCAGCTTCTCCGGAGCATGAGTCTGCTTTCAGTGGCCGTCTTCAAACTCTCTCTCACCTGCAGCTCCTGTGCTTTCTTCAAAATGTCCCTCTTGGCTGTAGCAGCTTGCTCCTTCTGTCTGATCTTATATAGTGCTCCAGTAATTTAACTCAGACCCACCCTGAATGGGTGGGCCAACACTTCCATGGAAATTATCCAACCAGAGTCATCACCCACAGTTGGGTAAGGTGCATCTCCATGGAAACACTCAAAGAATTACAATCTAATTAACACTGATGGGTCTGCCCACACAAGATTACATCAAAGATAATGGCGTTTGGGGGGACATAATACATTCAAACTGGCACAGGGGATGATTCCCTTTGATAGCTAGACATTCATCACCCGCTCCCACCTTGATCCTTCAGCCACGACTCTGGAGAAAAATCAGACTCCACTGTGCTAAGTATTGTCTTGACTTTTCACACCCAAGATGCTGCTTTCTGAAGCAATTCTAATGGCTAGTTTTTTAAAAATAGTGTATTTTATTGCTCTGAAGAATCTACATTTTTTGCCCTTTAAGCTTTCTTTCTAGAAGAAGAGAGATGATTTATGAGAGGATAGAGTTGGGATGGAAAGGGAAATGGTGTATCATTTAGTGAAATGAAGAGCTACATCCTTCCGTCTTGGGTAACTGTTACTGCCCAGTGACATCATCCTTCAGCTCGACAGTTTCCGAAGGTCACTCGGCATCGGCTCCGGAAATATCAAGTGAGTCAAGCTTCAGCAGTTCTCATTAGCTCAATGCTGCACTTTCAAAACAAGATGTATTTACACTCTTTGAACCTTTAATATCCACCCTCATAATTTCTTTTCATCTCACACCATCTTTGTGACAAACCGGTCCTTCTTTAAGTTGAGTCAGCCTGTCGATAATGTGGGTATGACGATGAAGGGTCAACAGCACTCAGCTCCTGCTAGTTTTGGAACAGTTTAGAAAGGGGATGCTCTGGATTTGTGTCTCCTTACCAGCTCCCTGTCCTGTAAAATGCTGCCTCACTTGGGACGGCTGAAGGTCTCTGTGGCTGACTAACTATTGCCTCACTCGGGGAATCATCCAGAGGCGCCAGTGTTAATCTTATTAGTCCAAGCAATCCTCCAGCTACAATGAAATGTGTAAATATTTGTAATTTCTCTAATCCATTTCAGCTGCTAGGAGAGGGTAATATGAAAAGTCAAGCAAACTTCCTGGAGATCAGCAGAAGTTTATGATTATGATAAGCAAATACAGCTTACCCCACCATGGAATCCTTGCAATCAGGGCTAAAAATGTTTCTCATGACTTGTGTCCGAAAGCCCCTCCTGCCCCCACCCCAGTCAAATTCTCTGGCAGAGGAGATGCCCCTAGAGTCAGTAGACATACCTGTTGGGACGGTGCCCCGGGCTTGGCTGGCCGCTGGCTGGGCTGAGTGCCGCAGACAGCTGCCCATGGGTGTGGAGGCCGCCTGGTGCTGGGTGTGGGCCTGAGGGGTGGTCAGTGGCAGGGCAGGCCTGGTGGCAGTGGCTGGGCTGCTCAGACTTCCACCGCCTGGCTGGATCGTGGTGGTCATCCCTTTGGCCAGGGGAGACCCCCCAACGACATTATTCCGGGATGGTCCAGTCCCTCCTATGGGAACCCTAAGGGAATAAAGCAGAATCAAGTCAGGTGAGGGGCTCAGATGGAATCATGGCACAGAGGCCTCTGACAAAGGGCTGCTTTTACCTGTTGGTTCTGGGAGATGAGGGGCAAATAGTTCAGGGGACAAAGTCCTAAAAACAATGCCAAGATAATCCTTGTAGTGAATCATGCCCAGAGCTCAAGCTGAGCGGAAGGGCACTCTTTATAAAACCTTCCATGTGAATGTTCAAGAAATAGCAAAAGAGCTCTGTAAATATTCCCAAGTCAATCAAATATTTTGTACCAGAGCTTCTGCCATAATTCATTCTAACAAACAGCTGTGTGTCCCCAAACACATCCAGCAAATGTGGATGATTCAGTCATGTCCCACCAGGCTTTAAAACATCTGACAGTGGGGCAGGGGAAAACCATGGAAAGAACAGCCGAGTCCCTTTGGTCACCATTTTGTTTCTGCCGGCCCCCAACAGAAACTTCTGGGAAAGGGCACAGAAAACAGGACATCCTTCTCAGGGATTTCAAAGAACTTGCAGTTTCATGCCAGAAATAGATGCCCTTTCACCCCAAAATTTCCAGAGGAAACTAGTTTAGAGTGTTTAAGAAGTAATAAGAGGAACACAGCAACTTTGGAAATGGGACTTCAACTCTTGCCCCTGCACATATTTATACTAAACCCATGCCCTGGCTGTGGGTGTGTAACATACTGCAGGACTTAGTTAAGGGAGTCTGGGGGCTTAAAAGCTTCTGTGTTTTCAGTTTCAGGGGAAACAGAGTGTTTTCCATTTGTCCAAGAGGTCACTGAAATCAGCAGCTGGGAAAATCTCCCCCTTCTGCCCCTTCAGGATCTCAACTGTGAGACAAAAGAAAATAGGGGTGGGAGAAAGCAGGTGCAGTGGGGCTTTCGCCCTCTCCTGGGTCAGGTCCGTGGACCCCATTCCTGGTATGGTTTGGTACCACGGGGCTGTGATCTCAGAGAAGCACCCCATGTGGCACTGTCAGGGCTTCTGCATAACGGCTATGGGAAGAAGCGTCTGCGGGTAGCTGGGCCTTCCTTTTTCTAGCCCTTAGAACAGTCGAGAAATTAGTCTTTGCCAAATAACCCTGCCAGCAGACCAGCCCAAAATATGAATTTTTATTTTATTTGCAGCCAGTCAAATTCATTTTCATCCTAGGAGATGTTTTAAAAAATTAAATAAAATGGGCTCACAAATTATGGGTCACTTATTTGCAAGATTATATGAACAAGTCTGAACACAACAGATGCAGATACCCATCTGCTTCTAGCTGACATTCTCTAGGAATGGTTTGGCAAGGCATCCTCAGGCTTTCCCTTTATTTCCTTAGTACTCACTATCACTTCTCACGGACACGCTCTCCGGTCCCCCCAACCTTATTCTTCAATGAACTCTGAGTTCCTCAAAGGTTGTGGCGCTGCCAGATCCACTGTAAATGCTGAACTACACGCCCACCAGGAGCCTGTCGGTATTGCAGTGTAAGTACAGGCCTGTGTTCAAAGGATGTGGCCGCCCATCTGTCCACTTGACCACTGTCCTGAAAAGGCATTGACTCCCTGCAGGGGAGCTTTGGCAATCTTCCTTAAGGACAGTAAGGGACTTGGATCAGGGAGGGTATAAATGATGGCAGGGCCATGAGGGGGGGACAGGCTGTCCTCTGTACACGAGAATAAAGAGTGCAGCCAGTCCTTCTGTCTGGTGGGGGTCTGTGGACGTGGGTGAGGAAACGTGGGCCTCTGAGATCCTGACCAAGGGGGCCCCTGGTGATTCCTTCTGCAAGGGACTGCAGAGCCACACCTGGGGACCCTCCCACTGCCCAGGAGCCAAGTGGACTCCCAGCTGCAGAGTTAGGCTTTAGAGTGGCTGGACCTAAATGGTTCTCTCTTGCTCTATACTTTTTTCAGAAAAAAAAAAAAAAAAAAATACACACACACACACACACACACACACACACACACACAAACCCAGCAGGTAGATGATAGAGAGGACAGAAGGGAAGTTAACAAAGTGCTCCAATTTCATTAACTGCAGAGTTTTCCCATTAAAAAAACCCAGGTGGATAAAATGGGAAATTTTAGGTTGTATATATGTTACCAGAATATCTATCTATATATAAAAACAACAGCCCCAAATCTATAGAGCCATGTAACACAGAGTGACCCTAATGTAAACTATGGACCATAGTTAATAGTATAATGATAATCATATTGGTTCATCAATTGTAACAAAGGTACTCCACTAATGTAAATGTTAATAATAGGGAAAACCATGTGTGTGAGGGGGCTGTGTGTATGGGAACTTTTACTATCTGCATGATTTTTTCTGTAAACTCACAACTGCTCTAGTCAAAAAAAAAAAAAAAAAAAGTCCCAGGTGGTATTGGAAGACAGTACTTGAGGCTAAATTTTGATCAAAGGAGCAGAGTTCATTTATTTACCTAACCTGCATTTATGCAGTTCCTAGTATGTGCAAATGGTATAAGAGACGCTGCGGGGATGCAAAGTTGGAGATGGCTACTGCGGTCAAGGAGCTTACGTGCTGGTAGGGGTTCAATTCACAGGGAGCCTTAGAGCCAGCAGAACCTTCCAGTGGGTGCTCAGGATGATACTGGAGAAAGCACAGTCCATTCTGACCAGTGCAGGGAAGGGGGTGGCTGGGGAAGGCTTTATGTCACCAGGGGCCTTAGAACTGGAGTCTGCAAGGGTATGTTGATTTAATGAGGTAGTAGGGAGAAGTGGGAAGGCATTCCAAAACTGGGGATGGGGACGGCCTAAACAAAAACTCCTAGGCATGAAGCCGCAGGGTCTAAGTCAGGAATGGCAGGTGGTTCAGGGTGGTCGGATTAGGGGGCAGGGCATTGGGTGGTAAAAGGGTTGGAAAGATGGTCTGGAGTTGGATGATTTACAGGGTGTTGAATCCCACATAAGGAGGCTGGATTTAAACAGCAGTCAAGTTTCAAGAAGGTTTAAGGACATTCTAGGGTAAAGATAAAGGAAGGATTGGAGTAGCCAAACTGGAAATGGGAAAGTTTCAGTAGCCTAAAAACTGACTGACTCCCTCAAAAGGGACATGACATGCTTATGAATGGAGAAGAACCTGTCATTCCTCTAAAGGAGCAGATGATGTGACAGGTGAAATCTCCCCAGGTGGGATGGGGTAAGGCAGCTGGGACCCAGAACAACCCACCATCTCAGGCTTCGGTCTTCCTTGTGGGTACAAACTCAACAAGCTAGACCCTAGAATCTGGGGCAATGGCCCACATTTTCCAGGAAGGGCCATGTGATGATATGATAAATGAGCTGCTTTCCAGCATGTGTTGATGAAGCTGAGGAGCTCAGCCAGGTGGTTTTGTCTTCAGATAAAGGCACGAGGCTAACGAGCCATGTAGGCGTGAGGAGGGGGAAACTCCACCGGGCTTCAGGTGCCCACCCCCTGCCTTGGTGGCTGCTCAGCTGCTCTGACCCACCTGGGTGTTTTCCTTCAAGCACTGAGCTGATTTGGAGGGGCTTTAAAAATAAAGTTGTAAGCGAAAAGACAGTGCTTGTAAACACCACCAAGCAAAATCAATACTAAAGATTTCCCTCTTTAAAATTTAGTAGTGGAAGGTACACAGCTGGGGAAGTCATTCCACACCTATAAACAAGTACCAGAGAACCACAGGGAAGAACTCGACCCCCAAAGCAGACATCCCCTAGCTCCGTGCTGGCTGCATTTGAGGCATGGATGGCTTCATGCAGCCCCTCTGCAGTTCGAATCTCAAGCTTTTCTCTGTTGAGTGAGGGTCACCTGGTGAAATATGTCCAACCACCACTTAATCCTTGTCCTTCCAGAACTTCCCAGACTAGGGGCAGACTCTAGTCTCCTCCAAGGTGCCGAATGGGCACTGCTCGAGAAGCACTGGCTAAAGAATGCTTTGGGTAAATAAATCCGTTTAAAATGAATACCAAGTGTATCCTCAAACAACTTTGAAAAGTATGAATCAGGCCAGCAATGTATGCAAGGTTTTAGGTCTTTAATTTTTTTCATGGCAGCCTTTTCCAAAGTGAGTGGAAACCCAAGGGTCACGTCTTTGATTTATTTGCATCTTCTGGGGTGTCAACCCTGGGCTGTAACAGGCTTTGGTGAGTCCTACTGACCAAAATAAAATCAAGCAATGGCACCCCTTGTGGAAAATTCTCAAGACACTCTGGATTATCTTTTTGGTGAATTTTTTAAATGTTTTCCATTTTATTAAAGTAATACAATAGAAAATTGGAATAGAAAAAACACAAGGAAAGCAAAAGGAAGAAAAAGTTTTGAAAAGTACCCATAATGCTACCACTCGATAACAGTTAACTTTTGGGAATATATCCTTTTTCCTTTGTATATATGCATATGTATATGTTTTTATATATAACGAGTTTAAATGTGGGAACACATACACGTTACACTCCCCTCCCAGCCCCACCGCACACACTAGAGATCTTACTATCTTCTGTGATTTCCTCACCCTGGTTAGTGTTGCTGCCCAGACTCCAGATCATTCTATTCCCATTCTTCTCCGTTAGGGTGCCAGTGTGTGCTGAGGTCAAACCAAGCAAAACCCAATTAAGAAGGTAAAACTGCTGCCAACTTTTCCCCATGCTGTCTAAACCTTCTTAGGTTGCAAGGAGACCTCAGAGTGCACGTGAGCTTTGCTGCCTTCTGGCTCCTCCTTTTTTTGGATCATCGGGACCACAGCATAATCTTTAGGAATGGGCAGAATGTGTGGGAGGCCTGCCCCTCCTCTCCCACAGCAGCCAACAGACAGGCCTGCTTGGCCCCTCACCTGGAGACAGGGGTCACGTAGTTGCCGGGGAACACCCCGGAGACCCCAGTCCTCAGGGATGTCCCCTTGAACCAGCCGTCCTGACACTTCTCGGTGACGCGGTACATCTCGCCCTTGCGCAGCTCCAGTTCGTCGTTTTTCTGGGGCTTGTAGGCATAGAGCGCCAAGTACCTGAGAGTAGAAGACACAGGGCCAAGGATGAATGGATTTGTTTACAGGGAGGAGGGGGGACGGGGGGGACACTGGGGGGCCTGACGTCACCTGGGTATACTTGAGGACTCATCATCCTAGAAAGAGTAGCTAATGTCTGCACCTTAAAGCAGAGCATACGCACACCTCATCTGGCTCAATCTTCACTACAAGCCCGTGAGGTAGACAAGAAGGAAGGGAGAAAGGGATGTTTGCTGGGTACCTGTCAGAGGCCAGCACCTGGGCAAGGTGCTTTTGCACAACCTAAGTCTGCGTGTACGCACAATTACTGCCATTTTACACCTGAAGAACCAGGTTCTGAGAGTGCAACGAATGCGCCCACAGTTACAAAGCAGAGAAAGGACAGAGCTGGGGCCTCTGCAGCACCATCTCTTTGATCCTAGAGCCCAAAGTCACTCCACAACCCTGTGCTGATTCCAGGAAGGCAGGGCTGTCATTTGTCACCTTCCCACTGTAGATGGGAAAACAGGCTCAGGGAGGTTGAGTCGCTCATGGCCCATAGCATGTGTTAGAATATCCCTGGGGGTAGGGTCTTTGGACCCCACAATTTTTTCCTACTCTTCCACACTATCTACTGCCATTGGTCTGGGCAAGAGAAAACCTTAAGGAAAACCAAGTGTGAATTGACTAGGCACTGGGTTGGTCTTTTCTCGTTTATTCTAACATGGGGCCTGGCTTAGAATCTAAGACATCTGAGCTGGAAGAGACTTCAGAGGCATTTTTAAAGAGAAGGCTGTCTAATTAGGGAATTTTTGCTCCTATTCTTTCTTGTAAAATTTGTACCATGAATAGTTATTTGAATTGTACTTTTATTTGCAGGTGATCAGAGATCAAATTATGCAAATTCAGTGGTGAAAATCCTGGTCTAGGTTTAGAAGTTTTGTTGCTAACTAGGCCCATGACCCTGAGCAAAACCTCCTTCCCTTCCTGGCATCTCTCTTGTAAAATACCTGAATCCCCAACCTCACAGGATAGTTATGAGGATGGGATAATGCCTGCAACAGTGCTTTGCTACTTTTGGGGTTTGGGATAGGGTTGGTTTTGAACTGAGAATTGCATCAGACAACACCCTTTGCTTATAAGACTCAGCCAGGAAAGTTGGTGGGGACTTAAGTTCAATAAGCCCCCCAAAATTCAGTAAGATGAATTTTAAAGAAATGTCATCTCTCAATCTTGCACCAGCATGGGGCTACTTGGCTGTGTCTGATTTCCTTCCAGGGGCCACGGGGTCCTGGGGGCTTCTGCACAGCTAGAAGATGTGCAGGTCTGAGGATGCTCCGGCCATCCAAGCACACCCTCCTGACTTGACCACAGAACCGGACTTGGCTCACTAGGGCTCAGCTCAGCCCAAACCAGGCCTCCTGGTCTGAGAGGCCTTGTGAGGAATAGGCTAGAACAGAATGAGAGTCTATAGAGACTAAAGATTTCTTGACCTTGAAATAAAATAAACTCTGCTGCCCCTTTCCAACTTCTGAATCCTGCATGCCACACGTGCATTCTGCTTTTGTTCAACTACAGCCCTGTTAATTTCCTTCGTTTCTAGTTTTGCCTCCCTTTACCCTCTCTTCCTGTGGGGACATCGTGTAGGATAAGAGGGTGACTGAAACCTTTACTTCCTTCACTGTTTGAAGAGATAAACACTGGAAATTTGGAATGACTGCTGGGCTTCTGGGAGGATAAACAAAGCTATCGCCAGAGAGGACACCTCGTGTCCGGCGCTTTCTCCGCCCCGCCTCGAGTCCTCGGTCGGCCGGCGATGGGGACCAGAGAGATAAGGGGAGAGAGGGTGCGGACAATGTCTTACCCGACGCACTCGTGATCACTCTGGACTCGCAGCAGTGAAGCATGTAGGCTTTTAATGGAACTAGGCAATCATCCTCTTTACAGGTTCCGCCCGGGGCAAGACGCCTCGGGGGAGAACAACCTCGATGCGGCCGTCAGGCGCGGCTCCTTGTGGGCTGTCTCCCCGAGCTCTGCCCGGGAACTTTCTTATAAACCTTACGTATATCCAATGGGCAAACGCCACGCATACAAGCATGATTGGTGAATACAGAGGGTTGTCACATACATCACAAAGCGGAAGCAGGATGTGGGCGCCATCTTTGCACCACTCGATGGGCGGGGGGAACTCAAGGGCAGGCTGCAGCTTGTCTACTAGGCCTAATCCGGAATGTGGCTGCTCACAACCTCGGTCTTGCTGGGCATAAATATTCACATTTCCGACACTTTTCCCAGGTGATAAATAAAAGAGAACCTAAGGTCTTATCATTCTGTTTTCACATTTGTTGATTCTTAGTGAGCACTTTGACGGCAATAGAGGAATTACGATAAACGGAGAAGTCGCACAAAACCGCATTTACACAACAAAAGCCGGCGCGCTCTTCCGCAGGGGGCTGCCTCGTGTGGGGACGAGGAGGGCTTCCCACGCATCTCATCTGAGCCGAGGCAAACAAAAAATGAAAAGAAGAAGAAAGGGGAAAAGAGTGCTGTGATGGTGGGAGGCTTGCAAACCAATAAAAGTGATGCACGACTTTTCACGCCTGTTCTCAAGGAAATATAATTGAAGCATAAATCCTGTTTAATTTTGCCTCATTCTGTCTCTTTATGATGTCAGAACAATCTTTCTGATCCTGTGGTCAGTAAATAAGCAGTGGTAATGAGCGGAATACCAAGCACGGGGTAATGGTTCCTTGGGGCTCGCTGGGGCTGATGAGCACGTGCACGTGACACAGACCTAATCAAATAATTATAGTTCATTAGTCACCAGATGGGGAAACCATTCGCATTGCCGTTGTTACATGTGCATAATCAGGTGACAACGCGGAGGTCTCATCAGCTGCCTGATGGGAAACAGGAGGCCAAGGACAAGCCAAAGCACATTAAACAAAGCTTGCTGGAAACGAGGATTCCGTCCCATTCCCCACTGGGTCCTGGTCAGAGGCTGGTGGGCACAGATAGAGATGTCGGCCACAAGCTGCATCGGGCCCTTCTGCCATCCTGTGCCAAGGACCAGCTACTCTGGGCCAGCCAAGGCCAACATGGAGGTATTCTGCTGTGCCTGGCTTGCAGGGAGCCATGCCATCGATTTCCAGACCCCAGGAGACTGAGTCCCCACGGGCCCACTGACTGCCAGCCTGTGGGGCCGACGCCTCTTCCTTCCTGTTCCATCTGGGTCCCAGGCTGCTTGCCACCATCAACCGCTTTCACAAGAAGACTGGACTGCTGTGGCCATCATGCTTTGGTGTCCCAAAGTAACAGTCTGAGGGGCTTCTCTGTTTGATCCGACTCTGACAAAAGCGCCAAGCCTCGTTCACTTCTTGCCTGCACTGTGTCATGCTCATCATCAAACGCTTTAATAAGGAAAGCATTGTATTTCATTGAAATCATATGCAGAAGGCTTCCTCCCCTCCAAGTTCGTTTTTGTCCCACTGTGAGCGTTGCTTTATGGAAGACCTTTTCCAAATGGACCCTTTCACACATGGAGGTTTCAAGTGGCAGGGGCTGACTTCCGCAGAGGCTGTTGCTATGAGTTGAACGACACAGAGTCTAAACGCCCTTCTCCTCCTCTCTTTCCTCCCCACTTCTCACTGCACGCAGGTGGGGCCTGTGGAATTTGGAGGAGCTGCATCCTCTTGTGACAGAACAGCTGCCTTCCCGTCCTCCAGCGGGAATCTTGGCCTGTTGAGCTGTAAAGTCCCCTGAGGGGCGCCTGATGGTGAGGGAAAGACGGGGCTGTGCTCTGCTGGAAATCAGACTCAGGGGGAAAACTTAGCCTCAGGTTGCAGGGTCCCAGGGGGAGTGGACCACACCTATGTCTTCTGGCTGTGTCTCAGCAAACACTGGCTCAGGGACGCTGTTCTGTGAATACATCAAACACGCTCCTGCCTCAGAACTTTGCGCTCACTTCCCTCTACCTGGAGCCCCCATCGCTCATCCCTCCGTGCCCCCCCACCTGACGGAATGCCTCCTGAGGGCCAGGCTTTTACTCTGCGCTATCCCAGCTCCTAGAATGTCGTCCGGCACACAGGGGGTTCTCAAGAAATATTTGTTGAAAGAAGAGTAAAATAGGGGCTCTGGTTTTGAGAACAAGGTTAAGATTGTTGAGGGAAAACTGTGTGTGTGTGTGTGTGTGTGTGTGTGTGTGTGTAAACCATTTCATATTGCCCCCTGCTCTGCCAGCTGACCTTGCATGTAAAGATAAGCATGGAGTCAGTATGCTTTTGGTTTTGGTTTTTCTCACTGAGGTCAGAATTGAGAGTCAGGACCCTGAAAGGAGGAGATGGGAGATGGGGGCCATGGGGAAAGGCTCATAGGAAGGATGAATGAAAGGCAAAGAACAGGGTGGGGATGAGGGGAGGACTGCAGGATGCAAGTCTCCAGAAAGGAAGGGGAAGAAAACAAAAGGACAAGCCGAGTATGAAAGACAGGGCAAGGAGGTCAGGAAGAGTGGGAGTCCATGAACGGAGTCGGCATGGAGGATCACAAAGACAGAAAGAGCAGAGAAGGGGCGAGTGGAAGAGAAAGGATGCAGAACAACTGAAAGCACAAGGGAGGGATGAGAAAGAAGTCAAAGAGGAGAAGAGAAAGCAGCCGGGTTTTTGCAGTACTGAAAATGTCAGGGAGCACTCTACCTGGAGCAGAGCAGGAGGCCTGGAAATATGCAGAGTCCTCCTTCTCTGAGCTCTCCTCCTACCCTGCAGCCTGCAGGAGCCTGGGTAACGGGGGCCCAGGGCCCCTTCACTGGGTCTCTGACATGGCCCATCAGCTGGGGTGGGCCTTGGGGTGCTGAGGCTGTGAAGTAAGGGACCCCCGCTCTGAATCCTGACCTCCTGTCCTGGGGCAGGAGTGAGTGGTCTCTGAGTCACCTGACCACATAAGAGCTGTCCCCACCAGAGAGAGGACACAGAGGCTCAGGCACTGTTGGCTCAGCAGCCACAAAACCTCAGGAACCACACCTGCCCCCACCTGGGCTCAGGGAGCAGTACCAACCAGCATCTACCTTTCAAGGTGCCCAACTCATGCTCCAGGTTTTAAAAATAAATAACGAGTGAGTAACTTTGATAAATACCCAACAAGCCATGTGAATTGTCTGCAAGTCATGCTTGCAATCCCAGGGGAGTAGCCATTAAATAACTGAAAGCTAATCACCTTTGGGAATGAGTTGATTCTCTTTCACTTCACATTTAGGAACCCTAAGTCATTCAAAGGAATAAACACTCAACTAAAAATGAAGAGTCTATATACTGTGGGCCTAAAGACATCTTAGCTAAGATCTTCAAGTCAAAAATGATTCTTCCAAAATTCCATTTTTATTTAAAAATAAACACAGACTTGGTTCCCAGTGAGGCAAGATAATGCACAACAAAAAGGTGAACGTGGCCAAACATCTGCTGCCCAATTTGTTCAATTTTGACTAAAAGCACCCACCCACATTGCTAAAAGCCATTAACTGCCTCCCCCCACCCCCCCCAACTTTCCTCCAATCCTTTCAGGACAGGGTGTGCTGAGAGGATGGTGTCATTCAGCTTCATTTGCAAAAAGAAATTGATTTGAATTTTATATTACATCTTGCCTCTTCACACGGGAAGTCCAGATTCTTAGGAGTATGAAGTTGATAGTTCCTTCACAATTTAAGATATTTTATTTGTTTAAATGCCCAGTGATACACGACACCCTCTGGTGCTAATACAGATCATTTCCTAGGGTGGCCATCGCTGTTGGAGCATGGGCTCAGCTCTCTGGTTTTACCTGAGGCCTTATTATAAATAGTTGCTGCCCGGGGTGGTCCCATGACAGCCCCCATCCCAGAGGTGGTGGGACATCAGCTAGACGGGGGAGACACAGGAAACGAGCCCTCACCGTGTACCAGGTACCTGCCCACGTGAACTCTGAGGCAGCTATAATCCCCCCCACTTTACATCTGAGGAAACCAAGCCTTAAAAAGACTAAGGTTCTTTCTGTGTTCTCACGGTGAGTTAGAGGCAGAGCCAGGTTCTATGGCCACTGGAGCTGACAATATGGCGACCCTGACTTTGACAAGGCATCAAGAAGTGCTGTGAGGCCCGGCTGGGATGGGGTTCAGGGGCTGCCGTTCAGGGGTGCTGTGACAGCTGGGTTCCCGGAGGCAGGCCGGAAAGGCCCTGTTCTCCCCTTACTTTGAGCACTGGTTGAACGTGACCCACCATTTAGGGAAGGTGCTATGGTAATTTTCACCAGAGTACTCATGCACTTGGTATTTTCATCTTTATTTTAAATTTGTTCTGTCAGATGAGTAATCCTTCCTCTGGTTTAAATATTTCAAGTTCAGCCTCTAGGTGTACGTTGCTGGGGGAACTGGAATGTAAATAAGTCTGACTTCACCTTAAAAACCCGCCCCCCCCCTTTTTTTTTTCCTTTGGGTGCTTCAGAGGGGAAACAAAAAGCAGATGGATTTGCCAGATCGTTTCTTTTCCTTGCACGACATTCTTGGATGTGTGGTATCTGCGTGGCTGGCTTATGACTCACGGAGGGGTAAGGCCCTGGCCCGGGTGGGTGACTATGTCATTCTGCATCTGTTTTCCTCTCGGAGTGACTCAAGACAAAGCACCAGATGGAGCACATTGGGTGAGTGATTTGTACCACAAAGAATGGAGCAGCCAGCTCTGGACCTGATGCCTGCAGCCACCCTCGATCAATTCTCGGCTCCAAGTCATAGCCTCGGGGTTGTCACCTCATAGCTACTCTTTGCCACCCATTTCCCCCAGATCGACTCCTTGACAGAGGAGCGTGTGGACACAGTCTCTGGGCTGAGCCGCACGGTCCCCCTGGCGCTCACGGAGCCTGCAGGTGGCACAAGGGCCGTGGGGCCTGGCTGACACGCAGAGCGAAACCAGGCAGTCTTTGCGGACGGCAGGATTCTGTCCCATGTTGTTCCCAGGGCTCAACTTTCACTCTTAATGTGTTTTAAAAGTCCTTGGCAGCTTAACTGCTCCCCTCCCCTTCCAAGCAGCCCACAGGCGGCTGCACAACACGCATGAATGGGGTGGACACGGGCCACCTCCCATGCTCAGACGTCACCGCTGTGGATTCTCACCCAGAGTTTTCTCACCTTATTTACCACAGATTGTGTGATTCCATCTATATGAAATATCCAGGATGGGCAGATCAGTAGAGACAGAAAGTAGATTAGTGGTTGCCACTGGCTGGGGTTTGGGTGAATGGGGAGCAGCTGTTTAAAGGGTTTGGGGTTTCCTCTTGGGGAGATGAAAATATTCTGGAACTAGACAGTGACAAGGGTTGCCTGACACTGCGAGTGTGCTAAGTGCCACTAAATTGTACACATTAAGGTGGTTTAAATGGTGAATTTTATGTTGCGTGTATCTTACTACAATAAAAATGTACCTTATTTAAGGAAATACTGGGAGAATTTGGCTCAGCTAGCATTCTGCATCCCAATCTTTCCAGTCTTTATGGGGCTTTCATGCAAATAAGGAAAAGGCTCCTCTTCCTCGAGGCAGAAGCAGCCCCTACCAGATGTGCAGCTGGCCAAGCACATCAGGGGTTCAGCTCCCACTGCCCCTTTGCCTGGGGTCCTGGTACACAGAACACTCCTGGCAGCTCAGTTCATCACTCAGCCTGGCATCGCTCATTGCCTGTTTTTAAGTACAGCCTGTTGGAAATACCCAAGCATGGTGTTCATTTACTCTTATTAGTTGCTTATTTCTATAGTAATATCTCCATTCCCTCATGTTTGTCTATATATATTTCCCTTCTACTGTAGTCAAGGAGTGAATTAAAGTATTTTAACACCTGCATTAATTTCACACCCCTTCTCCTTTATAGGACAGCTTGCTCATGGGTCTTTAAAAATAAATAAAAGGTTATTTTCTATTCCTTCTGTAAGGAGTCTTGCCTCTGCTCTAGTTGCTGGCTTAGATTAACTAGTCATGCTAATTAACTTGTCTGGGTTAACTTGTCTAGGTTAACTAGAGAAGTTCACTGACTTTTTAATCAATAAATCTCTGCTGAACGGCAGCCACGTACAGCCGGTGGGGGAAGGAGAGTCATGCAAGCTGAACCTGCCCCCCACCCCCACCCCAGGAGCACCCACTCCCATGGGGAGATGGCCAGCTCTAAGTGTGGGGTCAGAGTTCTGCACAGGATGTCACAGGATGCTGAGGAGGGGCACCCTGCCCAATCTCGGAGGGCCCTTAAGTCATCCTGAGCTGGGAGTGTACTGCACTCAGGAGCTGTGACTGACAAGGTGCTCCAGACATGGCTAACTCTGGGGGCAATGCTCAGAGAGCAGAGAATAGGGTGCATTTGGGGACCTCCTGGTGTAGCTGCGGAGTGTGGCCTGTCCCCTAGCTCGCCTGCCTTTCGCCTCTTCCCTGGTGCAGCCTGTGGCAGCCACTCAATCCTCCTGGTCCCTTCTGATTTCACAGGGCCTGGTGCAAATGCTGGTTCTCCCTGGTGGTGCCCAGGCAACTTGTTCCCAGAGTTGAGAAGCCCATGGGAGTAAGGTGCTGGGGCCAACACAGGGGCTGACAGCCCTTCCGGATAGAGCTCATATAAACGCTGACTCTGGAGGCAACAGTGCAGCAATTCTCACTGCACAGTCCTTGGATCAGCAACATCAGCATCCCCTGGGAACTTAGAAATGCAAATTCTTGGGTACCACCCTAGAATTCCACAAGCCTTCCAGGTATTTTGGGTGCATTCGAAAAGTTTAAGCAGCACTCTAGTGGGTATGTGATGCAGGGCCCAGATCCCTTCTTAAGGGCCATGGCACCCGTACCCCAGCTACTGGGACCGTCAGTGCTGGGTACCTCCCTGCAGGCTACAGCTTCACCCAAAATTATACCCTCTCCCTAGGGCAGTCTGCTGCCAAGACTGGTTTACCTCCATCTGGGAAACTTTGCAGGATTATCTTGACTTCAGAACTCACTTTAGGATCACCTGAGACTTCTGCTGCAATCTCAGCTCAGCTTGCCTCTCTGCCCAGTCCTGCCTTCCTCATTTCTTTACAAGTGTATCTCCTGAGAGCACACTCCAATAAATCGTCTGCAGCCATCTCTCAGTCTCAGGGTCTGCTTCCAGGGAAGATGGTTAAGCTGCTGGGGATGCCCCTGTCGCCATGCATCCTGCAGTTTCCAGGCCCTGGTGGCTCAAGCCATCTTGTTTCTCTCGGCTTCAGTTGGCCCTGCCAGCAGCTCTCGAGGTCTCCCACAGGTGATGAACCTCACCCACTGACGGTGGAAGTCTCATTCTCGGATGACAATCTTACTTGCAGGTCCTTGGGGCTGAGGTGCTAACAGCTGACAGGGACCATTGCCCTCAGGTCACAGTTCATCAGTAAACCTGAAGCTGGGAGAAGCGAGGCCTCTTACCTCAGGAGTCAGATTCAGGTTTGTCCACCTCTGACACCTGGGCTTTTCCTGCTCCTCCAGTATCTGAATATTCAACAGAACTTACAGGAGACTTCTTTGATGCTGCTGACGGTGCTGAACGAGATATTCTAGGTAAGCTCAGCCCGCTTCCTCGGCCTCCTCATCTGTCAGTTGCTGATTCAGCCCCACAGGTTAACCCTTCACTCTCTTCCTGCCTCTTCTGCTCCTTCACTACCTGATTCTGGCAATAAGATGCCCATGGAGAAGTGGAGGCAAGAATTAAACACATCAGCCTCAGTGGTGGCCCGATGCACAAGTGTTCTCTATCAACCTTTAACCCTTTCAAACAAGCTTGTCTCTGACCTACAGTGTGGCCTTGGAGAAGAGACACTCAACATTCTGCAACCCCTTGAGCCACTGCAAGTCCATCAGGATGCAAGGCAGAAAAGCCCTAGAATCAGACGGAGAAATTCAGGAAGCTTCCAAATGCCTAGGAAGTGGGAAAGGGCATGGAATGCAATGGGTCTAGGTGAGTAGATGTGTCTAAAGATGAGAAGCTGCCTCAAAGCACTGGATTGGCAAATTGAGACCCTTCTTGGGTTATGAGGCCATTGAACCTGTGATGAATCACTGCTTGTGGAAACTTTTAATATGCTCAAAGGAGGGGATAAGAAAAACATCCTGCTACCGCGAGGCTGGCTGTGACTGATCAGGCCTTTTAATCATGCAGGGTCATGTTTCAAGGGACGTGATTCAACCTGTAGAAGTCAAACCCACATGATAATGAGGATTATGAAATGAGGGTCTCTCAAAGTTATTCAATTACTGCCCTACCCGTTGGGTCCAGAGGCCACTGAAGTTTGCACACTCCCCAGCACACAGCAGCTCACTTGTCCCTGCGGTCGTCTGCGTGAAGGCAGCACTTTTCATTTCAGCTTCAGAGTTAAAGGCCTTTTAAACATGACTTATAGATATTGTTTTGGGAAGAACAGTCAGGTAAAGAATAATCATACCTTTGTACTTTGAATACGTCACCCAGTAGGTAGGGGCTGCTAAATCCTTGGAGCTAAAGGGTATGCTTATGTGGTCAGGCTAATCCTCCCCTTGATAAATTGATGAGGTCAAGCTTATCTTTTTCTCCCCAGGAATCAAATAAAAAATGTGATCTCAAATGTCATGTTTTCAAAATGGTCAATGAATACGGCTATAACTCATGTGATATTACCTGCCGTAAGTCTTGAGCTCAGTATGAACAGCCACAGGGTACACACTTTTAACATAAAACCTGATCATTGGCTGCTCAGATGATTGTCAGGTCACCAGTGGACACATTCCTATCAGAACACTTATTATACTTTGAAGGACATGTTCTGATACTACAGTTTCCCTTCCCTATTATCTGCATGAAAATCTAAACCAAAACAGAGTCACGCTCTGCGGCAGTGAGATGAAGATGCAGAGTGCCGTGGTGGCACCCTCCTGGTCTGGTATAGTGAACTCTATTTGCCTCTAGTGGGTCCCCCATGGGAGAGTGAGGGTGGGAGAAAGAGGCTTCTCTACACTCTGGCCCAAGCTAAAAAGACCTCCAGGCACCTGGAAGTTCTTATGATTGAAGCCTCGAGAATGTATTTGCATCTCTTGGGGGAGCGATGTCCTGGAGCTGTGTCACCTTCTGTGTTTCAGTACAGGGAAGGCTTCTTGGATGCTGACCAGGGGAGCACCCCCAGTGAGCCTGACTTACAAGAGCTTGAGGCTTTGGGGTTGACACAGGGAAACCTCTGCATCCCAGGAAGTGGTGTCAATTACGGGAAGGCTTCAGTTCTCATTGAACAAACATTTATCGAGAACCTGTGTGCCGAGTATTCAGCTGGCTGCTGGGTGTCCAAAATGAATGAACGTGGTCTGTGCCCTTGAAGAGCTCATGGTCTTGTTACCCTTGGCCTTGTCCTATCATTCATTTGAATTGTATTATGACTAAACAGCATCCAGTGGATGTATCTATTTCCTCCGAGGAACGAGATCGTATATCCAAATTTTTCAAGAAGGTCAAGACCAGCAAAACTAATTCTTGCCCATGTGCCTTCTTGGCTCTTGTGGTTTTGGGGTGGAAGCTGCTGTGGGTTGCCCAGGCAGAGGTAAGTCAGAAGAGATCACCTTCTGTCCAGTGTTGGGAAAAACCTGCATCTCAACCTAAAGACATTTGGAAGGTAGCTTGTAAATTTATGTTCCCCTCAGGAAATAAAAAAATCAAAAAAAAAAAAAAAGGTAAATTTCAATTTCCCTTCAGTGAAGCTGATTGTGGTAATAAACCTGGCCCCAACAGATAAAGGGAAGATGCTCAGAGCATTCCTATCTGCATTTAGAGAAAGATAAATATTTCAACTTGGCTGAAAAAGAGGTATGTGTCTGTGGGTGCATTTATGCTACTTCTAGGAAACGTTTTGAAGCTTAGTAAGTTGCTTTTCCAAAATGCATTTTTTTTTTTTGCTTGAAATACGTTCAGTTCTGTAGCAACACAGGTTCTAACTGTCCCCTTTAATCTGCTCCAGATCTACTGAATTTTCTTTTCTGTCCTTGTACATGTTGTCTGCCAAATTCATGTTCTCCAGCTTAAACAGTCATTCAGGCAGCTGAAGTCACTACCAAATGACAGTCAAATGCTTCAGAACACTTTTCATGTGGGAAAAATTTTAAACTTCACATATCATTTAAGAGCTGTAACTTGATAGAGCAGATTTTCTAAACAAGATAAGCATCTCACTTCCTAGCTATGGATGAGTCTTCTGGTAACATTCAGGTAGGACACACAGCTTGTGTGCCCTAGTATCACAGTGATGGTTGTTAAAAAAGTGGATGACTTCTGAGCAATTGGTACATAGCTTCTGCCCTAACCTCTCAAAACTACCTGCTGTTCTAACCCTCTCTCCCCTGCCCAGGGTACACCCCAAGGCCTTCTAAGGGCCTCTGGGATTTGCTCCAGGGCTACCAGTGATGACTTTTCCTGATTGACCAGTGCCTGTGTTGTGAAATATTTTGACTACATTTATAATAAATGTCCTAGGGACAATAATATTAAAAAATAAACTTATTAGACTCTTGTTTTCCACACTCTCTGTTCAGCAGAACATCATGTCTTATTAGCTGGACATAAGTCATTTGACCAGCTGGTAATAAATTTTGAAACCCTACAGGCACCCTTCATCTTTACCCAAGCATGGGGTGGGGAGGGAGATGCCAGAGGTGTGGGAGACAGAGGAGGGAATGCTGGAGCACAACAAGCAGAAATGGCAGCTCACACGTTGAGGGGCAGCTGGACTTTAGGAGACGGCCCCTGCTCTCCAGCCGCTGCACCAGCTCGCGGGACAGCCATGGTGGCAGATCCAGCCGAAGAGGAGTCCTGGAAACAGACAAGAGGCGACATGAGTGAGAGTTCCCAGCCCTCACTGACAGCAGCTCCTTCCCAGGGAAAAGAGAAACATGGTCAGGGTGGAATCGAGACGAACCAGCCCAGCCTTTTGGGCTCTCGGATTCTCAGGTTCCGTTCGCCTGGGCTGTTGACAATGCTCCTTCAGCCTGTTGGAGAGGGCTTGGTGGTCAATTCCACCTATCCCCAAAGCCTCTTTCAAAAGCCCCTCTTGACCAATCTAGAAAATCATCTTACAACTTTCAGCATGGAAGAAGGCAGTGTTGGGGGCCTGTTTTTATTCTTAGAACTTGTATTAATTATTCTTGGGTTTGTTAAAGAATATCTACAGAAAATAATCTATGCTACAAAACATGAGCTCATTTAAAAACTGCATTCCTAGGAACTGAAGATTAATTTCTAAAGAAAATCGGTCCTTTGTCCAACAACAGAGAGACGGGCCTTAAAGTGTGACCAGGATTTACAGAGCAGAGAGCATTTCTCCTCTAAGACCCTGAGGTCCTCCAAGCTCCAAGAGTTTTTCACGCAAGGAGGTGACTTGGAACGGCCTACAGAGAACAGTCATGTCAAGGCTGCACTGCTCAGGCATCAGGCGTGTGCTGCTAAACTCTTCAAGGGATGTGGCCAGGGGCCAGCTCTGTGGCGAAGACAGCAGAGCAGAGGAATCTGAGGCACATCATGATCTTGCCAACGTGATTCTTGCGTGGACAATCCCACCGACCCAGCCTGCGAGGGGCCACTGTTGTCCCTGAATCCCCTCACAAGCCAGCTGGCCCATCCTGCCCCATCCTCCCCTCAGGCAGCTACCCTGTCTTCCTATCAATAGGCATGAGATGGTGGAGTGGGTGAACTGTGTCCCCCCAAAAGATATGTCCAAGTTCCAACACCTGGTACCTGTGAACGGACCCTCTTTGGAATACGGTTCTTTGCAAATATAATTAAGGTAAAGGATCTCAAGATGAGGCCCTCCTGGATTTAGGGTGGGACCTAAATCCAATGATGCATCACCTTGTAAGAAATAAAAATGAGAAGAGAGAGGCACACAGAGGAAGTCCAAATGAAGACAGAGGCAGCGTCTGGAGCACTGCAGTGTAGATAATCCATCCAAGGAACACCGTGGAGCTTGGCAGCCACCAGAAGCCAGGAAGAGGCATGGAATGGATTCCCCCTCCGCCTCCAGAAGGAACCAACCCTGCTGAGACTGCTGGCTTCCAGAACTGTGAGGGAATAATTCCTGTTGTTTTAAGCCACCCAGTTTGTGATAATTTGTTACAGCAGCCCCAGGAAACGAATACAGATGGGGATGGCAGGAGGGACTGTTGAAGAGAGTAGGGTCCATTGTCCCCCAGATAGAGGAAGCCATGGGTCTCCTCTCTTCCTTGAGGATACTCATAGGCTCCTGCAGAAGGGACAGGTACAGATCCTAGCAGAATCCAGAAGATAGAAAGGGAGCAGAGCAGCTTGAGCAGAACCCATCAGAGATGCTGGTCATGGGAGTCCCTTGGCAGAAGGCTCGGGTCCAGAGAGAGGGCTGGGTGGGTGCTACCCAAGGATCTGGTTGGGGAAGGTGAACGTATCACCTGGTGTGAGTCCTCAGGTAAGCAAATGTCACTAGAAGCTGAAATCACAAAGATGGTGTGCCAGTTTGAATGTATTATGTCCCACAGAAAAAGCCATATTCTTAGATGCAATCTTGTGGGGCAGACATAATAGTGGGGATTAAGTTGGAACGTTTGGATTAGGAGATACACCCCACCCACCTGTAGATGATAACGGATGGGATATTTCCATGGAGGTGTGGCCCCACCCATTCAGGGAGGGCCTTGATCAGTGGAGCCATATGAACGTGCTGACTCAAAGAGACTGAACTCAGTGCAGCTATGAGTGACGTTCTGAAGAGGAGCAAGCTTGCTAGAGAGCAACATCCTGGGACAAAGCCATTTTGAAACCAGAACTTTGGAGCAGATGCCAACCACGTGCCTTCTCAGCTAATAGAGGTTTTCTGGACGCCATTGGCCATCCTCCAGTGAAGGCACCCGATTACTGATGCATTACCTTGGACACTTTATGGCCTTAAGACTGTAACTGTGTAACCAAATAAACCCCCTTTTTATAAAAGCCAATCCATCTCTGGTGTTTTGCATTCCGCAGCATTAGCAAACTAGGACAGATGGGATGAGAAATCCCCGTAGAACACGACCCCTAGAACTCTACTGACCGTCACACCACTTCCTTGAGTTTTTGTGAAGGGACAAGGGCAGTATTTTCTTGTCAACTCACAGACCACTTCTCACCCTGCCTAGCTGATGACTCAATGAGGCAGAGCTGCAGGCAACCCATCAGTTCCTCCCTGGGTAGTCAAGGACCTCCAAGATCAGGGAGTAATGAAAGATGCCAGAAACTAATGCTGCCCACCCCCATGGAGTTGCAACCGTAAGACGTCAGAAACTGTGTTTTTTCCTCTTTTCTAAACAATGGAGTACCTGGCAGAATGAGAACGTGCAAGAGAAAAATGTAGCTTTGCTTGTGTCTCCAAGGTAACTTGAAGTCACAAAGGACTTCTCATTTTAAGCTCTGACAGTTCTGAGAAAAACCTTTGATTTTCAAAGACTACCAAGATCCAGTTTTCAAGATGCACCCCTCCTTCAGCAGATCTGTCCGTCCATTCAGAAGACACACAGAAGTCTCATTTCTACATACAGGGATAGGCTAAGGGTGTTCAATGGGAACCAGGATGAAAATTGGGGAGGGGACATTCCTTCCTGCTGAGAGATTCTGGGCTCTTCTTCCTATAAGTGAGACAGACGAGGAGGGGCTCTCCATTCACACTTGTGATCATTTTGGTTTAAGACGGTCAACAGATGACTTTACTACAGTGATTATCCTCTACCAAGCTTCAAGCCAGGCAGGAGGCCAGGCAGAGGACAGGGGCCAAACCGGAGGGAGGGACAAAGAAGATGCAGGGCACCCCCCAGCCCCTCCCTCCCTGTGGACGTGTCTGGAAGGAGAACAGCTGCCCCTAATGCTGCTTTTCCTGAGTATCACTGAAGAAAGATGTGGGCAGGATCTTAGGGTCAGTCACTCCCTCATTCAAATATTTATTGGGCATTTACCATGTGTCAGCTACAGCCATGGGCTAAGCCCACACAAGGTGTTCGGGTCTACCTGCTGATTTCCTGACTGCCGGAATCGGCTCTGAGGTTCGCTGGTGAACCAGCAAACCTGGCCTCTGATCTTGTGAGCTGTCAATTCTGGGGAGTGGTTCCCAGGATGTGCAGGAGCCAAGGGAGCACACGACAGGGGGACCCTCACCTGGGAGGGGGGCATGGTCAGAGCAGAAGGTGGAGGTGTGGGGAGGGTGGAGCCAGTGGGACTGGGGAGGAGGAAGGGACACTTTAGGTGAAGAGACAGGCTCGTGCCAAGGCCCCGAGGCTGCGAAAGGCATGGCACTTTTGAAGAAATCAGGAGAGAATTACGAGCCACCACGAGGGTGGCGTGCTGGATGGTCCCAAGGGGCCAGGTGTGTGGGGCTTCATGGCCATGGTGAGGGGAAGACCAGAATGAAAGATGCAGTGAGGAGATCAGACCCACATCTTCAAAGGCTGACCCCGCTGCCCTGTGGGGAAGCCCTGAACTGGTGCAGCTTTGCTCAGGGGTGCCAGTGGAGAAGGGGAGGTGGAGGGTCCGAGCTCAGGGAGGAGCCCTATGATAAGAATAACAGCTACAACCACCACCATCACCCTCACGCAGAGCTTGCCAGGGATCGTCTCTGTGCTAAACATGAAACAGGAAATACTGCATTTAATCCTCACAACAATCTTATCATTGGGTATTATTTTCATCAGCATTTTACATAAATGGGGGAAACCAAGGCACAGGGAAGTTAGGGAAATGGCTCACATTCATGCAATCATGAAACGGAGGCTGGACTTGAACTTGGCAGCCTGGGTCAGGATGCCATGTCCTTATCCAGCACACCATCTGTGTTAGTTTTCTGTCCTTGCTGTAACAAATTGCCACAGGCTTAGTGGTTTAAAATGATGCAAATTCCTTATCTTACAGTTCGGGAGGTCAGAAGTCCTAAAATCAAGGTGTCAGCAGCGTAACACCTTCACATCTCTTTCTCCCTTTCTTTGAACCCTGCTTCCATCATCACATCTTCTCTCTGACTTTGGCCTTCTTGTCTTTCTCTTAAAAAGAACTTTTTGACCACATTGTGTCTACCCGGATAACCCAGCATAACCCCCCACTTCAAGATCATTAATTTAAACACACCTGCTAAGTGTCTTTTGCCAGGTAAGGTCACACATTCACAGGTTCTGGGGGGCCATTATTTCCTCCTCTCCCATAGGGCCAGGGATCCGTGGGCTGTAGGCTGTGGAGGGAGGGTGAGCCACATTTCAGGCCTTAGCAACCGTCCAGATGCAGAGGCCATTGGAAGAGACGGGAGTTGAAGAACTAGAGGGGAGACCATGAGTTCAGTGTTGGGCATGTTGAGTTTGAGGTGCCTGAAGATATCTAAACACTGCAGAAGAGGGGCAGCTGGAGACACCAACCAGGAGCTCAGAGGAGGGGACTGGCCTGGAGGTGCAGACTTGGGGTGATGAGCATAGAGGTGAGAATTGAACCAAGAGCCAGTACAGATTCACAGTTGCGCACTTAGCTCTCGAGTGTGTGGGCCTGGGTTGGAACCCTACCTTTAACACATACTACCTATGTGACCGTAGACAAGTTAATGTCACTGAGCCTCGGTTTTCTCATCTTTAAGATGGGAGTATGAACTTCTGCTCTCAAGCATGATGGAGTCACAGGGACTGGATTTACCCTCCCCCCTGAAACAACTAAAAACCAGACAAGATTAGTGAAACAATGGTTTCCAAGACTTTAGAAATTGGATAATGAAGGACAGAGATCCCTGAGAGACAAGAAAATGTCCCCTTTTAGACTGAGAGGGAGTATTAAATGAAGTAATGTAAAAATCATAATAAGCCCTCCATAAATGTTAGTTATTATTATTATTGAAGCTGGGGTGGGAGGTGGATGAGATAGCCTGGGAGAAAGTGTACAGAGAGGAGGGAGGATGCTCTGAAACAGAGCTGGTGGAACGCCAACAAAGCAGAGGAACCAGCAAAGGAAATGGAGATGGAGCTGCCAGATAAACAGAAGGAAAACCAGAAGCATTTGGGTCTTACAATCCACGGGAAGAGAGGGATTCCAAGAGGAAGCAGTTGTCACTCACGGTGAATGCTGCTGAGAGGCCAAGGAAGATGAGGCCCAAGAAACGCCCGTCCGATTCAGTGATGCTGACGTCAACAGTGTGCTGACCTGGAGGTGGCATTTGTTGCTCAGGATGATCAGGGTGGCTCACACCACCTGATCCAACTTCCCAGGGCACCCAAGTGACATCGTTCTGTACAGGATTCACACATTCCCTGCAGCGAAAGCCCTCTACCCTGCGCCCTCTGCTTCTGGGGCTTTGCCAGTCTGCTGCAGGCACTTTGCCTTGGTATTGTTCTGCTGTAAGTCAGAGAACTTGAGTCCTGCCACAGCTATGACCCTCTCGATAGCCCTGGGAGGTGGATGGGGGGCAGGTGGTGATGGCCCCCTTTACAGACTAGAGAAATGAACTAGAGAGGGGTAAGGGACATGTGGGCCAGAACTAGTTACCACACATAGCCCCAAATACTAATTATTTGAGCTCATAGACAAAGCTTTTCTCTGTTCTGGAGAAAGAAAGAAGAAATAAAGAGAAAAAGAAGGAAAAAAAAACCTGTTGATCCCAAAGTTTCCTCTTAAAGGAAATCCTAAAATAATTGGGCAAGTCAGAATGGAGGGTGTTAGGGATTGAATTATGACCCTCAATAAAGACATTTTCAAGTCCTAACTTCTAATCCCTTGGGTGTGAACCCATTGGTAAAAAGGATCTTTGTAGATGTTATTATCACTTAAAGTGTGGACTCATTTGTGAATACGAGCTACAAAGATGTGATTTGGATGAGTCCAGGCGGAATCAGGGTGGGCCTTAATATGACTGGAGTCCTTATAAAGAAAGGAAATTCAGATGCAGTGAGGTAGAAGCCAGTGGTCAGTAGAAGCCGGAGGCAAGTGGAAATCAGAGGAGCAGGCACAAGGAGAGAGACAGCCATGTGACGGAGGACGGCCAGGATGCTACAGGCTGCGGGAGGAAGCAAATGCTGCCGAGACCTTGATGTTGGGCCTCTAGCTCCCAAAACCTTGAGACGATCAATTCCCGTTGTGTACACCAATCTATTGTGCGCCATGTGTCACAGCAGACTTGGCAAACTAAGACAGAGGCGTAGACAAGGATTTCACCAAAGCATTATTTATAATATGAAAAACTTAAAAACTACTGAAGCAACACAAATGTTCTATGGTCAGGAGTTTGGTGGTCAATGTACCATGGGATATGACACCTAAGAATAGCATGCAGTCGTCATAGCAACAGACGTAGACTGACTGGCATGGAGGGCTGTTTAGAGTATACTGAATGGAAAAGAAGGTTCTAGAAGTGAATATGTAGGAATATCTCCTTTTTTAAAAAGTTGCATGTATTTTTTGTGGAAAAATGCCTGGGAATTTACATATCAAATGATATCATTGATACTTTTAGGGGTTGGGATTGGGGATAATTTTCTTTTCTGAAATCTCTACTTTCAAGTTCTCAGCATTTTGATATCAACAAATGATGATCACTTTCTGAAACATTTTCAAAGTTATGTAAAAATAATAATAGGATTAAATTATTTGGGGTATTTTTTAAAATCAAGCTCTGGTGGAGGGGGATTCATATGTTCCTTGATTCCATCTGTGCCACACGTGTGGGGGGGATGCCAGGGGCCGATGCGGAGAGGACACGTTGGGTGGTGACCCTCCAACATCAGCTGAGCTGATCATTCCACACAGCCAGGTCCTGGGACTGCCTTTTACGCTGCAGCGTGCAATGAGCAGGCAGTTAGCTGGGGGAGTCGAATCAACACACACACAAGGGAAAGATCAAAGTGACTGGCTCAGACTGCACCCAAACTCCCGACTCCGCTTTTGTTAACACTGCCTCCTAGCCAAACAAATTCATCTGGAACAGTCAAAGCAGCCAAAACAACCACTGCAAATGCAAAGGACCAGTGAAAGCAGGGGTAGGTGAATACATATAGCTGCACTATATTTGGAAGGCAGACTGTCTGGAATCTGCAGTTGCACATGAATTTCTACCCCCCAACATCCTTGAGCCACTGGACCCATAATTCAATAGGAGGTAATAACGTATTTGCCCAGGAGAGATGGAGAAGATTGGTTTCCATCTGCCAGGCAGAGGGAGAGGGCTTGGCTGAGATCGTGGACTTGGCGAGATGGCTGACCTGCATACCGTGGCAGTAAAGGTTCCAGGCCCCATCTCTGCCTGCATCCGCTGCCTCCCCTGGGGGAGCAGAACACAGACGCCTCCATACAGCAGCGTGTTATGAGGCTTCGTGAGGACTGAGCCAGGCACACATGGCAGCCTGCAGGTATCCAGGGATTCAGATGATAAGAGTAGCCAAAGGGCCCCATCCGGGGGATTGGCCACCCTGAGACACGCTAACCGGACCTATAGAGATCTAGTGAGGAGGGACATTCTGGAACTTGCTGGAAACCTGGTCCTCAGTTGAAACTTGATCCAACAAACACTACAGAGCAAATGGGAGGGATTTCACAGCAAACTATTACTGAGAGCTGGGATGGAGGAGTGGAGAGAGGGATCACACTTTGGAAACATTTTCTTCTGAAGGTCAAGTTGCAGAATACCTAAAGCTGGCATGCCATGGGGCGTGTGGTCCCTGCCTTGCCCTCTTCCTCTTGGCTCCGCAGTGCGGTGCAGTGCCCTAGGTTAAAAGACCTGTGGCCAAAGTGAAAGACAATCTGCTGGGTGCTTGCTGCAGTGTCACCAGTAACTGCTTTCTCAATGTCCACGCAGAGGGTGTCAGTCCAGGGCCATTTTGGAGGGTCCTGCGGAATACGTGGCAATGCCAGGCTGGGTCTGCACCCTCAGGGATATATCAACTAGAAGTACCAAGAATCATGCAGCATGCTCTCTGTGACCTCCTGATGGAGACAGCGATTCCAGCCCATTCGCCTATGAATTCTTTTTTTTTTTTGCACATAAAGGGTTTATTTTAAATGTTTTAAAGATAGGATAGAGTTATATCATAATTATTAAAATTACTTACAGAATTAACAGATTTATATTGTTTATACTTCTAAATGCAGAGAACAGAGAACTGTCTGCACATTGTAAAAAATAAAATGAAAATTAAAAATGAACTCAAGCTCTAAAGATAAGGTCATTTACCTAATTTTAAAATGTGAACACAAAGACCTCAGAACTATACACAGTCATATGCCTATGAATTCTGTCTTCATTCCTAGTCACTACTGATCCTGAGTGAGGGGGAGTGTTGGTCACGGTGCCGGGTCCTCTGTGTGATGTGGACATCGGCAGCTTTATTAAATGGAATGGCCCCTGGATGTGACAACCACCGGTACCAGTGCACACATAATAAATACGGTGACTGTGTAATTTATTTTTCAAATCACACCACTTTTGAGAGTAAAAGGGGCATTGTTAATAATTGCTTTGAGACAACAGGCATCAACTAGAACTAATCACTTTGTAATAATATATCTTAGACATAACAAGGTAGAAATGAATAAACCTACTTTGACATGGAGAGAAACCTATACCATAGAAAATAACAATGGCTAAGAACGAAAGAAAAGTTATAAGGGCAAAGGCCAGACTCTCTTGCTTCTTAATAGCAGAATCAAGTACTTTGGTGCTCACTCATCTAAGTTAACAAGGCTTCATAATTTTAGTAGTTACTGTACTATCCCAGGAAAATACCAATAAAACCAACAGCAAGATACCGTTTCTCTCCCATCAGAATGGGATTACCAAGTGCTGGCAAAGTGCTGGTGTTGCTGGTGCGAGTGTACGTTGGTCTCTTTGGAGGGCAGTTTAGCCGTATCTATTATGAATAAAAACATGTGGATCCTGTGATCCAAGAATTCCAGTGCTCAGTGCCTGAGTGAGTGGAGGAGCTTAAGGCTGGCGTTGGAGCTCTGCTTATAATAGGAAGAGTTGAAAACAGCCTAACTGCCCTTCCACAGGGAATGAGTCAATAGACTGTAGAGAAGTCATATTCTAGATACAACTGCTGTCATTAGGAAGAAGCAACTTCATGTACAGGGACATGGAAATCTCCCAAGACATAGGGTTAAAGGGAAAAACTCTGGACTATAGGTAACAGTACAATTATAATAACATTGTTTCATCAGTTGTAACAAACATACCACATTAACGTAAGGTGTTAAGAATGGGGTGTGTGTGTGTGGGGTTATGGGAACTTATTTTCTGCATGATTTTACCTACAACTTCTCTAATTTAAAAAAAGGTATATTAAAAGGAGCTAGTTGCAGAATATGCACAATATCACACCATTTATGTGAGAAAGGAACAGAAATTCTACAGAAGGTATTTTTGCTATGGCTTACATGTATCTGACTGTATGGAAAAATGACTAGAAACACGTGCAAACCCAGTGAGCCCATCTCTAAGGTAAGCACTGGAAGGAGAGTATGCATCAGGAATGACCTCTGCTTTACCTATTTTATTTTAATCTATAAATAATGTATCAATACATTTAAAATGACAAACAACTTTCTTGAATTTACCTAGCCTGGCAGGCTTATTTCCCGGGGTCTCCCACCTGCCCTCAGCTCTGACCTGTTGATCTTTGGGACAGCCTTCCCCCTGCAACTCCTCCCCTCCCTGGCTCTCCTGCTCTGTTCCATTTGGGAAAGTTCACTAGCATTGCATGTACCCCAGTGATTTCAAAGTAACAGGCTCAGGTTATCTCTGAGGGAATGGACTCAACAATCCACACATTTTGGGAGGAAAATTATTTTTTAAAAATATAACACATATGCCCAGCCCCATTGTACAGTAGAAGGCAAGCATTTCTTCATTTACTTAGCTCAGACCAGATGGCAGCTATGCATTGACAGGGCAGCATCTGATAATCCTGAGGGCTCCCCGGCACTTGGTGGCAGGAACATGGTGAGGGGTGTCAGTGTTGGTGTGTGGCCTGCCTTGCCCTGCACAGGTGCCCAACATGTGGGTAGGAAGCAGCTGGGAGGTTGGAAAGTACGGCACACACCCCAAGGGCTGCTGCAATGTCTGGGCTGGAGAAGGCGGGAAAGAGGTCACAGAAAGTAGAGGATGTAGTCACCTACAAATCCAGCCATGCCACTCTTAAATGCAACAGGTCCCCACCTATAACAAGGCTGGGTACCAGCCTGCTCAGGGCAGCGTGGTTTGTCACAGCTGCAAACCACTACAATGTCCATCAGTGGTAGAGTGAATAATAAATTGTGGTCTGTGCATACAATGGATTAAAATAGATGACTAAAGCCCCGTGCACTAACACAGATGCATCTCACAAAGGTAAGGTCAAAGAAAACATTTTAGAACATTTTAGAACAGAGAATCAAATGCTCCTGTCTATATGAAGTTCAGAACAGGTAAAACTATACTGTATAGTTTGGGGGGAGTATCCATGGATGGTAAGACTGTCATAAAAATCAACAAGGGAAGGATTCTCACCACTGGCAGGGCAGTGGGTACCTAAGGGGACAGGGAGGGGGTTGCAACTGGGACGGGCTCAGGAAGATGAGCAGCTCCTCAAGGGACCCTGATGCCCAGGTGCGTGTCCCCCACGATTCCTAGCTTAGCTGTGAACTGAAAACTGCAGACACCGAGCCTGGCTGAGTAGAAAACAACTGACAGAGCACACGGGGCCCTCCTGCGGAGCCCTGGGAGGCAGTGGGGCCGCTGCTAGCTCCTGGCAGGTATGACAAGGGGAAAAGAAGGCCTCTCTTTAAAACTCTATTATTTTTTTTTTAAATTAGGAACTCATAAGTACGAGGCATCACACATTGTTCCAAATAATCAGCATTTGGCCAAGCCTTTTGAGATACTGCACTCTCGATGTACTTCTACACCCTTAATGAATCCCTCTCACTCCAGAGATATTTAGAATGAGTTTCACTGAAACAGAATAGAACACCCGGGTTCGGCGAGGGAAAGGCGATAATCTGGTCTGAGACCTATTTAATCCAAGACCAGACCACCCTCCGCCCCTGCGTCTCCCGCCAGAGGACACGGACGCTGCTTCCGGCGTCCCAGCCTGAGCTCAGCCTGGATTCCTCTCCTAACTGTGAGCCCAATCTCTGATGCAGCTTCGATTTTTAATGGCTTAATTTTAAATGATTCTGGGCCTCAAGGGATTAGTGAAGGCTTGGCAGGAGGGAGAGAGTCAGTGATAAAAATAAGGAAGGAGAAGGGATAGTGGTTTTCAAGCTCCAGCTGCTTTCAAATAAAGATAATTGCAGATGCTGCCCAGGGTCAAACCATCTTCAATCCCGACAATCGTGGAGGGGAAAGCTCTTCCCTGACTTCAGAGCCAAATGCAGTCCTATTTTACCAAGGAGTTTCCCACATTGGTTCATTCACACAAAAGGTCTTTGACCATAATAAAGTCAGGTTTACATCTGCCTCTTTTAAAATTACTCCATACTGGACAAACACCAGGGTCCAGCCCAGGCAGGTGAATGCACCACATTTTGGCAGAGCCGGCCTACGACCCTGGGCACGCAGGCAGCTTGGGCCTCAGGTTCACTGACTCCATGAAACAGTGACCTCAGCAACCACTCCCGCCTGAAGTTCAAAACACAGAAATGCAAACTGCAAAACCCAGAAGCACTGAATGGGAGCCAAGCAGGTACGGGGTCAGGTGGCAGCGTGCTGCGGGCTGAACTATGTCCTCTCAAAAGACATGGTCAAGTTCTAATTCCCAGTCCTTGAAGGTGGGGACTCGGAAAGAGGGTCTTTGAAAATGTGGCTGCAGATGAAGCCAAAGTGGATCGGAGGGGTCCCTCAGCCAGTGTGACTGGTGTCCTCGTAGGAAGGGAGAATTGGACACAGACCGACAGAGGGGGGAAGGCCAGGTGGACACAGCAGCAGGGATGCACCTACAAGCCAAGGACTGCTGGGAGCTAGGAAGAGGCAAGGAAGCATTCTCCCCTACAGGTTTTGGACTTCCAGCCTCCAGAACTGTGAGCAATACATTTCTGTAGTTTTAGGCTGCATAGTGTGTGATACTTTGGTATGGCAGCCCTTGGAAATGAAGACACAGGGTTTTAGGTAAGAAAGAATGCCCTCATCAAACGGAACTTACCAAAGTGAAAGCAAAAAGGCATGACCCAGTTCAGAGCAATCTCTTTTCCAATTCTTTTTCCCAATACTTATGGCATAAAACAGACAATAATTAAAACCGAGAACTTTCTTCAGCAAACAGCAAACAAAGAAAAAAATGTGCCAAGGAGCCCACGGTCATGCTGATGCTGGAGAGAAAAACAGCACCCCCACTTCCCTCCTTCCCTCCCCCCCATCTCCCCTCCACCCCGGGCCTGCTCACTGCCCTTCAAGCACACTGTGAGGGAGTCAGGGAGAGGGGAGTCCAGTACTGGCTTCACGACCAGTTTTCCTGTGAAACTTGGGGCAAATTCCTCACCTCTCTATCTATAAAAGAGACAGAACCACTCAGATGGGGTGGGTGAGTGGGACAGAAACCCCACGGAGCTATTAGCGGTAAGAACAGGCCATCATTTATTCCTGTGATCTGCACGCTCGCTTCCTAATACTCCGGCTTTCCCTGGTTGGAAGTCCAGCGTCAGCTTCTGGCTAACGGGCTGCCGGCCACAGTTCCCCTGGTTCTAAATTTTCAGGTCATTACTGGACACTAGAGGCCCCTCCATGGAATTTTAACAGGGATCCTAAGCAGTAGCTGGAATCAGGCCAGACTACTTTATGGTTGGGATTCGTAAGAGAAAACGGGGCCCTGCAGGTTGGCAGGCTCTACGCGGACTCCGAGTTGCTTTCCTTGACACGGTTGTCCAGACTAAGACCCTGAATAGAAACATCTCCTCGTTGGGATGTCATCACCCCAAGGAGCAGTGAAATGAGAATGTTTTATTCATCACAAGCTACTACTCTATTAGACAGCAGTGTAAATCAGATTCGTATGAACTTGCTTCCCAAAGAAAACTCCAGAATAAAACATGTATAGGGCCTTGTGCCAGTTTGAAGGTATTATGTCCCCCCAAACGCCATTATCTTTGATGTAATCTTGCATGGGTGGACCTATTGGTGTTGATTAGATTGTAATTCTTTGAGTGTTTCCATGGAATGTGCCCCACCCAACTATGGGTGATAACTCTGATGAGATAATTTCCATGGAGGTGTGGCCCCACCCATTCAGGGTGGGCCTTGATCAGTGGAGCCATATAAACGAGGTGACAGGCAGAGGGAACTCAGTGCAGCTGTGAGTGATGTTTTGAAGAGGAGCTACAGCCAAGAGGGACACTTTGGAGAATGCACAGGAGCTGCAGATGAGAGACATTTTGAAGACAGCCGTTGAACGCAGACTCTTGCTCCAGAGAAGCTAAGAGAGGACAAATACCCCAAGTACAACTAAGAGTTACATTTTTGAGGAACTGCAGCCTAGAGAGGAATGTCCTAGGAGAAAGCCATTTTGAAACCAGAACTTTGGAGCAGACACCAGCCACATGCCTTCCCAGCTAACAGAGGTTTTCTGGACACCATTGGCCATCCTCCAGTGAAGGTACCCAATTGCTGATGTGTTACCTTGGACACTTTATGGCCTTAAGACTGTAACTGTGTAACCAAATAAACCCCCTTTTATAAAAGCCAATCCATCTCTGGTGTTTTGCATTCTGGCAGCATTAGCAAACTAGAACAGGCCTGATTCCTCTGTTTGGTTCCAGGAGGAACAACATAACAGCTGGCTCAACCCCACCCCGAGGTTTGGCACGTGGCAGGAGGGAGGCTGTGCAGCATGGCGACCCCCTTGACTTCTCTGTCCTCCCAACCTGAGGCCCTCGGCTCTGGCAGAAGTAGCGAGGTGCCTGGGCCCCCTCGGTGCAGCCTCTCTAAGGGCAGGGCACCACTTCAGCTGCCTACCCTGGGGCTGCATGAGATCACACTGGCGTCTAGCACAAGGAGCCCAGGAGCTGTGAACAAGATGGTCCTGTGCCCTGGGGAGAAGACTGGGGGTGCTCTGACCCACATAAACTTCCTGGCTCTCTTGACTCTCAGGAAAGCTTGTTCTCTAAGACGGAGACTGCAAGAAGGCCTGAAACTGACTGCTGCCCATTGCCCGTTCTCCTTCCTCCAGGGCCCTCCAGATTTCCATTTGAACTATTTACTATCTGGCCTTCACAGAAAAGAAATTGCTGAGCCCTGTTCTAGGTGGTCTATCATGAGAGGATGAACCTCCAGTTTCTGCCCTTGTCTTAATGGGCCAACAAAGTTTGACAAGGCATCACAATGACATTACTGAGGGAACATCCAAAAAAAAGGGGGGTGGGGTGGGGCAGGGTGGGAGGGAAAGTGGGAATATGGGAGGACAGAGGAGACAAAATGACTCCAGTTTGGGAAATGAAAAAATATCAAAACACCAAATAGAGGGAGGTGGTTTATAAAGGTAGTTATAGGGTCTATTTCTTACCTATATGGGACTTTGCAAGTCTCACCTATGAACCAACAGATTTAGTCCTTGACCCTTTCTTTAACCAGAAGAGTCATAGATGGGCCTCCATTCATTTCTTTCCTTTTTTCAGTTTTTTCTCCCTCTTACAAGAGTCATTTTGCTCAGTAGCCTTATAGGAAGGCAGCCAATAGCTCCTGTGGACTCCATTTCCCTCTGTGAGTCCTTAAGACCAAATCACATTTTCATCTGCTTTTGCAGCAAAAAGCACAATATTCATATCCCAATGACTTGTTTGTTCTGCCTCAAAACAGAATGTGCCTCCTATAGAAGGGGATGCAGAAGAGATGAGCTTTAGAAAGTCCTTTGTTCAATTCTATTCACTGTGTCTGTCTATTCGTCCATCTATCCATCCATCCAACTGAGAATCTACTGTACCAGGCTCTAAGCCAGGCACTGAGGATGTCAAGAGGAGGAAGGCACACTCTCTGCTTTAAAGAAGCTCAAGGCTGGTTGTGGAGACAGATCATGATAGAACAAGGTTATAAAAGCCATGGCTAAGACCGGCATGAGGAATGTGAGCTCACAGAAGGGAAGGCAGGGCTAGGGGAGGCTGCTGGAAGACCTTCCACCTGCACTGCTTCCAGAACGATACCTGGGGGTAGAGGAAGCAGGAGGAACAGAGCTCAGTACAGAGGGAGGGCAAGGGAGGGTGGGGTGGGGGGGTAGCAGCAGCTGGAGCTGGGGGAGGAGGGCAGTGAAGGATGCGGTAGAGAGGAGACCCAGGGCCATATGGGGAAGGTTCTTAACTTATTCAACATCCTCCTATCCAGAACCGACTAGTGTTTTGGCACCAGAGCCCTGAGGAGATGTGGACTTTACTTGGAGGAAGCAGACCTCAGAGAACCCTGGCATCTATCTTTGCCTTGTTTCTTCTTGATCCCTTCTAGATGGATGCCAATCCGTCCTCCTTCCTCTGCCCCGCTACAGCCCTTTCCATGTGCTGTTTCTATGGCACTTCCTACTCTCTACTCCTCATGGCCTGGATTTAAGCTCCTGACTCCTGGTGGCCCATATGGGTCTTAGAGGCTGGGATCCACGGCAAACTCCTCCTTACATCCACCACAAGAGGTACCTTCAACAAGATGAATTGGGGAACCATCAGGTCACTGAGCATTCCTGGAGCCACCATATACTCTCCCAGGGCACTGGGACGCTCCCCAAGGGCTCAGGAAATGCCAGCACCTTCCCGTCTTACCCAGCCTTCACCCTGCCAGCAGAGGGCCCAGGGGCACATGCAGAACCCGCAAGTCTGAGTCCTATCCTGTGATAGCAGCAGAAGACATGCAGTGGGCACCTGGTGGTGTAGATGAAGGGGTTGAAGGCCAATGAAACTAGAGCAAAGACACCAGGTCACAGGCAATGAAGATGTTCTCAGTTCACACCTTACAGGCAACTGTTGGTAAGTCATGGAGGAACAGCTATTTCCAGATGTGTGAAAGAAATTTTTCTTGTGTGCAATCCTCACAATGGGATTTTAAAAAAAATCATGCTAGGCTTACTTGGTTTTCTGTTTTTTTCTTTCTCCTTATAAGGCATATAATTAAACATAACTTTCTGAAAATGTTAAAAATAATCCCAGGTGCTCCACTGTCCACGCAGTCTGTCCTTTACAGGTGAGGGCCATCTTCGGTGGAGCCGCTTTCTTTCTATGGGACCCAGGGGGCAGCAGAGCTAATAAGCAGATGACTAAATGAGGCTCTCCACTGCCTTGGAGAAATGAAGTCATATTTCAGTTTCTTCAGCTTTTCCCACAGCACTTCCTCCAGTTTAGAGCATCCATCCTGTGGCAGAGATAAGACAGCGCGCACAAAAAGAGCTGCACTGAGAAAGACAAACGCACACCGGCTCCGATGGCTGGGTGCTGATGAATTTTAAAGATGCCCTGAAAGCTTCTAAGCAGACTTCTTCTAATTTACTTCTCTGGCAGAGGGAAGACATTTGAGAAATGTTCTCTTTTGATGTTCTCCCTACTGAATATCAAACACTTCCCCTTTCATTGATCTAATGGGCATTTTCCTAATCTCAAGGGTTTCTATTTGTTTATTTGCAGTTGTTTTGTAAACCGTTGTGCTCTTTGAAGCTGAGAACTACACTGATGTGTTGATGACAGAGCAGGCTTGTTCTTAGCTGGACAGGTTGTATAGCCCATGTTAGATCCTGGACACCGCCCAGAGGGAGTGCTCTTCCCAAACTTTAGGGGCAACTTATTCCTATAAAACCAATGTACTTCGCACAAGCAGTACCAGAACAAATATAATTGACATACTCTTTCTCTACTGATATCATTTTTTAAAGGTGTCAGTTCTTTTGCAGTCATTTTCAACAGACAGCGGTTTCTAACACCTCAAAGTTTCCCAAACCTCTTGTGTTACGTAGTTAAAGACTTAGGAACGTATATGAATATGGTGATGTGCCATTAGGGCTGGGTAGGAATATTCCGGTCTCCTCACGGGCACATGTTGGATGCCCCTTCTCCACCCCTCTTCAAGTTAGGTGTGGCTCTATGGCTTGCTTTGGCCAACAAAATAGGAGCAGAAGTGACATGCGTCACCTCCACATGGAAACCTATAAGGGCCACTGCGCAAGTCAACTTGTTTCCCACTCCTGCCACCGCGACTGCAGACATTCTAGATCAGGGGTCAGCAAAGGTTTTCTGTAAAGGGCCAGATAATAAATATTTCAGGCTTTGTGGGGTCATAGGATCTCTGTCACAACTACTCAATTCCTCTGTTGTAGCATGAAAAAAGCCATAGACAATATGTAAACGGTTTGGCTGTGTTCCAATAAAACTTTATTTGTAAAAACAGGCAGTGGGCCAGATTTGGCCTGCAGGCAGTAGTTTGGTAATTCATGTTCTAGATGGTGGAGGCACCATTTGCTGAGGACAATGGTGAGTGGAGCCCTCAGCTCATCCTTGAGAGACACACAAGTAACAAATAAGCCTTAGTTGCTTTATGCCCCTCGGAATTTGGGGCTACTTATTACCATACTATAACTTGGCTCACAAGGCTGGATAGGGGGCACTCCATAGCCAAAGGGACCCACTGAAGTTCCTCAAGCAGTCTGTTGTAACTACTTTAGTAGTCACTTGCTTGATTTCTTATTTATGGGGGGACACTTCCAAAATGTAAACAGTCATTTCCCAATTTGATGCAATGACCTCTGTAAGCAAATATTTGGATTTTAAAAAGTAGATTATGCCTGAATAGCCTCTTTCCTTCTTTTCTCCTCTGATAATCTTCCCTCCCCCAAAAGAAAGTTGACAAGTGAGTGCTACTTCATTATTCAGGAGGAGCTGAGCTGACCCTAAGACCTCTCCAAATAGCAGGGAGAAATAATTCATAAGGGTGCAAATGTGAGCAGGATGGGCCAACTGGGGCTCAGCCGGACTGCACACCACTGGGAGTCCCTTAGCCGGACACCAGCAGCTGGGGCCTCCTCTCTAGCCATCAATGTAGATCTGAAGCCCATGGGGAATCAGGAAATGACTGAAGCCGTCCTGGTGAGGAATATGCCATGTGGCATTTGAGGTGCCCCGATGTTTTATGTGTAAGGCCGTCCAGCACGGGTCACGTTGACTACTGAAGAAGGAAACTGACGTATATTGAACCCCACCTATGCGCCAGGTACCAGGATGTAGAGGTGAATGAGACTTATTTCCTGCCCTCAGGGACCTAAAAATCTGGTGAGAAAGGCAATAAATTCCAAAATAGAGACATGAAAAAAGTCCTGCAGGTACAGAATCAAAGGAGAAATTAATACGGTTGGTGGAAAGGTGACTCTGAAACCTGGAAAAATGACACTGAGACCCGGAAATCTGCAGAGGAGAAGACAACATTAAGGCGACCATGAAGGGTGCGTAGGAATTTTCCCTCAAAGTATGTTTTGTGAGGGCGGAAAGGCTGAGCCGAAGGCCAGAGGGCAAGCAGGGAAGAAGATTCAGCCTGGGCAAAAGAATCAGCTGGTGAGGGGTGAACTTGAACCAGAGCAGTGTGGGGGACACAGTCAGGTCTGTGCAGAGAGAGTGCTGGAGTAGACAGTGCCTGGGTTGGGGGGAGGCGGGAAAGGCAACCCGGGGCCAAGCTGTGGAGGACTTTGCAGGCCAAGCTAAGAAGCTTAGAATTCATAGCAAGGCAATGAGGAAACGTCAGAAGCATGTGTAGAAAGATCAGTCTCGCTAAGGATGGATTCAAGGCTGGAGCCCAGAGGCAGAGAGAGTCAGAAATAAGTTGATGCAGTCTTGGTGTGGGATGAGGGGAGCCTGAACCAAACCAGTGTAGGGGAGGTGGAGAGGAGGGAACACAGGAGTAACTGGCACTGCTAATGCTTCCTAACACCCACACACTCTTCCACATTTCCCAGCTCCCTCAGAGCTAATTAATTATCTGTAATTAATTAATGAGAACCGGTGCTCATTAATGAAGTGAGAGGAGACACGAATGGTGTCATTTCCAGGCTGAGGCAGTTAAATGTTGGAGTGCCTCTTCTATCTCTCGCTTCCTGTTGGTGTCCACGTGGTCCTGATGAAATAGTTACAAGCTGAAGCAGCCTGGACCCCAGGTCACTGCTTGGGCAAGTCACTCAGGAGAGCACCTGACCCAACCTGGTCTTTGCATGGGCACATCATAAATTTTCACTGTGTTAAACCACGCTGGGAGTCTGGAACTGTTTGTTACAGCAGATGACCTAGCTCACCCTGACTAACACAATGGGAGAAATGTTTTAGAAATAGGCTCAGTCACTGATTGGATGTCAGAGGTGATAAGGAGAGTGGAGTTTTAGATAATGCAGTCTTAGCTTAGGAATTTGAAGATAATGGTGCCATTAAATTGAAATACAGATGGAATAAGGAAGGAGAAGCAAGTTTGAGGAAAGAAGAAAAGAATTATTCTCTTCTGGCATATTTTGAAATTGAGGCACTTCTCCAGGTGAGGACATCATGTAGTAGGAAAAAAACAATCTGTGGTTTAGAAAAGGTGTTAGAGACCAGAGTTTAGACATTTTAGAATTTAGCTGTTGGTTGGGGTTATGGAGAAGGATGAGAGTACATATAGAGTGGAAAAAGAAAATAGCTAAGGAATAAAATCAAGAGACTATCAATATTTATTTGAGGGGTTAGAGAGAGAAGACCCAGTGAAAGAAGCAATAAAGAGTGCTCAGCACTGAAACAGTATGGTCTCAGAAGCAAAAGGAGGATTCAGGAAGGAGGTCTTGTGGTGTCGAATACTGCCAAGATGTCAGGAAGGACAAAGATGTAGCCGATGACCCTGGACCTGACCTGGACACTGGTGATGCTGGCTGGGGTGGTTTCAGCAGCTGGGGTGGAGGTAGAGGCCAGACTGTGAAGGGTTGAGTGCATCCAAGGAGAGAAAGGAGAAGCATGTTCGTGGTAAAGAGCAGAGCGAGGCAGGGCCTTCAGCACCAGCACTAGGACCAGACAAACCAGAAGAAAAAGGGGAAGTTCCCTTCCAACCTTTGGAAGTGTGGCAGTTAGTGCCGCACTCCACAATGTCCTCACAGGCCCCGTGGCGCTTGCCAGTGAGAAGCTCCTTGTCCACCTTGGCTGAACTAGTGGTGCCACCCTTGGCATCAGCAAAACTATCCTCTAGTTCCCTGTATACAACACCTTCTTTCCAATGCCCTTGAATTTCTAGAACAAATCACTGAAACTCTGTGTCTAGAACCTACAGAATTTTCTGATTTGTTTTTCGAAGGCATCAAATTTGAGGGCCGAAATGAGGCCCAGGTTGCTGATGCAAAGAATACTCCAAGGGGACAAAGGGGGTGCTAATTTTGGAATCTCCCCAAATTTTCCACCCTTCCCACCACCACCACACACATACAAGCTGCTGGATTCTGGAGGGACAGGAAATGAGTGCCTTTAAATTTCAGGCCTGAAAGTCAAAGCATTCTCCCTTTTTCAGTTTTGGAACTGCCTCCTTCCCCAAGCCGGGCCTTTTAACTAACCTTACATCATTGCCATTTTTCTTCTTTATTTTTTTATTATAACTTTTTCTTCCTTTTCAGTGTCAATATCAACAAAGATTTACTCTAAAGCAGAGGTTGGAAAACTCTGTAACGGGCCAGACAGTAAGTGCTTTAAGCTCTGTGGGCCACATGTGGTCTTGCTTCTTCCTCTTTTCTTCCTTTCCTTCTTTCTCTCCTTTCCCCTTCTCCCTCTCCTCTTCTCTCTTTCTCTGTCCCATAGCCTCCTGAGTGGGAAATATAACTGCTGATTGCTGTACCCACTGAGGTCATTCGTTACACGGAATCACTGCAGTAAAAGCTTGGCTAATACATCACGCACAACCCAGACCCCTGCAGAGGTTTTTATTTCATTGATCTGGGATGGGTCCCAGGATCAGAATGTTTTAAAGGTCTCCCCAGATGACACTACTAGGCAGACAGCTGGATAGCACTGCCTAAGGCAACGCCTAATGGTCCTTGTTTACATCTTCTCCCCGGAGCTGAGAGCAAGTCTTAATTGCCTTTGCTACTCTGGCATCCAGCACTGGGCCTGGCACAGAGCGGACAGCAATGTTTTTTGTGTTTTTTTTTCCACCCAATGCCTCCGAACACCTCCCTTTGGAGCCTAGTGGATGGGAAGGGACATGTTCCAGGTGGCCCGACTGCCCTGATACAGCTGGGACTATTCCACTTTTAGCACTACAAGTCCCATGTCCCAGAGAACCCCTGATCCTGGAGGTACCAGGAGAGTCGGTCACCTTATATGTGACCCAGGGCTTGGGTTCAAGGAAAAACTGTGGCAAAGCCCGGAGCATGAGAGACGGGCTGCTAGAGAAGGGCTACGGTCTCCACGAGACGGCCTGGAGGCTCCAATCCTGGGCACATATTAGAAGCACCAGGAGAGCTTCAGAAATCCCCACAGCCAAACCACCCTGTGATGGTTAGGTTCATGTGTCAACTTGGCCAGGAGATGGTGCCTAGGTGTCTGGTCAAGCAAGCACTGGCCTAACCCTTACTGCAAGGACATTTGTGGCTGGTCAATAAACCAGAAGATTGGTTTATTAAATCATCAATTGGCTGCAGCTGTGACTGATTACATTAATGAAGGGCATGTCTTCCACAATGAGAGAATGCAGTCAGCTGGATTGAATCCAATCAGTTGAAGACTTTTAAGTGAGACAGACAGAGGACCTTCACTTCTTCAGCTGACCAGCAAAGCATTTCCTGAGGAGTTCATCGAAGTTGCCGGTTCGCTGCCTGAGGAGTTCATTGAACACCTTCATTGGAGTTGCCAGTTTGCTGCTTGCCCTATGGAATTTGGACTTGTGCATACCCACAGTTGCATGAGACACTTTTATAAATCTTATATTTATAGAGATCTCGTGTTGATTCTGTTTCCCTAGAGAACCCTAACTAATACACACCACCCCCCCCCAAAGCAGTTATATCACATTGCAGTGGTGGAGGGGGAGTTCTGCACTGGGGGGACCCTGGCATCGGAATTTGTTCAATTCCCCAAGTGACAGCAACGTGCAGCCAAGATTGGGGACCACTTCAGAGGACAATAAGCAGGATCTTCAAATGCCTGTGACGGTGGGTTAGCAAGGCTGGGGACAGCCCGGCACCAACTGTCACTGAAGCCCAGAGCCTGGGAGCTGCCGACAGGAGGGTGCATTGGCTCCCTGGGACGCCCTCTCTCTAATCAAACTCAGCTTCTGTGAACAAAGGTTCAACTGCAGGGGTTTCAGCCCCACCCACCCCCTTGTCCACCATTGATCTTGTGGAACCTCCAGGACCTAGTGCAGCACCAAACCAGGGAGAGAAGAGCAGAGAGCAACGAAAAATGAGCCGAGGCCGGCCACACCCTGAGCGTTACACCTGCATCCTGACCAGCCAGAAAAGAACAACTACAGGCAGCATTTAATAAACGCTCACTGAAGACAGGCTGGTCCGGTTCCAAGGAGTTCCCATGTAGCAGCTCATTCCACCCTCAAAACCACCTCATGGGGGGAAGGTACTCTTATGCCACATAACAGATGGGGTAACTGAGAAAAGAGGTTAAGCCAGCTTCCCAGGGTTGCTAAGTGGCAAGGACAGTTTCAGACCCAGGCAGCCTGGCTCTGGGGGACATGCAACTCTCCAGTGCCAGGTTGGAAATGACGCTCGGGGTGGATAAGCAGCTTTTCTGCCTGATGTGGCTGGGGGGACACCGGCTCTGTGCTGTATGCTGCACTGCACCAGGCCCCAGGCTGTAGGAGAAAATCTACCTGCACGCGCTGACCTAGCATTTCCCTGCATTGCCTCCTTTGACGCCAGTCCTGGGCAGGAGATATCGTTCGTTATTTCCATTTTACAGAAGAACAAACTGTGGGGGTTAAGTAACATCTGTGTCCAGGACTCCTGACAACCCAGAGTGGGCATGCTGAGGGCAGGGCAGGACGCACAATGCAGGGCCTAGAAGTTACTGACACTCTCTGGGCCTCAGTTTTCTCATCTACGAAATGCAAGTAATGAAACCTTTTTCACTGGAGGGTGCAGCATGCCACTTAGGGGAGCAAGCTGAAGAGTGATAAGAAGGACAGACAGCCTAGGTGTGCCCAGTAGAGAGGAAGAGGAGGGCAGATGTAACACGAGTGTTGGTCATGCTGGCAGCACCCCTCCCCAACCAATGGTGACCAGAAGACAGACCCAGCCCTGAGAGCCAGCTCTGAGTGCTGCAGGAGCTGTGCTCTGTCGTTCCCCTCACCCCTGGGGTCTCTAGGCAGGAGGCTGGCTGGGCTCTGCTCCGACGGTACCTCGTGGGGGCATTAGGACCCCCCAGACTCCAAGTCTAAAGGTGCACACTCCATTCTGTCTGAAAAGCAGGGAAGTTGACGTCTGTATTTGAGAACTATCTCTATAGAAAGCACAGGCCCCACACTTCTTTTCTATTTAAAAAAACACACAAAAGAGAGAGCAAGAAAAGTCAGTCACACGTCACACGGAAGAGGCTTTAACTCAGCCAGCTGAGGGGCTGCCTTATCCATATATCTGCTCACTTACTCATCCACTCACCCAGAATGTGTGAATAAATCAGCTATTGATGCTCTGGGTGTGTGTGTGTGTGTGTGTGTGTGTGGGGGTGTGTGTGTGTGTGTGTGTATTTGGTTTGCATTTATTTCATTTTCCTCCACAGGATTTTAGAATCAAGACCATTAAATAGCAGCAATAGCATCTTATATTTTTGCAGTCCTTTCTGATTTATAGTTGCTTTCACACCCAGCCTCCTTTAACACACCGTTTTCCTATGAGGTATGTGTCACCATCAAAGCCCATGTTACAAATGTGACTCAGCTGAAGCCACTTAGTCAGCGTCACATGCCAGCCTGGCTGGGTTGATGAGCTCAAACACGGATCTCCATCCCAGGGCAGCCCTTTTCCACTCCGGGGCAGAACAAGGTCTGTTGTTGGGAACCTGCTACAGAACTCAGTCCAGTCTTCAGTGGGGGCTCACTAACCATCCATGATGACTGCCCCCCTAATTCTCCAAAACAAAGCGTGCACTGGACACACAACCCGTGGTTCCGTAAACCCGCTGCTTCTTCCTGTCCCAGGAGGTTCCGGGTGGGCAGGTGAGGATATGCGTGTGCATGTGTGTGGGAGCAGAGCTGATGTGGGGTTTAGATGGCTGAGCCTGTCTGCTTTCTCACACCCATCTCCGTCCCTCATCCTGGGGCCAAGAATTAACCCCTTCAGTCAAGACATGCTTTGTCACCATCTGAATGGACATGACGTGCCTCCAGGGAGCCCTGAGTGTGGCAGGGTGGGCTGGTTGCTGCACGGACACAGCCTGGAGCCAGCACTGTCCCCAACCCCCAGACAGCAGGGTGAGGGGCTGGGCTGGGCAGCCAGCAGCAGGCATGTCTTCTGGTTCTGCCAGCCCAGAGCCCACCACTCTGCAGGGCCTCAATCTGTTGAATGAATGCATGCAGGCAATGAGGCGGGTCGTCACCTCTCTAGTCGCTGGGGTGAGAGGGGGTTTGCCCTTCTGGGAGTGTGTCCGGCATGGTGAGGAGATCGAGTCCACGCCGACTTTGTGGCCACGGCAGATCTGCTCTCTGGCTCCTCCAACAGCTGCGGGTGAGGCCTCAGGCCAGAGAGCCATCCTGTTCTGACAAATTTGGCCAGCAAAGTAATACGAAACCCAGAAGGCAATGCAGGAAGGTTTGGCTTGGGGGGGCACCCAGCTAGACTCACGGGAGAACCCACGGGGGCTTACAGGCTCCCATCAAGCAGCACCTCTACCACTTAGCTCACATTTGCACAGCTTTGCCCTTTATGATAACCAAATGGTTTAATTCAAAAAAGGGACAGGGATGCAGAAAACTGCCATGTTCACCCCCTCACCCTCCACAAGTAATCCAAACTAATCTCTATGACCTTGCCACCATGATTGCTTTAAGTTGAACTGCTGGAAACCAGATGCCTGTCATGGCAGCTAATTCAGCCCTCAGATGCCTGCGGGACAAGGTGGGGCACAAACTAAAAAAGAGAGTGTTTTCTTTCTACCCAGGGGGCTGTCTGCAGTACACACCACGAGTGCAGAGCCCTGGGGAGGGTCCCTGTTCTCTGGTGTTAACACCCATGTCGGGGCAGCAGGAGGGGCTGGGGGTGCAGGCAAAGATGAAGGAGAGGAGGAAAGAAAACCAGATCCCCACCCCTACAAGCGTGGAGGCCCATGAAACGGGGAGCACGAGGGAAGGTGCCAGAGAAGATGCCCACCTGCCCTTCCTGGGGCACGGCAGCCACTTTCCTAAAAGTCCTTGGGATGCTGCTTACCACCGTTCTCAGAACCCCAAGAAAACATAAAGGGGGGATGCACCTTAGAATTACTATCCACAAAGTACAGAACATGGAGACTAGATACCCTGGGACATCTCTTTCCTCACCTGTCCTCTTCTCCCCCAACTCTCTCTCTCTCTCCCTCTCTCCCTCCCTCTCTCTCTCTCTCTCTCTCTCTTTCTCGGTTGTTGGGAACCTCCACCTGAAGCGAGTGTGACTTTTGCTGCCCCAGGAGGAAGGAATAAAAGGCTCATCCAATTTAATATGCTCATTGCCTGATGGGCACACAAGCCAAACAATTTCCTCCCCTCTCCACATCCTAGAATATGCTCATTCATGCTGGCTACAACATCCCTCTGAACTGAATTTGTTTCAGAACACTAGGGTCAAAAACATTAATACGTTCAACTGTCCATGTTACCAAGCCATGGGCTGGTCAGAAACAAAGGCAGCACGAAGGCTCACGGCTGCTTTCTATGGACTCTTAAGATCTTAGTTCTTCTCAATTGTCTTTGCTTCCCTCCAACTGCAGAATAAAGAGCCACAGACACAATCTCCACTTGATACCCACCCCCTCCATCACCTACCTAGTGGCAACAATAACCCACTGACCGGGAGGAGCTGCCCAGCCCACAGCTGCCCAGATACAAAGACCAGAAGTCCTGGTCTGGAATCCATCACATGCTCGCAGTGGCCAGTAACAAACAGGGCAAACTCCAGCCATGTTCTTTGCACCACTACGACAACCATACTTCATGTTTGTGCTGGGCCCTTCTTTCTCAGGATCTCTAGGGGTTGAGGCAATAGATTGCAAGGACTTCAGAAGGGACCACTTGCCAACTTGTCTTTATCCCCCAGTAAATGGTGTAGGCTCGTCGACAGCAAGGGCTGGTCTAGAACACTGCTGAGCCACGGGCGCCCCTCACGAGAACTTACAAACAGTAGGCGCTCAATAATGACGTGAACCATTTAGCCCAAGGTCAGATGGGGAGGCTTAGACTCAGAATGTGGGTCTCAGGTTCCAGTTCAGGATCCCACCTGTCTCCTTGTGGAGCAGGCTGCCACCAGCCTGCTCACCCCCTGGGGTACATGGGTTGGAGTCAGGCCTCCATGCTACTCTGGACCCCACACAGCTTCTGACCAGCGGAAGGAGCTGCCTGGAGCAGTCAAGTGTGCACAGGCCCCAGACCCAGCCAAAGCAGCCGCAACCAGGTGGTGAAACGCTCCCAGATCACCACATTCCAGAATGTTCCCTCAGAGCCCACGAGAGTGAGGGCGTGTGTGTGAGCTGGTGTAGGGTGTGGCACTTTTAGGCTGATATGCTGTATTTAGACCAAACTGTCATTCTTCAGGAGCTCAACTTTTTTATTTTAACAATTCTTTTTGTGAAGATATCTGAGTTCTTTATAATTTTTAAGAAGATGGTCCTTCCCTAGCCAATTGCTTATTGGTGCTTTCACCCAAGTTGCCCCTTAGGGTCTCCCCAGAGAAAATGATGAAAGATTCTCTGACAAAACTTGTTCTGAGGAACATCAAGGGCAGTTAGAGGTGACAGGAGAGGAGACAGGGAGGGGGGAGGGGACAGGTCAGATGCTGCCTCACAAGCTACCGAGGATGTAGGGAACAGAGACCTGCCACCTTCACCTGTCGCAGGTGCCCGCTTCCTGGGTGCAGTCAGGTTTGGAGGAGAGGACACCAAACCATGCTGAGGTGAACATCTACCTGTTCCTCAGTCCTGTGCAGAAAAGGATGCACTGCACCAGGGGGCTGGCGGCCCGTGTGCCTGCACAGTGACATCGCCCTGCAGAGGGTCCTCCCAGGGCCGCTCACCACCCTGGGCCTCTGTCTCTTTATTGATGAATGAAAAGCTCAACCACATCAATGTGCTCAAACTTCAGTACTTTACGTTCCACTGTGACAGATCTTGCCCCAACTATAGGTGATGATTTACTCAATAGTGTTCTTTAAATGCCTCATTTTGATGACTTAAATTCATTTATAAAGAAACTTGATATATCATTACTGAAAATGCAAGCTGGGGTCACTTCCCAGCAACAGGAGGTATCTGTATAAAGAATAAGAATAATAATAGAAGTACTAACCCATGCTATTCATCTCGGCTCTGATCTCTGGGCTGCTTGCTCTTTGTTGAAAGGGACATTAGTGAGGGTTAGAGAGGTGTTAAAATGTTCTAGTGCAAACAGAGACTTGCTCCAAGATACAGTCACCAGTACTGAATGCAAACTGAGAAGGGAGTAACTTTCTCATGTGGTGAGTCAATGTTATTTGAATGCCAAGTCCCTGGACCACTGAAAATCACCTCACAGACCACCTCAATTATCTTCTGAACCACTAAGGATACCAGTCACTTTTGGCAGTAACAAGGAGACACTTTCACCAAGGTTTAGGCAGAATCCCTGACGCCAAGCAGCGAAAGGAAATCGCACGTGATGCAAAAGGTGGTTCCGCCGCTGCCTCATTTATGCTAGTTCAGGACATGTGGGTGCTGGGGAGCCCCTAAAGGACCCACAGAGGGCATAGGCACCGGGATCAGGCAGGGCCCCGGACAGGTGGGCTGCTGCCCCTGCTGCTCCCCCAGCCGGCGTCCCTGTCCCCACCGCTGGGCCCTGTTACCTGGGCGGGGGCGCTGCAGGACAGATGGGCCAAGTCTCCGATTCTGGCCGCAGCCCGGGGGTCGCTGGAGCTGATGAGAACCGGCGCGCTGATCTCCATGGAATGCCGATTGCTAGAGGCATGGGAGGATTTGTGCGTCACGCTGAGTGCGGTGAAGGAGTGGCGTTTCTTGGCATTCTTCTTGCCATCGATACGCCTCTGAAAGGCACTGACCGCTCCCGTGGGGCTGACAGTGGAACCCGGGGCCGGACTGGCCGCCGCGCTGGGGTCAGAGGGCAAGGAGGCATCGCAGCCGGCCGCGGCCGCTAAGCACGTCTTGTCCATCTCAATAAGCTGCTTGGCGGAGTCGTTGAGCTGGGTGGAAAAGCAGAAAGAGGGGAAGGGGAGGGAGGGGTCATTAAATAACTGTCACATTCTATTTCCAGCTCTTTGTAGGCTCTCCCTGCCTGTGTTAGCATTTGAAAAACTGACATTGGCAAAGTCTTCAAATTGGTCAGATCTTTTCTAACAGCCACATCCAGCATGAAGCCTGCATTAAAGAAAACAAAAAGAGGCTGGAATGACATCTGTGGATTTTATTGAAAAGGTTCTGGAGCAGCTGTGCTACCACAAAGGCCCACAAAGGAGCTGTGGCAGAAAGCCGGAGACGTACAAAACAGATGGGGAGAGTTTGCCAAAGGCCCTCTACCACAATCTCTTCCTGGGCTTCGTATTTCCAGGGTGCGAGGTGCAAATGGCTGTGCAGAGAGAGAGGGGCGAGAGGACAGCACACTCATCACCCAGACCCCGGGGACAGTCCAAAAGGACAGGGCTTCTGTTCAGCCACTGACATGCACCATGAGCACAGACCCCTGGCCGTCACAACTCGGGTCGCTGTGGAAGGAGAATTTAAGGCAATGCTGGTGGCTGGGAAGCCTGGTCTGGTGACAGGGAGAAAACTGGGTCTTGGGTGAACCACCAATTCATCTTGTCAGTAATGGTCTCTGCTCAGGTTATCGAGACCTAGAAGGTGATCTGGCCCCCGGTCTCATGAGGAGTAAATAATTTATTATCCTGGGTGATTAAGCAAGGACTTAGGACACTCCACCTTCCCACGTCTCCCAGCCTGTTCTACAAACAACTTGCAGTTTTTGAAGAGAAGAGTTGGCTTTAGACAAAAATTTGATCCTGGTGGTGCCTATCAGGAAAGGTGGGAGTAAGACTCCATCCCATAACAACTTGCCACAGTTTGGAATCCTCCACCCAGATCAAGCCATCGTGTTGCACGGGGTGGCACCTGGAGTCTGGGAGCGGTGGGGTGTTAGTCTCCGCATGGCTGGGGCAGGCGTACACAAGCTCCAGGCATGGGGTGCAGGAGCAGGAGGCTTCCCAGGCTGGTGCCTGGAGAATTCAGGGTGGCCCCAGTTAGGTGAAGAATTAGTTCACCTTCTATGAACAACAGTGCCCTCCTCGAGTCCCTAGGCCTTGAAAGGGATTTTTCATTCGAGGTGCATGATGGAGCTCCTCTCCTCCTGGGTTGTACTCGCTTTGACCTCAGTTTGACCTAAAGGGGATATTTGCAGTGATTGAAAGACTAAAGCAGAAGGAACTATTTACTGTTAAACCACAGTTGTGTGCACAGGGGTGGCCAGGAAGAAAATGTAATGCTAGAATCAGCTTGGGATTATCTTCACAAGATGGGCTAAATAAATGCCATTAGGCTAGGTAAATTCCTGCAAAATTCCATTCTTTCTCCTTCATATTTTGACAAAGTAACAGAAGGAAGTGAGTAAATGCCAGCTATCCCTCTGGGTGGATCTACCTAGAGAGCACATGGTTAAACATGAGGGAACTGAAGAAATTTATTTATTCTTTTCCTCACCGCATAGAAATAGTTATAGATATTATGATCTAGAGCAGGGGCCAGTAAACTTTTTCTGTAAAGGGCCACTAGTAAACAGAACTTGTGGCCAATAAGGTCTCCTTGCAACTGTACAACTCTGCCGTTGTAGCACAATAAAGGAGTCATAGACAATAGGTAAGTGAATGGTTGTGGCTGTGTCCCAAAGTTTAGTAAACTTTATTCACTAAAACAGAAGGTTGGGTGCAGATGGGCACCATGGGCTGTGGTTTGCCTAACCCTGGGCTAGACAGAAGAGACCCAGGCACTGAGTGCGCCTGCTAGGGTTTCGAGCCGAGCTGAGCCTTCACATCTGCTGTCTCCTTTTTTCTTTTAGATTCCACATCCTCAAATTTCTAGCCGAGAGACTGACACAGATGTCAGTTCCTAGAGAGCAAACACCTTGAGGACAGTCACTGCCCACGCCAATCTCTGCCTTCTGAGTGAAGCAGGGACCCTCTGCAGGGAACTCGCAACCTGAAGCTCTGATGAGTTATGGACTCAGAGGAAGCTGAGCTGGCTAGTTGCTGCACACAGAGGAAAATGACAGCGAGGACGCGCCTGGGGTCGGCTCGTGATGCTCCTCTTTCTCCTGGAATGAAGCTTTCCCACAGGAAGCCTGGCCGTTCCCTACAGGAGACAGCAGGCAGCCAGGTGGTCTGCTCAGCCCCTCACCTGCACCTCCCTCAGATCAAAGACCCTTTCTTTAAGACTGCATCGGCCCTTTTGTCCCAAAGCAGCCTATTGCATCTTGCTCTCCCCACGCACTGCAAGGCCGCTGGGCCTCTGCTGGACCTTGGCTCGCACTGGCCGTGCAGGCCTGCTGCCCAGGCTTCTTAAGCTGAATGCATTTGCAGGTGGAAGGGACTGCAGTCTTCCTGTGAGATAGGTAATGAGGGGTTTTCCAGATAAGCCGCCTCCATCTCCTTCCCCAGAGAACTCAGGCACCACCACCCCGTGCTCACAGCCCCAAGGATCTATGTCTGCCTGACGTGCCACAGGCTGGGGCCAGGAAGTTAAACGAGGATGTACAGGACAGGGCCCTGCTCACAGAAGTCTACAAACCAGGGCACAAAGATGGCAAAATTGAAATAAAAGCAAAGACCATGCACTGGCATATAATTTAGTATCAAGGGGTTAGAATAATCTGAAATTGCTAGTTTAGAAACGCAGTAAATCAGCAGTGACTGTTGATGGGGTGGTGGTGGGGGGGACAGTTTGAAGCCTCCATGGTGAAAAGGGGACAGAGCAGGATCTGCAAGGATGCATGGGATTTAGATGGGAAGAGAGGCAAGGAAATTCACCAGGGTGAGAAGGATCATTGCAGACAAGTCAAGGACCAACATGGAATCAGTTCTGGACCCACCACCCTGGCGGAGTCATGCCCCTTTCCTCGGCCCCAGCCTGATGTCAGTGCACGCGCAGCTGTGCCACAGCTTCCCCTCCGCGAGGCCCTTCAGTGGGGACCGAGGCCGAGGACGGCCCAGCCTCGACACACCCGCCGCTGGATTCCACTTCCACCTGGCAATGGGTTCCAACATGGGGCTTGGATTAGGAAACGCCCCTCAATCCTGTTAAGAGGTGAAGAGAAAATATGATGGTCTCACTCAGTGTACACCACGCACATTTGTAGCTGGTCACCACCTCGATGAGATAAGAAAAAACCCCCAAACCAACTGTGCTGAATGTCAGCCTCGTGAGAAAAGGATGGTGTCACCACGGGGGCACGCGCTCCCTTTGTAAGGCCGAGCAGATCACACGCGCGGGGTAGCTGAGTGTCAGAGCCGCCTGCAGCCGCGGCCTAGGCAAAGGGCTGACAGCATTTCCACTACAAATACCTGTCTTTCAGAGGGAGGTTATGAAAAACTCACTCCAGGCGCCAAAACGTGTGATCTAAATCCAGGATTATTTCCTTTGAAATGTTTCCTCCAACCATGCTCCGCGGTTTCGCTCTGTTTTATGGCTTTATTCATTTGCTTCCTCAAGAGCGCTAGCTCAGAGAACAAGCCAGGGCCTTGTTTTCCTCTCAGAGCCCTTCACGGGGCTGCTCAGGAACCTGAGGGGCCGGCCTCCCGAACATGGGTGCCAAGAGGAAAACGGAGAAGCAGAAAGCAAAATGCACAAGGCTGCTCATTCGTGGGCATCAAAACGGGCTCCAAACATTACCTGCCAGGTGTCTCCATTTGGGATGTTATTATATAGAAATAATAGCAACAATAATGCTGAGGCTGGGCTAAAGGCATCTGTTCCTCCCCAAGGCAACGAACCTGTGGCCCCCAACTCTGCTGCATTGGTATTAAAACACCCATTTTCAAAATAAGGAAATCCAGGCACCAACAGGCTGGGCATAAGCACGTCCAGAATATACGGTACTGTAATTGGAACTGATGTGACGGATTTCCAGGCTCCGTGTTCTAACCCTGCAGCCTCAGCAGCCAAGAATACCCATTCCCTTGCACCTTGGCAGAGCCACAAGCTTAACGATCGCAAACATTTCATTAACAGGACTTGCCAGTCCTTGCTATGTCTTTCCAAGAGGCTGCTCATAAATAATGATACTGCCCTTTTTCTTGATGGAGAAGGAGGACGCAGAGGCTGCAGGTCTTTCTCACTCGCACCTTAATCCAAAGCCCATGGTGGGTGCGAGAAGCAAGGGTGAATAAACTTCCATTAAAGAGAGGTGGTTTCAATAAACTGCAAGCCAAATAAGAACTTCTGCTTCAAAGTGATGAATTACCAACAGTTCACCAGCACTTGTACAGTCCCCCAAATCCCTGCGACAGGCAAGGGAACTGCCGATGAAGGACCCCTTGTGATGATGGGAAACAGGTTTCATCTCGTGTACTAAATCTGTGCTTCTGCAGCGACCTGCTTCTTATTGGAGCCAAATTCCTTCTCCATGGGCTTCTTTCCTCCTGCCCTGTGATGTCTTTGTTCTGACAACCCAGAGTTGACTAATTCAGAAGTTCTCGTTATCTGAATATGTGTATATATATGATAAATCAGTAATTTATCACCCAGGACTGGACATCCTGGCTTGCTAGACTTAGGCAAGCAAAGTGGAGAACAAACAAACTATAGACACGGCAGCATCTGAGGTGACAGCCAGTACCTTTGTGACTCTGTCCTTGGTGGCAAAACTCATTGTACCAGGAAACTTTCATCGGCTTCCCAATAAGTGCCAATTAGTTGTGTGTAGTACATGCTCAGAACCGGGATTGGCTGCTGGGTGCCGCTGATGCTGTCCCAGTTAGGAGGCCCCCTTGCCAGCTGCACATTTCCACATGGGCCCATTATCGCAGAACATGCCGCACCTGCCAGCATTTGCCTGTAACAGCAGATCCCGCTTCAGACCCTTGAGGAGCAGACACGATTTCCCACTTCATCACACTCCAAATTGGTGCAGGCTCCTGTCACTCCCAGGCCTCCACGTTGCAGGGAAACCAGATGGTTCCGTCTTCCTTAAGTAGGTGCTATATAGCTCTGCCTCCCCACTCGGGGTAATCCTGGAGGAAGTGGTGAACCTCTGAGAGTTTGCCTCACTTTGCGCCCACAACCAAGACTGCTAGAACATTCTGTGAGTGACTGCCAACTGCCAGCTGTGAAGGGGGTGGCGTGCAGTGTTTTGGATGGGTGCTTCCGGGGGTTCTGTTTTAGGATGTCCCCTTCTTCTCCGCCAAGATGCTCATCTGGGAATAGAAGGGCTCTAACTGCTCCATCTGCAAATGATTAATCTCACAAGACATTTATAAGTCATGAGGGCGGTCGCCTGATTTGTTTCTCAACTGGACACCTCCAGCCCACGCAAACGCGCTCACACGTAAACGAACTGTGCTTTCTTCTTCCCCAGAATAAAAATAATCAGTGAGTAAACAATGCATCCAATGACTCTAATTTTGATTGTTTTTTGATGGAAGTAGAAAGCATTTTCAACATTCATGCAAAATAGAAAAAAAAGAGTATCACCAACATTTTGAAATGCTTGGTGAGTTTATTCATTTATAATGAGGACAGTAAGTGCCTCATGGAAAAGAACCTACCCACCAGCAGGACCAGCTCCTTGTCGTTCAGCTGGCACCTCTATATAGGAAGCCAAAGCAAGGTTCTGGGAATGCAGATCAGATGGGGGAGGTAGGCCAAGACAGTCGGACGCATTTTCCTCCAGCCTGGGACCGTAACAGCCAAGGCCAAGACTTGCTCCCCCCATCAGTGACCCTGTCGGCTGTTTGCCCTGTGACTCTTCGTGATCCTGCCTCCGGGGCTAAGAGTTATGGATTGAAATGTGTCCCTCAAAAAATCCTATTGAAGTTCTAATCCCCACTACCAGATTGGAACTTTACTTGGAAATAGGGTGTGTACAGATGACATTAGGCGAGTTAAAATGAGGTCCTCCTGCAGCAGGGTGGGCCCTTAACCCAAGACTCTTGACATCCTCATTAGGAGAGAAGAGACCCAGGAGGGGAGAAGGTTGTGAGATACAGAGGCTGAGGTGGGAGTGATGCTGCCACAAGCCATGGACTGCTGGCCCCTGCCAGAGACACTTTCCTACAGACTTCACAGGGAGCACGGGTAGCCCTTCTGACACCTTGGTTTCAGATTTCTAGCCTTCAGAAGGCAAGACAATAAAAATCGGTTGAAACCAGAGTCTGCGGCAATTTGTTACGGCAGCCGTAGAAAACACAGACCCTCAGCAACTCCTTTCCTAGGACTGTGACTCACCAACGCTATTAGCTTAGGTAGGACATTCTTCTACAACCAGTCCTTTCCTCCAACCACTCACACATTTAGAAATTTAAGAAAACAGAATGGTTTCTTACATTGTTTAAACTGTGCCCTGGGTGGACTTTAAATTAGAGTTGTATTCCTGCTGCATCTGAATTTGGGGACCAGGTGAAATAAAGAAGGCTCTCTCATCAGCCCGGCTTGCCTGAGTCATGAGCCTCCCAATGTGAGCCGAGGCCTGCATGGATTTTGGTCCCTGTCCAGGGACAGTACTCCTGGGTTCACTCAGGGGGCTGGGGCAGAGCACAGTTACCCAGACACTGCTGATTTCTCATCAAGGAGAATTTACACTCAATATATGTAGGAGGAATTAAAAAAAAAGAAAGAAAATTGGAAAGCTGGACCTAAGACAGGATATCAGCCATAACATGAAAAGAAAAATAATGGGGTGGGGGTGTCCAGTAGTTCACAAGCTAAAAAATTGAGAAATGGGCTGGAACTGGAACGTCAGGGCTCAGGTGCCCACACCCCTGTGTAGCTCATGGGTGATAACCCAGAGCGCATCAGAAACATAGCTTAAATTCATCCACAACACAGATGGATAGGACCTCAAACTGGGATTGGTTTATATAATCAAAAGAAAGTCCTTTTAGGAGGTGATTGGGAAACATCCCCTAAACCCACATCTTTGTAGAAATCCACAACCCAACGGTGCAAGCATGCTGGAGGCTGTATGCACACAATTTTAAAAGAAGGCAACAATATAAATCTTTTCATGGGTGCACCATCCAAACAACAAATATTTACTGAGCACCTAAAACATCCTAGAATCTGTGCTAGGGGCTGGGGATATTGCAGTGAACAAAAGACCCTGCTATAACGGAGTTTATATTTTACTGTGTATTGGATTACCAGTGGACCTCTTTGAAAAGCAGATTCTGGATTGGTGCCCAAGTTTCTGCATTTCTACAAGCTCCCAGGAGCCGAGTCTACCCCTCTGTGGCAGACCATAAGGGAGCTTCTAGAACCCTGTTTTGCATCCTTGGCTTCACATTGGAATCATCTGAGTATCAAAAAAAGCTTCTGATGACTGAGTCTTACCCCCAGTGACTCCAATTTAATTGGCAGGGGATGCCTGGACATCAGAATAGTTCAAAACTTCCCAGATGATTCTAATTTGCAACCAGTCTGAGAATCACTGGGGGTGGTGGAGGAGAAAGAGGATGAACAAATAATGTGAGGTGGTGATCAGAGCTATGATGGAAAATAAAGCAGGGTAAAGAACAGGCCAGAGAGTGATGGAGCCCACAGATGGCCTGGCCCTCTTCTATCCAAGCAATATTTACATGGCACCTGCTCAGTGGTGGGTGCCAGGTGTACCAGGGGTGTAAATGAGAAATGAGGCCCCCATTGGCTCTCACAGAGTTGGTGGAGGATATGGCGGGGATGGGGGGTGCTGTGTGTCTGCTGATAAAAGGCAAGGATTGGTGGAAGTTGGCAGGCTTTGATCCCTGGAGCTAAAAGCAAATGGTCTTACAAGTCAGGGAATGAGGAATAGCTATTTCAGACTTAATTCTGTTGAACAAGGATGGATGAGTTGGAAAAATAGATGTAATAAGAGCTTTGACAGAAAGTCTTCCTATCCTTCCTGTGTTTGGGGCAGCCTAGGTAGAGCCAGAAGTGAAGCTTGTATTCCTCAGCCAGAGAAGTTTAGAGATATGGGTCAAGGGTATGGGATCCTAACAGACAACACGGCATGGAAGTCCAGGGCTTGGGTCCCATCCCACCCTGAGGGTTGCCACTCACGGCCTGCTGCAGGTTCTACCACTGGTCCTGTGCTGTTAAATGATTTTAGCCATAAGTGAGTGAAGAAAGGGGAAGCACATTCAAATTGCAGTTATACCCAAAGCAGGGAGGGTGATGCAACCAGATTTCCGCAGAATGAGGAAAGGAAAGTGTCAGCCTTCTCCAAAATGGATAGGCCATCATTTGCCACACCTGACAGAACTACTGAGAAAAATCTCACAGTTGCTCATCTCTGAGCTTGTGTCAGAATCTACTCCAGAGGCCTCCAGGACCTTGCTGCTCAAGGTGTGGGCCATGGAGCAGAAGCAGAAGCATCGCCCAGGAACATGTTAGACATGCAGGGTCTCGGGCCCCACACAGACCTAACCAGAATCTGCTGTTCCACAAGATGCCCAGGTGTTGCCTATGGACATTAAAGCCTGGGAAGCATTGGTTTAGTGTAGCACTTCTCATTTCTGGTGAAGGACTAGTTAAAAATTCCCAATCCATAGCAGGCTGACACTTCTGTGACACATGAGAAAAATGCATTACTAAAAGAAGGATTTAAAAAAAAGAGAGAGAGAACAAATGCAAGCCAATGAATTTATTATGCTCAGTAGACGTAAAAACTTGTCAAAATGCTTTGGAAGTTTTTAAGTGCTTAATCTCAATTTCTGCACATTATCTTGTCACTGGTCCCAGATCACACTGTGAGATGCACCGAGTTGGCTCTGGGAGACCTGAGCTAGGCCAGTTCAGTTACGGTGGGTGTTCGGTTTGCTAATGCTGCCTTATGCAAAATATCAGAAATGGATTGGCTTTTATAAAGAGGGTTTATTTGGTTACACAGTTATAGTCTTAAGGCCATAAAGTGTGCAAGGTAAGGCATCAACAATGGGGTACCTTCACTGGAGGATGGCCAGTGGCGTCTGGAAACCTCTGTTACTGGGAAGGCTCGTGGCTGGCATCTGCTGATCTTGGGTTGAGTTCCAGCTCCTCTCTCAGCTCCTGTGCATTCTTCAAAATGTTGCTCTTGGGGTGTTTGTCCTCTCTTAGCTTCTCTGGAGCAGACTCTGGGCTAGCATAACTGTTTTCAACGGTTGTCTCCAAAATGTCTCTCTAAGCTCCAGCGGCACTGAGTTCCTTCTGTTTGCCAGCTCCTTTATAAGACTCCAGTGAACTAATCAAGGCCCATGCTGAATGGGCGAGGCCACACCTCCATGGAAACATTCACTCAGAGGTCGCAACCTAACCAAAGTTGTCACTCACAGTTGGGTGGGTCACATCTCCAAGGAAACAATCAGAAGGTTCCAACCTAATCAACACTAATACGTCTGCTCCCACGAGATTGCATCAAAGAATGTGGCTTTTGGCGGGACATAATATATCCAAACTAGCACAGTGGGCCAGGTCATTGTCAACAAAATGCAAGCAAGGAAAATAATGGCCCGGCCAGACTTGTTCTCCTGGACACAGTAACGCATGTAGAATCTTTGTTAGCTCAGAGATTGGCTTTATTCTGGGGAGCAGCACTGTTAAAAAAAAAAAAAAAAAAAAAAACCTTCGAGCCCTTCTGCAATATTCACATGACCCAAAGATAGCAGTGTCTTCCTGGGACCCTCGCTTGGCATTTGCCTTTAATCCATTATTCCCACCCGAGTGGGCTGAGCACAGTTTCAGTCATCAGTCCTGGTGGTTGGCCTATTATTCTTCAGAGCATCATAAACTCAGGAATGGATAAAGAATGGCCTTTACCTGCCTGAAACTGTTGTCAGGAGAAATCTCAGGAGTTTCCAACCTCACTGAGATAAGTTGGCAGGGGCAGCTGAGCTGCATGTTGATCAGTGCTTCTTGGCTGTCAAGTAGTTTGTTCTCCAGGAGACCTAGCCATCAGCAGGGGAAGGGTGAAGGACTGATGCCACTCACCCCCTCCCACGCCGCTTTCATCCCTAAGCTTTGAGGAGAAAGACCACCAAAATAGGGGCTCTCGGCTGTTGCCTGCGGTGGTCCAAAACAAATGGCCTGGTGATGACCACTGGCCAACCACATCCGAGATTCACCTTGATTGCTGCAAATGCCAAGACAAAGGGCTTTCCAATTCTCAGGTGATCCTTACATTAACCATCTGAGATGACATTAACATGGCTATTTTGCAGATGAGGAAATCGAGGCTCAGAGACATTGACTTGTCCCCAGGTTACACAGCTCACACAATCATCATTTTTTATATCATTTATTTTTTATAGCTTTTCTAACACACCTCATTGGCCGTACCTCCATTTTTAAAACTTTTCCAACCTTGCTATATCTTTAGGTTAAAAAAAAATGACGTATTTATTGAAGTCTAGCTACGCCTTTAGCAATGGGGGGGTTGGGTTCATTTGCAAGATTCAAATGGATGTCTTAAAAAAAAAAGCAGAACTTTTTTTAAAATTAAGTATGGTATGAAAATGAGGTCTGGCAAATTCTCACCATGGGTGCATGCCAACTACAGTTACCAAGGGTGGAGGCCATTTGTGTTCCTTTCCCGTTCGTTACAAAAAGTGGTGGTGACCTCACAGGCAGGTTGATAATGCCAAAACTTTTATTAACTGGTGACGTTTGATTCTAGGCATTTGTAAATCTTATCCCAGTACTCTGGACCAACACTCTTAACAAACATCTGCTGTGCACCACCGTGTGAGAAGCTTTGACACTTGGGGAGTTTCCTACTCTTAGAATTTAAAAAAGAGGTTTAAGTGGTAAGCAATGCTGGAAGCACTGCAGTGGTGTCATGGAGACCCAGGGGTGGGGGGATTAACTCCACCTGAACATGACCCAGGGCTGGGATGGAATGGCCACCGAAAAGCCTAGCATGGGGCCCACACACTGCCCAACACACTGCAGCTGCCTCTTTCTCCATTTGCCCTCTTGTTGCCTGCGTTCAGGCATGGCTCACCCTCTGAAAGCAACTGAAATATGGATCAGATTGTACAGTTATGCTGCCAAAGTGGACCCATGAATTAAGGCAATTATCCAGATAACTGAAGTTAAAATAAGAAATATCCAGGCAATTAAGACAAAAGCAGATGTAGACCTGAGATGCATGGACAGTTGCCAAACTTTGCAAATAAAGATGGAACACAGGTAAGGGTTTCAAAAGAAATGATGCTTACAAATTAAGGTAGTGAGAGGAAGCTTCCTGTTATCATAGACTGGACAAAGCCCCATCCCTGTGAGACCCCAGGGCCATTTCCCTGGGAAAGCCCCAAGAGCAGGGGTTATTTCACACGCCTCTAAAGTGCTGAGCTTATCCTTCATTGTGGATCACTCTGACAGAGCTCAGATCTGCCCCACCCCTCACTGCCCCGCAGCTGACAGTGGCATTCACACTGTGCTCCACGTGCTGGCCCTGCTGCCAGCCCAGGGTGCCCCTGCCAAGCACCCTGTGCAGTGACAGGCTGCACTGCTGGGTCATCCACGGTGGCCCTGGGAGGTGGGTGGATGAGTTTGCAAAGCACTGGGCCTGATTTACATCAGGTTGGAGGGTCAAGCCCAGCAAATGGTCTGGTCATGAGCCTTGAACCCAGGCTGGGCTGTCCCATCCAGGTTCTCTTAAAACAGTCCGCCAAATCAAAGTCTGGCTGGAGAATCATTTGACCGGCCTGAAACAAAAGGTCCACGCAACCATATTGACCAGGCAGGTTTATTTCAGTCTTTCTACTACATCAGAGAACACACACAGCCATCTTCCTCTCTTGGCCTATATTCAAAGTTGTGTCACAAGACCCGCAGCCCTTCTTTCTTGGATGTTCATCCTTATTACCCATGAGGGGAAGATAAGGCTTCACCTTCTTTGAAATCAGCCTTTTAACATGGGATGATGTTTCTTTTCTTTGTCTGAAATCAGACTTTCATTTCAATATCAAGGCCTCTGAGAAGGAAGATTCCAGAAAGAGTTGGATACAAATCACATAGGAAAACAGAAAACTTCACTCACCCCGAAGAGTTTGTGAAAGCCAAAAAAAAAAAAAAAAAAAAAAAAAAAAAAAAGTCCCATAAGCAACAAAGGGACATTCTTAGCACCTTAGCAGGCTGTGTCCTGTAAGCAAAGGACCATCTATTAGAAATTTTGAGATTAGTGAAAGAATTCTGTGATAATTTTGCCTGAGAAAGATAGACTTCAACAGAGACAAGATGGTGGTTTTTCAGCAATGGGAAGATAGAGGAGAGGACACCATTTATTCTCCATTTTATTTGAGAATCCCACGAGGAAAATCGCACTATGAAGAAGCGGAAACCTCGGGCTGCACCTGCAGCAGAGAGGGGCTAATGGCCTCCTGCAGGGATGCTTAACTCCTGGAGAGAGTTTTGCACGTGCATTTCTGATCATCTTTGACCAGAGGACTGAACTGAACAATCTTACTGCCTCTTTGCCTTGGGAGTTGCGGGTCCGAGGTGGCTGAGGATGGAGGATGGTGATGTAGAGGTTTGGCTGCCACGGAATTCAGGCAGAGGAGGCAGTGGCCCCACCCCTGACTGCCTCCAAGGGCAAGGCCACCTCAGAAAGGCCCAGACCAGCGGCCTCGGAACTCATCTTTGATAGTGTACCCCATCGGTAGAACATTTCCAAGCATATACTTCTGATAAGTTACATACATTTTGTAGTGTACTGATGTATTATGTACATTATATTAACACATGCAAAATAGAAATTAAAAGTAAGTTAAAATTTTAAAAATAAATTTGAGTAGAAGTTCCAATATTTTTTTCCATCCCCACATAGCTGCATGCACCCCACTTTAGAGACACCTGGCTTAGAGCAGTGTTTTGCAAACTATCAATTTAGTGGGTCCTGACCAGTGCTTTAATGAGGTGAAACAGAATAAAAGAGAAAATACTAGAAGGCATCACATCAGTAAGGGTAGAGACTTCCGTATCGCTTCACATACACATTTATGTTTACTTGGTTGGGATGGAAAATACATTTCTCAGTGTGAGTCAAGATCAAAAAAACTCGAAAGCCACTGGCATTGAGGGGAGAAGAGAGACTTCATCTCCCTTTAGAAATAAAAATTCCTCTTCTTCCAGCTTGCACGTGATGTGACTCTGATGCAGCAGCTGAGCCCTGGCCTTGCACTTGCCTCCTCTTATCTGATGGCTGAGAAACCCTTCTGGGGGAGGGAGTGACCTCCAGGGACCTGTGACTCCCTCTCTGAGTTCACCCAGACCTCCCTTGTTCCCCTCTTGGAAGGTCACCCTTTGAACAGATATGACAGTGATGCTCAAGTTGTGTGTCCTTTGCTGAGAACTGCAAGAGAGGAGCTAACGCCCTGACGTGTTTTCACAGGCCCTAGACACCTGGGAAGAGGGCAGGGACATCTGAGCATCCACAATGTGGCATGTGTTTATATTCAGGGTCTCTGGGGTAGGAAACCGACCCCACAGTTGAGCAGCCACTGCGAGGGGCTCCAGGCCAGGACCCTGCTTGAGGAGGGGTCTCCGTGTTGGCCAAGTGACTGTTAAAATGTTTGGCCCCGGTTTATGGAACACTGGCCCGACCATCACTGAATCATTCCAATATTGTGGCCTTGACATTCTAACCTGCTACTTTATCATTTTTAAAGGTCTTCAGCCACTTAGCAGAGCCTCCAGATGACAAGCGTTAACTCTCTCTGAGAGCTCATGGCACCTTCTCAACAACAGGGTGACTGAGACCTTGGAGGTGATCCTTGAAGTTCAGAGAATGAGAGAGCCTACTTCCTTCTGCAAACGAGCACCTCATTTCACACAGGTTAAAGAGCTCAGTGCTGGGCATTTAGTAGGTGCTCAACAAAAACCTATTCTGCAACTACCAGGTGGGTGAGTACTGCAATAATATTTATTTGTTGAGTTTCTACTATGATCTAAATACTGTGCTCATCACTTCTCTCATGCTCTGTTCCTTTAACTCCTCACAACCCGCCTTCAAGGGAGCTGTAATTAACATTTGCATTTTACAAATGTGGACTCTGCGGCTAAGAGAAGGGAGGAGCTTGGTCAGCCAGGGTGTGGGAGAGCTGGGACTCCAAGCTCTGTGTGAGCCAGAGGCTGAGTTCTCAGCTGGAGCTCACTCCACTGAGTTCACTCGGGAACTGAGCACCTGCTGTAAGGTGTGAACTGTACCAGGCAATTGTGGTGGGTAACATTTTTCACCAAAAGAACTTTTGTTAGGATGTATATATCATGGCCACAAAACAGGCTTAAGAATATTTATAATACAACTAATACAAAAATGCAAGTGGAATGAGAGCGCTATTGGTAAAAGTTGTGCTCAGCAGAAGCAGGGGATGTGAGTGGAGTAGGAGAGGAAGATGTAATAGGAGTGTGGGGTGGGGGTGGGTTGCAGTTTTTAACAAGGTGGTCAGGAGAAAGTGACATTTGAGCAAAGATCTGCAGGAGGCAAAGGAATGAAGCCCGCTGACACCCAGGGGAAGGCAGAACAGCAAGTGCAAAGGCCCTGGGGTGGGAGAACAAGGAAGCTGGAAGCTGCAGCAGATGCGCAGGTAGGAACGAGGTCGGGTGGGACGGAGCCACACTGGACAGGGGCTGCTGGGCTCCCGGGAGGTCTTGGCTCTTCCCCTGAGTGAGACGGAGGGTCTAGAACAACAGACGGGCACGACTTGACACATGCTCAAAAGTTTCCTCTGATTACTGTGCTGAAAAAAAACTGCAGGGGTGAGGGCAGAGGCTGGGAGACTAATTCATTGAAGTTATTGCAACAATGTCATTGGAAAACTCTCACAATTTAATGAAAAAATCAAGAGAGAAACACTGATCTAGCAAAATCCCAATTTTGTTCAAATGATATGTAAATTTATACATAGAAAAGAATAAAGGAACTGGAACAATATGCTAGCAACATTCCATTTCATTCTTTTCCTACCCATATATTTATATGTACGGGTATGAGTGTAGGTGATTTTAATTTTCTTCTTTATACTTTTCTGCATTTCCCTATTTTGTACAATACCCATGTATTATTTTTATAATCAGAAAAAGCCATTAAATACAAAACAAAACAAAAGAACAGATTAGGCTGGGATATCTATCTACCGAGGGTAACATTTCCTGAGTCGAGACAGTAGCATATTTTGTTTCTATTTTGCACAAGGCCCCTCTGAGGTGACAGAAGACTTTGGTTTTTTTCAGTTTATGAAAATGCAGTCATTGTTTCTAAGGGTGTGAAGTTTCAGGCAAGGTGGAGCAGAGGTTTCCTCTTGGGTGGCTGGATTTTTTCTAATCTGGGTAAGGAGTCCCAGGATCCCCTGGAGAGTGGTGGTGCCTTCTTCTGAGAGCACAGACCCAGCCATCAGCCTCCTCAAACCTCAGAGTCCTCAGGGAGGTCTCCCACCGGGCCTCAGGCGCCCACAACTAACACCCACCAGAGCAGCAGTGGGCAAGCTACGTGCACAACCCAGCCTGGTGCCTGTTTTTGTCAACCACGTTTTATCAGAACACAGCCACGTCCATTTTTCACCTATTGCTTATGACTGCTTTTGCCATCCAAAGGTAGAGTCGAGCCACAAAGCCTAAAATACTTACTCTCTGGCCCTTTACAGAAAACAAATCGCCAGTCTCGATACTGGAAGAAAGTCCTGGCCTCTACGCATCACTTCCTCTCAGACATCTGCGTGGTGCGTGGTGAAGGTTGACATCCATCGGTCCACGACATTTTCTAACTTTTTGTTGCATACACAGAAGTAGAGAGAAGCACCCCTTGCCCAGTCTCAACAACTATCCACGCTCTGCCATTCTTGTTTTATCTGCTGTCTCCTTTCCTCTGCTTTTGCATTTTAAAGCAAATCCTAGAAATCGTATCATTTCAGCTACAATTACTCCACCATGTATCCCCAACAGACAGAGATGGCCACGGGCATTGTCTGCATTTGTTGAGTGGGGGGAGCTCATCATGAGCTGGTAAGCCCTGGGGGTCCCTTTCTTCTTTCAACTCTCCCAGTGGTTGTTCAAGGCAGCAATTCTAGGCAAGGGTGCCAACACTCTGTTGGGTGGGTGAGCCCAAGGTCTACACTTGGAAAGGAAGAATGAGCAAGTTCCTTTGCGTCCAGATCTGATCTATATTCTGTGTGAGACTTATCCACAATAAAGCTCAGATTTCAATATCCGTCTCCCAGACACCCATCTTACTTCTCAGCTGGATCTGAGAACAGGATACGAAGAATTGCTATGACTAAAAACCCAACAAACAACCCAATAAATTCTCCCCAGAAGTTAAATAACTAAGAATGGTTAATGTATGAATTGTGTTGCTAATTAAGCAATAAGAAATATGAAAACGGGCAAAGTTTTAACCACACAGTTATCCCCTTTGACATACAAAAAGGTTTACAGAACTCGTAAAATTGACCTCCTGGGTTTCTTTTTCTATACGTGGTCTCAGGCCTTGCTCAGTTGTACCCCATTAGCCCTCTGCTGGCGTCCTGCTCTTGAAGATGTGGGATAAATCTTCAACCTTAAAACAGGGTTCAATCGTGGCGGGAGGAGCAGCTGTTTCAGCCTCTCCTGGGAGCTTGTTAAAATGGCCGAGTCTCAGACCCTGCCTCAGCCCTTCAGAAACCAGAATCTGCATTCCCACAAGATCCCTGCTGGTTTGGGCATGTTAAGGCCTGAGAGAGCAGTGTGAGCCGCTTTCTTCCAGCTTTCTCTCCCCATCCCGGATCCTCAGGCCTCAGGCTGGCCTTACTGCTCCCAGGGCGATGCTGGTTGTCCCTTTGCTGAAATTTTGGGTTATTTCAGAAAAGGCTCCCCTGCTCTGTAAGGTTCATGGATCCTTGTTCTTCAAATGACTATTTTTCTTTGCATGGAATGAAATGGAAGATTATTCCAATTTTTTTTAAAAAAAGGGTAGAAGCTTTTTTTTTTTTTTTTAATCTTATTCATACTATAGCCTCAAAAGCAACATTCTAGTGTTAAAATACAATTTCGCAGGGAGACTGGGGGGCTTCTTTTTACTGCTCTCTACAGAAAGACACAGGGAGTGCCTTCGGGAGCTCTGGAGCTTCTGTAGAGCCTACAAATAATATTAAAGGTAATGATGCTAAGTTGTAATCCACAGTTCTCACCGTGCACCAGGCACTGTTCTATGGACTTGACTTACATTACTAATTTGATCCTCACAAGAACTCCATGAGGTAGGAAAGAATATATTATACCAACACTAAAGCCCAGGAAGGTTAATTGACTTGACCAAAGTCACCCAGCTGGAAAGTAAAGGAGCTGGGGTTGCAAGCCCGGTGGAGTGGTTCCAGAAGGCTGGCTCTTGACATCTATACCGCGTCCGTGCCAAGGCAGGAAGGAGGCTGACTGTGCAAGGAACAGAAGGAAGGTCAGCGTGACTGGGGACAGTGAGCAGGGGTCACGGGACAAGGATCCCACGGGGCCTAGAGGCTGTGGTGGTGGTGTTGGTGGGGTGTCTAGATTTCGTTCTAAGAGCAATGAGGCCCCACTGGCAGGCTTTAAACAGAAGTAAAGTGGCCCAAGTTATTTTTCACAGAGATGATTCTGGTTGCTGTGTGAAAATGGATCATGGGGAGGTGAGAGGGGAGGGAGGAAGGAAAGCTGGGAGATGGCTGGAGACAATGGTACCCGGGCAGGGCAGGGGCTGCCGTGAAGTCTTCCAGCATCCCTGACGGGCCCCAAGGACACTGAGGGCTTCTGATGACCACATCTGGAAAACACTTCATCTAGATGGTTCTCTCACATTCGATAATTTATTTTCTTATTTTACACTAGCAAAGCCCATCTAGGCAAAGGCAGGGGGTGGGCGAGAGGCAAGACAAGGATGTGGACAGGGAAGAGCCTGTGGGATCTGGTCACATGTGCTGCTCCAGGAAGGGGTCTGCCAGGGTTCCCAACCCAAACCCGGATTCCCGCCCTTGGAGTGGCCTGCGAGGCCCTAGAAAGTCTGCCTCCCCTCTGCTTCTCTGCCCTGCTCACTCAGTGTCTCCTCCCTGATCGCCTTGCCCTGGCCACCCTGGCCTCCCTGCTGTCCCCTGAGCTGACCAGCCACAGCCCACTCTGAGGCCGGGGCAGGAGCTATGCCCACCACCCAGAAAACAGACTCCGCACCGCTCATTCCTCACTTCCGGCACCCCCTCGCTCAAGCTTGCTTTCCCACTGAGGCCTTCCCTGAGCATTCTAACTAAAATTGGGATTCCTTCCACCCCACCATTTCCACCCCCTTTCCACCTTTATTTTCTGCACTAAGATCATAATACGCTCTGTAATTTATTTCCTTTCTTATCGTTGGTCTCCTCCAGCTAGAAGACAGACTTTGAGAAGACTCTTCTGTTCTGTTCACAGCTGCATTCCAGAGCTAGCACAGTGCCAGGCACACAGGGGGTGCTCGGTAAATCTCTACTGAATGATGATGGGATGAGCGAATGAGTGGGGGCTCACTTCAAAAAGGAACAGCTTGGAGAACACCATGTTATTGGAAACTTGCTGTTTCAGTGAAGGGCTAAGATGAGCCAACAGAAACCTCAAGTAGAAGGAACAAACAAACTTCCAAGCTGATTACAACTGTTTTAGCACCGGCAGGCTTATTTCTGTTTTACAGTTGAAATCAGGAAGATTGAATGGGGCTGCCATCTTGCTCTCCTCGGAGACACCAGAATTCTGTAATTCCACCACCGAGGCTGTGATTTAAAGAACGGGCGGCCTTCGTTTCACCAGGGGCCAGCCCCAGAGTATGTGTCTATGGCAATCTGAAGCCTCTAAACTCTCATTAAAATGGCTTCCCAGAGAAGGCAACACAAGCTCTGCGGGGCACTGAGGGGAGCCTATGAGCCAGGGAATGGAGACAGAAAAAATGACAGAAAAAAAAGACATCTGGAAAGTGTTGTTGATAAATCAAGGTTTTGTCTCTGCTTCCTGACAGTGAGAGTCCTCAATAGCTTCAAACTATAATCTTAATTGCTCTCACTTTGAAGGAGTTTGAAAGAAGTAAAAACAACAGAAAGTAGCCTTGAATTTCTCTGAGTCAGTGGTGAAGAAACTGAGGGGAAGCCAGAATTAGCCACGTTTTCACATTTTGTACATAATGGGTTGAGTTGAGATGTCTGTGGAAAGTCTCCCAATATGTGTAAGAACAGTTTGAGCATTTACTCAAAAGTGTCCTGGCCACCACCAGTTTATACCCACTCCTTTCCAAACAGGAGTATTAATAAAATTAACAGGGAGACAAAGCTTAAGGAGAGACAAAGTGTTTTTCAGACTGGCCCAAAGCATTCATCTTGGTAATAATTCATCATCAAGTTTTAGAATTAGTAGTTAGGCAGCAACTCCAAGCTGCAAGCCAGTTCTCCCCAAAAATCCTTTATCTGCCCAGGAAGGGAGAACATCCAGGGTCCACCCAGTGACCCTAGAGGGATTTGTTTTGGCTCCAGTTGCAAAATCAGACCTGTCATTCCTTTTGCATTAAACACAGCCCCTAAACCCCACAGAAGAAATACTCTACTGTCATGTAATAACACCCAAAGCCAAACCTTTCCACGGCTAAATATGCTTTCACCGGCACAGGTGAAAAACAGCTAACCCTGAGAAGGCCTTCCTGAGGGAGAATGGCAAACACACACGGGTATCTCTTTCTGGGGCAGCTCCCATGTCATTGGCTAGTGCCATCCTCGGGGGTGCTGCATGGGATCTGACAAAACAATTCTCCTCTCCAAACTCTTTAAATGTGGACAATCCTTCGTTCAGCCTATCTTCAGCTTAACAGAGATATTCGTCAACTAGGCTGTCGTGTCTAAAAACTGAGAAACCGAGAGAAAACAGAAAAGAACCTGGGCTTGGAAGAGAGCATTATCAGAAAGCTAATCCACAGAAAGAAATGATGCCAGGTGTGGTGGCACTGGGTTTGTAACCCACCAGAAAGTGTTTCCCCATTATGATTCGTGAATGAATGTAGGACTCAAGACTGCCAATGGAGGCTGGGTCTTGGAAATCTTTTTCCCTCTGAGTCAGAAGAGGAGTGGATGAAGGGTGAGGACGGAAAACTTCTGAGGTCAAGAAGGGTTGAGTTGAGGGTGCTCAACTCAGGTGAAAAAATAATGCCCTCATTTGCTCACTTGGTATACAGTTATTATTACTGCCCACAGACATGACGTGCCAAAGTAAGGAAGAAAAACAGAAAACTGGAGCCTGAGATAAAAATGTTGACACAAACAAACAACTGGCGTGCTGTTATTTTCCCCACTGGTGGACTAACCCAAGACCAGGCCCCAGACGAGACGATTTCACACAGCTGGGAGGGGCAGCGGTGCTCCTTCTCACACAGGACCTGCCTTTTTGGTCAATTGCACCTAGTTTAAGATGTTTTCATTCCCTACTTGTGTCTTGAAGATGGGAAATTCATTTAATCCTTCTCTTGCTTTCTTCAGAGATCCAAAACAAGGCTTTGCATTTAGCAAGCACATAATTAAATACTGGCTGACAGACTTATGAAGAAAACACTCTTCCTGAACCATTGTGTTTCAAAACTATTGCTTACTGCCAACAGGAGTTTACTTCTTTCATTCTGGACTGCAATTTTAATTACCCAAGCAAACAATCAATCAACCAAATAATATTAATGCTAGTTTCTACTTATGCTAACTCCCTCTGTGGCCAAGGCTGAGCACACCTAATCATGGAGCAGAATTGCAGCTCCCGGTTCCTGCGCAGAACTCTATGGATTCTTAATTAGAAGTGGGCTCTCCGGACTGAAGTTCCTTTGAGGAATATAAAAGGCATGATCCTGTGCATGTCACAGCTTGGGGGATCCTGTTGGCAGAGACCACCTGGCTAAGATTGGGTGGGATAAGAGCAAATCTCATGAAATATGGTATGTGGCCTCCATGTGCACCTTTCCTTCCGTTTCTGCAAACGTTTCAGGTGGGTCCGTGCCCCACTGGCAGCCACACCTGTGACCCACCAGCAGCCACACCCATGCCCCACCAGCAGTCATGCCTGTGACCCACCTGCAGCCATGCCATGCTCACCAGCAGCCATGCTTCTCAGGCTATAAAGCTCATCATGAAGCCAGTGGGTGAAGACAGCCGGTTTCATAAGTACTTTCTAAGTCCCACCATAGATCTCCAAGGAGAACAAGCAGGAAGCTTCTAAGCTAAGAACTATTCAGAAACTGCCACGGGTTTTCCCTCATACTTTGATTCATTCTGTGAAATACTGACCCACAGCCCACCAATACTGCAAAAATGCATTATTGCCTCCTATGTGCTAAGCACTATGACTGGGTCTAGGAGGAAAAAGAATTGTGTGCTATAGGGCTGGCCTCAAAGGGTCTTATGTACATAGTTAGGAGGAGGAAAACAAAAACAAAAACAAAAAAAACCCATGCCGAACAATTATGGGATAGAAGACATTATATCACAAGGTGCTAATTTCAAAGTATAGTTAAGAAAAGTATTCATTAAAGAGGGGAGATATCAGAGTGAAATGTTGCCTAATTACCTACCTATCTTTGTTGGGGAAAAAATAATCACACACAAGTGTGCTTGGATTAGGTCTTGGGGCTCAGATTCTGGCAGAAAAATGTACATCCCCGACCATAGTTTGGTTAAATTAATGAGACTGAAGTCTTACTCTTTCCTGGTGCTTTGTCTTATTTCTTCACATTTATTCATTCTTTATACAATTAATTCTATAGTAGGGTAAGGGAAAGAGTGGGATGTTAGTGAAGGCACGGGATGTTGCTTATTGTCCCCCTGAAGGTCTAAGAATTTCCCTCCCAGACCATTTTGCTCAGATACAGACAGAATCAAACACCCCTGCAAGGCTCTGTCAATCCCCTCGTCATGCTCCTCCTTCCCTCTGACCAAGGCCTGCTCTGCCTTCCTCAGGCAGACAGCCCCACCATACGGACGTCTTAATTTTTCATGGAAGTACAGTTTTTCACACCTGGGCACAGAAATACCAGCAGGATTTGCAACCAAGAAAACCACGTTAGGGAATCCCTAACTCAAGATGTTTGTTGCTATAGAGGTTGTGTGAGAGAAAACAATGTACAACAAGGAAAACAAAATGAAACTTAAAAATATATATATATATCATTTCCCAGAACATTCTATAGGAGAAATCCCTGAGTAGTTTCCTCTACTCTTTCTTTCCTGAGGCTTTTCTCATATTACCTCTAATGTGGCAAAATCAGTGTTCTGAGGTAAGACATAGGGATCTGACTGGAAGAAACAGAGGTAAACACCACCAGCATAATGAGCAAGCCTGCTGGGTCATCCCGGAAGTCGGACTAGGATGCAACCAAACTCCATGATGAATAATTACCTCAAATGCTTTTACCAGCTCCTCACCCCTCTAATAAAAAGTCCTTGATTATTTACTCTTTGCACTGAAGTTGGGGATGTACTGCCCTGGAGAGCCACGGCTGACCTACAGTGTTTCTGTTCTGTCAAACAAAACAAAACAAAACAAAACATTCTTTGACTCTAATTCTTCAACCCCTATTTCAAATTCCTAAATAATTCCAGGTTAACACTTACCTAGCCAAGATGGAGTTATAGGGACGAGATTTACCTTCCCACTTGAAACGCCAAGAACAAAATATATGAAGCACACATATGAAGCAGTGGTTTTCAGACAAGACAAACATGCTGAGAGAGGTGAAGCAAATGAGGTGAGCCCTGTGGTTGACCCTGGGCTTCTCTTTGAGTTGAGAAGATGGAGTTTTGAGTCTGGGGAAGCTACGATGGCTAGAGGTTGCAGGGCAGAGTACAGGAGAGGAGAGAGGTAGAGAGAGAGAGAAGGTGGGGTGGGGAGGGAGAGAGAGTTAGTTCTGGAGATCTGCAGAGGGTCCCCCTTAAGTCTTTAGTTGAGTACTGATCAAGGCATTCATATGAGGAAATTGCTCAGGGCTGGAAAAAGAACCACTCAAAAGAAGCAGGCAGAGCAACCCCTGAGGGTCACATAAGAGCTGGGAAGAGTTCACATCCCCACCTTCCAGAGTGAAAAACCTTCTCATTCATGGGGCATGGGGTAGAGTTGCTCAGAATGTTATAGCCCCAGCAGTTGGGAAAAATTAGACCTGTATTAAAAGTCCCGTATAACAAAGCTTAAAAGCAAACCTCAAAAAGATCAAACAATTTCTAAATAATTTAGCAGCATTCCAGAACAAAGCTCAAGAATATTCAGAGGAATACAAAAATATCTGGCACCCATAAAGGTAAAATTCACAACACGTGTGTCCAATTAAAAGTCACCAGAAATGCAAAGAAGCAGGAAAATACAACCTATAATGACCTATAACAAGGAGAAAAATCAGTCAGTAGAAATGGAACCAGAAATGACAAGAAGACAGAATTTGTAGACAAGCATATTGAAACATTTATTACAACTATATTTCATGTGCTCAAAGAGGTCACACCAGCACAAGTGTGTAAAGGAGAGACACAGAAGGCATAAAAAAGACTCAAAATTGAACTTCTGGAAAGGAAAAAATCAATGTCAGATAAACTCCACCCAGACACCAAACTGTACTACATGCCAAAAGGTGTAACCTCTTCCCATCTGTCTCTCAGGGCGTTTGGACTTTTCACTTGCCAGTTCCTTTCACTTAGGTGTTTTCCTTTCCTTCTACACAGAACAGGAATTCTGACAACATGTTTCAAACAAAATCCCCCTAAAAGAAAATAATGGGTGGAGGTTGGCAAATACGTTCTGAGGGGGTGACAAGTGATGTCTGTAGAAGGAAACAGGGCCCAGCTCGCCCACTGTCTCCAGGCTCCTCCAGCAGGAAGCCCCGGCTCTCTCCGGACTGGAAGTGACCTGGTGCCCTGACACCTGGCTGTGCCAGAGGGAGAGTCATGGGAAGCAATTATGGCCACATAATTCTCACATCATTGCTTTGCAGTAAAATGTCGAGACATGGCTGCATGTCATTAGTTTCAAAAACTGTATCAGGGCGACATGTTATTAAAGTCAAGTCAGGCAACTAACCCAACCTTTGGGGGTATTCGTGGCTCCCAAGTGGGTATCTAGTATCAATGTCACCCCTTCCAGACTCACGCCTGTCTCCACACACTCCCTAAAAACTTCAGAAGCCCAGAAAGTGATTGGTGTGGAGAAGAGGGTGTCAGGAAAGCACAGAGTCCCCCAAACATGCCTTGCATCCACCCCCATGTTAACACCATGGTGGGTTTCTGCCAACATTTTATAGAGGTTAGTAGACCTGGTTATTGGTAGGCAGTAAAGAGCGTTAAAAAAAAAAAAGTACCTAAAGGATTTCCTTTATCCAAGAGAGCCCCATTTGGCTCAGAGCCCTGCTCCACACGCCTTCAGCTGGTGAGTGCATGGGAAATGACTGGCTTCTGTTCCTTCAGCAGCTGTCAAGAACCTTCCGGCCTCTCACAGAGACCTGCTCTCTCACCTACAACAAAAGAGCTTGCACTCCCAGATGCCAGTGGCTGCAAAACTGCTTTCTGTTTATATGATGCTTGACAACTTACACAGTGCTTTCACTTGTTATCTTATTGGGTCCTCATGACCCAACTTTCTGATGTAGGATAGTCCATATTTTACGGAGGGATAAATTCAATCCAGAGGCATCAAACAGTTCAACAAAGGTCTTATAGCCATCCAGTTCCACGTCAAGTCTAAGCACCAAGAAGCTTTCCCCTTCCCAGGCCAGCATTCTCAGATGGGAGGGAGGGGGTAGGCGGCCAGCTGGGAGCAGAAAATCAGAACCTCCATTTTCCTCTCCCATTGCTCATCCTGTTTCCTGACATGTTGAGTCCCTCTTTGAAAACCAAAGAAAGTTCTTGGAAGGAGGAAGGAAAAAGCAGAGAACAGGACTAGTGGCTAAGAATGGGCTCCCCCTTAACCAGAAATGCATACCTGCCAATCGACTACCATGTTTCACAATTGGAACCCAGGGCCTGAAGGGGGCCTTGGAGGGAAGAAAGGAGAGCTGTGGAATCTGCTGCCTGTGATACTTTTCTCACGGAACCACCTCATGGGCCTTCCATCAGAACTCACAGAACCTCCTCATCCTCCCCCTTGAAAACATATTGCCTCCCAGAGTCAAGGGGCTGAAAAATCCACAATACAAAGTTGAAGGAATAACAAGCACTCTCCATAGGTTCCTTTGCACTGGAAGATGGCAAAATAAACATCATGGAGGAGATGTTCACAACTTTAAAATAGTTCAAAACACATAAAATTAATATTAACTTTAAAGTTATTTTGTTTCCAATGAGAGCTGTCAGTTATGCCTGTAAGTTACCACCAAATGATTTAATGCCATATTTAGAGACAGAAGTTCAAAATAATATTCTCTCCTTAGAAAAAAGAAAGAGATGAAGAGGCAACCATCTACACAAGCAAGATGAACTGAATTCAACATTGCAATCAACCGAGACTCAGAACAAAATTATCTGACAATATACATTATTGTTATTGTGCTGAAGATAAGGAGTCTCAAATGGAAATAGATGTCTTGAATGATGACTATTAATTTTTTGCTATTGCTTTAATTTGGCTAATTCAAGATTTGAGTTTTTGTCCCCATTATTTTTCCAGGAGGTATAAACAGCATCACAGCAACAGTTTCCAGATACTGTACAGAATTTGTTCAACATCAAAACTGAGGCATACAGTATCAATGCCAACAGAGAAAGGGCTCAGATCTGGTTTCTCAAAAGTCAGAATTCTGTGGTCCTTCCCTCACATGCTCCCATTAGTCTTGGGATGAGAATGCTCCCCTTTCTGGAGCCAATCCCACCCCATCTTTCCCACAATCCAGAATATACATTTTCTCGAGAAGTGCCTGCAGCTGCCCTGGCTCCCTTGTAGGAGATGCGGTCCCTGAGTGCTTGTTCTGGCACCAGAGGGTTCCCTCACTTCAGGGGAGCATGAGAGGCAGCCACTCTCAGCCAAGGATGGGGGCACAGTTGTGGGAGGACATCATGATTTTGGATCCCTGGTATCTAGGAGTAGCTGAAGTGGGAGGAAAACAAGACAGTGAAAAGAGGAGTCAGGCAGTGGGTGAAGCTGTCCTCAGGCAACAAGAAGCTGGGTGAACACGTGCCCACGCTTCTGCTCCTAGGATTTGGAAATAGGCTTTCTGCAGAATAAGCTCTGGGATGCATTCCAGCTAAGTGTGGAGTGATGAATGTCAGAGCTGTCTGATCCGTCTTGGGGTGTCAGAAGGAGAGAAGACAGAACTCCTGACTTCACCACCCATAATGAGCTGCTCCGAGCTATCACACTCACACCATGAGCTCTGGCTCATGAGCTACCCACACCCTCACACGTGTCTCAGCCTGGCTTTCTCCTCAACAGAACCTTTAGCCCCTGGAGCCTTCTCTATTCATCTCCTCTTTGCAAACTGACCTCACTGATCACCATCCCCACCCTGCAGCCTGTGGATGGCTATTTTGACTGCATATCAGCACCTGGAACCACAAAAGAAAATGTCCTTCTAGCATTTCCACACTGCCAGGTCCCAAACCCAGGAATTCTCCACTTTTCCTTTGCTGCTTCTACTTCCTCAGCTCTCTGCAATCTCTTTGAGGTCTCTTTTAAATTCTCCATCATATTTCCTGTGGTGAATCCCCTCAGTCTCCTCCATTCTCAAATCCTAAACCTTGCCATTGTTGAGAGACAACCTTTTCTGCAAAGTAGGTGAGATCAAGACAACTTGACATAAACTCTCAACATCCCTCCAATACTCAGCACATCTCAGTATCTTCACCCATTATCTCCTCTTCCCTCTGAAAGGCTTGTTTCTCTTCTTGTCAAGGGTGAGCTGTCTGTCTAAGTTCTTTATTTCATTCCCTTCCATCTTTTCTTGAATAGCAAGTCATCAATTAGTCCCACTCTTTCATTGTTTATCTTTTCCATCTTCTAGCCTTCTCCCTTTAGGGTGCCCCATCCCAACCATATATAAAACCACTCAAAATGTTACCTCAATTCTGATAACTTCTTAGGATCCATCCCTTTTCTTGCTTTCATGAAAGAGGTACACTTCTTCACCCACTAATTCCTTGTAATTTATCATTTTTCCTCTATGCAATTACAATGGCCTTTTATAGGGTGATGGGAACAGAAAGCCATCACAGAGATTTCTTCTTTAGACTTCCTTTGATTAAGGCCTGTCATTTAATGTCATTTCCTTCTCCATGCTAATGAAAAACATACTGAATAAAATAAGCCAAAGACCCCCAAATGGGATGGTCCCTTCTGTTCTGAGGATGCACTCTTTCTAACCTCACTGTGGCAGGGATGGGATACTTTTTCACCAAAACTAGCCTCCTCTTCCCCCTGGGCACACAGCGGGACTGCATTTCCCAGCATCCTGTGCAGCTAGTACCATGTGGCTGCGTTCTGACCAAGGGCTTATGGGTGATGGTGAGGATCTCCACTTCCAGGCCATGCTCCAAAACCTCCCATGTCATCCTCCACTCTCTTCTTTCTGCCTTCCCCCCATCAGCTGTTACTGAAGAACATGACCATGGAAGCCATGTGCTAAAGATGGTAGCCTTTCCCCTTCCTCCTGCCCTCCACCACAGCCTGAGTCCCTTAATGATTGTGAGAAGCAGAGCTCCACCCTCCCCAAGCCCTCAGCCTGGTAAATCAGGAACAGTGTTTTGGATTTGACATGAGCTAGATTTAAACCTCTACTGTGCTAAGCCACTTTGGATTTCAGAGTTTATTTGTCATAGCAGGTGGCATTACCTTAAGTATAGTCATAATCCCCTTTGAGAGCTTTATCCTTCTCTCCTCCATACCTTGCCTGATCTGGATTTCCAGGACTCATCACTTCTAGGCACAATCTTTTCCAGACGCAGACTGCCCTGGTATTGGCTCCCTATCAACTATGGGGCTAAAGGTGGTCCCCAGGGAAAGGGCACAAGCAGAGGCACCTGGGAGCCCAAGAGTCAACCCTACCCCTTTCACACCGTAGGCCGAGGCAGCCCACTGCTCTTGCATTGTGCAGAGACTAATAAAAGCTTATCAGAAACACCAGTGGCAACTCTACTTCTATTATCTCATTTACCCATCTGGAATAAATCTAGAGGGTCATTTCCTCAGCTACGTGTTTAAATACAAGAGCACAAAGCAAGGAAACACATATAAATTGTGTGTTTAATTTAAATAAAGTTTGAGATATGGCATCCAAAAGAGGGAAGGAAATATATTGCCCCTTTCAATCCAGAAGTCCTGCCAGGCAGCAGAAAAACAAAACAGCACTTCCTTGGCATTTATAATTGGTCCCTCTGGGCCTCCCTACATGCTCAATGTCACCAGCCAGGCACCACTGTTCTGGTATCAGGCCATGATGGTCTCTCCATGATAGACAAATGGTCTTCATCTGTGGGGTTGCTTATTGGTGTCAACATAAAATATTATGAAGCAGGTTTTCAGTGATGAACTGCCCACTCCTCTGTCCACTTAGAAAAGACTTAACTGTCAAGCATTGGTCTAGGCACTGGGAATACAGAGGCAGAAAAGATCAAGTTCCACCTGCAGGAACCCACAGTCCAGGTGTGACTGAGGTAGCCCGGAGCCCAGTGGGACACAGAGGGGGCCCTTAATGAAGTAGGGGTGGAGGTTAGGCAGAAGGGTCTCCTCACAGAGGGGATACGAGCACTGACTTCTCAGGGATCAGCACTTATTACCCAGGTGAGAGGGGGTGGGTGGCAGCTGGCCATAAGGAGCAGCAGGAATAAAGGACCAGAAATGAGATCAAGGGAAGGTTTTTCCATCCACTCCTAAAATTCAGTGTCTCCCTTGGCCACTAGCTCAGACTCTGGAGGAAAACTGGTACCATGGAGTCATGCTGTCCCCATCCCAGCTCACCACATGGAGGTGATGTCTGTATATAATGAACCCTCCTCCACACCTTGATGTGGAGGGAAAAGAAACAGACAGGGGTGGTGCACAGCTTGTGAGGGATACATGGAAGGCTGCAGGGACAGTGTTGATAATGGAAGATCTGGGTCAACTCTAAAATTCTAGAATAAGGAACATTGTATTATTTCTGCTGTATCTAGACAGCCAGCCCCAGCATTGCATCCTATAAATACATCATATATGTTTATTTAAAGTAATACTAGTGCAACACCAACTTCTCCCTTGCCATGCTTCTTCTCAGTATATGCCACCATGTCTCCAAAGAGTGACTGGCTCTGGACAATCACTGCATTTTTCTGTGGCTCTTGGCTAAAAAATCTGGCTCTTGGCTAGTTGTTGGGCTGCTGATTTCCTGACAAGCTGTGACTCATGCAGTTGAACATTTATTAAGCACCTACCATGTGCCAGTCACGTTGCTAAGCACTAGGGATATTAAAAATGAATAAGAAGAACACTTCCTAACTCATTCTATGAGACCAGCATTACCCTGGTACCAAAGCCAGACAACGACACCAGAAGAAAACTACAGACCAATATTCTTCATGAATATAGATGCAAAAACCCTCAACAAAATACAAGCAAATGGAACCCAAAAACGTATTACAAGAATTCTACACTATGACCAAGTGGGATTTATCCCAGGAATACAAGGATGGTTCAATATAAGAAAAGCAGACAATGCAATCAAAACCTGCAAATGTGGCTGTCAGAAAAGTGGCTGTTGCCGCTGCAACTACACACACATTTGCAAATTCCTGCCCAGCCCATAGGATCCCATCCTACTGGAGTCACCACCAGAAAAAAAGACTCCTGGAGAATTTCTACTCAAACCTCCATGCAAAACCTAACCACTCATCTGCAACTGCACCCGAGACCTGGATATCCCCTCAAAGCCCATCTTCTTTCCAGTGGCTGGATAAAACATGCTTTGTTACCATTTAAAATTCTGTCCATTTTGCCTCTGTCACCAAAGTAATGGAGTTGATAAGCCACAGAAAGAAAACCTAGAAATTCTTAAATCTCTACATACAGCAGCTGAGGGGAGCTAGAGGTAGAGTGACTGATGTCTGTGGCAAATTTGGAAGCATCCAGCCAGTGTGTCATGATACCTTCTCTTTCCACAGACATGATCACAGGATGTATAAGAAAACTGTAACCGTTCCTTCTCATCTTCCAGGTCCTGGGGGCTATCTTATTAAATCCACTGATGTTATGATGTTTTCTCTGAATTATCAGATTCTTAGCACATCATCAGCAGGCTCCTCCAATGAGTCTGTGTTCCACCATTTCCACTGCCCATTTCTGAGTCAAACAAAGGCTGACCTATGGTTCACCATATGCTTTGACCTCTTCCATCTTAGGTCAACGGTCTATTTGCGTGTGTGCAAATGTGCATGCATGTGCATATGCTAAGCAAAACAAGACCTTTTCAGTTGATTTGACATTCACTGACATACAAAAATTGAGAAGTGTTCCATGAATCATTTTATTTCCAGAAGGGGACTAAGGCACTATGTTATCACAATGGAGTTTCTCCTTTGGGAGTCAAGAAAACTGTCCCCTTCCCCTTCCAAGGCCCAGCATTTCGCACATGTTGGAAAGAACACAGAACTGGGACCAGGCAGGCTGGGTCCCCAAGGCACCTGCCATTACTTCCTGGGTAACTTGAAGCACGGTGCCATCAGCTTTCTGGTTTCACATTTCTTATCAGTCAAATAGGATAAAAATCTCTCATCCATAAAACTCACAAGAAAGTTGTTCAAATAGAAGCAGACAATTAAGGTAAAATACTTAGAATAGTAACGGTTCTAATAAAATATGTGGTGGTAATGATACCTCCCCTTGGGGAATGGCTAGTGATCTTTTCTGCCAGTGCCAAATCCAAGTGCAGCAAAAATACTCATGGGACACAGTGTGACTCTCCCTGTCCTGAATGAAACGTGGACCCAAGGAGAAGTGTGAACTAATGGCTCGTGACAGGCATTCTAATCCCTCTGCTCATTTCTTCGCCTGCCATTGTGCCACAGATTCAGGTTTAACTTCGGCACAGAAGGGGTCACTCTTCACTGTGGACAGGGGTCAGGGTAGTTATGAAGAAACACCTCCTCTCCCCAGGTTCCTTTCCAAGGTGCTGACGTTTCTAAGAATCCAGGAGAAATGGTCTGTGTGTACGTGTGCATGTGAATGGGTGCACACTGTGTAGACGTACATGCGTATACATGTGTATATACTTACATGACTGTGTCCATATTGGCAACTGTTCATATACATACAAAACCATGCAGCAAGTAGCTTATATTTTACTCAATGTAAATAAAGCACCATCATACTATCGAGTAACTTTGGAGGTCTTTTTTTTTATTATTAATTACTTGTAGGTCTCTTCGTTACTGTATTTAAACAATTGATTATCTGAATGTAAGGGCTGAACTTGACATCTGTGCTTATCGCATTTCATCATTCGTTTCAACCACATCTGCAGCCTATTGTGGTCTTTGAAATCTTGACTCTGGCCTCCATGCTTCCTCCCAGGCAAGCATCTCCTGCCAATGTGTTAACATGCCTTCTATGTCTTCATCCAAGTCACCAGTCAAGGCACAGAGCGGAACAGGACAGAACACAGCCCTGGATCCTGTCTCCAGACTTGATGCTAATTCCTGAGAACACTCTTGGTGGTTATCTTTCAAGCAAGCTATGTCTCTTTTCATTCAACACAAATGTCTACACTGTGAATAACTGTGCCACCTGCCTTGTTAATATCATTCAACAGCAAGCTTTACTCAGTGCAGGAAACTATGGCAGGTGATGCAGCACCTGCAGAGAAATCTGAGCCAGCCTTGCCTTCAAAGAACTCACCCTTCAGCTTTAGAAGAATTTAGTACTTGTGAAAAAGTATGCAGCCAAACAAGGCCAAATATGTTGAATGCTAAGAAATGACATAAGGGTCTTCAATAAACACATGGATGCACAAATAAGCAGTTATTCATTGCCAAACATTTATAACAATAAAAACAACAATACCAAGAAACAGCACTTGCAAGCCTATCTGCCCCGTCTTATTTGTCTACTCTGTTAATTTCTTTAAGTCTCACAACTACTCCATAGACACATATTATTGTCCTCATCTGAGGGAGGAAACTGAGGCTCAGGAAGGTCAAGGAACTTGTTACACATAGAGTATACACTGGTGAACTGGGTTTTGAGTCCTGCTGGGTCAAAGTCCATCCTTTCCCCTAATACGCTATTCAGTCTCTTTATGATCCTGCCCCTGGGGCTCCCACTCCCTGTGAGCAATGGCTCCTACTCAAGGAATTGTCTCTGAAGGCCATGTCAATGGCAGATCCCAAGCACGCCACTCCTGTAACCTCATCAAAAAAGGAGACTGAGGTTAGCGTGGCAGGTCCTTTTTTATACAAGTTCACGCTGTTGCTTTCAGGGTCAGGATGTTCCTGCTAAAGGGCAGGGCACACCACGCCAGACTCTGTCCAAGCAGCACCCAGGACTGCAGCACCCAGGACGTGCCCAAATGGGGAGAGGTTTCACAGGCCTTCTTCAATGGCTCGTGTCAAATACCGCAGGCAGCATGCACGGCCCTTCACGATTAGGGAGGAGGGCTTGCCTGTCCCTCCTGAGCCTGAGTCATTCTTTTTTTCAATGAGATTGAATCAATCTCATTTCCATTAGAACAAGCGCATTCAGAAAAATCAAAATGTTGACAAATCATTCTGCTCCTTCAAAGACAGATTTAGTGCTCAGTGAACAACTGGCCCTGATGTGGAAGCATCTGGCAGATGGGTACTGGGGAGAAGACATATACATCAAGTACATCAGGAAATATAAACATTTCTGGAGATAGGGTCCTGCCTCTTAGAGAACAGGCTTCCAGCCCAAGGCCCATGCCAGCTCCCTGAGGCTCTCTGTACCATTTTGTGCCACTGTACCTGAGACTCGGCTAAGCCCAGAGTGAAGAAATAACTAATGTTTGTAGAGAACTATCCAGTTCACAAAACCCTTCCTTGTTTACTACTTAAAGATCTAACGTTTATCAAGCATCACGAACCACAGAGAAACAATGGGGAAACCGAGGCTAACAGAGGCATGAGTCCCTGGGCAAGCATCATAGAACAAGTAGAATTCAGTCAAGACTTCTGCCTAGAAACATCCTTGTGTTCTCACTGCACCCCAGTTCAAATCATACTTGGAACTAAAGACACTTTGACTTAATTGTTTTCTAATGGAGGTGCTTTCTCCGGGAAGAGGAAAACTCTTCACAATTCAATTTTATGAGAAACATCAATTAAGATATGCCACCAATTAAAGGTCAGCATACATGGCTACACTTCTTCAAAAGCACAGAGAGCTCATCTTCCAAGGGGCGTAAGCCACACTCCAGGCTCACAGTGGTTTCTGATCTCTGATGTCTGACGGAGCAGCAGCAGGACGCCTGAGTCCAGCCAGCTCTCTCCTGGAATGCCAGGCTGTGCTCTCACACCAACCTGAGCTCCTGAGTCCAATGTCAAAATGCCTAGAAAGTTTGGGCTAAATTGTAAAGTGCACAGTCCAACGGGGACCCTAAGGGTGAGAGTAATGGCCTGCTTTTTGTTTGAAACCTCAAGCACTTCCAAAGGGAATCAATATGTAAGTAACATAACACAGTCTCAGGAAATGCCCTTTTCGGGTTTCTCTGTCATCGGTGGTTGCTGAAAACCAAGGTGCCTAGCAGTTTGTTACAGAATGTCTCTGCTGGCAAGTGGCTACAGGCCCCACTGCTACATCTCCAAGAGCAATTGTGCAATACTTCATCTTCACCGAGGCTGCAGCCTTGACCAGGAAGGTGCCAGGAAAATGGACAGACGGGAAAGGAAGTGAGGGCCCTGCTGTACAGTTACTTAGGACGGAGCTCTGCCATTGCTACTGAAGACAAGAGAAGAGTGCCTGAGCCCGAAGGCCATCTCGGGCCCTCCTATCCAGAGGAAATGTGTGAGGATGGAGGCAGGCTGTGTCCGGGGTGGAGGGAGGCTGTGTCCGGGATGGAGGCGGCCTGCGAATGGAGGTGTGGAGCAGAAGGGCTGCTGCAGGAGAAGGGCCGGGAAGCCTTCCTCACGTCCCTTGAAGGAGGAGTACTTCAAACGAGCTTCTCCAGTAATTAGGAAAGCAGACCCAGAAGGGCACCGATGTGGCCAGACTCAGCAGTCTGTCCTTTGACTATACATGTGGCCCAGGAAATACAAAAAGCTGAGGAGACTGGTTTTCAAACCCTGTTTAAAGCTCTTGGCCTCCTTGCCAATGCTATCAGGGCCTGACTTCTGTCTCCAAGCAGAAGGATGCTATTTTTACCTGTGTTGGGATTGCCTGTGAGATTTTTTTTAGCTTTTCAAATTTAGTTTAAAGGGAAGTGCACAAATATGAACTGTAAAACATTTTACAATTGCTTTACAGCTATGTAACCACCTCCAAGATCAAGATATAAATTATTTCCAACATCCCAGAAGCCTCCCTTTTGTCTCTTTCAGTCAATATTCACCTCCAAAGAAACCACCACTCTGACTTCTATCACCATGCGTGAGTTTTGCCTGTTTTGTCTGGCTTCTTTAACACAAAAATTTGTCTGTGAGATTCATCCATGCTTTTACATTAGTAGTATTTCGTTCTTTTTCATTGCTGGATAGTGTTCCATTGTATGAATAGGCCATAATTTATATATCCCTTCCACTGTTGATAGACATTTGAGTTGTTTCCAGGTTTGGGCTATCATAAGAAAGCTTCTATGAATATTCTAATACATGTCTTTGGGTATCCCTGTATGGTAGACTGAATAATGTACCCCAAGTTAGACATGCTCTTAATCTTAATCCACATTCCAATGGGTATGAACCCATTATAAATAAGTCTCTAAAAGATGTTATTTTTAGTTAAGGTGCAGCCTGACTGAATGAAGTTGGGTCTTAATCCAGATTACTGGAGTCCTTTATGAGCAGAAGAAATTCAGACATAGAGGAGAAAGCCATTGGGGAGCTGGAAGCCAGAAATCAGCAGAAACTCAGAGAAAAGGACAGGGCACCCCAATATCCATTGCCATGTGATGGGAAAGCCAAGGAACCCAAGGCTCGCTGGCAGCCAGCACAAGAACACCCCAGTCTTTGGGGAGAAAGCATCGCCTTGCTGATGCTTCAATTTTGGACATCTCCTAGCCTTGAAACCATGAGCCAACAAATTCCCGTTGTTTAAGCCAAGTCATTGGGTAGTATTAGTGATAGCAGCCTGGCAAACTTACCCTGTAAGATTCTGCCTGGCTAAAAAAGTCTGAGAGCTCAGATTTTCGACTGCTAGACTAGAACTGCAAGTGGAATTCATGCATTAAGCTCTTTGATCTTAAGCAGAAGTTTCCACCGGCTCGGATAAGGACACACCCCCACCTCCCAGGAGTGCAGCTTATGAGGTGTTTAGGGGGATTGTGAATATTATAAATGTATTAGAGCAGGTGTGTTCTAGAGATGCGTGTGTGTGTGCATGAGTGTGTGTGTGCATAAGTGTGTGTGTGGTACTGGTACTGTGGGAGGGTTTCGGTCTCTGGCAGCTTATCCAAAACAAATGTGAGAGAACCACCGTCTTAGAATATTTGAGGGGAGCTGGGAGGGAATGATGAGAGATGACACTGGAAAAAGATTAGGGTCAAATTGCAAAGGGGCTTGAATGCTCTGCTGAAGCATTTGGACTTGAACCTGTGGGCACAGGGGCATCACCAGACATTTTCAACAAAGATCTCCTGGCTTCTGGATATTACTGGGATGGGTGTGGCTACAGGGCAAAATGAGCTGCGTCACCTGCTGACTCCTCCTACCTGGCTCTGGAGCCTTTAAGATGTTGTGTCAAGCAGAGAGGGAGGCTCCGTGGAGCTCCAAACTAAACTGATATAAACTGCGGTTTATTAATGGGGGACAAAACGGTGGCAGGATTATGATGGACTAAGGCGTGCACTACGCCTAGAGTCAAACTGCCTGGGTTCAAATCCTGCTTCTGCCACTTATCAGCTGTGTGACCTTGGGACAGCTACCTAACTATTCTGTGCCTCTGTTTTCTCATCTGTAAAAGTGGGGATATTCCAGGGTTGTTGAGAAGATTAAGTAAGTACTTGGAAGTATTTGGCACATACTAAGCACTCAGTAAGTATTAGCTAAAACTACTATTTTAGTAGTTATAACTCCAATATATATACAACTCCAATGCTTGCAGGATAGAAGCATGTGACCTAAAAAGGTCAGCTCATGAATATGCATACATGGACTTGCACTGTCTAATAGCAGACTCACATGCAATGGGGCAAACACTTGTGCATCCACACACACAGCCCAAAGTGAACAGGTATTTAAAGGTTAAAAGTTGTAAGATATACTCTGCTCAGCAATTGTCCATAAATTACTCACTAGAAACCTCTAGTGCTTCTTAGTCACAGAAAAGAGACAGCAAATGAATAGGTCTCAAACTAGCCTGAACTATTAGATTCTGATCCTCTTTGCTTTAGTGAATCTCAATTGGGTCAGCTGACCAATACTCGAGATTCCTAGGAGGACTTTGCAAATGGTCCAGGAACATTTTCATTAGGGGAGGCAGCAGCATTTGTATTCAGATTTGATTGTAGTGACAAAGGAAAAGGTTGCCTTCGGGTAAGAACCTATCTCCTCTGGTTTGGGGGAGCAAGAGCAGCTTACTTAGGAGAGCCTCGGTAAAATGGGAGGCTACTGGAATGGGTCCCCCAGATTTCCTGTGAGAAAACGGCGAAGGCTCAGCTCCGGGAGCCTTGCCTTCATTTCCCACACGTCGGGATGATTTGCAGCTAGGCCTGTGACAGACCCAATCAAAACTGGCCAAGGCAGTTCCATAGCTTTGACCTGGTGGTTTGAATCAAAACCCATATGCAGCTTCATTTACTTGCGGAATAAACTGCAGTTTACAGCCCTTTTAGAAAAGGGGGCTCCAAGGTCAGGTCATGCTCTGGTGAAACAAACAATGGCCGAAGAGGAACTGAGTTTGCATGCTGTGACCTTACCTCCACATACAGGAGAGGGAAAATTCCAATCTTGTCTCCCAACATTCCTTCTGCCCAGTTATCATCGACTCTTCTGATCACGGTCAGAATTTCATCCTAAAATTTTCGGAGCCCACCATGTATACAAGCACAGGTACATGCACACACAACAAACAAGGAAAAAAAAAGAAAAGGAAACTGGTTAGTATTGTTAAGGCTAAGAATGGTTTTAAGTAATCGCTTTTAGTTTATTATGCATTCAGGTGTCTGCCACATGAAATGCGTCAGCCTCACGTCTTCACTATTGTTCTCCCTCACTTTCTCTCTTCCGCTACGGCTTATGGCTACAAACATTCCCAAATGGAAGTGTGTCAATTTACAATATAGTTAGTGTTTTCTAATTCAAGTTCCTATTATTTGTTTAATGAAATAAAAATATTTTGTATGAAAATAAATTCAGCTAAAGAGGAAACTTTTTAAGTTTCTTATTACATCCAAGAACAAAAAAATAACACAATCCAACTCCATTTACTTAGAGTCATGGGTACATCAAGCTTTGAACAACTCTCTCAAATTCTTTGGCATATCAGACAATACCAATTATAAATTCACAAAGCAGAAACCGATGGAAGGAGAAAGGAAGAAGCATAGAGCAAGATGGAAAGATGCGATTCCAGGGGAATTGGTAGATAGGCAGTTAATGAGGAAGGAAATACCCGGGACATCTGTCATAGATGCCAGAAGCTGTAGAGACAAACGACATGGCCATGTGGAAAGGGGGCTGGGGGAGTGAGAGAAGAGATGGAGACCAAAAGGGGGAAATGACCACAGAGGAGCACCAGGGGAAGAAAGAGAAAATACAAACTGTAACTTTACAGCGGGACAGAGACCATTACTAGAGAGAGCCAGGGGCAAAACTGGGGCCTCTCCCAAGGGTATCTATGGCTAGCTTCCATTCCCTTTCTTACAATCCTCCTTCTTCTGCACCCAGGACAGAGTAAGACCCCCCAAGGTCTATTTACTAAAGCTTTCTCTCTGCATCAAAATCTACCTTTCCTTTGTCCTTCAGGAATTGGCTGGTAGACCAGCTGGCCAATTGGGGAACCTAATGCGCTAAGGAGTCAATGATCTAGAGTGGCTTAATGTGGTAACCCTTACTTGATTTGAATGTAGCATCTGCCCTTATAGCCTTTAGTACTTGAAATAATAATATGGGACTTTTAGGCCTCTCTTTAGGGTCATAAGGAGACTTCTAGGAAGAGTAGACTTCATGAAATTATCAGAGAAATCACTTCAGTGTGAGCTGAGTGACCTCACAGTTTGGGAATGCTCATCTATGGTGAGGTAAAGGATCTAAAGGAAGTTGTACGTGTTTTTTAGAAATCGCACGAGGGAAAAGCAAGGATGGATGTCTGTACTGGGAAGTTCCTACAAAGTCTGTCCCAAACCCCTCATCCCTCACATTGAGTCCTGAGTACAGGGAAAAGTTTGGGGGCAATTATACCCCCTTTTTCCGTCTGTCCTCACTTCCGATTTCCCTGCTTTAAAGAATACCAACCAAAAAATGATTTGAGGCTTCAGAATATTTCTTTTCCCAGTTGATGTTATAGGCCACAAAATGCAATTGGCATTATAAGGGAATCATACCACTTTACATGTTACAAGTAGTTGATTCTTGGGCTAAAGGATGAGATTTACAAGGGTTCTCTTCTAACAAATGCTCAGCCAATACAGTGTTTGGGCTTTTCTGATAAATATTAGGGCTAATGGAGCAGACTGGCTTAGTGGAAATATACAGAAAATTCCACTTAAATCCCTTGCCTTCCTCACTGAACACACACAAGCAGAAGACTCTGAGTACACGGATGAATTTGCACATTCACAAGCAGAAGACTCTGAGTACACGGATGAATTCAGCTCAGATTCAGCCAAAGGGGACCCATAAGACTTGGCAAAGGGAAAGATAATCAAAGGCTTTCTACTATCAGAATTTCACAATAGTAAATGATCACAAAAGTTAATTTTAATTTTGGTAAAAGCAGAAAATACCATAATTTCCACACTACTGTTTAATACTGGCCCACAAACCAGACCCAAAGAAATTACAAAAGAAAATGAAATAATAAGTAAAAATATTGAAAATAAAAGTAAATAATTTTCTACCTAGAAAAAGTATCAAACAAAAATTAGAATAAATAAAGTTTAGGAAAGGCTGCTGATTTGAAGATAAATACATAAAAATCAGTGGAAGGGGCAGATAACATGTTAGGATCATGTTCACAATTAAAGTCTGGATAAATGGACACAAGCAAAATTTTACAATTTGATTGTAAAGTGTAAATTCCTACATTTAAGCTAAAAACATAAATGATATAAATGTTTCCTGATAAGAATATAGATTATATGAAACAGTGCCTGGAGCTTTTAGGCACATGCAACTCTACATTGATTGTATGAATTGTGATATAGTTGTTAAAGATTTATAAACAGACACACCATCCTAATCCAAAAAACTAATTGCACCATAGAGCAACAATGAACAAACGACAGCATCTTGCAACAGTATGGGTGAACCTCATGAAAATAATATTGAGAGAAAAAGAAAAAACTGGATACAAAAACATATTCTGTATGATTCCATTTATTTGAAGTTCAAGAGTAAACACAAACTCATCAATGGTGTTAGAAGACAGGAGAAGAGGCACAAGGGGGTGCTAATAAAAGGCCATTTCTTGGCGTGGGAGGTGATGATAAAGATATATTCATTTTTTGCCATAATCATCAGCTGCATAATTATGGTTTAGTGCACTTTCGGACCTATTATGCTACACTTAAAAGGTTTTTTTCTTAAAAAAAGGCAATAGCTTACCTAGTTTGAACAAGTCACAGAACATCTTGAATATTGAGCTCATTCCTAAATTCCTATCAGATCTTTAAATGTACATCACATGTTGAGGAAGTCAACCATTAGGTGAACTGTCTGGAACCAAGTCACATAAAGACAGAAAGGAAGTGGGATCATTGGGTCTGAAAAAAATGAGAAAGCTGTAGGGGAAGTGATTATTGTCTTTGAGTTTGGGCATCATTATCATGCTGAAGAAGTAGGCTTCTTTTTAGGTCACCCAGGAGGGTGGAATGCACCAAGAGCTCCCAGTTACTGAGAGGCAGAACACAGTTCCATTCAAGGGAGCGCTGTGCACAAACGAGTGCTGCCTTGTAGGCCAGTGAATTTGTCACCACTCTAACTGTTCAGCAGTGCCGACCTGTTCTTCCTTACGCCACCAATGGATGAGCAAACTCTAAGTGCCAGGCATTGTGAAGGGTCTTAAGGTTAAAGAGGAAACCACCCCTTCCCAAAAAGAACTCAGCTTGGTTGGGGAGGCACGCTTGTATAGAGATGTTCACAATCCAATAGTGCTGTAAGTGGGATAACCCCCCCACCATAATGCAATAAATGGGATCCACACTTCAATTATATAAAATGAAGGGTTGTGCTATTGTGAGATAAATGAAATGAGTGGCTGGAGCCCGCACATCTCCTTTTGGTTCTGAGGTCTGGCTACAAGATGCAAATCCAATATGGTTCCAGCTGTGGTTTGGCAATACCTGTGGCAGTTGACTGTTCTGGCTTAAATATCAATGGGGCAATTCTAGGTTCTGTGGCTGGCTGGGACTTCAGGATAGTGGAAGGATCCTACTCTCCTATTTTGTTGGGAGACTGCGCTGGGAGAAAACCGGAGTGTAGAGAGACAGACACTCTCTATACATTAAAAAAAAAAAAAAAAAATCACTATAGTATATTACAGCTACCAGCATGAAATTTGTTGTGTTCAGTATGAAATAATGACTTTTCTAGTCACCAAAACAGAACCAGGAAAACAATGGCCAACTGCTTATGGTAGGATCACATCAACTCTCTGATTTGTCAACATATTTAAAAAATCTAGAACTAGAGCACTTAGAAGTTCAAGAAAAGGGAAAATACCTACCTGCCTCTCTAGTGTACAAAGAAATTCTGTCTCCCCAAAATACTAAATGGCCTTCATATATGACGACAGCAAGAATGATCTGCACGAGTTGGACATGAATTCAGAGTTGCTGCTTCATAGGTAGAGAATGACTTCCCCTAAGCTATCCATCCACTCCCTGTCTGAAACACTCAGTACTTGTGGCCTTGGAACAGTGCCATGCTCAGTGGAGTGGGCAGGCACAAAATCTGTGTGCTTGGCTTTCATAGAGCTGTTCTCTACATCACAGGTTGGCAAATTTTTTCTATATAAGGTCAGATAAACATTCTAGTCTTTTCAGACCATAAGGTCTCTGTCACAACTATTCAATTCTGCCATTGTAGTGTGAAATCAGCCAGAGACTAGTAAATGAATGAGTCTGGCTGTGTTTCAATAGAACTTTATTTACAGAAAGAGGTGCGAGCAGGACTTGACCCAAGAGCAGAATTTTACCAACCCCTGCTTAATGAAGATGAACAAACTAAACCAGAGTAGATACCCCAGACTTTACAGGTAGTCCTATGGGACAGATACGGCAGCATTCATGGTTTTATGAATGAAAGAAAGCTGTTTCCATGAAGATATTTCACTTTCAGCCCGCATGACTCAATTTCATTCACAGGTTTCACGTAAAGCACTCATTGCTTGTGGTGGGTCAGTAGCCCTCCATATGCTGTTTTCCCTATCTCTTGATATTTCCAAGCTTTGAAAAATATACCAAATGCCATTGCCATATGACCATAGTTCTCCTTTGCATTCAGGCATCTAAGGGTGATCTTAAATAATTTTTCAGGCTGGACTATGCACATGAAGTGACTATTTACAAAATCTATTGCTTTTCTTTCCTTGACTCAGTGGGTTGTACATTTGTAAAGGATTCAGGTAACGTGGAAGACCCCCCATCTAAAAGGGGCCTTTAAACTGTGTTTTTAATTCATTTACCTAACTCCTCAAATGTTTGTACATTCATTTCTACCTCAGGAGGAGAAAAACCACAAACTCAGATGGGCCTCTGTTGAGAACAAAAGCTGCTGCGGGGACAGAGCCCTAACAACCCACCGCCCTGTCCCAGGGAGGAATTTGGGGGACACGGACACCATGTGGATGTCATTAAAGGAGACTCACAGAACACACTGTCCTTGGATACCACTTTAAAGGCACAGCTCAGTAAATGTCGCAGCTCAAATATCAAGCATTTTAGGGCTCAGCCTGAAATGCCATGATCACTGAAAACCTCGGAGAATTCCTTTGGCGACTGCAATCACCTACTGCTCTGGATAAACCAACATTTAAGTGCCCAATATTTTACACTCTTAAATGAGCTGTATGGCAATATTACATATAAAATACATCTAAAATTTCTAGAAATGGTCCCCAAAGGGCCATGAATAGTAAACAGCCTGCGGATCTCCCAGAGTGCCACTTCAACTTTCCCCACTCCCTTCCATCACCCACGGTCACTTGGTTTCCATGAAGCATACATGAACTGGAGACAGACACGGTTCCCTCAGAAACTGCGTGGACTAACTTTGGGATGGTCACAGGAGCTTGGGCCCTTCTGTTTCGTGCTGGCTAAATGCCTCGGCCTTCATCACTGCCTGGCAGCCTCCTCCAGGCTGCAGCGGCGCCACCGGACCCCAACCCCTTACAGATGGGCGCCCCATTGTCAGAACCCGTCAGTCAAAGACAGATCTTTCAAAACCACTCTGCTTCACAAAAAGAAGGGAGAATATAAAAAGGGAAAAGCTCAAAAACCCTCAGCCTTTTGTTGCAGAAATAACACAAAATTGTGCCTCTGATAGCTGCCTGCCGCTCACGGTAAGGTTCTTAATGGCATCATTAACTGCCATTAAGCCACCAACACAAAGCGCCTGGCTCAGTAGTCAGGACATCCTGCTGGGGACTCAGGTAAGAGTGACTTGCCATATGGCCCAGAGGGCACCCTCCCATTTTTCTGCCTCTCTCACCCCTTGTGAACTCCCGAGGCTGCCAGGGGCTGGAACTACTGAAAGGTGAGGCAACATTCCACTGCAGAATCTCAGGGCTGAGGGCTACCTGGAGCCAAAGGCTGAGCCTGACACTCCCCAGGTGGCAGTGGAGATGTCAGCTGTCAGAGCCCACTTGGTGCTTGACACTCTCTCCCTGAAGACACACGCATGCACGCACACACACGAAGTGGAGTCTCGGTGAACCATGATAATCTAGGGTCTTGTCTCTTCATCGCTGGACTGTGAGCTACTTGCGGCTGGGGGTCTGGGGCCTTCATCTCACTACCCCTGGCACCTAAACATCCGCAGAATGAAAGAATGAACAAATGGCTGGGAAACTGGAAAAGAATAAAATACTCTCAAGAGCAAGACCCTTCACCCCAGTCCAAGGCAGAGGGCTCCTCTCTCAGCCGGCTTCTTTGGTTCCTTCCAAAGGAAGACTAGTCACTCCCTCACTGTCAAATATTTATTAAATGCCCCATGTGCCCTTCGCTGTTCTACTGCTGGAATGCAGAGCATTGATAATGACCTCACAGAACCAAACTGCAGCCAGGAGACATGGACAATTATCATGTAAATATAAAATATAACATGTCAGGAGGAGAAAACGAGGGCATCTGGAGGGCTGGGTGTGTGGGGAATGCTCTCTTACAATGTGTTCAGGGTAGGCTCTGAGAGGTTCCTGTCTGAGCAGAGGTCCCAAAAGGGTGAGGGAGAATGATCAAACCGTGGGAAGGTAACATGCAAAGGCTCCGTGTGGGAGTGAGCTGGCTCGGCTTGGAGTCAAACAGCAAGGAGGCCAGTGTGGCTTGGAGCGGCGTGAGTGAGGGAGCCAGTGGTAAGAAATAAGTTCGGAGAGGTAGCCAGAGCCAGACCAGGTAGAGTCTTCAAGGCAGTTATGACGCTGACTTGTATTTTAAGCAAAATGGGAAGCCACTGGAGGGTTTGAGCAGAGTTGTGACACGAAGCTGACACATATTCTAAAGGCTCACTCTAGCTGCTAAGTGAGACAGCTAGGAGGTGTGCGCAGTGCTCCAGGTGAGAGGAGAGGATACTGGATATGTTTTGAAAATATTTTCTGACAAAGCTTTGGATATATCCAAACCTTTGCCTGCAAATCAAAATGCTCTCTCTCTGCAGTTTCTCAGAACCCAGAAGAGGCTGGGGCAAGGACATTTCATAGACACCCACTGCCTCTGCTCCCCACGGGGGCCTCCATTCGCTCCTGTTTTCATCTTCTCCTGTGCCCCTCTGACGGTAATGCTTTATTAAAGGCACCTTCTTCACAGCACAGCCAAATGGCACGAAGAAGGGGCTGCAGGGCTGCTGACCAAACATGGAAGGAGAGAATCAGGATAGACGGAGCTCAAGAATGTTAACTGGGCCCCTTTCAGTTTTTCTGATAATATTTTCAAAGTATAGTAATCCAAATTGAATACAGTACTCGGGAACAAGGAGAGAATTACTATGACCCAGCTCTCCTTGAGCTCACTCTGCTTTGGTTCATGAATGTGGAAAGAGAGTAAAAGGAAACAACTCCCGCATTCTTCCCAACCCTGAAATGTTCCAGGTCCCTCTTGGGAAGAAGCAGATGCAGCAAAATAGGATGGAGTGGAGGGTCGGGGTGGCCGGCTCAGCTGGGCCCCGAGGCTTGCCCAGTTGGCTGGCTGGGCCAGCGCAGGTACTCCGGTCTGGGGTCAAGGGTCTGGGTGTGATCTCACACTCCCTGGATAATTCTCTCCAAGAGTTAATCATCAGAAAAGTAAGGGTAGAGAGGACAAGTCCTTGAAATTCCAGTATGTATCAGAGGAAGGAGAATCTGTTTCCTGTGAGTATTCTGAGGCATTATATAAAAATACTATACTATCTGGCAGAAATGCAACTTTTCTGAAATGGGAAGCAAAGAGAGGGTAGAAAGCAAATATTTATTGAATACCTATTTTAAGCTTCGTTCTTTAAATGTCTTGGCTCATCTAATCCTGATATCACCCTCCATGTTATAATTTAAAGAGACCCAAAGATAAAATAAAGTTTCCAAAGTCATCATATAGTAAAATATGAGAATCTGAATCCCTGTCTACCTGACTCCAGAGCCCAAACTCCACCTACCATATTTGATTTTTATTTACCCGAGTCTGTTCCAAGATCACTGGAAAATGGTTTGTGATTAATGCTGAGTAAATTCACAAAGGAGAGAATCCATACACTTATGAGAAATGATGATTAAATATTCAGTATCATAAGAAGATCATATGGTGAAACCAACAGAACAAAAGTCTGACTAAGTCAGGACAAACTGTGGTGCCATTTTTAAAAGGGTTTTTGCTAACTCAAAGCATCCCTTCACAATTTCCAAAAGATGGAAGCAACCCAAGTGTCCACCAACAGATGACTGGCTAAACAAAATGTGCTATATCAATACAATGGAATATTATTTAGCCTTATAAATACATGCAATAACATGGATGGACCTTAAAGATATCATATTGAGTGAAATAAAAAGGACAAATATTGTATGCTCTCATTGGTAATATGAAATAATTATAATAAGCAAATTCATAGTCATACACTGGAATACAGGTTTCTGGAGCTGGGGTGGGAGTGGGGAATGAGGAGTTAATGTTTAATTGGTACAGAATTTCTATTTGGGGTGATGGAAAAGTTTTGGTAGTGGATGGCGGTGATGGTAGCACAACATTGTGGATGTAATTAATGCGACTGAATTATATATTTGAATGTGGTTAAAAAAGGAAATTTTAGGTTGCATATACATTACTAGAATAAAATTTAAAAGAAAAACACATAGAACTATACAACAGAAAACAGCGAACCCTAATGTAAACTATAGACTACACTTAACAGTACAATTACTATCTTCTGTCAATTACAACAAAGGTATCACACTATCAGTGTTAATAATAGAACAACTGTATTTTCTGCATGATTTTTCTATAAATCCAAAACTTTTCTACTAAAAAAAAAATTAGGAAAAAAGCATCCCTTGAGCTTGATGGACTGGGAGTGGGGAAGGGAGGGTGTGAGATGAGGATGAGGATGGAGCAGTTGCTGTGCTCACAAAGGCCTGTGGCTTCTGCATGTGGCGGACATGGTGGGAACTGGGTGGTGAGGCTTGCACCCCGACTCCAGGCTCGGTGCAAAAGTGGTTCTGTGATCAGCGGGGCACCGACTTAGATAATCTAGTGACCTCTGAGAGAGAGATGAGGATCCCTGAGCACAACGGTGAATTCACTAAAGGGCAGCCCCAGGCCCTTTAGCAAAAACTCAAGGTTACAAAAATGTTCTCATTAACTGGAGGTTACATAGCATGGACTCAGTAAGTATTTGCTGAATGCTGGTGCTTGAATGAAAATAAGATACATAGAGTAATCCGCCATACGAAGAACAGAACTCACATGTCTCTCTTGTATGTGAAGCCCTAAGCGCTGCTCTTTACTTAAATTATTTTGCTTAACCTGTGACTGACGTGGGGTTGGGATTAGACATACCTTGAAGATGAGGGACCTGTGCTTTCCTAAGGTCACACAGCTAATCATCAGGCCCATACGGTACCCGGTTGCCTCCCCACCAAATCCATTTCCTCCCTACAGATTTAGAGGGCAGCACACATCAAGGAGCATGCAAGTACTGGTAAGGAAGAAGTTGTCAGAGCTTGGGGGACACTATGCTTCTTGCCTTTTCTCTTTTAATTTGCACATGTCCAGTTTTGGGGGAGTGGGACTCCCAAAAAGTAAGTTATAAATTCTGCTTAAAGCATCAGTTGCCCATGTCCTCTGGGCAACTACATTTAATAAACTACATTTAATAAAAAGTAACTAATAATTTCATTAATTTTCTCCTTAAATGAAACAAAGACTTTGTTTCAGAATGGCATTCATACAATTTTAAGGGTGAGGAGTGTTCAACAGCCAGCACTGGAGGTAAAAATCTTGCTTTGATCCATCTGCTTCGTGTCTTTTGAAAATCCATTAATACCATCACATTTTTTTTTTCCTTAAAAAGGAAACAGCACTATCGCTGGTTTTTAGAGCCTCCTTCTTTCCTTGCTGGTTCCAGACTGGAACATATCCAAAAATCCAAAAACATCCCCTGGAGCCAAAGCCAAGCTGGCACGAACTGACAATGTTGAAGTACCAAAAGTTATTTTTTCACTTGAGATATTACGCAAATGGAAGTGAAACAGAACTAGCCATGCCTGTTTCAGCCATATTCCGGGCCTGGCAGAAATATGCACAGTGGAAGAAAAACATCAAGCAAATAGTGTTGGTGACAGAAAATATAAATCCAGCAGAAAAGTCATGATGAGTTGCCCATATTCTTTGGGCTGATATTTGGAGAAGTTTGGAAGTGAGAGATGCAGATAGAGCGGGTGGTTAATGGGGTGGCTGCAATCTCAGGGCAGGGCTCTCCCCTAAATAAAGTCTTCCATGACCATCCCCAACCTTACAGTTGCAATGCTCACTCACAGATTAAGACTTCATGAGTCCTAGCTCTGAAAAGATCATGACACTTAATTCCAAATAAAAACAATACCCTCAAACACAATTCAGAAGAAAAACACCACCAACCACAAAATACATCTAAGAAAGCCTAACAGCATCTGATTTTTCCCATGAGGACTACTTTACTATTTCTTTTGAAATGTCAAATATTTAAAGTCTATAATTCAATCTTTTGGAACCAGTAGTCAATGCGTAGCCTCCCTACTGGGAGATCCAATATAGCTCACTACTTTCTAAACTTAGAGAACTTTCACATTTATTTGTTGGCTTGCTTATTGGTTTCTCCCACTAGACAACATTCCAGGAGGGCAGGAGGTTTGCCTGCCTGTTTGCCACCGCATCCTTTGTGTATAGCAGGTTGTCCAGCACACAGGTGGGGCTCAAGAAATTTTTGTTGAATAAATGGGCAAATGCTCCTTTGTCCTCCTGTTCAATGAGTTCTGGTCCTCACCCAGGGAATAAGAAGGTTCTAGGCACAGGCTCGTAGGATAGTGTGTGCTACGGTGGGGATAGCGGAAGCAGGAGTTTGCTTATGTTAGGAGAAGCCTGAGCTTGCCCAGGAGGCACCAAAGAGTCTGGAAAATTGCAGTGGAAACCAAGTTCACCTGGGGCCCAGCGAGCTTCCTACTTGAACCCTTCCTTGATGTGGGTAACCTTGTCTACATCACTGGAGCCAATTGAGCGTGGAAAAGTCCAGAGCTATGACGCGGAGCTGAAGCATGTGCCTGTGTCCTAACCAGGGCCTAACTAGAGACCCAGAAGGAGGGGTTGCTGGAGTCACCACTCTCGGTCACAAGTCACAGCACAGAATGTCATGGGTCCCCAGGAGGATCTTCTCTCTAGGAAAGTTCTCCAGAGTCCATCCAGCAGAGAAGAGAGCAAGGCCGGTGTTCCAGGTACCTGATAAATCACCTCCCTGGCAGCCTGTCACTCTGGCCTTCTGACAAAGAAAGAGGGACATGGGTGCCTGCTTCCTAGGAAGCGTCATCAGCCAGATGATGATTGAAATTTGCATCAGAACACCTTGATGAAAGGAAGGAAGGAAGAGTTGAATCCCTGAATGGAAAATAGATTATTCTCTGTCAAGCTGAACAATGGAACAAGACATAAATAGCAGAAATGAGCAGGCGTGGCAGAGCTGCAGGGAGCCAGAGCTGCAGAATAGAGCTGGGAACCCAGAAAGCAGCAAGGAGGACGCAAATGGGAGCAAAGGCCGAGGAGAACAATATAAACATTATGGGAGTCTCTAGACTTAGGGAGGACACAGGTCCCGCTGCTTTCCATCCTTCCATAGCCCTGCTCATCTCCACTTCCAAAGCCACCCAATGTCCTTGTTTGATGCTGATGAAGACTACAGTTGAAAACACCTGGACCTGCATATTTTGCTCAAAAATTATGCGCCTGGTACTCCTGCAGCCCTGTGGATGGTCCCAAGAGTTCTGTACCAGAGCCAAGATCTGAGCGGAGCAGACGAGCACTCAACGCTTGGCTGGGAAAGGGAGAAAATAACCATGACTGCTGGGCTTCTGAGATAAGTGAGAACCTGATGTAAGGCACCAGCTCCCTGTGTCGGAAAGTAGAAAGAACAAGAGTTTTCAAGTCAGAGATTTGAGATAGAGTTCCAACTCTGTTGTTTACAATTCTGTGTGTGCATGTGTGTGTGTGCGTGTGTGTGTGTGCGTGTGTGTGTATGTGTGAGAGAGAGAACGAGAGAGAGATGAGAGACAAAAGACAGAGAGTAGAAAGGAGAGAGAGGCCCAGCCAACCACCCTGGATAAGTTCCTTAACCTCTTTGAGCTTTGGTTCCCTCACAGGGAAAACAAGGCTCCTACTCCTTCCCTTGGAAACTTGGACAGTTGTCAAGATAAAATGAGAGCGTATTGGTAAAGCACTTAATATAGCTTGCCATTTAATAGATAATTAATAAACAGCAATTCTTATTATTGCCCTAAGTTAGAAAGATGGTTACATCCCCGCCCCCATCCCCCCTGGGGAACAGTGGTGTGGAGGTCACGAAAACAAGGAGAAAGGGAGCACCTCACAGACTTGGAATGGAGCCTTCTGTAAAAGGAGACCTGTCACGCACACGGTGCCATCACCGCTGTTTTCTTGGACATGCTACAACCACAGAAGGCCAGGGCAGCCAGAGACCATGATCCTCTGCATTTTACTCAGATTACAACTCACATCCGATAACTGACATTTAGTTTGTCAGCTGTGGTCCCTCTATGCAAGTCTGGCTCTACCAGTTCAGATGGCTCGAAATATACATTGTCGCATCCTGCGTCTGGTGCTCATAGAAGATGGGGCTGTGACCACAATGATTGCTGGGTCAAACTAGTTACTTCTCGGTGAGCTAAATGGGTTCTTTGCAGCAGTTTCTGCTGATACTGGGCCCACGTGATTCCTGGAAAGCTTTCATTCCATTGCACCTGAGTCACCGCCGGAAAACCAGAGGATAATTTCCATGACTCAGGTCCATGGAAGGTCCTGCTATTCATGCTTACTGTGACTCACATTTATCAAGCACTTACTCTGTGTCATTTCTTGGGTGGAGCTGTGTGCAATCTCATTTCATTCAACAAAATCTTATCCGCCTATTGTCTCCTTTTATTGAAGCACAGGAAAGTTAAAGAATTTGCCCCAAGTCTCAGAGAAGAGCCAGGATTGAAACCCAGGGGCTCTGTCTCCCGAATCCTTGCTCTGTACCCCTAGGGAAAAGGCTCTGATTGGGAAAAGGCTCCCAGGGGGCTGTAAGAGGCCCAGCAGGACCAAAGACTCATTTTACCTTGGTGAAGGTCAGACAGTCTTTGTCTTGGTCTTTGTCCTTTATCTCAAAGTCATAAAGTGCTTTGCCCTGGGGCGGAGCCTGAGGCAAGGGCCGGATGCACTGGATGTAGCTGGCGGGGAAGAAGCCGTGGTTGCCGTTGAGCTCTCCGTGGTACCAGTTCTCGTCCACCTTGCGCCGCAGGATGATGATGTCGCCCTTGCTGAACTTGAGGTCACCGGGTTCCTTCCCCTCATAACTGTAGAGGGCTTTGCCATAGGGAAGTTGGGAAATGTTCTGAAAGCAAAAGAAACACCTGGTTATTTCACATAACCCTTCCTGCTGCCGAGATTAAATTTATCCTGGGCAGTACAGGATTCCAAAGGGGCTTTCTGTTGTTTGTGAGCATGTGCAGAATGCCCTGAAAGTTGAAGATATCTTAAAGGAATAGGCACCCTGTCACAGAAATATGCAAACTCCATCACCCTGCAGAGACAAGGGGATCTATATAATCTCTTAGATAATAATTCACCTTTGAGTAGCACATTAGGTGTCACACAGACAAACTCACTGTATGCTTAAAAGGTGCTATTAGTATCTTCATTTACAGACGAGGGAACTGAGCACAGAGATATAAAGTAACTTGCCCAAAGGCCCACACCTATAAGTGGTAGGAAGAGTCTGAGCCCAGGCAGTCTGGCTCTGGAATGTTCTTATGCACCACTCTATGCTTAGTTGTCTCCCACGGGGTGGTATTTCTCAGGGACTTTAGTCTAAACAGCAGTCAGATTTCCAACAATGAAAATTTCTCTCCTCATCTCCAGAACCCCTGTAACAATTCAGAAACGTGCTTCAAGGGGTTTCTCAAGTTGCAGTGTCAGGTCTGCACTGATTGCATGAGTCTGTCCCACTCTGGCCCTCATACCCAATGGCACCCATTAACGATGTCCAGGATGAAAGACAACCTGGCCTTGGTATGCAATACAGCCCAGTGGCCTGCCAAAAGACTACTTCTAGAATCTTGGTCCCCGATGCACTAAAAGTTCTAACAAATTATTCCCGGCTCTCATGTATCCTCCAAGCATGGTACATAGCTTTTTGTGCATACAGAAGTCTGGTCCAAAAGTACAATTTCAAGAGCATAAAAAGCATATCCTCTTCACATCATGGAATGTTCCTGTCATGATCCACAGGTCAGACAACTCAAAGGAAAGCAATCTGTCATCTTTGGTCTCAAACAATGACTAGCTCTGAAACTCAGCAAGAAGGCGGCTGTTGAGCCACCCTGAAACTTTAAAGATGTTATCATCCACTTCCTGGATTTCTCTAATTAGTGCTTTTCATTAAGACCCACAGTCCCATGGATTTCTCTTCCTTTTCCTTAAGGGTGGTCAACACCCACTCATCTGAGAAAGCTTTGCCAAAGGCCATTTCTATGCCAGAAGAAAAGCAAACAAAATCTGTGTCAATACCCAACATTTTTCCTACCAGAAGCCACATTTTCTCACCAGGGCTGCCTATGCCAAAGATTTCTTTAGTATTCAAATCAGTCCACAGAGGCATAAAAGCCCAAAGCGGTAGTATATTGAAAAACTCTTTGTAGAGGACTTAATAACATGTTGGCAACTCAATCACTCCACATTTATGTTTCAGCAACATCGAATGACAGCAGTTAAGACAGAACCTGCTGGCAAATTGACAAACAGCCACCACGAACCAATTAAACAGTAACTCCAGAGGATTTTTCATTGCAGAGCTCAATGAGGGAAAAAAAATCATTTTGCTTCCAACAACGTACATCCTGGATAGCTTTGAACTGTAAATACAATGCATTGTAATAGGTCCCAATTTCAGAGAGCTGAGGCAAAGGGGTATTTCACAATCGAATTTCTGTGATCAGAAAAGAATGGAAGAGATTCTTGGCTGTGGGCCACCAGAAGAATTCCACAGGCACACCAGGGCCAAGGCCAGTTAAATCCTAAACCAGTGATTCTGAGCTGGGACAATCTGCACGCCCCCTCCCCACAGAGGACATTTGGCAGTGTCTGAAGATATTTTTGGTTTTCACAGCTGGCAGTGGCTGTGCTATTGGTGGCTAATGGGTAGAAACTGGGATTGCTTCTAAGCACCCCACAAGGCACAGGACAGCCCCCAACAACAAAGAATTATCCTGCCCCAGACTGGCGCAATTGAGAAACCCTGCCTTAGCTTAGTAGGCTAAATTTATAAAAAGAGGAGACTTTCTTGTTCTATTTGGACTTAGACTACAACTACTTCAAAAGTGAAAGTCAACTTTTTAAAATTTAAACTAATTTAAATTAGCTAATTTAATTTAATTTTCAAGATGGAAGTATTTTCATTTTTCACCACATGGAGAAGTTTAGATACATCAACCTACGAGATTTTAAAAGGATAGTAAAAAAATAATAATAATAACAGGCTGTTAAGCTTGAAAACTGGCCTCAAGGAGGTACATAAAAGAAAACTTCCCTTTGTCACAGAGAGGGCTCCATTTTCTCTAATTCATGAGGGCTCTGCTCAAAAGCCATAACTCTGTGGCTGTTTTGGCAACTTTCATGACTATTGATAACAAGGGTGAGCAAGAAAGGCCAGATTCCCACGTGTGTATCTATCGGTCCAGTATTCCTCCTTGTATATTTTATGCTCTATCAACAAACACGCACCCTCTCCTATTCCTCTAGCTGTGAAGATGACACTGGAACTTCACTCTGGCTTCCCCTTCTAGCTTTCTCTAGACCAGTTGGCACAACAGGCTTCTTGCCAGCCCCACTTGCACCTTGCACAATTCTGGCCCTGACTTACCCCAAGTGTGGCAGGGCAGAGGTGGGGAGCTCAAGAAACACCAAGGCCTTTTCAAGCCCAGGCAGCCTGGCTCCAGAGCCTGTGCTCTTCCTCACTACTCAGTACAGAAAGACACAAAACTGCATCTCCCCAGGCTCCTGTGAGGCACGCAGTCATGATTTTCTGAGGGAATCCATCCTTCCTTGATCCTCCAAAATGGGCTCGATCCTAGCAATGTGAGAACTGCTCACAGGCTCTCCCTGGCCAGCCCAGCCTGTCAGGGATTCAGTCTCTAACTCTCTCTAAGCCTCTGCCTCTCAAATCTCTCTGCTTCCTCCTTAACAGCGGACTTAACCTCAATCTGCTCTCGGCCTGGCTGATCCAAAAGCACATGGAAGTCATCGTCTGTCCCTCAACACTCCATCTCCTGCACTCCTCATCCCGGCTATGGGATCACCACCCAGCTGCTAAACAAGCCCCCACAGTTCTCCCTGTGTCCACCCCATCCAGTTTCAACATTTGTCATCAAATCCTGCTGATTCTACTTCTAAAACCTACCAATAGCATCCCTGTCCCCACTTCCACTCCCATTGCCTTGCCCTTCATCTACTGTTTCCTAACCATTGCAAACCTCTTCCAGGGTCCATTAGCCCACTTCAGAGCTGGTGCCAAAACACAGAGCTGATTCTATCATCCTGTTGTTCAGGAGCTTTCAGTGGCTGCATGTAGCCCTCAGGGGGGATCCAAGAGCTTTAGCATGATCTCCAGGGCTCCTCCAAGCTGGCCTCAGGATAGCTTTCCACTCCCCCACCATTAGCCAAATACACCAGCCACAGTGGGCAGCATCCTCTTTCACAAAGAAACGGTGCTTTTGGAACCTCTGGGTCTTTGCACAAATGGTTCCCCTCCCAGGCTGAGCTCTGATGCTACCTCCTCTGTCCTCCTCTCCCCTTCCCCAAACTGGGCAGCGACACAGGCTGTGCTGCTGACACCTTTGGTGAGCACTGCTGGTCCACGATGCATGCCACTGTATTAAACCAAGGATGCCAGAACAGGGACTATGCTGTGTTCACCCTGAAAACCCCAGAACCGGCACAGAGAAGGTGCCCCATATATGCGTGTTAACTGAAATGAACTAAGGTTATTCCTGAGACCGGCCTGGATGAGGACAGGCAGCGGAGATGTTAGACAACATTAGAAAAGAAAGACAAGTCTGATGTGGCAACCCCCTGACAACCAACACCCCTTACATGGATCCAGGAGATAGGGTGCCAATCAGTGCAGTGAGGGGCAACAGAGCAGCTTTCACCCACCAGGGAAGAAAAAGAAGCCGAATGCCTTCCGCAGAAGTCTAAGCAGGAGCTGCAGCGGACTACACGTGGACCCACACTGCATTTCCCCAGACACCAGTTGGGCATCTGGGCACACCACCTCCAGAGCCCAAGCAGAGATTTGACCGGCAGGGGGCGCAGGGCTTGGATCTGGCTCTAGCTACATTACTTTTGCTCCAGAAGGTGGGCCAGGAGGAGAAGGGACAGAGCTGAGAGAAAGGAAGGAAGTGGAGAAGGGAAGGGGTAGAGACAAGGGATGGAGGGGGAGAGACACAGAAGCCCACCACACTAACCCCCTCCCCAAACTGCTGGGATTCAGCTTTAAGACGCAGGATACTTTGCAGAGGGGGAAAAATAATTAAGGATTTAGCAGATGGGAGGGTTTTTTTTTGGGGGGGGGGGTTGGTTACTGCAGTCAGAAACTAGTTATCATTGTTAGGAAAGGCTAAATAATGGTGACACTCGCACTTCCACAGTCTTTCATCTTCAAAGCTCTTTTTAAGTATTAACTAATTAGTCCATGAAAAAGGCCTCGAGGCAGGTGATTGCTACTATGGGGGAAAAAAAGCCTTCTGCAAATTCAGAAACCTAGAGGACCTCTGAAATTCAACTCCACCACATACAAGCCCAAGAAAATTGAGCAGGTTTCTCTGGAACTCATTTCATTTCTGACCACAGAAGTGTTCAGCGATAACCTCGCTCACATTCTCACACTGTAGTCTGTTCCCCTTTGGAGGGATTGGATTCCAACATCGCTGCTAAGCCACCATTATTATGGGCTGAAGACATTAAGGAACAGAAATAAAAGGAAAAGGGGAAAACACATCTGGGATGCCTACGGGATAATTAACACCAACCACCACTGCGAGGCATTAATAATAATTAAAACTCATAATGTCAATTTCATGGCTCATTGCTCAGATGTATCCCACAAATCTTAGTCTGGGCTTAATGTCCTACCCCGCAGAGAGATGGGTGCTCACGCATGCACAGCAGAGCCATTTCCATCTTCTATTGGGATCAAACAAGGCAGTGGGCTTTGACAAATGTGCTCCATGACACCAAAGTGCCGACAACCGGGTTTAGATCACACACTGGCTTCCCTCGGCGGGAGGCAGGTGCCACGGCTGACAGGGAGCCCTGCAGGGGCAGAGGACCCAACACCCAGGTGGCGTGGGAGAAGGGCCCTCTGGGTCTCCCAACAAGGTGGGGTGGAAGACGGTGGACACGAGCAATTGTCCAAAGAACCCGCTCATCTTTTTTTTTTTTTTTTTTACCTCTAAAGACTAAACCAGGTCTCCCTTATCCTGTCACTGTGCACCAGTCCCTTTCCTTCAGAAGACTTGTCAGTTGTGTGATTGTGTTATCAGTGAACACCTCTCCCTAAATTCCATGAGGACAGATACTGCGTCTGTTTTTTTCAATGTTGCATCCCTAATCCCTGGGTCGGACTTGACCTAAATTACATACTCAAATATATCTACTGAATATGTGAATATACAGATTAACAAGTAGATCCCCTGGGATTGGAGCCTTTGATCACAAGGACTTCATCTGCCCATTCTTTTCCCAGGGTATGAGGCTCAGGGTCCATCAAGCCAAAAATCCTGTGCTAACGGTGGCTGGGCCTCGACGATTAGGAAAACTTCCAGTGATGGCTCCAGGAGGAGAAGGGCACTCCAGCTAAAGGAACTGGCCTGAGCAAAGATACACAGTTGGACTGGACTCGGGTCTTATTCAGGTTTCCAGCACAGTACATGATCAATAGTCGACATGCATTAGACAAATGAATGCATGGCACATTTTAGGGATGGTGAGTCAGCCATGGAGGGGGAGCCTGCCTAATCGCAAATAAATTAAGCATTGTAGGGTCTATGAAGGTGGCAGAGATTGCTGATTGTTTCTGGATAGCTGTTCTCTTCTTTTTAGACCAAGTTTCAACTGGGGTTAAGGTCAGTCAGCTAAAGACTTCATTTTTCAGCCTCACTTGCAGGTAGACATAGCTATGTGTCAAGATTTTGGTAAGTGGGAAGTAAAATGAAAGTAATACATACAAATTCCAGACAGTGTTTTAAAATGAAATTTATAAGGAAATCCTACTTCCTCTTTTTCCTTTCTCACAGGATGAATGGCAGATGTGGTGGTGGTGAGCCAGCTTTTTCCATACACAGATTTTACTTGGAGCAACGAGAGGGAAGGAACCTGAATCCTTGGATGGCCTTGAGGAACGAACAGAGCCTTCTCTAGTCCTGGACCGTCAGCCTTTCACCAGACTGCTACATGAGAGACGAGGAAATTCTATCTTATTTATCCCACTGTGTTTTGGGATCTTCCTATTTTAGCAGCTTAGCTTTACTATCCTGACTAATCCAGAAGTCTATTTATGATTTTTTCAGATTATAAGCATTTTGGGGGTCATTGCCTTATATAAATAATATATCTAACCAGAGCATCCCCATCTTTTAGTTTACAAATTTAGTCTGTAATGAACAAGTTGTTAATATATCACACTCCAACCAGGAAGATCCCTGGTTGAAACTAAAAGGTTTCAGTTTTACAGCCAGTTATATTTCAAGTACCTTCTTCCCTTTTACTCAATAAACATTGTGTTGGGTCCTAGCTTTTGTTTCTTTCATTCTGTCACTCTGATGGTTTTTAAATTCTCCATGTTTGTGCACTCATTTTTCTAAAAAGTTATAGCACACTGGCAGTAAGCCAGACCTTGCAGTAGATGGTAGGCTGCAGAAGTACGACACGATCTCTTCTCTCAGATTGTCACCGACCAGTGGGCAGCCCAGCAGCCATTCAAACAATTACAATATATTGAAAAATGCAATAAAAGAGAAACACATAATCCCCCAAAACACAGACCAGATGAGGGCACCACTAAGCTGCTATTATTGTCTTTTGTGATCGTGAAGATACAAACTCTACAGCCAAAGGCTATCTTTCACAGTGCTTCATGTTTCAGCAAGCTTGGCGAAGATTAAAAGCAACTCTGCTTTTTTGTTTTGTTTTAACTTTTCCCAGACTTTGTCAAGGGCCATCTTCTCAAATTTGCCTGCTAGTCCATGCACGATTTCGTGGTCATTTCTTTGATGCCAGAAGTATTTTGCTAGCCAGCAGTAAGGCATAATTTCCTGTTCTGAACGTTAGGAGAAGTGGGATTTAATGAAGGCTACATTTGCCTTGGAAACATCTGGTGACGTAGGGCTGGATGGAGCCTTTGGTATGGAAGATGTGTGTTTCATCCAGATTCCTCCAGATGAAAGATGCTATATAAAGCATTGTCATTATTATGCCATGTAAGGGATGCAGCACTTCAAACCTCTTCCCAAATTAGCCTCTACAACTTTATAATAAAACCATTATGATGTAAAAAACAAACCTTTTTCAGAACAACACTCTCTCCTCTCCTGAAAGATTCAGGAAGAGCTTCATGGCCAATTATCAATGGCAACTTTGACAGTGAAGCTAATCCTGTCGGGAAACACACACGTGCACACGCGTACACATGCGGCTACGTTCATATGCTGATCCTTGGCTATGGCACTCACACTCACTGATGAGGCTCCAAGGGAGTTAATCTGTTCTCATGAAACGAAGACTTCCTCCTCAACTGTGACAATCAGATCTCCCAGCAGTCTTCTCCCTCCTTCTCTGATCAACATGCCCAACAGTGTTTGCTGGATGGCAAGGGCACCTCTGGCTGTGGCACTCTTGCTCCTGGCATTGCTAGAGGTCCACCCTTTACTAACCCATGGCTGCACCAAACAACAAAAATCTCTATATGATTCAGCAACCTGCAGCCACAAGTTTGCCATCCGTTCTGACACCGCTGCCTTGGAATCAGCCTCCATGGGGTCACATCCAGTACCCACTGGAGCTTTGTGCTGCCTATTAGCAAAGACTGTAGGGCTCAGAGTGTATGTATCGATATATTCTGTTTCACCCTTTGAGTCCCGTGCATTTTTCAAAGTCTGAGCAGCCTCAGATAACTGACAATTGCAACTCTTAGCACCAGGTTTTTCAAGGTCATCTGAGCTTTATAACAATAAACATGCCTGTTTTACCTTTAGAGAGTTTCTATGGGGCTGATATGCTGTTGGCACTCTACTCAAGCAATAGCTTCCCCAGTCTCCGTTTCACTAGCAGTCTCTCCATTTCTGGTTTGCAAAGGGAAAAATCTCATATAGCTTCTACAAGTTACTCAGGAATTCTCACGTTGGCCAACTCTTGATCATCTATCGCCACTTAATTTCAACACCAAGTTTCAACCTTCCTAACTCATCTTCTTTATAGCTATATCCAGAGTACCCAGGCTGGGGCCTTTCTTACCACGTGTCCTGAATGTAAAGACAGAGCTGTCACCAGTGGGCTCCCACCTCCTTTTACTCCTCCTCCTGATAGAAAGGAAAACAAGCAGCAAAACTTCCCAAAGTCAGGAATAAACAAGAAGCTGCCATGAAATGGGGAGGGTTAGAATTAATTGAGCAAAGGAACTAAAAACCAAGGCTCCCTGATATGAGGTGCCATAATGCAGAGTCCTACGTGCACCTTTTGGCTCTGCAGAGAGTGAAGGCAAGAAGATCCCAGGAACTGCAAATGAGGCAAACTAACTCAAAAGGCACACCCGAGAGGCGTGACAGAAAGACCCTAACAAAGCATGAAATGGGAACCCTTTCACTGAAATTACAATGTAGACGCCTGGAGTGTCCCTGAGTGGAAGACGAGCCCCGTGCCTTTCCACTCTTCCATGGTAGAAGGCAGAATTTAGCTGTGCAGATGACAGACTTGGGGGTAGTGGGGTGGGGGGGCAGTGTAGGAGGCACCAGGCTTTCATGGGGTCCCCTTGGTTTCCAAACTGTACTCCTGGAGGCTCTAGAACCAGACCCCGTAAAAGTGAGACTCTCGACCAGCAAGTGTCTGCCCTTCCCTACTCCCCTATCTCCAACCACCCCTTTATTCCCATAACAGGTTTCCATGCAAGACTTTGAAAGGGTTCCAACACTAAAATGAGTTTTCAGCCCCCTGGAGAGCCTCCTGTTCTACATGCCCAGACCCTATGTTTTGTCAAACACAATCACAAAGCCCCACAGGCCTCCCTTGGCTGCACTGCCTTGCTCTACCGCCCCTGGGTTCAGAACAAACCCAGCTCTGCTGTGTGGAACGTGGGCAGGGCCAGCGTCTCTTCTCTTCCCATCTGTCTCTGCAACTGTAAGGTACTCATGGGGCTGCCTTTAGGCCAGAGATCCCAACCGCTCCGGTAATTGTGAAATCCCATTTTCCAGCACTCTGCTTCATGAACCTACCCTAAAGTGAAAAGAAAGCTCAACAACCACCAACTCACAAAGGAAGTTAAAATTAATTTTGTTCTGATAATTATGAATACATGAGCTAATTAGAATTGCCTGCAGAAGGTTTAACCCTATGATTGGTAGTCACGTATCTAGGTCATTAACTAGTAAACATTTGTTTAGGGTTCAGAATGCCTAGTTCAGGCTCCTGAAACCCACTTTTCATACACTGTACAGAACAAGGTATGTATGGATGTATCTGCACATGCACACACACACTCAAATACTGTTTTTCAAATATAATCCACCCACATATTAGTTTACCTTTCTGTAGTCAGTTAGGAAAAGGAGAAGGTGAAAATATTTAATATTAGCCTAGATTAGGAGTTAGCAAACTATGGTCCTCAGGACAAACCCAGCTTGCCACCTTGGTCTGTAAATAAAGTTTTATTGGAACACAGCTACACTCTTCATTTCCATATTGTTCCCGCCTGCTTTCCAGCTGCAATAGCAGGGTTGAGAAGTTGTGATACAGACAGCAAAGCTGAAAATATTTACTATCTGGCCCCTTTTTTTTGGCAGAAAAAATTTGCTGACCCTGGTAGAGATTGTCAAGGTTAACACTGACTCCTAGTCAGATGAGTGCACAGTTTCCTCTCATTTCAGGAAAAGGGGGAGGATGCTGGCACCATCTGTGTAAATGTAGTTGTGTTAAAAGAAGTGATTTGGGAATTGGAGATGGCCCTGGCCTTGTGGCTGCCTTGCAATGTGGCTTTTGACAAAGTACCTTAATTCTCAGAGGCTTAGTCTTCCCATAAACTGGAGATAATCAAATCTGTCCTTCCATATTTCCAGGTAGTGCTGAGGGAATAAAATTGATGATATGTAAAGAGCTTCTTGTCGCTTAATGAAGAAGTTGCTATAAAAAATGATTATTGTAGACTTTCTGCTGAGGCAAACAAACTTCCTAGGAACCTGAATGCCAGTGCTAGAAAAGGCAGACTTTTCTAAGTGTAGAAGTAAATGTAAGATGGGTGGGGGCAGGACCATGTCCTTCTTGTTTGTCACAGTGTTCTGGGTGCCTTGCTTAGCATCTAGCACACACAACTCCATAACTATGTCGAACGAGAGCAAAATCAACAAATCACTAATCTGTGGTCCTCAATGGTAAAAATCCCTTTTTTACCCTCTCATGAGTTTTCATGTGCATGTGCCCAGGGATTGAGCAGACTTACTGCTTACCTTCCAAAGGCTTCTTCATTACGATTCTCACAGTCACCATCACCCCTTTATAAAAGCCAACCACATTTTACTGAGCAGCACATTTATGCCATGCCCTGCTTCACACCCTTTACATATGTTAACCCACATAATCCTTACAACAATCCTTTGAGTGGTCCTAATATTATCAGGACACAGACAGGAAACTGAGGCACAGGAAATAGTAATAACTTGCCCAATGTCAGAGACATTGTAGAAAAACTGGTAGAGCTGGGATTTGAACCTGGGCATGTGGACTTCCAAGGCTGTGTGCCCTCCAAAATTACTACCATTTGTTTAGCTGCTACTCTGCCCCAGACTCTAGATAACTCAGTTAGTGAGCACAGGTATACTATGAAGTAGTATTTATTATTGTCATTTTATAAGTGAGAAAATTTCAGAGAGGCAGGTAAGTTATTCATAGTCACAGAGCTAGTAGAAGGGGAGCCAGGCTTCCAATCCAGGGCTCTCCAGTTTTAAAGACCCTGCTCTTAACTGCTACCCTGCCTCATTCGACCTCACAAAGCGGGGAGGGGCACTCCTTATGGAGCTCTGATAATTTAATTTGGGACAAAAGGAAAAAGTGTGGAGCGCTTTGCTGTCAGGCCAAGAGGTTCTAGATCTGTGTTTACATTTATCCAGTTCAGAAAAGAATTACTCACTTTTCCACTCCCTGGTTAGACAACCCAGGATTGCAATATACTGGAGACGTTTTCCTAGACAGAGTCTTAACATGTGCCCACAGGATCACGTAACTGAGTCACGTAGCATGCGAGTAGGGGACCATCTTCTTTATATTGAGGAGGTGGTCTCTGCCCAGGGGCCACCAGCCTGAAGGGCTGTGAGGGGTCCCTCCCAGGGAACTGGGAGCTGGTAACTAACCCACAGGCTCCCCCCGCCCAGGGCCGGCTCAGCGCCTGAACCCAGCTGACCACAAAGGGCGGCCTTATCCCCAACATGCCCCATCAGCCTCCTGCAAACAGCTCTCCTCGGGCTCCCCTCTGAAGGGTGGGCATTAAAGGGCACCTCTCATCCACCTGGGACTGGGCTCTCCCATTGCCTCAGAGGGTCAAGACGTCCAGGAGTAAATCAAAAGGCTTCCCTTCAGCCTCTTTCCTTTTTCAGGAGGGGAATTAAGGATAGATGATTCCTTCCAGGCCCTAATTCCAACCCAAACTAACCACCATATCATCTTTAAATGATTTTTTTTCCCCACATTACTGTCACGAAGAAATAATTCAAGGAGGTGAGGGAGAAAAATAAGACATCTGTATTTAACCATGTAAAAAATTAGGTTCCTTTAGGGGGCAAAGAAAGAAGACTTGCTCCAAGAACAGGGACCTTAGTCCTCTAGGGCTTTTGAGGGGAGCAGAGCAGGTTGGTGTTTAAGAGGCTGATTCTGGCACCTCATTTTGTGGTTCAAATCCTGCCTCTGCCACATGCTGGGCTCTCAGTGCCTCAGTTTCCATATCTGCAAAATAGGCATAATAAAGTATCTCTCCCATAGGGATCTTCTGAGATTAAATCAGTTAATATATGTTAGTTGCCTATAACAGTGCATGGAACAGTCAGTATCACAGAATGGCTTCCTGTTGTTACTAAATAACTTCACCATTGACAAGACTATCAGTAAACAGCATGGAACATGCTTCCTGAAATGGGTCACATCACACTGCTACATACTTAGCACATTAATCTGCAAGCTCCATTAAAAAAAAAAAAGACCTTAGCAAAATAAATCCAGTCATGAAGATAACCCAACTGATGTCATATGGCAGAGACAGTTACAAACAAAAAAAAGTTCTCTCATTCCCAGAGATGGATTTCTTAGAAGGTATGTTTGAAAGCCCAACAAAACTGCACAAATTCCTTCTGCAGTGTTTAAAAACGTGGAAGATGGGCATGACGGCAGAGGAGCAAACGCAGCCCGTCTTCCTGCTGAGGTCCTTGACAGCAAGCGGATGTGATCGTGTGCCACGTGCTCCCTTCTTTCCTCCCTGTGGGAGGTGGTGGCCGGTCCAAGGCGCTGGGGACACCCCGGGAAGTGGGCCATGTGGTGTGACAGAGAGAAGCGGGGCCAGCAGCAGAGACAGTCACCACGGCACGCCTGATGGATCTGACCACGGGGCCCTGGCGGCCGGGGTGCAGCCTCTGGGTGGGCAGAAGAGGGAGAGGGTCAAGGCCCAGGGCTGCCCCAGCTCCTCCACTCACCTCAGACGGGAAAAGACTTTTAAAAATCTTGAGATCGTGTGGCCAACCTCAGGAAAAAACACCCAATTAGCCCCTTTTAGTATCCTCTCTCTCTCCTCACTGTAAAAGCTTCAGGTACTTCAAATATGTAACAGAAAGCAGGAAAATTCCAAGCCTTGAGTTAATATGTGGTATACTATGGGTTTGCTATTACCTTAAAAATTTAAAAACCTGAATCAAATTATAGGTAATGGTTTGGGTTTAATTTACATACATATTGAATTTACCTAGTTTGCACTAATTCTGCAATTTGCCACCCACACAGGATAATGGTCTGACAACACAGGACCCAGACAACCCTTTGGCCTGGGACAGAGGGACACTGAGGCAGAATCCTCCACTGCCCTGGATGTTTGTGGACATGGAATGAGTTGGAGAGCGTCCCTTGGTATTCTCTTTCCCTATTGATTTACAGAAATCATTAAGTCCAGATATTTGCTTACAAAAGGCTTTGCTAACTTGGTAATGGAAATCACCACAAAAGTGGATGTCGCAGTCACTTTTATAGACTTAAGGTGAACTTCATAAATAAGCTATTAGTGCAAATAGTCTCACCAAAGAGAAGCAAACAAATGCTCACCCGAGTCCCTGCAATGAGCATGGGCCTCGGCAACTGAGAAAGTGCTGCCCCAGGAGCTTCGGATTAATTCGGGCTCTAACAGCTCTGACTTCATCGCAATCACGCAGTGATTGGATTATTCCACAGCAGCTCGAAGGCTAGAAGTGAGACTCACGGCGAACCACAGCAGTTATTAGCGATGGGCATGCCAGTAAATTTCTTTGTACTCAAGGGAGAAATTTACTCGCGGCAGCTTTGCTCCAAAATGTATTTTGTGTGTTAGCGAGTCAATCCAATTATTTCCTATTATATTCAGGGGAAATTCCTTCTTAAACCCTTCATGCTTTAATGCAACTACATAAACCTATTTTCAAGTGAAAATGAGAACTTCAGTTGTCCTTTCATCCAGCAGACAAAACAAGACTGCCTTTCCAGCCTGGAATCTTATCCCCTTTGGTTAAAGGAGATTTCTCCTACCGGCTTCTTCTAGGCCAAGTGATGATTTTTAAACTTCCTAAAATATTAAAGAGCTGACTAACTTTGCCTGAATTTTAAAAAATTAGCAGATGAACATCCTCTTCTTTATAACTTTTCCCAGTGGGTCTTATTTAGCTAGTCGTTTCAAATCAACCTCAGGGTTTCAGCGACATCACACCATAAATTGTACCTATGAAACGTACCCCCCCCAAAAAAAGAATTTCTTTGTTGACGTCAGAGTTGCTTTATTAAGAATTACGCCTTTCACATTTCCAGAGCATTTTAAACTTTTCTAAGCATTTTCACAGGCTTTATTTAATTTTCATTCTCATCCTTCCAGTAACCCTGTAGGGTAGGAAGTGGTTTGGGTACATTTTAGACATTTATTCAAGAAATCAGCATGCCTGTCCACCCTCTGTGGGGCACTGCCCTAGACAGTGGGGATATGACAATGAACAAAACACCCCAACATCCCAGCCTTCATGGAGCCTACCTCAGCAAACAAATATAGAAATCAGCAATCCTAGAGTGGGTTAGACAGCGATAAGTGAAGAGGGAGAAAATAAACCAGGGGAGAGGATGTGAGATGTTGGGAGGGGGTAGTCGGAACTTTAGGGAGGGTGGCCAGGGTAGACGTCACTGAGAAGGCAACTTCTGAGAATAGCCGGAAGAAGGGGAGGGGATGAGCTGTGGAGTGATCTGGGTAAAGAATATTCCAGACTGGGGGAACAGATGCTTCGAGGCAGGCAGGCAGGGGAGAAACTGGGGGAATACGGAGGGAGCCAGTGCCAGCAAGAGGTGGTGTCGCCACAGGGCCCACAAAGGGCCCACCCTGGAGGGCCTGAAATGTCGTAGCAGGGGCCCTGCATGAGATGGGAGGTAACTGGGGGTTCAGTGTGGAAGCTGATGCACAATGGAGGGGATGAAGAAAGATGATGAGAAAATTCCTTCCTCTGGAAAATATTTTAGGAAGAGAAATTCTCCCTGTTTGGGATGACTGAAGGGCCGTCCTGCCTCAGGAACTCCCACAGTGGTGTTCCAGTTTGCTAATGCTGGCAGAATGCAAAACACCAGAAATGGATTGGCTTTTATAAAAGAGGGTTTATTTGGTTACACAGTTACAGTCTTAGGGCCATAAAGTGTCCATCAACAAAGGGTACTTTCACTGGAGAAAGGCCACTGACATCCGGAAAACCTCTGTTAGCTGAGAAGGCACGTGGGTGGCGTCTGCTTACTCCCAGGTTGCATTTCAAAATGGCGTTTTCCAAAATGTCTGCATCAGCTTCCAACGGCCGTCTTCAAATGTCTGTCTCAGCTCCAGCTAGCTGTGAGCTCCTTCTGTCCGAGCTTATCTAGTGCTCTAGGAAACTAATCAAGGCCCAGGCTGAATGGGCAGGGCCGCGCCTCCACGGAAATTATCCAATCAGAGTTATCACCTACAGTTGGGTGAGTCACATCTCCACGGACACTGAACCAATAGGTTGCAACCCAGTCCACACTAACATGTCTGCCCCCACAAGAATGCATTAAAGAATATGGCTTTTTCTGGGGGACATAAATATACAAACCGGCACAGGCGGCTTAGGTCTTCCTGGTCAATCTTGGGACAGATCTGTAGGAAAGAATGCGGTAACACCAAAGGCAGACAGAAACAACATTCTTACAGGGTGCTGTCAAACATCCCAACAAATCTGCACTGAGAACATAAAATTTTTAGTTTTAAAGCAAGTAGAGGTATAATAATTATTACCCTATGAAGAAATGAAACCATTATTTGATCAAGAAGTATGATCAATGCTGGTTTATAAACCATATTCTCAGAGCCCCAAATCAGGAACATGGTCTGAAAATGAATAAAAATAATTAAAATCAGAACCCTCTCTGAAAACCTAGGCTATAAAGCTGGAAAGAGGAAGGGGGCCCAGAGATTTAATAAAAATTTCAGATCCTCTGAATATGTAGTCTAGCCACTGTCCTGACACTTTGCCTGCCTTATCAGAAGTGCTACCTAAGGGAGCTGGTGACACTAAAATATTCTAACATGAGAAAGCAAAGAGAAACTGAGAGGTTTGAATAAATTTCTTTCAGCAGTGTCAGGTAACCCATCACATGTTGTTCTAACAAGCTAAAGAGAAATATTTTGTAGCTTATTTTCCCTTTTCCTTAACATGCCTATTTTTTTCTCTTCTCTGTGTCTCATTATCTCCATTAAGGAGCACGCCTTCTTGTTGCTATGCCACTGTCACCCGCCAAATTTCCTTTTGTTCTTGCTGGAGAAGCACATTACTACTGCACTTCCAATCCTTGGAAGTAGAAGTAGAAGGCAGGCTCCTCACGGTCCTCTCTCCCAGCCAGCAGCTATTCTCCCTTCTGCCAATCAAGTCTTTGCCTTAATTTCAGGAGAACTCATACAGGTCCAGCAATAGACAAGAAACAATCAGACCCATAATGCACTATTCTCTTAAATGAGGAGGACTGACGGGGGCGGGGCAGGTGCTGAGGGGAAGTATTAATGCCAAAACGAAGAGCTGTTTGAGATTTGAATAGATTTCTACGGTCTTAGAAACTGCCCCCAGTTTAAAAAATTTAATAAACCTATCATTTCTCAGAAAGTATTCTAGGCATGTTCCAATTATTAATTCATATAAACTTCCTAACAGCCTTATGAAATAAGTATTATTGTCTCCATTTTATAGAGACTACTGAGCCACAAACAGCTTAAGTAAGTAACTTGCCCAAGGTCACATGGTTAGTAAGTGATAGAGCTGGGATTCAAATCCCAGCGGTCTGTGTCCTTATTCTCTATGTCAGGGATCACCAAGATTTTTCTGTAAAGGACCAGCTAGTAAATACTGCAGGTTTCTGTTATGACTGCTCAGCCCTGCTCTGAGAGCACAAAAGCAGCCATAGATGGTAAGTGAGTGAACAGGTGTGCTTGCTGTCAATAAAATTTTATTTATAAAAACAGATAGGGGGCTGGACTTGGCCCACAGGCTAGAATTTGCCAACTCCTGCTTTCTGCCATGTGTGTTGCCTCACTGTGTGTCTTGCAAAACATGATCACACTCGGGTTGTTCTCAAGTCTGTGCTAATCGGCAATCAGACGAAGCTGATTTTATTTTGTGTTTTTAAAAGCAAGGAACCAATGAATTGAGTGACCTAAAATCTGATGCTCAGACTGATGCAACAAAATGGTTACATACAGTTCCCTGGGCATTTCAACAATATAAGGCAATATTAATATGTCCAACAAGAGTATGCCTTTTTTTTTTTTTTAAGGTAAAATGAATCCCACTTTACTTGAATTCTCAGACACAGGCAGGGTAGTTTCAGGGACTGTCACTGGCAGTTAGCAAAGCTTGCCTGAGCAAGGTCTATGCATGCCCATGCTCTGTGCTTGAATGCAAAGCTCAGAACTGAGGTCTCTCTTGAAAAATCCTCTAGGGGCAGCACCCAGGCTCCAACGGCATTCTGGGAGAGTGTGCACATGTAGGATGCACAGGATCTGACAGGAGGGGAAATTCTGCCTGCTCCAGCCAGGCCAGGCTCCGATTACATTCACATTCAACAGGACCCCAGCCTGTGGGTGCAGCCTGACATCCTGCCCATTGATATAAATAAATTACCCGCAAGGCTGCAAATGCCCTTTGTATCCTGCTGATGTTAAGAACTGCCAAGATTTTGCTTTCACAGTTTATTACCACCCCATCAGAATAGCTCAAAGGAAACCATCAGTTTCTGATCATTTATTCTGCATGGCAAGAAATACTTCAATACATTTGTAAGGACACAATTAACATACCATGTGAATGCAAGAGAATGATCCAAAGTCCTACTTTTCTCAGCCCACACTAGCAGCTGAACCACGGCATGCTAACCTATGGCACCCTCGCTTCTGAGAACGCTTTATAGGGATCACTCCACGGTTTGCCAACGCCCCCCCATCTCCTGCCTGGCAAATCAGAGTACATTCAGCCCACTTGGATCCAGCCCAGCCGCCTCTGCACTACAAGGTGAACTAAGAAATGCATTCCAACTAAATAAGAATGCAGAACAATCTCAGTTCCAGAAAGGCTGAGAGGTGGAGAGAGATGGGATTCTGGTGTGCGGGAGGGGACAGAATAGGGCTTCTGTGCCCATAGATATTCTTGGGAAGGGACATGAGGTCAGAGGCAGCAGAGGAACTTCTTGCCCCACTGCAGCTGTGTTCAGTCCTTGCTGGTGACCAGCCCTTCCAAGAAGACACCCCCACTGAATGTCAGGTCTAGAGGAGCTACTTCATTTGTTGGAGTTGAGCTGCAGGCTGAGAGGGAAGAGGAAATTTCAGTTAAGCACCTCTGGGTGGTGAGTTCTCATTGCTGATAATACTTTGTCTAAAAATAGAATCAGGAGAACGAGCTCTCATAGGTTAGAGATGGGGGCGATGGAAGGAACACAAGTGGATAACTGGGTTGCCTCTAGCTTGAATTACGCAAGAAAGGCCACTGAAGGCCTGATCCATTTCAGACACAAGTAGCACGTGGGAAGGGTTCAAGGCAGTGCCTCTCCCTTCTAGTGGGTAAAGGGCTTCTTCTGCTGCTGTTTACAGTCATCAGCCTTGGCCAATATAGATTTTAAACAAAAGCACTCAGAAGATTGGCAAAAATCACACAGTCTTCTCACCGTAGCTGATGCTAAAAGTCTCGGATCCCTAGAACATACTGACACTGGGTTCAGCTGGCATCAGCTGAGCCGGCGTTGATGGATTCATAGCACCAGAGAGATCCTGGACCAGTTCTTGCTGTGGAGGCAAACTCCTGCAGGGTCAGCTGCCCTGCAGATCACCCACATGGGAAGGCAGGAGAGCTGCAGCCTCTCTGTCACAAAGAGGACTAGTTCATGTAAGAATGATCTGAGGGTATTGGTAGTTACACTGGGGCACTGGGCCAAGGACCTTAACAAAAGAATCTTAAGAACTGCTATTAACATATTCATTCATTTACCAAGTATTTATTGACTACTTAATATGTGCCGGACACCGTTCTAGGAATTGGTAACAGGTTAGAAACAAAATACACCACAAAAAAAAAAAACAACAAAAAAAAAACTTTGCCCTAACGGAGTGTACATTTTAGACGGGGAGAGATACATATACAAAATAAACAATTAAAATATATATTAAAGACAATAAGTACTATGGAAAGAATGTATTCAGGAATGGTATAAGAAGTATCAGTGAGGGTGGAGGGGTACAATTTAAGTAGGATGGGAAAGAACTCTGAGGAAGAGAAGTAGCAAGCCTGGTGGTTTCCAGGGAAATGTTCCAGACAGGGAGATCAGGCTGGGGCAGGGCCCTGAGTTGAGCAGTCAGTGGTGGGTCTGCTCAAGGACGACTGAAGGTCAGTAGGGCTAGAGAGGAAGGAGTGAGGGTGACAGTAAAGGAGAGGCAGTCAGCTAGTAGAGGGACTTGTAAATGCAAGGGCCTTGGCTTTTACACTGAATGAAATGAGAAGCTTCTGGGCAGAGGAGGGACATGGCCTGACATTTCATTCTAATGGCACCCTTCTCACTGCTACCTCGAGAATAGACAGTTGAAGGAGTGACATACATGCACAAACGTGGGACTCAGAGAAGGTAAAAGATTTTCCAATAATACACAGTGCATCCATGGATAGTTGGCAAGTGGAAGTGACAGCAAGATAGCATCTCCCAAACAACTCCTCTCCCCTGATATTGGGGAGGGAATTTAGGAAGAATCAAACTGCTATGATGAAATAGACACTTGATGAAGTTCTTCCCAAAGTCCGTTCAACTGCACATCCACATGGAAGCAACCTGACTCAGGTGTAGGGTCAGGCTGATAAAAGTACCCCAATGTGAAAATGGATACACCGTGGCACAGTACAGCTCGGTGAAAGCAGCATTCAGATCCCCTCACTCTCCTTGCCCAGAGTCCACACTCGTGACGATTTCCTAATACTGAGAGTATTTCAATCCTCTTGGAAAGTTCTGATTGAAAAATAATAAGCTGGTATTCTGGTTTAGATATCAGTCTGTTGTGAGCTGGCAAGGCACAGTGCTGGGATCTCAGATCTACTGTTACTGGCTGTGCCAGAGGAAAGTGTGCAGCAATCGACTGGTGAGGTCTGCCACGAGCACGGAAGGGAAGGACTACAGCAGGAGGGCCGCATGCTGCCGATCTGCCCTAAACTGCCTTAACACCACCAAAGGAATGGCCATCCTGGGAGGCTTGGGCTGACCAGTCAGCTGGCCTCCCTCAGTAATAAAAACAACAGTAATAAAATTTGGACTCCTACTACTACTAATAAACATGCATGGAATATTTATGAGTGCCAAGCACTAAGCTAAGCACTTTATATGAATCCACTCACTGATTCCTCATGCGGCTTTATTATGTGCTATTGCACTAACCATTTTCCAGATGGGAACCCCGAAGCCTAAAGGAGCCAAGGTCACATTGCTAGTAAGCGGGAGAGCCGGGGCTTGGAGCCAGGCTGATACCAAACCTCACACAATTAACCCGGGTGCTACGCTGAAGTCTTTGGTCTCAGTCCTAAAGCACAGGGTAGGGGTGAACTCTGGTCTTAGAGCTTTCATTGACTTTTGGCCTGTATCCAGCATGCCCTGACTTGACATCAGCAAACTCTTGACATCAGCAAACTAGGAAGGGAACCAACCATGAACTTCAGAGACGCTGGCTAATTCACTCAGCAGACTTCTTCCCTCTCATCTCTTCAGTTCCTAAATCACAGCTTCTACCTGTTGCCTGACACGGAGACTATCACAAAACAAACCACAGCTTCCAAAAGTGGTTACATGGGAGCAAAAATATTTTTAAAATATTCTGTAACTTAGTACACACTTACTCTTATTTCTGAGTATTTCTTTCGAGCACGACAGTTTTTTGTTCATGAGAGATAATTACTCTGAGTTCCTAATACAAAAATATTTATTCTTGAAGTCATAAGGGTGATGCTCATTCAATGATCATGTTTAGAGGTCGTGGACACAGAGCAAGAGGCTTTGAGCAAGATTGGGGGACTAGAAATCTGGTGAACTCACAAAAGCCACGTAGGCCAGCAGTAACTGGTGATGTCTGGAAATAGGAGGCCAACAGAATGACGGGCAGAAGCTCAATCAATCCAGCCAGCACTTGTTTTTCTGGGTCACAGCTGGCAATAATAGTGCAGTTCCCTATTTGCCTTAAAAATAAATTCCACATGTAGCTTTTCTACAGGTCTTTTCCTCAGGAGTAAGGGCACTGGTCATGTGTGCAAATTAGAAACGATGTACTAACAAATGTTAAGGTCCTTGGCCTTTGAGGCATCTTGTTCTCATTCTTAAATCAGTATCTTTATGATGCAAAAGGAGGGAAAAGAGAAAAGGGGGAAAGGGAGGGAGGCAGGAAAGAAGGTTGTGTGGCTGTTAATTGATGATAAATGAGGAAATCATTTGATGACCAATTCCTGAATCTTGCTTTGGCACCCAGCCCTGCTGGGGCAGAGGAAGGGATCTGGGAAAGCTGTGCAAAGTGTCTGGGGATTTCAGTTTCATGAAACAAAACAGAGATCCAGAGATGCAGTGTGGAGAAAAATGAGAAATAACCTTTCAATTTATCTTTTGGTCACCGTGTAAAGAGCATCTTTTCCTTCATCAAAGGAAAAGCTTAGCAGTCCTTTTTAGATTTGGACCCAAAGTCAACAATAGATACTACAACTCCAAATGCCCGAGTTTTCATATGAGGCTTAGCCCACTAGCTAATAAGAGATATAACCTTTATTCAACATTTATTTATTGGTGACTTCTATTCTATGTACTGTGTGAGGTCCTGGAAACACAGAAACGAGTAGCTCACAGATTCTTCACATAGTAATACCTAGTCTCTTATCACAGAACCTATTTATTTATGGAACCAGGGTGTGAATACACACACCTGTTTAGGGGTGTGTAGTTAGTGAAGATATTTATTTGTGTATCCGTGTACATATTTGAGGTAGCTACGTTCATCCATCCATCCATCCATCCATATATCCATCCATCCATCCATCCATCCATATATCCATCCATCCATCCATCCATATATCCATCCATCCATCCATCCATATATCCATCCATCCATCCATCATCCATCCAACCATCCATCCATCCATTCATATATCCATCCATCCATCCATCCATCCAACCATCCATCCATCCAACCATCCATCCATCCATCCGTCCATATATCCATCCATCCATCCATCCCTCCATCCATCAACCTCTCCACCATCCATCCATCCATCCATCCAAACACTTACTGACCACCTTCCCTGTGCCAGGTACTATGTGAGGTCCTAGAGATATAACAGTATAAGGAAGGGCTGACACAGTTCCCCATTCTAACAAAATGTATAAAGAAGACAGAATGTTTATTTAAATACATAATATAGACAACATACATGACAACAATATTGACAGGATAAAAGTCAGGGATACTTCTGAGATGTGTCAAAATAAGGAGAAAAAAAGAAAGGAAAGAGGGAGTTAGGTACATGCAGAAGAATTTTGCCATTTTTCCTTCAATTTTGCAAAAATACTTGAAATGTAGACCAAAATTGAGAAAAAGGCAATATTCTTCTCAATGTAGGCCACAAATTTGAACAAGTTTACCACTCACATACCAGTATGACAGAAACTGGGCAGAAGACATTCTTTCCAGCATTTTCCCCTCAGAGTACCTCTGCAGCCACCCCAGAGTGAGAGAGGACAGAGTGTATGAACATGTTACATGTATTTCATTACATCCAAATTTTAAAAATTTATTTGTTTCACCATTTGCTTCTTCTAGACTAAATTAAGTGTTCTGTAAGAGTCAGGAATGTTGCCTTCGTATGGCGGTCCCTTCTCAATGCTTTATTCAATGCCAGTCCATCTGTCACCTTGACTGGTGAGTCAAGAACTCATTCAATTTATCTGAAGCCAAGTTAAAAGATTCTCCAGAGAGAATTCCGGAAACCATTCACTTTGATGAAACTTTTCTTCTTGTTTAGCACCAAAAATTGCAACACTGCCTAAAGACGGGAGAAGAGATGGGGTGAGGGTGGAAGCTGAGAGCTATGGTAAGAAAAAGCATCTACTGCCTAGTTTGTGTCAGCATCTTGCAATTTCCTTTGCTTTCCTTTCTGCTTTCTTACTTCTCAGCTCTAAATCAAATTGAGTGCTGCCCTCATGGAACCCTTGGAAAGGTGTAAAACTCTCTGCTCAAGCATTCCTCTGGTGGAGGAGGCATGACAGCTCCGGAGTCACTGGAAACTGCCATCAATCTCAGACACATGCCAGAAGGAAGGCTGAGCTGCCAGGGAGTCTGCCTTCCATTGTTCTCCAGCCAGCCACAGAGAGAACCGGCACTGGCTCTAGTCAGGGCCTCTGAAACCATTAATTTTTCCTCTCAAGGCAAAGAATCCAGTGATTTATATCCAATTGAAAAAGCTTTAATGAATAACACTTTCTGCACATCAACATGATTCCTTGTGTCCAGAAGTCTTTCTAATGGGGATTTATTCTCAATGTAAAAACTCTTTCTTCCCATGAGCTGTCATTCCTCAGGAATCTCCAGGATGGTTCTTAGACAGAAAGATTTAGAAGCAGCCTATCCATGCTTAGTGGCATCTGTTTAGTGGCTGGGCCTGGAAATTCAGGAAACTAGAAGAGGGTTAAGTGCAGAATTAAAAACAACAACAAAAAATAAAAATAAAAAATGGGTAGAGACATCCACATGAAAGAAACTCAAACAGAAGAGAGGATGGTCAGTGTTCTGAGAGTAGAGCATGTGTAAAGTAAAACAGGAAATACATCACGCCAGAAGAAATATTAAGAAGATTCCAGGTCATGGTACTAAGAAGATTGCTTCTGTGTACACATGACCAATCATTCAAGAAGGAAACACAGAGGCTAGCCAGGGCATAAGGGGAAGAAATTGCCACAAACTACAACCTCTGTAAATAGCTCAGTTGAAGCTTTGGCTCACAGATTCTGCATAAGTGAATTGGAAGTCAACAGACATATGTGACGCTTGTATCTTTTGTTTCTGGATAACATTTACTGTTCACATGACATATTTTAACATCACTCCTACCAAAGTAATCAATAGGGAATAGTCTCTCTGGTTTGTATACACAAAGATTTAGGAATGGGAGACCAGCACTGCCAGATCACAGGATGATGTGACAACCAGGAGCCCAAAATGGGGAACAGTTTCTTCAACAAAAACTACTTCTGGATTTCCATTTCTATTGGTACCCACTATCTAGGCATCTGGATAACTCTCCTAATAAAAACAATTAATATGCTAGTGCAAAAAAAGTACAAAGACAGTCTTAAAGATGCATTGTGGAAACTGGAGGCTCACAGCAACACCTATGAAGTGTTCTTGAAAAAAATAAACATGAACAAACAAATTTAATGACGCTCCTAGATTCAACTACCAGTTTACAGAAAATACAGTGATGGGGAAAGATAATAAATGACACCATGAGGATGTGATCAGCAAAATCAAGAACGTGGGAAATTCTACAGGGCAGATGCCTAAGTTTCTTTAACAAATAAATGACACGAAAAAAAGAAGGGTGTTGGAGATTGACTCATGTTCCCCATAAAAGGTATGCTCAGGTCCCAACCCCTGGTCTCACAGTTGTGAGCCAATCTGTGAACAGGACCTTTGAAGATGTTCCTAGTTAAGGGGTGCCCAAATTGAATGAGGGTGGGCCTTGACCCAATATGGCTGAGGTCCTTATAAATGAAGGAAATTGGAACCAGAAGAGAAGCCATGGGGAGTGGCCAGAAGCTGGAAGTCAATGGATCCCAGAAGAGAAAAAGATGCCACCATATGCACTACCATGTGATGAAAAAGACTAGGAACCTCAAAGATTGCCAGCCAGTCAGAGATACTGACCCCAGAAAGAAGAGAGCCTCTTAGCCTCTAAAACTGTGAGCCAATAAATTTCTGTTGTTAAGCCAACTCATTGTATGGTATTTGTTTTATTAGCTAGAAAAACTAATACAAAGAGGTAGTAGGAAATGTCAGATTAAAAGAAATGTCAGTGACATAATCTAATGCTATGTTTGGATCTTATTTGAATCTAGATTCAAACAAAACAACCATACAGAAGATTTTTTTTCAATTTAAAATTATTTATCAAATAAAAAACATTTCCAAACAAAACAAAGCAAAGCAATGGGAAAAACAAATCTCCTGAAATAGCTTCATTCCTTCCATTATGCTTCTACCAAACCAACAGAAAATTAATGAACCATAGTCACACCTGAGCATTCCCATATCATTAAGCTCAGTCTCAATATCTTGTCTGTTCTTATTAGATTATGTTCCCCCTTCACTAGCTGCTGTCTACCTCTAGGTCCCCTCTATTCTACAGTATCATTTCACCTTTTTTCACAGAGTTCACATTAGTGGTTACATACAATATCGCTCCTTTTATCTTACGAAGATACACACTGAAGTGTTTACGGGTGAAATGATATGTCGTCTAGGATTTGCTTAAAAACATTCCAACAAAAAAAGGGCCAAGAGATATGAAATAAGATTGGCAACATACTGAGAACTGCTGATGATGGATGCTGGATATGTGGGGGTTCATGCTACTAGACACACTACTATCATGTGTGTTTGAAAGCATCTATAAAAACAAGAAACATGCATTGCTGAGCTGACATGAAAAGAAGGGTTATGCAAAAGCCAAAAGTGCAAACAGGAACCCTGGGAAGTGAGCACTAAAGCCAGTTTTTAATGTGAGGTTTCTCCTGAACCATGGAGCTCCTGAGAACATTTTTTGGGGGATGGGGTAGACTATAGAGCCTCAGGCCCATTCATGATGGGAAGTGTACTTCGAGATCCCTAAAAAACTGGGGACTAAAGGGCCACCCCCTCATTGTAAGCATGGATGAGAAACATGCCTGCTGCATCACAGGCCAGTCACTTAAGTATTAGCTAACTGACTCCAGCAAGGTTTAAAAAAAAAGAGAAAACATCATGTCTAATGTGGTTATTCCAAGACTATAAGGTTGGTTTAATATTAGAAAAATGTTGTCTATCACATTGTAGATTGAAAGATAAAAATCATTATCACCCCAAAAGCTAAAGAAAAATCAAAATTCAGAATTGATTTATAAGTTACAACTAACCTTTTAGTAAAACAAAATAGAAGAGAACTTCCTTAACCTGATGAAGAATATTAACCAAACCCACAGGTCAAACATCATCTTTAATGGGGAAATCTTGAACACATGCCACTAAGGGCAGGAGCAAGGCAAGGGTGCCTTTATCACCTCTCTCCTATCCAACACCATATTGGAGACGCAATTAGACAAAAAATGAAATAAAAGGTAGACAGATTGGAAAGGAAGAAACAAAACTGTAATCATTTGCAGATGATATGATTGACTATTGTAAGAACCCAAAATATACCACCCATAAATCATTAGAATTAATAAGAGTTTGACAAGGTTTCTGGATACAAAAACCAATATATGAAAGTCAACTGCTTTTCCCTCTACCACCAACAAGCAGTAAGAATATATAATTTTTAAAAAGATACTTTATACTTTTATTGCTGTTGTAAGTGGTACTAAGAATAAATTTAACAAAAATATGTGCATTTCCCTTTATGGAGACTAGTATGCAAGTTTATAGAAAGACATTAAAGATGACCTAGAGAAATTGAAAGAAATATTATGTACTGGAATAGGAAGATTCAGAAAGACTGTAATTTTTTCCCAAATTGATGTATAGTTCAAATGCATTTCCAATGTAAATCTCTCAACAAGGATTTTGAAGTACTTGACAGGCTGACTCAGAATTTATATGGTAGAGCAAACGGACTTGCCCTGTTAGGATATTAAAGCTTTATAATGTTATAGTAATTACAAAATATAGTTGGATCAGGGATAGACAAATAGACCAAAGGGACTGAACAAAGTCCAGAAAAAGAACCACACACAAATGAAACTTGATTTATAAGTGCAGGCACTGCAGATCAGAAGGAAAAGGCTAGACTATTTAATAAATTGTGTTGGCAAAATTGGATTATCTATATGGAAAAAAAATGGACCTCTTTCTCATACAATTTACCAAGTTATTTGTAGCTGAATTAAAATCCTAAATGTGAAAAGCAAAATTGCAAACTTCTAGAAGTTAAGACAAGGGTTGAGGGTAGGAAAAGATTTCCTAAATAAGACACAAGACACCATAAAAGAAAAATTGTTCAGTTCAACAACATTAAAGTTAAAAACTCCTATGTAACAAAAGACTCTAAAAAGAAAAGAAAAAAACTCTCCAACTGGGAGAAGACTTTGCAACACATATCAGAACAAGATATTGGCACCCATAATTATATAAACACCTCAGAGGTGCAAATTCATGCGACAGGTGGCCCAGGTGCTGCCTCTGTGGCACCCTCATTGGCTGAGGAACGTTGAGCCAGTTACTCCATCTGGGCCTCAGGCTCCTCACCTATAAGACAGGGGTCATCAGAATAAAACCTATTTTATTGGGTTAATCTATCCCAAACTACTAAGAACAGTGGCAAGAAAGTAAGTGCTATCTAAGCACTCTCTGTCTTCAAGAAAAAGACAAGTAACTCAAAAAGGCATTTTACAAAAGACCAACAAGAATGGCCCATAAACATAGGAAAAGATACTCAATAGCAGAGGTAATCAGAGAATTGCAAATTAAACCGCAAGATGCCATTTCACACCCACCAGGTTGGCAAAAATTAAAGGCAACAATAGCAAGTGTTGGTAAGGATATTGGAAAAAGTGTCTCCCAACCACTGCTGGTGGGAGTGCAAAGTGGAACCCTGTCACCCAATTCAACTCCAAAGAATATACCCTAGTATTCTCCAGGGTGAGAAAATTCTTACAGTGTGCAAAAAAAAAAAAAAAAAAAAAAAAAAAAAGAGGCATGCAAACAAAATGCCCATCAATGCCCATCAATTATAAAATGGATAATGTATGACATACTCAAATCATGTATTACCATATACTAGAAAGAAATGAAAAAAAAAAAAAGACATCTGCATGTGTCAACATGGCTGATTGATTATTTTCTGGGGGAAAGAAGCAAGTCACAGAAGAATACATAATGATTCTAAGTATACAGTAATCGTTACCAGCTAAAACTAAGTGAACTATTTAGGGACACCTAGATGTGTGTCCTTAAATGGTTTTTCCACTATAAAGAAAAGCAAACGAAAGACTAATATGCAATTCCGGAAGTCAGTTACAGTAGGGTGGTGGGATGTGCAACTCAGGGTCACCTGCAGGGCCCCCAGGCCCTGATGTTGCTCAGGCTGGGTGGCAGGTACACTGGTTATGGCTTGTTATTATTCTTGAAACTGTGTACACATTTGATGGACTTTTTACGTAGATTTCACAAAAAAAATCTTACTAAAAACAAAGTATAAAGACTATTCATTTCTAATCTAAACACCACATGTACTTTTATCCTCAATGAGCTTTTTTCTCTGAGTGTTTTAGAATGAAAACATGTGAGGCTCATTTTTATATCAGGATTATGGCTGTACAGTAGTAATCCAGGCCTGGCACAGGCTGCAAGATACTGAGTGGGTCATGGGAGAAGCAAGTGGGGACCCCTGGCTTGAAAACAAGGAGCTTAGGGAGAACAAGGGTAATGGCTGTTCTCGAATACTTAAAAAGCCACCATGTAAAAGACTGGGACAAGCATGTGCCAAGTAGCCCACAGGATGAAACTGAAACAACTGGGCCAATGTTTGTGGGCAGTGGGCTTGGAATCCATACAGAAAAGAACATTCTAGCAAGCAGAGATCAGAACGGAATGGGCTGCCTCAGGAAGTGGTGAGTTCTGTGTAACCGTCTGGAATCCAAGTCAACACCAAACAATCCTTTTGAGGGATGTAAAGGGAGTTCAATCTTTGGGGATGGGGTAAATAGAGTTCATAGTCTCTGAAATCCACTTTAAAGTTGAGATTCTATGATTTCTTTGTCTGCTCTGTTGAATCCGACCCACAATGACTCCAACAATGCCAGCTGGAGGGATGGAGTGAGGTACTGATCTTTAGAGAAAGTGAAAGACTAGTGAGTTTGTTTCCAAGCACCACAGAGAAAATGTGGCCACGGAACCCCACACTGACCTCTAGGACCCGGTAAGAGTCATAACATCCTCTCTTCTAGCCTCTAGGAAAAACAAGACTCAAAAACCACATGCACATTTTAAAAACTTTTCTTATGCTAGCCAAAGCCTGTCCCAGAATAGACTTTTCCCTGCCAAAATCTTGTGACTGCATTTTTCTGTATTAGTCATTACTATTTAGAAATGGGAAGAGAACAGGGTTTGGAAAAGCAACATTTAAACTGTTCCTTCCAGGAGACAATATGCCAAGATGCATGCATGCACATAACGTTGTAGAGTAGTCAAACAGATTGCATAGTAAGGGAAGAAAAATGCTCTTCTTTGGAATTAGAAGCAGATTCATCGTCTTTATTTCCATCGTACATTCATCCTCCGCTTGTATCACTCAGTGTTTACAGAGGGATTCCAATTTTCATCTACTTTATTACCAGAAGTATCGACAGCTTCTGAGCAAGGAATTCCAGACATAAAGGATAAATTTTGCCTTCTTAAAATACCATCTCCAAAGGACCTCTTAGCATTTTACAAATATTAGTTGACAGATCATCAACATGGTTTTCCTTCTCAAGTTATATGGTGACTATGATTTTCATTGTTATTTTAAAATCTAAGTGATTAACCAAAGCCAATTCACAGCCACTAGGGTGGCTGTAATTGTAAAGATGGACAATAATAAGTGCTGACGAGGATGTGGAGAAATTAGAACCTTCATATATTGCTGGTGTGAATGTAAAACGGTGCAGCTGCTTTGGAAAACAGCCAGGCAGTTCCTCAAAATGTTAAGCATAGAGATACCATATGACCCAGCAATTCTACTGCTAGGTGTGTGTGTGTGTGTGTGTGTGTGTGTGTGAAAATATATGTCCACACAAAAATTTCAGGGAGCTGCTGAAGGATATATAGCTGGATCTAAACGTAAATCCAACATGCTTTCCATGAGGCTATGAACCCTGAGTGCCAGAAGCATATTCAATCCACGCTGGAGACCTTTTCTCTGGAGAGCTTAAGTTTTACACACCTCCCCTCACCACCAATGATATTCTTCCTGAGAAAAAGATAGGGGGGAAGAGTTTGCACCAAGGACAGGGGGAAGGGAGAAAGAGATGGGGGTGGGGAGTGAGCACTAAAAATTATTAGTACAGAATGCACTTACTTGTTTAGTTTTTAAAATCTCACTCAACATTCTTTGGGATAGTGTGTGAGTGTGTGTGTGTGGTTTTTCTCCACAGAGTAGATGCAAAGCCTACAGCTGGAATCATACAAGTTTCTTCTTCATTCAATCTTTCTCTGTTCCATCCACTTGACAAAGACTTGCCCCTGTGCCAGCTTTTGCTAAACACCTGACGATCCCTAGTCCCAGACCTAATGAGCCAGAGGGTCCTGAAGGACCCCTGGCCCTTTCTTCCCACTTCAGAAGTACGCACGCCCCCTTTCCATCCCTGCATTGTCAATGGAAGCCGGAGGCCTCTCTCTCGAGTGTACGCTGGAAGCCTGAACAAGACTAGTAGGGAAGCCAGAAGCAGAAGAAGTGAAATACCTGGAAATTTCCTCCTGTCTCTGCTATAAGATTTTAATGAAACAGCCTCAGAGGTAGGATGATAAAGACACCGACACTGTAAAAGAAAATCCCTCTGCAACGCCGCTTAACCATGCCCACATCGCACACCTATCTTTTTTTATGTTTGCCTTCTCTCATTAAATTCCAATTTAGCCAGTGGAAAGCTACTTCTTAGCCTCATCTTAACATTACAAGATTTGTGCACAGAACTTTAATTGATGGCAATAAAGCTGCCTGCCCCATTGTGGGGAGATCTGCAGGCACCAGAGGCCTGATTTGAGTTGGAGAAGGGTTCTCATTTGAATTCTCATCTGCTGGAAAAACAAAAGACTGAGCTGGTAGTCTATCCCCTAATGAATTAGAAATCACTTACATGAGTACCCTTGGTGCTCAGTTTATACATTCTTTTTAAAAGGTTATTTCTGCATCGGACTGTCCTTTCACATTCAACTGGCAGCGACAGCAGATTTATTCATTCAGCAAATTTATTCCTGCAGTAGCTCTCAAAAATCAGCACACACTATTATACAGCACAGGCCCCATTTGTGAAATTATTTATAGCCTTATTTAGAAATCCAAGTTTCCTTAAAGACTGACAATTTTATTGGCTGATTGAAGCACATCTATAAGGCAGGGAGAGCTTACCCTTCTTAGCTCCATACCCTGGGATCCTGCCATACCTTTCAACTGCCAAGGCTGCCCCGTGAGCACTCCTGCAGGCTCGGCACTCCCGCGGCCTGGCTGCTCTTACTCTTGGCGGGTTTACAGAGCAGGATCTGGGTTTATGACTTTGACGGGAAATGCAAAATGCAGAGTTCCGCTTGGAAGGAAGAAGTGGTAGCCATTATTTGGGGATCCCAGGTGGTTATAGAAGCCAAGCCTGGTATTCCATCTGTCCGTATATCCATCTGTCTGGCTCCCCCCACCCGCCTTTCCCCTTCTCTTTTCTTCTCCTCATGCTCTCTCATGCTCTCTCCCTCCCTGGTTTCTCTCCCTTCCCTTTCTCCTTTTCAGCTGTTACCATCCAGTTGTCAAGGTGATTTTTAAAAATAAAACATCATATACTACTTGAAAAGTGGTATTTGCTTTGGTATTGAATTATCAGGATAGATACTCTTCAGAGATTTGCCAGAAAATGACCCCATCCCCACTTCCCTTCCTGCTGTGTCCTGAGGTTCTGACGCCAGGATCTTAGGTGAGCAGGGGCAATCGACTGGAATTTGGTGACAACTCTGGGATTTTCACAGGCAAAGCTGTGATGTCACTGTGTGAACAATACCTCACCTTTACATCTCCTCCAGAAGACACAACAATAGCTGGAATTAGATCCTCTTCCCTCCCAAATCTGTTCTACCTTGAACCACATGAAGGGACCAGGGTTGACACTTGATACGCATTTACTCACATTTCTATTCTCACACCCTCTTAGTTTCTATCGAGATAAACTCCTAAATTTTCATGGAAAAATTTAATCCTGATATTGATCGGTTTGATCTGTGATCCACCTAGTCATTAAAGGGTGTTAGTTAATTTTCCATTTTAATAAAAACATCACCAAATAACACACTTCTTCCTTTGTTAAATGGAAACAAAGCATAATCTAATTTTAAAAATACTAGAAGCAGACAATCAAAATTAGACAACTCTATGCCTGGACTCAACTAATTTTCACTTCAAATGCATCTAATCCATGCAGTCTTTGGCAGTGGATGATGTTCCAGAGTGAGAAAGAAGCGATTTGTATGCCACATTTGCGCTAACAATTTACTAAGTTAAGTGGCAAGATAGTAAAGGAATGGTGTTTTGACGAGAACAGCCTAATTAAAAGTGAATCCAAGGATGTAAGGTTTGATTTCTATTACTGACTTTTCTATGCTCAGAGAATGTGAAAACAACAAAGAGCACCATGGCAGGTTGCATATCTGTGTTTCCCTCTATCATCAGTACTATCACTTATCATTTACGTGCATCAGTAACAATCATTACTGATAATACTAAAGCATTATATATAGCAACCATTTCTTAGATCTAATGAAACAATCTTAGGTGTGTTACACACACTCTACTCCACATTAAAAATCCCTGCACGGTTGGCAGTATTAACCTCATTTTAAAGATAAAGGAGTTACAATTGAGAATGATTAAATAAGTTGTATGGGGTTACATAGACAACAAGAAGTAGGGCAGCAATTTGAACCCAGGCCTGGCACCAAAGTCCGTAAGCATTCCACTACACCATTCTGCCTCTCCGCACATTACAAATAAAGCAGCACAGCTGGCGAGTTTTATTTTCTTCCAGAAATATGTTCATTTGCACAACACTGCTTATTCAGCTGTTGCTTTGACCACCCATTTGTCTCTGTGCTGACATACTCATAATTAATAATAATTAATAAAACTAATTTTACAGGAACAATAGTTCTGCATATAATGCTTTACAGTTTCAGAATCCATAACAGATTTTGGTAACCTGGGAAGCAGAAGGTTTAGACATTCCATTTAGGTGATGACAGGCCTAAGCTGCTCCCAGATAACAAATATGGATCTGACAGGTAGAATAATTTCACTTCTTGCACAGAAAGGGTATAATCGACCTTGGATTAGAAAATGGAAAGAGGAAGCTGTGACTCACTGGCCAGGAAGTGAGTAACATGGTTGTGGCCCTGGGGTTGCTCTACTAGCAGGAAAGATGGTTTTGTGCTCCTTGTGGTTAGAACCGATGTCTCGTGTGCTGCCTCAGATGGGCTTAGGAAAAAGCAAGAGACTGGACCTTCATCTCCGGTCTTGGAGGCCACCGACAACTGTGCAGAGAACAGGAAAGAAATCTCTCCTCCTGGTTCCCAGGGGGGCACTTCTCTGCACAAGGACCAACCCTCCCAAATTGAATTTGTGATAATGACTAGAGCAGGGGCAAGCACAAAATTGATAAAGGTCACTAATATTGGGCAGAGAGAACAGTCACCTTCATTCCACAAACATTAAGTAGACACCTGCTATGTTTTGGAGGGTTCCATACATTCTAATGCTCACCAGAAAATCAAGCAAGATGGGAAATACACCATGACCGCATCTTTATCAGGACACGGCCAAAGGGAAGGGCTAAAGGGAGAGGATATACAAACAGCTAAATAGCTAGCAGAGTAAAAGATGGCTTCACGGGGGAGGTGACATTTTAGGTGTTGAAAGATGGAGGAGGAGAATGGAGAGGAAGGGGTGCAGAATAAAGAGGATGACAAAGAAAAGGAACCAATACAAGTAGGGAATGAGAGGCAGAGCTAAAAGGCAGGGAATAAAAGCCAATTTGGGGAGGCGGGGCAAGATGGCAGACTGGTGAGCTGTAAGTTTTAGTTACTCCTTCAGGAAAGTAGGTAAAAAGCCAGGAACTGCGTGGACTGGACACCACAGAGCAATCTGACTTTGGGCATACTTCATACAACACTCATGAAAACGTGGAACTGCTGAGATCAGCGAAATCTGTAAGTTTTTGCGGCCAGGGGACCCGCGCCCCTCCCTGCCAGGCTCAGTCCCGGGGGAGGAGGGGCTGTCAGCTCCGGGAAGGAGAAGGGAGAACTGCAGTGGCTGCTCTTATCGGAAACTCATTCTACTGATTCAAACTCCAACCATAGATAGACTGAGACCAGACATCAGAGACTCTGAGAGCAGCCAGCCCAGCAGAGAGGAGACAGGCATAGAAAAAAAACAACACGAAAAACTCCAAAATAAAAGCAGAGGATTTTTGGAGTTCTGGTGAACACAGAAAGGGGAAGGGCGGAGCTCAGGCCTTGAGGCGCATATGCAAATCCCGAAGCAAAGCTGATCTCTCCGCCCTGTGGACCTTTCCTTAATGGCCCTGGTTGCTTTGTCTATTAGCATTTCAATAACCCATTAGATCTCTGAGGAGGGCCGTTTGTTTTTTTTTTTTTTTTTTTTTTTAAATCCTTTTTTCTTTTTCTAAAACAATTACTCTAAGAAGCCCAATACAGAAAGCTTCAAAGAATTGCAATTTGGGCACGTCAAGTCAAGAGCAGAACTAAGAGAGCTCTGAGACAAAAGGCAATAATCCAGTGGCGGAGAAAATTCACTAAACAACACAACTTCCCAAGAAAAGGGGGGTGTCCACTCACAGCCACCATCCTGGTGGACAGGAAACACTCCTGCCCATCGCCAGCCCCATAGCCCAGAGCTGCCCCAGACAACCCAGTGTGACGGAAGTGCTTCAAATAACAGGCACACACCACAAAACTGGGCGTGGACATTAGCCTTCCCTGCAACTTCAGCTGAATGTCCCAGAGCTGGGAAGGTGGAGCAGTGTGAATTAACAAAGCCCCATTCAGCCATCATTTGAGCAGACTGGGAGCCTCCCTACACAGCCCAGCAGCCCAGAACTGCCCTGGGGGGATGGCACTCACCTGTGACATAGCACAGTCATCCCTCAACAGAGGACCCGGGGTGCACAGCCTGGAAGAGGGGCCCACTTGCAAGTCTCAGGAGCCATACGCCAATACCAAAGACTTGTGGGTCAGTGGCAGAGACAAACTGTGGCAGGACTGAACTGAAGGATTAGACTATTGCAGCAGCTTTAAAACTCTAGGATCATCAGGGAGATTTGATTGTTAGGGCTATCCCCCCTCCCCGACTGCCCAGAAACACGCCCCACATACAGGGCAGGCAACACCAACTACACACGCAAGCTTGGTACACCAATTGGGCCCCAAAAGACTCACTCCCCCACTCACCAAAAAGGCTAAGCAGGGGAGAACTGGCTTGTGGAGAACAGGTGGCTCGTGGACGCCACCTGCTGGTTAGTTAGAGAAAGTGTACTCCACGAAGCTGTAGATCTGATAAATTAGAGATAAGGACTTCAATAGGTCTACAAACCCTAAAAGAACCCTATCAAGTTCAGAAAATGCCACGAGGCCAAAAAAAACAGAAAATTATAAAGCATATGAAAAAACCAGACGATATGGATAACCCAAGCCCAAGCACCCAAATCAAAAGACCAGAAGAGACACAGCACCTAGAGCAGCTACTCAAAGAACTAAAGATGAACAATGAGACCATAGTACGGGATATGAAGGAAATCAAGAAGACCCTAGAAGAGCATAAAGAAGACATTGCAAGACTAAATAAAAAAATGGATGATCTTATGGAAATTAAAGAAACTGTTGACCAAATTAAAAAGATTCTGGACACTCATAGTACAAGACTAGAGGAAGTTGAACAACGAATCAGTGACCTAGAAGATGACAGAATGGAAAATGAAAGCATAAAAGAAAGAATGGGGAAAAAAATTGAAAAACTCGAAATGGACCTCAGGGATATGATAGATAATATGAAACGTCCGAACATAAGACTCATTGGTGTCCCAGAAGGGGAAGAAAAGGGTAAAGGTCTAGGAAGAGTATTCAAAGAAATTGTTGGGGAAAACTTCCCAAATCTTCTAAACAACATAAATACACAAATCATAAATGCTCAGCGAACTCCAAATAGAATAAATCCAAAAAAACCCACTCCGAGACATATACTGATCACACTGTCAAACATAGAAGAGAAGGAGCAAGTTCTGAAAGCAGCAAGAGAAAAGCAATTCACCACATGCAAAGGAAACAGCATAAGACTAAGTAGTGACTACTCAGCAGCCACCATGGAGGCAAGAAGGCAGTGGCACGATATATTTAAAATTCTGAGTGAGAGGAATTTCCAGCCAAGAATACTTTATCCAGCAAAGCTCTCCTTCAAATTGAGGGAGAGCTTAAATTTTTCACAGACAAACAAATGCTGAGAGAATTTGCTAACAAGAGACCTGCCCTACTGGAGATACTAAAGGGAGCCCTACAGACAGAGAAACAAAGACAGGACAGAGAGACTTGGAGAAAGGTTTAGTACTAAAGAGATTCGGTATGGGTACAATAAAGGATATTAATAGAGAGAGGGAAAAATATGGCAAACATAAACCAAAGGATAAGATGGCTGATTCAAGAAATGCCTTCACGGTTTTAACATTGAATGTAAATGGATTAAACTCCCCAATTAAAAGATATAGATTCGCAGAATGGATCAAAAAAAATGAACCATCAATATGTTGCATACAAGAGACTCATCTTAGACACAGGGACACAAAGAAACTGAAAGTGAAAGGATGGAAAAAAATATTTCATGCAAGCTACAGCCAAAAGAAAGCAGGTGTAGCAATATTAATCTCAGATAAAATAGACTTCAAATGCAGGGATGTTTTGAGAGACAAAGAAGGCCACTACATACTAATAAAAGGGGCAATTCAGCAAGAAGAAATAACAATCGTAAATGTCTATGCACCCAATCAAGGTGCCACAAAATACATGAGAGAAACACTGGCAAAACTAAAGGAAGCAATTGATGTTTCCACAATAATTGTGGGAGACTTCAACACATCACTCTCTCCTATAGATAGATCAACCAGACAGAAGACCAATAAGGAAATTGAAAACCTAAACAATCTGATAAATGAATTAGATTTAACAGACATCTACAGGACATTACATCCCAAATCACCAGGATACACATACTTTTCTAGTGCTCACGGAACTTTCTCCAGAATAGATCATATGCTGGGACATAAAACAAGCCTCAATAAATTTAAAAAGATTGAAATTATTCAAAGCACATTCTCTGACCACAATGGAATACAATTAGAAGTCAATAACCATCAGAGACTTAGAAAATTCACAAATACCTGGAGGTTAAACAACACACTCCTAAACAATCAGTGGGTTAAAGAAGAAATAGCAAGAGAAATTGCTAAATATATAGAGACGAATGAAAATGAGAACACAACATACCAAAACCTATGGGATGCAGCAAAAGCAGTGCTAAGGGGGAAATTTATAGCACTAAACGCATATATTAAAAAGGAAGAAAGAGCCAAAATCAAAGAACTAATGGATCAACTGAAGAAGCTAGAAAATGAACAGCAAACCAATCCTAAATCAAGTACAAGAAAAGAAATAACAAGGATTAAAGCAGAAATAAATGACATAGAGAACAAAAAAACAATAGAGAGGATAAATATCACCAAAAGTTGGTTCTTTGAGAAGATCAACAAGATTGACAAGCCCCTAGCTAGACTGACAAAATCAAAAAGAGAGAAGACCCATATAAACAAAATAATGAATGAAAAAGGTGACATAACTGCAGATCCTGAAGAAATTAAAAAAATTATAAGAGGATATTATGAACAATTGTATGGCAACAAACTGGATAATGTAGAAGAAATGGACAATTTCCTGGAAACATATGAACAACCTAGACTGACCAGAGAAGAAATAGAAGACCTCAACCAACCCATCACAAGCAAAGAGATCCAATCAGTCATCAAAAATCTTCCCACAAATAAATGCCCAGGGCCAGATGGCTTCACAGGGGAATTCTACCAAACTTTCCAGAAAGAACTGACACCAGTCTTACTCAAACTCTTTCAAAACATTGAAAAAAATGGAACACTACCTAACTCATTTTATGAAGCTAACATCAATCTAATACCAAAACCAGGCAAAGATGCTACAAAAAAGGAAAACTACCTGCCAATCTCCCTAATGAATATAGATGCAAAAATCCTCAACAAAATACTTGCAAATCGAATCCAAAGACACATTAAAAAAATCATACACCATGACCAAGTGGGGTTCATTCCAGGCATGCAAGGATGGTTCAACATAAGAAAAACAATCAATGTATTACAACACATTAAAAACTCGAAAGGGAAAAATCAATTGATCATCTCAATAGATGCTGAAAAAGCATTTGACAAAATCCAACATCCCTTTTTGATAAAAACACTTCAAAAGGTAGGAATTGAAGGAAACTTCCTCAACATGATAAAGAGCACATATGAAAAACCCACAGCCAGCATAGTACTCAATGGTGAGAGACTGAAAGCCTTCCCTCTAAGATCAGGAACAAGACAAGGATGCCCGCTGTCACCACTGTTATTCAACATTGTGCTGGAAGTGCTAGCCAGGGCAATCCGGCAAGACAAAGAAATAAAAGGCATCCAAATTGGAAAAGAAGAAGTAAAACTGTCATTGTTTGCAGATGATATGATCTTATATCTAGAAAACCCTGAGAAATCAACGATACACCTACTAGAGCTAATAAACAAATTTAGCAAAGTAGCGGGATACAAGATTAATGCACATAAGTCAGTAATGTTTCTATATGCTAGAAATGAACAAACTGAAGAGACACTCAAGAAAAAGATACCATTTTCAATAGCAACTAAAAAAATCAAGTACCTAGGAATAAACTTAACCAAAGATGTAAAAGACCTATACAAAGAAAACTACATAACTCTACTAAAAGAAATAGAAGGGGACATTAAAAGATGGAAAAAAATTCCATGTTCATGGATAGGAAGGCTAAATGTCATTAAGATGTCAATTCTACCCAAACTCATCTACAGATTCAATGCAATCCCAATCAAAATTCCAACAACCTACTTTGCAGACTTGGAAAAGCTAGTTATCAAATTTATTTGGAAAGGGAAGATGCCTCGAATTGCTAAAGACACTCTAAAAAAGAAAAACGAAGTGGGAGGACTTACACTCCCTGACTTTGAAGCTTATTATAAAGCCACAGTTGCCAAAACAGCATGGTACTGGCACAAAGATAGACATATAGATCAATGGAATCGAATTGAGAATTCAGAGATAGACCCTCAGATCTATGGCCGACTGATCTTTGATAAGGCCCCCAAAGTCACTGAACTGAGCCATAATGGTCTTTTCAACAAATGGGGCTGGGAGAGTTGGATATCCATATCCAAAAGAATGAAAGAGGACCCCTACCTCACCCCCTACACAAAAATTAACTCAAAATGGACCAAAGATCTCAATATAAAAGAAAGTACCATAAAACTCCTAGAAGATAATGTAGGAAAACATCTTCAAGACCTTGTATTAGGAGGCCACTTCCTAGACTTTACACCCAAAGCACAAGCAACAAAAGAGAAAATAGATAAATGGGAACTCCTCAAGCTTAGAAGTTTCTGCACCTCAAAGGAATTTCTCAAAAAGGTAAAGAGGCAGCCAACTCAATGGGAAAAAATTTTTGGAAACCATGTATCTGACAAAAGACTGATATCTTGCATATACAAAGAAATCCTACAACTCAATGACAATAGTACAGACGGCCCAATTATAAAATGGGCAAAAGATATGAAAAGACAGTTCTCTGAAGAGGAAATACAAATGGCCAAGAAACACATGAAAAAATGTTCAGCTTCACTAGCTATTAGAGAGATGCAAATTAAGACCACAATGAGATACCATCTAACACTGGTTAGAATGGCTGCCATTAAACAAACAGGAAACTACAAATGCTGGAGGGGATGTGGAGAAATTGGAACTCTTATTCATTGTTGGTGGGACTGTATAATGGTTCAGCCACTCTGGAAGTCAGTCTGGCAGTTCCTTAGAAAACTAGATATAGAGCTACCATTCGATCCAGCGATTGCACTTCTCGGTATATACCCGGAAGATCGGAAAGCAGTGACACGAACAGATATCTGCACGCCAATGTTCATAGCAGCATTATTCACAATTGCCAAGAGATGGAAACAACCCAAATGTCCTTCAACAGATGAGTGGATAAATAAAATGTGGTATATACACACGATGGAATACTACGCGGCAGTAAGAAGGAACGATCTGGTGAAACATATGACAACATGGATGAACCTTGAAGACATAATGCTGAGCGAAATAAGCCAGGCATAAAAAGAGAAATATTATATGCTACCACTAATGTGAACTTTGAAAAATGTAAAACAAATGGTTTATAATGTAGAATGTAGGGGAACTAGCAGTAGAGAGCAATTAAGGAAGGGGGAACAATAATCCAAGAAGAACAGATAAGCTATTTAACGTTCTGGGGATGCCCAGAAATGACTATGGTCTGTTAATTTCTGATGGATGTAGTAGGAACAAGTTCACTGAAATGTTGCTATATTATGTAACTTTCTTGGGGTAAAGTAGGAACATGTTGGAAGTTAAGCAGTTATCTTAGGTTAGTTGTCTTTTTCTTACTCCCTTGTTATGGTCTCTTTGAAATGTTCTTTTATTGTATGTTTGTTTTCTTTTTAACTTTTTTTTTCATACAGTTGATTTAAAAAAGAAGGGAAAGTTAAAAAAAAAAAAAAAGAAAAGAAAAAAGACAAACAAGGAAAAAAAAAAAAAAGATGTAGTGCCCCCTTGAGGAGCCTGTGGAGAATGCAGGGGTATTCGCCTACCCCACCTCCATGGTTGCTAACATGACCACAGACATAGGGGTCTGGTGGTTTGATGGGTTGAGCCCTCTACCATAAGTTTTACCCTTGGGAAGACGGTTGCTGCAAAGGAGAGGCTAGGCCTCCCTGTATTTGTGCCTAAGAGTCTCCTCCTGAATGCCTCTTTGTTGCTCAGATGTGGCCCTCTCTCTCTGGCTAAGCCAACTTGAAAGGTGAAATCACTGCCCTCCCCCCTACGTGGGATCAGACACCCAGGGAAGTGAATCTCCCTGGCAACGTGGAATATGACTCCCGGGGAGGAATGTAGACCCGGCATCGTGGGATGGAGAACATCTTCTTGACCAAAAGGGGGATGTGAAAGGAAATGAAATAAGCTTCAGTGGCAGAGAGATTCCAAAACGAGCCGAGAGATCACTCTGGTGGGCACTCTTACGCACACTTTAGACAACCTTTTTTAGGTTCTAAAGAATTGGGGTAGCTGGTGGTGGATACCTGAAACTATTAAACTACAACCCAGAACCCATGAATCTCGAAGACAGTTGTATAAAAATGTAGCTTATGAGGGGTGACAGTGGGATTGGGAATGCCATAAGGACCAAACTCCACTTTATCTAGTTTATGGATGGATGTGTAGAAAAGTAGGGGAAGGAAACAAACAGACAAAGGTACCCAGTGTTCTTTTTTACTTCAATTGCTCTTTTTCACTCTAATTATTATTCTTGTTATTTTTGTGTGTGTGCTAATGAAGGTGTCAGGAATTGATTTAGGTGATGAATGTACAACTATGTAATGGTACTGTAAACAATCGAAAGTACAATTTGTTTTGTATGACTGCATGGTATGTGAATATATCTCAATAAAATGATGATTAAAAAAATAATAATAATAAAAATAAAAATTAAAAAAAAAAAAAAAGCCAATTTAAGGGGCTAGTCCTCAAGTTTTCTTAGAAAAAGAATTATTCTTAGATTGTGGCCATAGCCAGTCATGTAGCGCAAAACAACTCATTTACAAATCATGCGATCCCAAGGCTACTTTATTTAATTGTTTGGGGTGGAGAGGTTGTATTTAGCCTTGCAAGCCGCCTGTGAAACTCTAGGCTGGCAGCCAGGGTGCTGCCTCGCTTCTCCTGATAGCCTAGGTGGTAGCGGGCCAAGTGCAATACAAGTTAGCACAAAAATATTTTCCCCACCCCTTTCCTAGTGGCAAGGGAAGGGACCACTAAAGGCCACCTCCCAGGCTCCAGGTTCCCAGGCTCATTGAGGATTTCCAGTGGAAGCTGCTTACCCAGGAACATCCAGAATAACACACCCATCCTCACCCTCTCGAAACCTTTCCACTGCCAAGAGCTGTTCATTCACCTTCCTTCTGCGGGGAGGTTCCCCAAATAGAACCATCAGGGGAGATTTCTTAATTCTAAATGTAGGACAAATGGACATTATTAATAGGTCCTCTCTCCTCCAAGGGGAGAGAGATTTTCTCGGGTTGGAAAAGGCTCCAAGGTGGACAGAGGGGAGCAGGGGCACTGCCAAAATGGCCGGGCAGGACAGGGGGGCAGGCAGAGCCTGGGGAGGGAGCCGGGTGCACCTGCCCACAGCGCTGGGCTCTGGCCAGGCATTCCACACATTAGTACATTTCAAAAAGGGGAGGGAGAGGAAGATAAAGCTAATGTTTAAAAACAACACAGATAATAAGAGAAGACCAGCCAGCGTGGGGAAACTTTCTGCTCTTCAAAATGTCCCACAAAGTTATTTTCTGCCACGTAGACTCCCATTCATTTGGGTGCTGAAAGCATGTTCTGGACGTGGGAAACACAGACTCACGCTAACTTGTCTTTCCCTTGGCCAGCCACCACTCTAGTGAAGCTGCGAGAGTGAAAAAGGTAAAGGGCTTTAAAATCCAACTCCTCTGCCTTAGACATTTAAGGGTAAAGCACTGGAATTTTCTACGATTTCCCTACTGAGCCTGCAGGCAAGACACAGTTGAGGACCATTTGTCTCTTTCCAGCCAATTGCCCTTCACTGGTTCAGAGAAGGGAGGAAATGTAGTTTATATCAAGATGCCATAGGGAACAATTCTTTCTCAATTCTAAATAATGCAACAAGCTTAACCCTTGGTCCTGGAAAATGGTACCTCTGTTGCAATTTAATATTTATAGGGTGACAACCAAAAATATGATACTGAAGAGAAAATCAAGACATGTCCCACATCTTCTAAGACACTCATGAGCAATCACTACACCTAAAGCTGCGCCAGGCAAGAGACACTCAACAGGCACAGGCCCCACTCTGGGATATGAAGATTTAATTCATCTTCCCATCTTTAATCCCAGGCAGGTGAGTGCTTTTGATCTGTTCAAGAACAGAGACTTTAAGTACAGATGTTCTCAGAAAATTTTTGCAATACAGTTTCATTGCATATTTAATCCACTTGGCTCTACCTATGCGGGCAAGAAATTCCAGTTGGGTTTGGTTCCAGAAATTCATCCCTCTTTCCTCTCAAAGCCAATCTCTGCCTTTGAGTGGAAAGGTAGCCTCAGGCCAGGACTAATTGGAGCTTATCTTTTATTCTTGGTCTTTAGATCTGGATGTCAACATCCCAAAGGGTCAGCACCTACGGCCTTGCTATGGCCTTGCTAGCAGCTGATCAGAGCTGCACCAGCTTCTGGCCAGAGCATGATGCAATGGACCATTCTGGCTTCAGCAACTGAGCTAAAGAAACAAACACTATGAATTTAGTATGAATGCCAATGTTCACAGGATTCCAACAGAATCTGGACAGGCCCATCTAGACCTTGAACAAATACACCCACAATAGCAAACCACAATTCTCTAACATCCTTTATCCCCCAAATTGCAAAATTTAAGTACCAATGTGCTGTGAGTCAATCACCTGGATAAATGAGAGTTTGCAGAGCAATCCCGACTAGCTTCCCCTTACACAATTCTCTCTTAATCGGCTGGTGCTCGGTGGCATATTCCTTCCTCATGCAGCAGGCATGTGTGGTAAACTAGCAAAGAGCAAGCGTTCTGGGATGGGGTTTTAGCGTCCGGGAGGTATGCAGCCGTTCATGCTAGGAGGAACAGCCGAACGGAAAGACTCCCAAACATCTGGGGCAACGCTTCAAATTTCAAAGTGATTCTTCTGCTTGCACAACTCTACAATCTTGGCATTTGCCAAATGCCTATGTTTTGCTAAATCTGAAATTAGGCAAGGATTTCCACTCTCACTCTCAATGTCACCAGAATGATTTTTCTGCTTAAAGAGAACTTTTTTTTTTTTTTTGCATAAATCTAGCCTGCTCATGGTTTAGTGAAACAGAAGGAGAATAAGAATTAGCTGTTGGCCTTTTCCCTGCCACTGCCCAATAGCTGACCTTCTGCTCAAATGCAGCTCTTTCCCCGGTCTTCACTGCAGCTTCGATTAGTAAAAGCAACAATTTTGACCAAGGACTCTTCATTCTCAAGCTGCTGACCACCCAAGTCTTTCATCTTGATGAAGACTCCAGTCATTTGCCTTCCTGAGAACTCTAAACCTGAGATGGGGTAATTCTTCAGATCCTTAAGAAATGCCCATGGTTTGTACTAGGACACAATTAACACATTCATAAGTAGTTCTTTTCAAAAGAGGGGTATCCCTCTTATTCTACCCTTACCTTACTTTGAAATTGCAATATAAAATAAAGGTAATATTTATGCACCTGGAATCATTTAAACAAGAGTCAATTCTCTTTTTTCAGTGACAGCAAGTCACAGAACCCAAAGAAGACACTGGACATCCTATACCTTAGAAAGAGCAGCATAATAGAGGAAGCAAACCCTGGTGAAAACAGAACCCAGACGTGAGTTTCTATGAACCTGCAGCCACTGATCAAAGTCAATCCTTCTAGTAAAAATGCTGATCTAGAACTGGTTGGAAATGGGTCTGGGGTGGAGGGGTGGCTGGGACTGCTTCCCTATTGTCGAGGCAGAGAGAATTTCTTCACTGGGTTCTAAAAACTGAAAAGAGAGGTTGGCCTCTGAAATCGCCTTCTTTCTCCTCCTCTCTCCTCCCACTCAATCCTGGAAGCTAAGAGCAGCAGGTGCCCACTTGCCCACAAGATGGCTCCACTCAGGGACAAGAATGACGGTCAGTTTGCCAAACACGAGCTTCCTGTAGGAAATACCTGAAAGCCAGGCTGTGCTCAACGGAACCTACCAGTCAATGAACAAGAAAAGCTACTCTAGGAGTTCACTTTGCTCAAAAAGCACATCCAAGTGGTAGATGACAGCTGTGTTCCTGCAAATCTCACCATAAAAATGGAGGCATTTTCTAAGAGGAGTGGTAAGTTCTCATAAATGCCATGACCTAGGCTTTTTAAGGCCATCTACGTAGCAATGACCACAAAGATCCCCCCACACACCGGGCAGAGCTATGGAAGTTATCGATATCTGTGACGCCCCAAAGGGCAGCATCTGGAGGAGAAAGACCATGCACATCAGAGCCCTCTGCATTCAGCCAGAGCCAAGGAGAGGCAGCTGCACTCGCAGGGCGATTTCCCCAGCATAGATTCCCACGTCTTTGAAAGGAAGATGTGGACTCCCCTCACCACCTGCGATCATCCTTCCCGGGTCCACCAAGCTTCCCCAGGCAAAGCCCCTGCAGCACCGACAGCCCTGAGTTGGGATGGAGGGATCTGTTGCAAGGGATGGAAACCAGGAATCAAAGTGGCACTAAAGTTCAACAAAGCTAGGAATCAGGCACTGAAGTTCAACAAAACCAGCTCTAGATACCTCTTCCCAGGCCCTTCTTGTCCTCTCTCTCCCTTGAAAGCTTGAGCTTTTTCTGTTTTAGAAATGCATGTTAGAAAAGCATTTTTTAAACTACATCAAATTCCTAAATACTAGGAATAGCTGCAATTTAGGTGAAAATGATTCTGATGCATTGGCATGGAATCTCACATGTTTAAACCAAAAAAGCCTTCAAAAAAATCTCAAAAGGCTTCACATTCTCTAGTATAAAATACGGACAGAGGCTTGCTCCAGTAACTGGCAATAGTTCTTGTAACTGGTGCCTTTGTTACCTAAATCAAATAATGACACATAAAAATGAGGGGCCTTCCAAGATGAAAATGCTATACTCTGCACCTTATATTTCAACAAAAGTTACATCTGTGCCAAGTCAGCAAACAGCACTAATTTCTTGACCTCACTAAATGTCAGAAGAGGCAGGGAAGATGAAAGCAAAGGAGAGAGACTACAAAGACAGGCTGTGGACGGAAAAGCCTCAACTATAACCAGCCATATCAGGAAAATATAGGCTTACCTTTTCTTCGACATTTATGACCCCATATGTCACATTCTCTAGACACAGGCATATCCACCCCTTTTGCTTACTCCAGAAACTGATCATCACTCTGCATATCTGCATTTTTGTTCTAAGACACCTCCTTGGTGCCTCTTAGTAGAAGCAATTGTATTCTGTGGATATAAGCTATTATTTTCCTCAAAATAGTCCCACTGAGCTAGGGACAGAGGTTTATTTTGCTTCATTTTTTATCACTAATACAGTTGTAAGTCTCAAGGAACAAAGCAATTTACTTTGCTTAATATCACCCAGTTAATAGTCCAAAGTTGGGGCTGCCCCAGGGGCTTTTTAAATCACCGGACTTTTTCCATTGGACAATTCTGCCTTACTATGGAGAAACTAGAAGCCTTCTGGGGGTTCACATTAGACAAGGGTAACTCCAGGGAACAAATCATAAAACAAAATGTTTTGCCCATAAACTCAGTCCAGGAAAACCCATTGCATTGTTCTTCGTTATTCTAAAGAGGTGCCATCCAACGGAACTTTCTGCAATGATGAAAATGCTCTGTATTTGCACTGTCCAATAAGGCAGCCATTTGGCAAATGTGGTCAGTGGCTTTGCTATCGGAAAGCACAGCTGGGAAAGCATGCGGGGCATTCTAAAACTAATGGAGATTTTTTTTTTTTTACATAGTTAATAGTTAATTTTAAAAAAATGAAAAAATGCAGGTTTGTTTTGATATAATTAAATTAGCTTTAAAAAATTAAAAAAACAGATTTTTTATGTAGTTAATAGTTCATTTTAAAAAATGAAAAAAATGCAGATTTTTTATATAGTTAATAGTTAATTAAAAAAATAAAACTAATGGCTTAATCGAGAATAACAGTCATACAGGGATGGCTCTGTGAGTCTTCTATGGCCAGATAATCAATGATGTTCAGGCTTTGATTCCCATCCTACTGCCCCAGGCACGTCTATGATGGAAGTCATCTAATATTTCAGTGTCCGATTCTCCTACTCCCTGACAGAAATGTAATGTCAGTACAGTTATATCCCACTTTAGACAAAACCAAAATGGGGGAAAATGTACAGAACAAGCAGTTGGCTGGTGAGGATCACTCACTTTTGTTTTTTTTTAAATTAAATTCAGTTTTATTGAAATACATTCACACACCATACAATCATCCATGATATACAATCCACTGTCCACAGTATGATAACATAGTTATGCGTTCATCACCACAATCTATCTCTGAACATTTTCTTTACATCAGAAAGAACCAGAACAAGAATAAAAAATAAAAGTGAAAAAGGAACACCCAAATCATCCCCCCATCCCACCCCATTTGTCCTTTAGTTTTTATCCCCATTCCTCCACTCATCCATACACTAGATAAAGGGGGTGAGGATCACTCACTTTTAAAAAGATTCATCAAAGGATTCAGTAATGAGCAAGTTTGTCTCATGCATGTAAAGAAGGACTAATTTACAAATTTATACTCAACCTTTAAAGACCATGTAAAGTGACAGACACATGCAAATTAAGATGGAGACATTATTTATGAGATGGCAGGAATAATAAAAATGAATTAATGAACAGTTTTATTCACATGGCTGAGAAATGCATTCGTGCAGGGAGGTGAAGTCAAAGGCCACACCACTGAGGACTGACCCACGTTCCCAGGGGGTGCCAGCCAGTGCTTCAGTCCCCACCCTCCATCTCTGATCTGCTGGCTCCACCAAAGTGTCATTAGTATTTCTCCCACATGACCCATGGGACTGGCCCTTTCAACATATTGATTCTCTGCAATCCTGAGCCTTTGGAATAATTGAGGACTTAGCCAATTTAGCAATTTCAGGGGAAAAAAAAACTATATAATGCATTCCAAGTCTTAAGAAAATAGACTGAATTAAATATATATGAAACTCTTCTTAATGACCCAGTGACGTTTCCAAACACGTGACTCTGACATTCCAGTTCTTTTGTGGTCCCACCACTTCCCGCCCCCTGGCTGCACAGCACAGAATCACCTCTGCCTCTTTTCTCTGGCTTGCTGCCCACACTTGGTAACTGCGCAGGCCTGCTGCTTCCTGCCACTGCAGGGCCTCCCAAATCCACACTGACTCAGGCCCTACCGGCCTCTCTCTCTCGCACAGCCTCTTCTCTCACTTACCGTGTCAGTGGCCTGTGGCCTGAGGGCTCCGGGGCCCTGGAACTTTACCAGATCACCTTCCTCCCTGTTCCAAAATCAACTTTCTCTCTTGCTCCCTACAAAACAAACTCCAAATACCTCAGCCATCTAGACTCGGCCCCAAAGCTCCTTTCCAAATGTCTTCTCTACTATTACTTTTCAGGTCCCCTTTGCTCTAGCTAGAGCCCATCTCACTCACTAGTCCCCAGACACACCCAGAACCCCCAGACCCCTTTCCTTTGCTCTTGTTGCCATCTCTACACGGTGTGGCTGGCCATCCGTGCCTGCAAATGAACCCTAAGCCTCTGTCAGGTCCTATGGCAAATGCCACCCCCTCGACCAGGAGAATCAATCTCTCCCTCCACTGAACTTCGTGACTATTTCATTCTCACCTCTCTTATGCATATTGAACTTGAGAGGTGGCCTGAGTTGCCTGCAGTGAGCCCCACTGCTGGGGCTAGAAGCCCAACTCTGCCACTCACAGTTGTGTGACCTTGGGCAAAGGTCAAAGCCTCTCTAGGCTTCAGCTTCTTCTGCAAAAGGCAATAATAGCAATGCTTATCTCATAAAGTTTATTGTGAGAAGGAATTGATGTGATACTCACAAAAGGCAGAGAACAGTGCCTGACCCAGGATAAGCAGTCAAAGGTGAGCTGTTGCTGGTTTTCTCTAATACTTTCAGCTCCTATGATCGCGTCTGAAAATCTCATACTCTAACTATAGTTCTCATCCCTGGCTATGCACAAGGATTAACCATATTAACAACAAAACAAGAAAAACAGATGCCAGGCCCCCAGCCCTCAAGATGTGCACCAACAGGTTTGGGATGAGACTTGGGCATCAGTGTCCTCAAGAGGAGGGTAGATTCTGCTAGAACAAGTCCCCTAAAGTGTTCCCTTTGTCCCTGAGAGTCCTCCCCATAAACACAGATGTGGCCGGATGCACAAGGGACAAGCAGTAGCACCCTGCACACAAAAGTCTGTAGGCTTGAGTCAAGTTCGGTCTCTTGCCTCCTTGTAATATTGTAAATGTGCCTACCTATAACAGTCCCTCTTTTCCTTCTACTTTACTTTAGATAAAATAAAAGCCAAGAGCCACTGTGGAAGACAGTTTGTCAGTTTCTCAATAAGTTAGAATTACTACATGACCCAGCAATCCCACTGCTAGGTATATACCCAAAAGAATTCAAAAGAGTTGTTCAACAAAAAATTGTGCATGAATGTTCCCTGCAGCACTATTCACAACAGCCAAAAGGTGAAAACAACCCAAATGTCCATCATCTGATGGATGGATAAACAATGTGTGTTCTACCCATACAATGGAGTATTATTCAGCCTTAGAAAGGAATGAAGGGATGAAGTTGTGACATATGCTACAACATGAATGAAACTTGAAAACACGCTTAGTGAAAAAAGCCAGACACAAAAGGCCATATACTGTATAATTCCATATATATATGAATAAATAAATCCATAAATACAAAAAGCAGATTAGTGGTTGCTAAGGACTGTGAAGGTGGTCATGGGGAGAAACTGCTAATGGGTCTGGAATTTCCTTTTGGAGTGATGAAACTGTTCTGGAACTAGAAAGTGGTAATGGTGGCATTGTAAATACACTAAATGTCAAAGAATTGTTCACTTTAAAATGGATAAAATGGTGAATTTTATGTGTGTTTTACCACAATAACAATGTCCAAGAACTAAATTTAGTAGAATTATTATAATGAGGAATAAGACTTTGAGTGAGAACAAGAAAAGTGATCAAGATTTAATACATGAGTTTTGATACGTTTGTCCCTTAGACCTTTTACGTTCTGTTTTTTAAACTGTGCAGTTACTTTTGAAGATTTTGAGTTTTGAAATAACTGAAAAGCAAGTTCAGGATAACTGAGGTATATATGAACCAACAACACCAAAAGAAACCAAGAAACACACCCACACACACATCTCCATGGTGCTGTGTCTGACTCGGGCCAACCACTGGAATGATTAGGTCAGTTTGGAAAAGCACATGGTGAGTTTAGTTGGCTGAACTTTTCTTTCCTGGACTGAACCATCGTAAGGATCATTTTGGATGGAAGTACATTTCCAATTTATAAAAGATAACTTCTCCACAGTCTTATGTGATTCCATCTCTTTCACTGGAAGATCACAGGGCTGTGTGTTAATGGAGGAAAATGAGAAAATGACTTCGAAGGTTTAATTTAAGAGAAATAATAAAGAACCGGACAAACCGCTGTTTCAATGAAGGTCATTGATTGAGCCACATGATTAGCCTTGCTATGACTCGTTCATCACTTGGAATGAGTGCCATTTTCAAAGTAGGTTAGACAAGGAAAGAGAAAAAAATCAACCACTGGAGTATATCAGTCAAAAAGATATTTCCATAGATTTGATCGCTAATCAAGTACTAAATCAACCTTCAGTTTTGCTATCAAGGATCATTACTTTTAGGAAGTGCTTAAGCTGAAGTAAAAAGGCATCTGTTCAAAGATGTGTCACAAAACACAGAAGTGGTGCTGAGTGGAGAAGTAACACTACATTCGCTATCAAAATTATACCTTTCTTAATGTCTCCTGGCTGAGTGTTCCTGTAACGATCTTAACACAATGTTTTCAATATAATACATTAAAACACGGATTTGAGAATTAAATCAATTTGGCTACATCAAAGTTCAATTTGTGAAAAAATACTTTTGTATATTCAGTTTCCAAATATGCATCTCCCAGCAATGGAAACTAGATGTGAATGTAACTTGATGAATAGCATGACAGGCACAAATATATTTCTATTCCAAGCCACTGTAAGAGGGAAATAAAGAACTTCTGTTGATTGCATAGATGACTGAAAAACACACATAGAAAGTCTTACATTTATAAACTAAAGATGCTGTTTAATAATCATGTGTACTTTCAATTATGTTACTTAAGTCATACATACTAAACAGCAAATAACTGAGAGAAGACTTTCTCTATAATCCAAATCATAAAAACATTTTGGTGTGTGAAGTCAAGATCTTTTGACCGTACACACGTGAACCAAGCTACAACTCTGTAGCTAGTTATTCAAAATACACACCAATCACAGCAATCCAGGTGAATATATAATCAACTAATCTATCAAACAGTCCTGTGTTTTTACAGTTTCCCAGTAGATCATCCCCTAATGGGCTCACCAAACAGTGAGAAACGTGATCTTATCATTTCAAGTTGGATTTGTGTTAAATAACATCTTGGGCTACTGGGGGGCTTTTGGAGTCCATGGACTGTTAATGCCATTGAAATCATTCCAAGTACTTATATTACAGAGGGTTGTATTCATAGCATGTCCCTTCCTGCTTGAAGAAAGCTTCCAACCACCACACAAAGTCAGAGGACCAAAGTGTGAACAAGGAGAGTTCTCAGAGGAGACTTACTTGCCCTCCCTCTAGGGGGCGTGGTGACCAAGGAGTCTTGAAGGCTCTGCTGCCTCCTCTGTGTGGATGCATCCTACGACTCCATCCTCCATGTGGATACATCCTTTATCTCCATCCTTTGTGTGTACACATCCTATGACTCCATCCTGTGTGTGGATACATCCTTCATCCCCATCCTCTGTTGTGGATGCATCCTACAATTCCATCCTCCGTGTGGATGCATCCTCCATCTCCATCCGGACACTGGACTGCATCTGGTTGACTTCACATCACGTCTGAGAGATGGGTCTGGTGCAACAGTTTTGTTTTTTTTTTTTTTTTTTAATGTTCCAATAAAACTTTATTTACAGAAACAGGTGTTAGGCCAGAGTTGGCCTGAGGGCCATAGTTCCAGACAGCATAGAAATTCAGTAAATGTTTGTTGGATTGTAAACAAAGACCTTGATCGCAGAAACCATTATCTTGATTTTTTTTTTTTTTTTTTTTTTTTTAGCAGTAGGACAGCCTGCATCTCCAGGGCAGGGCTCTGCTTTTGAAAGGCACTTCTTGGAACAAGTGGTGCAACAGTTTTAAAGGATGTTGCCAAATGTGGTTTTTCTTTATAAGTAATATGTAGATAATCTGATATTGAATTCCTGTAGATGTTTTATGAAGCAACCACAGGATGAGGTAGGACAAAAGACATATCCCTGGTACATCCCATTGCTGCTGGTATTGAACCCATAAGAATGCAGTAACCAATTCCTGAAGTAACCCTTAACCCTTGTAACACCCGAATTCTACTAAGAGTTTGTTAAATATTGTGCAGAATAAACAAAGGAATGAACAGTTGAAAGAACAACTCAAAAGGGACCAAGTTCCACGGATTCCAGGCACACGGAAGGACCCAATGTGGATTTCTTGTCTGTCACATATATTTGTCTCAATTAGAGCTCCTGAGCATCCGATGCCCCTGAGACCACCTCCAACAAGCTTCGTGGCCTCTCAGGAGGCGACAGCTCTGCTTGGAATATTTGTCCTCCTTAATCAACTGATGCATGTGCCTCTTTAGGAGATTTTCATGTAGATACCCAAGAGCAGGAAAGAATATTAAAGTGATGGGCACCCACTGGAATTCAGTAAAAGCCCTGCATGCAAATAAAGCCTTTTATCAAGAGGGCCTGCCAGAGCTTAAACCCTCATCTACCTTTAACTCGGATCAACTTTTATAGCAGGTATAGCTGAGACGTGCCATAAAGTGTCTGTTTGGACAATCTGAGGGACCTTCTTAAAGGATCATCATCATTTCTATTCTCACTCTGGCCAACCTAGTTCTGGCCCTACTGTGGCCCATGAACTTCATGCAATAGGCTCCCTTACTGGTCTCCCTGTCTTGCTCCCGGAGCTGTGCAAAGAAATGGCAGACAGAAATGGTACACTGCAGGATTACGTGTAAACAGTACATAATCTCAACACCTGATGCAATGCATTGCTAGCATAATGCCCCTGATATTGTCACCAAGACACAACACAAGAAGGCCACCTTTGGCTTAAAGCACAAACCCTTCATGAGAAGGCTAACACATCCTGCCATACGGAAAGGGAATGGCAAGCAGAGAAAGGACAGGACTCCAACACAATGCAACTAACAAAGAGTTTTCTATTTTGCGTTTCCTCTCTAGTTCCAGGTTTGAACTGAATGCAATAGAAAAGAAAATTGTGGTAGGACTTGCATGTGGGCCTGCTGAAGCGAGTGGGTGAGAGCTTGAGTGACAAGGTGTCCTTGGTTTCACAGGATGGTTTATACCTCTTGTACAAATGTAATTATTAATAGCACCCCCGTTTTTCAAAAGTATTCTGATCACCAGTTAGAGCCCAGCCAGAGTCCAGACTCTGCTGACAGATTCGGCAGACAGCCCAGGCAGGAGGGGGATGCAAGGAGGACCACAGCTGTGGTGAGAGCAGTGAGGATGTCCGAGCCCCTCATCCCAGTCCCTGGCACTCCCAGCCCCCAGTCAAGGGCAACCATCTAACCTTACTCTTCTAACTCAACACTGTTCTGGAGAAAGTGCTTTGTTCAAAGGAAAGCCTAATGGAAGAATTCTCTTGAAGCCAACTGATGCTCTTTTAGCCCCAAAAGGACCCTTTGGTAGCAGCTGTGTCTGCTGCATCAAAAACAAGGGGAAATGTAGGAAACAAGTAATTATGCAAGAAAAAATACTATTTCTTCTCTCAAAAGGATGAAAGGTTGTGGTTTCATGGAGAAAATATTCTGAACTTCAATATTTTAAAGAACTATAACAAAGCAAAATAAAGTCTTTTCAGAGATTTCTGTTCAACTGAAAGCACCATGGAAGGTGCAAAGGGGTTTGGAAGGTTTAAAATCATAATTAAATACACTTCTGTTTCTGCAATCTCTTTCCTAGAAGTTTTTTTTTTTTTCCTTTTTTTAAAACCACAATGATTGTTCATTTTTCTGGTTTTAATTACAGCAAGGCAAGGCTTGAAGGTGGTTGTTTTTTTTAAATACTGTGAATGACAATGTAATTCTCATTTTCTTGGCATTCATCATCACCAAAACTCAGGTTTTGGAGCAAACACTCAAAGACAAGCCTTACCACAGGAGAGAGTTAAATTCTCTCTGCCCTCCATCCTCTCTGTTCACGTTAGCTTGCCAGATGACCAGGATCCTCCTGGCTCAGCAGTTCCCCTCATTCATTCCCCACGGCCCAGAGAGCATGACCTTCCCTGTCGCCGTGTTCAGACCATGCTCCTTCCACAGCTGACCCTCTCCTCTCCACTTCCTTCCAGCCAAATGCCAACGCTTCTTCAGGGCGCTCCACAAGTGGTCTTTGGCGGCATTACCAGGGGCTTCTCCAGGGCCCTCTGTCTAGTCACCCTCTGTCCCAGTTTGGATGTATTACGTCCCTCAAAATGCCATGTTCTTTGATGCAATCTTGTGGGGGCAGGCGTATTAGTGTTGATTAGGATCAAATCCTTTGATTGAGTGTTTCCATGGAGATGTGACTCAATCAACTGTGAGTGAAACATTTGATTGGATAATTTCCACAGACGTGTTACCCCACTCATTCAGGGTGGGTGTTAATTGGATCACTGAGTCTGATAGAAGTGTTCACAGACAGAAGGAAGAGCTGCAGCTGAGAGACACATTTTGAAGATGGCCATTGAAAGCTGATGCTTTGGAGAATGCCATTTTGAAACACAACCTGGGAGTAAGCAGATGCCAGCCACATGCCTTCTGATCTAACAGAGGTTTTCCAGATGCCATTGGCCATCCTTCAGTGGAGTACCCTACTATTGATGCCATAGCTTGGACACTTTTATGGCCTTAAGACTGTAACTTTGTAACCAAATAAATCCCCTTTAAAAAGCCAATCCATTTCTGTTATTTTGTATAACTCAGCATTAGCAAATCAACACCCTCCCACACTCCAGAATGCTCTGCTTGCCCTCCACCTTGGCATTAGCTGGTGCTCCTGGGGCCAGGGGTGCTCTCTTCTAAGACATTGGACAGTGCTACACCTGCAGGTACAGTCTGTCATATTTATCTTGTCCTTGATTATTGTGCCCTAATTTTTATCTCGAACGTCTCAGGGCAGGAAACCTTGGGTTTATGTATGCTACAAAATGAAATCTATACTTCTGTGGTTCCTAAATAACAACAGTATTTGTTGGCTTACAAATGTTCTCCTGTCCCCAGCAAAGAGAAAGACGGGAAAATGCAGGTGGAAAAAGCAACATCACCTTACTAGGCAGTTAGTAAACAGAAATGGCACTTCATTCTCTCATGAGATTTTATGATAAGCCTCAGAGAAAAAGCTTATGCTTTAAATTGCCAAATTTAACAGGAAGGAGCAGTAACAAGTTAAGACCAACTGAAGAACTGATATATGAAAAATTCACAACCCTAGGAAATAATCCAGGAGGAAATCAATCTACCCCTAGTTGCGGGCTCCTTCTTGAGAGATTACTACTATCAAAATAATCTAAGGTGTCTTATGAGGTGATTTCACTGCAGGGACCCAGATAACACTCAGACAAATTCTGTGAAGTACCCAAGTAACTAGACATTTTGATCATATACTGAAATTTCATATTTATAAATTGATGCTGATTTTTCTGATACGACTAAAATCAGTCAAGTGAGTTTTAGCTCTGACTCTTCACCTTGGCACCTTCACCCCAAGTTTTCTCGAGGCGAGTCTCTGAGCTTTTCATTTCTTCCTAACAGATTGCCATCAACCAGTCCACAGCTCCACTCTGGAGGTGAGCCCAGGTCTCTGCTCACATATTTCTGTGTCCACCACATCTGTGGCAATTCCGCTCCACTCCATTCTGCCTCCACATGCCTGATTAGATCAAACACCGTGTGCATGAAGCCAGGGGGTTGTTCAGCGATGCTTTCATTGGTGGGTTCTACCTGCCTCTGAAGGCTAAGATGGAGCCAAGAGGTGCCACGGCAGAACAGTTCAGAAGGGAGAGTTTAAGAACCATGAAGCCCCAGCAGCTCACAAAAGGAAGCCAGGCATGTAGGGTGGAACTTGCCACCCTTCACATCTATTGAAGAGATCTGCCCTAGACTACATGGCTTGGTTTTCAGATATTTTGTTAACCACGGGAGCTTCAGGGCTCCAGAACCAGGCAGCAGCATTTGCAGATGGCAGGGGAGGTTTCTCTGGTTCTGTTGACCCAAAGGATTGGGACAAATATAGCTTAATATTAGTTATCTGGTTTGATGACCCACTTGGAGTTTATTCAAAGGTGATTTCTGTTCTATTTAAATCATCCTGCCACTGTTTTGGGGACTGAGGTGCCAGGAAACTACTGTCTAACATGACTGACAATGCTATTGTGATGTAGATGTTAAGCTTTGGTCGAGTATAATAAATATATTCTAGGGTACTTGTTCCACCCATGCCTTCCTTCTGCAAGAATCCAGCCCTACCAATAACCTCACTGATTTACACTCAGCCGGAGCTAACTGGACACGGAGAAGACATCAGACCCATGAAAGTCCATCCATTGGCTGGCCAGACCCTCTTCCTAGGCAACCAGGTCCAATAAGATGAGCTGGACCCCAATCTCCCTTTCTCAAGAACAGCACTGTCCAACAGAACCTCCTGTGATGACGGAAATATTCTATATCTCTACAGTCCAGGAGGGTAGTCACCAGCCATGTGTAGCTACTAAGCACTTGAAAAGTGGCTAGTGGGACTGAGGAACTGAATGTTTGATTTTATGTAATTTTAGTTTATTTGAACTTAAACTTGAATAGTTTTAACTGTATCAGACAGTGTAGCTCTAAAGAATCTGAACGAAATGGTACAGGAAGTTCTAATGGGTGACAACTTGAGATAACTGGTCTTATGAAGCCTGAGCTGGGTCCCACTCACACCCTGGGTTATGAGCGAGGAGACTCAGGTAGGCAGCCCAGGTGGAGGTGGATAAGGAGCCTGTATCAGAGACGATGGATGGTCTTCAGAACTGCCTTGTTTCCCAGCCTCCCTGAGCCTGATTGTTTCACTCCCTGAGTCTTTCTGAGATCTCACTGCACCTGGGTAGCAACCCTCTGCCCTGTCACCCAGGAAGATGTTCCCTGGTGCTCCAAGGGGAACAGAAAGCGTCTCAGGTTCACCAAACTTACTGGCTACCAGACACTAGGCCTGGAGAGATTTTTTTCAACAACAACAAAAAAAAAGTTTTATCATTTTTATTGTTCAGTGTTCAACCATGCAGTAGTCTATTCAATGATCTTCTTAAATAAACACCTAGTTTGAGCTAGAGGAGAAAAGACTTGACCTAAAACAGAACAGTAACGTACTCACCCTCAATCAAACTGAAAATGAATGGTCTCTTAATTCCACCTGATATAGTTTCCCTTCACGTGGATATGTTGCAAATTCACTCCACAGCACACACACAGAAAAGGTGTTTCATCAGAGACGAGAAACTACGCTGTCAGATGCTTGATAAATCGGCTCCAAATTTCCTGAGCTACACTGGAATTGAAGATTAGGGGAATCAGATAACTCTGTTTCAAATTCAGCTGCAGAGCTCAGGAGAATTATCCCTCCCGCTCTAACATGCCTCCATTTAAATTATTTCAGCCTCTAAGGGACAGGTGGAGTCTCCCGTCTGAACAAAAGAAAGAATTTCAGAGCGCTTTGATGACTTGTCTCCTGGGATGACTGGCTGCTTCAGTTGGAGGAAGCCCAGGCCATCCCGCTCTCCTGAGCCAGCTCCTGCTGCTGACCCGGGTTTGCCAAGCCTGCCTACTCACAAAGGAGCGGAATTTAGCCACGTGAGCGCTCACACCATGGGTTCTGCTGCCCTTTCAACAAGCTCCCAGAGGGCTCCGAAGCTAGTTCACTGCAGCCAGAGCCGCCACCTTCTGAAGTCCCGTCAGAAGCGGCGAATGCTGCTCCCCGATGATCTCTGGCTCCTGCTTCCTGCAACGGGGCAGGGTCGCACCTCCTGCTCCCCAGGTGGTCGGCAGTGGCGCTTTGAGGTGTTCTGGCCAAGGTGTTGAGTGCCAACCACCGAATGGCCAACGCAGGACCCTCCAGGTCGCTTTGTTTTCTTCTCTGCTGTGTCAACTGCTGATGCCGCAGACCATGACAGTTCCGTCAGCCTCCGTCCCGGCGAGGGCGACAAGGACGTGGAGCAAGGCCACCAAGCCAGCCACAAGGGCCAGTGTGGGCGAGCAATGAACTTTTCCTGTTTTAAGCCAGTGAGATTTCAGAGATGTTACTGCAGCATAGACTTCCCCACCCTGAGTGATACATCACAAATATATATATATATATATAATTGATTATAAAAAGTCACACACACAAAACAGAAGCAGATGGCCAGTTAGAGTGAAGACACTCCTCAAGCTCTGGATATGCCAAATTGACAGGATAACAAAAGGTTCACACACCACCAAGTGCACGGTCTCAGGACAGGCTCCATGGGTACAAGGGGGGCTTTGTGCATGTTCAAGGGAACAGTGTTAAAAATAATCAGCCTCTCTATTGCCTTCTCTACTCTTGATGAGTGAGGGGTGGGGAGAATACAATATGCAGAATCTTCAAGCGCTAAAATCCTCTGCAAAGAAAAACACCCCATGATGCGTCTGTGATTGCTGGCCTTCCCGAAGGGAAATGAATCACATGATCAAGATACTCACCCAGCTCAGGGGAGAAGTGAGGGAGAGGGTGAGAGATGCAAGAAGAAACGCGTTCAGTCTTCCAAAGGCTCAGAACCTATTTGGACGAACATCCCTGAGAACAAAATTTTCTCAATTTGCTCCAAACTTGTCAAATGCCCTCAAGAGGCAAGGCAGGGTTAGAATGATAAGAGAGTTGTCTTCACAGGGCCACCCTTGCTGGAAGGAAAGGCAGGGATAAGCAAGAATAGCTTCACAAATGCATTTTAATCAATGACCTTTGCTAAACCACTCGTCTTCTCCATATATATCTCCAGTACAGTAAATTCTGAATAAATGATCATTGTTATTTCAATGCTTATGAAAATGAAGGCTTATTTTGCCTGAGTTCAAAGATAAAAGACAATCAGGAAATTGCCCTGTTTTCTCTGCATAGACTCCATCTCTCTCTCTCTCCATCTCTCTCTCTCTCTCTTTCTCTCCATGCATCCATGCATCCATCCATGCATCCATCCATCATCTTGATTAAAGTAATGGACTGAATTTCTATGCAAAGAAACAGATTGTTCTTTACTTGGCCTGAGTAAAGAGCACTTGGGGATGATAAAAGTGCAGATTGCATGTTGTTGGAAGCTCGTCGTTGACGTGCTTTGGCGAGCCAGCTGTGCAAATGTGCCCTTGGGATGCTGGTCTGAGGCACTACCCTCTTCCCAAGTGAGCTGTCCCAGAATACCCAGGATGAAAGAATAAGAGGAAATGGGCAGATGCAGAGAAGACAAGAATACAAGCAGGGGGAAAAAACTGCATCCACAAATACCTAAGGCAAGTGTGGCTAAATCAGAAACACTAAGCATATGGGAGCTGACAGGGTCTCACCGGTATAGAGATCCAAAGTTTCAAACAAGATTAACATAAGGTGTCTGCAGAGAACCAGGACAATTCCCCTCCTAATTGTCTCTTGTCTTCGGGAAAATGTAAGATCCTAAGCAAGGAGGGAAAGATGATCCCTGAGAGCCTTTGGAGGGAGCGAGGCCAGACATTTTGATTGTGGACTTCTGGCTTCCAGAACTGTGAGCAAATACGTTTCTTTTCTGTTTTAAGCCACCCAGCCTGTGCTAATTTGTTACAGTGGCCCAAGGAAATTAATGCAGAAGGCAAGGATGATTTGGGGTTCAGAGATCCCCAGACTCCCCGTTTCTGAGAGATGAGCTACAGGCAACCCCACATGGAAGGGAACATCAGCTCTGGCCTCATAGACTATGAAGCATGCGTTTACCTTGAAGGCAAAGGTTAGGGAGGAAGAGGAAGAGAGATTTCCTCCCACCAAGGAGAACTCAAAGCCCCAGTTCATTTTTACCAATGGTGCTTGGGGCCATGCACCATGGAAACGGATACAGGGCATCTTTGGAGCTTGGGTTCTTACCTGTTCCTCACTTGAGGGCTTATATGTACAAAAAGACATGATAACGTCTCTAGAATTTGCCACAAGCTCACTGTTCTCTCTCCATCCCTATGTGTATGTGGACCTGTGTGCCCGCATGCTCCATGGGTCAAGATTTTCTCATCCTTTCCTTATTCTTGCTCCATGGAATAATTCATCCTCACAGAGCCGTGCAAGCTGTCATGCATGCATTCATTCACTCATTCATTCATCCGAGCACCTCCATGCAGTGTGGGCTGCAGTGCTTTTCAGTTTCTGAATTTTAATGAAGGGCAAAATAAATAAATAAAAGAAATATTTGCCTGCTTTAAGCTTTGTCATTTTATCCCTTAGCTGGCACTGCACATCCCACTTGTCATTCAGTAACTCTGAATTTTCATTTCAGGCTCTTTAATTGAATGTTCAGCCTGGTTGTACACGCTAGGTTTTGTAAGCATTTTAATCAATAAATAAATTAGCCTGCACCCCAGCCACATCCTCCATCTGGTGCTGACAACAGAAAGCAGAGTGAGCGAAGAAAAGCCTTGCTTAAGGATTCTCTTTTTTTTAAATCTCTCTGGTTATTTAGAATATTCCAACCAGAATCAGTTTTTGGATTCATCAAGTGTAGGGCAAAAGAGGCACCTCCCGATTCAAGGTTTCCCACGAGCCCACATGTGGGAAATGTGGGAAATGGAAGCACTGCCCCTTGGGGAGTGTCCTCCTGCCCCGGAGGACGTGACTCTCAGCCTGCTCTCCCTGCTTCAGAAGGCTCCGGAGGCTGGGGACTGTCCTAAGGGTGGCTTCAAGGTCAGTCACACGAACATTTATTGAGGACCTTTATGTGCCAAGCACTTTCTAGAATTGTGGTTAGAGCAGTGACCAACATGGAAAATAATTATTTTCTGCCCTGTCAACCTCAAATTTTAGTGGGAAAAAGAGACAATAAAAATATATAACTAAAAGACAGAGAAAGTTAAATGGTGAGAAGTGCTCTGGAGAAAAATAACCAAGGGATAGGGAATAGGAAGTATTTGGGAAGGAAGCAAGGTTGCAACTTGACGTGCAGTAGTCAGGGAAGGTCCCTGAGAAGGTGACACTGGAAGCAACACCCGAAGGAGGGGGGTGGCTGCCCCGCAGGTGTCTGGGGAAGGGCATGGCAGGCAGCGGGATCAGCAAGTACACATGTCCTGGGGTCGGGGCCTGCCTGGTGTGCTACAGGAAAGCAAGGACGCCAGAGTGGTTGAAGCAGGAAGAGGAGGGGAGAAAAGTGGGAGGAGAGATTGGAGAGGCAGGGGAAGATGTCGGGACCCACATAGGCCATTTCATGGGCGCCGGCTTCTTCTCTGACTGATGCGGAGCATGGCAGGGTGGGTTCTGAGTCGGGGAGCAACGTGCTCGGACCTCTGCTTTCAGGCCCACCCAGGCTGCTGGTGAGAATAGCTGGAGGGGGCAAGGGCAGTGGTAGGAGACAGTCAGGAGGCTCCGGCAGTGTCCGGGGAAGAGGGGCGATGGCGGCCTGGGCCAGACGGCTGTGGTGGAGCTGAGAGCAGAGGTGAGACTGCGGACAGTTTAAAGGGAGAGCGGACAGAGTTTGCTGCCGTGGATGTGGGATCCAGAGAGGAGCCCAGGATGCCCTCACAGTGACTGGTCTCAGCAAAGGCAAAACACCAGTCCCAAGGGAGGAGAGCATGTGCCGGAACGGGGTGGGGGGCTGCAAGGCTCGTCTTCCGGGCATCTCTTCTCAGTGGGGAGGGACTGATGATCTGAGGGGCATCTTTAAAGGGTCGTTCTGGGTCCTTCTTGAGAAAGGGGTGGGAGGCAGCCACACCGGAAGCCAGGAGCACAGTGAGGAGGCCAAGGGAAGTGACATGATGAGGGCTGGGGGCGGGAGGGGGCACAGAGGCAGCGAAGGGTGAACAGGCCGGCGATGTGTGTGGGCTGGACATGGAGGGGCGGTGAGGAGGGTTCCTTGGAGGGTGAAGGCGTCACTGGGGGGCGGCCTGCTGTGCCTTCTGGTAAACCCGTCCACAGATGCACTCGTGCCCTGACTGGGGACTTATTTCATTAACTGCCTCCAACCCAGTGAAGGGTAAAGGGATGGGCAATTTCTCTTTCATATTTAATGGAAGGCATTATTTGGGAAGGCAGGAGAGTGGCTTCTGTCTCCTGTTCCACCTCTACGTATCTCTGTAATTTAAACTTGAGATACCACCCAGCTGCAAGATAATAGAGATGGTTCACGTGCGGCCTTGTCCTTGGACCGGGGGTACTCACACCTCAGGAGCCCCTCCCCACAGGGTTCCTCCCACCCAAGTCCCCCAGAGAGGCCCTCTGCAAGCCAAGCAAGAAGGGAGATTTCAGGCATGTTCTGCCTCTTCCTACAAGGCACTTCCTTTTATGCAGGGCAAAAGCTATGAGTAAGCGTTAGGCTTGCCCTTTGCAGGAGCATCCAGGGCTGATACACCGACAGGGAGATTTTGCAGCTAACAGTTGAGGGGATAAAGCTCACTTCAATAAAACCTATCCAGGGCCCATCTCTGTTTTTACTTAGAAACTTGGATAGCCACTGATGATCCAATTAACCCTCCCCCAGGAGGGGTTTGCCCATCTTCACGTTCCCAAGCGTCCCCTCTCCCCAAAACCAACATCGCAGCAGGCTGATGTCCCCAGTGGGGCATGACCAGTGGCCACTGCACTCTCACAGGACCGCCTGCTCCAGCGGGACCGGTAGGTTAGTTACAAAAACATGTGGGGACAACTTCGGGTTAGTGCTGAATTCCCCAGCCATGATGACAATCACAATGTGGCCCTTTCGCACGGATACCTGCTCGGCAGCTCACCATTTCTCTTAGTAGAAAGCCCAACTTCTTCACAAGAATTGTGATACTCTTGACAATCCGGCCCCCACTTCCCTGGGTAGCCTCAGCTCTCACGGTTCTCTCCCTGCCCAACTGTCCCTGCCCTGCTGGGGCCCCTCTCCCAATCCTCTATGTTTCAGCAGTAGGGAATTTAGGTCCCATAAGGCACCAGCCTCTCTTGAGGTGGCATTAAGAACGAGGACTTCAGAGCCCCTGGGCCTGCGTTACAGTGCTGGCTGATACTTACCAGCTGAGTGACTGTGGGCAAGTGACTTAACCTCTCCAAGCTGTAGTTTACTCATCTATAAAACGGGGATGACACTAGCACCTACCTAACAAAGCCGTTGTAAGGCTTGCGTGCATGAATACACACAGAAGTGTTTAGAATAGTTTCTGGAGTGGACTAGGTGCTATAGCACAGGGCAGCGGATGGTTAGGAGCACCCATTCCTGCAAGGCCAGCACAGTTTGCATCCCACTTACGGGTTGTATGACAATTGGCCAAACCATTCTAAGTCTCTGAACTTTAGCTTTCTCATCTGGGATGTGGAAATAAAAGTAGTACTTCCCAAACGGATACTGTGAGGATAAAATGAACTAATCCATGTAAACCTCTTACAACAAGGCCTGGCACATTACAAGCATTCAACAAACATTAGCTAAAATAATAAGCATATGACTTGGGAAAATGCCATTTCCAGTGCTGAACACACTCCTTTTCTCTCCCCATTCTCCTTGTTTAGTCTTCTTCACTACTCCCTCAGCACCCCCTTTGAGAATCTTCTACGTGCCAGGCTGTGTCAGGGGTTTGGTAGAGGCCTCAGCTGAGCCAGTACCTTCTCCAGGTGGCCTTCTCCTAAGCCAGGTCAGGTGCCTCTGCTGTGCTCCCATCACACCTGTGCCTTCTCCCCCAGGCTTCCCATTGGATTGTGACTTTCTGTGTACCTGGCTGTGGCCCTGTCACCTTCAGAAGGGGCTACACCTGTCTTCTTCCCAACTAAGTCGCGAACACTGGTCACTTGATCACACACTACACACCCAAACATTTGACAATCAGATGAAAGAATGCAAGAATGGTTCTAATAATATTTACATAGACAGGACATGTTTCTTTTGAGTAGCTCTCTGATTGCTTGAGCAAAGTCTCCTACCAAGGAATTTTATCTGACAAACAAATTCTTCCTTTGAAACATCAGAAGAAAGTCTTCTGTCTAGGGTAACCTTATCTCATGGAGTAACGTTCGTAATCCTCAAAATATCTCCTTCATAGTCAAAAGGAAGAACCCATGGTCACTTTTCAGGCAGAGAAAAGGTTGTGATGAGAAGGGACAGGATATGACTGGCCGCTTGGCCAAGCACTGAGCCCTGGAAGCAGGACCACCAGCTCAGGGGAAGCTCCTGGAGGAACCTGGAGGAGGGCACGGACCATCCATTGGTCAAGGACAATGTCAGGGCCAAGCAGCAATGAGCAGGAGACTGTTTCACTGATGAGAAATTAGAGTCAAGGAGAAAGATCACTGGGCCATGGACTCCTGATTCTCCTGACTCCTGATTTGATAATAAAGCCTAAGCTTTCTGCCACAGATCTGGGTAAGTGACATTTTGTTCAAATTGATTTCACGCAGGTGATTTCAGGAAGCCCAGAGAGCAACCATGGAGATTAGGTTGCTGATTCTTGGACATAACTCATTCCCACGTTCAGAGAGCACTGCCCCCAGGACAACTAAATGAGCTTTGGAAATGGGACTTAATTTGTGAAAAGGGTTCCCTGGGTTGATGTGGTCCTCATGCCCTTCATCTCCTGGTGGCCAGTGGGCTCAGCTGAGGCTCTCTGTTCTGACATAGAGAGTGCTGACTTGTCCTGGGATGAGGAGCAATTGAGGCAGTGGGGGGTGGAGGGTCCATGTGGGTGAGGAGAGGGAGGGAGCCCTCCTTGGCCGCTCTCCTCTCTTGGTGGCTCAGCCCTATCACTGTTCTGGTGGCCCTGGATGGTCAGTGACTGGCAGTAAACTGAGTGCCCAGATTGGTCAAGAAAAGTAAGGCCAGGGTAAGGACTGCAGAGCTGTAGCCCTGGGACGGTTAATTTTGTGTCAACTTGGCTAAGATAGTATTCAGTTAAACACTAATCTAGGGGCCGCTGTGAAGATAGTTTGGAGATGTGATTAACATCTAAAAACCACTGACTTTAAGTAAAAGAGATCACCCCGGATGATGCAGGTGGGCTTTAACCAATCGGCTGAAGGCCTTAAGAACAAAAACTGAAGTTTCCCAGGGCAAAATATATGTATGGAATATTGATTCTGTTTCTATTGGTTCCTTTTTTTTTAGAAAATGCTTTCTCATATTTTGGTGGCTCCAGACTAAAGCATGAATGGAGACCTCCATGTCCTACAAGTCGCAATCGAAACCCAACAGGAAGGATGAGACTTTCGGTGAGCTGTGTGGACCTGCTCATTATTTATTTTAGTGTTCGATATTTCCAGAGAGGATTTTCCTAAACCTTCTTGTTTGTCCTTTGCTAATATGAAAACTAAGAGTCTGCACAAATCACAGGAGACTCTCATGGCACATGAGAGTCCAGAGAGGGTATTTATTTGTGAGGCTTTGCCATAAAGCGTGATCTTGAGTTCATGCTTTATGTTCATTGGTTATGTCTCAATTTCTGCATTCTTTCCATCCATTTCCCTTTGTTTGTGTGGCAGGGAAAGCCCACTCTTTCCACCTGCTACTGGGGTCATCTCTCTAAGCTGTAGGGCTGACACATTCCATTTAACATCAAATAGCTTTTAAGGCAACCAGGCATGTACTTCTTCCCTCTGAGTGTCATCTCCATAGGACAGATACTTTCTTGGCAGAGTATGGAGAGAAAATTGGCAAAAAAGAACATAAAAACGGACATGCAAAGGAGAGGATAAACCTGCTTATAATTGTGCCAAAGAGTCTCCCCTGAGTACCTCTTTGTTGCTCACATGTGTTCCTCTCTCTCTAGCTAAACTACCTTGGCAGGTGATCTCACTGCCCTCCCTGCTACACAGGACCTGACTCCCAGGGTTGTAAATCTCCCTGGCAATGCAGGACATGACTCCCAGGGATGAATGTGGACCTGGCATCATGGAATTGAGAACATCTTCTTGACCAAAAAGGGGAAGTGAAATGAAACAAAATAAAGTTTCAGTGGCTGAGAGATTCCAAATGGAGTCAAGAGGTCACTCTGGTGGGCATTATTACGCACTATATAGATAACACTTTTTAGGTTTTAATGCATTGGAATTGCTAGAAGAAAATATCTGAAACTATCATGACTCTTGAAGATGACTGTATAGCAATGCAGCTTACAAGGGGTGACAGTGTGATTGTGAAAGCGTTATGGATCACACTCCCTTTATCCAGTGAAAAATGGGGACAAAAACCAAATGAAAAATTAGGTGGAAAAGGGGATGATTCAGGTGTTCTTTTTAACTTTTATTTCTTATTCTTATTTTTACTTTTTCTGGTACAAAGAAAATATTCAAAAAATAGATTGGGGTGATGAATGCACAACTACATGATGGTACTGTGAACAGCTGATTGTACACCATGGATGACTGTATAACATGTGAATATATCTCAATAAAACTGAATTTAAAAAAAAAAGGACATGCAAGAAAAATGTCCAAAGCGGAAATTAGGAAATGCAACTTGAAACAATGGGATAACATTATTTAAAAGAGAGAAAAATTGGAACAAATCTCAATGTCTGATAGGTAAATGGTTACATAAATCATGGAAAATAACTGTAACGAGATATTCACAGCTATTAAATATCCCACTTTACAAGCATTTGAATGAAGTGAAAATATTCTAATTAAATATAGCTTTAAGTGAAAAGATCAGGATACAAAATTTCATATTTAACACAATCCCAACTATGTTTGGAAAACAAACACGTATTCAAGAACACCAAAATATTAATAGTGGTTTTCTTTGGATCTTGGAAAGGGCAAGTTTTATTTCTTTCTTTAAACATTATTTTTATTCATTTATACATTACAAATTTTCTGTAATGAGGATAAACAGTGCCTTTAATTAGAAGGCAACATTGAGATATATATTATTTTCTGACTGAACAGCCACTAACTGTGGTTCAGCTTTTAGCATCTCTTCAACAGAATCTAGATGCAATGTTCACTTCTTCCCAAGTGAAGATTCCCACTTTGAAATCTGTGGATAACACAGAAACCTGGGAGCAACCTGGGAGCAAAGAAGACTTAGTGGGATTGACTGGAAGTTATGCCCCATTGCCAAATATCCAGCTTTCCAAAATTCCTTAGAACAAAATGAAGGGGTTGCCCATGCGCAGAAGACAGGTACAGCATCCCAAAGCATCCTCCAAGAGCACACCATGAACCGAAATGGCCTTGCGGCATCTCAGCGAGTTCTCCTCTGAGGCTCCCCTCTGCTCTAACATCCACCTGGGTCTGAGCCTCGTCCTCACACTTCCTCCCATCTGCCTGCCCGCATGGCACACAGCGCTCCTAGCAATCACACGAACTGAAAAACATGCCGCTCCGCTTTTTGGACAGATGGGCCTTGTCCAACCAAGAGCGATAGAGGCATCTGTATGTAGAACATTAGAAATTAAAACACCCCTCTCCCCCTCCAGCATAATGCAAAAATTTGAAATTTCTCAGTTTCTTTTTCTCCTGACAACCTTCTGTTGTTGCTTTTCTGGCATTTCTCCACATTATCTTGCCGGCATTTTCAAAGACGTTATAGATGGTGTCCTCCCTCCCACCCCAGACTTATGAGAGCAAGTGCCTGAAGTTGGGTTCAAATGGCCCCATTCTGTGACCAGTTCTAGACCCCTCATGCATCAAGGGAATGGTGGGTTTCACAACTAACTAAATGGGCCAATAAGGATGTCCGATGGATGCAGAGCTGCTTTTGCAAACCAAGTCATCATTTACTGAGCACCTACCACGTGCCCAGCCCTCTGCAAGGCATTCTCAGGGAACAGCAACAAAAACAGTAGTAATACACATGGCCCCCATTCTCAGTGATTTCCCACCTAGCCAAAGAGGCAGAAAATATATACGCCATGAATAAGGGTAATCTTTAAGCTCTATACCACGGATGGGAAATAGGTTTCAAGCAACTGTTAGCATCTATCAAGAGCACTGTGCTGAGAAAGATTTTGAAGCCCTATCCTGAGCCCCGGAAGAGCTGTGTAGCAATCAGCAGTTGCCTCCACAAGCACAGCTGGGGAGCATTACACCAGGTGTTTGCATCTTTGCTCTCAAAGACCGGGAAGGAAACAGAGATGGAGGACGTTTGGGTTGGGGGAGATAGGGAGGCATGAAGGAGGAGAAAGGACTTGAGCTTATCTAGAAAAATGGATAGATAGGCTTTGGGTAGGTGAAAGGACATTTTAGTAAGATGAAATATTATAAAAAGGCATGGTATGTGTAGGAGACAGTAAAGAAAACATAAGCTGAGTACTGTAGAATAAGTATATAAGACTGGACAGTAATGGAGGATTCCCAGGTAATGGAATCCCATGTGTGTGTGTGTGTATGTGTGTGTGTGTGTGTGTGTGCATGTGCACATGCATGCGCTGGTTGGGGGAAGGCCTGAGCATTTTAGAGCACATATATGCCTGAACATACTCACTTATCCTCCCGCTCATTCATTTAATTCAATAAATATTTACTGTGTGCCTACGTGCAATGCATTGAATTACCAGAAAAAGAAGTTCTCACTTTGCCCTCCTTGTCTCTCTTTGTTGCCTAAGAAAAGGAAAAACTCAATGAGCTCTGAAGATGTGAAGAGGACAAAGTAAGGATTTCGTTTACCCAGGGCCACACAACCTTGGACGTCTAGGTCCAAGACACTCAACGTGAGTGGACAACAGCATTGACATCACCTGGGAGCGTCTCTGATTAATGCTGAATCTAAGGCACCACCCTGCACCTACAGAATGAGAATCTGCTTTCTAACAAGATCTCCCAGTCACTGGCCAAGGTCAAAGAAAGGTCAAGGTCAAAGATTCAATGGCTTAGAATCAAAGAAATACAAGCAGAGCTAGAAGAAACCTCAGATATCATCTAGGTCAACCCCTCATTTTGTTGGATGAGAAAACTCAGATCCGAAAAAGTTAACTGATTCTCTGATTTTCCAAGTTTTAAAGATTTCATGGTCATCCAGTTTCAGGCTAAGAAAAAATTGGGTGTTTTTCCCAACTGTATCTCCTCCCTCAGAATGCATTACAGGAGTTAAGCACTGAAAAATGCTTCACCGTTCTTCATTGTCCATGCTGTCAAGTGAAGTCATACTATCTCTGCTACACAGATCAAGAGTGTCATGGAAGTTGAGGAAAATAAATGTCAATTTCCATGTGCCACAACAAGAATACCATCTAAGTCCCCAGCATTATATTGGGTTTACTATAATTATGGAGATCCTTACACAAATTTCTACTACCCCTGACATCTAGCAAAAGTAGCGTTAAGAGTTGGTGCCACCTTGACCCATTTCTTGTGCAACTTTGATATAGCTCATCAAGAAAACCCAAACTCATACACAGTTTCTCTACAGAATGGTACAGAAAACTCTTAGTCAAGAAACTATCTGAGATGTTTTCTTTTTAAAAACTCCTTTATGTGAAAGCAAAAGATATGAAATTCTACATAAGTTGGGAGTAAATAATGAGAATCATCATCCCCAGCCAGTTGATGATAACATGGCTCTCATTACAAGACTGTGTGCACACAGTGTATGTGTTTCCAGTCGTATGACAGTAAAGGGCTTTTTTTTTTTTTTTTTTTTTTTGCAGGCAGCTGGGAGTGGGGGCAAGATGGAAGAAGAGATAGTTAATTTTGTTTTCATTTGACAGCTTGGAAAATCCCAGTTCAGCTTCATAATGCCAACTCCTTGGTTATAATTTAACACCCATTCCAAGAACAGTTGACAAATGAGTGTTAGCGAACAACACAATGCCATTTTCATTTGCCAGCCAGCATGATTTTATGTCCTTGATAAGCCCACAAATAAATTTGTCAATTTATTCATAGCTATGGGTTGGAGTCAAGATGTAATCTCTTATGGTCTGCATACACTGCTAACACTTTCTTTACGCTACCCCCATCTGTTTTTCTACCACATGGGCATGAAGATTTCCAGAAGCTACTAAATAAGAAAGTGATTTCATTCCTCCTGTAGTAGCTTTCTAGCCATCTGCCATCTTATCCCATGTGTCCTCCGACAGGACACCTGCTTTTTACCCCTGTTCTACAGGCAAGGATTAGGTACAGCAAGCTCCTGGCAGGATTCTGTTTTACAAAGGAGAAAAAAGATCGTACCAAAGAGGGAAAATAAGTCTGCCTTCTTTGGTGACAATGCAGTGCCTTGCAAAAATCCCTGTGTGCTATCAGATAAGAGAACAACTCTCAACAGAAAGGCAGTGTGGGTGACCTCAGGCCTACATGCCAAAAATTCTATTCTGGGAGGTAACCTGTGGTGAATGATAATGTAGGGAGGACAAAAATTCTTTAATTACATCTCTGTAGACTAACATACTTTCTGGCTTCATCCAAGTTTAAGAGCTGGCATACTCACATTAAAATTCCCCTTTGTGAATGGGTCTTTGGATGAGAATGCCTTTGAGTGTTCATGTTCCCTGATATTAAGAACTATGGACCCAGGCCTCCAAAAACTCCAATTAAATTTAATGACAGTCATCTTGATTTTTAACTTCCTTTTCCTATTTGCCCATAACAAGGTCCAGAGAGTTGGATTCTTTTGCCATTTCCAAAAGATTTCAAGAACAGGGTGTCTAGCTTTCCTGAGTTCTTCTTGGAGACAAATGGTCAAATAGAAAGAGCCTTCTTGGTAGCCTAATCTTTTGGGCAAACCAAATAGTTGAGGGGCATGAGACTGATAAGAGCGTATTAAGGCTAGGGATATTACAACGAGACAACTCAACCTAGCTGGCCCACAATCAGCCAAAAGACCAAAGGACTGCCCACATCAGAGATCACCCCTACCTTTGAAACAAGAACTTGAACCAATTTTTAGTTGGGTAGTTTTATCAAGCAGGGTCCCCACAGAAGACAGATGGCCAACGCTAACTGGGTAACTGAGGAGAGTTTATGAAGGGGAGATTTACAGACGTGTGGGTAGAGTTTAGTAGATTTCATAAACGGTACTACAGCACCCCGAGACTAGCAACAGCAGGAAGCTTTTGCCATCCCACATCTGAAGAGGAAAGGAGAGAAAGAAGTTTGCAGATCTCAGAGCAAAGCGCCCCACGCAAAGGGTCTCCTGATGCAAGCTGGGGCCTCTGTAGAGGGAGAGAGGTGGGGAAACCAATATCCCCATCCCATTGTACCTCCTCTTGAAGGTGCTTCCTATTGGATGAATCCAACCAGAAGCCTAGTGGTGGAGTCAGGCAGGTCAGCCTCTTGGGGCACAGAACAGGTAAAGGGTGGAGAGTGGACCAGCGAGGGTCCCCAAGCCTGGTATTACCAGAAACTCTCAGGAAGCTGTGAGATGCCTGTGTGCCAGGCTCAGGGGAAGGCCAGGTATGGAGAGGGAGGGGTTGATTATGATCATCAGGCAGGTTTGGGGTCTACCATGTACCCGCATACAGGGCAAGTGGCAATCCACACAACTCCAGCAGAAATCAGTCCCTTGGAGAAGTTTAAATGGCAAATTTTGGACGCAAACTTCTGTGTCACGTGATCACCAACTCTTTTCAATCTCGCAACAATACACCCCACTTTGCCCCAAGCTAGTATCATTATTATCACCTGAGTTTTACAGATAAAATATCTGAAACAAGAGACGGCAAATCAGGATATTGCTGAGTGGGGACAGAGTAGCTTAGGTGATCTACACTTGGGAGAAGCAGGGAACATCCTGTTGCACAGGGTTCCAAATCAGCAGAGGCTGGTACACAATTTGTGGTTTAGGCAGGCATCAGAATACTCCTTTATTTCTTTCAAATACAGGTCCACATCACTTAACTAAATCCTGGGGGACAGATGCTTCACAGATGCAGAAAGCTTTAGATTGAGAAAGTTAAAATTGCACCTCTCCTCTGTACTGCATATTTCCTCCCTGCAGGTCTAGGGCAGTACCCTGTGTTTCAACACACTTCCGCAGTGAAACAAATTCATTTTACTAAATTAAAAAGACAGCGAGTAGCCTCCTGATGGTTTTTGCTGTCAAATGAATTTGTGCAAGCCATAGGGGGAAAAAACCTTTCTGTTTTCAGAGCTTTTTGGATTTTAGAATTAGGGATAAAGGGCCAGTGTGCAGAGGCTCCTTACGCCCTAGAAGAGGAAGAGCCTCAGGGTCACAGGTGGCAGCAGTGAGCCCCTCGGCCTTGGCGCTGACCAGCCCCCCAGGCAGGAGGCCGAGCTGGGTGAGGAAGACCTGGTCTCGGCCTGAAAGAACTGAGTTGGAGTTCCAGCTCGGTCACTCACAAGCAAGACCTTGAGCAAACCACGGTCTCTCTCTGAGTTTCGGTTAGTTCATGTTCTAGTTTGCTAATGCTGGAGAATGCAAAACACCAGAGATGGATAGGCTTTTATAAAACGGGGGTTTATTTCACTACACAGTTACAGTCTTAAGGCCATAAAGTGTCCAAGGTAACACATCAGTAATTGGGTACCTTCACTGGAGGATGGCAAATGGCGTCCAGAAAACCTCTGTTAGCTGGGAAGGCACGTGGCTGGCATCTGCTCCAAAGTTGTGGTTTCAAAATGGCTTTCTCCCAGGACATTTCTCTCTAGCAAGCTTGCTCTTCTTCAAAACGTTACTCACAGCTGCACTCCCTTCAGTCTCTTTGAGTCAGCATGTTTTATATGGCTCCACTGATCAAGGCCCACCCTGAATGGGTGGGGTCACACCTCCATAGGAGTATCCCACCGAAGTCACCACCCACAGCTGGGTGGGGCACATTCCAAGCAAATCTAACCAGCACCAAAACGTCTGTCCCACAAGACCACAAAGATAATGGCATTTGGGGGACACAATACATTCAAACCGGCACATTCCACCCCCTGGACCCCAAAAATGACATTATCTTTCCAAATACAAAATACATTCATTTCATCACAATATCACAAAAACTTAAACCATTTCAGTAACAAAAGTTAAGTACAAAATCCCATCAAAATCAAATATAGGCGTGGTCAGTCCTAAGGCATACTTTTCCTTTAGCTTGGATCTGTGGACTTAGAACAAGTTATATGCTTCCAATATACAAAGGAGGGTCATTCATAGGATAAACATTTCCATTGCCATAAGGAGAAAGAGTAAGGAAAACAGGGTTAACAGGACCAAAACAGTTCCTAAAACCTGCAGGACAAACTCCATTAGATTTCAAAGTCTGAGAGTCATTTACAGAACAACTGCATCCTTGGGGCTTGAGAGAGCGGGAGCCTAACCCTTCCTAAGGGCCTTTGTGGCAGCCCTTTTCTCTCCAAATGCTTGGGTGAGTGCTCCAACATATCCACACATTGGGGAGACCACCTTCTCGGCCCCACCCTCCTCAAACATCGGGGCAGTTCCCGGATTCCATTCCATCTCCGGGGCAAACGCTCAACCCCTTCAGAACAGTGGGGTGGCAGCCAGGCTCTCCCCAATTCCCTGGAAATGTGCTCCACCCTCTTTGGGACCTGAGGTGGCAAAACTCTTCCAGAGCATCGAGGCGGAAAGCCCGCCCTCGACCTCCAGGGCAAACTCACCCTTTCCATGTGTGTGGGCCGCTCTGCTCTCCCACCCCAAGACCTCCTGACTCCAGACCTCAACTGCCATGGCTCTGTCTTTGAAGAGATTTTTCCTTTAATTTTTTCCTTGTCTGTCTCCTCCAGTCCAGACCGGCAATGGCTCTGTCTATAAAGATCTCGCAAAAATTCCATTGGCTTTGCATGAAGCATGCAGGGGTCAAAGCCATCAGACAACAGGACTTTCCACAAATCCTTTCTGCTTAATTCCATCTCCAATCTTGGCTTGTACTGAAATGGCGGCTGGGTTCCACGTTTGGTTACATCCTCATGTTGGGCTGTAGCTTCTGGGATTCCACCACCTGGAAGCTCGTAATTTTCCAAGCCATCAACTTCTGGTTTCTTTGAACCCAAGAGTTCAGTTCTAAGTTTATCTCTCTCTGCTCGCATTTTACTTTAAGCTGCAAGGAGAAGCCAGTGTACCTCCTCCACATGTAGTTTGGAGATCTCCTCAGCTAAGTATTCCAGGTTGTTGCTTTTAAATTCTTCCTTCCATCTGACACCAGGACTCAATTTTGCCAAATTCTCTGCCACTTTAAAACAAGGATCGCCTTTCTTCCAGTTTGCAACAACACATTCATCATCTCTGTTCAAGGCCTCGTCAGAAGTATCTTTAGAGTCCATATTTCCACAAACAGTCTCTTTAAAGCAGTTTTGGCCTTTTCTATCAAGCTCCTCACAACACTGGCCTCCGGGAAGGGTCATTGTGGGATGACAAGAGATGGTGCTTAGTGAGGCACAGCACAGAGGGGGCCCTGCACCTGGAAAGGGCCATCCTTTCCACCTCCCTCTGCCTCTGGTCTCACACTTATCTTCATAATTGTGATGAATGACATGGGCCACCATCCATGGTTCTTTCCAGAAGGATCTAAAACATCCCTTGACCACATTTTTTAGTTATCATAACTAAATCTGTCTTTTACTCACATTTCCTCTTTCAGAGTGATCTGGAAGTCTATCCCATTTCTTTTGCCTATATGGAAAGTGAAATAAAATCCTTGGATAAAGTTACTTTGAAAATCCGTTGATTCAAGGCAACATGCATCGAGGTGTCCAATCGCCACATAATTTTCTATGCCACCACTTAATGTGCACATCTCAATGTCAGAAACATCATTTTATTCTTACACATGAGATCAGGATTTTGCCAACCTTACTTAAATATCGTGGCTTATTCTAGGTAAACTGTCCTGCAGGCCACAGAACCTTAGAACCCAGAGCAGAAAAGAGAAAGACCAGGTAAATCAGGCTTCAACCCACGTGAGGGAAAGGTGAGGTATGAATGCAATGGAAGAGGATGCACGAGTGTTCTAGGGTAAGGAGAGCCACCGGTCGTGCCCTAACCTGGGCAAAGGCATTGTCTTCAATATCAGACATGAAGCCAATGAGATTTTAACAGAAAAGGGGGAAACTGGTCTCGAATCCCCAGGCTCACACACCAGTGGCTCCCAGATTCTAAGTGAAGTTGGCTTCCTCACTCTGGTTTATGGTTGACAGTTGATGGATGCAATAGCAAGCTTTCCTAAGCCACAGGTGGAACATTTGTCCTGCAGAATTCTCAGAGAGGACAGAGATGGGCAAAGCCCCAGGTTCCACTAAGAGCACAAACACACTCCAGACCATGCCTAGAACACAGTTTACCATCCCATCCCACCGGTGCTCCCACCACCAGGCACTCACCTAAGTAATTCTGGGTGTGCTGCATGCATTCTGATACACCACTTTCAAATATGTTAAGAAAAAGCCACCACACAGAGAGCAAAAAACCAAGGGAGAATCAACAATTCAAATCAACAATTCATGCCTTAAGTCAAAGACAAAACATTTGGCACAATTGCTTTGGAAAGGCATGCAACCGATTTACAGGGAAGCTTAATCTAGCTATTAACAATTGATATTTCAGCAACCCTTCCTGATAGTTTCCAGGTTGCTCAGTGAGGAGGTGTGAAGTGGCAAAAGCTGTTCTTTGCTGCACACTGAGTGGGATTCCCAGCCCATGCCTGAGGTGACATGCTCCCCCAAACCAGAATGCCAGGGCCTGGGATGGATCGGACTGTTCTTTGAAACAGTTTTGCATGGAAAACTACACACACACACACACACACACACACACACACACACACACACAACCCTCCCCACACACACACAACCCTCCCCACTCCCCCTGGGATTTTTTCACAGTTGGATGATGAACTGCCTCTGTGTCTTGCTTTTATCTCACTGTAATAATGAGATAAGTGCAGTCTGGCTGCAGAATGGAGGCACCTGTTGCAAAGCACATGGACAACATGTATTGAAAGAGGCAGCTGTTTCCTATGTTCAGTTTATTTTTGATATTGCAAGGCTAGAATGTCTTTCATTAGTTTCCCAAACCCTGTCATCATGAAAGCAGAAGATGAGCTCAGTATGGATTTTTTTTTCAATTCAGTGTATTCAAGAGATAATCCTACATTGGGCCACAGATCACTTTTAAACACTCACACGCCATAGAGACATGCTAAACTACCCAGTGGAGCTTGCTCTTAGAGGTAAACATTTAATTGACTCTACCTAGCTTGGCTTGGGAAAAGTTTCAGGAAAATTGTCAAAGCCTCAAAAATACCATTTGGCCCCCAAAATTGGCAGTGGTGTCACAGATGCCAACCCATTAGCCTTCTTCCTGGCCAAAACAATCCCTGTTGACTGCTCCTGATGTCTCCCAAACACAAGGTTTCCTAGCAAAAAATATGTCTCAAGTAGTTGTCCCAAAGTTGGGTGACATGAGGGCCAAATTGTGAGCAAGCAATAAGGAGAATGGGGTGGTTACCATTTCTTCTAGACCCACCTCCTGGTCAGTATTCATTAGATAGTTCTATTCTAATCTATTCTTAGAGAATAAAATTCTAAGCATGGAGGCTGGTGGGTGTCCAGTGTATTTTCCCAGCCTGTCTCAGCAATCACCAAATTTCACTTATTTCATCTTTTAAAACTTATTTTATATTTTGTTCACTATCAATCCCAGAATGTTTTAAGTATTTAAAAAAAAAACAACCCTCTAATGATATTGATTGTCATCAATATAGTGAGAGTGCCCAAGAAAACCAATGACATCCAGATGATGTGACCTCCAAAAATGAAATCCCTCAGGGGAGAAAACTTGAATCCTCTCAATCCATTCTCTCTACAGAGCTGCTCCCGTGATAAAGGACTCATGGGTTCAGAAATTGAGGGATCGTGTTCTTTTGAGATCCTTCATTATGAGTGGAAAATGAGAAGGCCAATTAACCAGTGACAAAGGAATATCAGTGACAAAATTAATGGGGAGTTGAAAGTACACATGCAAATGACATCATCAATGGCAACCTCTTTCTTACCCCACTGCCAGATTTTTAACATGCCGGACCCAAACTCTTGTATAATAAAACTAATAAAACCTCCAAACAGAATGGGGAGGGAGGGTTGAAACACAGAAGCCAGGCATTGAGCTGGAATCTGAGGATCTTTTTATATGTACTTCAACTACGATACATATAAAAGAATCCTCTATCCAAAACACCTGGCTGCTTAGCACCCCACCTTGACTAATCCTCCCCGTGATCAGAAGCTCACGTCTCCATAAGGGAGTTGGAAGAATGGATTAAGAAAATGGGTGCAAGTTCTGGAGCCAGACAGAGCCAAGTATGAAACCCACCTTTACCCCTTAGCTCCTCTGTGACTTGGGTAAGCCATCTCACATCCTGAATTCTCTGGTTCTTCATCTACAAAGGAGAAGTGATGTACCCTTCTTATTGAAAGACGCAATTCAGTACGCTTCTCTTCAGCACTGACTGCAATTTCTCTCCCTCATTCCAGGCTGTTAGAAAGCTCTTCCTTACCAAGTCAACATTCGCCCTATCCCCACCCTCCCTGTGTCATTTATCCTAGCTCAGAATTGCAGACCTCACCTACTGTCTCTTGAAGTCAGTCATGGATTACATCAGCAGTCTTTGTATTTACCAAGCACTTTTGAGGGCCCTTATTTGCCTCGAACAAACACACATAGGAATAGGATGGCTTCTGCTCCTGCAGGGTACAAGAGACACCAACACGCTCAGTTTCAATCCAGTGAGATAGGGGCTATATGGAGGTTTGCAAAAGGCCCGTGGGGGCAGGGAAGAGGGTGTGGCACTTCCCTCTGGGATTTCCCATCGGACACCGTGGAGGCAAGAAGGCAGTGGGAAGACATAATTAAAATGCTAATAGGAAAAAAATTGCTAACAATTATTCTATATCTGGCAAAACTGTCTTTCAGAAATGAGGGAAGGATTAAGACATTCCCAGATAAACAAAAGCTGAGGGAGTCTGTTACCACTTGACCAAACCTACAAGAGATGCTAAAGAGTTCTGCAGGTTGAAAAGAAAGGACTTGAGGCAATAGATCAAAGCCTCATGAAGAAGTAAAGCTCTCTAGTGAGGGTAATGACATGGGTAAATATAAATGCCAGTACTATTGTATTTTTGGTTTGTAACTTCACTTTTTACTTCATACAGGAATAAAATGTAATGATAAATCAATGGTTTTGGCTCATAATGTATAAATATTTAATTTGTAACAAGAACTACACAAAGGTGAAGGGATAGAGGGTACAGGAATATAACTTGAATATGCCATTGAAATTAAGTTGGTATCAAAGCAAACGAGACTGTTATAGATTTAGGATGGTAAATTTAATCCCATGGTAACCACAAAGAAAATATCAGAGAATATGCAAATTCATAGAGACAGAAAGTAGAGTACAGATTACCAGGGGTGGGGGGCAGGACAATGGGGAGTTAATGCAAGATGAGTGTAGGATTTCTGTTTGGGGTGAAAGTTCTAGTAACAGATAGCAGTAAGGATATTGCAACATTGTGTTTGTGGTTAATCCCCCTGAATGGTATGCTTGGGAGGGATTGAGGTGGGAAGATTTACGCTGTACACGTTTCTGCAATTAAAAACTAAAGAAAGAAAGAGAAATTAAAGAGATAATGACAACTGAATGCAATACATGATCTTGGATGGGATCTAACAAGAGGGAGAAAAGGCTCAAAAGGATGTTACTAAGACATAAAAAGTTGGAATACAGACCATAAGTTTATATCAATGTTAATTTCTTGAACTTCATAACTGCACTTAAGATGATTAAATAAGTGAATATCCTTATTCTTAGCAAATGCACATGGAAATATTAAGTATTCAAGAGCATGATGTAGACAACCCGCTCTCAAATGTTCAGAAAACAGATAGATGATAGACTGATAATTGGAAACCATATGCAATAATATATAGTGGACATAATACAGCTGACCACACAGTAAGTGCATGAAGGAGAAATGGGATCTTTGTCTAAAAGAAACCCACAGGTAGAGTAGGAACATGTTGGAAGTAAAGTAGTTATCTTAGGTTAGTTGTCTTTTTCTTACTCCCTTGTTATGGTTTTTCTGAAAATTTTTTTTTATTGTAGGTTTTTAAAAATTTTTTTTAATATAGCTGATTTAATAAAAAGAGTTAATTAAAAAAAATATGCAGATCCCCCTTGAGGAGCTGGTGGAGAATTCAGGGGTATTGGGCTTCCCCACCTCAATGGTTGCTGATGTGCTCACAGACATAGGGGACTGGTGGTTTGATGGGCTGAGCCCTCTACCACAGGACTTGCCCTTGGGAAGACGGTTGCTGCAAAGGAGAGGCTAGGCCTCCCTATAATTGTGCCTAAGGGCCTCCTCCCGAAAGCCTCTTTGTTGCTCAGATGTGGCCCTGTCTCTCTAGCTAAGCCAACTTGAAAGGTGAAATCACTGCCCTCCCCGCTATGTGGGATCTGACACCCAGGGGAGTGAATCTCCCTGGCAACATGGAGGATGACTCCCGGGGAGGAATCTAGACCTGGCATCGTGAGATGGAAAACATCTTCTTGACCAAAAGGGGGATGTGAAAGGAAATGAAATAAGCTTCAGTGGCAGAGATATTCCAAAAGGAGCCGAGAGGTCACTCTGGTGAAACTCTTACGCACAATATAGACAACCCTTTTTATGTTCTAAAGAATTGGGGTAGCTGGTGGTGGATACCTGAAACTATCAAACTACAACCCAGAACCCATGAATCTCGAAGACAGTTGTATAAAAATGTAGCTTATGAGGGGTGACAAAGGGATTGGGAAAGCCATAAGGACCACACTCCACTTTGTCTAGTTTATGGATGGATGTGTAGAAAAGTAGGGGAAGGAAACAAACAGACAAAGGTACCCAGTGTTCTTTTTTACTTCAATTGCTCTTTTTCACTCTAATTATTATTCTTGTTATTTTTGTGTGTGTGCTAATAAAGGTGTCAGGGATTGATTTAGGTGATGAATGTACAACTATGTAATGGTACTGTAAACAATCGAAAGTACAATTTGTTTTGTATGACTGCGTGGTATGTGAATATATCTCAATAAAATGATGATAAAAAAAAAATGTAGCTTATGAGGGGTGACAATGTGATTGGGAAAGCCATATGGACCACACTCCCCTTTGTCTAGTTTATGGATGGATGAGTAGAAAAATGGGGGAGGAAAAAAAAAAAAAGGCACCCAGTGTTCTTTTTTACCTTAATTGTTCTTTTTCACTTTAATTTTATTCTTATTATTTTGTGTGTGTGTGGTAATGAAAATGTCAAAAACATTTTGGTGATGAATGCACAACTATATATTGGTACTGTAAACAACTGAATGTACGCTTTGTTTTGTATGACTGCCTGGTATGTGAATATATCTCAATAAAAATGAATTAAAAAAAACCCCACAACACATTTGAGTCATGGACTCATAACCATTTGGTTAGATATTATGCAATGTGAAGCAGGGTTGCTAAGCGGGTAATGAATTTGTCCAGATACATCATGTAGGCACTCACCTTTCAGTATTAAATAGAAAAAGGGTTGTTTACATCACCCATATTGTCACAAAATAATCCTTTTACATGCTGGATCATTGATTACATTTTTGAGTTTGGAAACCCCCTGCTTAGGATTTTCAAGGATAGGAAATTGAATCCTTGTATTTCTATTACTACTAGGGCTAGTATTGGATCATCATCCCAGTCAACCCCCAGTCTGGGTCAACACTCAGTCACACAGAAAAGGTCTATCCCCATTACCAACTGTGCACCAGGCTGGGTCCTTGATGACACCACCCAGTCAAGAGCACACGGAGGTTGGGACAAAGCAGGAGCAGCGTGTGAATGCTTCCCCCGAGAGCACGCCAATGCCAATTGGCCACAACTGACCTCCCTTTCTAGGCCTCAGTTTCGTTGTATGTAAAATGAGGGAGTCAAGTTTAGAGGCCTCTAAGTTCCCTTCCAGTGATAACATTTTAGGACTCTACTGCTGAATTCTCAATTACCAGTTATTTTGTATTTTACATGTCTTTTCTTATTTCCACTAGGGCAGATAATTAAAGTTAATTATAGATGTCAGCTGTTTATGATTCCTCCTGAGCACTGCAGCAAGCAAGAAAGAAGATCTCCTGAAAAGTAGACAGAAAAAAGAACTACGTTGTAATCAGAGAGGGGTGGGGGTGGGAGGAGGAGGCTGCCTAGCTTTCTGTAGTCCCAAATCTCTACTTCTCCCGACCTCGGGGGTTTTTGTTTTGGGTGCTCTCTTATCTCCTGTCCCCACCCTCCTCCACAGGTGCCCAGTGGCCCAAGGGCCCACACTAATCCCTACTATAGGGCAAGACCTACCAGTATCCCACACCCCGCTGCATCCCTAACCCTTTGCCTCAAAAGCAATCCTTCCCTCATCCCCTTCCCATCAGATATGTCTCTGAGCTGTCGGCTGGAAATCAACCTGAGGAACCAAAGCATCGGCAAGTAGATCACCATCCATAATGATTTGGCATCACTGCTCCCAAGGGTACTGATTTTAAAAGGAAACCCAAGCTGACAAGAGCTTCAAAAGTGGGAAATTCCAATGATAAAATTCCCAAAGGAAAGTGCAGTGAGGGCCTTTCTGGGAAAAGATGAAGGGATGGTGAAGGAATGTATTCTATTTCCTTAAAATCCCGCTAAACAGGCCACTGTGTGTGCTCCTCATTCCAGCCTGGTCCTGCAGATGTCAGTAAGGGGAGGGGAACTGATGGTGATTTCCACAACCAAAGCCTCAGAGATCTCACCAGTATCAAAGTGAGGTGGAGAAAGACCCCCTCGGTAGGATAAACTCAGATGCATTGCACTAGCTGCCTCACAAGGCCAAAAGTCTGGGACATCAAGGTGAGTGATGATACTTCCTTACAAGATCCCAAAGCTGCAGATTTAACCTAATTATCAGTGTTAATGGGCTCATCTGAAGGATTTGTGACAACTGTTCAAACTCCCTTCATCCATGACTCTCACGGGTTACTCCAGTGGGGACTCCATGTCTCACTGCAATGGTAACAATTTATACCCAATTTCTGTCTTGGCCATTGAAATCTGCTTATGGTTATCAACTTCGAAAAAGCAATGAAAATGGTACAAAAGTTGCAGTTGAAACTACGTCCTTCAGAAAGTGAACAAATCTCTCAGCAAGCAAATTAGCATACAACATCTAAACCTCTTCCAAAATACATGCATGGCATCTGGACCAAAGTTCTTAGTCTGCCACTCAATGTCATATGGGTGATTTTCCAAGCAGTAAGCATATTTGCCATAAAATTAACAACCACAGACATCACCAAACCGTCTCACTTCCTTTCATACTTCATATTCAGGCAAAAATATCACCTTAAGGTCAAGCACATACCCACTGACTTTGGGATGAGGAAAGCTACAGGTCTAAAATTTGAGGTCTTCTCTTGATTTCTATAAGCACAGTGTGCTCAGTGCCTGGAATAGGTTATCATTCAACAGACACTCATGCCCTTCCCCTCCACTTTTATGGAACGTACTTCCCGACCCCTTGACTTTGGGCTTAGTTAGCCACATGACTTGCTTTGGTCAATGGGATATTGCAGACCAGACACAAGTAAAGGCTTGAAATGTGCTTTAGCTGAGCATAGTTGGGCTTGCTATATTGTGATCTTGCCTTTCACCAGGAGAACATGGCTCAGATGGCAGGTGGTCCAAAGATGATAAAATTCAAATGCAGCAGATCTGGACCCAACCCACAGCTTGAACCCAAGCCCAGCCTACATCAACGAAACTCCGGTGTACCTACTAAAATATGAGTGAGAAGTAAATGCCCATTGCTATATGCCACTAACTTTGGGGGTTGATTGTTATACAGCATTATTGGGGCATTAGCTGTCCAACATTCCTGTAATCCCATGGTTACCCGTCCCCACTGTCAAATCCTATGTGTCTCGTTGTCAAACTTAAGCCTTCGGTCCTCAGACACATTTATTTTAGTTAAGCAGAGAGCACCGAATATCAAGTTAGAGGAAGAATAACCCCCATTCTCTCAGAAGTGTCATCACCACTGTAAATTGATGAGCCCCAACCTGATGCTCCCTGGGCTGGCACCTGCCACAGGCACCAATCCACACTGCACATGTGCACCAGTGCAGCTGAGGCAGCCACCCCTGCCAATAAAGTGTCTGACACAAGCCCACAGAAAACATCCTCCACAAATGAATGCAGGAAAAACAGTCCAAATGAATTACCGAAATGGCTTTCAGCAAAAGAAATGCCCTTGTAATTCATTTTCGTGAGGAAAGAGGCTGAGTTACTTTGCCACTGTTTCTCCACGTTCACGATGTGAGATCATCAGGCAGAGGAATGCAATCTTCCAAGAAATCATTTCCCAAAACCTAGACATGCATCCCCAGCTCCACTTGGGGTAAATGATCCTGTTGCTACTGAGTGAATGCATGCCACAAAATACATCTGGGGCTCCTCATGAATGGGAGTCACTCTGAGCGGGAGATACGGAGTCCCAGCCCCAGTGCTGCCTGTTTCATTCAGTTAATTCTGAGCTATGCTGAAGATGAGTACAGAGTAATAAATAACAACAGTGTACACAGTAAGTCTCAGGGAGGCACTTTCAACTGAATAAATGCCTATTACTTGGTATTCCACGGACAGCTCTGAGATGCAGGCAGCTGTTAAGTGCCCCAACAGAAGCAGAACTCTTCACGGAAGATACTAAATCATATGAAATGATACAGCCATGGTAACTGAGAACATGAAGTGGATTTCCATACCCAAGTCCTGGGTCATATATGGATCTGGAATGAAATGACACTAGGAAAATAAACAGTTCAAAATCTAATCAAACGATTATCCACAAACTTCAGTAATATCTATCGCAGGGTCACATTTAGTGACTGCACAGAGAAAGAGGACAACTGTGAAGAATCCAAAATGGTGAGGAAAATTGGCCTAGATGCAGCCAATATACTGGGAATTCATCTCTAACTAAATTAGCAAGGGTAATGCACTGAAGGCCTTACCTACCATGCCCCAAGCCCCTACTCAAGCAGAACCTACGGGTTCTCAGCAGCTGTAAGGCAGCCAGCATGGAACCCACTCGGCTTTACTCCCAGGACTAGCACCAGGATTTGCACTGAACAGATGCTCAGTAAAAGTCTGTTGGATTCCATCAATTTGCTCACCACTCCTTTCAGGGAAAAGAGTATTCCCAAGCCAAGTACTCCCTACCTCAAATACAAAGGGTGGTTCAATGTTTGGTTTTCACATGTCATCTCTACTCTCTCTGCCTCATTTTATTTGCACACAAATTTAGATGATTTTATCTTGCTTAATTGTATCTATTTCTATAAGGCACTTCAAATCTTTTCAAGAACAAGGTAGGAAATACAGAAATAAATCAAAACGGGCTTCTCTAGATGGAAGACAACAGGAAGTCGAGATACCAACAATACTGAAATTAAGGAGAGTTTTTTAAAGGTGTTCTCTCTTTGATTTAAAATATTTGCCTGGTAACTGGTCAGATCTGTCCAGCACCTTAATCCAAAGCACTCACAGCATTATGACAGTAATCACATCATTTAGTTTCACAATATACACAAAAATACAGGTTTTCTTCAGTTATTGTGCCCACTTTACTGATGGAGAAAATGAAGCACAAAGTGATGAAGTGGCTAAATGGCTTGAATGAGGCCCTGTATGCATCAATCACTGGGCTGAAGCTTCGAGCCTCCCCAGGGCCCAAAGATGCTCATTTCCAATCTTCAAATGTGCCTGGACCCTGACATTCACTGAGGCTTGGTCCAGAAGCAGCTGCTACACTTAGTAAGCGGCACACATTTGCCATCAATGTCATTCCTATCTCAAGGATCTAATCCCATGGCAGTCTAATCATGAGCCTCATCTGGAGCAAGTGCTTTTTCCTTCTTCTAACGTATGAGAGTTCTACCATCTCCAGGACTGTTCATGTAACCGCATACAGCAATGTGGGAGAGGGTTTGTGTTTTCTCTGGTTTTAAGTTGAATGCCCACTCCTGAAGAGTCAAACAACAACCCTGGAGAACAAAGGACTTCTGAACTCTGACCTTTGGTAGGTCCAGCCAAAGAATGCCCTCGATCATCTCTAGGTCAGCGTCACTCCAGCCCTGGGGAAAGGAGACGCCACCCTGAATGAACGATTGTTGGGTTACCCTCTGATGATCAAAGCCTGCAATCCTCCCTGGGTTGAAAACACTGGGCCCCACCACTAGTATCAAATGGGATGTTATGTTTGTCTTCCCACACCCTGCTGTAACTGACCAGAGCTATAAATCCATTCCATAACAGCACCCAAATAATGTCAGATCATAATGAATTTTACTCTTCATAAACCTAGAGTGAACTTGAAAAACCAACTAACCTTGAAGGAAAAAGTCTAGATCATATTACCATTCCCCCCATGAACCCTTCAGATCCCTCTAACTCACGCCTCGCTCCATAAACTATTATTAGCTAGATGAAGCAGGTATGCGGTTATACTGGAGAGGAAGGGGAGGTCAGCAAACAGCTAAACGAAGAACTGACTTTTTAAAATGAGCAAGCTAATCAAGCACCCTGATAACCTTGGCTAATCCATGAATTTAGAAGTAGTAACCATCTTTGATCCACAGGCGGAAAAGAGAAGGATGGATGTAGGGGAGGTAAAGATTACGATTTGAGTAATCATCAACTAATTTTCACATTTACTGTTAGGATTATTTGGAACAACCTTCAACCCCAGAATAAGCAAAAAATGCCCCACATTAGTGGGAAAAATAACTGCCACATGGCCCATAGACACTGTGAACCCCAGGTGAGTAGAGGCCTTTTATTAGCTCTTTATAGATCCAGTCCCACTTTCTGACCCCAGCCCACAGTGCACTTTCTTGTTTGTTAGACTGAACTGAGGAACCACAAAACCCTCCTCAAATCAAGTCAATAAATACTTAATGAAGCTATCACCCACCTAGGACCAGCCACAGTGCTAAGTGATCTGCCAACGTATCACAAATACATAAAACTGAGTTAGATTATTTGTTTTCCCCTGGAACACCCCAAGTCTTTTCTACCTTTTAGGATTAGAAAAATAGGGTGCATATTTGTCTCTCTTGGCAGCCCCAGAAGGCATTGCTATATTGCAGCAAAGTATGATACCCATATTCACGATGATTATCCAAAGCTCCATGAAAAGTTAAACTTGGGTTCCTCACTGTCTGTGTAATAACACAGTAAGTATAGAAAACATTTTTTTTAAAGATGGAAGTTGTTGGAGGTGGGATGTTTAAAAGGGGGAAACTTTGCATTATTTGTAAAGTTCTAAGTTACATAAAGGAAATATTATGGTAATGTACAAATATCACAATATAAATGGTACTTAGAACTAGTCTTTAATGTAGAAAATATCCAAAGTTAATATGTTCACGGCAGATAAACTTGAAGTTTGTCTACCCCAAACCAGGAATATCTCTCATCTTCAAAATTTTATTGCCAAGGACAGTGGATTTTTAACTTTTTAATAAATCTAGGTCCTAGAAAATTTCTAAAGCTACAAGATTGCCATGGCTACTACATGTACCACAAGCAATTTTACTTGACATACAACAAAGACAACAATAACAGCAAAAATAACGATGATGGTGATGACGATGATGATATACCAGAGCTAACTGCATAGTTTTTACTGTAAGACAAGCACTATGCTAAGCATTGTGTATGCCAGTTCTATTACCTTTCCTATTTTCCATGGAGAATGTCACACAGGCAGTCAGTCCTAACCCCAGACCTACCACTCCAGAGCCCGAATCCTTAACCACAAGGCTACTTTTTCCATACCACTCCACGCAATCCATTCACAAGCAATTCGTATTTACGTTGAGCCTGGTCTTAAGCAGTACTATCTGGTTTTAAGTCACAAGCTCCATAACCCCAATCACTATATGAAAGGGGATCCTATCACTCCCTAAATGTGATAATCTACTCGACAACCTTACATGTTCCCTTCACAGCTACCCGTGTTTAATGGTTGCCTTCTCTATAAAATCATAAGCTCCAGGACAGTAGGGGTCAGAGTCTGCCCCACCACCAAACCCCCAGCACATGCACAATGCCCAGCATCTTTTATGAATTCACTAAACAGGCTGAATGAATGATGGTCACCATCAGCTGCCTGTATCAAGCCATTCCTCTTACGGCAAATCCTCCAGACTCTCAGTTTCTACCTCTTTCTTACCCACCTATCTCCAACCTCACATACCTACTAGGGGTGGACTCGGAGCCATATGTCCCCTTTATGACCTCGCTCTTCCTCATGGGTGGTTCAGGACTTCCCTGCTTTGTTGGTGCCTGTGGCTGTCCCCAGGGACACAATCCTCCCAGTCAGGCCCAGGAAAGACTCTGCCTCAAGGGCCCTGAGCCCACCTGTCCCTATTCTCTACTGTGACACCTGTGCCTGGCCTTCCCCAGCCCTGACAGATGGCACTGAATTTAAAAAAACATGTAATAATCCTCAGGACAGGCCTATGATCTTGCTAGCTAATGAGCAATGGCTTCATTTCACATATAGGAGATCAAGCAATTTGTCCTAAGTCACCTTTATGGTCATCAAGAATTGATATTTCTTCAACCCGAAATACTCAGAAAAAGACTTCTATTTGGCATTGTATTAGTCTCTAACCTATTGATAAAATTAAAACAAAATCTTTTTTTAAATAATCATTTTCTTTTCCTGTTTTAACTTCTAGTAGCTTATGAGGGAAAAATTTGAGAATGCTATGACATTGTCTTGGCATGACACCAAAACTGCACTCCGCAGGGAAGCAAACCCTGGTTCAGGGAATATTAAAGAGCAGATGCCAATGGAAAAAAGCAAACCCCAAATCTCATGAACACAAAATCTGATGTCATGCCATGTGCCATAGTACTGGCAACTGTTTTTATTGATTTGCATTTATTCTGGGTCGTGATCCTCTCTCACACACATCCTCCCCAGGATGCAACTGCATCAAGATCTTGGGGTACCCCATAATACAGTGTCAGCACAGACCATTGCCCCTTCACAGACCACACACGGGTTAGCCTGAATTGTTTCCATGACTACTGAAGACCGACGGTCAAAGAGAATTGTCAGCGACTACATTTATGTCTAGAAGTGTGTGCTTTTTATTCATTTGTGGCAGGATTTCCAAGGGTACAAAAGTTCCTTTCAAGCCTAAGTAGACCTCATCATTAAAAGAAAAAACTGCCAAACCTCCAAACCTCCTAGCACCTATGGTATACAGCAAACACTTAACCCCCAGAGGTGGTGTACAGCTTCTGAACACCGGGGTGGCATCTCACCCCCCACCCCATACCACCTGATGTAGGTGGGGAACAGATGGCAGGGGGAGTACTGGTTGGGGATTGTGCTCTCTGGGCCTGCACAGCAGGCTCTCCCCGTTTACACCCTTATGAGATGGCCCAGCACAATTCCACTTTGGGTACGGTTCTTTTGATTTCCACTCTGCAGAAGCTCTTCCTTTTCAGAGGTGGTGTTCCTCACAGATGTGAGCCCCTGACCACCAGAAGCTGTTTTTGGTTCAGCAATTGCTACAAATCTGGCCTGGAAAAGCAAGTGGTTGCTTGATAGGAAAAAGACGGTCAGACAATCAGCCGGGGAAGGGTTCAAGTAGTTCTCAACTACATGGGTGAGTCCTATTGTTCAGACCAAGGATGAGGCTGGCTGGAGGAAGCTAAACAGATGGGGCATTCCACGGATCAGCATCGAGAGGTGACACATCCACACCAGAGGACCCTGAAGGTAGGTACCACACCCTGGAAATTATCCATCACCACCCAGCAACAACCCACGAACAAGAAAACGCAGAGCTGAGAATACGTGTGGGTAACGATTAGAATTATAGGTCAGACCAGAATTTCTGTTGCCTCCTTTGCATTATTTTAGCCATTTTCAATAATCAAGTTACAGGACAAACACTCAGTTAAGAGTTGCCCAACATTTTAAGGGTGGTAAGCTAAACATTGGATTTCCATATTGATAGCACAGAAGTCCAACAGTCCAAACAGGCAGTGAATTAGCGATAAGGTACTAAACGACAATTCTGTTCTCGAATCACATTCTGGATGACAGTGCTTCCAAAGAACTCTAGGAAACACAAAGCCCACTGTTGAACTGCACCATCCCTCCGGGGAGTGCTGGGTGGGATGCCATAGTTACAATTTTGACCATTGATTTATAATCCGGTTTGAGGGGTCCACAAAGCCCTCTTGCCCTCCCTGCTTCAGTGTTGGCCAATGTCAAATCCTTCAGGCGACTGAAGGGCAAGAGCACAGAACGCGGTCTCCACTGACTTTTCTTAAGCTCCTATTCCAAAAGCCAAATGCCAAAAGCTTTTACTCTATGCTTTTGTGCTTTTTAAGTTTTCTTTGCACATCTACCAAAGTTTCTCACGAGAGGGTTAAGCGTCTCTATGAAAAGGATCTAAAATATGGACAAGTCTGTGGATATCACACCAAACAAGGTGGGAGGATTCTGGGTGTTGGAGAGCAACTTCTCTGGAGCAGCTCATTCTTGGCTGATGGTTGCCTTTCTATTTCAAGGCGACAAACCCTGTTTCTTTCATTAGCAAACACTCTAGGAAGACAAGAGTCACCACTTGCTATTTCTTAGCTCAGGCTGGCTGGCTTCTCCAGGCTCACTGGTTGGATACTTGAGATGGGAAGGAAAGCAGTGAAGATAACACAGACTGGCTTATACTTAGGACAGCGGCAGGCACACAGGAAATGCTCAATAAATGGTGGCAAAAAATTTTTGAGTAAAAATAATAAAGAAATCGTGATTCAAAGGCAGGACCAGCCAGGCTCGCATCCTCTCTCCCTTGCCATGCTCCCCACTCCGAGGCTGGCTCATGTGGACAGGCAGCAGGGTAAGGCTCATTGCACAGATTCCTTCCTTAGACAATTCTAGCAAAGTTCTGTTGGGGTAACTTTTGTTTGTCATGGCGCTTGTTTTTCCTGGGTGGGCATCTTCTACCCAGAGCCTGGCATGGCATCACCAGCCAGGGAACTGTAGCAGGAACAAAGTCAGAAAATTGGGAATGCCCCAAAGAAAGTTCCAGATGCTGGCCTCCATGGACTGGAGGTAGGGCTAAGATCCTTATGTTTGCTTAGTGTCCCGTGATGCCACAGTTGTGATGTTCACACATTCATAAGCCTCCTGTGATAGCACTCTGTTTTGACTTGCCATCACGTGGCCCTGGGCTTTGGTGACTGATCACAGAGGAAGGGATAGATTCCTACTTGACGTTTGATGCATTAATTCCCGTGGCTCTGCTGGATGGAGCAACAGAAGCAAGAGGAAACCTCCTGTGGCTGACTTGCGCATCCTCAGGCTCCATCCTACAGCAGGAATGCCTGACACACAGGGACAGACCTGCTGGGGGCTCCTCCTGCCCTTCCACAGGAGGGAGGGTGGGCACAGAAGGCACCATGGAGCTGAAATGCTTCCTCAGGGCAGTCGTTTCTGTTCCTGGAACCAAGTCCCCAGCCTTCAAACTTGGCTGTGCCCCATATAATAAAGGTGACCACCCACCCACCTTTGGGCTTTTTCCAGTAGCTGCTTAATTTACACTTCATCATTGACCTTCTCCCTCCCCAGATCTTCCTTTCGACTAGCCCTATGCTGCCCCAATTTGCTGACCTTAATCTGAACCAGCAAACCTCAGTGATCCTCAGGTGGGACAGAGACTGGAGGGGGCAGGGGGGCAGGGGTCGGCAGAGGAGGGCATGGCTCCCGGGCCGAGGCTGGGCTGCTCTGCAGGGAACTGATTCACTGGAAATAAATGTCTGCTGGGCTCACACCATTTTACTTTATTCAGTGTCGGACAGATCTGGGTCCTTTAGCAGTTGCAATCCGTAATCTATTAAGTATTTCATCACATTCCCTCTCCTAATGCTTCATTAATTTTCCGTACAGTCAGGAATTCTCTGTACAACCAGCTTATTAGTACTAGCTACATTTTGAGGTTTGTTTTTTTTTTTTTTTGCAATGAGACTGTGGGACTTAATAAAGATGTAATTAATAATTACCTGAACAAATGAGTTTTCTTGAGTAAATTCCAATTCCTAAAACATACATATATTTTGGCAACTATGTTTCTCAGCTGCTTAAAATCAGAAGAAAGGGGAATGGGCTTTTTAGAGGGGGAAAGGGGGAAATAGTAGTGCTTAGAAAGAAAACCCTGGAATGATGCAGTGGGCAGGGCAGTGAAGAGACATTAATGCTTTCTGGAAATAACAATATTTTGTTGGAAGCCTTCACTCTGTCCTTCCCAAGGGGGTGGCAAGGTTATCTGATCTTTGCAGCCATCATTCTTGATTTGGTGACAGTCATTCTAAATCACTGTCAAAAAATTATGAACAAGAACACAGGAATCCAATTCTTTCCACAGTAACCACTCCCAGAACAAAAGTTAAAGAGAAAATCACTCCTTTAACTCCCCTGCCCTGCAAGTAGATCTGTCTGCAAGTACTCACCCTTCCATAACCCATTTATTTCAAAGATTCCAAATATGGCCCTTGCACCATGTGTTTATGGAAGATAATAACATCCTGCAGGTTGGGAAAAAAGTCTGCTAACTGGAGACAGCTTTTTAAAAGTATCATCAAAATCACTGCATGTTTAATAGCTTGAGAAGTCATCATTGGACATTCCCGAAAGAAAGAAGGAAGGGAAGGGAAGAAGAAAAACACATCATGTCACCAGTCAGGACTTGAGGTTTTCAAGTCCATATAAAATAGTCTTTGGGAAAATGAATCTATCCCACCTTGCTACTGTCCCTCTGTCCTTTTACCATCATAAAAATCAGCAAAAGTTAATACCAAAAGGCTTTTTCTCTGAAGGAGGCCCTTTGAACTTTCTCTGCCTCACCCCACCGCTCCTGCCTTCCTGCTTTTCTCTGCACTTGACCCCGGATGCCAGTGAGATTTTGGCTCTCCCAGCACAGACAGGAGAGCTCAGCTCTGAAGTGGCAGCTTCCTTACTGGTGTCCGAACAGGAGACCAGAGATAGGAAGGGGATATCAGGGGACTTCCGCTCGCCTGGAGACGCTCACTGTGAATGGCTCCCACTGTCACACAAACGGGGTGGACCTCACCTCAGTGAGCTCTGCTGAAGGCTGCACTGGCAGAGAGGGGCCCACACCCAGCTCTCCCAGAAGTGCAGGTCACACGGAGGGAGGCTCCACCTCACCAAGTCCCAGAACACACACCTGACTTCTGGGTGCACGGGAGTTTCACCAGAACCTTGAACTGCAGCCACTCAGCTGTGAGAGAGCAAGTAGGACAGCAATTCCCAACCAGCTGACATGGAATCCACGAATACTTCCAGAACTGTGGTGCCTGGGCCGCATCCCCAGCGGACCTGATCAAATAGTCTGGGGTCCAGCCTGGGTGACAGAAAACTAAGGGGCTCCCCAGGGGCTGCTAATATGCAGACAGGGGTGGGGGCTGCTGGATTAGTCCAATTCTTCAGAGTTTTTACCTCCCTCAGGGGATTCTGCACAGCTAAGGGCATGCCCTTAGCTCGGTGGTTGTCAAAGTCAGCGGCATATTGGAATCACTGAGGGAGAACCCCTGTCCTGGCAAGAAGCCGAGAAAGAAGTGGAGAAGCTGCTGGGTGAGACCTAGTCACTCTCTGGCAGCTGAGTTAGCGGTGGTCCTAAGGTCAGCATGACCTGATGCCAACCCAGGTTCAGCGGCGAAATGGTAAAGCCTGAAAATGTGGGCATCTGGGCAGCTGCTGGCAGAGCTGTAAAAAAAGGCTAAAGATGAAGGAGCATTGGATGTTTGCAGACACTTAGAAGGCCTGAGGAGCTGGGAGGATTTGGAGGGAGCCACTGGCCTGCAGGGCCAGGCCACTGAGACCACACACACCCACAGGACGTGGCGACAGGGTCCCATGGCCCCTCTGGGAGTTCACCCAGCTCACCCACACAGCTGCAGCAAGGCCTGGATGTCTGGGGAGCTCACGAAGCCTTCCATCTGGGAACACAGGAAACATCGCCACAGCAGCCCCATCCTCCCAGCCCCAGCAGCAGCCTCCTGGGGGGGGAGTCCTCCTCGCGACATGCTCCCCTCACCCTCCAGTCCATAGCTGGCCCTCATCCACCCCGGGCTCTCTCTTTCCCACAGGGGCTGGTCTCTTCAGGACTCAACTCAGAGCCTCCTGCGAGAGAAACAGGGCTGGGTGTTCCGTTTGACTTTTCCTAAATACAGTGATGATGCTTTAAAACAAAGTTAACGAGGATGCCAGCACAGGAACCAAAAAAAAGAAAAGAGGCTTTAAGTGGGATTCCTGCCTCCAAGCATCACGAAGTGGGGGTTATGAAGCCATGGAAGAAAGCCATTTCCCTCCCCTTCTGGATCCATCACACCCACAGCCACCACCCTCCCCCTTTTTCAGGAGTCTTCATTAGAACCTCAACATTACAGGGATCTTTTGAAAGAGAATGAAGCTAATAAAACAAGGTAAGCACAAAAGCCAGAAGATTTTTCATCTTTATCTTAGAAACATTGATTTTTGTCTTGATAAAAAGCAGCCTAGGAACGAGATTTTTCTGAGAGGGGCAATGGTGATTTCTTTTTGTCGTCTGTTTCTTCTTTCTGGCATGATCAGCACTTTTACAAACTGCACAGTTATTATCTTTGGGTTTGTTTGGATTTTTTTTTTTGAGCTGGTTATGCTGGTATTTGGATCCCACCCTTTTCCCTGACTGGTGACTCCCTCCTACAAATCAAACAGGAAGCTCTGTCTGGTTTCATTGTTTGCCTGGACATGTATTTACTATTTTGAGGGGGGCTAGATTCCTTAAAAAAAAACATTAAATCTCAGCATGTACAGGGAAAATAACTGATAGGAAGGGACTCTTGGTCCTTCCAACTCCCTCACTGATTACTGTCAGCCAGTGTATGAGACAGACCACCATCCGGGGCCTGAAGAATTCAGGATGCTTTAATTAATAATCTATTTCAATATTGATAAATGCTTTATCCATGTATTTCTACAGGTAGTATTTTTTTTTCTTTTTAACTTTAAAGTCTCCTAAACATTCTGAGGTTTTGCAAATTAAAAGTTGCTGCTTATAAAAATTTTTAAATCAATCAGCTCACAGATAACATCCTATACTGCTTAGTGGACATAAATCACCAAGCACAGAGGCTGTCTTTAGCAGACAGGCTGCCTACAGCATTGTTCTTTAGGTCTGAGTATTTGCAGGGTGTTTAAGTAACGTGAGTCAAATCACCCTCTGTCTCTTTCTCTGTCACTCTGTCTCTCTCACATGCACACATGCTGTTTTCTTATTACATTGTTAATAAAGAAAGAAAGCTTGAGACCATGTCACTGCTTGTTTAAACAGGGAAAAGGAAAGTATGCAACAAATGTCTTCTACATTCATTTCTTGGCATTAGCTTCTAGGTTTTTGTTTTGTTTTGTTTTTTGGTGTGGAGGACTAAAGTGGGATCTGGGGACAAAAGCACACTGTTTGCATTTAACACTCTCCGGGAGCACTGCTAGCGACACTGAGCATCGGGCACACAGGCACTCTTTGGTGTCAGCAGGGCTTAAGAATTTCCTTCTATTTTTGAGAGCGATGAGAGCCAGAGGCAGCAAGGAAGTACAAATCAAGGAAGCCTTCACGGAAGCATTTCCAAATGCAGATGTCCCTCGGCATCTCCTCTAGACAGGGACAAGTTTCATGCTGTCAGAAGGACACCCCGGCTTCGGGCCAGCCTCCAATCAGATGTAGTGAATGGTTTTCCTGTGACACACACGTGCGTGCACGCGTGCAACACGAACACGAGCAAAACTGCTGCATGCTTAAGAATTTCTCCAGAGGTTGATGGCCATTTCGGCTTCTTTTCAGTTCCCCTAAATATTGCAGAATTGAACGCATTTTGAGCTGGAAGAGATCTTAGTGCTCTAACTCAGCAGTTTCCACATTCTTCATCCACCGTGGACCTCTTATTATTCCTCCTTGCCTTCCAAGATTCCACATATTAAAAGCTTCTTATATGTCAACCTCTCTTATTAAATAGTTCTTTTCATTTTTATTAATACAAACCCCTGCAAGTACTAATCAGAACTTCAGACTCCAATGAGATAACTGCCGGTAGTAGGCTGAGCGGCTATAAATTCAGCCCAAAGCACTTCACTGAAGGCTGGAGCTTCCCTTGACATTTTCTTTAACAGGGAGGAGGAGGTTGGTAGTGACTTTAATAAGCCCTGGACTTTCTGATACCCTGGGGTTGGGACCACTGGCCTGACGCAATCTGCTCATTTCATAGATGAAGAAACCTGTGGGTAGAATTCAGACTGAGCTAACACTGCATTATTTCTGCCATTACAAGCTACCATTTTTCAATGCTCAATGTAAGTATGTGGCTTACTTTTAGAATTACATTTGTTTCCGCAATCTGAATCTGGGTATATAATCATGTAAAGAGAAAGGGTAACACGAATGGTCAAGTTTTCTTCTATTTTTGTTTGTTTTTCAAATCTCATATGTTTTCATCAGCTAGTGAGCACATCCTATCAGCTTCTGAGCTGCTTTCGGCTTTGGGCTTTTTAACTTAATGCATCGCTGTTCTCAATGCTTTCGCTTCCATTAAATAACCCTTGTGGCTTTATGAAACATTCCTTTTCAACAACAAGAAAAGAAAACCACACCATTTTGAAAAACCTTAGGCGCAAGAGTCCAAGTAGCCCAGTCTCACTCTGGGGAGCAGGAACTACTCCAGCCCAGAAGTGTTTCTGTGTCCAGTGTCCGTGGTAAAATTTCCCCAAACCGGGTGGTGTCTCACAGGTGCAACATACCCCTCACCCCAGCCAGGGCCCCCTCACTCTTCTCCTTTTGGGGGGCTGCACAGATATTTAGCAGCTTTTCCTTCTGTCTCCTTGAAACACTCCTACTCTTCTAAGCAAACCAAGTATGTACTGCTATTTAAAATAAACAAAAATAAAGCTGACCTCAAGGAAGTATCAAGAAGGAACAGAGTTCTCGCTACCTAAGACGAGGGCCCTGGATTTTTCTGTTTGGAGCAGGAATAACTATTAATTTCCTTGGGGCATGGGATGAGCAGGACGGTGGGTGAAAGCCACCTGCCAAGTCCCTGATGATTTTTTCGGAATGACCTCGAGGGGAGGAGGAAGATACATTTAAGCACCCACAGTGCATCAGGCTCTTTAACGCGGTCACTGACCGCTAGCTGCCCCTCTGCAATGAATCCTAGGCACTAATCTGAGAAACAGTGTCGTCACATGGAGCTGTTTGGTGAGATTTCAAGATCTACAAGAAGATTTCTATTTGTGCTAAAAGAGAGAGGATACAAAACCTAGAATTAATCTATTTCAAGCCAGTTTTTCCTGACAAAACTGCCAAAAACTCTCCTCAAAACTCAAAGAAGGAAACAAGAGCTGGCAGGCCAAGATGCAGCATGACAACCACAAGCGCAGCTACAGGACCAGTAACACTTGTCACCATGTCTCATTTGATCTTGAAGCAACCCGAGTGAGGGACAAGGTGGGTGTCATCGTCTGTGTCTGACGGCTTGTGGCAGGGGGTGGTAGAAGCGGGAACCTCTTGGGGACCACCAGGGCCCCTTCTGCCAGACCCTTCTGGGGCTCGGCTGGGATCAGCAATCTCTGCAGCTGCTTTCCAAAAGGAAGGGTGGGGACCCTTCAGTCTTAGGAAAGAGACTCAAAGGCCCCACTTAGGACAGCCACACCCCATCTCTCTAGAGAAAGCACAGGCTCTGAGGTCAGAGGGAACGCAATGTGAATGCGAGCTCCCCCATTTCCCAGCTGGATAACCCTGGGCAAAGGATTTCACCTCTTTGGGCCTCAGCCTTGTCTGTAAATGAGGGTGTCAGTGACCTTACTGAGTTGTCTTAAAGATTAGAAGCAATGCAGGAGGTTTCTTAGTATAGTACCTGGCATTAAATAGCATTTCCACCAATGCCAACTCTTATCATCATCATACTACATCTTTTCCTAGATTGATCCCATACCTTCTAGCAGGGTTATGGGTTGGTGTTTTTGTTGGTTGGTTGGTTGGTGGGGTTGGGTATATAGATAAATGCAAATTTCAGGATCTACTTAAGAATGACCACTCCAAGGTCACTGGTGTCTGGACTCAAGAGAATATTCAGTTTCCCAAATGTCAATAAATAGGGGAGAAACAGCTTACTGGAGACCAGTGAAGTCTATGGACCACCAATGAGCTACTATCAACCTACATATTTACCTGTGGACTCATCTTAGGTACATAACAAACAGGTCACATGAGTAAACCCAGACAGACAGAAGACATCTTTCTAAAATGGAGAGACTGGAAAGAAAGAGAAGCAATCCGATAATTCATGCCAAACTATATCACCTCCTTTGGGTGGGTGGTAAGGTTTTTGACATGATTCAGTTCTCCCCTGTCCACATGCCCGCACATCCTGTGGACACACAGGCCAAGTTTTAAATACCTTTGAGTTTCTTGGTAGGCTGCGGAATATAGTAAATGTTTGATCTGAATAGACCTAAGTTGCCGGTGTGTTCTAGTTACTACTGGAATATCTGTGAAGACAATCCACCTGGCACACCACTGACAGTGCTGGTTTGGGGTTAACGCTGAACTCCACTCTCCTGGAGAATCTGCTCTCTTCTTTCAGGAGTTTCCTGGGGAGTGGCAGGAATGATTGGTGGACTTGTCAGAAGTGGAGGCTCTCAGAAGGCTGGTGTTACCATTGGGTTGAAAGGGAACACCCTAGTATATCAAAGCTTTGCTGGGCTAAAAAGCTTTGGCTCTTTGTCCTGTTCCTGGCATCTTTTGTGGGCCTTTTCCTTGATGTCATCCCCCCCTCCACTGCCCCACAAGTGAACTCTTAAAAATACTCCAATTCATGTATAAAAATTGAGTCCCTAACAAAAGCCTCTCATTCTAATGACACCTCTGACTGTCTCCACTCACGACACAGGCTCAGGGTCACTGGGGAGCTGAGTGTGACACGTGAAAAATATGGAGAGGTAAATGGGCAAAACATCCTCAGCCAGGAGAAGACGCAGGCTCAGGTCTGCCAGCCCGAAGGCGTGGGGAAGGCTCTGTGCTCCCGCCTGCAGAGCTGTGCTCCCTCACCAGGCCACCCCTGCCCCGAGGAGAGCTGGGCAGAAAGAACCAGAAGTCAGGCCCCTGAAGGCTCCCAGTCAGGGTTTGAACGTCGGCTCCCAGCTCCTTCTGGTAGGTCTCCTCATTGAGGGACTTTCCTGGGAAAATGAGCCGTGTATCTATTGGCTTTGTTCAGGCAATGAAGATCCACCTCCCCAAAGAGCAAATTCCCTACATGGCTCCTCCCGGGGAAAAAACAAAACCAAAACCTTGGAGAATCAATCTCTCTGTGTTTCAGCCCCCAAGCCCCCAAGAAGGCTTTTAAAAGTCTCTGCATCCTAGCTACTTAATTATGACTCTTGAAAAATCTTTGAAGGGATGAGGCACTCATTGGGCCTCAGATCCAGAACTGCAGGGAAAGGGCCGGGCAGAGGCGGGGAGGAGCCCAGAGTCCCCCTTGACCCCCCAGCTCTGGGAGGGGCCCCGTAGTATCCAACGCAGGGTTCAAAGGCAGAGACCTCAAAGCCTCCCATGTCAGTTGCAGCTGACCCGTGCATGAGATGAGGAGCTCCTTATTTTCATTACACAGGCTTTTGGGTGCTTTTGAATTATGGTTGCCTGTGAACATTATCATTACCATTTACAAAACCAATTAACAAAGTGATTCCTCTCTAAGCTTTCAAGCCTCAGATATTTAAATGTAGAAACTTAATGATGGTCTTCTTTAAAAAAGACTTTCTTGGGAAAATACAGTTGGTACCTTAATGGGAAAGATCCCAGCACTAAAATAATATTTCCCAAGCCATTCCCTATAGATGCCAAGAGGAGCTTGCTGGATTCTTTTAACCCTCAGCCATTTGGTGTGAGGGCAGATCTTAAGCTATGCTCCTCCTGCTCTGTCCACAATTTGTCCTGCTAGAGAACCTGGTTTGTAGAGCCCTCTGCCTTTTCCCTGATCTAATGAAATAAAATTCTGCATATCTATTAAAGTTTTTAATACAAGTCATATTTAATTACATCAAATTGTCTCTGTGTCAGGAGACTAGAAAGCTTATATAACCAAAAAAAGGGCAAGCCACTTAGCATTCCTGGGTCTTAATTTCTTCACTCTAAAACGAAGGGGTTGGATTTGATGGTCTCCAAGGCAAGGGTGCCCCCAGCTTCCAAATATTTTATGAGATTATGACTGAGGACTGGAAATGCCTTCCATTTACAAGTTCACACAGAGCCAAATTTTAAATACATGCCCCACTAAGCAAGACTAATAACAAATAAATGCTCAAAAATAGCTCATGCGTTTACGAAAGTGGGGGGGACTTCTCATCTCTCCTGGGCAATGTCCATGCGAGGCTGTGATTGCTTCACAGCAGATCAAAACAGGCTCTCCACCTTCAAGACAACTGTACAATAGGGAAGAAACAGAACACGGGCATTTGAAAAAGTCAACAGTATTGAAGTTAAGTGGTTGAGACAACAGTAATGACATCACAAGGCCGCATGCTTTTTATTGGCAGGTGCACTGCTCACATGGTAGATGCTACAGGTATCCAACAGAGGGGAGAGAGTTACAAATTCATTTGGCTAAACAGAGAGAGTTTACAAAAGAAATGGAATTAGCAGAGCTTGGAGTTCCATTTTGTTTTCTTTCCTTCTTTTATTTCTTATCCTATAACACTCTAAAGGAAAAAACATGGAATTCTAATTCTGCTGTGAGTCCCAGTTCCACCACTAACTTAATACTGATCTTTGGGCAGTTTGTCTAAACTTTCTGGGCTTCTTTTTCTCCTTCTATAAAATGGGAATCAGTCACTCTGCTTTCCACGGAGTTGTCTAAAGATGAAATGGAACAATGTTTATGAAAACACTCAAAGCTGTGAAAAGCTCTGTAAAGAGACTGTGTTATTAATGATCCATGTTCCACTCCAGCCCCTTGTTCAGTAATTCTCACATCGAGATGAAAATTCCGGCAGCTCGACTGCTATTCCCATGGGAGGTCTATATATGGACTCAGAATAATATTGGCCACCACCCATGACCTAACTCTCATTTAACACAGCACTGCACCTGGCGATGCTCAGAAAGCTCAGAAAGAAACACACTGACTAGCTGTTATGAATATAGCGAACCATGAAACCCCATAGCTTCACTCCAGGTGCGTCTAGATGAGGCATCCTAAATGCCAATTTGGGCATCCTGAAAGCCACATCTGTCCGGAGGGGAGGTGCAGGCCACGCCACGCCTGCTCCTTCTCGAATCCATTCCTCACCCTCTCCTGAAGCGGGTCTCCCATCACCCAGGCCCTGCTCCCGCGCCACCCTCCTTGTGGCCTGCCAACACGGAACCCGGTCAGGGCCTCTGGGAGGAAGGGGTCCCACCCTGCCTAAACAGTATGTTTTTCCCTCACTTCATCAACTGGTTAAAGTAGGGTTCCCTCTCCCTCCCATGGCCCTCCGCCCCTGGTTTCCTGGGCATGTTTTCCCCAGCAACAGGGGTCTGTATGTAATGGCATGAATTTCATCAACAGGCACAAAGCCAAACAAAACAGACCTGACTTTCCCAATTCCAGGCTAAACAGACTTAAACCATCCTCTTTCCATTTGTGACAGACGCACACACATTCACATAACCAGTCTGGATGGCCTGCGTCTTTAAATAAGACAGGGAGAGGAAGAAAGCATTTAGATTCCCTGTGTGTGTGTCTGCACGCATGTGTGTACATGTGTGTGTGTGACAGAGGGAGGGAGAGAGAGTGGAGCAAATAAATGGCAGGGTGAAACAGCCAGCGGCCCACGCAGCTTTCGGATCCTGGTCCTTACCTGCTTAGTGAAGGTGTCTCTCCAGCAGATGAACTGTCACGCTACCAGCATATAAAGTGATCAAAGGCCCAACAAATAGCTTGTGGTCCCTCGTCCCTTCTAACCGAGTATCCCCTTCCCTTTTTAACACATCCGTTTAGGTCTGGCAGCTTTCCGATTGTTCACTGTAACTAAGAGGCCTCTGTCCGCTGCACACCCAGGGCAGAGATGGAAACATTTGGGTGAACTGAAGAGCGTTCACAGGTGCCACTTTTATAATGTCTGATACTTTCAAAGAGATTAAAGTAGCCCTTCCTTGACATCTATCTTCATCATCATCACTCACGTGTTGCCTTTGCACTCTGACAGTTTAATTCCACAGGCAGAGCATTTTTACTACTCTGCTGTCATTACAATGAAAACAAACAAAAACAAAATGCAATCTTCATGATTAATTAGCACCCCTACTGCGAGCTGCCTCATCATCTGAGAGATGGAGGCGTCCCTGAGCCCTGGAGACGGTGATCACTTCCTCATCGTTGCTTTGTTCTACATTAACGGTAAAACCATCCGCTGAGAGTGCCCCTCCTTAGAGCTACACAACTACAAATGGCAGGCCATTATCTGGGTTTAATTACCTATATAACCGAGCAGACAATTTCTGTAAGCCTCCCCCAGAGGAAATATTGGTATAATATACTAGGCTACCGAGGCATGACTCAGTCTGCTTAGCAAAAAAGGGTTACGCTTTTAAGGTATTTCAGGCAAAGCTGTCATGCCATCAAGCCTCCTTCTCCAAAAGGAGGGACAGGCTCTAAAACCATTCACACTGCAGGCTGAGAATGGCCCCTAGACAAACCAGCCACACAAGTTTATTCACAGAACAGACTTCTTATCACAGAGTTATACAGGAAGGGCTCAGGCATCATCTGGCTTATCTGTTCTAGTTGATTTACTTTCCATTGTTCTCTGTAGAGGGGGAAAAAGAAGTTCCCTCCCCTTGGACGTGCTCTTAGGAACTTTGTTTAGATACACTATAGGGTCACCTGAAGCTTAAGTTCATCCTTTCACTGGGCTTGTCTAGGGACAGTATTAGGTTACAGGGTTGCAAGTCTATTCTCTCCCCCATCTATAGCTACAGGCAACTTCTTTCAGAGTTTTCATTCAGCCTAAACCGCTGGAAGCAAGTGCATGCTATAATTTCAGTGAAATCAGCTCATGGATTATCTACTGTGGGTCGGACAAGGTACCGGCCACTTTCTGTGCAAGATCTGGAACCCTCCTGATGACCAGCAAGCCTTTACCATGCCCACTTTCCAGATGAAAACACCATGCTCCAAGGAGGTTAAATGACTCGCCCACGACACTTAATGGAGCTGGGATTAAACGCAGATATACCAGGTTCTAAGGCTGACATTTTTCCTACTGGACCCCTTTGTCCAGCCCAGCCCACCCCACCCCCAGCGCTGACTCCATCCCGCTCTCCCACCATTCAGACTTCGGCCACTCTCTCCTGGTCTCTGGCACAAGTAAGGTCAGGAGGAGAACTTGGAAGTGGACTTCATGGGTTGCAGTGTGGTGTGGCCGGTTGCCCTTCGGGAGCACATCCAGGGCTCGGAGAGGTTAAATGGCTCACACACAGTCTCGAAGCCCGTGAGTGCTCCCACAGGGTGGCTGGGAAGAGCAAAGGGATTTCTCTCAAAGTGCTTTCTAAACTCTTAACGCATCATACAAATGTCACACAATAGGAGTAGAATTGGTGGGGGCCGTGGTGGTGCAGCCTGCCCTAAGGCAGAGGCTCAGCTAGCCCATCAGCACCGCCTGCTCCCTTGCTCCCAAGTGCTCTATGTGGCCGTATCCTTATTTTTCATTGACAGCCCACATCGCCACACCACGCGCTCTCCTCGCTCTGACCTCTGCCCCACGATGAGCAAATCAGGCAGCAGCTTGCAATGCCGCTTTCTAGAGAAGCCGGCAGCACTGTGCCAGGCACACTCTCGAGAGGGGAAACGCACCAACGCTCCCTGCCTCCCGTGTTCCCCTCCTAGACCCCTCCTTTTGTCCTTCCCTTACTACCACTGGCCTGTAGCTTGCTGCAGGATTTAATCTCACTACTGAAAACAAAAGGTCATTTTGGTTCTAAGGGCTGTTGCCTGACACATACCTGTGTGACTGTGCTCACCCACACAGCCATCCTTACTGAATTCCACTTGTTTCTACAAATGCTTCTGACTCCCCACCTGTGTCTACCAATAAGGCACCCATGGCTGCTGTCCCCAGGGTCACCGTCTCCTCTCACGCACACCCTGGCATCACAGCCGAGGCCACAGCCCTGGGTGTTTGGGGTCAGCAGAGATTTTGAGTGCAGCTCCGAGTGCAGGTGTGGGTTTGCATGGCTTTTGCACAAGGAAGAGAAAAACTAAATTACAGGGTTGCCAATCCTAGTAAGTGCATTACATGCTTATAAATAGCCATCGGGAGACTCTCTGGAATTTTATTCCCCAAATGCATTGAGTATTTAGAAAATGAAAAGATCTGAAAGAAGCTCCCTGCTCTCAAAAAGGTATTCCCAGGGCTGGGATATACACCACAACCATCTTTCTACCAAAAAAAAAGAAACACTGAGCTTGCTATTTGAAAGTGGTCTTTTTGGCCAAGGGAGAAAAGAAATATAAGCAGAGAAAGCTCGAAGGGTATCCAAGAACATGAGTGCCATTAGCCAGAGCCCTGTTCCACACAGCACATCCCAGAAGTGACTCCTGATAGTTCTCACAACCCATTCCCTCCGCCCCCAGCCTGGACACCGTCCAAATGCAGAAGCTCCCGGAGCTGGGAAAACACAGAGACCTCGCCGGGAAGCCCTATCTTGACACAAAGCTCCTTTCGCGTACAGCTACTCAAAGCCTCTGCCTAGCGAAAGAAGTAAAAGGAACTAAACCAATAAAAAATTAAAAAAAACAAAACAAAACTTTTTCTTCTGTACACTGTGAGAGCAAGTATAGAACTCATTTTATTTTAATTTAGATCAGATTCTCTTCCCTTTCACCAATTTCTCCCTAAATAAAATGACTCTGAAACATGGTAACTGCAGGGTATTGTGAGAAAAAATGACCTATTAACAAGCTCCTTAGGATTTAAAGTTTAAAGTGCCCTAGAGAGTCCTTGTTTTACACCCAGAAAACAGAAGCCCCTGGGAGGCTCAGGCTAGTGATACAGGGGTAGGGAGACCCCAGGTCTGACTGCTGGGCCAAGGAGCTCGCAAGGAAAACCAAGGGCTGCTGCTGTAAAGAAAGAGCTGCCCAACAGTGGACGTGTCACTGCATTACACAGCTCAGGAGAAGTAAGGACTGAGTAGCCTCTAGGAGTCCCAACCTTTCCTTCCTTGCAGGTTTTTAAGACCCCCACAGGAGTTCCTGGATAGCGGTCTCAGAGGGACCAGCAGACAGCGACCTCCACCTCCGGGTGACAGAGGCCAGATCTCTGTAGGACAGGCCTTGGGTTTGCTGGGAGGGGACAGACGGTTACCAGCCAGGGGGGCCCCTCTCAGGACCTGCCCAGCCTGGGGCACCTCTCACAGCTCAGCTGCACCATGTCATGTGACCCACAGAGGCCAGAAAGCCCAAGCACACAGAGGCATCCTTGTTGGAGAGCGAAGCCTTATGGATTCCCTGCCCTGGCTTTTGTAAATAATTTAACCTTGGAGCCACATGGGTATGTTGTAGCTATTATTTATGATCTGGCAGTAAGAGTGGATCAGAAACCCTTTGATGAAGTGAAATGTAAACTAGACCCCCAGTAGCCAAGAGCCATTTCTTCCTTCTGAAGGCAGCCTTCAACCCACTGATGCAGGGCAATCCTTTGTTGCCTGACCAGGTGGGGAGGACGTGGTGGGCATCCAATTGACAGAAGGGCTTTGATGTATCCAGGTAAAGCAGTGTGATAGAGAGGGTCTCTTTGAAGTTTGTGCTGAAAGGCAAAACCTCCGGTTACAGAATGTTCTGGCTGTCCAAATCACAGCCAATTAGCTTTAGGAGGGTAGCCCCCAACAGGCAGCCCAAGGGCTCTAATGCCTGCCCTTACGTGCCCCATCCAGACAACCATGTCTAGACAGAGGCCTGCTCTGACTTGGAGAGAATCCATGCCCCTGCTGAGGCAACAAGTAGTAGAATTAACATCAAACCATACCTCCCGATCTTTCTGACAGGCATCACTCAGCCAATGGCTGCCACAGTCAGGCTCTCAGAGGCACGAGTCACCAGTTGCATTGAGAGAGGAAAGATGCATTAGAAGCACAGTGTCACCATAGCCAGACTTACATTTCTAATGTTCAGTGAAAACAGTCTATAGGAATAGCTGTCATTGGGGAGTCACTGGTTGCCTGAATGAATTCCTGGTGAGGACAAGAGTTGGTAATAATAACCCCTGTGCCATTCAGCAGTCCACTGCCCTCACCAGTCTCCATATTTGGCATGACCTTGCTATGAGTGAGCTGAGGACACCCAAGGAAGGTGCTTCCCTCACTCCAAAAGGTAACAGAAAGTCCACAGAATTTGAGCTTAGAAAGGCCTTCATTCAAATTCTGACTTCACGAGATTTAGCAGTTCTCTTTACTCCTCAGTTTGTTGCTCTTTGAAATGGCGATCCCACCTCCTCACGAGTTGCCATATTGGCCAGCTACAGTAGACTGCCCCCAATAAATTTTAATTTCCCTCCCTACAAATAGCTCTAGCTTGTTGTCCCTGACTCCTGGGAATCGTGCCATTAGGAATTTATTTTTAAGGATAATTGAGGTGAATTTATTCTTACGTAAGTGTAGGTTTATGGGGTAAAGTCTGGCCTGCCACCAGCACCCTAGTTTTGTAATATGTGGGCCGGGTGAGAGCCAGAATCAGAAACTAAGTCCTCACGAGGAGCTGCTTCCCAAGGGCAGGCACATTCCTGGGTAGCTCAGAGACAGCAGGGCTGCCCATGTCAGCAAATAATAAAGTGTGTGTACACACATGTGGATGTGTGTGCATGTGTGTGTATGTGTGTGAACATGGTGCCAACCAAAGCGGGGAAGAACCACTTTGAAGTAGAGGGCACAAAAGCCAAACGTGGTCTATTTCACAATTGGGCCAAGAAACAGCCCTGCTCCTGGTGCTAGAGAAGCAATGTATTCTGTGTTTATAGTGACTCATCTGGGAAGAGAGGTTTCCATTAAGGTCTCCAGTTAAAAATGGGTCTTTACTCCTCTACATAAAATGTACATTCTTAGCCTTGGGTTTCATACTTTGGGTCCCTTGCTTTTTTTGGAAACGGAGATAAAGGAAGCTCTAGCTGTGTAATTCAGGAAATGGATAATGCGCCAGTGGGTTTCCTGAAGTCCACACCCTGGCGTGGAGAAGGAGAGAACCTTTTTATGAGGCCAGTGGTGGGCAGACTCCATCCTGGCCCAGAGTGCTCAAGGGAAGAAAGCAATGCCGGCTTTGCATCCCAAGATCGTCCTCACCCCCTCACCCACAATGGACTTAGTCACAGCTTCCTGGCTTAAAACTGCCCCATTCAGTTCTGGGGCGATTCTATGCCTCGTTGTGTACATTTCAAACAGACACAAAGGTCAGTTGCCATTTACAGTAAAGCCAGGAGGTTGTTTTCTTTCTTTTTCTTAGGCCCAGAGAGTTTAAAAGCAGAAACAGTTGATATATTATTTCCTTGTCACATAACGACTGAATGACTTGATTTAGCCTCTCAGAAAAGTGCTTGATCTCTGGGTCCACGTGGAGCACGGGAGCGCCTGCCCCACTGGGTGTTTTTCCAGAATGCTGAGGCCGTGAAGTGGAGAAGAGGATTCAGGGGGCTTTCGGGCTTCCTAGACTGAGACGTTCACAGCCCCTATAATAAATGGGGCTTATTCTGAGTGACATTCAAATGGAATAAAATAAGAACCACTGAGCAGTAATGATGTGTGGGTGCCAGGCTCGCCAAGGCCTGTTTGGAGAGAAAAGATGGTATGACACCTTCCCAGCCAAAAAGAGCTATTGGTCTCCCCACAAGGCTCCATCCATCTTTCTTGATGAAGAACACATAAAAATTCCATTTGATCACATTGGGGGTGACGGCTAGTCTCAGGGGCAATGAAATACAAGGGATGCCACTGGCTGCCATCTCATTCTGACAGCAAAGATTCTCTGAATGAAATCCTCCTTGGCTGTTTTCTCCAGTGATTCATTCATCAATAGCCTGATGTTTTCCCTCTCACTGAATAAAACTTCACTCCACATAGAGAAAATTAGAAAAAAAAAAATTAGGAAGAGAAATATAGGCAAATAAAGGCTAATGAAAAATATACAATCCCAGAAGCAAACCATCCTGAAGCTCTGAAAGTCCCAACACACCCAGAATAAATCAAGCCCCCCCACACACACACTGTGCCCCTTTAAATACACACCCCTAACCCCCGCCATGCTACAGGAATCGAATCAGCTTACACCTTGTGTGTGTGAGCCATCTCGAATTTCCCTTGAATGCCACAGGACTGGCCTCTATGTTTAAATAAATCATAGGCTGAAACACCTAAATTCCTTCCGGGGACAATATTGAATTGTTGTCTGTATCCTAATGAAGTTGAAATCACTTTAAATTGACATGCCAAGAATACATTCTGAGCTTACCTCAGGATTAATGTTAACAGCATCAACCTCCTTAATTTCCAGGAATTCTGTGGAACCAGGACTAGGCAAAACAGTTGGCTACACCTAACTTTTGCTCTCTTTTAAAACTGCGGTGTCATCCTAGTTCATCATTCATTCTCGACTCAAGAACAAGGGTTGGACATGTGAGGGCCTCTACTACATGCCGAGGTTAGAGCAAGGACTAACGCTGAGCTGGTCTCTCCTGCATTGGGTTTACATTCTAGTGGTGAAGACAGGTATTAAATAAAAATACATCTACATTTGTGATAAGGAAAGAGAGCATGATAAGAGAATATGTATATTTATGCACAAGCACATACAGGAAATCTTCAGGGAGTAAGGTGTATACTACACGGTAGAACAAGAAAATAAAGCTTTTCTTATCCCCCTTTCTAACCCTGTCTTCATCTGTTAAACTGAAGCAGGGTTACTTAAAGGGGTAAAAAGGAAAACTAATTGAGCTGTCTTTACTTGCTTTTCTGAAAAGCTCTGCCCTTGTAAAAGCATAATGATAGGCAGGCGGATCTCTTTAACAGCTTTGTTTCATTTCTTGTCTTATTAAATCAAGAAAACATGATTCAGCTGGTGTTCTGGCTCCAGCAGTAGACTAGTCCTTTCTGGGATCTACCACGAGACATCTCCCGGTATCTTCTCTGTTTCTTTAGTAAATAGTTGCTTGGCTCAAAAGTTGTTACCAACAGTTCTTAAAAGATGCTCAAATTCCTAGGCCTACCTCATTTAACATTTTCATGATTATAGAGCTCATGGCATCACTTGTAAGAAAAACTGTCAAGATTATTTAGACAGAGTTATTTGCTAATTTTGCATCTTTTGTGGAGAAAGATACCCAGTTAGTTGACTGATATAAACCCCAATCCAACTCTAAAAGAATCTATAACCTCACAGATCTTTGCACAGAGCATTAGAATGAAAAACAACCCAGAGATTTAATTTTTAATGACAAAGTTCACAAAATACAGTACGTCCAATGCTATGTGTTCGTAGAATATCTTTAGATAAGTATAGGTCAATGAATGAAAATGGTGTCTCCTGGAAGCCTGGTGTGATAGATTCACTGTGGAAAATAGCAAATCTGAAGGCACAACTGTGTGGCCCCTGAGGGGTTACCTGCATTTCAGTAATTAAGATAAATGCCATATATCTTTGAAGAAAGTCTCAAACAGACATGCATACCTAACAAACTTCAAAATGCTGAGCCTTTCAGCTCATGAGGACTGTAGGCTTGTACAGCTCCTTGGAAAAGGTCCCCTCTCTCCTCTTCTATTTAGGCCTCAATTCTGATTCAGGCTCAAATGTGTGCTCTTGGCTCTGATAGAAATGACAATCACCACCTGATCTTTTCTGACCCACAGAGCCCCACACAGATGTTCAATATCCTTCTAGAACATTTTTTTACACTTTGAGATTAGATGTCCATCTGAGTCGGTGGGGGTGGGGGTCGTGGTTCTGGCTACCCTCCTAGACCACCCTTGAGGAGTCTGACATCCAAAGAGAGCTCGCTGTCCAGAAAGCAGTGGCTCCCCACCACTGGGGGGTGCCAGGCCATCTGCTTAACCCACACACGTGAAGCAGCTGCCATGTTCTTGGTGAAGTCTTGAGAACCAAAGCTTCCTCTGCAGAAGAAGCTCAGTCTCTTGGGAGAGGCCAAAACATGAATTGCACACCGAGGTGTGATAGGGATAAGGAAACCCGAAAGACTCCGGACAAGGAGACAGAGTACTGACCCAGCCTGCTTCTGGTAGCACCAAGTGAATAGGTCAGGAGTCCCCACCTGTGCTTGAGGGTACCTATATGCCCTCAAATTTTAATCAGTGTTTAAAATGTGGTCTTGCTAAATCTGGGTGTACGTTAGAGCAATGTCAGATGGAAAGTTGCACAACGCCAGTTGCATTTGTGTACTATGTGTCAGACACTATTCTAAGCACTTGACGGTATTAATTCACTTAACCTTCCCAAAAACACAATGAGGAGGATACTATTACCAACCTCCCTTTATAATGAGGAAACTGAAGCACAGAGAAGGCAAGTAACTTGCCCTAGGCCACACAGGTAGAAAACAGTGGCACTGGCTTCAGGGACTGTACTCTAAGCCATTATGTATACTGCACAAAAAACTCTAGAAAAATAGATTATTTGTCTTAGGTCATGGACAAAGATATGAAGGTCTGAGGTGGAAGAGACTAGAAAATGTTGGTGAACAAAAAATTTGATTTTCAAGTACCCTTGTTGGGAACATAGGGGAGGTAGTCATGGTGGATGCCACTAGCCTGGGGATGATCTTGCACAAATCAGAAAAAGCACCTCTTTCTCAAGACAAATCTAGGATAAATGTGATGTGAATGGTGCCATCCCCAAGTTGTCCAGAACTCCACATGGCAGCCTTAAGTGCTGTAGGAGGGGCAGTTAAAAGGGTCTAATGGTTTTAGAATGAATAAAATGCAGTTTAAGACAAAAATATTCACGTATTACCTCCTGATCTCCACTCCCTGGACAACTGTTTCCTTAAATTATACGTTATAAAGCTTTATATGTCAGTCTATATAGCAATATTTGCAACAATATTAAACAGAAATCATACTTTCAACTTGGCCTGGTGGTTTGATAACCACTTGTTCCATGTTCTATTTTCCAGACAAAGTCCTTTCCAAATAACCCAGCTATAACTCACTTCTATCAAAACTCTAAGCACAACCCTGCATACAAGTCTAAAGCAAGTCTGTTGGGAAATGAGAGGAATTGGAAAGTGCTGCCTCAAAATCTTAGATATAACATAAACATATAATTGTAAGCAATGCTATTATTACACCTTAGAAAACCAGCAGCAAGTTTGGGGGGTGCTAATGTTGGGCACCCAGCAATGTCCTCACGAGCTTGCCCCGAGAAAGCTGTTTCCACCCTTCCCGAAGGCACCTCAGCACCACCAATCCTGGGGTCTCATGCTTCCAAAACATGTCTGCCTCCTGCAGAAACTGTTGACTTCAGGAAACAAACCATTCAAAGGAATAAGCTAATAAGTTAGAGGCTAGAGAAGTAGGTGTAAATCCGAACCAACAAATTTGGTTTTTTGAAGCTCACGAAGGATAGTGTGACCAACCAGTCCCAGTTTGCCTCGGACATTCCCAGTTTTAGCACTGAAAGCTCCACATCCCAGGACCCCCTCCTCTGTCCCAGGCAAACTGCAACAGCTGGTCACCCCATGAAGAAGCTAAAAATGAAGGCTTATAAGGAGAAAGAGTACCCACAGTGAAAGCTTGAAAATGAATCTGAGGAGACTACTTCAGAAGTAAACTTCAAATTCAGTAAATTTGGAGAGCTTGCAATCAGATAGTCCTCTGGAAAAAAATTAACTTTCTGCTTCTGCAGGACCCTGTAAATTTACTAGATTAATCCCAGAACATCCCTTTTTTAATTATAATGCTGCAAGTCTCACTTTGTTTTGTTTCGGGGTATTTTTTTCGCCTATTTAAGAACATTGGAAAAATAACGCAAAGTCTATGACCTTAACATCCATCCTTTTAAAACTCTATTTACTTTTTAAAAATATTAGAAACTTGGTATTTTTCTGAGTTTATCAAATTCTGTATTAAAATATAATTTCATGAAGAAAACTAAGTAACACAGAATATAACCTACCTAAGTGAAAAAAGTTAATTTCTAAGTTTTTTTAAGAAAATTTTAAAAAGAGTTTCATTTATTTGAATTTACTCCAAGTTACTGATGTGACTTTTTGTCCTACTTAACCAACACTGATTGTAATCTTTCCCCAGGGCTTGAAAATAACTGAAAATCCTAAATCTTTATTCACGCACTTTTTCTACAATAGCTCATTATCAAATTACAACAGATGCACAAGTTAAATTTGATTCAGTTTTGGGAGTTTTCTTTCAGATTCTCCTCTGAGACATCTAAGTTATTGGTATCTATCTTACATTTTAAAGTTTTCTAAATTTAGCTCAGAAAACCTACCATTATTAGATTTTTCTGTTTCTCTGTATGCCATATTTAAGAACTGAAAGAAGGGTAAAAGTCTACATTTTTTGAAATCCAGTTCATTATGATTCCATTTATTTAAATAATAATAATAATTTGTATTTAAGCCTGGTAAGTTTTTTGAGCATATCAAAATTTATTACAGTACCTGAAAATTTCATGAAGAGATTAAGTTGTATATAACACAACATATGTTGCTAAGCTAACAAGTTACTTTAAAATGAAAGGAACTTTTTAAAATGTTACCTTTATTTAAATTTTCCTCATGGTTGGTATTCTACTTTTTTGCTCTACCCAATGAGTTCTGGGTGAGATGTTTTTTCTGGGGTTTCAAATTTCCAAAAAGTCTTAAAACTCTGTTCAGACACCTTTCCTAAAGTAGCTAATTACTGAATAATATCAAATCCTTAGGGAACAAGCTACTCTGGAGGGTTATAATTCCTAGGGGTGGAGAAAAACCTCAAGGACAGAAAAGCACAAGAATTAGAATTAGGAAAAAAAAATATTTACTGCCTATTGTCTTCCCAGGAAAAACACTGATGCAAATCATAGTAAAAGAAAACAAAAACAAAAATGAAAAAACAAGGCTTTCATCGGTTTCACTTGATTCAAAATTTTGTGAGGAAAAAGTTGGTGCAGGAGAGAGGAATATTCCTCTTCGCAGAACTCTCCAAAATCCAGGGAAAGCAGGTGGGTGCAAGAAAGAGCTGTGGTTGTGCAGTCAGCAGACCCGGGTAAACAGCCCAGTTGACTCTAACCGAGGGTAAGTCCCTCCCAGCCTCCTGGGAGTCTTGCCTTCCTCTTACAAAAAAAAGGCATCCATACCAACTTGCTCAAGGATTTTCGTGAAGATTATATGTTGGGTTGCCTTCTTGCTATCTCAAAAATTATTTCTCAGACCCTCTTCTTTTATCAAAACATTTTTCAACAGAATCCTGAGGGAAAGAACTGTTTTCAAAAAAAAAGACTGCTTAGTTGAAGTTAAAGAAATGCAGTTCTTCAAATTTTCTCCTTGCTCACTAAATGTACTAATTATTTGGCCAAGGTGACAATAGCAAATATGATGCAAGCAGAAGTTTAAAAAGTTCTTAAACACTGGAGTCGGCCTTCTCTCACTGCTGATGGGAACCCTGAGTCCACCACATGAAGAAGCCCAGGTTAGCCTTGTGGAGAACAAGAGCCCATGAGGAGGCAGGCCCAGCCATCTCAGATGTCCCAGTAACCCCAGCCAACAGACATAATTGTGAGCCAAATAAAATGGCTGTTATTTTAATCTTCCAAATTTGGGGGTGATTTGTTATGCAGCAAATGCTAACTGATACAGCAATAAACATACAAAAGATGCTCAACCTCACTGGCAATCAGAAAAAAGGCACACACTGAGATATCAGCTCACATGCACTATACTGGGAAACACTAATACATGGAGAACACCAAGTGTTGTAGAAGATGTAGAGTATTAGTAATTCTCACCTGCTGCTACTGGAGCAGAAATTGATACAACCTCCTTGGAAAAATGTGTTTGGTGCTGTGGTAAACTGAATCATGTACCCCAACAACCACATGTTCTTAATCTTAATCCACATTCCTGTGGTGTGAAACCATCGTAAATGGGACTCTTAAAGATGGTACTTTTAATTAAGGTGTGGTCACCTGAGGCAGCGTGGGCTTTAATATCCGCATTACTGGAGGCCTTATAAAGAGGAGCTGGAAGTCACAGAAGCCAGAAAGGAGAGGACATCGCCTTGTGACAGGAAGCAGAGATCTGAGCCAAGGAACCCCAAGGATTGCCAGCAGCCAACACTGGAACACTAGTCTTTAGGGGTGGAAGAAGGCCTTGCCGATAGCTTGATTTTCAGACTTCTAGCTTCAAAACTGTGAGACAATAAATTCCTGTCATTAGGCAAACCCACTGTGTAGTATCTGACACAGCAGCCTGGCAAACTAAGCAGGCATTATGTATTAATGATGAAAATGCAGTACTCTACAGCCTTGCAATTCTGCTACTGGGGATATATTCTCAAGAAATCCTTGCAACTTGTGCACCAGGAGGTATATGTAAGTATGTTTTGGGGAACATTGTCCACAATATCCCAAAACTGCAAACCACTCAAATGCTACCAATAGCAGAATGGATGCATAAATTGTGTTGTACTCATAGAATGGATTCCTATACAATAAACATGATCATCTACTGCAGCAAATATGAAAGCTATACTGCTTAAAAGTAGAAACCTGTAGAAATCCATTTATATGAAATTCAATACCAGGTTTATTAGTTAGGGTTCTCTAGGGAAACAGAATCACCAAGAGACATCTAAATAAAAGATTTTATAAAAGTGTCTAATGCAACTGTGGGGATGCACAAGTCTGAATTCCGTAGGGCAGGCAGCGAACTGGCAACTCCGATGAACTCCTCAGGAAACTCTTCACTGGCTACCCAAAGATGAGAAGGTCCTCTGTCTGTCTCACTTAAAAGTCTTCAACTGATTGGATTAAATCCAGCTGACTGAATTCTCTCATTGTGGAAGACACACCCTTCGATGATGTAGTTGGTCACAACTGCAGCCAATTGACTGATGAGTTAATAAACCAGTCTTCTGGTTTATTAACCAGCCACAAATGTTTTTGCTATAATGGTGAGGCCAGTGCTTGCTTGATGACACACCTGGGCACCATCACATAGCCAAGTTGACACATGAATCTAACCATCACACCAGGTAAAATTAAACTACACACAGGTTAGGGATAGACACAGCATTGTGATTGGGGAAGAGGGAAGTGGTTGAAATTGGAGGCTTCTAGGTTATGGAAATGTTCTACTTCGTCCTGGTTGGTGTGTACATGGGTGTTCATTTTATTTTTGTCCTTTAAGCTATATACATGTTTTAACATATTCTTTTGTTACATGCTATATTTCACAATTTAAAAATATCTACTATGAATAATTAAAAGGTCAGTTTGCTAATGGGAAAAATAATACTATTCCAAGAAGAGGTGCTTTGACAAAGAATAAATATAAAATGGTCTGCTGAACCTCTGAGGAGTTAGGGAAACTAAGCTCATGTTTTAAAAGGCAAGAGTTAAAAGAGACTAATGAGTGTAACTGGGCACAGAGTTACAAGAGTGGGCGTTAGAGGCAACACTAACCATGAGACTGAAGAGGAACTACTGTGATTTTCCAAGTTGGGAAGAGACTATTTTTGCCTAGGAACCGATACTAGCAGTGACAACTCCAGGGTCCCCAAAAAGAGGGCTTGGGGCAGTGTCCTGGTGGCGATGCTGAGCTCAAATTGGAGCTTGATTTGTCCTGCTAGCTTGCTGGTTTTTGCTTAGGTAGTACACTCATTTGGAGACTGATGGGGGTGCAGGGAGGGGGCTTGGTGGAGTTTTTGAGGAGGGTCTAAAGCTCCCCAAAGCCAGCCTTGGCACCACCACTGGCTAATACAAATTAAGGAAATAATTGCAATAATTGTTTCTTTGTGTAGGTGTGATCCAATTCTGTTCTCGGATACCTCGATGTTCCTCTTGTCCCTAGCAAACTCAAACTCCAAGTTTTGTGTCTCTGGATAAGAGTCATACAACCAGGACATTTTGGCTGCCAGCCCACCCACCCCTGCCCCACCCACCACCACCACCACCACCATCACAAATGGGAAAAAGAGAACATAAAATGGTTTTACAGGTGGATGCAGTTGTGATTTCCAAATAATATGTCACACCATCTTAAACTGTGGTAAGTCTGACTGGAAAGAAATTCACAAACTTCCTACAACCTGTGTCCTTTTCAGTCCATTGAAAACCCTTCCTTGTGGTTTAGCTGCAGCATTAGCCTAGAACCCAAAGTCAGTAGGGACCTCAGAGTTTTGCCTGGCATCAGTGCTTCCTGGCCTCTTCTTCAAGCCTTATATAAAACACACTTATTACATGGAATAAAGACTTTCCCACGTTACTACTCACTACCAGAACTGAAACATGTAGACCAAAGTCCACAGTCCAGGTTTACAGTTAAACATGGAACAAATGAGGCATTTCCAGGTTTTCCATCTCTAATGCACCATCTCTATTCCTGCATCCTACTGCTTCCCGGTTTGTTTAAGCAGAGGCATCCAGCTTTAAGATAAACAACAGCAATTCCACTAATAATGTTAATTCCACAAGACATAAAATGAGATGCTCACAGGCCACTGCCTTAGCAGCTCATGTGGAAGGAGAGGGAGGAGACTCCAATTGCTGAGCATCTTCTGCCTATCAGCAATCCTATTAGGCATTTTATTCCATTGGCCTACTTCACTCTCACAGTCACCCTGAAAATTAAGTATCATTTCCTTTTATAAATGATGAAACAGAAGCTCCAAGAAGTTAAGTAACTATCCCAGCATCACCACAGTTCATGCAAAACTGAGATGTGAAGTCAGGTGTCCTGACCTCAAAAACCCATATTCTTTTTTGTGCCACAAACCTAGCTTTTCATAGATGAGTCAGCCTGGCAACTCTCATTATAGTGATATAATTTTTTATTTCCCTCAACGGATTGATTGAGCCCAGTAAATAATTCCCAGTATTGTGTTAAGTATTGTAGATTGCAAATCTGAGAGTCCTCAACCTTAGGGGGTTTACAAACTCCATAAAATATCTGAGAGTCCTCAACTTTGATCAGAAAATCTGAAGATCAAGTAATCATAGCAAAGACAAAGATTTATGGTGAGTTTCATGAACATGTTAGTGTATTTACTGTGGCCAACTTTGTAGGAAAACTCAATACAAGGGATAAGAAGCAAACATAAAAATATTTTTATAACTTTAAATTTGTTTCCTTCAAAGTCCAAGCTTGCATTTAATGAATCAGCTGAGAGGGACAGCTTGTCCAAGAAAAATAAAAATTAATTTACTTTTGATTTCTAGTTGAAACTTGGAAAGAAAAATTATTAATTCACATAGGAGGGACTAACATGTAAATTAATTCCCCTGAGGGTCTGATCATCCAGACTGAAATGGCCGTAAGGAAATAAAAATCCCATCTAAGCTTCACGAGTGAAGTCCAATTACACCAGAGGTTGACGTGGGCCTTGAGTGAGGAAAGAAAGAAGTGACCAGTTACAGGCTCATTTTTACTCTCTAATCTTTGTGTCTGAAAACCTCAGAGCAGCCAAAGAGCTGACCCATCAGACAGACAATCTGTACATCAAGCAAGAGAGGATGGTTATCACACATCCACAGCCAAATTGTGCCTGGCATTGGGAGCTTTGGGCTAGATGAGCCAGAGACCTTTCTATCCCATCTGCTGAGAGCTGGGCAGACACATATGTTGGCAATGGGTCTCTCTGCAGAAGGCTGCCCAGAACAACAAGACTGAAAAATTTCAAGTGCATGCCATCCAATAGCAAGAACTATGTTTACCTCCCTGGAGACACCAGGCACTTCCTTGAGTTGCTGAAACACAAGGGCCATCCCAAGGCAGACCTTGTCTTGCTTTTAACTTTGGGCTCACAACATATGAATAGAACTCCACTCATCACAGTGGTGAAGCTGCAGTGGGAAAGGACTGTGAAACTGGACGCTGACTCAGCAGAAGGGCTAGTCCAGTGCAGCTGCTCTCCTCTGCTTCACAAATGAGAAATCCACAGCAGAGACAGGGGCATGGAGGAATCTGTCCAAGGCTGCAGTCTGGTTTAAGGGCCCAGACATCATGGCTTTGTGTGACATTGACTTCTGTTTCTTGAGGCTGTTGATTTTCAGTGCTGTATCATTCACAGATTTCCTCCTTCTGTTGGCCTAACAGAAATTCTTATAACATCGTCTCTTACTAACAGGCATTCTTGAGTTTTCTTCATTTTGCCAGCTTACTCGTTTAGCAACTATTAGATGGAACAGCTCTCATCTTCAAAATATAGTTCCACACATTTTAGAATCCTAGAAATTTAATTTTCAGTCTCGTATTTGGCATTTGTTTTGAGGTATGTCCAACATATCAAAAAGACAGAATTGCATTCATGGGTGAAAACCAGTACTGACGCTTTTGCCTAAAGACTTAATATAGTATTTATCTTCTTAACACTACCAGAGGTTTGTACACGACAAGAAATCAGCTATACTCCACGTTGCTGAGCTACTTCTAAATGCAAAACGTGCACATTTTCCTGAGAAAGCTTTTGCATAATGCTTTGTTGTGATTCGTGTGTGCCTCTTAAATGTTTTATGCACCCCTTACATTTTATCTCTAGCTCAAATTAGAATCTATTGTTTCTCAGTCCATAAATAGTATATCCTTCAAACAGAACAAGGAAAACAGACAAATAGCTACAGAGGATCCACTAAATGTTCAGTTCAAGAAAACTATTAGAATTATATAGAATTCTGCCATCAGAATTATAGGCAGCCCAGGTCCAACAGAACAGAAATAACCTCCCTACAATTATCCAGTGCAATGTTTAATGATTATTGTTAGTAGCATCACAAGCCTTTACTTGTGAATGATGAGTTGGGCAGGCGGAGAAAACAAATACAAAACTCCCTTGAGGCTGTATGCTGCATATGTACTTGGCATCAGCTCTACTGAGGTTTTAATTATTCATTCATCCATTCATTCATTCATTCATCCACTCATTCATTCTTTCACCCATTCAACATCTCTTGAATGCCTGGTAGGTGCACAGTATCGTGACAGGCCTAGGGTTCAGAAAGATGATAAAGGTGGTTAAGAAATAGTCCCTATCCTCAAGAAGTTGTATAGTGGGGAGACAGGGCCATGCTCAAATGACGATAATAAAATGAACAATAAAGAAATTGTTACATGAAAGTTATAAGCAAAAGTGCAATGGGAAAACTTCTAGAAGAGTATTTCATTTCAATCACTTTGCTATTGTAGACTCAATTAAGTTTCAATGGAAAAGATGGCATTTAAATTAGCTCTTGAAGACTAAGTAATTCTTTGGACTGAAAAGTAGAGGAACAGGGAAGGTGTAACAAGCTCATTTCACACACTGTCTCCTCAACTCATCTCATTTGGGCTTTCACCTTCACCTATCCACTGAGACTGTCCTTATCAAAGTGCCAAATCCAATAAACGGTCACTTCTGTGTCCTCATCTTACCCTTGTCACACTTGACCATCCCTTCCTTCTCAAAACACTTTCTTCTCTTGGCTTCCATGACTCGACTTTCTCTTGGTTTTTCTCTGACTGCAATGGCTACTTCTGCTCTGTCTTCCCCAAAATCTAAATGTTGAAGTGCCCCAGGGCTGTCTATAATCATTTGCATCCTCTCACTAGCAGAGTTTATCCAGTCCATGGCCTTAAATGCCATCTATATGTAAGATGATTGTGCTGGTCTGTATATATATTATGTCCCCCAGAAAAAGCCATATTCTTACTGCAATCTTGCAGGGGCAAGGTATTAGTGTTGATTAGGTTGGAATTCTTTGAGTGTTTCCATGGAGATGTGACTCAATCAACTGTGAGTGGAACATTTGATTGGGTAATTTCTACGGAGGTTTACCCCACCCATTCAGGGTGGGTGTTAATTGGATCACTGGAGTCCTATAGAGGAATTCACAGACAGAAGGACCTCAGAGCAACTGAGAGTGACATGTTGAAGAGGAGCTGTAGCTAAGAGAGGACAAAATGCCCCAAGAGCAACATTTTGGAGAATGTCATTTTGAAATGCAACCTGGGAGTAAGTGGACACCAGCCACATGCCTTCTGAGCTAACAAAGGTTTTCTGGATGCCAATGGCCATCCTCCAGTGAAGGTACCCTATTTTTGATGCCTTACCTTGGATACTTTATGGCCTTAAGACTGTAACTTTATAACCAAATAAGCACCCTTTATAAAAGCCAATCCATTTCTGGTGTTTTGCAAAATGGCAGCATTAGCAAACCGGAACAATGATCATAAAAAGTATGGTACAAATCAGAATGCTTTCTTTCTTTTAATTAAATAGCTTTGAGATATAATTTCCTACCATACAGTTATTCATTTAAAGTGTATAATTCTGTGGCTTTTTAGTACATTCACAGATATGTGCAACCATCACCACAGTCAATTTTAGACCATTTTCTTCACCTCAAAAAGAAACTGCAGACCCTTTAGCAATCATTCCCTGCCCTCTCTTCCTCTCCACCTCCCAGGCCTAAGCAACTTCTAATCTATTTCTGCCTCTATAGATTTCCCTGTTCTGGATGTTTCACATGAATGGAATCATATAATATGTGGTCTTTGTGACTGGCTTCTTTCCTTTAGAATAATGTTTGCAAGTTTATCTGTGCCTTAGCATGTATCAGTACTTCACTCCTTTTTATGGCTGAGTAATATTCTATTGTATAGATATAACACATTTTATATATCCATCCATCAGCTGATGGACATTGGGTTGGTTCCCCAAATCTGTTGACTATTCTGAATAATGATGCTATAACAAATCATGTTATTGTTGCAATGGATTCTTACACTCTACACCAAAAGTATGAGCAATAAAAAAATGGAAAATTAACAAATTTATTAAATTTTTTATTTAAAAACAAATAATTTACAAAACAGAGAATAAGTGTTGGTGATCATGTGGACAATTAGTAACACCTGTTCATTGTTAGTGGGAATGTAAAATGGTGCAGCTGCTATGAAAAACAGTTTGGTGATTCCTCAGAAAGTTAAACATAGAATTACTGCATGACCCGGCAATCCAACTTCTAGGTATATGATCAAAAGAATTGAAAGCTGGGACTCAAACAGTTACTGCACACCAATGCTCACAGCAGCATCAGTCACAATTGCCAAATTGTCGAAGCAACCTAAGCAGCCATCAACAGATGAATGGCTAAACAAAATGTGTACACACATATAATGGAATATTATTCAGCGGTTAAGAAGGAATGAAGTTCTAAAACATGCTACAACCTGGATGAACTCTGAAGACATTATGTTGAGTGAAATAAGCCAGACACAAAAGGACAAATGTTGTATGATCTCAGTTATATGGAATAATCAGAATATGCAAATTCAGAGAGTCAGTAACTAGAATACAGGCTACCGGGAGCAGGGGTGGGGGTGGGGAATGGGGAGTTAACAATTAATAGGTATAGAGTTTCTGTTTGGGGTGATGGAAGAATGTTGGTAACAGATAGTGGTGATGGTAGCACAACATTGCAAATGTGATTAATTCCACAGAATTGTATACTTTGAAGAGATTAAAATGGGAAATTTTTTGTTGTATATATGTTACTAGAACAAAAAAATTTTTTTTAATCCATAGAACTAAACCACACAAAGAGTGAACCCTAATATAAACTATGGATTACAGCTAATAATATCATTATAATAATACTGGTTCATCAGTTGTAACAAAAGTGCCACACTAATGCAAAATGCTAATAATAGGAAAACTAAGTATGAGGTCAGCATGGGTAAATGGGAACTCTATACTTTCTGTTTGGTTTTTCTGTAAACTTACAATCACTCTAATAAAAAAAGAAAGAAGATCTGGGGTTTGTTTGAGGAAACTTGGACTTAATTGGATGTGCATTGCATGGCAGTGGCGGAGAAAGAAGACTGAACTTACAAGAGAGAAGATAAGAAGTGAGATCAGGTCCCAGAGGAGGCAGGGGATGGACTCAAGAGAAGAGGAGGAGGAATTAGCCTTAAAAGAGAACAGAAAACTCTCTCCAGTTTTACAGAAGAGAAGGAGCATGGGAGAAAACACAAACGAGCTGCATGGTGGGAGGGAGGAAATGTAGAGGCGCCCCCCACCCCCCCACCCCCGCCACGGCCTCTTGGGTTTTTGTGAAACAATCAGGCAGATCAGCCGCAGGGGGGATCAGGGGTTTAAAGAGACTGTGACAGTTTCAAACAGTGGCTATGAAAAACCTATTTATCAATAAGCAAATGTTCTTTAGGTCTATATCAGGGGACTCTCCAAATGATAGAATTGGAAGGAACCATCACGGTCAACCCTGATTTTACACGTGAAGAAACTGAGACCTAGAGATGTTAAGTGGGGAACCCATGGTTCCTTAGGAAAAAATGACAGAACCAAGTCTAGAATCCCCAGACAGAGCTCCTTCCTTTGTGCACTACAACATCCTTAACTCACATAAGCAAATTGAGGATAAGCATCTGGGTCACAGGCCTGGCAGCCTCTGACAGACTAAGTGACTTATCCATTCTTTTTAGCGAGCAAACCATCTAAAAGCTGTCTAGGCATCTTTCTTTGCAAACCCCATTGCTAACTGGAAACCGTTTCCTAAATTAAGTCTTCACTGCCTTGTTCCCACTGATTGGATGACTCCTCACCTTTCAGCACACCTTTTTCTAAGCCTCAAAGGAAAACCAGAAGGAATTCTGGAAGAAGTGGTGAGAGGCAGCCTCCTCAGTTAGATACCTCTAGTGACGAGAGGCAGGTGGCTATGAAAATCCTCTCTGCCAAAGATGTGGAAAATAAACAGCCATCTCTCTCTTCCATGAACTAACTCTACCATGGCTGAGTCTCGTCATTCTTCTCCACAGGTGGTTCTGTTTAAGCTGGAGTGTTTGACAGAACATTCCCTTTCCCTAAAATTCAGCTAAGCACACTCCTAGACATCATCACCTTCATTTCCCTCCACCTCATCCCTGTTTTCCTGAACAATCAAACTGGGCACTCTAATCAGTCTCATGTTTGCAACCATTATTGACCCGGTTTCCTTGTTTCAGATTTTAAAGCCAAATAAAGGGTTAAATTAAAAATCTCTTCAGACCTGTGTAGTTCATTTTATCTGCAAAAAAATTTTTAGTTGATGGGAGAAAAAAGGCCCAGATTTTCACTAGCAAAACTTATCCTTATCCTGTTTATTTTTGTGTGAAGAGAAAGAAATGACTACTCCGAAAACCACCCATTGAAATATTTAACAAAAACAAAAATACTCAAGCCATCAGGAATGTATAAAAGCTTCCCTTGTGGCCTGAAAGAAAACAAAATCCATGCAAAGTAAACAAAGCTCATACTTGATCAGCCATTTGTTCTTTCATGCAACATTCTATTTACTGACTACTAACCCTATTCTAAGCACCGTGCTAGGCACAAGGGAAGAGAAAAACAAAGAGGTCTGGGGTGTAGACCTCAAAATATTCACAAAAATTCTGACTTCTACAATGTTTGCAAGAAATATATTTTGTTACATTTATCATTGTTCTATATGTCATGTAGTTTTGTACCCTGTACAAATAGAAAGACTAGGAAACAGAAAAATCTACCGAAGGGGTTCCCTCTCCGACTGCTGTTTTGACTTACCGCCTCTGGTCCAATACCATTCACAGATCAGTAAACCAGGCAGGCTGAGCACAGCCAAGGCCCATATTATCCCTTATGAAAGGGAAGGAACTGCCAAACAGCGCTGGGGTTGAAGTCTTCCTGTGGAGATCACCCCACACCATAGAGTTCTGTTCAATCGAGAGCTTTTCCTTGCACATTAAGAACAACCACTGGAAATGACGGAATGAACGGTCCACTTTAGGAAAAGGGGATGCTTGACCATCAAGGTGCATCCTTTAAGCAGTCTCCTTTTTCTTTAATCACACTCTGGGTGGAAGAAGGTCTGAAACAAAGCTGTCAAAGAAAAGTAATTCTGGTAGAGAATGCCCCCTCCATATTTTCTAACTACACAAAGCAAAGGTGTCTCAAACAATTTGCTGAGCTGCTTCACAAAAAGTGGATCATTCTTCCTTCTAGGTGGCTGTCTCACCTTTCAAGGCCTTCATCCCCACCCATCACTGGTCTTCCCACACATGGAACATCAGTGGTGAGTGGGGCCCAAGTGAGAGCTTAGCTGTCTGCCATCAGAGAGAACTCTCTACTCCTTCCTACCTTCTTCTCCTGGCTACTAGCACCACACTGATGGAGACAAGCTACCCTGTGATGAACCTGCTCGTGGGACATCCTCTTCACCCATCTCCTTTCTCCCCAACATTGTTAAATGGGTGAAGGTGGCCTTGAAAGGGAAAAGAAATTGCATAAAGTACTTTTCCATGACCATCACAGAAAACTACTAATTCCCAGCCACTGGGCAGAGAAGCCCCACATGAGAATTGCTATTAAGTCACGAATTCTCAGAAAACATTTTACACAAGGAATAAGGAGACCATCAGAATACATTGTATGGCCAGCTGGCAAAAGCTTATAAAGTTTTCTCTTCATCATTGTAAAAAGAATATATAACAATGAACAAAACTATAAAAATGTAGAAAATGGAAGACTGTAAGTGTTTTAGTTGGTTGTCTTTTCTCTACCCATAGACTTAAGATTTTTAAAAATATCATTGTAATATCTGGTATCCTGCTTCTTTTGAAGAGCCAGCACTATGCTGTCATACTAGTCTTCATAAAAATTATTTTAAACTGGATGGATAACATTGAGTTAATTGGATATAAAATCATTTATTTAGCAATTTCCATACAATTAATACTATTCAAGTTCTCCATTTTTGCTATGATTTACAATGCTAAAATGAAAACTTTTGTGCAAAATGTTTTTGGTTTTTGTGTTTGTTTTTGAGGATTTTTTTTTTTATGGTGGATCTCCCAGTGTAATCAAGACATACAGACATTTAAAGGGTTTCAATATATCACACTGTTTCCAAAAGGATTATCTAAGTGAACTTTTGTACCACAGCCTTATGAAGACTGCCCACTTTTTAAAATTCTTTGTTCATTTGGCAGTTGAGAAATGGCATTTTATTGTTTTTTAAAATGCACACTTCTTTAATTAGTAAGATCAAACATTTTTCCATATGTTTTCAGATTGTCAAGATCAAACACTTTCTAATATAGTTAATTACTGTCATCTCCTTTATTATGAATTATGTATGTATGTTCTTGGCTGTTTATATATGACCAGGTTTTAGAAGTTTTAAACAATTGCTTTTAACATATTCTTCTTATGTTAAAAATAATAACTCTTTGAAATACATTCTGTAAATAGCTTTCCCCCATGTGCAGTTTATCTTTGTTACATGTTTTTTTTTGTTTGTTCATTTAGTTGGTTTTTTAACATGTTTTACCATTGCATGTAGTCAAGATGCAATTTTCAAGATGCTGTTTTCATTTGTGTTGCTTCTCTCTCTCCTAAGTTTGGGTAGTTATCTTGTCCATGTGTTGGTTCTTCTGGTCTTTCTGTGGTTTGGATTTTTAATATTTAACCTTTTCAGCCACTTGAAATTTATTTGGGGATGCTTCTCCCTTGTCCCTTTGCCATATTCTGGTCTTGTCACCTGTGTCTGTAAGCCCGGGTCACCTGCAGGCTTTCACAACCTCTCACAGTAACTGTGTCTTTGACCTTGGGTTAGAGTCGCCTTAATTGTGTGGGCTGTTTCCTCAAGCCAATGAGTCTGACCCATGTGGGATTTCAGCTGCAGCACCAGTCTGCAAACAGGAAACAGTTCCATGAGTGTCAGGAAATAAAAATAAAACAAGGGGGCAAGGCAGGGTCAGTCAGGATTTCCTTTCTTCAACCTTGACCTTCAGGTTTCCTTAAATTTCCCCACTGGACAATAACTTGTGGTAGTGGTGTTGAACAGTAATGTTCCTGTTTTTAAACAAAATAGATCTCCCAGTCATTGCTATCTTCAACTAAATGTACTCAAGGAAATAAGCATAACAAAATATACAATTATGTCCTAAAATGCACTGACCCAAGAATTTCTTTTCTGCTTCCTAATAAACCTGATTCCTCATCAGCAACATAAATATTTCGGGGAGAAGAGAATGGGAATAAGAAACTATCTAACACCAACACTGATGAAAAAAATCATCAGAGGTCAAACTCAGAGGACTCTGCCACTACCATCGAGGGCAGCACCCCCCATGTCTGCAGAAATGCCCTGGTCCTCTGTGCCTGGGGCAGTGTGATCACTAACAAAAGGGCCAGAGCAACACTGTCACAGTGAGCTAGCTTTCATGTCCAGAAAGAGTTTTCTTTCTTTTGGACAAAATGATTTACAACTCTAACAATGTCCCCCCTGAAATGAACCATTAATCTTTGAGAGATTTTAAGCTTAAATAATTTTAATGCATGTTACATGAGTAGGTCAGAGTGGAACCCCACAGCCTCCCAAAGAAAAGGCAGTTTTAGCTTCTCCTCTTTACAGGGAAGCAAACCAGGGTTCAGAGAAAGTAAGCAACTTGCTCAGGTTACACGGCTAGCAAGTAGGTGGGAAAGCACTAATTTGAATCCTTATTTATAATTGTAGCCACTATTCTACATTATTTCCCAACTCTAAAAATGACATGGCACAAGGATGGCCATAATCAAAAATACAGATAATAACAAGTGTTGGCAGGATGTGGAAAAACTGGAACCCTCATCCACTGCTGGTGGGATGTAAAATGGTGCAGTCACGTAGGAAAACTGTCTGGCAGTTCCTAAAACTGTTAAACACAGTTTTCATAGCACATGATCCAGCAATTCTACTCCTGGGTATATACCCAAGATAACTGAAAACATGTCCACACATAAACGTGTACACAAACATTCATAGCAGGGTTATGCATAACAGCCCCAAAGTAGAAACAACCGAAACGTCCACCAACTGATGAATGGATAAATAAAATGTGGTTCATCCATACAATGGAATATTTTTCAGCCATAAAAATAAAGTATTGATATATGCTACAACATGGATCAATCTTGAGAGCTCTATGCTAAGTGAAAGAAGCCAGTCACCAAGGACCATATGTTGTATGATTCCATTCATATGAAATGTCCAGAATAGGAAAACCTATTAGTGGTCACCTAGGACCGATGGGAGTATGAGGATAATAGGGGGTGATGGCTAAGGAGTGCAGGATTTCTTTTTGGGGTAATAAAAATATTCTAAAATTGAGTGTGGTGATAGATGTACAACTCTGTGGATATACTAAAAGGCACTGAATTGTACTCTTTAGGTGAGTGAATAAATAAAGCTCAATAAAGCTGTTAAAAATGGCATATACCTACCCCAGTTTATAGTATATTCTACATTACTAAAAATGGGTAAGAGGGGGACAAAGAATAGAAGACCCAACACAACAAACAAATCCCTAATGCTCTGTAGTTGCCTGTAGAATGCATGGTATGATTTAATTTAGAAGCAGCCTAAAAATACTAATTATATTTTTACTTAGGCTAATGTTAAAATTAGTGTTTAATCCTTAGCCACAATGTCAGCTCAGAGCAGAGGGAAAGCAGCCTCATTAACAAGTAGTTGGGTAGAAAGAGGAAGCCTATCATAGAATAAAGAAACATAACAGAAATCCCCCAATGGAAAAATCCATGATCAGATAATTATATTCATTCTTAGAAGATGTTTCTGGAGAAAAAAACAAGCACTACACATTGGAATCTGGGTGACATTTGGTCCTCGTGAGAAAAGAAAAGCATCCTGCCCCAACAAAGCACAAATCGAAGGATGCTGATGTGAACATGGCGGATAGCTGCATTAACTTTCTCCCATGGGAGTTATTTTTTTACTGTAACACACTTGTCAAAATGTCACAGTATTAGCCTGCCTCTCCCACATCCGCCCACCAATTCCTCTCAGCTGTAGAAGAAAGAGCAGTAATTAGACCAGGAAAACAGCCCCTGGGTGAATAACTGCTCCAGCCTGACAGTTCAATGGAGAGTTTCTACCAAGATCCAAGATGCTCTAACAAGGCTGCCACTGGGGCACGGGAGTGGGGGGCCCAGGCCAAGTCACATGCACACAGGTTAGTCAAGGCACCGAAGGCCTCTTCCCAGTCAGGAGCAACTTACAGTAATTGTGTTCCAGAAACCAACTCTACCCGCTCCACCTGAAAGCTGACTGACATTCAGAAACCGAGAGGATTAAGTGCACGTAATGAAGTGCACTTTTGTCTTGCACGGTTAAACCCAGCTCCCTACCACAAATGAGTCTGACCTTTCCTGTCTTCCTTCTTGGGCAATTCCTTAGCTTAGATGGGAGATGCTCCAGAGGCTAATTGGCCAGTGGATTCCCAGGTGATTTAAAAATGCAAACGGAATTTCCTTTGTCTTCTTTAAAAATAAATATAAAACAAAAGGGAAGATAGCATGTATTGCTTGATATTATGTCTTAAAAACGGCACTTCACCTCTGTTCTCTTCCTCGCAAGAACACATAGCCCCAGTTTAATCATGAGAAAAATATCAGCCAAACCACAATTGAGGGACATTCGACAAAATACCTAACACTCCTCAAAACTATCAAGGTCATCAAAAATAGGAAAAGTCAGAGAAACTCTCCCAGCTCAGAGGAGCTCAAGGAGACATGACTAAATGGAATGTGGTTATCTGGAGGGGGATCCCAGAACAAGAAGTGAACATCAGGTAAAAACTACAGAAATATGAATAAAGCATGTATCAAATGTACCATAGTGACGCTGTGGGGTGTATGGGAGCTCCGTAAACTATATTCATGAATATGCTACAATAAAGCTTCTTTTTCAAAAGTGGGGGAAGGGAAGGAGTGACATTTAGGGATAGAACACATTTCCCCAAACATCTTCAGACGAACTGAAATGCTGGCTACAACACAATTTATTGCACCTGCTCATTAATGAGACAATAAATGTCCTCAGGAGAATAGACGCTCAGCGTAACACCTGCCACCAAAGCACATTCCTGAGGACTGTGGAGGCTGCTGATTGAATTTCTGACAGTATTATAAGCAAGTGGTAGTATGTTTGCCAAACACTCAAGTACATAATCTGCAACATGAAAATTTAACCATTAGAGACTGTATGTATATATTAGGATAGAGCCAGAGAATTAAACTAGATACACACACCAGTGTCTGGGTACCACTTTTCTACAGAGGAAGAAGAATATTGTGCTGTCCCCCACTCTCTTTTCCACCACCAACAAGCTTAAATTCCAAACTCCTTGGAGCCAGGAGATCAGCCAACGTATGTTCAGTGTCTACCAGGCTGGGTGCTGAGAAGAAAACAGAGATGATGGTTACTTCCACCTGCATGGAAGCTTATGGGATAACTGGAGAGAGGAGATGCAGGCAGATCAAAGGAAGGGATGCTGGAAGGCCATGTGATCATTGACAGTTAAGGGGATTCAGGGAAGGGAGCAATAATTTTGGCTGACGTAGGAAGGCCGAGCTTCGTAGAAAAAGAGGATTTGAGCTGGACCTTGAAGTACTGGGTAGAATTCTGATATCTGTCGAGGAGTGCACACGAGAAGAGAGGAGGGGATGCCAGAGCATACCATGGGGAGCCAGTGGGCACAGTCGATCTGAAAAGTCAACGATCTCAGTGGATGACGATGTGGGGCTCAGGCAGACCCAAGAACCAGTCCTTGATTTTTCTCCAGGTCTTCATCCCCAGCACTCCCATCACAACTTGGTATTTACTTCAGTTATGACTCTTACAAAGCCCCTTAGAAGGGTAACTTCCTGGAGTGGACATACATTGTTTGCCCACCTAGCATTTACTCGCCCTTTTCTGGCAGTAGCCATCAGTTTTCTCTTACAATCCCACCCTTCTCCCAACTCTCCATCCTTGCAACCTGGGTGGGTAGAAGCTAATCAATTTTGGGATGGAACACAATCACTGCCTTGTTTCCTCTGGCCACGGTCATTGATTCACACAGCCAATCAAAGTGAATCTCTTATGTTCTGTAGATGCCATCAGAAAAAAGAAGCCAGAAAAGCTCCCAGAAAAAGGATGAAGACACGACAGCATCTTACTCTCACGAAGATGACCCTGGGACAGCCAGGCCACCACAAAGAGCTTTGGATGAGGCACAGAGCTAGAAAGAAACCAAATCCTGATGACATCATCTGAGCTGTGAACTCAGCCACAACCAAAGTCATCTACCTCAGGTCTTTTAGTTACACAAGCCACTAAATTGCTTTGTTTGTTTGTTTTGTCTGGTTTGGGTTAGAGTTTCTGTCTTTTGCAACTGTAAGGATCCTGGTTAATTTCTATAACTGGCTATTTCTCTCCCTAGAATATAAGATCCTGAATGGCATAAAGCACATCATACATAACTGAGTATCCCCAAGAAACCAGTAGGAGGCCTTCCATACACTAAACTCTACCAAAACCCTGGATTGAACTAAGTCGCTGAATGAGCAGAAGCATCATCCTTTGAAGAATCAAGTTGAGAGACAGATAAAGACTCAGGCAAGAGGAGTGATTCAAGAAGAAATGACAAAATGTTAAGAGAGACTGAGCCGCAAAGTCATCATAAAGAACAACAAAGATTAAAAAGAGTCCGTTGCTATAGTTTTTTTGTTGTTGTTAATTTCAGTCTTAAGGGGTCAGTAGGGTACAATTAAACATGGGGACTGAAAATAGGCCTGTATTCATCTAAACACTTGACCTTAGGCAGCTCCGGATCTTCTATGGGCCATAAACACCACAGAGGAAACAGTAGGCTTTCCAAACTAAATTTTAACCTTAGCTTTGAAATAGCTGGCAGGGTCATATTTAAAATAACCTTAATGATCTGTTTACAGGGCTATTCTTCCATTAACTATTATAATAAAGAGATTTTTAAAAGAGCTCATCTTCCTCTAAGTTCCTTCTGCAGTTGTTGACTAGCCACATTTCAAGTGCTCAACAGCCACATGTAGCTAGTGGCTGCCATATCGGACAGAGCAGATACAGAACATTTCCATCATCACTGCTATGCACTAGCTTCTAAGAGTTGTGCTCAGTTCTCTTTTACATCAGAGGAAGATGTAGATTAAAGGAATTAACGCCAGCAAGCCATTAAAAAGCCACAAGCATATCCGTGTTTTTTTTTTATTTTCCCAACATGTGATCTATAGCTTTAGTACTACAGATAATAACACCAAACGTTTTATCTAACTATGCTAAGTAAAAATTACTTTTGATACTATCTGATTAGTCATATAAGCAAAGTTTAAAATCCCACTAACCACATGCTAATTAGAAGTTATGTGACCTGGACCAGTTGCCCTCCTCTGGACCTCAGTTTCTTTGTGTAAAATGAGGGGCCTGTGCTAGATAAACCCTGAGGTCTGTTCCAGCTGTAACACCCTATAAATTTATGAATCAAAATGACAAATTTTAATTTCACTTAATGGACAAACATGCACTGAGCACTTCTATGTGCCAGTAGCAGAGCCCAGCAGCAGGTAGCACCGAGTCCTAGCCTTCAAGGATGGCCACCAGCAGGGACAACTACATAAGGGCATCACCTGCCACAGTGGGGAGGACAGCCACACAGTGACAAACTGGGGTGGAGAGTCAGAGCTCCAGCTGCTGCCACCACCATCACCATTGTCATCGTCATCGTCATCATCAGCATCATCATTATCATTGTTTTGGTTTGCTAATGCTGCTGGAGTGCAAAACACCAAAAATGGATTGGCTTTTATAAAAGGGTTTATTTGTTTACAAGGTTACAGTCTTAAGGCCATAAGGTGTCCAAGGTAACGCATCAACAGTTGGGTACCTTCACTGGAGGATGGCCAATGGGTCCAGAAAACCTCTGTTAGCTGGGAAGGCACGTCGCTGGCTTTTCCAAAATGTTGCTCTTTGTTGCTCTTGGGGCATTTGTCCTTTCTTAGCTTCTCAGGAGCAAAAGACTGCTTTCAAAGACTGTCTCCAAAATGTCTCTGTAAGCTGCAGCTCCTCTCTCAGCTCCTATACATTCTTCAAAGTGTCCCTCTTGGCTATAGCAAGCTCACTCCTTCTGTCTGACCTTATATAGTGCTCCAGTTAACTCATCAAGGCCCATGCTGAATGGGCAGGGCCACAGCTCCATGGAAATTATCCAATCAGAGTTATCACCTATAGTTGGGTGAATCGCATCTCCATGGAACACTCAATCAAAGAATTACAATCTAATAAACACTAATATGTCTGCCCACACAAGATTTTGCATCAAAGATAATGGCATTTTGGGGGACATAATACATCCAAACTGGCACAATCATCGTCATCATCACTCCCATGACCCCTTAGCAAAGAGGCTGCCAAAGGTGCTAATGAGCAGTTAAATGGATAAAAGGGGAAGAGAGACCCCAAAAGAGGCACATCAACCAGGCCCTTGAATAATCATGCCCTGAATAACTAAACAATATTACTGGCTATTCAACAGTGCCCACAGGTGAAACACATACTCATGTAGCTCATCCCTTCCTTTGGATTTCCACTCTCAGCAGTTGAGAAGTAAGATCCCTGACAGCTTACTTCCAGCTGCTGATTTAGAGGTTGACTTGGGGCATCGCGTCTCCCCTTCCAAAGAGACTGCCTTAAATAATTTAGGAATCATAAAGCACTACAGCAGTTCAGAACAAAGCTAGCCTACAGCAGTTCATACAATTCTGATACCTAATGGGTTCTGGGAAACAAGAACAACAAAAGGATCCTCAACCACAGCTGGTGGTGTGTGAACTGAACCATGCTTTGAAATCACAGTGATCACTAGCTGTTAATTCTCAGTGTGTGTGTGATGGCAGGAAAGGGAGATGAAGATATTACAAATCCTTAGCAGCAAGCACCACGTCTGATCTTAACTAAGAAGATAACAACCACATCCTTTAGCCTCTCTCTTAAGCCACTTCCTTCCTACCTGTCACCAACAGAGAAGCACCAGGCTGGGGGATCCCAGCCTTGGCTGAGAAATAGGCTCACGGCGTCTGATACCCAGAGGTGTGGGTGGTGTTCACAGAGCCCACGGCCACTCCCTCTCCTGGACACTGAGGTGGAAGCGGCACCCTTCACCCTGAGGGACGGCCAGCAGCACAGTTCAGACACCTGGTGACAGGGAGTGTGGAGGAGGCCGGCCCTGACAGGCTCAGTGCCCATCACCTTCACACCTGTCTGAACTCCGCAGACACACACACCAAGCGTGCCCTTGGGGAACACCATGTGGTCAGTAGGAAGACAGTTCTTAGCAGAGAACTGGGGAATGAGATTTATTTGCTATGTTGTTGGGTGTTTTCAGCAGACCAGGAAGACCTTAGACAAATCACCTAATTCCACAGAAACATCCAGATGTAAGAGCCAGAAGAGATTAGCCAGTGCAATCCTGGCATTTGTACAGAAGAGGAACCGGGGCTGGGAGGAGGGAAGAGACCTACCTGGCTGCCTTCCAAGGCACCAGAGGAGGTGAGGCCGGTCCCCAGAGCTCTGCCTCCTCTGCTCGGCGGCTGGCGTGACACACCTGTTTCTCCCAGGCCCCTGAGGCTAGTGCATACACATTCAGAAGATGGGGAGTAGTCGCACACTTGGGGGTGTGGCAGCTAGCCTCGCCACACCTTCCCCCATCTGCAGTTACGGGTGTGCTTGATTCAGGTCTCTGGAAATCTCTGTGGTGAAGGACCAAGCCATTTTATTTCTGGGCTGGTGCGGACCAATTCGTGGTCCCTACTGTGTGTGACTTGTATGCAGCTCGCACCACAGGCTGCTCGTCATGCCAGATAGGCATCCCCTGAATGAGAGGAGGCTACCAATCACATTCCAGGACCTGGCAGCAATGCCAAACTGCTCTCGATTTCTGCACCTATCTCACCATGATGGTGAGAAACAGCCCCTGTTCCCCGGCTAGGAAAGCTGACTCAAAGGGCAGTTTCCTAACTCCAGACAGGTGGCCCAGGGGCCCTTCGGTGACATTCTCGAGGTTCTGTTGCATCTCCCAGAATAACTCTGGACTGTTTCATGACGGGGGAGCAGGGTTTGAGGCACTGGGTCAAGTGGAGCGTGAACAACCACCAAGACGGAGTGAAGGGGATTGCTTCCATTTTCAACAGCACCCCTGTAACTAATAAAAACGGTATCTTTTTTTTTAACCAAGCTCCACTGAACTTTTGGCAGTGTCCAAAATAAACTTCCAAATTGAAATTCTCATACCAAGAAAACAATTACTCTTATGAACATTATATAATGTTATCTTGTCATTTTCCTCCATTTCAAAATTAACTCATCCTTCTTTTACTTTCTAATATATTTATATGACATTGCTTAATTAGCCTTTTCTCAGGAACAGTTGTCTTATTCAGATGATGCCCTTTCTACTTTTGTGATACAACAATGTTCATTACTTTATTAAATGCTGGTGAAAATTTTTAACGCTTTACTTGACAAAAAAGAGGTGGAAACCCTATGTAGCACACAAAATGTTTTGGAAATGATACTGGGCTAAGAAAACACAAGTCTGGGAACAACTCACTGAAAGCCCTCCCGCTGCTTCCAAGCATAAAATCCTTTAATTCTCCAGGCATCAGCCCCCTCCCTAACCCCCATTATAGGGAGGAGGGCCCCTAGGGGGTCTGAGACCCCCAAAGCCAAGCAAATGGGGAGCCAGTTAAGGGTAAGTTGAAAACCAGAGAAATCAACATCAATTAAGGGTTGACTTGTGTCCCCCAAAAAGATATGTTAAGTCCTAACGTCCAGTGCCTCAGGTGTGACCTTATCTTAGGGTTTCTGCAGGTAGACTTTGTGGAAACGAGGTCACACTGCAGTAGGGCAGGTGTCCTGTAAGAAGAGGAGAACCCAGAGGCAGGCACCACAGGGGACAAACAGCCATGTGAAGATGGAGGCAGGGACAACGAAGCTAGGCCACTGTGAGGAGCGCCCAGCATGGCCAGTGACACCAGGAGCTGCGGAGAAGCGAGGAAGGATCCCCTCTCGGAGCCTTCAAAGAGAGCCTGGCCTGCCAAAACCTTGATTTTGGACTTCCGGACTCCAGAACTACGAGAGAAGAAGTTTCTGTTTGAAGCCCCCACTTCGTGGTACTTTGTCGCAGCAGCCCTGGGAAACTGGGCTTCGGAAGGACTCGAGTCCTAAATAGCACCCTAGCGAAAAAAGAGGGATCAGTCTGCATAGATGGCATAAACCAAGGGAAGAAAAGGGTGAGGAAAAAGAGACATGTCGGTCCACAAGCTGAGACGCTGGCAGACAAGGCCGTGCACCCATCCAGTTTCGCGGGACAAGAGGGACACACGGCAGCTGCCCCATGCCCCACTCTGAAATGGACAGTGCATGGCCCCCTCCCCACCCAGAAGGATGGGGGGTCCAATGATGCCATTGCCCATTACCTGCTCCTTTGTCACCTGGGGCCCCTAAGGGACACGCAGGCCTTTGGGAGACTTACCAGCTCACTCTCCATCTCATCTCACCACCCCACCACCACCATCACCACACCCCGACACACACACACACACACACACACACACACAGGATCAGGGAAAGGCAGTGGCAGCTGGCAGAGGAAAGGGCAGGAATTCAGGAAGAGCCCCAGTTTCACAGAGAGGAGCTAGAGCAGAAATAACGCTGAACCACAGCCTGACTGCCGGTCATTCAAGCTGTCCCATCTCTGCCTTCTCCTAACTCCAATGGGGGTAACATCTGGTCTGGCCACCACAAAGGGCTGTTTTGAGAAGAAATAAGGCAATGCATGTGAAATTGCTTTGAAAACTGACACACTATAAAGACAAGGTATCACTAACAGAGAACCACGGGACATGAATCCTGAAAGGGGTCTTGACTCGACACCTATGTACTGACCGCTCGCTATCTGCCCATCTTCCCCTCTAGGATATGCTCTGCCTTCTGTCCCCTGAGACCCAGGCGAGACTGGGAGTTCTTTAAATGAGCAGGCGTGTATCTTACTCACTGTCACAATGAGAAAAACACTGGCCTGGAGTCAGAAGCCTGGAGCTCTTGTCCCAGTTCTGTGCTAATTAACCATGTGGCCCTGGGGAGAGAACTTGACACCTTTGTGCTCAGTTTCACCCTCTGGAAAAGCAGAGATGAGTCTAGATCAGTGGTTCCTCATTTAGGAGAATAAACAAAGTAGATAATGAGACCAGTACAAAGGTAAGGGGTAGTGGCAGGGACAAAATGAAGAGTGTGTCCACCAGTGGTTCTCCAAGTGTGGTGCCTGCAAAGCAGGGTCAGGTCACCTGGGAACTTGTTAGAAATGCAAGTTTTCAGGTCCCACCCAAGACCTAGAAACTCTGGGGGTGGGGCCCAGCAATCTATGTTTTAACAAGCTCCAGGTGACCTTAATAACTGATCAAGCTTGAGAAGCACTGCCTTGAACAGGTACATACACACACAAGTTCTTGTTCTGTTTTACAGGTATAAAAAACACACTTCACACCAGTGGCTGTATAACCTCAGGGTTTAGAGCACTGGTTCTAGAAGCAAAACACCAGAGATAAAATTTCTATTCTGTCATTTCTAGCTGTGAAATCGTGGGCAAGTTACTTAACCTCTCTGAACTTCAATCATCTCAAGTAGAAAATAGGGACAAAACATCACTTCCCTCTTAGGACTGTTGTGAAGGTTTAACAGGCCATGGCTTTGAAGGGTTTAGCACAGCTCCTAGCAGAGATTAGGCCTTTAGGAACCATCAGCCATTACCGTTTCTAACTCTTATATTTCCGCTACCTAGGTTGTCAATGGGAATAACACCCTGTGCTAGTCAAGGGATATTGTAACAATCAAAACTGAAACAGTTTCTTAAACCCTGAGTACTCTTCAACATATTTTCCTCTTGTTACACTGGAGCTGGTACAACTAACTCCCGGTGTATATGCGATTTCTTGAAACTGATCAATTTTCCCTTTTTCTTTGGCCACTAGGAATACTCTAGACTTTTGGAGTCCTTCTAAAAGTAGGTTGAATCTTAACCTACTTGTTCTCTGATGCTATTTGGCTATCCTGGTCTTGTTTTCCCCTTTGATCTAATCCCTGGTCCTTTTTTTTTTTTTTCTTATTGCATTGTTTGTTTTAAAATTTTTTTTGATAAATCACCTCAAATTTATTTTTAGCAAGGCAAAGCAAATATAATCAGAACTATAATAAGTAGCTATTGTTTCACGTACAGAACAAAAGGCCAATTTTTTCATTGCAATGAATGGGTAAGAAAACAACGCCCACTGACCTCTCACCCGCCTGTAGGTACCTGCTCCTGCTCCCAAGTGAGCAGTTTTGCGTTACCTTTTGGCTAAGGGGAGAGGTGATGAGGTTGTATTTTGACCGAGAGATGAAAAGGACTACTGTCTGATTTTGTGGGCAGAAGGCGTCGGTAACACACACCCTTTCATCTGCTCTTATATTTCTGCCTAATAAGCAGTACTGTGCAGGTTCAAATAGCATAAAGGAAGTGGAAATTGAATCTTAGTTTTGTTAAGCATAACATTTTCACTTAAAGACTGTTTCTAGAACATTTCATCCAGCAACTTAGAAGTCGATACTTCAAATCACAAGAAGGATAGCTTCTGGGAAAGCAGAAGGAATCAACACCTTCCCTGAAGCAACAAAAATGAGAGCAGGAGAGCCAAGGAAGTTTCAAATGCTGAAATAGCCTTTTTTGTGCCATGCCATATGAATGATCCTGATTAAAATTAGGTTTTGTTACCAGTACCAGAAAGCTGGTAAAGCCAGGCAGGATTTTTTTTTTTCAGGGCAGACAAGGAGATTCAAACTTGCTTTTCCATCTCAGCTGAGTTTCCAAAAGCCTCTGCCCCAGCTCCTGTCCCTTGCCACCTCCCCCCCTGCCATGCAACTCATTCTCTGGCAGAATCTGGTTCCATCAAAGCAAACCCAGGCTTCAAGTCCCCACACTTGAGTGAAGGCAGCTGAAAGGAGCAGCAGCAGAAACCCTAAAGGAAAAAGCCTCTGCATATTTTCCTGGCTGTGCACTTTCCTTCTGGAAGGTCTCCTGGGTTCCACTCCCACGCAGGCAAGCCACGGAGGTCCACGTGGAGGTCGTACGAGTCAGGCATCCCCTCGGGCCAGAGCACAACAGAAGGAGGAGCGGGTATCCCTTTCCCCAGCCCTGAGGGGAAGCACAAACTCCCACGGAGACCACTGGGAAAACGGACCAAGGGTCCTCTTAGCATTGTGCGGCCTGCTCCGCGCTCGGTGGGAACCGGTCTGGGGGGGCCTGCTTTTACTCAATCCTCCGTAACCTCCCTGAAGCCTCACCCGGATATTCCTAAATTCAGTGTTCTTGCATTTCCTTTTCTTCGGTATTTTCCCCTCCTCATAAGAAGCTTTGAAGTTGGAAATTAGGTAAGCCATAAATGGACAAGCCAAAGAAAGAAGCTCTCTAAACAATCATGCCTTTGAGAGAGCTCAGCCTGTTTGAACAGTACCAGGGAGAAACTCAGAGCAGGTCAAAGGGAGAGCAAGTCCAGAGGCAAGACACCCCGAGAGCGCCCTCCTCCCCCAGCCCCTCACCCCCTCCCGCCCACCCGCTCCCCTCATTAATCATCTGTGTAACAGGCAGGACTTTTGTGCTACCCCTCTTCAGAGGGGTCCATTCATGTGTGTCGTGTAGAATCCATGCTTAGATGTGGTGATAAAAGCTCAATAGGAATGAAGTAGCTCCAGCCTGCCAAGAACCACACAGACTTGGCCAGGCCACAGGGCCAGGAGCCAGGGCTGTGGAAAAGAAAACAAGGGAGGAAAAGACGAGGAAACCAAGCTCTCTCTTTCATTTGAGGGCAGGCGGGAAAAGAGAAGGAAGCGTGTGTAGGGTTGGTGGGGTGGGGGGTTTCTTTGGGGGGGATGAGGCAAGGGGCAGGAGGCTCCAAGAAGCCTGCTTTTCAGCAGCTGATTAGCAGCGTAAGATGTTTAAATTGTATTCTTTGTAGTTCAGCCAGTTGTTTCTAAGCTTTCTCTGTCGAAGGCCTTTAGCTCCCAAATAGAAGAATTTTTTAAATCTTCTGGCGCGTTGAGGCACAATGAGAGGCATCCAAGTGGCTCTGAGGATGACTGAGAGGACGGTTTGGTGTCTCAAATTCATACTAAAGGCAGCTCAAATCCTAGAGGCAGCTCAAATCCCCGGGCTCAGGGGTGCACCTGTCGGAGTTCCCATGGGATTGCTGATGTGTCACACCTGAAAGCCTCACAGTAGGTGGGCTTCCTCTGCAGAACACCCAGGCCGTGGGGGGCCTTCACTGAGAGGGTTAGCGTATTTGAATTAATAGGAAGCATATACCCCAATCAAGAAAGAGGGTGCCCTCGTCTCTTGGGACTTAAGGCCATTTAGGGAATGCCCAGAACTGCAACTTCAAAGGGAGAAAAAGTCCTATTTCTCATCTAAATTACCATACAAATCAGTCATAGTGTGCCCTGGCCAGACTGAATGTCACTGCTGATTTTCTTCCAAAAGAGAAGGCTTTTCCCTTAACAGGCATGGGCTGCGTTTATAGCCAAGAACCATCAAGAATGACAGAAGTGGCACTGTTTGGGCAAGTTTCTTATCACCCACAGATGCAGGGTCCAATCCCATAGGCCCAGAGGCACTAATGGCTCACAGAATGCTCAGATATTTACAAGCCCATGAAACTCAGGCCCTCAACAGCCGGTGCCAATCAATGGCCAGGCTGCCCCACCACTGCGACCAGGCTGGCATTAATTAAACAGAGTCTGGAGAAGAAGAATCTATTTCAATTGCTGTGCCACCATAGTCTTTTGGTGTTAAATAATCCATGAGAAAGGCCTGCAAATATCCATTTCCTTCCTGGTGAGATAGCTTCCTCTTGGCTTTAGAGTCCATTTTATTCCCCCTCTCAGGCATTGGTTCCTGTTCTGATGAATTTAATTTTATCTGTCAAACATGTGTGATATCATAGGTTGTGGTAGAGAGGAACTTTCCCTGTGGCTTGACATTCTAAAGATGCTCAGGGTATGAGAAGGGCAGAGATGACTTCCTCCTATTAGTAAAATGAGGAATGTACCTATTTCTCAATGTTGGTCCTAAACCTTGAGCTGGGAGAAAGAAACTGGCTTAATAGACTAGGAGTGAAGATGGGGATGGCTAACATGTAGCCATGCCCAGAGGATGGTGGGAAAGTGACACCAGAATGGCAAATTAATGTTCAGGTGGGAATTTTAGCAAATTACAAGTTAGCTATCATCTCACTCATGATATAAGAATTGTAGATCCAATGATATATCCTCAAATAGGGCCACCAAGGTTCTCCAAGGACACTGTGTTTGCTAAAAAATAACATACTCAAAAGCTTCGATGGAAGACAGAATTGTAATAAAAGAGCTATTGCTTCCAGAAACCAGTCTACACACACAGGCATCACACTGATTTTAATCAAGTTCTAGCAGACATTCAGGTAAGTGCGTGACCCAACAGCTTTGAGCCAACCTTTGCCACCATCGAAACACCTGACTGCAGCAGGGAGGGAAAACGTCTTCAACAACTTCTCAGGACAGGCTTTGGATGAAAATCATGAAAATCCTCAGAGCATCTAGTCAGCCTTACAGTCCATCATTAAACACTACTAGTTTAATAAACACTTGCTTCTAGTCTAGGCACTGGGTTTTGTTCTCTTCACAGATCAACTTCTGTACCACTATAACCAAGGAGTTAAGAACATGAGATTTATAGTCCGACTGAGTATGAGTTCCAGCTTTACCACTTACTAGTTACCTGGCCATCTTCAAGTTATTTACACTCCCTATGACTCAATTTCCATGTCTGTAAAATGGATCTAATGATTTTAACACAATGGGGTGCTTGAGGATTAAATTAAATGAGATAATATGAAGATGTAAGGCTGGGTCTGAGTTGAGTTTGTTAAGCTCAGAAGTATGTTTCCCAGAATCCCCTTTGCTATGGGTGTCAGGGTTAGAATTGGCCAAAAGAGGAATCCGTTCAAGGTTTGGAACGAAGAAGTGAAGCAGCAGCCATTAACGCTTTCCTGGCGAGAGGCAATAATGGACAGAAGCAGGGGTCCCTTTCTCCTCCACTCTGCATCCAGAGTGGTCCACAGAGGCCATGGAGACCACAAATCCCTGCTCCATGGTCCCACTCTGGCAGCTGGACAAACTTGGCTCCTCAGATTAACTAGATGGTATCTCTCACTAGTCCTCCACCTCCCTTTTGCTTCCCTGGCGCCTCCATGATGTAATGAGGTCATGAAGTTTGAGACTTGAAAGAAAGCAATCCCTGGAAAATCGGCATGCAGCCACTGGCAGGATAGAACTCCAGTTGCACAATCACAGCTTCAAGGGATCACTGCACCACTGGCCTTTTCCTTGGGATTCCTAACACCCCACTTCCAGGTCAGAAGAAAGAAATGGGACAAAGGAGTATGATTTACCCAGTGCGCAAATCATAGCTTGTTACTCCATCCTGAGAAATAATTGTGTGTTGATGCCTATTTGTCAGATTAAAGCAGCAAGCGGGACAAGTCACATGATTCCAGGAGAAGCATCTCAGTAAATTGCATCACAAGGCAGGAACGAATCTCTTTTGGTGGAACCCAGAAATTGGTGAGGAAGAATTTCACCTAGCAAGGTACTTGCCCAGAGGCAGAGAAGAACGACCACATAAAACAGGTGCTCTCTGTGGAGGGGATGTACACAGAACTCATTAGAGAGATTCAAGTAAATACACTGTTTAATTTGGGACTCATTTTCCTTCCGCTCTTGTTCCAAAGGTTTGAAGTGGTTTGAGGAGGCATTGCCTAAACTGCATATTTTACAGACCATCTAGTTTCACTGATCTTTGTCAAAACACTTTTTCCTGATTTATCAACCTCCCTTTCCCCTTGTTAAATTGACTATCCTGATATGAGTCATGAAAACACTGTCGTATAATGAAGCCCTCATTCTCTCTTCACCCATTACCCCAAACCACTTTCTCCCCACCTCCCTTTCCTCTGCCTCTGACATTGAGCAAGGCAGGGCAGGTGCCCTGAGAGGATGAACTGCAGATTCCCTAATTCCAACAAGTGAGAAAGGCTCCACTTGAGACAGAAGACAGAAAGGCATATAAAAGTTTAGCATGGTAAAGTGTGACACTTGTGGAGCTTAATAATCCCAGCTGAAATTTTAACACTGCTTATTTTTTTAAAGGACTGCATTGCAAGATTCAGAAATATAAAAGCTGTTTTTCCAAATTATCTTCTATCTCACTCAGCCACTAACGACACGTATGACCCAGAGTAATTTGCTCCTTCTCATCAAGTGTCAGCTCCCTGTAGTTGGGTTAGGGCTCCTCCGTCTTTGGTGCCAGTTCCCACAACTCTAGCTGAGAGTACTTCTGCCTTCCATGGCTCTCCTACTGGACTTGACACTTCTCAAAGTATCTTTACTCAAATCAGCTCCCAGCAGTCCTCCGAGGTCAACCTTTTTATGCACATAGATGCTGCTCCTTCTAGAGATGAAAAAACAAGCTGAGCGGGGTAAAGTGACTGGCTCAACGTCACACGGCTAATTAGCAACAGAGCTGCCACTGGATCTCAGCTATTCTGATTGTTGAATTCACTGCAGCACCCTGCAGATGTCAGCAAGAATGTTAGGCTGGTAAATTCCTCCAGGGAAATTCAACATTCAGACCTCTTTCTTTGAAAAGGATTCCTAATCAATCACCTACTAATTCTCTCCCTTCAGTTTCATGTCAACAGAATTCTTTAGTCCTTATCTTGCTGTCTTCTCTGCTGCATCTGGAAGTATTGAACACTCATTTTGCTTCAAATTGCTACTCCCTTGGTACCCACAGCCCTGACTTCCCCTGGTTCTCCTCCAAACTCTTGTGTTCCTGCTCAGATTCTCCTCCTCTGCCCAGCCATCATCCAGGGATGCTCCCTGGAAGATTCTGCAAGGCCTTCTGCTGTAGCTCCTCTATAAATGCTGTTTCCAGTTTTACATCTTAGCCTTTTGTGTCCTACAGACTGCTGGATGTTATCTACTTAGACGTCACACAGATAGAAATTTAGCACATCTAAAACAATTCATAGAAAACATTATTCTCCTTCTACTCTCTCTAGACTTGATTACCTTCCTGTTTTCCTTATTTCATTTACAAAAATGTTAAACCAATCTCCCTCCCGTACTCACCACATTCAACCTACACATCAAGTCTTGACACAGGGACTGGTTACAAGCTTCCTAAAAATGTCATTAATCCAGTTCTCTTCTGCATTCTAGTGCCATTATCCACATTTAGGCCTTCATCATCTCTCACCTGGATGACAAAATAACCTTGTAACTAGATACACAGTCTCTAATCTTGCCCCCTTTAAACCCATCTGTCACACTGCAACCAGAGTAATAATGCTTTTCCCCTACTTAAAATCTTCCCATGGGTTCTCATTCAAGGAAAAGGATAAGCCAGCCTCCTCGATATAGTACACAAGGCCGTCACTGACCTGACCCCAACCCAGCCCTCCAGACTCACAGTTGGCAACCCTAACCTCCACTGCTTAAAGGTGCCTGCTATAGAGTCAGTCCCTCCTTTGTCTTCCTTGCTGTAAGAGCCAAATGCCTGTGATAGAGGCTGAAAATGCCAGACAGTCACTTTCCCAGTGACCTCACTTTTCCCACTGGTTCAGATGAGCAAGTTCTCAGTTAATGAGATATAAGGGTAGTGTGCTGGTGACTGCTGGGGAATTTTTCCGTCCTAATAAAAGAGGCTTGGGGAGCCCGGACCCCTTTCTTCCTATTACTGGACATTGCCACTGGAGGATATAATGCTTTAATGCTTGTGGTGGCATCAGTCATCTTATACTGCGAGGGAAGACACTGTTGACACATCAAGGATGGTAGAACAGAAGGCAGGAAGAGCCTGGGTTCTTGATGACGTCTTTGAATCCAGAACCAACCCTGAGATCACTGACTTCCAGAGTTCTTGCCCAGTGAGCTGATGAGTGTCCTTATGGTTTTAACCATTTTCAGTTGGGCTTTTGTCACTTGCAGACATATGTTACTTATTGACATATCTGCTCCGACAATGCTGTATTAGTGTTCTAGTTCCTCTGTAACAAATTACCAAAAACAGGTTGCTCAAAACAACAGAAATGTATTCTCTCACAGTTTTGCTCCCTCCAGAGGCTTTGGGTAGAATCCATTTCATCTCTCCAGGCTTCTGGTGGCAGTCTTTGGCATTTGTTGTCTTGTAGCCACATCACTCCAATCTCTGCCTCCATGTTCCCATCACCTTCTCCTCTCTGTCTGCATCTTCTCTTCTGTATGTTCAAATCTCCCTCTGCCCTTCTCTTATAAGGACACTTGTCACTGGATTCAGGACCCAGCTAGGTAAGCCATGATGATCTCAAGTTCCTTAACATATCTGTTAAGGAACTTACTTTAAATATAACTTAATTTTACCTGCAAAGACCCCGTTTCCAGGGATTTGATGTGGATATCTTCCAGTAGGCCTCCCACACATGCTATTAGGTTACTCTGAGTCTTTCTGCAGATTGTTTTCTCCACCTGCTCAGAATGCAATGCCCACTTTCCTACCTCTCAGTGTAGGGGTCACTTCCTCCAGGAAGCCTAAATGTAGGTCTATCTTATCATTTATCTCAGTCTATTCCAATCTTCTTTCTTCCCTGAAGACAGAGATTGTGTCAGATTCACCTTTGTTCCCAGGGCCAGCAGGTGCACATCTGTCGAATGTGTTAAGCCATCTCTCATCAGCTCATGTCCCTACAGTCGTCCTAATATCCTTTCTCATAATAAATAACTGTTTAGGCTTGTTTCTCCCTTCCACTTTCGAAGTGTCCTTTCTTGTATTTTTTTTTTAGACAAAGCCCATGCTATTTCTTCTCTATATTTCTAACCTCTCCAGGGCTTCACTCTGCCTTCACTCCTGTTTATAACACCTCCCAATTTAGCATCATCCGTGGATTTCATTAAATTGCTGTTTACTGTTGCTGCCAGAAGCATTAATAACGATGTTAAACAAAACCCAGGCTGGTAACCAACGCTTGCTGCCAACTCCTGGACACCCCCTCTCCACTGAACGCTTGGCCCTTTATGGCAGTTGCCTCCTTGCCTTTTATTTCTGCCACTGACCCATTCTCCCACCAGCTTTCAAGCCACATGGAAAGGCTTACCTTTCCATTAATTGGGTTTAATTCTGCAAGCAGTGTTTTCTCCAGAGGCCCCACAGACATGCACACATGGGGGCATTAACCAAACTAGATGCCTTCTTTACAGAAGATCAGAGCAAAGCAAAACAGACTCAAGAGCTGCCAGCAGTCACCAGCCACAGAAAGGGAAGAAAGAGTTGAACAGAAAGCACACATGCCCCCCACCCCTTCAAAGCTAACAAACCTTCCATCATCACCCCCCCAAAGGAAGCTCCAGGATTAAAACAGAAAGCAGTCATTCTACCAGGTGTGAAGTGCTTGTTTTACTTTTCAGTTTTTTTTAAAGGTTTCTCACCTAGGGTTTGTGAATTGATTTTTAAATTTAAAAAGTTATGTTTGTAGTGACTCGTGCTTTAAAAATGGTCCATCTTACCAGAGGAGAGCCTACAGGTTTGCAGCATTTCTCTCTGCCTGGACACCAAGAGAGCACTTTGGTAGGAAAACAGAACTTCCCCACTGCAACTCCCCAAAGTGAAGCCCTTCAGACCCCACTTCTGCCCCCCTTCTCCAGGCCCAAAGCTGGGGTGAACTCCTGATCTCATCACTCCCCCAGGCGTCTCTTCCTGCACATGCCTGCAGGTGTCACAGAAAACCTAGGAACTCACATACTTATGCCATTTGCTCAATGTTCTTTCTAACACTCCAGCTGCTCAGCTCATGTTGCTCCAGCTCGTCCTATGCACCAGGGACTTGGGCTCCAGCACCATCCATGCGACTCAGCAGCTCCATACGGACAGCGGGGACTGAGATATGACCATGGCTCCCCAACTTGCAGATTTCACGGACCAGTTAAGTTTAAAATCTTGAAATGCTGGAGTGTTTAATCTTAGATTCTGCCAAGTAAGTACATGAGTTGAACAAACCATCTACCCTCACCATCAACTCATAAAAGAAAGGCTATTTTAACACCAAAAAGGGGGAGTACGTAAAAATCTCAAAAAAATGGAAAATCTTCCCTATGACAGATACTCAGATATTATACAACATATAAACCATACACACACATACACACACACATACACAGATATACACACAGGCACACACATTCCAACCCTGGAACCAAACAGTGGAGTGCTGGAGCAGCTCACACAGGCCCAAGAGAGCCAAGTGTGGGTATCTCTTCCCAGCTCCGTGGCCCTGTGTTGGCAGCTTGAAATCAGCCACAGTGGGAGTATTTACATCATAGAAATTGGCAAATGTTATCAATCAGGACTTGTTTCTTTCCCCAGAGACCCAACTGTTAAGCCCTTCCCAGCATGCCACTGAACGAGAGGAAACTTGCTCATGGTCATGGAAATGGCCTGTACATATTCTGGTACATGGGAACTTCTGGATTTGATGACCTCCAAATTTTCTTACAGCCCGCAAAGATGTTATGACTCCACAAGATACTAGGCTGTCAGGCCTCAGCTGTATAACCAGGTCACAGTACAAAAGGGAGAAAAACAGAATTTGATTTGTCACTTCACCCTTGTTTGGATGCATGACAGACAAAAGGACAATCCTCAGTGTGTTCATCATTAAGACAGTCAGCACAGGTCAGTTCCAGTGGCTGTGTGAACACAGAACCCTAAACAAGCAAACCGAGAACATTGGCTGTGCCCAGTAAAGAACTTCAACTTGATGGCTTTGGGGAAAGATGGGCCACGTTTATAGTTTTGACTTGGCTAACTGTGTAGATGGCTGGTTTGGAGTGGCAGGTGCCTGGGTCAGGGCTGTCCACTCTGGATGCAACTCTGACAAATGCTGGGTGCCCAGGAAGGCATGGGCATCACCTGCCCCACTGACAAATGTCAGCTTCCGGGCTAGCACAGGGTCAAAGGCACCAGCAGAATGAAATCCCTCATACCCTTGCCATATATCCACACTGGCTCTCTTTAAGAATTTTCTGTAGCAGGTCAGTAAAGCAAACATTCCTGGAAAGAAATAATGTAATTATCCCGAACTTGCCTTTCCTACAGATGCTTGTATGTCTCATCCTTGAGAAATCGGTTCAACGGGTGGATTTCTTAGGAGGTTCCCCTTTACACAACTTCCTGTGACAAGAGAAACAGTACAAAGGGTAGAGAAAAAATGATGTGTTCCGGTGATCTGTTGTTGCATAACAAACCACCCTAAAGCCCAGTGGCTTAAAACAACTACAATCATTGTTTGCTTATGAAAATGTAATTTGAACAGAGCTTGGCAAGAACAACTCACTTCTCTTGCATTTGGGAATAGCTGGGGTGGGTCAACCGGGGCTAGAGGATCCACTTCCAAGATGCTCACTCGCGTGGCTGAAAGGCGATGCCGGCTGTCAACTGGGAGCTCAGCTGAAACTGTCACCAGGAGCCTCGTTTCCTCTCCACAGGGGCCTTACTACAAGGCTGCTTGGGCTTCCTCACAGCGATGGCTGGGTTCCAAAGCAAGTATTCCAAGAGACAGGAAACGGAAGTTGCCAGTCTCCTAAGGCTTGGGCCCAGAAACCAGCACGAAGTCACTTCTGCTGTGTTCTGTAGGTCCAAGCAGCCACAGGACCCAGGGTCAGGGGGAAGAGACACACCCCCACCTCTAGATGGCAGGACGGTCAATGAATTTGTGTCCATCTTGAATCTACCACATGAAGATGTGAACTAAAACCACCTCTCTGCTATAGTTACCTGTGAACCCTAGAACAGTCCCATAATGCCTTAGCAGAGCTGAATTTAAAACTCTGTGAAGACAGGACCACTTCTAACTGGAGAGTGTCTAGCATAGCTCCTGGCACAGGCATTCAATAAATGTCTGCTGAATTGTTAAACTGAACAACAGAATTCTAAAACTGGGAAAAAAAATTCTCAATTGCATATGAATAAAAGGAGTAATTCCAAATTACAGCAAAAATTAACTGAAACGCCTGGGAATATGAGGACAATGGGAAAACAGCCATGTGTCAGTTTTTCAATTGGCTTCCACACAATATGAGATATAGTTTAATAATAAAAAAAAAAAGAGACAGAAAGAAAATGGCACCATTTAAACTGATCCAACCAGTCATTAACAAGATTAAGGTTGATTTTAGCTACTTACAAAATTAAATACTCAATATAGTGTCAGGTAAGTCGTCCTACATAAATGTTTTGTTTTCAAGTGAAAACAGCTCTCCAAATTCTATAGGTGTTACCTTACATGGTATTGTGATTACACCACTGGAAACAATCTTAGGGCTCTGTCACATCTCGATTGTTCACAATTTCAATATTCTAATTATACACCAATAAAATTTAGTTTCTAATAGAAACACTGTTTTACCATGAAATTCTATGACACACATCTTTCCAGAAGCAGATGGCTCTGCTGCATAACATTATTACATATATAATTACCTACATCACAAATATTTTCAAAATCGAAACTGCTAAGCTTCCTTGCCTGTCACTTTTTTCTTATACTGTCTCCATAGCAACCTGTTTCCCCCTCCCCTAGAGACAAAGAAACACCGAAGACATCTTTAAATTGGCATAAATTAGAGACAAATTCTTTATTTAATCAGACAGGTTACTCTAATGATTGTCATATACCAAAATTATCCAGAAATAATAATTGTAGCTCATAAAAATGAACTGCTGTAAACAGACCTCTCTGTTTACATTCAATGACAGCATAATTATGAAATACACACCTCAGTCTTCTATCATCATTGTATTCTCATCACCCAGGTTATCATTCTTTATAACCATACAGAGTCATATCACCCTTCTCAAGCCTATACACCTCCTATGCCCTCACTCCAAATTATCCCAGACAGATCCTGCCACAGGCACCTGAGGATTCATGTACAACTCTTACCTCCTGCAAAGGCAGACCTGAGCCAAATAAAGGTGTGCCACAGTTCATTTCAGTCAACCAGAACAAGGCAAACATGAAACAGAGAGACTTACTAACCTAAGCTCAATCTTATAGCCAACAGAAGCTGAGAGGAACACATGCCTATTTTTTTTCTTTTAATTAAACAAACCTACATAATCCTGGAGTTGGTATCTTTGTAAAAAGAGGAGGTAGAGAGGAGACAATTCTCAAATCAAGGCTCAAGAGTATTGAACACACATACACAGAGTGTTTCACTTGTCTCAGATCCTCCCATCTGAATGTAAACAGGCACCGCCTCACTCCTGCCTGCTCCAGGTGGGCTGCTCAGGGGGGCAACAGAATTGAGGTAATAGAAGACTGACAAGGAAGACCCTCAAGAGGCGCAAACTGCCAGGCTGAGCAAGGAGTCTTGCCAGAGAAATGACATACGCGTCAGGCTTTAAAGAGGTCGATTCTGTGACAGTGTGCCCTGCCATCGAATTGCTCCAAGTAACTCACATGCCATAGCTTTCTCCCGTGTGTGAGAAATATGCCCCTTCTCCATCCCCAAAATGTATACTCACTATGGAGGTCCTCAACCCGTGGGTTCTCCACCTGGGCCCAAGGACCCTGCTGAGTTACTCTACTTTAAGAGGTAGAGTTTCAAAATTATTTACTGGGACGTGATGAAGGCTTTAGTTTAGCTACAACTTCCAGTTTATAGAAAACGCAGGGAATTGAGAAACAATGAGATGACACCATTAAGAGACAAACTGGAAAATCCAGAACATGGGTCATTCAAAACAAAACAAAACAAAACAAAAAACTGGCCTTGTCTCTTCAAAAAGTCAATGCCTTAAAAAAACAAAGTTGGGGAGACTGTTCTAGAATAGTGGTTCTCAAACAGGAGCAATTTTGCACCCAGATAGACATTTGGCAATGTCTGGAGACGCTTTTGGTGGTCACAACTGAGGATGGGTGCTACTGGCATCTAGTAGGTAGAGGACGGGGATGCTGCCAAACATCCTACAGTTCACTGGACAGCCCCTACAAAGAATGACTCAGCCCCAAATGCCAATGGTGCCACTCTTGAGAAACCCTTTTCTAGAAAATAGAGAGCAAACAGATGTAACAACTGAAAGCAATGAGTGAGCCAGGCTTTGACCAAAGCCATAAAAGATTTTGGAGAAACAACTGGAGAAATCGGAATGTGGGCTAGGAATTTGATAGTGCTAATATTAGGAAATTCTGGTTAATTTTTGTAGGTGAGATAACAGTATAAGAATAAGAGAATGTCCTTATTCTTCAGAAATGTATGCCAAAGTCTCTAAAAACGAAGCAACATGATATTTGGAAAAAAAAAAAAATCCACAGTTCACCTAAGATGACAGACTTAAAAAAAAAAAGCAAATATGGCAAAATTAATGGTTGAATCTAAGTAATGAAACTCGAGGTGTTTTTCTTTCATCTTTTCTTCTTGTTTGAAAACGTTCACAAGTTGGGGGAATGTAAAAATTCAGACTTTCATGGATGGCCTGACATTTTCATGAATCTAGAATATTCTGATTTTTGCATTCAAAACCTGTTCATACACATAAATATTTGTGCATTTGAGTACCACACAGGCACTCTGCTGGGAGCTTTGGAGGCCCCTATGATGCATAAATTAAGTCTTCTGCCTCCGGGAAACTTACAGCTGAAAAGAAATAAGATATGACTGAGGGAAACAGTAAGACACACAAACTGAGAGAAATGATACAGTTCAGGTATATGTGTGTATAGAAAGAAAAGGACCAGGAAATACTTCAAGAAAGTCGTGATGTTTGTGCTGGTTCTTGTGTGCAGGCCAGAATTTGGATGTGTGGAGAGAGCAGAGGGAGAGTCCAGGCCACGCAGGTGGGAATCTACGGGGCTGCAGGGGGAGAACACAGAGTAATTACGTTCACTATACCAGAGAAGAAGTGGGAAGTAACGGTGCCACATAAAGCTGGGTGGGGAGGGTGGGGGCAGTCACGGAGGCCCCAAATGCAGACCATGGAATTAAGAGCAATTTTATTCAAGAGGCAATGGGGAGCCTTTGGAGCGGAGAAGCGACTTATGGAACGTTTCTCCGGCAGTGATGCAGTTACACGGGCCACGGGTTACATGCTCTCATCCCCACATCATCCCCACACCCCCCCGTGAGACAAGCCATTTCACAATAAGCAGCTCTAATTGCAAGAAAGCTCTTCTGCATCCAAGCCACGGTCTGTGACCACCACCCAAGGAACACACGTCTAACCTCTTAATTACAGCAACAGGTCTACCCCTTCCGCATGACCATCCATCAGCTATCTGAAGAGGCTCACGCGTCCTCTAAATGTCCCTTCTTCCTGGCAAAGCATTTCCATTTCAGTCAGTAGCTCTGACTGAGGGAGGGCACGAGCAGAGCAGGAGTCAAGGTGATCAAGACGGGGCACAGATGACACGGGTGACTACGGAGGGCCCGACGCAGACGCCGTGGACCAAAAAGCATCCGTGCAGTCCAGTGATGAGTTTTCCTTTATAACACTGTAAAGCTCACATCCTCAGAGACACCAGTGTCAGGACAAGATGGAGCTCCCATACCACCATGAAGTTTTTTCATTTCTGCCATGTAACCTACACTCTACGGTATCACTACCAGGACTAAAACACGTCCTAATGAGCCAAGCAGTTGGTTCCATGGATTCTGCAATGGAGTGTGGCTTTTCCCAGGGAAGGGAGGATCTATTCCTCTCTTCATAAAGATGTGGGTAAGAGTGCAGTGGCATCGAGAAAGGACTTTCCTACTGCCTGCCTGTCAGCAGGTAGGGTTATGTGGATTTTACAGACAGGGAAATTGCAGCTCAGAAAGGTCAAGTGTTCACCCAGAGCTGTCTGCTGGTGGGTTCACCCAGGGGCGCGCATGTCAGGGCCCATGCTCCATCGTCCAAGCTCGGAAGCAGGAATTTTTCAGTTATCCAGGGATGATCATTGCGGACATGCAGGTCAGCTGCTGTGCGGAGGGAGGGAGGTGGAGGCAGGGGGATTAAATGGTGCGTGCTAATTGCCCAGCAGCTACCCAGACATGGAAGGAACGCGCCAACAGCACAGTGACTCAGAGATAAAAACACAACTTGAAAAAAAAATACAAATTAAATTCAGCCAATTATGGCTTCACATCAGGAAATCTTAAACAGACAGTGGAAAGCCCCTGGAGTGGCTGAAACACAATCATGAGAGAATTTCATTATCAACATATTCTTTTAAAGGGGTTCAGGACCCTACCTTAACTAGACCTGAAAAACAGATGCAGCTCAAGTTTCCTGGGGAAATGACAGGCCCAAGACACATAAAGATGCTGGAGACCAGGTCAGGGGCTGTATCCTTCCCTGGCATCCAAGGAAGGGCTCAAAGGTGACCCTCGGGCAGTCAGGGAAGATGGGAAGGAGTATGCACAGAGAGATGGGCAGTTTGTGTGGGCTTTGTTTTCCCCTCAGTTTCATCTATAAAGCTGTATAAATGTGTTTATTTACTATTTTGTTCCATTGAGTGTGAGAGAAGTAAAGAAATGACCACATTCTTTAACAGAATGCAAGCTGACGGGTAGAGATCATTTTCCAGGGGAACAAGTGTATGTACCTGTTCTGTTACAAAATCCAGCCAGGTTTCAAGGAAAATTCAAGTTTGTTACTTGCGTCCTCTATTTTCTTTGGATATCTTACCAAACGGTCTTTGTTAAAACATTTGCTGCTTGACCTATTTTTTTTTTAAAGCCATGTACTCTAGTATTGATTTCAAACGTGTTAGTTGAATCGGTGGAATGCTGGCTGGCGTAACAACACAGGACATAATTCTCTTATGAGGGAATTATTTTCCCATTTAAAGAACATAAAGAGATCTGTTCAACAGCATTTATGCTGGTTTCCTAAAGTAGTATTTCATACCAATTATTAGACCTTTTATCACTTATGGCTGTGCCTCTTTGCGAATCTCCTTTATAATGTGTAGCAAGCTGCTTCCAAGGCTTTGTGGACCGGGCTAAGGAATAAGTAAATAGATAAACTACACTCAAAGATTATTTAATTGTGGCCATAATGTGGAGGCACTAAATGGATACTCAGACCATTCCTCCAAGACCTTAAAACTTAAGAGGCAGGTAAAGAAATAACTTTTAAAATCTTGAGAGAAGACTAGACCCAAGGTAACTGAGGGTAGCTTCAGGAAAGAGGTGGAATGGGAGCTGGGCCCCAGAGTGGGTGCGATGACAGGACTCGAACATGACCCACACAGAGAAATGGCTCCTCTGTGCAAAGGCCCAAAGCCCAGGACTCTGTTCCCGTGGTTTGGGGGACGTGATGAGGTACTTACTCAGCAGTGCTGGAGCAGTGGGGTAGCTTACATCCACGGAAGGTTTCAAACAGGTGACCAAAGAATTTTTATTTCATGCAATGAGTTTTTAAGTGCAGGAATTACAAGATTAAAGCAGTGCTTGAGAAACATCAATCTTGCAGCCATTGACGGATGGACTAGAGAAAAGACAGGGAAAGGCCAGTGGGCTGCTAGGCAGCTGGGAAATTAATCAGAGTATAATAGAAGAGCCCTGAACGAATACAGTGGTGAACAGAATAGAAAGCTGATGCCTGTTACAGAAAGACAACCGGCAGGGCCACTTCATGGGGTCTGACAGCGCAGTCACAAAGGGCTCCATGCACAGACAGGGGTCTCATATTTGGGGTTTAATGTTCTGTGGTTGCAGTCCTGAAATTCTTAATAATTTTATCTTTGAATTTGCATTTTGTAAGTGAAGTCTGATAGGACAGGAACATGCCCCAGGACTTGGTGCCTTTGCTCACAGGTGGTCCCAACTCCCAATGCCTCCCTGGGATGGATTCTCAGCCACCCACTCTCCCACCCTCATCTAGCAACCACTGTTACCATCTGTCCCCAAGGAAGGCCTGGGCACAAGCACAGGGAGGACTGGGACTGGGCATGAGGGCCTCATGTGCCAAGTCACAGGGTGGTAACCCAGGTGCTTTTGAGGGTTTGCACTCACCCTGTGAGTATCCTTGGGAACACGTTAAATAGCAAATTGAAAAAACACTGTGCAAATAATAAGGCGGTATATGGGAACTCTGAATTTTATGCATGATCTTTCTGTAAATCTACAACTTCTGTAATAAAAACAAATGAACAAACAAAACACCATGACAAGTTGAAAGAGAAAGACCACGGAAAAAAGGAAAAAGGTCTTTTCTGCTTTTTTAACCAAAGGGCCCGTTATTTTCATTTCGAACAGGACCCCGCAAATTTGTGGCCAGTCCTAGAGGGCAAGAGCTGAATGTGGATTTGTGGAGGGAGAGAAGAGGCACCAAAGAACACAGATTTTTGAGGCAAATCAGATGAATGGTGAATGGTGGGGTCGCCAACAGAATCAACTGGACAGGAAAGGAGGACTTTCTCACTTTGAACCTCCAAAGGAGATTCACTTTGGGATGTCATCAGACTATCCAGGCAGAAATAGATAGTCAGCAGCTGGAAAAGCAGAGCTGGAGTTCGGGAGCCCATCAGGGCCATGAACACGGAGGACCCAGTGGAAACCAGGAAGCAGATGGAGCCTACCGGGCAAGGGGGAGCCAAAGCCACACCCTAAGGAAGACAAGGGTGAAAGGGGCAGTCCAAGAAGTAGGGGGAAAAAAAAAAAACAGGAAAGAAGAGAAAATGAAAGAAAAGGCAAAGGACACCAAAAGGAAGAGAGTCTGTTAGGAAAGGAGAATATTGTTACAAAATTCTGCTGGTTGGTCAAAGAGGCTGATGTGGGTATCTGTGAAGGCTTTTGAGAACAAAGATTCAAAATATGAGCCCCTTTCCTGAAAATATAATAATTATACACACACACATCGTCCCTCCTCTCAGGGAGAACCTCTCTTGACAGGTTGTTCTGTAGTTTTCTAATATTTTTCTTAACCTCTCCAAGCCTCGGTTTTTGTTTTCATGTAAATTGGAAATGGTTGATGCCTCACAGGTTTGGGTTTTTCTGTTGTTTTTTTTTTTTTTTAAAGTTTGATTTACATACCATACAATCTATCCAAAGTCTACAATCAATGGCTCTCATCACAGAGATGTGCATTCATCACTGCAATCAATTTGAGAACCTTTTTATTGCTCCAAAAAGAAGTACTGTCTTTACAGTAATAACATTTAATGTTAATGGATTAATCAAAAGACACGGTTTGGCAGAATGGATTAGAAATATATATATATGATCCATTTACATGCTGTCTACAAGAGACTCACCTTAGACCCAAGGAAACAGGTTTGTTTTAAGAGTAAAGAGAGATCACTTGGGATATTCTGCCCCCCCCCCCCCCAGCTGTGCTCTCTGAGAATGAGAGTTCCCCTAACCCCTCCAGTTCCCTTCATTCCAATCGCTTTAAAGAGAGGTGCTGGTTTCTCAGCCTCTGCACGACTGACATTTGGGGCTGTATCATTCTTTGCTGTGGGGGACTGTCCTGAGCATTGTAGACTATTTAGTACATCCCTTTCCTCTACCCACTAGATGCCAGCAATAGCTCTCCCACAGTTGTGACAACCAAAAATGTCTCCGGGCATTGCTGAATGTCCCCTGAGGGCAAAATCACCACCCCACCAATGGGAATCGCTGTAAGGTCAGCATCTGCAAATTTGTGATTCAGGGTATGTAGCCCCCTTCCTCCTCCCCATGCACCTCCAGCTCAATGACTTTTATTTTTAGTCTATGTGTTACTTAGATGTTTAAAGTAATCTCTGCCTTGCATGGTTGAAATTTTATTCTTTAGGGTCGTAAATTTTACTGCTATGTAGACTACACTGCAGCTTTAATCTCCCAGGGCTTAGATTGCTGCTTTTCTCCACCCTCCATTTACAACATATGCAGTCAATGTCATTTACAGTCCTTAGAAACTCCCTGATGTAACCCATCCTTAGACACAGGCTAAACCTCAGTTCACAGCCCTGAGAGGACACAAATGAGGGCCATAGGGTTCATTACCACTGACCAACTCCTGAGAAGGGAACTTAACCCCAAAGTGCCTGAGTGCCAATAAAGCAGTACTTGGGGGGCTGCTGAGCCCCTGAACACAGGAGCTTAACATAAGCAGCAAGCATCCTAGAAAACTTATCCCTTACTAATTACAGGTCCATTTTAATGAAAAGCTGCAACCTTTTCAGCTCTAACAGCCTGTGTCCTGGCCCAGATCCTGAATAACGGCTGACTACATAATTTGTGGGACTCAGTGCCGAATGCAAATGAAGGGCCCTTTGTTCCGAGTAGGAAAAAAAAGATTCTTCCTGTCTTCTGCAGCCGCTCTCTCTGCACCTGTCACAGCATTGGTTATTTGCTATTTAATGCCACGTTTCCTCAGGCATGACATACTCACGGGGGGGGTGGGGGGGTGGGGGTGGTACAGAGCCTCATAGGTGCCCAGGGTCCCACCCTTCAATTCAGGGCATGAGGAGCACATGCACCCAACCTGCCCTGCACCCAGGCTCCAGGCCCCTGGGGTAGAGGGCAGCAGCAGTCACTGGGCCCAGGTTGGGGAGCAGGCAGCCAAGATCCTGACCTAGGCAGGCAGGAGGTGGCAGGAAGCAAGACTTGGAGCATCAGTGAGCCAGGCTCCAAGCTCCTGGTGCATGTTCACTGTCTCATCGAACTTCACTTACAAAGCAAAAATTACAAAGAAACAATTATTAAAACTTTCAAGACAGCAACCTCAGAGTAATAAACTCCAAGCACAAGGCCTCCTTGCAGAGAACCTACCGCCAGCTTCTCCACTCTGCCCCACTGCTAAGACTTCAACCACCAAAAACCTCTATCAAGAAACATTTGTGTGTATGTGGCCATCTGAGTGCAACATACACAAACAGTATCGTCTTTGGTCCTGACAGGTGGAGGGCCCCATCCTCCCCAGCTTAGAGATGAAGAAACACAGGGTCCAGGAGATTAAATAATTCACTAAAAGACAAAAAGCTTGTGAATGAAATCCAGATTGGTCAGCCCCTTCCATTCAAACCCACCTCTGCTCCACTCCCCTTCAGAGCAAGCGCCTGCACGTTTGGCCTTTAGCCCAGCCCTGCCAGGCAGAACAGCCAGCCTCACCCAGGGGAGGAGGCTGAGAGCATTCCCCCACACCAAAGAGCCAGAACCAGCTACCTGCCAAGGCCCCTTCCACGTCAACACTAGGATTCAATAGTGAATGAGCTGAGAATGTAAAATGGTGCAGCCACTGTGGAAAGCTGTATGATGGTTCCTCAAAAACTTAAACATAGAATGACCATATGAAGTGGCAATTCCACTTCTAGGTATAGACCCAAAAGAACTGAAAACAGGCAGTCAAATGATACTTGTACACCAATATTCATTGCAGTATTTTTTACAACAGCCAAAAGATGGAAACAACCCAAGTGTCCATCAACAGATGAATGGGTAAACGCAATGTGGTACACAAACACAATGGAATATTATTTGGGCTATCAGCAGGAATGAAGTTCTGAAGCATGCTGCAATGTGGATGGACTGTGAAAACACTATGCTGAGTGAAACAGTGAGGCACATCAGGACAGATACTGTATGGTTTCATTTATATGAAGTATCTAGAAAGAGCCAATTGATAGAGACAAAGTAGATTAGGTTACCAGGGGATGGGGAAATAAAAATTAAAAAGAAAGATAAATTTAAAATTGTGAGAAAACATTTATAATACAAAAAAACTGAAAAAATAGTATCAAGAATATATTTTATAAATCAACAACACAAATAACTCAACAGAAATGAGCAAAATAATATGAACACATTTTGTTGACGTGGAAGTACTCATGGCCGACAAGCATATGAAGATATATTCCACTTCTTCAGTGATTAAAGAAATCCAAATGACCACAAAGAGATACTTTTTATGTGTATTCTATGGACAACACCAGGTTGGAGAGCACACACAACCAGAGGGATCTGTTCTGCTTTATGAGTGGGAATTTAAGTTGGTATACCTACTTTGGAAAATACTTTTGGCGCTATCTCACAGGTTACACATTCACATACCCTCCAACCAGAGGCTCCATTCCTACCCCAGGAAACCCACATAAGAACATGTATGGCAGCCCTGGTTATAACAGCACCAACCTAGAAACAATTTGAGGACCCATTAACAGGGCAGTGGATGGATAAACTGTGGTATATTTCCACAGACAATTAATATGCAGCCATTGAAATCAAGTATAGTGATATACAAACTGTGGATGAATCTTCGCAATCTAATATTAAGGGAAAAAAATAAGTCCCAGAAGATAACATACAGCATGTTATCCTCTTTATAAAGTTATAAATGGGGGGGGGGGGGTGAATGAGTTGGAAATGTGCAGAGACCAGTGCTTTCCTGCAGCTGTGGTGCTCCAGCAGCTGGCTTGGTGGTTAAGAGTCGGAATTCTGGAGCCACCTGTGCAAGTTCAAATCCCACCTCTACTACTTGTTAGCTGTGTGACCTGGGCAAGTTAAAGTTTCTGTGCCTTCATTTACACAAAGGCACAGAAAATAATTGTACCCACTCATAGGGCTATGGTGAGAGCTAAATTAGTTAATATATATAAAGCATTTAAACCAATGCCCAGCACATAGAGAGTGCTGCACAAGTGGGAGCCATTACTGTTATTCCGGGGGTAAAATCAGGGTTCCAGAAGACTTTAATCTGGGCTTGCCTGTGCCTCTGTCCAGGAACAGCCTGTGCAAGTCGTAGTCGAACAGTCAGAAGTCTGACTGTAAACAGCTCTGCTACCTGGCCCTGTCGAGGCCTGGTTAATGCGGTCTTATTTGTCTCAAGAAGGCCCAGAATACTGCCAGATGTGAGGTGAAAGCTTCCTCCTCCCTGGCAGGGCTCCCAGCTCCCTGCTAGGGCAAGCTCCCCGCAAACCCCAGCAGAGGACTGGCCTGCGCTGTCATTCACACACCTGCCCCCGGCCGCTGTGGCCAGACCTAAGGCAGATGGTTCAGGGTACAGGCTGTGACCACAAAACAGCTTCCCAGGCTGTGAGGCTGATTCCTGTAAGCCTTGTCCAAAGCCATTCCCATGACTTAAGGCAGCCCCTCCCGGGAGGGGCAAACCCATGGCCTTATTAGCATATGTCCAAAACAGCTGGTTCCAGACACTCTCCAAACAGATTACAAGGGGAATCGTCTGCATTCCTGTCCCCAGCAGGGCTGCCCCAGGGCAGAAACCAGGGCTGCAGGAATTGCCGGCCAGGAGGCTGCAGGCTCCACTCCAAAGGATTAAATAACAGTAAATACCAGAGGCAGGATCCGGCCAAGCCAGAAAGGCAAGCCACAGCGAAAACGCCAGGTCATGGGTGAAGGGGGAGAAGCACCAGTTCTGGGTAAGCAAATCGTGGCCCAGCCAAGGCGGAGGAGTGGGGTGGCCTGGGGCAGAGGAGAGGGTGTCCACGGCTCCCCCAGAGGCCCCAAGACCATCTCTAGTGATGCTCTCCACGAGTGCACCCCCAAATGCCATCTGAGCCGGCCTGGAAGGGTGGGCAGAGATTCCAGATGGCCAGCTACCCCATAACTAACTAGCTGTGCGACCTTGCGTGACACACAGTGTCTCTCTCTGTCTCAATCCCTTAGTTCCATAAAGGATAGCTTCGAACAAGATGGCCTGGAGACGTCTCTTGTGGCCCTTTAACAGAATGTGTATTCTCACTATTAAAAAACATTTGTGCCTACAGATTAGTAAATGCAACGTGTCTGCGGAAATTTTTAGTGTCAGTTTCCAGAAGGCCCACGAGATGGACATGTTAACCGATTCTTTTCACTGCAGGGCAATTTATCACCAAGAAGGTAGAAGGGAAATTTTAAATCCTCCAAAAGTTTAGAGTTACTCCGTTCAGAATCAAGCTATGACAAAAAGCAGGCATTTAAAAGTGGAAGGCTAATTGCAAAAGGTCAGTAGCTCACAGGAGGTCCATGGGCTATTTTAAAACACCTTAATAGACGTCCAAGTCAAATGAATATGAAAAAAAGCAAAAATAGCAAGTGCTCAGAAAAATAAAACATAAAAACCAAGCTATCTGGCACACAATCAGAGAAGCTGCCTGAGGGGAAAGGAGAGGACAGCTTTCCAGAAAATAACATAAAAATAGTTCCAACAAGGGAAACCCACCAAGTTTGTCAGGGTTAGATGCAAATTGGAACTTAATTAAATAGGTCTCAAAAGAACTTGAGTTTCCAAAATTAACCAGATAGCTCTTTAAATGGCCAGGCCATGAGCAGGTGGAGACAACCGGATCACTGGACACCCAGGACTGAAAGGCAGACATGGTTGTCTGTCTGCAGTGAGCAGTAGGTCTGTCCTGGAGGAGGAGGGCAGGCAGGCATTTGCCAGTTTCTCAGTCTGTGTCCTCTACCTCAGTGACATCTCTCCTTCCCACTCTGGGCAGGCAAGCACTTTCCTTCCCCAGGCCCCAGTGCCTGGCATATGATCCCAGCTTTAAGAAATCATCATTACCTTCCTGTTTCCTACGGACTGGAGTGAGTGGGCAGATGAAGACATCTGTTATTTATCTATCCCATTTCCAATGAGAAGTCCTCATTTTAGAGACAACCAAATCGTCCTATTTTTTTTTTTTTTTAAGGTTTTTGTGGGGTTTTTTAAATTATTTTTTCTAACTGCCTGCCAACTGCAAATACATTTGTAAAATTCTTTCCTTTTCAGTCAAGGGGCCAAAATATTAGGGTTCTTTTTAAAAATCTTCTTACCATTCCATGTCCATTTCCTCCTACTTCTAAAAAACTCTGTCTTCACAGTCTATGAAGGATCCCTGAGCTTGGCAGCGATTCCTCTGTCCTGCCTTCTCACTCTACAGGGATTCTCTTTTTTTTCCCCTCCCTTGGAGTTTTCCTCCTTTTCTTTTCCAACTAGCTGTTTTTTGTTTTTTTTTTTTTAAATTAAGTTTGTAGTAAGCTAGAGGTTCTCTATGTAGCATCTTGTGCGTGTCAGTTTCTAAATCTCTTTCACTGTGTAAATTCTCACTCCTCTGACTACCATATTCTGGGGAGAGCTCATTCCTCCAAATATCAGGAAGCATCTCCTGCATGCAAGGCCGGGGGCAGAATGTAAAGAACAAAGCGCATACCCACTTCTGTATATGCAAAAGATAAATAACATGCTCCTGTGTACCTCCACTCCTCGCCCATCACATCCTCTCTGCTTAGCGGATGTTTCACACCATTAAATTGTCTGTCCTTCACTGGCCACTTTTCCTCAGGCTCACCCAAGTGCAGAGAGATCAGTGGGCTTTTCCATTACAAGTAGCAGTGACACGGCTGCGAGCTGACAGCTCAGCCAAGGGCTATGGCTTGCAGGCAGGTGAGGTGGCACCAGAAGGGACCACTGAGAAGGGACGGCAGAGAGAGAAGAAAATGGCGATCAAAGAAATGAGCGTCCTGGCCTCCTCGTGAAACTACGCAAAGAAATCGCTGAGCTGGCAGTTTCAGAGTCCATGCGGTAGGCCAGGACACAGCTGGGGGGAATTCAGCAACCACCAACACAACTTGTGGGTTCCTGGAGCACGGGAAGGGGCACACTCAAGGGCGATTACAGCCTGAGCTCTGGAAGGTCTTCTGGGAAGTGAGAACAGCAAGATAGCAGTGTCTCCAGAGATCTGAGGGAAGATGGAAGACACCAACAACAGCAGCAACTGAAGGCCCGGAGGAAGATGAGTTGGCCAGTTGTATAAGTCATCCCATGTTTTAACACCAATTTATATCAAGTCCATTAATGAGCTCTGTGATAAAAGTTCTTGCACCATATTTTATGCATTCTTGAGTGCTGGGAAGAGTCTGGAAAAGTTTGAGGATAGTTCATCAACAGCAATTGTCCATGAATCTAATCTCTTGGCTGAATTTATAGTAGGATATCATGGAATGGAGATTTAGTATAATGTATACATACATAGGCAAAATAAACCATGTTCTAAAACTTTCAGAGCTTATTGTTAGCAATCACTCACTTGTTTTGGCACACTGGAAGGAGCAGGCATTTGGAATCTAAACTGGAACACTGTTAACTAGATGGGAAACCTAGGGCAAGACTCATAACCTTCCAATTCCTTGGTTTTATTAACTGTAAAATGGAGATAAGCATATAACCTATTGTGAGGATTTAATGTGATGCTACATAGGAAAAGTTCTTTGTAAGGCACAAAGAAATATTCAAATGTTATTTTCCCTTTACTCTCCAGCTAGTTCTCATGTAAGAAGAAAAATGATTAGGATCTCAAAATGTATAGTATATTTGTATCTTTCCAAATAATCATTAAGAGAACTGATGAATGGATAAACAAAATGTAATCTATCCACATGATGGAATATCATTCAGTTGTAAAAATGAATGAGGTACTGATTCATGCTACAACATGAATGAACTTTGAAAACATTATGCTAATCAAAATAAGCCAGATACAAAAGACCACATATTATATGACTCCATTCATATGAAATACCTAGAATGGAGAAATCTAGAGGAGGCAGAGAGTAGGTTAGCGGTTGTTTAGGATTGGGGGAGGAATGGGGACATAAGGGAGTGATAGCTAAAGGGGATGGGGTTTCTTTTTGAAGTGATGAAAGTGCTCTAAAATTGAGTGATGATAGTTGCTTATATCTGTGAGTACATTAAAAGCCACTGAATTGTACACCTTGAATGGGTGAACTGTAGGGTATGTGAATTATATCTTAACAAAACTGTGAAGGAACGAAAGAGGGGCGGGGAGGAAGGGGAGACTAAGTGACCAGGAAAGTATTTTTCATCCCCCATCTTATCAACCAGGGGAGTACAAATTATTTAATCTGATTCCAGTTCTCTTAAAATGTAAGGTGTCTGGTATTCCCTCTGGGACCCAAAATCCAATTGTTATAAATGTTAAGAAACAAATTTTTCTTCATAATTTTAATGCATTACTCCCATTTATTCACCTTTGAACCATGCTAAGTAATTTCTTTTCATACTGACATTTTAGATGTTGATAGATCTATATTTTAACTTTCCCAAGCTACACATTTACAAGTCATAGGAGCATTCACACAATATTCTCCTTGTTGCAGACTGCCCTTAATTTAACCATGGCTACCGTTACAGTATTTGGCATCTCACCAGAAGTCATAAATTGAAAATTCATAAAATCAGGGCACGTATGCAGGTGCTCAATAACTGTATGGTGAATTCAAGTAATTTCAATGTCCATTCACATATGTCAAAATGTGGAGTCATCTGTCACCACGGTGACCTTTACTGCAGCGGCAGCACTGGGGGCAGCAGTGGTATCCAGAGGCCCCAGAAATAGAAATCAGTTTGCAGATTTTAAAATTTAGGACCTTGAAAAATATAGTTCAATATATACATTTTTGCTCTTTAGTTGGAATGCATATTTGAATTATCTTTCATATATTTACTTACGGCTTTCCTCCTCCTCTCACACATTATTCCATGCCCTGTTCCAAGATGAAAATCTAACTCAAGGACCATGTCAACACAGTTATACAAGTTAGCAAATCTCTGTAGAAGTGACAATCCAACCTAATAGAAATGAGCTGCACTACTATGTGTAACTAGCTAACGAAAATTAAATGCCAAATGAGAAAAGTACATTTTCTCTATTTGGGAAATTAATGTTTCCCATGGGTAACATATACTATAAATACTCTGCATTTTGAAAATGATGCCTGATAAACAGAAGAAATTTTTTATAAAACATATTTCCCTGCTTTTTTGCATCAAAGCATCTCAAATTACTTTCTAATAAGCCATAATTTCCCCAAACATCCCAGTGAGACTGACAGCCAGCGTCAGGCTTCCTTTTTAAGTATATACATCAACATAAAGAATTATTAAGCAGCTTATTAAGCAAACAAGTAGGTCAGTGCCATATGCCAAACTGCTCTCAAGGAACAAACATGGGATGGTATAGAGAATTCTGCATTCAAAATTTAGCAGTTTTGACTTTTGTCCCTGAGTTTCCTCATTTATAAAATGAGGGCTTCGGTAGACAAGTTAGTTCAATGTGTTTCAAAATGTTTCCCCATAAAGACCACAGGGCTGGGATGGCATAGGAGGGAGAGGGGTTGGAGGGGTTGGATTCTGAGTCCCCTTTCATTCACATCCCACATCAAAGAGACAAGCACCTTTTTTAACTGTTTCTGTTAAGCAGAGGGGTCTTCTGTAGAAAAAAATAATAAAGGTTTCAAAAACACTGGTCTAGATAAGTCTAGAATTCCCCTGTGAAGCCATCTGGCCCTGGGCATTTATTTGTGGGAAGATTTTTGATGACTGATTGGATCTCTTTGCTTGTGATGGGTTGGTTGAGGTCTTCTATTTCTTCTCTGGTCAGTCTAGGTTGTTCATATGTTTCCAGGAAATTGTCCATTTCCTCTACATTATCCAGTTTGTTGCCATACAGTTGTTCATAGTATCCTCTTATAATTTTTTTAATTTCTTCAGGATCTGCAGTTATGTCACCTTTTTCATTCATTATTTTGTTTATATGGGTCTTCTCTCTTTTTGATTTTGTCAGTCTAGCGAGGGGCTTGTCAATCTTGTTGATCTCAAAGAACCAACTTTTGGTGATATTTATCCTCTCTATTGTTTTTTTGTTCTCTATGTCATTTATTTCTGCTTTAATCCTTGTGATTTCTTTTCTTCTACTTGGTTTAGGATTGGTTTGCTGTTCATTTTCTAGCTTCTTCAGTTGATCCATTAGATCTTTGATTTTGGCTCTTTCTTCCTTTTTAATATATGCGTTTAGTGCTATAAATTTCCCCCTTAGCACTGCTTTTGCTGCATCCCATAGGTTTTGGTATGTTGTGTTCTCATTTTCATTCGTCTCTATATATTTAGCAATTTCTCTTGCTATTTCTTCTTTAACCCACTGATTGTTTAGGAGTGTGTTGTTTAACCTCCAGGTATTTGTGAATTTTCTAAGTCTCTGATGGTTATTGACTTCTAATTGTATTCCATTGTGGTCAGAGAATGTGCTTTGAATAATTTCAATCTTTTTAAATTTACTGAGGCTTGTTTTATGTCCTAGCATATGATCTATTCTGGAGAAAGTTCTGTGAGCACTAGAAAAGTATGTGTATCCTGGTGATTTGGGATGTGATGTTCTGTATATGTCTGTTAAATCTAATTCATTTATCAGATTGTTTAGGTTTTCAATTTCCTTATTGGTCCTCTGTCTGGTTGATCTATCTATAGGAGAGAGTGATGTGTTGAAGTCTCCCACAATTATTGTGGAAACATCAATTGCTTCCTTTAGTTTTGCCAGTGTTTCTCTCATGTATTTTGTGGCACCTTGATTGGGTGCATAGACATTTACGATTGTTATTTCTTCTTGTTGAATTGCCCCTTTTATTAGTATGTAGTGGCCTTCTTTGTCTCTCAAAACATCCCTGCATTCAAAGTCTATTTTATCTGAGATTAATATTGCTACACCTGCTTTCTTTTGGCTGTAGCTTGCATGAAATATTTTTTTTCCATCCTTTCACTTTCAATTTCTTTGTGTCCCTGTGTCTAAGATGAGTCTCTTGTATGCAACATATTGATGGTTTATTTTTTTTGATCCATTCTGCGAATCTATATCTTTTAATTGGGGAGTTTAATCCATTTACATTCAACGTTATAACCGTGAAGGCATTTCTTGAATCAGCCATCTTATCCTTTGGTTTATGTTTGTCATATATATTTTTCCCCTCTCTCTATTAATATCCTTTATTGTACCCATACCAAATCTCTTTAGTACTGAACCTTTCTCCAAGTCTCTCTGTCCTTTCTTTGTTTCTCTGTCTGTAGGGCTCCCTTTAGTATCTCCAGTAGGGAAGGTCTCTTGTTAGCAAATTCTCTCAGCATTTGTTTGTCTGTGAAAAATTTAAGCTCTCCCTCAAATTTGAAGGAGAGCTTTGCTGGATAAAGTATTCTTGGTTGGAAATTTTTCTCACTCAGAGTTTTAAAAATATCGTGCCACTGCCTTCTTGCCTCCATGGTGGCTGCTGAGTAGTCACTACTTAGTCTTATGCTGTTTCCTTTGTATGTGGTGAATTGCTTTTCTCTTGCTGCTTTCAGAACTTGCTCCTTCTCTTCCGTGTTTGACAGTGTGATCAGAATATGTCTTGGAGTGGGTTTATTTGGATTTATTCTATTTGGAGTTCGCTGAGCATTTATGATTTGTGTATCTATGTTGTTTAGAAGATTTGGGAAGTTTTCCCCAACAATTTCTTTGAATACTCTTCCTAGACCTTTATCCTTTTCTTCCCCTTCTGGAACCCCAATGAGTCTTATATTAGGATGTTTTATATTATCTATCATATCCCTGAGGTCTGTTTTGATTTTTTCAATTTTTTTCCCCATTCCTTCTTTTATGCTTTCATTTTCCATTCTGTCATCTTCCAGGTCACTGATTCGTTGTTCAACTTCCTCTAGTCTTGTACTATGAGTGTCCAGAATCTTTTTAATTTGGTCAACAGTTTCTTTAATTTCCATAAGATCATCCATTTTTTTATTTAGTCTTGCAATGTCTTCTTTATGTTCTTCTCGGGTCTTCTTGATATCCTTTGTATTCCGTACTATGGTGTCATTGTCCATCTTTAGTTGTTTGAGTAGCTGCTCTAGGTGCTGTGTCTCTTCTGATCTTTTGATTTGGGTGCTTGGGCTTGGGTTATCCATATCGTCTGGTTTTTTCATATGCTTTAGAATTTTCTGTTGTTTTTGGCCTCTTGGCATTTGCTGAACTTGATAGGGTTCTTTTAGGATTTGTAGACCAATTGAAGTCCTTATCTCTAATTTATCAGATCTACAGCTTCGTGGAGTACACTTTCTCTAACTAACCAGCAGGTGGCATCCACGAGCCACCTGTTCTCCACAAGCCAGTTCTCCCCTGCTTTGCCTTTGTGGTGAGTGGGGGAGTGAGTCTTGTGGGGTCCAATCGGTGTACCAAGCTTGCGTGTGTAGTTGGTGTTGCCCGCCCTGTATATGGGGCGTGTTTCTGGGCAGTCAGGGAGGGGGGATGGCTCTAACAATCAAATCTCCCTGGTGATCCTGGAGTTTTAAAGCTGCTGCAATAGTCTAATCCTTCAGTTCAGTCCTGCCACAGTTTGTCTCTGCCAATGACCCACAAGTCCTTGGTATTGGCGTATGGCTCCTGAGACTTGCAAGTGGGTCCCTCTTCCAGGCCATGCACCCCCTGGTCCTCTGTTGAGGGATGACTGTGCTATGTCACAGGTGAGTGCCGTCCCCCCAGGGCAGTTCTGGGCTGCTGGGCTGTGTAGGGAGGCTCCCAGTCTGCTGAAATGATGGCTGAATGGGGCTTTGTTAATTCACACTGCTCCACCTTCCCAACTCTGGGACAATCAGCTGAGGTTGCAGGGAAGGCTAATGTCCACACCCATTTTTGTGGTGTGTGCCTGTTATTTGAAGCACTTCCATCACACTGCGTTGTGTGGGGCAGCTCTGGGCTATGGGGCTGGCGATGGGCAGGAGTGTTTCCTGTCCACCAGGATGATGGCTGTGAGCGGACACCCCCCTTTTCTTGGGAAGTTGTGGTGTTTAGTGAAATTTCTCAGCCACTGGATTATTGCCTTTTGTCTCAGAGCTCTCTTAGTTCTGCTCTTGTCTTGAACTGCCCAAATTGCAAGTCTTTGAAGCTTTCTGTATTGGGCTTCTTAGAGTAATTGTTTTAGAAAAAGAAAAAAGGATTAAAAAAAAAAAAAAAAAAAGGCCCTCCTCACAGATCTAATGGATTATTGAAATGCTAAGAGACAAAGCAATTAGGGCCATTAAGGAAAGGTCCACAGGGCAGAGAGATCAGCTTTTCTTCGGGATTTGCATATGAGCCTGAGGGCCTGAGCTCTGCCCTTCCTCTTTCTATGTTCACCAGAACTCCAAAAATCCTCTGCTTTTATTTTGGAGTTTTTCGTGCTGTTTTTTTCTGTGTCTGTCTCCTCTCTGCTGCGCTGGCTGCTCTCAGATTCTCTAGTGTCTGGTCTCAGTCTATCTATGGTTGGAGTTTGGATCAGTAGAATGAGTTTCTAATAAGGGCTGCCACTGCAGTTCTCCCTTCTCCTTCCCGGAGCTGACAGCCCCTCCTCCCATGGGACTGAGCCTGGCAGGGAGGGGCGCGGGTCCCCTGGCCGCAAAAACTTACAGATTTTGCTGATCTCAGCAGTTCCACATTTTCATGAGTGTTGTATGAAGTATGCCCATAGTCAGATTGCTCTGTGGTGTCCAGTCCACGCAGTTCCTGGCTTTCTACCTACTTTCCTGGAGGAGTAACTAAAACATACAGCCCACCAGTCCGCCATGTTGCCCCGCCTCTAGATAAGTCTAAAGGGTAGTTCTTTTTCTAATCACAGAGAAAAGGAGTCCTTAGTCTCAGTCTTGCCCATCAAATGACTGGTTAGCCTTATAAAGAAGACCTTCCTTTAAGTCAGTATGTACGATGAAAAAAGAAGTTTGTTACTATCTATTGATATTTATTGTGTGCCAACTATTAATTTGAAATCAGGAGAGCGAGTTTACTTTGTGGAACAGTTCAATCAAAATATATAACTATTTAACCAGATCGATTATCCTTCTACTGCTTACTACCCTGAATGGGACGTAAAAAGTGCTCACGTGTTTGTAGGTCAAAGAAACCACGGAAAGAACAAACAAACAGGCCTTCCATCCTCATCAGAACTTTCAGGCTTTAGTGTTTCCTTCTTGCCTCTGCGAAATCCTTGCACAGCTCGGACCCCATGGCCTGACAACTCTGGGCTCATGAAGATCCTACAGTCCCCTGACCTCAGAGAAGCACAATGCCATAATGGAGCGAGCAAGAGCAAGCCAGGTCGGGGTCAAATGGGGCTCCTGACCATGGGCATCCTTCAACTCTCTGGACTGCACTCTCTTCATGTAAAATTCCTTCACGTACAAATGAAGGCAATGTCTGCATCTCAAGGATGTAACATGGGAGACAGTGCCAAGCCCAGGGCAGAGCCCTGGGAGACATGGACTCCATCCCTCCATGTCAGTGGTCACCTGGGTCTGCCTGGCTTCCATTCGTCCCATGCTTAGGCTGCTGAGAATGACTAGGGAAAAACAACCCAAAGCATAGATTGGTTACATCCCAGATGCATAGACTCATAATCGACCCTACTTTCTTCTAAACAGCATTCACAGTAGGTCTGCAACAGAATCAAGCAAAACAACACCTTAGCTGAGACCTCAGGACCACTCCAGAATCCTCATGTCATCCCCAGTTGATTCTCTATCAGTCACCAAACACCTCCTTATACATTTCACAATCACCGCTTTCCTCTTGGTATTAGCAAATGGCCTTAGCATCCACTTTTCTAAGCATGTACACTCCACTTCTTCCCTTCACAGTGCATCACCACTGTCCCTTCCTCCTACCCTAGTGATGGCACAGGGAACTCCACTCCCATCTGCAATCACCATTTGTTTTGTTTTCCCACCCCCATTCACTTTTGTATTGTCTATGGCTGCTTCTGTGCTACAACAACAGAGTTGAGCAGTTGCAACTGAGACTATATGCAACCTGTAAAGCCTAAAATATTTACTATCTGGCCCCTTGCAAAAAAAGATTTGCTGACTCCTGTATTAAAGCAATTATTAAAGTTAATTGAAGTTACCTACCCCACAAAAATGTCTGCTTCTACAGGGCAAAATAAATCACAATTCTCATATTTCTATTTTCTCATTGTGCAGAGCATAGTGCTTTGTGTACTGTAAGTGCTTAATAAAATATTTTCTGAATTGAACACTCCTTAAAAAATGATTAATTAGACCCCAGGTCTTGTGTGTTCCCCCATCACATGGATCTGTGGTCATTTGACTAGAGGAAAAAGAGACACCAGATACCCAGTGACTTTTTTAATGATATGCAGTTGATTTTAAATGCACACAGGCTGTGGAAATAAAATAAGGGAAAGAATTTGCACAAAGTCGTGGAGACATAATTAGGTACAATGGAAGCAACGGCTTGGTAGTTTAACCAACTCCATTAACAATCTGTTCACTCAGGTGTTGTATGATTCTGCGGGAAGGAGAATCAACATTTTGGAAGTTTACAACCCATCAGCAATAATCTATGAAAATAAGATGCCGGTTTGATTGTAATAGAGGGAAAGAAGATTTTCATCACAGTTTTTGTTAAAGCTCACATACACAAAATCATCCAACCTGATTACATGAACCTTTAAAACAATGATAGTTACTATATCAAAGAGTACTTAGAAGTTTTCCCTCTCTTTTTTAGTTCTGCCAACTTCTTCAATTAACAGATTTGTTAAAGGAATGTTATGGAACAATTTCACACAAATACAAGTTGCATCCAACGTCATGGAAACATCAGTTATGGAATTAGGTGCAGAGAGTATGGTTTCCACCCTTATGCCAACCACTGAATGGGAATATAACCACGGAGAACGCTGACCAGTGTTCAAAAGTGGATATGACTTGCAGAGAAATCATAAAAGACGGTAAGAACTGCTGCAAGCTCCAGACAAGCCATTGATAATGATGCAAACATAAAAGTTACTTTTTACTGGGCTTTTCATTTCAATTTTGATGATTTAACAACTCAAAAAAAACCTGATATTTCCAGGGTATACGAAGTCATTTGTGCGGCAGGGACACATACAAATGGAGAACAGTAAGTGATATAAATAAAAACAGGCTTATTTTTTTTAGTTTGCTAAATTGAACTCTTTGGGGGAGATATCCAGAATCCGAAAGAAGGAACTATTTTCCTCCAAGAGGTATGACATGTCAAAAGGGTTGAATACAAAATTTCACCTAATATAAGCCCATGGAACAATGAGGGATTAGATGGAACCTGATGTTTAAAAGCATACAGTTACCACCAGGAACGTCCCAGACCCAGGTAACTCTAGATTGCGCTTGGCCAGACCTCACACCATCCCCTTCTTGAGATACCTGAGGCTTCTCTGTCACTGTGGGGTATTGTAGGCAACATTTTCCATCCCAGAAGAAACACAACACTGTCAGCAAGCTCACAGAATCTAGTAGAAGCCTCTACTATAAGGGGCTTATAGCATCTCTCCTCCAAATCCTTTGAGTCCTTTAACCCAGCATTTCAGAAGGCTTTCAGTTGGAGCAATCAGGTTTCAATTAGGTACCCTCATTCTCCCTTCCTAATGACACACAGGTAGAGCTTGGGCCCTTAGTTCTCCCTTTATTTTCAGCCCCTTTTGAAGGCTAGAAGGTGCTGGTATAGAGCTGCCTCCTTCCCTCAAGAAGAAGTTTCTATTTTTCAGACTGAAAAGAGCACTTTAAAATATTTTAAGATTCTTTTATTAAAGAAAGAAAAAGGTGCTAGAATAAATGCCAGCTGCTATACAATGCCCCAGAAAAGCAAACACTTTCCCCCTTTCAAGAGCACTCAAAGAAGCTGTCTAGAAAGTGGGAGCCATTTTTATTCTATTCCTAGATGTCAATAAATAACTAAATTGTAATATTCTCCTTTTGCGACGGCGTCTTTCAGAAAGCCTCAAAATAACAAGCGCCATTTGACAACAAGCACCATTTGATGTGCTCCTGCAAAAACAAAAGCAAACCAAAAATACTTTCTTTTTTAGGCAGCCCAGAACTAGAATGATTTCACTCTCACCACAAAGCAAAGCGTTGAAACATTTTGTTGCTGGAGAAAGAGGAAAGCATCAACTAAATCTCCCTTATGGATGTAATCATGATGATCAGGGATGCTATTACTCTGGAAATGGTTGTTAATCTGGATGATAAACCACATTTGGGGAGAGCACAAACCCCAGGGGGAAAGGTGTATGCTCTGTCCAGCCCTGCTTTGTAAACAGTGGGCACCACAGTATTTATGGCCCTGTGGAAAACAGCAGCCTTCTTGGAACTAGGAGGTGGTGGTGAATGGGGCCTTGAGAGGGAGAGGAAAGAGAAAACCAAGCTCCAAACCAGACAGGTTTTCTTTTTTGTTTCCCAGGATGCTATGAAAACAAAAGCACAGAAATCACCTGTTGGCAGGTGGGGAGGATTGGGAAGGAGTCTCCCTACGTGGCCCTCCCAGTGATAAAGGGCCAGCTGCAGGGAAGCCCTACTGGGTTCAGAGAATGGGGTCTGGTTCTCAGAAAGTCTCTCCACTGTTGTAAATCATGGAATATTCTTCCTGCTCATCAAACCTCCAGAAACCCTTCACTGAGAACACATGCCTGCAAGTGGAAATCATTAACCTCCCTCCTAGGATGTAGTCATGACTAGCTGGAAGGAGTCTGCAGCCAAGGAAGTGAAATGGAGTGAGGGCAGGTCCCCACACCTTGCACCCCTTTGCACCTGGCAGCAACAGGCCTGGGCCTTGAAAAGGAGGCATCTCTGAGAGTGGTCATGAAAGTCCCTAGAGGCACAACATAAGAAGTCTTAACATTTGCTCAAGTTCTGTGTTAGACAGACCAGGTTTGGGGCTCTTGGGATAAGGGCAGCACATAGAAAACACCCAAATGTGTGCTGAATAAGCTGAGAACAATACGCTTGTTATGTTGAATGCAGATGGTCCTAAACTAGGTCTGCAGCAAGCCTAATATGTACATCTATATCTATAATATACATGTGTGAGTGCATGTGTGTAGATGGGTGTGTGCATGTGTGTAGCACCAAGCACCAACCATGCTTACCTTGACTTGTCCTACACAATGTCATTTTTTAAAAGTCTATGGTTATCTTTTATACTCTGGACCAAAAACTACTTCACTAATTCAGTCTAAATAGAACAGACTAAACGAGTCAAATCAGATTGATGAATTATTTTAACTGGGTGATCACAGGGATTTCAAGTGGATTTTAAAAACTCAATCTAAGATAACAAGGCAAAACAATGTCTTCGGGAATAATGTGTAGTAATGACAAAGAGGTGCTAGGCGCTGTGGGAACAGGGGTCCTATCTATCGTCCTCACCCTGCAATTCCAGGGTCCCGGGGCCCAGCACAGAGTGTAGTGAGTGTGCTCAGAAAACAGTGCGTGCATGAGCGAGCTGTGCAGGCTTCAAACATGCTCACCGGCGAGTGGGGTGGTGAAGCAAGGGCCCAAGATCTACCTCCGAGTCATCAAAACTTCCTACCTCTGTAGATGATGGAGGCAACTAAATGGCCTCTCAGTTTCCTTCCATTTCCGACATTCTTTTATGTTGGCAACTGGGCAAATCAAAAGGCCCACAGAATCTTATGCGTACTAAAAATGAAATTAAACTCTGGCCCAATAGTTGACAAGGTAAGACAAATGTGAAATTAGTAGTTAGGGTATAATCTAAGAGATACTTGCTGTGCCTTCTCTTTCCCATGTGCTACTGCATCTTCACAAATTTTCAGGAACAAGTGTTCACCTCAAAGCCTTATACGGGTCCGTTACTAGGAGAAAAGCTCCTAAGATGCAGCTTCTGCAGCGATATAGGAATCACCATGCCAATCTAAAACCCCATTCAAAGAAGGAACTGTCCTTTGATTAATTTTTAATTTGGGGGCAAGGGGATGTTCGTTTGCTCTAGCAGTCACTGGAAATGTTAAACACAAAATGAGTTTCTAACTGCAGGTGGGAGGAATGGACCCTACATGGTTTTATCTTCTACATAACTCAAACTTACAGAGTGCAGTCCAGCACAGTGGTTACGAGCACGCACCCTGAAGCCACGCGGCCTGGGTTTCAATCCTGACTCTACCTTCTAGTAGCTGTGTGACCTCACACAAATTACTCAACCTCTCTGTGCCTCAGCATCCTCATGGGTAGAATGGGGATGATGGCAGTACCTGCCTCACAGGGTTGTTGGGAGGATTAGATGAATTAATGTCTGCAGAATGCTCAGAAAAGTGCCTAGTACATGGCCAACACTCAAGTCATCATCTTCATTCCAGCAGGGCCAAAGTAGGACTTTCAGTAAATGAAAGCTTCAGATAGCAGGAAAGTTATCAAGAGGAGCATTTCAAGGACACAGAGACAAGACCTGCTCTCCTCTGAAGGTAAAATTACCGAGGGAATGTAAAATACAGGCGATGACACTGGGTTAAGTGTACAGCATAGCCAGCCCAGCAATAAAGGGGAAAAAAACCACACAGAGAATGGAATGAAACATGCTTGTGACAGCCAAGGCCAGCCCCCGCTGGTCGAGCACAGGGGGCACCAAGCCAGGCATTAAGAGGAGCCAGGAGGGGGGAAGTAACTAACAGCAGAATGACAGACGGTGTCTATGTTCATGCATGGCCCGACCACTTCAGGGGGTGCGAGAATGTCTTGAAGCCACAAGACACTGTCGTTGTACTTCATCTACCACGGAACAAAAGGTTAATTGCTAAATTGTTAAGGTGCCAATTTCATCCTCTCAAATCATACTATAAAGTCCTGGATAAGTTTTGTTTGTCTAAAATTTATTAGGTTCCCCACTTCCCATCCAGAAAACATCTTCGCAGCCTAGAGCCACGTGTGTGATGAAACAGGAGTGTCCTTGGCTGTCGTGTTCAGGGACTTCAGGCTCAGGCTTATTTGCCATCCTTGGGGGCAGAAAATATAACCTCCTGTCCAGAAGCATTGGGGATCCACACCCAGCCCTCTGTGTGATCTGCCAAATGTCTCTGCCTCATGACAACTGCATTTCTCAGCATTTTCTGTTATTCAAGTAAATGGGACATCCTAAGTTTATTGTGGTAAATTAATTTGCCTCTTCAGATCACGGATTTAAAACAAGACTTTTTATTTAGGTTCCCAAAGAAAACAAACACAGCTGTCTTCACTCTTCTCTAACGCTCTAACAATCCAATTTTTTTATTATTTTTAAAAAAGTACACACACCCACTTAACTTCTCTGACATGGGATTTTATTCACATTAATTCTCAAAGAACCATTTAACTTGACAACATGTCCCTGTCAAATTATTCTTCCACTTGGTCAACATTCAGAAAAATAACCACCCTTCAAATCCCGACAGAAGAGAAAATTTAGCAATCAGGTAAAATATTCCACATTCAATCCAAACCGCCTACCAATGGATTTATTCTATTCTGGTTGCTTTTTATTCCCTTAGTGGCATAACTCAGCCTCAAACAAAGAAATTGGCAGCACACAAACAGCAGAAAAATATGTTCCACATTTTAATAACAGGATGGTGCAGTTACAATATGAATATAACATATTATTCACAGGCACCTACAATTTTTTTTTTTATGTTTTACACATGGAGATAAATGGCAAATGCAAATATTTCCTTATACTATCTATTGTTTAATGAAACCATTATCTTCTGGGGACTTGCCCCAATGACAAACAACAACTCTTCCCCAGTTTTCTGGATAACATCCCGACTGCCTAATTAGGCCTGGCAAATTCCTCCTTGAACGTGGCATAACTCCTGAACTCTTCAAACCCAAAACAGAAAGTCCTGCCAGGGCAGGAGCCTGCACACCCGGGGGAGGTGGGTCTAGCTGGGGGAACTGCTTCTCAGAGCAGCAGGGAGTTGGGGGGAACTTAGCTGTGGGGTGGGGCTTAAAGGGACATGCTCCCCTCCCTACAGGAGCCAAGGCACAGGAGTGCCCCCGGATTGGGAGGGGGAGTGACTAAGCAACCTGGGCAGGAGGGGAGCAGAAGCTGAGCAACGTGTTTGGGTACCTCCTCGCCCCCTCACCCCACCCATGCAAGTGTCTGGGAGGAGCCCCTGGGGTGGCGAGCAGGCAGGCGGAGAGACGAGCCCTTCCACCAAGGGGGTGCTGGACTGCACTGTGCTTCCTCAGGCTGGTAGCCCAGGCAACGCCTGCTACATCTTCCTTCATCACTTGAAAAACTGCCTTTCTGTGTTTTATTTTGCTAGGAAACTCCAGGCCTTTGAGCAATAAATGTCCGCTTTTATGAGCAGGGATCTGGACCTGCTAATTTGGAGTGGGTATGTGTGCATGTGTGAATTTAGTACTGGTTCAAGTTGGAGACAATCCAAGAGGCTCCCAGATCTCCCAAGGGAGACAGTAGAAATTCAGACCACCCTAGAAGGAGATATGGATTTCTCCAAATACCACAGTCAGGCGCCAGCCAAGGCAGGGTGACAGTAAGGAGGTGAAGCATATGAAACCACCCTGTAACCTCAAAAACACCACATCCACAGAGGGTTCCTGATAGACCAAAGAGTAGTCAGGGCCTAGTGAGTTTATATCATTTAATCCCCTCTGAGAACTATTATGTTTTATAGAGGAAAACTGAGGCTTCAAGGAGCCAAGGAGCTCACCTATAGCTAGTAAGTGCAGGAACTGGAATTAAAACCCAGGCCTACTGGATTCCAAAGCCGCACTACTAAGCCACAGCATGTGGGCTAGCGGGACAACAACTGTGACCTACTTTGGAAACTTGGTGCCAATCTTTATTAGCTGTGTGATCTTGGACAGGTAATTTGACCTCTTTGAATCTTACTCCCTTATCTGTAAAGTGGATAAATAATTCCTGACTTGACAGCTGCTGTAAGAATTAAATACTCCATGTAGGAAAGCGTTGAGAGAAAGAATAGGTTTTGTTTTCATTTTCATTCTGTAAACTTTTGGAATCAAATAGTGAGTGGACAGGCAGGATGGGAAAAAAGTTAATTTCTAGATTCTTTTCTTTTAAAAAAAAAAAGGACAGTTACACCAAATTGTGAAAGACTTGGTCTACCACTCAAATGTTCTAGGCCTACCTGGCATACAAAAGTCATGTCCTTTAGAAGACCATTTAGACCTCTCCAGGCTTTAGTTTCCTCATCCTAAAAGTGTGGAAGTTGATTTAACTATATGTGTCTTAATATAGGTAAAGTTTTATTTCCAAAGTCATCACTCAGAAAAGGCACACACATTGCAAAGCATCCTACCAATTACTTTATTAAGAACCCAAAAGTAGTATCTGGAAAAAAACACGCAAGCCTGCAACTAACTCAATCAATAGTGGTTTTAGGGTGCACTTTTTGAGAATAAGTATATAAGAGACAAAGAAAATTAACACAGATTCAGTAATTAACCCCAAAGGAATGACCCACAATTCCTGGTGCTGGATGATATTGTACACAGTCTTTTAAAGATCATTTAACAGCAAAAAAAAAAAAAAAAAATCCCAGATGATTAAAAAATTTTTTTAAAAAACTTACCTGTCCCAGTGTTGACTGAGTCAGTAATTGTGGCTAGGGAAAAAAGTGATTAGAAATGACATCACAAAACACAGTCATGTGTAAGGATAATGTGCTCTGAAATGTGTTGGGATAGCCAAAAAGTGGGTGATACAGACATTAATGACAAAGATGCATGGGAATTTTTTGAATTAAATTATTTACAACTGTGATAGTGGGAAAAAAAGGTTTATAGATTAATATATTTTGTGATTTTAATTTGTATAAATTAACTAAATATTAGAAGTAGACATTTGAGTATTCCATCTACATTCCTAGAAATTCAAATGTTCAAATTGGCATGACATTTTATCTTCACATCAGAGAAGTGGAGAATCATTTAAATTGAGAAGCACCTTATATTCAGACAAATACGGTAAGTGATATAAGGGGTATGATGCCATCAGCCTACCTTCAAAGCATTAGAATTTTACTGGAGCAATCACTTATCCATTCATTTGTTCATTCAACAAATATTTATTGTGCACCTTTCGTGTGCCTTCCATGTCTCAAGCACAACCATGAATAAATAACTGACCATGAGAGACTTTGTAGACAACTTTCTGGGACCTCTTTATGCTTTAACAGGTTAAGCTTTTACCACATTAAAAAAAAAACTTATTCAGATTTGTAGCACATACATGTTTATCATATGAAGAACTTAAAAAATTCCAAAATCGGGCTCCTCCTCTTCTGAGCAAGGAGTGAACATCACTGAACCAACCCAAGGCTCCTGCAAGAGCCAAGCAAGGAAGTCTGGGAAGGCCCATTCAGGTCTCTTGCATGACAATATATCTGCAATAAGATTTAAAAGGGGAAACTAGAGAGTAATTTTAACAGTTAACATTGTAAATGTAATACCTGCCGGGACCTAAGAAAAGGGGTGTAGACCATGGAGGAATGGGCTTTAGAAAGTAGCATGGAAGAAGTATGCTCAAGGATGCAAAGAAACAACAGTAAAAACAAAGACAGGGAGACGGATGGAATCCCAGCATCCATGACCCTGGTTGAAAAAAGAGAATGTAGGCCAGAGTATGGACCCAAGGGGTGGAAGGCCCCTAGTGGGCAGGTGAGGAGTTTGGATTTGACATATTCAGCAACAGGAATCTACTGTAGGTTCTGAAACCAAAGAGGAAGGTAACAAGAGCAGCTTTTAATGAAGACTAATCTGACAGAAGTATGTAGTATGCTTTGGATTGGAGGAAAACTGGATTGCAGACTTTTTGTGCTGTTGGTGTGTGTGTGTATGTGTGTGCATGTGTGCATGTGCCCAAGTGTGTTTAGCAGTGGAATCCTTTATTCACACAAAATCTTACACAGCTAAATGCAACATGGTATCCTGGATTGGACTCCAGAACAATAAGAGGACATGAATGGGAAAACAGGTGAAATCCCAATCCAGTCTATAATTTGGTTAATAGTAATGTACCCATGTTAATTTCTTAGTTTTGACAACTACACCAAAGTTATGTAAGATATAAACATAACGGGAAACTGGGTGATGAGTATATGGGAATTCTCTGTACTATTTTTTTCAACATTTCCCTAAATCTAAAATTATTCTAAAATAAAAGGTTTATTTTAAAAATCTGATATTTTTAAAACATTTAAAACAGAGGAGGTGGAACGGCTCTGTTTTAGGGGCTGGTCACTCAGCAACTACCACGCCAGCCCCTCAGAAAGGTAAACTTTCCTGAAGAGACGAATAGTGAAATTAGCAGAATTAGAAATTTACCAATCTGAGAAACCTTTAAACAGAGTAAACATATTGCATGGAGGAATCCAGTACCATATTCAACTGTAAAGAGCCGTCAACAAAGTGCCTTAAGATTCTTTCTAAGTAAATTTCCCCCTGGACCCTGTTCAGAGAAATTTCAGAGAGGGCCATGTGACTGCGTCCTCAGCTGATTGGGCTAGCGGAAAGCACCTGACCCAAGAGGAGCCAGTTCATTGGCTGGTTAATGACCTATGGCACAAGTTGTTGCGAAAAGATTCGCTTGGCCAATCAGATTGCTCCTTTTGGGAACAGGACTCAAGAAACACGAAGAGAAAACATCATTAACAATAGCTGCACAATCAGTAAAAATGTCCCAAGGTCAAGTCAGAGAGGCTATGCCAAGTCACAGAGAGGAACAGAAATTGCGAGCAAGAAGATGAGGCAGACGCTCTGAGTCTGCAGCAGCTGGCAGGAGAAGAATAGAGGCGGGTGGGCAGGTGGGTCAGCGGCGACCACGTGGACAGTAAAGGCTGAGCAGAGCCGAGTCCTGTTGCTGGCTGACCAGAGACAATCCCACTAGCCTGGCTGGGCAGTTGTCCCATGCCTGACTCCTGTGGTTCCTGCCACTCCTGAGACATGACTGCTGGGCTGTGTCCGGGTCCTCAGGCGAGCGAACCTCATAATAAGCTCCTACCAGTTAAGGGAATTTGAGTCAGTCTACTTCTTGCAGCCAGAGAGGCGTAAAAATACCTTTGGGGCAGAACTGTCCAGCTCTTACTTGTTTAATAACCCTAGTTCTTGATTAAGTGATTTTTTTGTCCCCCTATTATCCTCCTACAGTGAACACTTCCAGGGGTAGGAGACAGTGTGGTTCAACCAAGAGAGCCCTGGGCTGGGAGTTAAGAGCTGCGGGGAGGAGGCGGTTCGGAGGGAGGGCACCACTTCGACCCGGAACCAGGCACATGGCCCAGGCAAGTCAGGGCCTCTAGGTTGCTACACTTAATCCAATACAGGAGGAGGATGGACTCGTTCCCAGCAGCTCCAAAAGTCTATAAGGCCTTTCTTACATTATCCTCTTACATCTTGGCCATCACCTCCAGAATCAGAGGATCAAAAGGGCTGCCTGTCAGAACAGGGAGTAAAACCTAATTATGAGTGTCTCAATTTCCACACAGCTGTAAGATACATATTTCCCTGGTCAGAAACACTGTACTTCCTACCTGCTTCCTCTCGGCTCCCCACACTCTTCTGCAGCTCAGTTTTTTTTGTAAAAAAAGTAGTAAGTAAAAACACATATATAAACAATATTACAATCTAAAAGAAAAAAAACCACATTCCTTCCCTTTAAAACCTCCATACACACAAAAAAAAGTCAATTTCAGTATCTTACATTGAGAATATTAAGATAGTCCATAACCACCTTCTTCAGGTTTCCATGAAGTCACCATTTAATTCATTATTAATTCAGTGAGTATGTACATATTCATTTCACTGTAACACAATTATTTTGCTCATTAAACATTTTGTGCTGCCAGAGACACCTAGGAAATCTAATAAGCAGCTTTCGGAACTACACAACACACCAATTAAAAATGTTAATTAGATCTAAATGAACAGCAAAAGAAATTTAAGAAAGTGAATTCCAGGGAAAGGAAAAGGAAGAACATAATATATAAGTAAGCCAACGACCATGCTATCTGTTCTTCCTTGCTCTCCCACCACAGACTTTTTGATTCTGAAAAATATCATGTTTGAATCCAGAGGTCTTTGATAAGGTAGAAAAGTTGGCATTAATAAGATATAACAATGTTGGGAATAATCCCTGAGTAACATACTTAGAGAATATAAACTACACAGATACGATGTTTCTAGAGCACCAGGTAAAGGAGATGGCTTAGGGTTCACACAGAGCCACAAGCACACTGCAACTGACAGAACAAAAGCTAAGAGTCTAAGAAGGACACACAATACTCCTCCATCATACTCCATATCTGTCAGGTCTAGTATTCACTTGGGCCCTACAAACAGGAATAGAGAATGTTCAAAAAAGAGCTCTAAAAATTAAAACACCAAGGAAGACAAAAAACTGTGACATCTGCTTTCTCGAAGATGATACAGAACATGACTTCATGATATAGGAAATATATATGAGTAGTGGTGTCCGATATTCTGTTTCACCCATAGAAGGGCTAGACTTACAGTGCAGGAGGACAGAGGATTAGATGTATGAAGGGGAAGTGTTTTTGGTTTTATGGTATGGTTGGTTTTTTGTTTATGCCTTAACATAGAAACATATTTGAACAATTTTATTTGGAGAGAGAATATAGAATCTTCTTTAAGTCTTCTGGGGCTTTTTTTTTTTTCCCCAGGGCAGGGGTGGTTGTTTTCCAGTCCATGATTTACCTTAGGGTCCACTGTTTGTCTTGTACATTCCCATGAATTTTTTAAAATTTTTTATTCTAGTAACACATACACAATCTAAAATTTTCCCTTTTAACTACATTCAAATATGTAATGCAGTGCTTTTAGTTATGTTCCCAATGTTGTGCTGCCAAGTCTTCTGGTTTTACTGATTATTATAGATGCTTTGAGAAATATTAAGACTAATCAAATGAAACTCATACTCCCTAGAAATTTCCAATCCAGTAGTGAAATGCTACCTGGAGAAGAGAGGATGGATTAAACTAACAAGTTTACCTGCTCTTGACCTACAAAGTCATCAGGCAGTCGGCCAAAATAAATCAAACAAATCGACTTGTGTTTAATAGGCTTTGATATTCCTGACATCTAAAATCTCCTAGAGGAACAAGTTGAAGGGGGATTCCTATCATATTCCTCTGGAGTATATCTAAGTTATTTGAAGAGTTCTTTTTAAATTCCTTTCCTAAGAGACCAAGATCTTAGAGTCATTTTCTTCAGCCATTACTCCTCTCTTCTCCCTTCTCACCCCCTTCCCTGTCCCTAACACACACACACACACACAAACACCTTATTATTCTTCCTTATCCTTCTTCTAAAAAATTTATTCTAATATTTGGGGGTCATGCACCCTCATGAGACTCTCAGAGCCATACTCCCCAGGAAAATGAAAGCTCCGTGAGCCTGCAAACACAACACTGACTTCACCTGCCGTTCCAAGGGGATGGTGGCACTTCCAAAGCCCACATGTGGGACCCAGGGAACCATGGGCCCCAAGTTTTAAAAGTCCCTGCCCCAAACTCTGTCATGTTCAATTAGTGCATGCTTGCAGTGGTTATGTTCACTGGTTCCAAGAGAAGTATCCTTCGTAGAGATGAAAGAAAATCACTATTCATTGGGCCCCTTCTATGTACCAGCCCTATGCTCAATCCTCGTGTTTAATAATCTTGTAAAGGGAGGGTTCATCCTACCTGTTTATACATATGAGAAACAGTCCTTCTTATCCTGGCCCCAGGGTTAGGGGCATCTGTGAAGAGGAGACATCTCATTGAGATTAAGGCAAATTATTAATCTCAGCATCACTGAGGAAAAGGTCACCACACAAGTGACCTTTCCAGACAAACAGAGCTTATTGTCTCAGGTCTCAGAACATTTAAAGCTAACCTGTCCCAGTCACAGGACAAGCAGACAACAAAGTTGGGTAGAAGCTTGATCACCTGACTCCCAGAGCAGGGCTTTCTCTGTCACACCATGTGTCTCACCAAGTTTGTCTTCTCTTCCCACCTCCAGGAGCTTAGTAGAAGCCCTCACTTCTCACCCAGAATGCAAAGTCTCCTACGTGATCTTCTTACCATCAGCCTCTTCCCCTACAAATCCATCCTCACTCTTCAGTCACAGTGACCTAAAACACATCATCTCTGCTGAAATCCATTCAAGGATGCTTTGTCACCTATGAAATAAGGTTTGCACTGAGCCTGACTCCTGCCTACATATCAGCTCCCTTTCTTGCTTCTTTGCCCCTTATGTCTTTTGTTCCAGAAATTCTGAACAACTCTTGGTGTCCTAAAAGCATAACCTGCCTTAGAAGATGGTATTCTTTCTACTTGGGGTATCTATTTTATTGCTATTCATCTGTCTTCATACAGAACATCTCTATCCAGCCCTCTCTGAAATCATCATTTCTATTGATTGACTTCCTCCATTGTGTTCTTACATATTTTATGAACCTTTACAATTACTACTTAACTCAAGCATTGCACAATAATTATTGTACAAGTCTGGTTTTCTTATATGAGGCTGTATATTGGTCATTATCGTTTGAATTCTCAAAAGTTAGCACTGTGCCGAGCAAAGAGCAGGAACCCAGGAAAAGGCTGATTGAGTGAATTGTTCCAGTATGCCAAGCTAAAGGAGACTGACCACCAGTAAAGACAGAGGGTCTCTTATGGATATAATATATAGAATATCATTTAGTGGGTCTTTTCTGCTTGCTCTCTGATTCACTTCAATGTAAGTGGTCCAGGTAAATGAATTTCTCGTATTTTCTCTACTACTATGAAATGTTCAAAGAATGCCAGGAAAAAAAAAATAAATCAGTGACTATACAATAATAATTAAAATGCAATGATGAAAAGCATATTTAAAAACACTAATCTACTGGCATGACAGCTGAAAAATGGTAAAAAAAAAAATTATTTTTCAGGGTGTCTTTTTATTAAGTCTGTAGGCTGCACTTTTCAAAATTTCTCACTTGAGTTTTATGTTCACTGTACCCAGAACAGTCCATTATTCAAGGAATCCCTTTTTCTGGTTCTGAAGATCCTTAAAAACAATGTTTCTTCTGTGCATGTGTGGAGTGAGTGGATATGTACCATTCTGTACTTTCTGCACGATTTTTCTATAAACCTACAATGGCTCTAATAAAAAAAACTAAAGAAAAAATTTCTGCTCAGAACTCCCTGTTACACTAAAGTAATAACACAAGATTTCAGGTTTGCTACTCATGCAATTGAGCACAGCCACAGGACTAGCCTTATTAAAGGGAGCTTAGATCTCACTCTCTAAGTAAATTGCTCTAAGTAAATACTTGTTGAGTAATAAATGAATAAACAAATGTACAAATCACCTGCTGATTCATGAGGCTTCCTGGTTAAACAAATAACTGTCAAGGATGCCTAACTTCATTAGCACTTACTTTTCAGTAAGCTAATTTTGCTTTGAGGATACAGGATGAAATACAGAATCTTCAAAGATTTTTATCAAAATAAAGCTATTCAAAGATTAGAGCACCAAATGGGGAAATAATGGAACACAAGCTCCAGGTGAAAACAGGAAGACTCCACAGTCCACAGCGCAAAACTAACCTCATCACTGACTCAGAAAATGATGGATCCTGATTGTGCATAAGTTGCAGGGCTCCCATAGGACTGACTATAACCAGGACCCCAAGGAGGCCTGAATCCATTTTTTAACTGCATCACAAAAATGCTTTAAGTATGGGTTTTTGTTGCCATACTCAAATAAAAGCTACTCAAGGAGACCTAAAGACAACTAGACAATATAATATTTTGAAAAGAGGTAAAGAACATCCTCTAAATATATCCTCTTTATGGCAACTGAAAGGAATATTCTCATTAGATGACATCTGTGTTGAACAACCCAAAAGGCAATCCAAAATATAGGGAGAAAGAGGAGGGGGAGAGAGAGAAAGAAAAAGAGGGAAGAAGGGGAAGGGACTGGAAAGATGGGGGATGGGGAAGAATTGGGTAAAAGAGAGGGAGAGGTTGCCAGTACACCCATATGCCTGAAAAACACTCTCCAATAGGATACTTTCACAGGGTTTTCCCAGAATTTATTCTATATAATAGGGCAAAGTTCACAACTTTTCCTTCAAAGATGCTATTAAAATCCCCCACCATAGTTGAGGAATCCCATCTTTGAAAGATTTTACCTTTCAAATAAATTGCATTTCTTAACCATTCATCTTCCCATTCCTTATCAAACAAATACAATTCCCAATCAAGGCTTATACCCATCTAGATATGAACAATTGTTGCCACTCTGAGGGAATTCTACAGGACCTGTGATGTAGTAAAAAGGACACAGACTTCAACTCAAATACCAGGTTTTAATCCTGGTTGGGTCATTTATCCTGCTACGTGAGTGTGGCCCAGAGGCTTAACGTCTAAGCTTCAAGTACCTGCTCAGCCCCCATCTACATCCCCAAACTATAAAATGGAGATATTAGCTACCAATTGCCAAGAGGTATTGTGAAGAAACAATTGAAATAAAATTAAAAGTACCCAGCACTATGACTGAGGACACAGAAAATGTCCCCAAATGTTATTCCTTTACCACTTTGCCAAAACAAAGCAACTCAATCTTTCTGTTTGCCAGTGCTCCCTGTCACAGATAACTGTACAATTTCCACCTTACTCTTTGAAATACTGCAATGGTTAGGGGACTTCCATTAGTATCTTCATGGACTCCAAGGGTTTTCAGAAGCCTCGGTGGGAACTCCTGCCACATGGCATGGCCCTGCTGTCATCAGGACACCTGGTGCCACTGCCGGAGTGTGGGGAAGGTCATGGAGACATGGCAAGAGCTTCACCATCTTCTGATATTTGATACAAATGAAGCCCAAAGAGTATTTTCCACTGCTGATGCCAGTCTCAAATACTCAGTGCCCACAGCCTGAACTAGACATCTGTTTTAAAGGGCAAAAGAATTGGCCCACACTGAATTCCACATTCCTAATGAGAACATTCCAGATGAAGCAACATAGCAAAATAGCTGATTTTTAATATCCACTTCCAAGGACTACAGCAGCTTTCCAATCCCATCTCACACTTTTCGTCAAAGGGTGGTCTAAACTGGGATCACTGCAAACAACACAGTTAAGCTAGCATTAGTTCATGCTTTCTTCTTAACATTTTTAGTCCAAAGCACAGATTTCCCATTCTTATATTTGTGGTCCTGTGTCAGTCTCCTGTTAACATTCTACCATCTAATGTGTCTTAACCAGAGGTCAGCAAACTGTTTTGTATTGGGCCTGACAGTAAATATTTTAGGCTTTGCAGACCATAAGGTCTCTGTAGCAACTACTCAACTTTGCTGTTGAAGCACGAAAAGAGCCATAGGCAATATGTGAATGAATGAGTGTGGCTGTGTTCCAATTTATTTTCAAAAACAGTTGGCCGGTCCATGGGCCATGGTTTGCTGTAGTTTGTGAATATGGCTTTTCCTGTAGAGGAAACAAAGAACTAGGTCATTTATCCAAATAAGCCCAAATGAGAATAATCCACCTTTACCTAAAACGGTGAGATACTGGACACCCTAGTCAGAGGTGGTTTGACAGTTGAAAGAACACAGGAGGTGAATCAAAAGGAGGGAACCCAAGCATAGATTATGTCACCTCTTCATCTGAATTATGAGTTTTTGAACTAGGCAATCTTTAAAGTTCTTTGCAACTCTAAAATTCTGTGATTCTAAAAACTGTGACTCTACACATTCGATTATCTTGATGAAAAAAGATCTTAAAACCCTAAAAAAATTGTAATTATTTAAAAAAATAATGTATGCTCATTGTAAAAATTTAAATGACCAAAAAACATGAAGCAGAAAGTTAAAATTCACCTAAAATCCTACCACCTGGAGATAACCAACATGGACATATTGATGAACAATCTTCCCAATATCTGGGTAAAAGGATATACTCAGTTTTACATACTACACATGTCACACAACTATCAGTCAGGAATAGTCCTCCACGATAATAATTATACACATATCCAAGTAATTATTTTGAACTTGCATATTGTTTTTGGAAAAGAAATACTAGACTCAACTAATGCAATCCTCTTCTATAATACACACCAAATGAGGTTAAATCCTGGGACTAGAAAACTAATGAGAACACTTCTGTAATCCAAAACATGGTTTTGTTTCTTAGTCACTACAAACCATCCAACAGCCCAGTCCAGAGCTTTCCAAGGGTAGACATCCCTCACAATTTCAAGTAAAAGGAACATAAATGAACAGCCCTAGCAGAGAGAATGGCCACAACAGTCAGCCCATTAACTGCTGTTCCATAGGCTCCAGCAACTGTGCAGCTAATTAGAAACATCAGTATGAGTGATAAGGCCAAACCATGAACCAACTGACATTATTTGGAATAACACAGTTTGAAGAAAGAGAGAAAGAGAGAGAGAGAGAAAGAACAAGAGAGAGAAAGAGAGAAAGAGAGAGAATGAGAGAAAGAGGAAAGAAAGAAAGAAAGAAAGAAAAAGAAAAAGAAAAAGAAAGAGAGAAAGAATATACAACTACAGGGTATTTTTCATTCATAAGATCAAGAGGATAAAAGTTTGATATCGCAATGAACATTTTTTTTTAATTACACACATAGCCAGAGGAAAAGGAGACCACCACAGACAGGGAGAAAGGACACTGAAGATGAGTGCACGATAAAGAGCTTTGACCTGCTGCTTTGCTTACATCAAATCGGAAGGAAGTTTGAAGATACATTACAGGAATGTGCAGGTCCAAAGCTGAAGAGGGTGGTACACATGGCTCTTTCCTACAAATGATGTGTTCAGTGACTAGGTGCATTAAAAACTGCATTCAAGAAACTTGGATGCCTAAGAATCCTGACACTTGGAGCTAACTGACAGCTTACTCATCACCACATTCCAGATGGCTGTGGGAGAAAGAAAAGCTCTCCATCCAGCTTTGCCTTTGGGTCATTTCTTAGAATTTGAAAATGACATGCATATCAGGTTTTCCCTTATGCTCCAAACCAAGCAACCAAACAGGCAATAATGGAGCCCACAGTCCTGGATGCTGCCTTTTATTGGGAAACAGGGGCAACTCAGCTAAAAATCATGCTGAAAATGAACAGTTTTACCACAACCAAAGGAAGGAGTTATGATTCAGTTCTCTGCACATTCATGCATTTTATGGGAACACAAAATCAGATTTTCAAAAATGGATCCATATAAAACACAAATATAATATCTTCATTCTGTGAAAGAGATGCCAGCTTGGCGCAAGCAACCCACCCGTCCCACTCCAGAGTGTGTTCAGGATGCAGGCGTGCCCTGAAGGGCCATCTGAGGGGCAGGGGCCTCAACCTGGATGGGAACTCTACAAGGTGGTCACAGGCTCACCGGGCAGCGGCCCAGGCAAGGGAGACAGGGCGTGGAGCTTCTGGAAGTCATTAACTGCACCAAACTCCCAAAGGCCCAGACTAAACAACCCTGGAGAGCCCTTGATTTTATTCCCCAACAGGAAATGTTTCAGATGCAGTTCTGCACAGATAATAGACAGCGGGAAGGAAATGATACCCATGTGTTCTGCGTTCTAATGTTTTTTATTATCCAACAATGGCATAAGAGTTCTAACGGCCCCTGTGAGCCCAGGCACTTGTTCTTAAAGTGTCCTTGTAAAAACAAAAGAAAGAAAGCAAAAGCATAGAGGACGAGGAAATCATCTTTGATAGGGAAGACTATTTTGTATCAATACACACTTAATTTTTTCTGAACATGCATAGTAACTGCAAATGGCCATCATTTTGTTCAAAGATGACCAAAACTTTGAATTCTTAACAGAATATAGACAAGGCAGAAGACACAGCGAGTAGATAAAAGGACAGTCAACCACGCATACATGCAACTTAAAAAAAATCTAATGAACTAAAAACTCTGTAAATTACTCAGGAAAAGATAAGTCAAATAGCAAGTGGACTACATACTCAGGGCTTAAATGAACCAAACCAGGATATACACTCCCTCCCTCTCCGAATCCCTGGACACACTGTTGCAGCACTCACCCCATAGCATTGGATAATAATCTATTTACAGATCTGTGCCTACCACCAGGCTAAATGCTCTTGGAAAACACATGCCCTTTATCTCTGGGCCTCTAAGCACCGAGCCAGGGTGGGGTACCAGTCAGCCCATGTTGCTCTTTGATGAGAAAATGCATCACTTCTCCTTGAACTCAGGAAGGTGACCCAAAGTAGCCTTTGGAGGTGAAGAAAGTGCCATTTTTCTGCCCCCTGAGCAGTTCTGCCCCATGCAATACAATGAATGTAACCCTCCTGAGAGAAGCAGAATGGACTTATTTACTGCTTCATCCCCCCTGCCTGGCCCATAGTTGGTGCTCAATGGATATTCATTTAATGAATAACTATCTCAGATTTGGAGCAGGAAATCTCACCCCACTCATCTATAGATGTGGAAGTAAGAGGCAGTAATGGTAAATGGTTTCTGTAAAATTAGAATGCTTGTTAATGGCAAACCCAATCAAATCCTTTCTACTTTACTCCACTGTCACCCCTGAACAATACTCTAAAACACCTTATATCCTATGGACACTTTTAAATATATGTGAATTGTAATTTCTGGTAAAGTATTTCAGCCAAAATGCCATGGTTAATAAAACTTTAACAAGCTACTGAAACATAGCTAGGAGCTATATGAAGATGAAGATACAAGTTCAGTGTCGGTCAGAGATGCAAAATGTGAGATTTCTTTCATTGCAAGGTCCCTTTATTCAAACAAGGCTATATTCATATATTTTTGCCACTTAAATAACAAATCACACCAACTATTAGATATCTACTATGGTTAAGTACATTGATTGCCAATTGCTATGAAACTTACAGAGTTGCTAATGGTTGGTGGGTTTGTTCAGCATGAAATAATTTTATGCCTTCCTTCTAGACCCCTAAGAAGCAGCAGAAAAGAGACTGGAAGGGTGAACAAAACAGCACAAAGACAAGAAACCACCTACATTTCCTTTCCCTCTGATTGTAACATCCCTCCTCCACTTTGAGGAACTGGGTTGCCTTGTTCTTTCATCAGCACCATCATCTACATCATCATCATCATCATCATCATCATCATCATAGCATAGAGCAAGGGAACTCTTTGTGACACTTTTATGAGCTCAGAAATTAATTACACACCACTAATGGAAGGCACTACGACATTAGCGAAGGCAATATACCTACCTCCCTATAAGTACAAACATGTTCTTATTGTTTTTCCATTCTTGGAGACATACCAGCATTGCTTGTCTCGCAGTTGATATTTTAACAACAACAACAAAGGCAAACAGCATTATTCGATAGTACATTTGCTATCCTTACACCATGTAAAGAAGGCCTTAGAGATCCTTACAACTAACTAATCAACTAGCAATACTGCGCTGTAGAAAATGTTGGTTCTGTCCAGTTCTGCTTTATTGGCAGGGCCTGGGTGCCCCTCCTCAGCTGCACGGGGTTGGAGCAAACAGCCCAAATCCCTTTAGGCAAACCCACTGCTGCCTCTATCCCAGGTCTTACATCATGAAAGGTGACTCAAACTGACTAACCCCTCAAGCAGTTGGTGAAAATTGGGTTCACCTAAGGAGTCCTGGAGAAACAGCAGAGGATGTGTCCCAATGTAGCATTTGCACAATTTGTTTTCAAAGACCTTTCTCACTGCGGGTCTTAAAAAACACACAGTTGCCCACTGGGAAGATTCACATTATTTTCAAACCTAATTTACATTATGAAGAGGGCAATGAAAAAGGCTTATGGTGCTAATGACCTCTCACCAAGCAAGTCCTGGAAGGTTTCATAATAAACCAAAAAAGAAGGGGACTCGTTTCAGTTCAGGCAGCAACCAGTCTGTAGTATGGGAGCACAATCACCCATTTTTTGCTAGAGCATAAAAATTAAAACATATCATCATATAGTAGCTATAAGAAATTCTGACACGTTAAGGATTTAATGTTCAAACTAAAATGCAGGGGGCCAGGACCTACTTGCAATTTTTCAATAGGTTAATTAAATTATAAACTAGAAGTATGGAAATTATTTTGCCTTTGTTCTAACTGCATGATCAGGGAAACTCTAAAGGCAAAATAGTTTGCTATCAAAGTCAAAATAGTTTTTCCAAGCACAGGGCATTCCCAAGTCCAACTTCCAGCCCCAAAAATGAAACTTAGAAGTCAAACGATGGCCTCGGAGGAGTTGCCCCTTATCCATCACCCCAAGTGACCACACACTTACTCTCCTCTCTTTGGGCCAATGAGCCTCCATTACTCCCGGTTTCTTCCCACTTTCCCCAGTAAGAACATGGAATATGTAACTAACTCTAGAGACACACAACTATGAGATCTTCTTAGAAGTTTTCAAATATGTAGTATCTTCCCCACTAAAGCACCCATTTCATGAAGAAAAAAAAAGCCACCTCTAAAACCAGTTGGCCTGCAATTGGAGTTCAGAGAATTTTAATGACCAAACAAACATGGATTTGCAAGATCACTCCACCTGTGGCCAGATCAAGCAACGCTGCCCTAGATTACAAGGTTCCCATCTGAGGACTCTTCTGAACTCATCTGAATCCACCTGAACCACACTGTCAAAGAAGACTCTCACTGTGCAAAGAACTCATGTAGATAGCCTCGCAACTAACTTATCTACCAGTGATGATGTTCTGTGGAAAACACTGTCAAGCTCTGCCTCAGGCCTGGGTACCACTCAGATGCACGGTGAATCAGTTCTCCTACCAGCCCAGGAACATCAGACTCCACAGCACAGTTTTACAATCAGCCATGGACAGCAAAACCCAACAGAAGTTAGGAGGAGGCAAAAGTCAAACATAAGGATTTATTTGCGAGTGGTTCCCCTCCAAACAAAGAACTGCTCTTTCTCCATTTGAGAGCCTATCTCCCAAGCCCAGTTATCTAGCTGGCAGAAGCAAAGCCTTTGCAGTCATCGCATTTTCCCATTCAGCTCACTCATCATAACTGGGCTCTAAACAAAGGCAGGACAACACCTGAATACCTCTTCCCAGCTCTGTGCTTTGAGATCAACCACCAAATGGACAGAATTAAAGTGAAGAGAGGAATGTTATTTCCTAACAGTCAAACCCTCCAGCAGAAAGTGAAAACATGTAGTTTTGATCCAACTAAGTAGGTTCTAAATTTGTAACCCAGTGATGAACTGTTCGCCAATCAGAGTATTCATCACTTTTTTGACTCCCCGAAAGCAGACATTTTAAGCCTAACAAGGAGGTACTTTCAGCATAATAAAAGGCCTATCTTATTTGCGTTTGTAGGATGCTTTCATTTTAGCAAATAGAAGTCTCTCAGAGACCTTCTATAGAGCAGGTTTTTCTCCAGAAGTCACCTTTAAGAGGGATCATCTCATACTATGTATTCATCCATTTAGTAAATTTTTCTAAGCACCTATTATGTGCTAGACACAAGAGATACAAGAATAAACAAAAATATAGTGTCTTACCTCACAAAGCTTACAGTCAAGTAGAGAATTCAGACACTGAAAAATACAGATGTGTGATTAAGGTACAACGGCAAATTTCGAGTAAACAGGAGCAAAAAAATAAGTAAGTAATGAATAAGAAGGAGAGCTCCTCACTTCTGGGATTTATAACCACTGGCCATAACTTTTTATCAGATGATACATCAAGTTTCCCCAATAATCTTAAGTTGAGTATTATAGGTAGCTAACAAGTCAAGTCATGTTATTTGGCAGCAAATGGTGAGAAATCTTGTTTTAACAGCTCTACCACAGTCTCCTGCCACCATGATTTCTCTCAAGTATCTAAAGAAACTCGCAGTGATGTTTTGGTATAAAAATTCCACTCCCTCCCCTTTTTATTTTATTTGGGCTACATAGGTTCAAGAAAAAGGGGAAGAATAAAACCCCATATGCCAGGAACCATATCATAAAAGAATACTTATTAGAACTGCTACTGAGCCAACTCTGCTGTTGACTCAACTTCTGAATTCCCACTGGTCTCCATGCGATGCCTGTGGGAAGCCAACAAGTTATCTCCATTGGGCTCTGGCACTGCCTACGCTGCTTCAGCCTGCCGGAGGCTGGATGGAGGGAATGGGCATTTCACAGGAAGGCAGGTTTATGGATGCATCACTGAATACGTACAGACATAGTAATGTGTGTGTTTGTTTTTTAAGTAGTAAGTCCAAAGCATAACTTACAGCTAAAATATAATCTTCTAAAAATCATATATGGGGACACTATGACAAACTGAAGCTGAAGCCTTATCCAAGGCCAGGATCCACAGCAAGTTCTACTAAGATGAAGTGTGTGTGTGGGGGGGGGGGGGGGAGGCGAGACATTCCATGTCTCTTTGAAGAAAAATTTAAGGTCTTTTCTTTATTTCCTGTCCCTAACTTCTTCTCCCTTAGACTCCTCCCATCAGAATTCCCCCAAAAAAACTATATTGAATAATTTTTTCCTGTTTTATCTTTTCTTACTGACTCTGGCATGATTCAGCACAGGTGACGTTGTCTTAGTTAGGAGAGAGTTGATACCACAAATGAACTTGACAGAATAAGTAAAGGGCACATTTTCCTTTAGGAGTAAGAGTTTCGATGAAAGACGATCCTAGTAAAGAGTGCATGCCATTTCTTTGGGCCTGGCCCATGACTAAACTCTGCCCTGTCAGGAACATGGACAGACTCTCAGTCTTTGCTCTCGAAGGACCCTCCACCTAGCCATGCAGCTTCTGGTGTGAATTTGTCTACAGAGTTAGCAGGAAATTGGAGAAAAGGGACAATGAATAACCCAATAGTGGGGGAAAAAAAAAGGAAATGCAGACAGAGCCAAAGTCAAACACCTAAAACATAAAAGTAGCGCATGTCCATTTCTCAGTGTGGCCACAAGAAGGCACCCATCCACAGCACACATGAAAACATTTAATGCCTAAGTTGAGTCACAGACATATATATATAGAAATGTGCTAAAATAAACTTGTCTCATGCCAAATGATGATTCTTGTATATTTACAGAGAGAGAAACAGATAGACAGACAATTAATCTTAGAGAGCAGGCTGGAAGCAGTAGAAAAGATCCCATTTCCCAACCTGAGGTGTCATTAAGCCATATGAGACCCATGGTCTGCCAGATGGGCTTTAAATGTCAAATTTTTATCTCAGTATTCTGTATAGTCTGCAGAATGAAAGCTTTAAGGCAGGGGTCATCAAAACTTTTCTGTAAGGCCACATAGTAACTATCTTAGGCTTTGGGGGCCATAAGATCTGTCACAAGTAGTCAACTCTGGCACCGTGGAAGGACAATACCCAGCGGCAATATGTAAATGAGTGGATGTGGCTGTGTTCCGAATACCATTGACCAAAGTTTGGTGATCCCTGCTTTAAGACTCCAAAAGCTTTTTCTTACTCCCCTTCCACCCAAACCTAGTTTTTCTGCTAGCAGTGGAGATGGGGCACTCTCAGACAACCCTACTCATTTCTCCAGCTGCCCTGTCAGGCAATGACTTCTGCCAATGTTTCCTATTTGAGGCAGGAAGGAAGAGGGAGTGGAAATGCTGGCGCTGGCCCAAGACAGGCACCACCCAAGGGTTCCTCTTTCCTCCAAGGTGAAAATAAACCTCCCTCATCCATACACATGCTAAAGATCTGTTCTCATGACTAGTCCTGATCTTCCCTCTGCTTTTGTGGGTAATGGCTTTATTTCCTTTGGGCAGGGAATTGATGACCTAAAATTGGGCTGTCTTTGTCAGAGGAAAGGGGGGTGAAATCCAAGAAAAACTAGCCCTAGGAGTGAGAAGACAAAATTCTGTCAAGGCCCTTGCCAACAGGAATGGAAAATGATTCCTGAAGGGAACTGGCCTCCTTTGATTTACATTCAAATGAAGATTATGGCTAAGAGGCTTTTAAAAGAAAAACAATTACAACCTCCTTGGTGTTTGTTATTTTTATTCTCAAGGATTTCATTCCCATCAGTGACCATCAGTAAACTCCTTTGAAAAATCTTTGAGGAATTTGCAGGACTGTTTAGAAACAGGTAAGGAAAGAGGGGAAGTTAGATATCTATGTCCTGGCACAGTCGTGTGCTGGACCAGCTGGCACCAGCTTGTGAGGGCTGATTACCAAAAGACTGTCAGAAATGTTGCAAGCCAGTCCACATCCCATTGGTAGCTTGACGTCCATCCACCACGGTGGGAATATTTCCCCCTGGGAAATCGGCAAATGCTACCATGTAGGACACTTCTGCCCACTCTTCCTCACCCCCAGAGATCCCATTGGTAAACATCTCCCAGCTCACCACCACTATCTGGTAGAGCCCTAGCAAAGGAGCCTGGTTGGGGAGGAGGGTGAATCTGAGCAGAAAATAGATAAACAGGAAGGCTTGTCCATGGAAAAAAATATAAGATGAAATCAAATAAAGAGACATGAGAGTTTTGCAAGTCCAAGAAGAATTCCTTGAGGATTTAATGTCAGTGGGAGAAGAGTGGGTCCCTCATCCCCCCACAACCAGCGGGGTTCGCTATAGAGGCAAAGATACAATAAACACAAAGATCTTGTAGGATCTCATTGTATCAAATGAATTAAAGTGTTGGGGAGGGTGCAGCGGGAAGGGATAACATTAAGAAGAAAAAACAAATCTAAATTAGGAAACTGGAATCAGTCTTAGCCTGTCTATCAAACTTTAAATATATTCTTTCATTCAACTTGGTCCAACCACAAATTGTTGGTAATAGAGTTAGAAACCATGGAATATACATTGTTTGGGGGGGAAAGCAGAACCATTACTAAGATGTTTTACTGGTACACTGAGCTGCTGATTCTATCAGTTACTAACAAGGGAGTCACAAAACTTCCAATCTTAAGAATGGCAGTTCTTAGTGAATCTGATTTTTATTTTTAAAAACAAACTTAAGAACTCCACTGTGTTCTTTGATGGCCTTTAAAAGTTCACTTATAACTTGTTTTCTTCCAAAACTGTAATCACCTGTTTTATTACAGAAGAAACCTAAGGTGGCACGCTACAATCAACACACCACTTGCCAAAAAATAAAATGTGTTTGAGTCTAAGTTGCCCACAAGTTCTTTTTCCTATTTCCAGGGTAAACTCAGCTTCAGACTCTTTGGGATCTCTTTCTGCATGTCCCACAATACTGCTAACAAAGAGATGGCGCAAGCTGGCTTAGCTGAGACAGCCAAGTTAAATAAAGGCCTCACCACTATTAATCTACTCAACTGCTGCCTCTTATTTGTCTGAACCTGTATGTCAAGCCCTTGTTATCATTATAAATACTCTGGGCTTTCCTCCCTCCAAATCAAAGTAGCCTCCAAACCAGAGAAAGGCCATAAATCTCTAAGAAAGGTGACAATTTCAGCCATCTTAAAAGGCAGTAGCCAAGAGGCTCTTACAATCAAGGAATGCTAGGGAAGAGGCTGCTGTTTCTCGGCACCGTCTGTGATATTAAGATATAAAAAGGAACCCAATCAAGGAACTAACCAGTCCTCTCGAGTTAAAAGGTTAGGAGACCAGGGGAAGATGGCAGAGTAAGGAGCTCCAGGACTCATTCCTTCCTCCAGAACACTAGAAAACAGGCAGGAACTGTCTGAAACAACTGTTCCAGGGCTCTGGAGGCCAGGAGAATGCTGTACAGCATCCAGGGAAGAGCGGGAGGAAGAAGTGAGAAACTGCAGTAAAGAACAGGGAGCAGCTCGCTCCACAGCAGCTGCCGGTGCCCATCCCCCACTCTCGCTGTGGGCCGCCTCGGGGTCCAGTCCCGGGCTAGCTGCTGCAGACAGAAAGGTACATAAAAATCTACTTCCCCAAGAACAGGGGTGATTAGCTAATTCAGATCGCTAGGTCCCGGTTCTGAACTACTGTTTCAACTACCCCAGACTGGCCACAACCATTGTTTCAACACCATCCTGGAGAGGGGCTGAGGCGGTGGAGGTTTAAACACACAGTGTCTCTTTAGGGCCATGAGGAAAAGTTTGCTGAAGGGCGCCATCTACTGGACAGGCCAGGAAGGTGCAGCTTTGGGGAGCTGTCTAAAAGGCTTTTTGGCATCTTTCCTGACACTCTCCCCAGGGCACTCTGAAGCCAGTCTGTGCCCCCTTGGTGGTGCCCTGGTCCTGTTTTGGCTGGGAAATACTGACTTGGGAAAATCCTCTCTGGGGTTACCTTCCTTCCAGAATTTGCCCTCCAGGCAAAAGCAGCTAGAGACAAGAGGAGTCTAAAAAAATATAGAAAGAAGACAAACAAAAACAAACAGAACAGATCAAGATTCCCAGAGAAGGAACATAGGAAAGGAAGCTTTCTCTAGGGGTGAAACAACTGCACAAATAGTGCAATCTTAAAAACTGTACTGCATATCCAGGGCATGGATCAGATGAAGAAGACCTGAAAAAGTCCAATTGTTAAAGATAGGCAATTCTAAATGTCTAGAATAAGTTGAACAATATGTCAAAGAAGAGCCTTAACACAAAGCCAATCAAAAATAAAACCCTAGGAAAGAGACAGAAATAGACCTTCAGAGGAAACTCATCAAGATAATCAGATGCCTAGACATCAGCAAAAAATTGCAAGCCATACTAAGAAACAGGAAGATATGGCTCAGTCCAAGGAACTAATTAAAACATCGGAGTAGACACAGAATGTAGAACCTAATCAAAGATGTTCAAACAAATCTCCTAAATCAATTCAAGGAGATGAAGGAAAATATGCATAAAGAGATAAAGGATATTAAGAAACCACTGGGTGAACATAAGGGAGAACTGAAAGTATAAAAAGAAACATAACAGAAATTATGGAATGAAAGGCACAAAAGAAGAAATTAAAAATATACTTAGAGGCATACAACAGCAGATTTGATAAAAGGTCACCTAATGTAAATAATGGATGGAACTATTTTAATAAACTTTCATCAATTGTAACAAAGGTAACTACTGTTAAAAAATACTACAATTATTTAAAAAGTGCTATCATTAATAGTAACAATTGTTCCACACCAATGCAAGATGTTGGTGGTGGGGTGATATACGGGAATCTTGTCTTTTACGCATGATTATTTTGTAAACTCATGACTTCTCTAATAAGAAAAAAAAAAGGTTAGGGGACATAAAAGAAACAATTAATAAATTAGACTATGTTAAAATTAAGAAATTTAGTCCATCAGAAGACACCATTTAGAGAGTGAAAAGGGAAGCCACAAACTAGTAGAAGATATTTGCAGTATACACATACAATGAAGTACTTATAATCAGGATATATAAAGAAGCTTTACAAATGAATAAGTAAAATAGAGACATCCCAATAGTCAATGTGAAAGGGACAAACAGGCACTTTACAAAAGAAAATACACAAAATAGCCAATAAGCCTATACACATTTTCAGAAGCTTACTGCAAATTAAAATCTCAAAGGAGATACCACTACTAAACCTTAAGAATGGTGAAAACTAAAAAGACTGATAATACCAAATATTGGCAAGGTTGTTACTGGAACTCTCTCATACTTTTCTGGTGAGAGTAAATTGGTACAATCACTTTGAAAAACCGTTTGACTGTATCTATTAAAGATATTCCTGACCAGGAATTTCTCTATGTATATATGTAAGAGAAATGAGAGCTTATGTCCACCAAAGGAAATGTCAAAGACATTCATATCAGTGTTATTTATAATCACCAAAAGCGAAAACAATCCAAATGCCAACCAACAGTATAAAGGAGAAATAAATTGGGTCAGGAAAAAAAAATAAAGGTTAGTGGACCATAAAAAGGAAAAATAAATGAAAGAGGCCAAAGCTTTATGATTGCTTACTTGTCAGCAAAACAAATATCCTGCAGTAGTTTTATTTACACTAGCACTTCACAGGAATTTTAATAGCCAGGCTGAGATTTTCCATGTCCACTAAAGATGAGCATGTTTTTGGTGAGACTTTATATCCAAGGCAGTCCCTAGGTGCACACACTAAAAGAAGGACCACGGAACTTGACCTAAGGGTCACTTTAGAGCCAAAGACATTTGTAGAGGAAAACAAGTAGGTGGTGTGCTGGTTTGGATATACTATGTCCCCCAGAAAAAGCCATATTTTTTAATGCAATCTTGTGGCAGATCGATTAATCTTTTCAATTAGGGTATGACCTCTTGATTGACTGTTTCCATGGGGATTTGGCTCTGCCCATTCAGGGTGGGTCTTGATTGGTTTACTGGAGTCCTTTAAAAAGAGCCACACAGGCCCAGACGCTTGCTGACGCTGATGCTTAGATGCTTGGAGATGCAGACAGAAGGGCGTTTAGCTAAGAGATGAAGCCCAGAGTTTGCCCTGGGATATGCTAAAACAGGACCCCCAGGTGCTTAGAGAGAAACCTCTTGGGAGAAAAAACCAAGTGCAAAGGAGCTGAGAAAGGAGCTGGAACACAACCCAGGATCAGCAGACTCCAGCCGCATGCCTTCCCAGCTAAGGGAGGTTTTCCGGACGCCATCGGCCATCCTTTAGTGAAGGCATCAATTTGTTGATGCCTTAGTTCGGACACTTTTATGGCCTCAGAACTGTAACTTTGTAACCAAATAAAACCTCTCTATAAAAGCCAATCCGTTTCTGGTATTTAGCATAACGGCAGCATTAGCAAACCGGAACAGGTGGTGGTCTTCAGCTCTTATCTCTGGCCAACCAGCAGAATTCTGGAATCGGCACCAGCATATGTGCTCTGCATCTTGAGGTTATGCCCACAGAAGGCTGGGAACAGGGGAGCAGTGTCTTCTATGTATATTACATGCCTGACATGCCTTGTGATACACAATGCATGTTACCAAATGCTCATTACCACTGTAGGAAGCATCACGTCCCCACTGTGCTGAAAGGAGATGAAGGCTCAGAGAGGTAACATATCACTCCCAAGGCCAAACACTAATGGGGGGAAAGATGAGCCTGAAATGGAGGTCTGGCTCCAAATGCCGTGTGGGCCCTCATCACCATGTTTCCCCCATATTCTTAACTCCTGCAAGGTCACGACATTCTGCTGAGAGGACAAGACTCACCTAAACACTGTGGACCCCTGCCTCAAGAGAAAAGAACAACTCAAAAGGTGAGGATTTCACACGCCTCTCAATTGCCTACATGATTTTAACTGACTGCTCCACTGCCAGAAGAACCAGTCTTGTGGGGATTGACAATGATTTTATGCATTAAAAGCAAAAAGCACATCAGGAAGCTTCAATTATCTTCTAGTCCAAGTAAATAGTACATTGTTTTCTGCTCATCAGAGCCATGTCTAAATCTACCCCTCTTCTATCCCCTCTCACTGTCCTCGGCCTCCTCGTTACATTATCCAAGCTAACCCCCACATCCAAGCTGGCAGATGCCACCCACTTAAATCTCTCCAGACCTATCTCCTGTCTGAGCCCTCTGCCGCCACTCTCTTAGCTGAAACACTCCTCACCTTTCACTTACATCACTGCCCCATCTGGCCTGTCTCCAGTCCTACCTGCTGACCACCCAGCTGCCTCCCCACTAGCCACATGACCATGAACATGGGCATCTCACAGTGTCAACATGTCAGTGACTACTCCCAGCCTAAGGATGAAGGTCAAACTTCTCAGCCAGCCCACAAGGCCCTTCCAGTCCTGGCTTCCAGGTGGGGATGGGAGGTTGGCACAGTGAGGTCAGTTCAACTTCTGAAGTCTGAGGAACCTGAATTTGAACTCTAGATCCACCATTTTTGAGCTGTAGGATCTAGGTGAGCCTCAAATTTTTTCAATGGGAAAATCAGGACTCACAGCCATGTTTACCATCGACACACTCAACAAATCCTCCTTGTGACAAGGACCTTTCTAGCCTCATCTCCTCCAGGGTGAGTGTCCAGCCCTGGCCACACTGGTCATTTGGTCATCCCTGCTTCAAGTCTCTGCTCTTTCGTTTCCATTTCTAACCTTAATGAAAGTCCTTTTACCTACCACCATCACTTCCTGGGAGTACAGGAGTCTGGTTAACTCCTATTCATCTAGAAAAGCTCAATGTCTCCTCCAGAAAGCCTTCTCTGACCCACCAGTTGGACTTAGAAGTTCCTCTTCTGTGCTTCTGTGGCAACCCATGTGTTTTTCACCCAGTGCACTTATCACTCTGTTTGGTGATTACTGGCTAATTTAGCTGCTCGTCCTGCAACACCCCCAGGTCCTCAGGGCAGGGACTGTGATTTCTAAGTGATACCCCAGAGTCTAGTTCTGCACCTGGCACATGGTGGGCACCAAACACATATTTGACAAGATGGGTCTACAAATCAATTGATAACTTTATAAATAACAACCAAATTTTCTAATAATTTTAAGTACATAGGTATCTAAATTTCCTAGGGTTACCATAGAAAAGTTCCATGAAATGCATGGCTTAAAACAACAGAAATTTATTCTTTTACATTCTGGAGGCCAGAAATCTGAAATCAAAGTGTCAGCAGAGCCATACTCTCTCTCTGAAGGCTCTAGGAGAAAATCGGTCCTTGCACCCTCCTGGCTTCCAGGGGCTACTGGCCATCCTTAGCATCCTTGGCTTGTGGCAGCATAACTCCAATCTCTGGCTCAGTCTTCACACGGCCTTCTCCCCTCAGGGTTTGTCTCCATGCCCAAATTTCCTTCTTCTTAAAAGGACACCAGGCATATTAAATAAACTTCATCCGCACTTGATTACATCTGCAAAGACCCTATTTCCAAAGAAGATCCCATTCACCGATACTGGGGCACTCAGACATGACTGTGTCTTTTTGTTGGGGGGTGGGGGACAATTCAACCCCCAACAATGGGCTACAAATGACAAGTAACAATCCTATGTCAACAAGGAAATGTAACTTAAAAAAAAGAAAAAGCCAAATTTTTGACCTGCTAAAATCTGCAGTACATTTAAGAAATGCCACCCCCTTGCACACTAACACCCTCTCATCTCCTCACCCTTCTTGGTTTCTGAGGCCCTCCCATGTGCCTGTTCTCACTTGCCCCCTACAGCGCATACAGGACACCATCTACCCTGTAGGATGAGGCACCCGAGGCTCCAAGAGGCTACGCGACTCCACAGCAACAATCGTGAGGACCGTGAGAGTCATGCCAGGGGTCAAGGCCTGCTCCTAGAAGGGAGGCTACAGAGCGCGCGAGCAATAGAACAGGTCAGACAGAGCTGGCCCAGTCCTGCCTCTGCTTCTGAGGAGGTGGACGACCTGCCTCGGGCAAGTTCCTTCACCAGCTGCCTCAGATATCAAAACGGGTATGGTAAAAGAGTGCTGATCGCAGCAGCTGGTGGGTTACAAGGACTAACTGAGCTAATACGTGGGAAGTACTTAGTACAGTGTCTGACTCAGACTGAGCACTCCATAAATGTCAGCCATTATTATTACAAAAGACAGCTGTGATGAGACAGGGCTAGCGAGGCAGTCCTCTGTCGCCCATCATCTGACCCTGGAATCCTTGTGTTATCACCGCCAGTGGCAGAAAATGGAAGATAAATTAACCTACGGTCAGCCCACAGAGGGCATGGGAAATAAGGTACCCCCCACCGTCAGTCCAGCCTCTCTCCTTATCCTCAGGCTGCGAACAGGATTAGACTAGTTCATGGAGGTGGAGAGGAAAGGGTATTGGAAGATTGCAAAGCACGCTTTGACCGTTAAGGAGAAAGAAGCATCCCAAAGCCCACTGAGGTACAGCAGCAACCCTGAAACAAGTCCACATCTGCCCGAGGCTCACTTCGGAAAAAAAAAGTGGGAAATTTGCAGAATGTCTGTTCAACTGTGATGTGAAATAGTCACATCTGGTTCACAGAAATCCTCAAAAAGTGACTGATCAAAGGTGATGGTGGATCTCCTATGATGGCCACACGAATCATCATCCTCTGTCCACGAGCAGATTGCGTGTCCTTGTGCAGGAGGTGCAGACACCCCGTTCTGCCAGTCAGACAGCCCTGGGTGCCTCTGAATCTGGTGGCCTTCAGCTCAGACTGCGGAGGCTTTCTGTGGGTGTGAAGGAAGAAATGGCCGAGGGCTCAGAGGATTCAAGTCTCCTCCCACACTCACACTTGCCACAGGGAGCAAGCCATGGAGTCACTACTTTTTAAAGGCTGGGGTTCTCTGTGGGACAAGGGGAGAACAACGCACAAGAATGACGAAGTGACTGGCCCCAAAGCCATTATTATGTCATGCATAAGAGAAAGAGTTGTAATTGGAGACCCGAGGATAGACTTGGCTTTGCCAATTAAAGTCACCCATGTGAGCCTGAGACAGACACTCCCGAAGCCTCAGCTTCCTCCTGGCATGTATAGTAGTGGGAAACCACATGGGTTTTGGAGTCCAACAAACTTAGGTTCAAAATCTGTTTCTGCCTCTCACGAGCTTTTCTAGTTTGCCAGGGCTGCTGTAAAGTGCCACAGGCTAGCTGGCTTAACAGTAATTTACTGTCTCACAGTTCTGGAGGAGAAGTCTGCAGTCACAGTGTCAGCAGGGGCACGCTTCCTCTGAAAGGGGAGAATCCATCCCACGCCTCTCCCCTGGCTTCTGAGGGTGACCAGCAATGCTCAGAGTTCCTTGGCTAGTGGCAGCATATTTCAATCTCTGCCTCCATCACACAGCTCGCTCTCGCTCTCTCTCTCTCTCTCTCTCTCTCTCTCTCTCTCTCCGTCTGTGTCCAATTTCCTCCACATATATGGACACCAGTCATATTGGATTAGAGTCCAGTCTAATCCAGTTTGGTCTCATCTTAACCAAAAACATTCAAAGATCCTAATTCCAGTTAGGGTGACATTCACGGGACTGCGGGTGAGGACTTGTACATATCTTTAGGGAGGACACGATTCAATCCATAGCCCTGGCTACGGGACCTTCAGCAAACCATGTGCCTCTTGCCACCTCTGCTCATCTGTAAGTTGGGGATGCTCCTTCTTACTTGGCAGCAGAATTGAGAGAATCAGATGAGAACATATAACTGAAGCACCCAGGCCAGAATTCAGAACACAACCCAGATTCAAGAAGGGTCGGTTATTAGGATGATGACTATTCTCTCATCCCTAAAATCATGAATTTGCATGAAAAGCCTATAAACAAAACACCAAGAGGTGCCAAGGAGAAAGTCATGGTGAACAAGACCACGTCCGGCACACATCCTTGAATGGTTTCCTTAGAAGGCTACCCTGGCCCTTGATCTCCTTAGAAATGCTTTTCCAATGCTCCTCAGAGAACTCTCCTAATATGATCCTGATTAAGATATTCGTTTACCTTCTGAATTATAAGGGCAAAGTCCACATTGATGAAAATGAGAACTTTGCATGGCATCCCATGACGATATATTACATTCAATACAATTTCAGATGATACAACAGGGAAGCTTAATAACCAGCTGAATCACATCTTCTGCACCATTTATGGTAACTGTGAAGCAGAAAGAACTCTAGACCAGGATTCAGAAAATCTGAGTTTCAATTTTGCCTCTTCTATCAACCAGATGAGACCAAGGCTGGCCTATAATCTCTCTCCCTTTCCTCAGCTGTTCCTGAATTCCAGACGAGACCCTCTCTGAGGCCCATCTCAGAACTATATAGGGTCCAGAAAGTCTGGAAACACAGATAAGATTATCTTATTTAATTTTTACAGAGTGAAAATATCCTTGGCAACATGTACATGCACCTTTTTTATGATTTTTATGGTTGATGTGTAGAATAAAAGTCTACAGAATAAAACGCACCTTTTAACAAAAGATGTAAATGTGATCAGTCGATAACATAATCTCCCCTTATAACATTATAATAATCTGGGACATCAGATTCAAGAGTTATCTTCCAACTCATAAGAACATCTTCCAGGATGTTACAGGGCCATGAACACTGAGCCTGCCTATATTACAAAAGAGAAGTCCAGGAGACCTTCACAGTGTAAGAAGACATAAAATCTTGTATTTAGAGGAAACGAGCTGGAGTAATATATAATCAATATGTGCTTTCAGAGAGAAATAAAATCTTTATTTAGTTTTCTTTAAACAAGAGATAATATTTGAGCTGGAAAGAAAGCATTAACTGCCTCCATCAGCTATTGGAGACAAATGAGGGACAATTTAGTCCACCCTGTTGGCTCTGCACTGGACTAGTTTTAAACTTGTAATCAGTTAAGTGGATAACCTGCATTTATATCTCTTACGATGATTCCTGGCATCATTTTTTAAAAAGATAACTTAAAATTCATACCTTAGTATTTTCTTCTTCCCTGAAACATTAAAACGCCTGAATACAAATGTTATAGTGGACATTTCTTTCCCTCTACAAGAAGATCCTTACCTGGGATAGAAAGTCTCAACAATCTCAGGCATAAAGAAGATAAGCGCAACTGAGAAAAACACTAACACGTAGAATATAAACATGATGACAGTGAGATTACACATGAGCAAAGGTACTCATTTCAGTCCTTCCACGTATAACTAATTAATTTAATTTTACGCCCAATGCTGGGTTCACTGATTTAACAAGCTTAGTCTGGATGTGCCATAAGGTGGACTGCAAATTAGAAAGTGTAGAAACTGGGCTAGAAGTCAGCATTCTGGAAAGTGACAGCAAAGGAGGAGAGAAGAACCAGTGGCTTTTAGCAATATGGGGCCATTCCATGTAGGGCCCGAGGGCATCGCTGAATTACAGCACAATGCAGAAACTGACAGGCAGAATGAACCTGTGACACCGAGAAACCCTACTCAATATACACATCACAGTCGATACAATGATTTTAGAAAGATTTCTGACAAAATAGTTAAAAAATAAAAGTTTGGCACTTGGAGAGTAAGCATCTAGTTCTTGCACACCCATCCATTTTATATTTATACACACAAGCATGTGTGCTCTTAAACATGTTGGCAGTACTCACTTCTTGTTATAAAGTATTGCTGGAAGCCATAGCAAAGTTCCCATGGGAACAATGTTATAATTCAGGATTGAATTACAGGCCAGACACTCTGCTTGGAAATAAATCATAAATAGCCAAAAGTGTGTCACAAAAGCAAAGATACAAGTTAAATACTCTATAATCATTTGAAATAGTAAAATTATACAAGTACCATACAATAGGCATAAATGCAAGATATACACTGATAACATCCCCTAGCATTAGTATAGCAGTTTACAGTTTATTAAAACACCTTTACATAAACTCATTCAACCCTCACCACAATCCCCTGTGGGACACAGGGGCCCCTGTTCCATAAAGAGCCCATGAAAAATACTCTGATCCATTGTATAAATCTAACAGAAAAACAGCTGCTATCAAAGTTAAGTGTCAATCATTACTTGTCTTGGAATTTAGAGGCTTCTTTTTATAAATCGTGATTTGGACAGCCAACTCTCTTCCCAGGCTACCTTGGGAAGCAGAAGCTGATTTTTTTCCTGAAGAACTTCCTTATAGCAGTTCAGTGGTGGAAATGCAGCTTCAAAAGTCTTCCAGCCTCAAGACCCTGCTTTTAAAAAGGCTCAAGTTTATTCTTTTTGTCTTATTGCAGCAGGCTTGAGTCATTAAAGGTGGCAAACTGAAATGGAAAGTTCAAAGTCATCTTCTGAAGGAGCGGGAGAACACCAACAGCCCAAAGAAGGGCACACGGCATCCAAAAACATGCATGCCTAAGACTTCTAAGCAAGAATCCAAACCCCTCTGCCCTCACGCTGACTTGTCCAAACACCAGCCAGTCCAATCCACCAGGCCAAAATTATTAATTTGGAAGCCAAGAGAGAGGTGTACTCCCTGGACATGCTTCCTTTAGCTAGGCTATCTGGCCACGACTTAGGGCCAATTCCAATCTAAAGAGCACTAGCTTTCCCCAGCAATGGAGGAGGAATTCAAGACAGCTGAGGGAGCCTTTGAGACCCTCCCCTTCTCCCATCTTAGGGCTGATGGTCTCACCTCAGAAACCTTGTCCAGTAATTCTTCTGCTCCTTCAATACTGGTGGACAATGGAAGCAGTAGTGGAGGAAGGAGGAATACTTTCCAGCACATCTATAACACGAACCCTGAACCATCCCCCAAAGCCACCTCCACCGACATGAATTACCTCCTTAGGTTGGAAAAGTGTGTGTGTGTGTGTGTGTACTCCCTTCCTTATGTCCTCAGTTTCTCTACTTCCACCCGATCCAAACACTCAAGTAACAATAGCAACAACAAAAGCACCAAGTCGTTCCCACCATGACCCAAACCAGCAAGCACCCCAGGCCCTGCTAGATCAACCAACCGACATGCAAGGAAAGGCATTCCGAACTCTAGCTGAAACAAAGCTCTGATCACCATTTTTAAACAAATGAAATCTAAATTTGGGAACCACACCATTTTGGCAGTGTCCACACTTAGATACAGAAGGCATCGGGTCTTCAGAACTCCACCCATCAACCCGAGTTGTATATAGGGCTCAGTTTCATGGGCGTGCGATCCATTCAGGCATACAGGGCCCCAGGTTTGCTTGCATGCTCTACTGTTGCCATCTTGAAATTCTAAACAATTCTGGACAAGGAGCCCCATATTTCATTTTACACTGGGCCCTGCAAATTCCAGATCTGGATCCAATCCTAATCACAAATATTCCAGAAGCACTAGGAGAGAAGTGGACAGGTACCAAAGAAGCAGGTTAGCAGGGAAATTCTGGCTTCATTCCAGGTCTGATATATGTTAAGTAGAGGGAGTAATGTTGATTTGAATCCAAATGTACTCCAGAAGAGTACATCCTCTATAGGACTAAGTCAAAACTTGTTCCCAATATGTCAGAAATAAATATGGGTAATTTTTTTAAGACTATGACATCTACTGTAGCAGCTTCCATACACACAGAAATATCATCCTGCTGGTCCAGTCACACAGAACAGAAGGCATTTCAAGTAATTAAGCATATGAAGATGGGGCTGAGTGCAGTGTTTCATATACCCACAGCCCACGGTGGTGGGGAGGGGATGGAGAGAGCAGGGACATACATGACCTTAATATTTCTCCCAGCAAATTATAGTAAATACCTTCATTATTTCCTTCTCAGCAGAGTCAATCTCTCCAAATTTCTGGCAAAATCAGCATAATTGCCTTCCAAACCTCAACAAATACAAATAAAAAAAAAAAAATCACTGAATGGGTAGAGGAAAAAAAAACATACAATTCCAGCCTCTTCTCAGTAATAGGTTTTCTGTTACTTCTCAGGCTCCCACTTCACAATTGAAGATCAATTTAATTTCTTTCATCAGAAACAAATGTGCTCATCCCAGCCTCACTGACAAATGGATTTAGAGCACGTTTTCAGACATTTGCTTTGCTCTATTGAAATATTTGCCTCAACTGCTGTATTCCACTCTACTGGGAACAGGCTTTCAGACAAAAGTTTTGCAGTGAATTTCTGCCCATCAAAACTTGCTTCCAAGAAGGGCTCAAACTCAATCACATAACATCAGTGGCTTTCTGCTGTAAGTGATACTTTTACCAGTGGAGTTTTCATCCCAGAGCTTAAAATTTTAAACTGATGGGGCCCAAGGCTTTCATGTGTCTGATTTTGAGGGAAGGGGACCCTATGCTAACATCTACTCTTCATGTTTGAAGGACAAAGTGATATTTTCTATAAGTAATGCAGCACTTGAGAGGCAACCATTTAGAAGACTGATGAAACACTATTCCTACCAGGCAGGGAGAGGACAATAGATTACACCCCAGAAGCCCCCTCAAGCATGCCCACTCCAGCTGGAATCAGTTAATTGAATTTCCAATGATGAGCTGGGTGCCCCAATCTCCAAACTATGAAATGCTAACTCTTTATTAAATAATGTCATTTAAAGGGAGTGATCATCCCCACAGCCTTAAATATAAATCTGATAATGTACAATGTAAATAATAAAAGGCAAAAATCCAATTTTCATGCAGTGAACTTTCAAACACTCTGCTGTTTTCACTAAATTGGCTTTCCTTCCGAGCACTGCAACGCCACTAGAGGCACACCAGGCCCCTGTTATGGAGTTATCATCCACTTGCTCTTAACTTGAGATATGAGCCCAGAATTATTAACTCAATTCACTTTGCATGTCAAGGGCAAAAAGAATTGTACAAAGGATTTGCTAAACACATGAGGATAAGATCATGCCACCCCAAACACATTCCCCAAAACTCTTAAGAAGTAACACGACAACAAAGAATGGGGGATACCCACCTCCCATCATGGTGCTGCCTGTCACCTTTGAAAACAGACAACCTGGTAGATAAGTTCTGTAATCATATGATATTCAGGCGCTCAAACTTTTCCTATAAAGGAATATAAATACAGACTCCGAATTTCACTCCTTCCAAAAAAGAACGAAGAAAAAAATTAGACTCCATACCCATCAAGACCACTGAAAAGAGATTGCTGATGAGGAGACTTATCAAAGAAGTAATAACTTCCCTTTGGGAAATTTAAATAATCTGCTATGTATGAAAAAAATGCTCATTCTGGGTTTCAGACCAATTTCTCAGCATGCCTTTTATAAGCCCTTCAGACTATTATTACATTAAATTCAAAACAAGAAATTCCTACAGTCGTTTGCAGATTCTATCACAATGACAATTCAGCAATCACGGGAAACTTCATGTTTTTGCCATAAGCCTTCAGATGGGACATTATTTAGGTACAAACCTATTAGAGCCATAGGGAATGTCAGCGTCAGAACCTTTGTTATGGCATCTGGAACGGTCTAGAACATTAGACCTGCACTGTCCATTGGGGCGCCAGTGACCACATGTGGCTATTGGGCACTTCAGTGGGGCTTGTCTGAATTGAGATGTGCTGTAAGTACAGGCTGAGGATGGAAAAAAGAATGCAAAATATCTTGTTAACAATTACAGTGGTTACATATTGACCTGATAATATTTTAGTTATACTGGGTTAAACCAAATACATTATTAAAATTAACTCCACCTGTTTCTTTTTACCTTTTTTAATGTGGCTACTAGAAAATTTAAAATTCCATGTGGCTCACATTATATTTCTGCTGGACAGTGCTGTTTTGGAGTATGAAATTAAGAATTCAAACCATCAAAAGACATTACTAGAAAACATGTTTTATAGCTTTCTGTAAATGCTTTTGAGACATGTAGGCACAGTTTTTTAGGGAGGAAAAAAAAAGTCAGTATAAATGTGGAGCCCCACAAACATCTTGGGCTGGTTTACTACTCAATCTAGAGGGAAGGAGACCAGCTGACAGGGAGAGGCTACTCATGTAAGAAAGCCTCACACAAAAAGACAGCGTCAACATTTCAGGGTATCCTAGGCCATTGCACACACATCATCCATCCTGATCATTATACTCTTGAGTCGAGAACTCGCCAACATCAGCAAGAATCCAAGAACCCCCCACCCACCCACCCAAATGCAGGGGCAGGTACAGCCGATGTTCTATTGGCCATCTCTCTAGTGATGCAGGATTATCTTTTAAGTCTTTCCCCGACATTGCACTTCATAAGCAGGGGCAACATTTTGTTTTCAGGATTTCAGAAATGGAAGAGGTAGAATCTTCCTTTTCCCATTTCTTCCCTATCAGCCCCCCTAAATAAGTAGTTTCTTTCTATGCTCTTTAGGTTCAGCCATGAAACTCTCACACTGAGCATCTTTATGCACACACCAGTTTTTTTGTTTTGTTTTTTTGTTTTTTGTTTTTTTCTTTGTTTTTTACATCACAATACTGGAAAAGCAAGCACAAAATATTTTAATTTTCCCCCAGGTTTGGGCAGCCTGGTAAAGGAGGAAATATGTGAGTTTCTTTTCAGTAAAATGTGACTACCAACATCCCATAGGACTGCAGAGCAGAAGTCACAAGCACAGATGCACGAGCCAGAGGCTCCTGGGGTTCAAATCCCAGCTCCACCAACTACTAGCTGTGTGACAAGCTACTTTCTCTGGCCCTCACTTTCCCCTCTGTCAAATGGGGATAATCATAGTACTCTTCCGTGGAATTGTTATAAGGACTAAGTGAATTAATGAGTTCAATTGTTTTTGTAAGAATTAAGTGAATTAATTAACTCAATTAAGTAACTGGCTTATAAATAAAATGACTCTAAATGCCACCAGGTGTATGGACTAAAATCCCTAGTACCGCCTTGTACCACCTGCCTCCACCTTCCCCTCCAGCCTCCTCTCCAGCTGGTCTCTCCATCCCTTCCTTTTGGCTCCTCCTTTGCTCTAAGCACCTCAGGGCTCCAGGCCTCCGCACCCACTGTTCCCTCTGCCTGGAACACTCTCTTCCTCCCTCTTCACCAGGCCAAGTCCTATTAATTCTTTCAGTGGCAAATTTCGCAGGATTCTCTAGGTGTCTGCTCTCGGGGACCCTTACACATCTTTGCAAGCTGAGAAGGTGCTTCCAGGAGAAGTTTTCTTGACTCCATCAACTTTCCTGGGCCTCACAACATTCAGTCCAATGCAACTCAAGCCTGGCTTGAACACCATCTGGGGAACTTTGAAAACCCCAGTGCCCCCAGGCTGCACCTCGTCTAATGACATCAGGACCAGACATCAGTACTTGTTAAAGTTCCCTGAGTGATTTCAACAGGCAGCAAAGCTGAGAACCACTGGTTTAATAAAGGACCACCGCCTCGGTATTTTAAAAAATGACTTCAGTCTTCCAATAGGATTAAAAAAATCATCTGTAGCTTGCAAAGAGAACTGATATTTTTAATCTAAATTAAGTCCCATTGGAGTACAAAAAAAAAAAAAAATGCATTACAGAGCATCTCCATTGTGTTTAAAATTTTTCATTGACTGTCATTCTATTCACAGTCTCATGATAGAGCCCCGATAGTGTGACTAGAATGTACACTCCACTAGGGCAGTGGCCTTACCTTGCTCTCTGTGTTCTCACTAGAGCAGTGCCTGGCACACAGTAGGTGTTGAATAAATAGGTACTGAATGACCCACTTGTGATGCGATATTTAGTCAGCTTCCCCCTAGACTGGCAGGAGGACAGGGCCAAGAGGACTTTTTCACTCGTCAAGCACAGATCCAGGCACAAGCTGTCTAAGTGGAACAAATGAATTCTCCCCTTGGCTTCTCCCCTCTCGGCTTCCACCTCGGCAGGCCTGCTGCCCTCTCACTCTGGGACAGAATCTGCCCCTTCATGTGAAGCCAGGAGTATGTGGTTTGTGAAATGCTGTGGTAACCTTTGAGATGAAAAGAGGTTTAGAAGTTCAAATGACTGTCAATATGAGTATTAATGGCAACGTCATTAGTAACTAGAAGTTATTTCTGCATTTCTGCCAGACACTTGACTCTTGATTAAAAGGAGCGATATAGTTTGGTTTTAAGCCAAACCAAAGAGACTTTTCAGCTCTGAGTCAAGGGATCTAGTAAAGAACTGGTCCCAGCAGAGGCAGAGAATTTCCTAATTTTTGAATAAAATCAGGTGAGTGACATGGACGCAGGCCAAGGACAACAGGCTCTTGCATCCTCCTTTCTCCAAAGGTCACAATTTACAACCCATTTTCTGTTCCCTGGAATGTAAGTTCCATGAGGTCAGGGACTTTGCTTGTTCACTGCTCTTTCCCCAGAGTCTAGAACAGTTTCTGGACTGCATGAGGTGTTCAATCAGAGTTGTCTGAATGAATGAAGGAACAAATGAATAAATGACAAAATGGAGGAGGGGAAGAGAGAGGGATTTGGACTTGAAAGCAAGAAAGTGCAAACAAGATCTCCGAAAGCTTGCCTGGGCTCTGTCTACTCCACAGAGAGTAAAAAAAATAGTACTTCTTTTTTGGTCAAATCACCAATCAGAAGTGTTCCACAAGCTGTGAATGCACCTAAAATACTTGTTTTTAAGCCATTATGGTTGCTATCACTACAAATATTTGAGACTTAGAAGGACACCAGCTGTCCCACCAAACAAGCAGACTGTCTATAAACCAAATCTTAGTAACTTCGTGATTCAAATACACTATATTATTGTGCTGGTTTGAGTGTATTGTGTTCCCCAAATGCCATTATGTTTGTGGTCTTGTGTGGGGCAGAAGTTTTGGTGCTGGTTGGATTTGCTTGGAATGTGCCCCAGCCAGCTGTGGGAGATGATTCTGATGAGATGTTCCCATGGAGGCGTGGCCCCGCCCATTTGGGGGTGGGCCTTGATTGGTGGAGCTATATAAATGAGCTAACTTGGGGGGAGAAAACGGAGTGCAGCTGGGAGTGATGTTTTGAAGAGGAGCAAGCTTGCTAGAGAGGAACGTCCTGGGAGAAAGCCGTTTTGAGGCCGGAGCTTTGGAGCAGACACCAGCTGCCTTCCCAGCTAACAATGGTTTTCCGGACGCCATTGGCCATCCTCCGGTGAAGGTACCCAATTGCTGAGGTGTTACCTTGGACGCTTTGTGGCCTTAAGACTGTAACTGTGTAGTGAAATAAACCCCCATTTTATAAAAGCCTATCCATCTCTGGTGTTTTGCATTCTGCAGCATTAGCAAACTAGGACAATTATTTTCTGCTTCTTAAGGCATGAATGTACTTTTCAGTATTAGAAATTATCCTTTTCACATTTTTAAATGCTGTGGTTTCTGTTTGACTAATGGCATCCTTAATTATACATAATCAAGTATTTTACTGTGATCTAATGGGGGCATATTACTCATCAAAATGGCACCAGTCAGCAATAATATCCCCCAGAGTCAATTATGCAACCCTTCTTCATTCTTCAAAAGTACCAGCTTGTACGTGCAGGAATTCATACACAATTTGAGCTATAACATCTTAATGACTTGTCCAAAAAGAAAAACCTAGCTTCAAGAATCCTCATCATAATGGCTTTCTAGTGAGCTCTTGAATAGTGACAATAAAACCTATTGATGGAGCTCAGCACATTTGCCTGGTACACATGTCCCCCTGGACTCCATCACACACACACTGCACAGTTGGCTTTATTAGGGCATGTCACAGAATAGAAAATGGATACTCGGGAAGGTAAGTAATTTGCTCAAGTCCTACAGTGGGCAGGTGGTAGCACTGGGATTCCAATCTGAGTGCCCCTGGAAGCCTGTGCTCTTTCCATGACAACACATGGCTTCCTCAATGACATGAAACCGGAAGATACACCTAAGAGGAGTTGGCAAGGAAGTGACAGACGATTCAGTTTGTGACTTGAATCCTGTGGTCACAGCATGACAATCTACCTAGGTGACCTTTTATCCTTCTAGGATATAGCTTGAGGGGGTGAGTGACCTTAAGAAAATCTAAAGATCAACAGAAATCCACTAGTCCCCACAACTTTCATTCAGAGGGATGAACTGCCAGTATAATTAATAATTATAAGTGTGTTTATATTTGAGCACAAAACATAGTAAGCACTGAATGAAAGATGAATGGGTCAAGTGGGTGTTCTAGGCTCAAATTCTGGGCATTTTTACCTGAACAACTCATCATTAACTTCTGAATACTTACAAGAGAAACTCAAATTACTAAACCAAGTGGTCTAAGACCTAGAAGCAGGAAATATATAACTAGTTAGGTCACTTGATGGGCAATTAACAAATAAATCATAGAACTGGAAATCAATGACAAGCTATGAGACCTTGATATGTTCCTCTTGAATAATTTACAAAGCATATTTTTTGGACCATTTACAGTACTATGTTTAGTATTCCATTTAATGCTGCAAGATAATTCACTCAAGTGTTGGCTTCTTATCAGATCTGTTGACCCAGCAGCAGATGGAAAATAATAGATACACACAGATAGTGTTTCTTTATTGTACAAACAGTGCACTGAAGTTACTATTAAATAACTATCCTTCATTTGGCCCTAAATTATAGCAAGGCTTCTTGTCAACACACAGATCCAATACTTGTACATAAAAGCTTTCTGAGGTTCTGCCAGTATGTTCTCTGATAGAGTACAGCAATGTCCCCCCTATGTTATTTCTTTCTACCAAGCCTCTCATCAGCAATTAATGATTGTAATTCCAAGAAACAAACATTTTGGTCATTTCTTCCAAGCACCTCTAGGAAGCTACCAGCCAACACCTCTCCATTCTGGACCAAAGAGAAAACCCATTCTTTGACTCATGCCAGGGTTAACCAAGAGGGGACAGAAAAAATATGGATGAGACAGGCAGGGAAAAGAACTCGTTTGAATAGCCGAAGCCAGAGCAGCTCTGGGGTAGCAAGAGCCTTTGCTTATGAAAAAGCCTTGAGAGGCCACTTAGGTTGGAAGCTGAGGCCCTGGGGAAGGCTCTAGAAGAAAAGATTATAACAAGATCTGACTTCAGAAAGAATTTACTTGGAGGACTTTGAGAACAAGAGAGAAGACCATGGGAGGAGAGGAGAGGAGAGGAGAGATGGCCAGAGAAAAGGGCTCCCACAAGCACCATAGCAGAGGGGACCAGGGAGATACCGGCCACTGGGGGCTATCACAGGACTTTCAAGCACAAGGCTGTGGACATATATGACACAGCCAGCTGTGCTGTCACTTGAATCTCCTCTATTGCTTCTAAACCACAGCAAAGGTCAATGAATTTTTGAAGATCATCAGGATAGTATTCAGCAAGACAGGAAGAATTGAACTAATTCTATGGCAGCAGAGACACTGAGCCATTAGGGCTGTGGGAAAATGTCAAGTTCCCCAAGAATTCCCTAAGAAACTGGGCATAGGAAATGCTGGGTCTCCGGCTGCACTAGGAAAGGCCATCAGCCAATTTCATTTGAATCTCAAAAGGACAGTGACCCCAGCTGAAACTTGGCTTACTCAACAAAGCTCCTGTCAAGATGCACAAAGGCCTGTCTGGGTGTTCAGGACAGGGTTTACTGGCTTATGAACAAAAGCAGGTGGGCGCGCCCTGGAGCACACAGAGCCTCTGACCCCGTCCCCCCACGCCCTCACCTCTGTGCTGCCACCTTCTGGCTGAGGATGATACAGCCTTGCCTCCCAAGAACAGCCTCTTCGAGTTTCCCCCTTCTCCTGGGGCTGGTGAATATGGGTGTGTGGGGGTGGGACTGTGAAAGGTGAAATAGATAAAAAGAACCAGAATATACTCACAGGTCTCACCAGATACATCACAAACTTTATTTTACCTCGAACACTTTAAAATGTTTGGACATGGGAACTATATAAAAAGTATATCCACCATCTTGAGGATGAAGAATTGCAAAAATATACCCAGATGTAGAACTTGATGGGTTCCCATCCTTGCCCTTCCCTTCTTTCCTTGTGGTTGGAGCTCCGAATTTATTGGGGGAGGGTGTGTCACACCCCTGCCAGCAGCCACGTGCTTAAGGAGGTAACTAGCCTGCTGATTTGGGGGCTGCAGTTCCCCTTGCTGCTGAGGGAGCTGGCCCAGGACCCAGTGTTTGCAGTGGTCAGGGCTGGGAAGGGAGGAGGGGAGAGGGTCTTCAGAGGGAGGTTTCTTGGCTCCAAAAAAGAGACAAGAAAGTGATGGACCCTTTCTTCTGTCACTGGACACTGGTGAGAACAGATGAGACTGCCCACTTCACTGGAGACCTCTTTGGCATGGAACCAACACAAAAATACTCAACAGAAAGTTGAGGAGTGATTTTTTTTGTTATTTTTTTCCACTTGAGGACACCACCTACTTTTGCCAGTTTATTCCAGCGATGCCTCAGGGCCCATTATTGACTGATGCCCTCTGGCCTGACCCTTCATCTGGCTCCAGAAGCAACCAGCACAAAGTGCCCAATAACCGTTAGCCCTCATAATAACAGTCATTATTACCATTATGCCCATGATACTAATTATTGTTCTGAAAAAATTAAGGCCCAAGTATAAGAATAGTAATAATAGCTCACATCTGTTAAATGCTTACTAGATACCCAGTATTTTTGTTAAGCACTCTTTTTTATGTATTAACTCATTCAACTTCACAATACCTTGAGGTAGAAGATGGTTAATAGATGAGAAATCTGAAACAGAGAGGTTAAATAGCTAGGCCCAATGGGTCAGTCCCTCAGATAGACAGACTTTGAATCAGTGGAGAAGGTCGTGATGGATATTATATAAGCAGAGACAAAATGGTAGGAATGAACACACAGTATAGGAACACAAGAGCAGGCATAGCTCAAAAGCACATAGTCCCAGTGGATAAATAAAATATGGCCTTCAAGGAGGGTTAAGAGGGCAACATTACAACTAAATAGCACGCAGGATGACTACTGGGCCCTTGGCACACAAGGTGGGCCAGAGCAGGGAGGTGTCGGCCCAAGGCAGGGAGAATGGCCAGGTGGGTGTTGGAGAAACCCACTCATGGCATCACAGGGCTGCGCTCTGGGGCTGTTGAGAAGCAGCAGAAAGGAAGGCGTTAACTTTCCCTTTTGAGAGAGAGAAATGGCAAAACTTGGTGACAATGACATAGCTAAGGAGGGAAAGTCAAAGATGTCAACCCCAGGTCAGGCCTTTGCAGCTCAGCATTCTGCTACCAGTTTATCTGGGTGACCCTGCCCAGACCCCGAGGCCTGCCCTTGGTTTCTTACACGACATGGTTGAAGACTGGAAACCAGTGTGGAACCAGCCCTTGCATCTGAGATCTACACTGGAGCTCTGCCCCACCCCAGAGGTCCCCTGGCCTGGCCTGCCCTTGAGATGAGGAGACGGCCTGGCACATTCTGCAATCCAGGTTCCATCCGCTAAGATACAGGCAGAAGCCAAGGGTTTAAAAGGTAAATACTGAAATGCTGTGGGGAAAACCAAGTTCGTTTATTCTATGACTTACGGTAGCTTTTATCAAACCATAGTCATCCATGACTCAATCTTCACAATATTTAAATCAACTCACATTTACTTTAAATTTGTTTCCAAAGGAAACTTCATATAACTCCATAATTTTTTAAAAGCATTGCTTGCCATAAACACAAGGGGCCATTAACATAAGTAAAAACATCAACATAAATGATGGGGACCAGGTACTGCCTGGAACCATCTGGCAACCATCATGGCGCCCCCACACTTGGGTGACCATTCCCCACGTCCCCATGTCACACTGGAAACTGCACTGGTGCATATCCCACGCCAGGTCATTCTCCGCAGCCAGGAGGCCACCTCCCAAGTCCCTGACACTTCACTGTCCCAGCCCCCACTGCTTCTGTCAGCATTACAACTGTCAGTTTAAAAACTGACACTCTTGAACATTCTCAGCCTGGACAATTTTTCCCACTTAAGTTTAGAGAGTAAAAGCATTCCTCAAATGACAGCCACCTTTTCCCGTATTTACTGATAAAAATGCAATGCTTCCTTCGCTCAAACCATCCCTGATTTTTTGCCAGGTTAAGTCACACACCACCTATCAGAAAATAAAACTCAGGATGACATGCACTCCATTAACCTGATTTCATCAGGGCAACTCCAAAATAAATAGCCACTCGGGGGTAACCGAGGCAGAGGCAATTCTTAATCCAGAGAACAGAGAACTAGGTAATGGGCCTAGTCTACTGATAAAGTCACATCTGAAAATCTTCCTTTAGGGGACTTCACTGATCAGTTTCAGGACAGATTGCTATATCCGTCTTCAAAGAAGCAGGTGGCGTGGCTGCCCTTCCTTGCCGCTGGGACCTGGTGTCGTTACTGCCACATGCCACACTTTGCCAGAGGGTAGCTCAGCCCCCCGGCTGGAGTACACATGAGGGAGGCCCGGGCGTGCACCAGGGCAAATGGGACAAACATTTCATTCCAAGTTTGGGGAGATGATCCCACAGTTTTTATATTCAAATCAGCAGAGTAGGCATATTCTAGAGTCGAGTTTAAACATTCACATGAACTTTTAAGAAAAAAAAAATACTGCAGATAAGCACCTGTTCCTTAGAGGAACGTCGGTGGAAACGGTCTGGGGTGGGGAGGGCACAGCTGACACAGAAACGTGAACGAACAGGCTCCTCCGGTCATGAAGTGACCCAGAGCCAGGAGGGGACGTGGAGCTGGTGGTCATGCAGGACCGCGGGGGAATGGGCACAGTCCTAGTTCCTGAGGGTTGTCTGCTGTGAAGCATTATCGGAAAAGACCACCCCCAGCAGAGCCCCAGCTTTCCCCCGAGGGCAGTGGGGGCAGCCGGGGATGTCCCTCAAATGGCAGCCAGCGGGGTGGGTGCCCTGGGGAGCACAGGTGGGAAGTCTGGAGCAAAAGATCAAAGTTACTCCCTGTTCAGGAACTGACGACAGAACTGTTCAGGAGACCCTGCGGAAGGCTTGAGAAAGACTTGGCGGGGGCTGAGCTGGTGGACGCGACAAGCCGGAGAAAGTCGAGTCCTCCATGCGACGACTTCTGGCGAGTCCAGAGGAACTCTGTGCCCCCTGTGGAGTGCTGCACGGGGGGACGCAGGCAGCTGCGGGGCCAGGCAGCCTCTCGGGGTGGCATCACCTCGGTGGGTTCTTCCCACGGGCCGGATACGAGAGCAGCAACCTACCTCAAGGCTCAATTTCCTGATCAGTGCAGCACTCCTCAGAGCCCACGTTAGCTGCTCCAAATGTGGCTTTCCTGTCCCACTCCTGCCTTCAGTGGACACCCAGTACCAGCCACTAAGCTACTGACCTGTCCCCGGAACCTAGGAAGTGAGTATTTTGCCTTCTCCCATGAGATGCTGACTAAGAAGCTTAACTCTTCTCTCAAGCTTTGCTGTCACCCCAAGCATCACCCACCCTTCCTGGGACATGTGCCCTAAACTGACAACAGATGTCATGAAATAGAGCCCTGTGATCTCAGGCAGGTTATGGTTGGCCTGGGCACCTGCGGAAGAGGGCACGTAGAGAACGTCGCCATAGCTCTCACATCCCCTTTTTGAGCGTGTGTCCCATCCGTGTGGTGAGGGAGAGAGGCCCAGCGTGTGTGAGAGCCGAACAGTTTTAATCACTAAGAGAGGGCACGCAAGGAAGAGGGACTGAGGCCAGAGGACTGCCTGTTGCCTTCGAGAAGCCAGCTGATCCAAACTTCCAAGAGCCCACAAAGCAGTAATTGTGAGGAAAACACACAGCTCACAGAAGGGAATACTGAAGAAAGAACACTGAAAACAGCTTGAGGAAATACAAATGGGATCAGAAACTACACGAAGGAAAGGGCTGGGCTAAGATTCAGGTTCTGGTGGGTCGGGTTCTTGACAGACAGCTTTCTGCCCTGATGAAGTGAATGTGACCTGGATCACAAAGTTTGGGTTTGGGGGTAGCATGAATCCCTTCCCTATGGACAAAACATACTGCCCCACACCCACCCAGATGCCACCCGACTGCTCTCAAAGCATGGGGGGAGGTGGGCATTTGAGGTCCCCTTGCCACCCAGAGCCACACACAGTAGGCCTGGCTGTCATGGGTTGTTCAGTTCATAAAAGCCTCAGACATCAGCCTGAGGTTACAGAAGAAAGGACTTCTAAGCCTATGAAGCATTAAGTGGAAAATTGGTACACTTGGGACTAGACTGTTTGGGCCAGTGCTGGATGGTTAAAGCTGACACGTTGATTAGTTTGGGGACACAGAGGGAACGTTATAATTAATATCAACCCCATTTCACAGCCTGCCTGCTGACCCTGTGTAGCCTGCATATGCGTTTTGCTGAAAGGAAAAAAAGAAAATTCTATTTCACATAACACCTAAATAAAAAAATAAAAAAAAAAGCAAGAATTTGTTGAAGTTTGGGGAAAATAGAAAATGAACATAGTCTGCAGAGGCACCATAAGCAGAATTATGGTTCACAAAGGACAAATGAAATATGGGGAAGTGACTGACTGCTGCTGCTATCAGTGACAGCGGGAAGTGCAACCACATACATCAACTCACAGCCTTCAAAAAGAGAGCCTCCAGGATGAGGCTGGAGACGACGGTGGCAGGAAGGACGCCTGCCCTGAGTTTAAATGGAAAACTCTCTACTGGGTGTGTACCTCTTCACCCAAAGCTTGTCATTTGAGTTATGTGGGCACAGCTTCAATATTTTATGAGTCACTATCCCTGGGCACCACTCACTTTCATTAGAGTAGTTGCATTTGAGACAAACAACCTCCACCTGCCTGAAAATGCAAAGCCACACAGGTTAAATACCAAGGCTGCTGTCCCTTCAGATCCTGGTCCCCATCTGCACCAACCCAGAGATGTCAAACTGCCAGTAGAATAGGCACACCGTTCTTTGACAAATGAATGACGAGCAAATTGCAATCCTTTGTTTAACAGACTACTCTGATGTTTACCAGGAGCCATTCTCCACTGTTAGGTTCAATTTGAGGGGTGCAGTACCCTGCAGAATTCACAGTCAACTCAGTTGGGATATTAGGGACGACAATTCTAGAAACACTGATATTGCAGTGCACATGACAAAGCTTAATTTGTAGTCCTCTGACACCAGACAAATTGTGGGTAATGTTCCAGGATTCAAGCGAGGTGACTAACCATTCCTAAATCCATGAAAATCTTATTTTTAAGACTAAGGAAGAAACCTGATTTTGACATAGGAAAGGTTTCCCCTGTAATGACCAGCAATACAAATTCAGCCATATAGAGCACAAGAGAACAGCTACTCAATAATATAACAGGGGGTTGCCTTCCTTTAGGAGTGTGATGGCTAATCAACGTTGACTTTTAAGTCGGGGTCCAGACAATCATTGCTGGTGACAAAATTAACCTACAGGTATCAAGAACTTAGTAGAAAAAGGTTAGTCTCATTGGTTATCTTTTAATTTAGCAAAAGCTATGTGCTTGGCATCATTCTTGATGCCCTGTGTGCATTCTCTCTCACAAAACCATCTGACTCTAATTACTCAAGCAATCCTCTTGGCTGTGCTTGTGAAAGGGGAAAACAAGTTACAATTTTTAAGTTATGTGGCATTTGGTGTGATTATAAAGAGTTAAGGAACCCAATGGTTTATCCATAAATAGTAATGATGTGGGTGCATTTCAATATACAATACCAGCTGGCATAGCCGAATCCAGAGGAAACCCCCAACTCTGCAGTAGGCCTGGAGCATTACATGCCATCACTGCGCTCAAGTTCATTGTTTTCACGTCTCTTATTACAATGTGTCGTGACGTATTTATTGGTTATTTGGTTATAGCATTCCTGGAGTTGCAAGCTGCAAGAAGGCAAGGACCATTTCTGGTTTCTTCAACCAGTGTATATCCCAGGACCTAGCACTGTGCCTGGTATATAGTGGGCAGTCAATAAACATTCGTGGACTGAATTACTTATTAACATCACTCATTACAGATCAGAAACTTCAAAAGTAGCACTCAGAGAAGGCCACCCTGACACCTCTGCCGCCCTGGCACCCCAAGGGCCGCTATTCATTCTGCATTTTTTTTTACAGCAGCGTCTTCAACCTGACACATGTATGCTCCGAGGAGGAAGGGGGCTAGTTTCCCCACTGGGGAAGAAAGGAGCAGACTCGAATAAACCCCACAGCAATGGGTTTGCCCGAATTTCACATACTGAACCTTCTCTAGAAGTACCAGCTCAATATAAAAGATTAACTCCTAAATAGTACTCAAAATTTGCTTGCAACCTTGCCCAGAAAATGAAGCACCAAGGTAATTTTTTAAAACAGCATCCAAGTCCTGGAAACGGCAATGACTGTGCGTTCTTTGACAAGTCAAACTCTCAAGTCTTCATTTCTTCCACACACAAAATTTTTTAGAAATTGCCATATGAGAAATAAATATTATGTGTAAGTCCTTTGCATTCATCAGGACAAAAATGCTCCATACATACAAGACATGAAGAAAGTGAAACTGTCTATCAGTTTGGCCCATGGATATCACGTCATGCCAGCATGGGCCCCTGCAGAGCTTTTCTCACCTAGTAAGACCACACATGTGAGCACAACAAGCTTTTAAGGAATTGTTGCAAGAATTCTTGGATCCTTCAAATCAAACAGCACCCCTGGAAGGTAAAGCTGCACTAGATCAACAAATCAGTTTTTGCAAGGAAAAGCAACTATTGATTAAGGCTAAAAGTATCTAATAAGATTATTTAATCTCTAAGCATTTACTGAAATACATCTACACTTCCCTCTCCTCTCTTCTTTCTCTCAAATAGCTCTGTGCTAATCATACAGCAATAAATAAAATATAATCTTTTGTTAATGTGCCTTAGGTCTTAGATGACAAATCCAACTACTTTTCACCTGAGGCGAGGCTGATGCTGGAAGATGACCTCCCAAAAGCAAAAGCAGTTTCAAAAATGTGCTCTACAAATTTATCTCCATTGCTTCTAAACACAACAGCAAAACCCTTTTGTTTCCTGATAAAGTGGCACTTAGAGACCCTCCACTTAAGAACTAGCAATGGTCAGACACCTTCTCTGAAAGACACTGTCCTTTCCCGCAGGACCAAGCTGCCAGAATGTGGTGCATCTGAGAAAATAAAAAATTAGAGACAAGTTTTCTTTTGAAGCATCCAACTATTAAAGAGATGTTCCCCACCATTTTCATTCTCCATCGTTAAGTATGAAAGATGTAAAAAGCAGAAATGAGAAGTCCTCATCTGGCAAATCAAGACCATGGGAGAAGCAACTATAAAAGGTGAGAACCCACTGCAAAACCACTGAGCCCCCAAATCACATCGATGCCACTTTTTCTCATTAGAAATTCCTGGAAGATAAACATAGAAGCAAAAAGATATGCACAGATAAATCCCTGTTTTTCTCCACAGCATATCTGATCACTTAAAAGAGAAAATTACTTTTTATTATTAATAAAGACCAATATAATTTTATCCTAAGTATTCCCAGCACTACTGTAGTGCCTGGTACAGAGTGGACACTCAACTCAAAAATTTGTTTAATGAAGCAGAAGAGAGAAAAGCCTAAATATCCTATTTCTTGAACTTCTGTATGAACAAAACTCACTGTAAAGCCCTGGCTGTGTCCTTCCCATCAGAACACTGATTGAGAAGTCCCTCTCTCATTCTCCATGCTCTCAGCTCCAGTACATTTACATCTGCTCCTTGCGCTGGTGTGTTTTGAAATTCTCTTGCCAACTCTTATTTACCTGAATTCCTACAGCTCATCCCAATTCACGTAAAGTCACATTCATGTGAGTATCACACACACATCCCAATAAGTAGAAATGCAAATCTCATAATATCTTCATGTTTGCAGATAACCCTCGTATCAGTTAACAATATAAACACATTGGCAGAAGAGTGAAATAACCAACTGAAGCAACTCCTCTCAGAAACTCTTCCAAGACTCCCAAAGGACTGCTGTATCTAAATATTCATAAGCCACAGAGCTTAAGAAATAAGGCAACAGCTTGTGGGTAGAATTCAAATTGGGCTACTACTTTATACACTTTTTAATTCTAATTTCACTCAAGGGAAAAGGGAGCCCCACATTATGGTTTGGTAGTATGATTTTTCAACCATTCACTGCTACCCACACCTCAGCTTGATACCCTGTTGTTTTAAGGTTAATTAAAATTCCAATAGAATACACACATCAAGCGTGCATTTCTAATTCATCAAATCTGAAGATTTCCCAAGCAACACAAATCTGACAAAAAGTGACCTTGGCCTCTTCAACTGGTACTATAAAGAATATCCCCCCCCCAACCTTATCCTTGCTGATGTGTTGTTTCAAAAATGTACCTCTAAAATAATTGTGTTAACTGAAAAAAAAGAGATTAAATACAGATTGCACTTACATACACACTTGAAACAACTGCGTAATTAAGACCTAATTTTGTCATGCTCCAGCAAGCAAGCAGGGCTCTCAAAAGTTGAATCAAGAAACAATTGAATCTAATTCTGCTCAGCTCAATTGCACCACGAGAAGCCTAATTCCAGGCAGTTGTAGACAAGCTATTATGTTATCTAGATTAAGGTGGTAGGTAGGTTTAGTATTTCAAGAAAGCTTGTCAATCAGCTATATCAGCAACTGGGCAGGATTATTCTCCCCTCCTGCGTTTTCTTTTAGAAGATTATAATTTAGACCTTTTTTACTTTAACGAACCCCGAGAGCATCAGGAACACTGCCTCTGATAGCAAAGCTAAAACATGGAAGCAATTTAAAAGGTGAAACTGATTCAAGCAACCACTTATCTTAGATGCCCACTGGTTTGAATCTAAAAGCAAAGCATGATATTACACTGATAGAAACATATACCTATCCACATGCATCCCCTTAATTTACGATATTATATACAATAATTCATCAACAGAAAGGCGGGCCCAGTGAGGTATGCCTCATTGGTTATGAGAGGTTTGAGATTTTGGATTAGTAATAGGCACTGATATGGTAGGCAATTTATGCCAGGCCCTGTATGGGTATGTACTTTATCTCATTTATCCAAGAAAGCTGATACGACCCCTAACTAGCTAATAAGAAGGTTCGGAAAAGTTAAACCATTTGCCCAGAGAGCACCCAGTGAGGATGTGGGGAAGTAAGTGAGCCTTGGCTTCCAAATCCCAGGACACTCTTGGCCATCCACCCAGTCCCTACCTCGTTCCCTCCTTCCTCACAGGACCCCACTTTGGCCTGGGGATCCACTTCTCCTGCTGGCCATGTGCATCTCGGGGAGGCGGGTGGGGCCTCAGCCCAGGAGTGGAAGCCCATCCTGTGTCCATGTCCCAGGCCCCTTGCCGAGCTGCCATTGGTTCAAACACAAGCATGTGATGCAACGCAGGCCGCGGAGAGGTGAGGGGAAGTGTGCTAGAGGGTGTCCGAGTCAAGGTTTGTCCACCAACTTGGAAAGAGAGAACCATGGGAAGAAACCCTCCTTCCTCTGCTTTTTGGGTACTGTCATGGGAACATGATGCCTGAAGCCACCACCTCTCTCTTGAGACCAAGTGGGTGAAACTGAAGATGAAACCAACACTGTGGACAGCAGGAAGATGGAACAATCTTGGTTCCCGGATGACAAAACTGAGACACTGAACTAGCCATCCTGTGGCCACTCTTAACTCCAAACTGCACAATCTGCAGTACTTATTTGAAATCATTCTCTCCTTACTGCTGCCATTTGTACACGGCTTGCTGTTACCTGTTGCCAAAGAAATAACTGGAAGCAGTGCTCTTTCCCTGGACTACACTGCTCTCCATAGTGCCTGCCAATCACCTGGGGAATCAAAAGCATGAATTTACAAGATTGCCGCCTCAAATTGGCAGGCTATGGGGTGAAGTGAATCTAAGGAGTCAGTGCTGCTTATGTTTGAGACCTTGGTCTCTAATGAACTGAGTTCACTGTAGAGTAAGAGGACTCATCTAACCATGAAGCCAGTTAGCCAATATGTCCAAAGTTCATCTTTATTATGTGCCCTTGAGCAAGGACATCTTAGAGCCTCAGCTTCCACCTATGTAACAACTTTCCTCACTAAGTTGTAGTAAAGAATAAATGAGATACATTTAAATCACCTGATTCAACATCTGTCACATAGTAGCCACTCAATAAATGGTAACTTTAGATTGTTCACCAACTGGCTACAAATCGAAATGCAAGATTGTTGCAAGATTCAATGGTCCTGTTGCTACATCCAGAGAGGCTTCTGAATCCAATCCATTGAAAAGGGCTTAACTGTGACTCATCTGACACCCAAAGCCTTGGGTACTTGAGCCTTGTAATCATGGTCACCACCAATCAACCAGATGCCTGCCTTCTTGGGAGCTGTCTGATTTTTTCTGAGGACCTCCAACCACTGGACCTGTTCCTTTGGAGTCTTTTTTACATCCCAAACCAAATAACAAATATATGGTGTAGAAAATCCCAATTATACAGCCTAGGAGAATAGAAAGGGCAGAAGAATGGAGCCTGAGGATATACCCTGATTCCATCAACTTCCTAGCTCTGACTTCGCACATACTGTATATCAATTTCTCTGGGTCTCAAAATAGCAATTATACCACTCACTTTGCAAGCTTACTGTGAACTTTTCATAAGGCAATATATGTCAAAGTGCACCAAAGTACCTACCCAACAATGGCCACTCTAACTCTAAACTGCACACCCTGTAATTGTTAAATAGAAAAATCTCAGGTATACTCTATCCAACTGTCAACAACTAAAGAACACATTAAGTTGCTTCTAGACAGCATAGACACCCTCTAAGCTGGCCTCCACCTAAGTCACCAGCTGGACTAACCAACACTCTGTTTCCTCCATAAAAGAGTCTAAGTCCCCCCCAACCCCCCTCAACACACACGCACTGCTCAAGGCTGGCAGGCTGCTGTCTATATGTTCACTCCCCCACATGAGTCCTCTGCTTACTGGGAATTAGTTGTCTTTATTCTCAACCATGTTTATGCGACTTGCACTTATAATGGCAAATATATCATTTAACTAAATAGTATATAAACCAAAGAAATTTGCATGTTAAAAAAAAAAACAGTCACTCCTTGGAAAACCAAGGTGACTGCTTAGGAAAGACTTAATAAAGACAGATTGCTTTAAAATTGTCAAATTAGGTGTAAATAAGAATACAAAACTTTGGAGGGATTATTTAAAATTCTGAAAGAGGCTCCCCTCAGAATTCTTTGCAAGTGTCTTAGTTCTCAATCCACTGAAAGAAACAAATAGAAAATCATAAATTATGGCTGTGGTTTAAGTTAGAAAGACAATTTGGAACTCCACCCAGCAGTCACATTCACAAAGAAAAGCCTTAGCACTATATCTAAAATTGATGAATAAATAAATATATATGTGCATTTATAAAATAACATATTTAATAAAGACACCATTTTTATGATTCCCCACTTTATTTGACTTTTTCCATTACTGGATCCCAGTCACACTGGCTAAGAGGTAGAGAAGAGATTTCAAGTGGATCCAATTTAAACATATCCTGCAGTCCTTTAAGGTACACAATAGAGACAAACTAAGTAGGCTGTAATGCCTACTTTTTACATCATCAAAGGCACTGCTGAAGATTTTCTACAGTATTTTTAATTTGTGAAAATGTCCTTCCTCTTAACTTCATGGAGTTCTGGATTTATACCAGTCAGTCCCCACAGGCCCCTCCTGAGAGCAGAGTTGAAAAGTACCAAGAGCTCAGAATGCTTTTCATCCCCACCATGTCAGCTCCATGACCATCTGTCTTTTACACCTAGAACAATATCTGGCATAGTGTTGGCATAGTGTTGGTTCATAACAAATACTGGATATGCCCAAATATAAGAAAAGGCCTTTTCAAAAAAAAAAAATCATTCTGAAAAAAATTTGCAATTGCCCTGTTTGATTTCTCACTAAATTTCTCATTTTAAAACCACTCTTTCAGTTACTCAATTGGAACCACAAAACTCTTTTAGAAAAGCACATTGTCTGAAACACCTTGATTCATTGTTAGTTTGGGATGTTTGTAGGGGTCACCTTGGAAAATTGTAAAAACAAAAGACAAGCAAGATAGGCTAAGAAATTTAGCACTCATTCAGCATTCTTCAGGTATGACTACACAATTTCAAATTGTTGAACATTTCAAAACAAGACTTTTTAAAGACCATTTTAAGAAGCTGCACATAATGACAAGTATTTGCCAACAGGGCAAATGAAAAGACCAAAAGTCCTAATAATAGGCAGTGGGTACTTGTAACTTGGTATAAAATTTCCAAGGGCAACATCATTAACTGATTGAAAAAAATGCCTTATCTCAAATGGCTCAACTGTAAGTAAAGCTGAGAGGCTCTACCACCAGGCTGGGTCACTCCAGGTGAGCCTGGGGATAACCAAAACCCTGATGATGAAAAGGTGCAAATGAAGAGGTTGAGAAAAATGCTTCATGAACTGCAAGTAGAAGCAAACAGAAATTAAAACATTTTGTACAAGAAGCATTCCAAATGTCTAAATATAACTAAATTATTAAAAAATCCCAGCTGATATTTATCTACATACCCAGATCTGTACCTATTGACATCGGGTTTCTCCCAATGAAATGACTGAGTCTATGCCAAATGATGCTACAGAAAAGCCTACCAGATGACACACTGGCCTGAAAGAAAGTTTGAGGAGCTTCTCACTGGAAAAAAAGGGACTGTATTATATTTAAGGTTGTTTGATATTCGGGTATACATGGTATTTTGCTCAATAATGGAATGAATGCTCATCTGTTAAACATGTAATAACAGCTTTGCTACAGAATCAAAGCAATTCCAGTGGACAGCAGAGTATCAACCATCAGTTTGGAAGTAATTATCAGCTGTAGTTTTTGCCTTCCATACTTAAAGGTTTGTTTAATGTTCAACTCTCTATTACAACCGCTTCCACCTACCCCTTGAAATGAGGATGCACTAGGACTCAAAACTAGTGGATGGAAATCTAGATGGTACTGCAAACCCCACCTCCACCACTTCTTCTGCAAATGACCAAATATAAGATTGGACTTAACTCAGACTCATCCTAGAACCCAAACCTAGTCCCTTTCAGGCAAGTTTGTGAAGAAAGGGCTGAGGGTTACACTCACTCAACACAGCAAAAAAAACTAATAAAATGTGTTTTAAAAGCTCCCTGAAGCACAGAAAGGCAGGAACACAGTCTGATAACTACATGTGGCCATAAAGGCAGGCAAAATTTACAAAATGTGGTCAACAAAAAATTAGTCTTCTGCTACAAAACATCATCACTAGACATTACGAGCTTTAGCACCTTTGACAAGTTCTAAAGAATGCTACAAATGCCACCAAATTCCTGAGCTGCCTCAAGTCTGTGACCTCTTCCATCTCGGTGGTTACTTTCTAACCTCCTGGTCAAGCACAATTCACATAGGGTGAACTGGGATGACATCTGTAAACACACTGCCAACAAAATGTTCCAACAGTTTATGAGAAACACAGTTTCAAAAATCATATAATTCTTGGAGAAGGAGGAGATAACCTGCTTATTTTGCAAGTAAAGGTTTTTAATTACAATACCTTAGGTAAACCCAGCAAGGACAGGAAGGAAGGAAAATCTTGAAAATCTGTGACAAGAGTACATAACAGAATTTAATTACAATTAAAACCAAAGTAAAACTACTCAGTTCTCCTTGGGCAGTGATATCAAGCACGAATACTCCTTGACTGACCCACTGCCCATTCTTCCTGATCCATGAGGAAAACCTAGTTCGGCCAAGTATGACATTTAACTCTGAAGCTCAACATTCAAGGGCTTAAGTTCCTAACCTTACTGGCTGTAGTAACACTAAGTAGTTCAGATACTAGCATTTTCCCAGCATTTCATTATTACACACATTGTCTATGTTTTATGCACCATTGGCTCGTTAGATGGTCAAAATAGAGGAATAAGGTTGTGTTTCTAACAAAGAGAATAATTCCAATATATTAACAGTGCATTTTTTAGGCTTTTAAATAGATATTTCTCCATTTAAAGAAAGCGCAAAACAGAGGTGAGTTTTGTTTCCCATTTAAACAGGCATCCCATGGCCTAAACCCCTTCCCCCATAGCATCCCCAGGGCAGCAGAAGGTACCTAAGGACAAGTGCTAAGAAGTTTTGAAACCAAATCATTGAAGCTCTCAAGAGAAGGTCTTTTGATTAAAACAGAAGCAATGAACGCTGGGCAATGTCGTTGCCCAAAATGAAAACCCAAACTAACGACCCACGTGGGAATGCAACCCTTGCCCCACTAAGGGCCAAGGAGAGAACCTTCTCTTCCTGGCAGATGCCGCCAAATCCACAAGAAGGCCTTGGCCAAAACTCTCCTCAGGCAGGCGGGTTAACTCATTTCCTCCAGTTAAACAGAGTTTGCAGTTTGCTTTCTTCCAACCGCTTGCTACACACTTCACTCTGCCCTCCTTCTCCAAACACACGCAGGCAGGAGTCCCACGGGCTTCCCCACTACCAGAAGCCGAGCAACACTAAGCACCAGCTTTACCCAGAGGCAGGCCAAAGAACCACCCCGAGGGTGTGCACTCAGAGGGTGGGCAGTCAGAGGGCGAGCCTGGGGGTCCAGGGTTAAGGAGGCAGTTTCTGAGGCGATTGGAGGGAGGAGCAAAATTAAAGAGGCGGGGTAAATAGGGGGATTAGGGTGAGCAGCGGGACAGGAAGACATGCCCACCCCCATGGGAGGATGGGAGTTGACACACTGTGTCGAGGAGCCCTGGGACCACGTGCCCACAGGAAGTGAGTGCAGGTGGTGGGAGAAGGAATTCCGGGGTCGGCAGGTGTGTGATGAGAAGTTCAGAAGTGATAGGGCACTGGGGAGGGGGGAGGGGGACAGTGTCCAAGAGTTGAGAAGTAGGAATTGAATGGGGACACTCGTGACGTCACGAGTTGGAGAAAGAAGAACAAGGCGAAGGAGCCAACGTGGAGGGCACCCTCTGGTCTCCCTTTTTTCCTGATCACTGTGCGCGCGCGCGCACACACACACACACACACCACACACACACACCATGGTGCTGCGCCGCGGGGCTGATACCCACCTTTGCCAGGGGCGCGCTCCTGCTAGCAGCCGCCAGTTCCCGCAGGCTGGCGGTGGCACTGCCCACTGTCGCGCTGGTGCCCACCGCGGCCGCGGGGAAGAAGACGGGGGAGCCCGGCGCACTACCTGCCGCGCCTCCACCACCTCCCCCTAGCGCTGGAGCCGCGCCGGGGCAGGGGCGCGCGGTCGGGCTCCCGCCGTTGCTGCTGCTGCCGCTGCCGCTGCCCGCGCCGCTACCGCTGCCGCCCGCCCGGGGCCTCTGGCGGATGCCGTCCAGCAGGCGCACCAACAGGATGTTGGCAGGCAGCTCGTCCACGCCGCAGCCCACCAGGATGCGGCACTCGGGGCAGCGTAGCTCGTGGCGCGAGCACACGATGCTCTCCAGGCAACGGCGGCAGAAAGTGTGCTGGCACGGCAGCACCTTGGCCGTGGTGTCCAGGCGCTCCAGGCAGACGGAGCACTCCAGCAGGTCCAGCAGCGATGACTCGTCCATCTCCTCGCCCGCCGCGACCGCCGCCCGCCGCCGCCGCCGCTCGCCCGGCCTCTCGTCGTCGCCCTCGCTCTGCGCAGCAGCTGCGGCCGCCTTGGACGCGCACAGCCAGGACGCTCCGAGAAGCATGGAGAAGACGCCGCCGCCGGCGGCCGCGCGCGCAGCTGCCCTAGGTTTGGGAGCCGAAACAGGGCCTGCCGCGGGCAGCAGACATCAGATCAGCGGCCTGTGCAGCCGCCCAGGAGCCGAGCTCCGCCGCAACTTCATCCACCCCCGGCGGCGTACTGGGGAGTGGGTGAAGTAGGTCGCGAAAGAAGCGAAGGCTGCAGGGAAGCGGGGGTGTTGCCCGGTTCCTTCCCGGAGACTCTGGCGCGACTACCCCGCGATCTTCCCACCCTGGCTGGGCGGTGAAAAAGTGGCGCACCGACTGGCCCGCTTCGCAAGGAGCCGGAGTTCCCCGCTGTTTCCAGCCAACTCCCGCCCAGTCTCGAGCCCAAAGCAGTCCTTCCGAGGCGGGCGTCCCCCGGTACTACCCGCTACACCTGTCCCGCTCCGCGCGTCCGTCCCGCGCCGGTGGCCTAGGAGTCGGCCCGGCACGACTCTCAGCAGGGTCTGGACGCCAAGCTGCTGCCCGCTGCCGGGAGCCCCGCGGCAGGAAGTGGGGAGAGTGGCGGGCCGGGTCCCAGGGGAGGTATGGACGCGTCGCGCGCGCTCCTTCCCGGCGCTGGCCAACCGCGCCGCCCTCGCGGCGCCTCCATGCGCCCCAGGGCCTCTGCCCGCCGGTCGCTGTGCCCGCGCCGGGTTCAGTCAGACCCTTCTTCTTCTTCAGCAGCAAGGAAGCGCACGGGGAGCGCGCAGCTCATCAGGGTGGCGTGGAGGTCATGGTCACTGCCCGGGACGTGGGGCGGGGTGGGCGCAGAAAAAGGAGGCGCCGCACCCTCCAGACCCCCTTCGTCTCGGCTGGATGAAGGCGATGGGTCCTGCCCTCTAGATAATGCTCCAGTGGTCCTCGGAAAAGGTGGACCCCCAACTCCGATCGCTCTTTTCCTGCACGGGTTTTGCCCTCTTCCCCTCCGGGCGCCCGTAGTCTTTTCCTACAGTTTTCTTCAAGCCTCAAGGAGAGTTCTTTTCCCCCGATGTTGCCACGAAGGAAAGTTTGGGCTGCGTTATCCCGATCCCCTTCCTCGCCAGCGCGGGAGAGCAGTTTGGGGGCACAGCCCACGTCCGGGCATCCTTCCCCGACGACTCCCTGGAGTGCTCCAAACCTCCTTTTCACCCGACTCGCAGAAATGACAGCCCCGGAGACGAGCGTGTTGTTGCGGAAACGCCGCCAGGCGAGGCAGGAAGGGAAAGACGCCTTAAATAAGCCGGGGCGGTGCGGCCGTGGGCGCCCCCGGGGTCGGCGCCCGACTCCTCTAAGCGGCGATCTAGCGGTCCCGGGAGGAATCACGGGTCCGAGGCTGGCGCCAAACAGAACAACCTTCTCGCCGTTTAGCAGGCTTCTCGTTGCGCTCTTCCCCGCGCAGTGGCGAGGGTCTCCAGCGCTCAGTCCGCGCTTTGCAGCGTAGTGTCTTGAACCCCGCTCGCGTTTTTCTTCAGGAGGCGCAGAGACAGGCTATCCGTGCTCTCCTTCCCGACCCCCCAGGCTTCTGAGAGCGTCAGAGCAACGGAAATACGTACCGGAGGAACTCAAGGCAGGGAAGTTTGGGCGGTTTGCTGGGAGCTACAGCGAAGAGATTCCCTGCAGTGCGCTGCCCTCTCGTGGCCGCTTTCGTATTCCCGTCGCGCCCCAGCTGTGACCATTTCGGGTCTCGCAGAAACTGCGGCCCACCGACGCTTCACAGCCAGTTCTTTCCAGGGCTGATATCCGAAGAACTACTGAGGGCCCACCTACGGGTCAGCTATCGGGTGGTTTGTGAGATTAAATGTAACTTTTTGGATTTTTCGGGGAGAAGGTAATATTTGACGAGGCTCAAATACCAAGAACATGCCAAAGCATTACTGTATTTAATCCTCATAACCACCCTGTAAGATAATTGTATTTTTAACTTAGTTTTACAAATGAGGAATGTGAGTCTCCTAGTTGTGAAATAATTGGGACTGAATTCTGTTTACTGTTACAAGTTATCACATTCCATTAGAATATAAGCTCCATGAGGACTGGCTTTTATACTGTCATATCCCCAGTGCCTAAACCAGTCCCTGTCACATAGCAAGTGCTCAATAAGTACTTGTTGAATGAATGAAAGGTCTCAATCTCACTGCCTCGTGGCGATTTGAACCCAAATCTTGGTACATCAATTCCAGGTATCCTGAGTGCATATCAGACTGCCAATCCCTGGAAACTTTGCTTCTAGTGACAAGAGGATTTTCCCACCTGCTTTATGGACATCTCTCAGTAGTGCAGATTTCCATGTGGATTATTCACCTCAGTGCTGGCAAAGACTGCACTGTGACTGGTGTCAGATGGAGACAGACATCCCTGAGCTGCCTGGCCCCTCAGAACCTGGGAGCAGGCTTCCCACGAAGGCACATCACAGTGCACAGAAGCACATTCACATTATCCGTCTTTTCCTGTTTGACTCTTGCTCAGGAACAACAAAGGGGTTTTTATTTTTTGAGAGGACTCAGAAGGACCCAAAGCAGGTAATATGGACACAGAACACAATGGGTAGAGAGAAGAGGGGTCTGTCTGCTCAGGCATAGAGAGCAGGGACTGCCTGTGATGAAATGCCTTGGGTGCTCTGGGTTGCCAGCAACAGGATCAACTCTAGCTAGGTTTTGTAAAGACCAGAATATATTATAAGCATAAGGGGCATCTCAGAAATAAAATAGGATAGATACGATATAAGATTTTGGCCAGATTAGTGCAGTTGGAATTCCCAGTGTGTCTTGCTCTCCATTCTACTCTATGTGATGACTTGATCCTTCCCTCTCTTGTACCAGCCATTGCTGCTTCTCCAGCCCATATGGCAGGAAACATGGTCAAAGGCTCCATAAGCTTTTCATCCAACAGTTTCAGTCACTGACAAGAGACTCATGTGATGCTGTCACTGCCTAGAAGTTTTAAAAAACCCCTCATGCAGCTCTGATTAGCTGGACACTCCCTGGACCAATATGTGTTGGCCAGAAGAACAGAGTCATCTGAAACCTGGCAGCACCCTTAGCCATCACACAGAAGGAGAGATGAAAGTTTCCAGAAGAAGTGGCATGCTAGGCAGATAGCACAACAGACACCCATGCCAGGGGTGTAGAACCACATTTTCCCCTCAGGTTCCCTTTTTTATTCCCCACCCAGGCAAAACAACAGGGAGCTCTGTTGAGCAAACACAGGACCAATGAACCTGACCTTTATGAGACTTAATCTGCTTCCACTCTACCCCTTTAATACCTCCCTTAGCCAGCCCCCTCAGTACAGACAGTTTGCAAACTCAAATGTATACAGAGACTGGGCAAGTGATATAAATTAATGAAGCAGGGCTAGCCTAAGGCAGTAGAGCATGGTGGAGACTGCAGTGAGCTATGCCTGCCCCTTCTAAAAGGGATAGGTGCTGCTCAGCTTCAGCCAATAAACTGACTGTCTTGAGAAAATGAGGACCCAGAATTGCCAGATCTTCCTATTTTTCAAGAGAAGTTGGAAGTCCTGATTTTTGTGTGAGATCTGATGTTAAGCAGTTGGCAACCAATTTGATTCTTAAAAAAAAAAAAAAAAAAAAAAAAAAAGCACCACATTAGCCAAATAAAATAAACATGTGGCCAAACTGGCCACCAGTTTACAATTTCTGGTTGAAGTAGCCAAGTAAAATTTACTACAGTGTAAGGGAATTTGAGGGTGTTAACTAAATAGTTGAAGTATTACAAGTACAGTTTTATATTACTCAGTTAAATTTGCACATGTTCAAGAAGTCAATTATATAAGTAAATGATGGAGAGGGTCTGGCTTAACAGCCATTCATACGAAAAGATCTGGGGAATTTAGTTGACCACAAGCATAATCTGAGCCAATATGAGTCATCAATGTACTATGGCTGCCTAGCAAATACTGAAATCTTAAGCTATATTAATGGAAGTTAAGGGGTCCTGTTATGGAAAAAAATAATCCCATTGTACCTCAGCTTGTCAGACCTCATTTGGAGGATTACTTTCAATTATGGATGCCAAAAATTGATGACCGGGTAATAAGGGATCTGGAGGCCTTGTCCATAAATTTCCGATGAAGGAACAGAGGTTGTCCAGAGAAGAGAAAGCTCAGAGGAAACAGAATGGTGAGGCTGTGTGTCAGGTTTTTGGCTGCCCAAAATCTGAACTCCTTCCTCGATTTGGGAGATACTCTATTTCATGATAGATATTATTTTTCCAATTAGGGTATGAGGATGTGACCCAGACTCAGCCAATCAAGGGCTATCGCCCAGGCTGTGAGACCAGAGGAGGGTGGCAGGTGGAGCACCTTTGATCCAGCAGCAGCAGCAGTGGTACCCAGTGTCCGGTGACAGCCAGGTTGGCAGAGCAGCCCATGGTGTCTCAAAGGTGGGAAGTCCAGGCTGGTATCCCCAGACCAGCTCCAGGCAAGATGAAGGCTCAGAGCTTTCAGTGGCAATCTTTCCTGCCATGTGAAGAAGGCCTGGTAGAGCATTGGCGAGAGAAGGAAAGAAAGGAGAGAGAGAGAAGGAAGAGGAGGAGGAGGAAGGAAGGAAGGGAGGGAGAAGAGATATCTGATGACATCCATTTGAGTCCATGGATGCAGCTGTACCTGATCCATTGTAATCCCACTTTTGCTTATGCTAGTTTGAGCTGGGTTTCTGTTACCTGCAACTAAAGGAATTTCAACTAAAACACCTTCCTGTGGCTGCCCATCATTTACCTAGGTACTCAAGTCTAAAAAGAAGATCACCTTGAATATTTCACCCTCCTTCACTCCCTCATATATACCTGGTTGTTGACTTTTGTAGCGCTCTGTTCTAGTTTGCTAATGCTGCCGGAATGCAAAACACCAGAAATGGATTGGCTTTTATAAAGGGGGTTTATTTGGTTACACAGTTACAGTCTTAAGGCCATAAAGTGTCCAAGGTAACACATCAACAATTGGGTACCTTCACTAGAGGATGGCCAATGGTGTCCGGAAAACTTCTGTTAGCTGGGAAGGCACATGGCTCGCATCTGCTCCAAGTCCTGGTTTTAAAATGGCTTTTTCCCAAGATGTTCCTTTCTAGGCCACAGCTCCTCTTCAAAATGTCACTCTCAGTTGCTCTTGGGGTGTTTATCCTCTCTTAGCTTCTGCTTTCAACAGCCATTTTCAAACTGTCTCTCATCTGCAACTCCTCTCTCAGCTCCTGTGCATTCTTCAAAGTGTCCCTCTTGGCTGTAGCAAGCTCACTCCTTCTGTCTGATCTTATATAGTGCTCCAGTAATTTAATTCAGACCCACCCTGAGTGGGCGGGCCAACACCTCCATGGAAATTATCCAATCAGTGTCATCACCTACAGTTGGGTGGGGTGCATCTCCATGGAAACACTCAAAGAATTACAACCTAATTAACACTGATCGGTCTGCCCACACAAGATTACATCAAAGATAATGGCATTTGGGGGGACATAATACATTCAAACTGGCACACGCTCTAACATCATAATAGAGTTGTATCCCCCAACTGTCCCATTTCCATCTTCTCTGCCACCAATTCTGTCTCTTCTCTAACTGGACTAGGACTGTTTAGTCTTAAGCCTCTCCTCCCACCCATCCATCCAACACTGAGGTGCCAGCTTAGCCCCCTAAAACACAGTGCTGCCTCTGTCTACAATGTCTGTCTGTCTGTCTGTCTGTTTCTCTCTCTCTCTCTCTCTCTCTCTCTCTCTCTCTCTCTCTCTCTCTCTCTCTCTCTCCTATTTCTCAGTCATCGGTAACTCCTCTCCATCTTCCATGCCCTTTCCCAACCCCACCCCATACTTGCCCACCTCTGTATGTAGACTCATGCTGCATCTTTCCCACTCCTTGTTTCTGCCTGTTGAACCCCATCTATCTCACATACCACCTCCTCCCTGAAGTCTTTCCTGGTTTCCCTCTTTTGAATCAACATGACTCTTTTTTCCTGGATCTTTCAAATTGGGGTTTACTTCATATTTATTTTGCAGTGGTCTTATAGCCCCTATGAACTGACAAACTCCTTAAGGGCAAAGACTGTGTTTTATAGGTCTTAAAAATCTCTCAAGAAATATCCTGACATAGTAGATGTTTAATAAACATTTGCAGATTTGGATTAAGTTGAATTTGAAGACAGGCTGAATCAGTTGACCTCTAAATTCCCTTTAACTGCAAGACAGTATGAGATCATAACAAATCCTTTTAAGCATTTTAGATCTGGACTTTCTATTGCACTTTCTTTTATAAAAAGGAATGCAGCACTCAAAATTAATTTTATATAGTATGTGTTGTACATGCTGGCATGAGGTAATAACAGCATAACTGTCAGCTAGGGAGGACATTGTTTGCAGTCCTTAACTCATGTGCACCTCTTAATGCAAGCAGAGAACGCAGGCGGGGGCCACACCCCACCACACAGGCCACAGGGCCCGGGAAACCCTCTTGGCAAACATTACTTTTGAAATCCGTCCTATCCCCTTTTCATAAGAACATGGACCTCTCTCCCACTCAACATCTGGTTCCCCTGCATCCTTTATCTGTTGTTCAGCTCTCAGAAGCAAGCCCCATAGCATAATTAGCCTTTCAAACCTACTATCCATCTGTGTAAGAACCCATTCAGTTTTAGGGTGCTGTCCTAGGCCCCAGAGAATCAGAAGAGAGAAGGTGCAAAACCCATCATCAGATTTATAGTCTATTTGGGAAGTCAGGGCAGCTAGTGAAATAGATTAGTATGAAAGGCAGCATATCTTAAGGCCAAAAAGAGTGGTTCAGCTGGGAGTGCTCCAGGCAGGAGGCGCGGGAGCCAGATGGATGGACTGGACTAACCTGGGCTGAAAGGAGGGGAGAAAACCCTCGGGGCAGAGAGAATAGTAAAAGCAAGGTCAAAGGGGGCAGTGTGAAGAGAAAAGAAAGAGCACATTGCCAAGAGAACTAAGAGCTACACTCACGAGTTTGAAGAGTAAGTCAAAGGTATATGGTGGAAGCCCTGGAATGTCAAGCTAAGTGGTTTGGTTGTATCCTGAAAGCACTGCAGAACCAAAGAGGGTTTCTAACAGGGCTTTTCATGTGCAATGTTTTAGGGAGGTTTAGTCCAGCAGCTGGGTATGCAGTCTTTTGGAGCAAGGAGAAATCTGATGCAGGGAGACAAACAATTGAATTTGTTGGTTAAAAAGTAACATAAGAAGAGGTGGATAAGGACCTGGGTTTGGGTAATGTCTATGGGAAGTCATTCAAACATCTGTATATTAAGCATCAACTTTATCAACCTAGCACTGGTCACAGTCCTTTCCTTTGAAATGCTGACATTCTAGAAGGGCAGGAAAGGAGCTGTTTAGAAAGAGACTGAAGTGTTTCATTTTAGACACAATAAAGGGGGAGGGGGAGTCCTGTGGTGGGGGGGAGGATGTACAACAAGCTGTTGGAAACACAGTAACAAAACCGGTACACTTGAGGAGTGAGCACTGCATGGCAGGCAGAGTCCTACCCCCTCTATTCACACCATCTCATTCATCCTCAACACAACCCCTTTGGGTAAGTATAATTATACTGACCCCATCTTAAAGGTGAGGAAATTGAGGCAGAGAGAAGATCCATAACTTGCCCAGAGTCACAAGGCTATTCAGTAGAACTGTCAAGAGTTGCATCCAAAGAATGGGGCTCTGGAGTCTACTTTAAATCCATGCAACACCTGGAGCTCATGAATAAGACAAGAGATAAAAATATAGACTTGAAAATCACCAATTTATAGGTAGTAGGAAGCCCCTTGGGAGCAGATGCTTTCATCCACTGAGAATAAGTAAGGAGAGAAGAAAACTCACTTAGGCTTTCTAAGGAACACAATGTTTCAGAGACGGGTACAGAAAAGAAACAATAATAAAGAGTTAGATGGAATAGTCACAGAGGCAGAAAAAGAACTAAAGAGTTTAGTGAGAGCTTGCCAGGGTGGGGAGGTCATGTAACGAGTTAGCAGACAGAGGAAAGAGGGGAGTGAGGGATGTTGCCAACTGAGCCTGCTGATACAAGGGATTGTGACCTGCTAGTCTCAGGAGTTCACAAACATTCACAGCTCATCTCCAATGTCTCCTCCTTCCTGAAGTCTTCTAAGATCTTCCAGCTACATGTCGAGCCAAGATCATGGACTAAAGAGTCAACCAAGCTTGTGTTCAACCTTCTTTCCACCACTGCCATTATGCAAGTTATCCAGGTTAAGACTCAATTTAAAGTGAGAATAATTACACCTACCTTACAGGGTTGACACAGGGCTTAAATGAGACCATGTATGTGCAGCAGATGCTGTCAAAGCTCCACTCACAGCTCCTCCGCCCTATCTCTGTGCCCCTCCCCCCGGCCTAGTGTCCCACCTCAGCACTGGTGCGAGTTTCCTCTGGCTACCTGGAGCCTGCTCTGAATGCGAGGAGCAACCCTCCACAATGATGGACCACACTCGCTCGCCCCTCGGGTGGGATAACTGTGAGGTGTATGTCCAACCCTGGTTCCCAGGGTCTCTCAGCAGCAGTAAGCTTCACTTGCCTACAGTGACACTCTTTACTGTTGACCTTCCCTCCTGTCCCACTTTCCTGCTCCACTGCTGATGTTTTCTAGGATCCTCTCCCAGATAAACTCCTTGCTCTCAACTCCTTCTCTCAGGTTCTGTTCCTGAGCAAACCCAAACGACAGCATGTGTAATATACAGAGCAAGGAATGGGCACTCAACAAATCTTAAGTTCCCTTCACTGAAAGGATGCTTCCCCTCCTGTCCCCCCTCCAAAACTGGGTCTGCTTTTCATATTGGCTTTATCCGTCTTTTCTGCGTAAGAGTCACTTTATCCCTCTTTGGTGAATCTAAACTCCTCAAGAACTCGATTCAAGTTTGCATCCTCCCCACTAAAAGCACAGTGGTTTAGCCACAGCAGGTACTCAATAAATACTTATTGAAGACACAAAAGAAAAAAGAAAAGCTTCGGTCATTGATGAGATGAGAGAGGGAAGAGAGAGGTCAGAGTTATGATGCCCTTGACAGAAAAGGGGAGTCCAGAGGGGCTGGTTTAAGGGGCCAGATAAGTTTTATTTTAGACACATAGTTGGAGGTGCTGGCAGGCCATGGAGGTCAGATGTTTGGCAGTTGGGGATGGTTCACACAAAGCTCAGGAGGGAGATCAGCGTTGGGGATAGGAATCTGGGAGTCATTTTCCTGGAGGTGATGGATGAGGCCACGAGTGAGAAGAGTAAGCACTGTTTTTTACTTCAAACCTTAGGGAAAAGCTTCTTCCTGCTTCCTATGTGGAGGACAGGGGAGGAGCATGCAGCAGGGGATCTAATCAGTCACTCTTAGTTATTTATAACACTTTCCATCTGCAGGTTGCAAAATTCTTTACAGATGCGATTTAGTGCTACACCAATATTGTCATTCCCATTACAGAGATGGTGACAGAGAAAAGTTCTCAAGCTTGCAAAATGCATGTCTTGTGTTGACTTCACTTTTTCAAGCAGTTGTTCTAGGCAATGGCAGTGTAAAAATTAGTAGAAGTTCAGGATATTTGATTGTTCTACAGAAGCTCATCTCTGTTTCTTAACGTTGATATACTTGTACACCCAGTTAAGGAGAATTTTATTATTTTCAATCTGAGCTGCTCTGTGAGTTGGCACTCCTTTTACAGATGAGGCTGCAAAGCATGTTGGAAAAGCGCTTCTCTGTGCCAAGAAGAAATATTCAGGTGTTCCCTTTGGTTATGGACATGCAAGACAAGCAGGTACCTGCTGCCCTGCGGAAAGTCAGCAGGACCATCTTTTGTGACTTGACAAAGCCGCCCCTCCCTATACCTCTCAGCCCTTTCCTAAGACATTTTTGATTGAGGTCTACAGGAAGGAAAATTCACTTAGAGCACAAAGGGGTCATTCATCAGAAAAGAAGTAAGAGTTGGCCTGATGACCCGGATTGAGTACCAAGATTTGGTGGTCATGGAACAGCTGATCCAGCCTGAGCATGTGGCTGAGGCTGGAAGGCCTTCCCTACCTAACCTCCCTGGGGCAATGGTGAGTGTGCAAGGGTAATTTCAAGAGATGCCACCTGGGGAGCCCCCTTGGCTGCAGGTGGCCTGAGAGAAGGAGCTGGCCTCTGCAGAGCCCTGTGCTTGTCTACCACAGCCCTGGCAGTTAAAGAGAGTGAGCATCCAGTGGGGGAGAAACTTGTCTCCTTCCATCCCCACACTCTGAGAAGGCGTATACAGATGAGAATTGTGAGAGTGGGGGCATCCTCTGGTGAGCAGTTGCCTCCTCTAGGTCTCCTTCTATATGGAATTTGGAAACAGAAGCAGTCCTTTCAGACTGGGTAACTCCCCAGAATTCTTGGACAATTAGACGGAGGTCCCAAGACAAATATCTGAACTTCTGGTCATGTAGTGATTACTTGGAACATTTAAAACATTTTGAACATTAATTTGTTCAAAACTGTGGAACAGATCATGCCAATTACATCTTTTTTAGACCACAAAGATCTCAATAAATAATTGTAACTTATCCAACTATAATGCAACAAACATTTTACTATGATGAGATGCTGCCTCCTCACTGACTGCAGTTTCCACAGCATTGTAACAAAAATATTTCAAATTTTTTTTGGGTATTAAAAGTAATCCTACAGTTGTCTATGTTTTCTTTCACAGTCTTCAAAAGAATTATAATAAATTCCCTCCTTTAATTTGGAGACATAACACACTTTATTTTAGTTTGGCTCAAGATCTTGGAAAATGCTTACAACTTGCATGTGCAGTATGGTTATTAAGCTAAAGCACTGCATTGATAATACATTTACCACAATAAAAATAAAACCTTAATTAAACTACAGTCATAAGCAGAATGAATCAAAGTTGAATATAAAAAAGAGATTCCAGAGTAATCCCAGCCTAATTGACATTGAATAATATTTAATATCAGAATTCATGTCTTGGCAGAAGTGCATGCTAAATCATCTAAGGGGAGTTTGTCATTATAAATAATACTGATGTGTTTTCTAGAAAAAGGCAAAATCCTTTCTGAAAGTTACAGAGCTAAAATAGAATAATCAATCTCATGAGAAAGAGGAATGGAATCTTTTCAAGGACAAGACAGTATTCGCCTTCTTCCTGGGAAAGAGTAGAACTGTGAATCAGCCAATAGTTGTTTTCATTCCAGGCTGGTTAAATAGAGACCTTTCTAGAATAAAATACATTCTGAATATCTGTGTGCTGATGTACATCAAATCCAGTGACACCAGGTCTGATAAGGCCATTCTCGGCTTTTTCCCAGAGCTACCAGGAAAAATAGGATCTATGACATTTCCTGAAAAGCCAGAGTCTCATCTGTACCTAGGATGATGCTTTCCAAGAAAAGCTTCATGAAGGCAGCCAGGGTGATTTATTTATAGAATCCTAGACTCAAATTTAGAAAAGTCACTTTGTTCAACCTCCATTCTTCACACAAACACTCCTGCAGAGAGAGATGACTGGCCACCTCAGCTTGAACATTGCCAGTGACAGTTCCTGGACTCACCCTTCAGACAACAGTTTGGTTTATTATTAGATACCACAAATTGCTAGAAAGTCTTTCCATATGCCAAGTTTATGTCTGCCTTCCTGTAATTTTTATCTACCTGTAACTTTGGCCCTTCTCTCAGCAACCTGAAAAGAATCTGATCCCTTTACCACATGGCTCTGCAAATATTTAAAAGCATGACTTTGCTAAGTTAAAATTCCCAATTCTCACTGCCCCCCCCCACCTTGCTTCAAAATTCTTTAAGGAATTGCCTTTACCTCCAATGTGCCCCCCTAATTCCCCTTGACATTTATCTCCTTTCTTTCTTTCACTTGTCCTCTTCCATCTCAGTCAGTGAAAATCCCACCACTAAAGAGGCACCAGCTTAAATGGGAATGCCAGCGTGGAGCTGTCCAAGACTTCCCCAACCTGAAGTTATCTGTCCTTCTTCTTCACTTCCATGAAATTTTATGGTACCTTATTGAGTTATAATTTTCAGGCAGTAAAGCACGCAAATCTTACATGTATCTCTTACGCATTTTTAGTTAAGTCCCACAGCATTTCCCTTAGACTTCCCCAGTAGCTCCTGTCATGTTTATATTTGTGAACATCTTATGCCTCCTCTGAGGTACTAAGTTTCTTGTAGACAAGGACCCCATCTAAATTTTCCTCTTATAATACTAAACTCAGGACCTTGTATGAAATTGATGCTAAATACATGTTTGTGAAATGAAGAGATAAATGGCTTCCAGATTCTGTCCTTTAGTCTGCCCTTTGGACACGGGCTAAATTGTCTACCTCTCCTCTTTTCCTCAGTAGCCACAGCTGAACACGACCCTCCAGGTGGAAGGGACTGCTCTCCTCCCATGGCATCGAGGTACTTCTCTAGGCCAACTGTTTCCCAGTCCTGGTTCTGAACACCTCAGAAAGTGTCTCCAGTTATCTCAAAGAACTCTCTGATAGTTACAAACAGTTTTAAAATGAGACTAGTTTTAATCATTTTTATCTAAAGATACGTAACTGGGGTTTTCACCAAAATTGTTTTTGAGAACTTTGTGTATTTAACAAAAATAGAAAAGTTTAAATCCAGAAAGGGATCTAGAATCAAAGAATTTTATAATGAAAAGGAATGCTGGAGACCCTCCATCTAACATACTAAGTTTATAGATTATGAAGCTTTTATCATTTGACTGAAATTTTAATGGATGTCTACATATATCCAATTTTATCTATGGTGTTCGATTTTATTATTTTCTTACATTCTTTAAATAATTATTCCTCACATTTCTCATCTGGAGTCTTTTCATATATAAAAGTTTGTAAATCTCTCTGTTGGGAAAGTATGGCAATGTTTCTAGAAGCAGCATCACAATATTCACCCCTATAAAATTCCAAATGTAATGTAAATTTTATCAGTTAGTGGTAGGGTTGCTGGGGGAAAATGACATTTGTACAATGTTGTTTTACTGCTGAACTCTAAAGGTTACAGTTATCTTGGGCCTTGGGGTCCACTCCCTTGTGTTCTGTGACAGCTATTTAGTCAACAATTACTTACGGTATACTCCCTTTGGGGTTCAGTGAGTACAGTCCTGCTGATCCAGAGACATTTGATCAAGCTTGCGAGTGATCCACAGGAATGCCCCTAAATGGAATAGAAAGAATGTGGTAACAGGCCCCTCAAGTTTTGTGAAATCCAAGTACAGGACAAGAAAGGCAAAACCCACAGGCTGCTTTAAGCAGCATCTTCTGTGCCAGGTCTGCTGAAGGCAACTAACCCAATTATGAAGCCATTCCTTTGGTTTTCTAGAAAATAACTGATGGACCTGGTGTGAACTCTGTTGCCACACTTGCTCTTGCACACCCAGACCCCAGTGCCATAGGAGCAATAGTTATAGGTTTTGTTGTAGGACGTCAGTAATGAAGTGTTCTGGTTATCTACTGCTGTGTAAAAAACCACCCCAAAACTTAGTGGCATAAAACAATGACAGTATTTATTTTGCTCTTGAATCTGTAGCTTGGGAAGGGCTCAGTGGGAAAAGCTTCTCTCTACTCCATTCAGCTTCAGTTCGGAAACTCAAAGGCTGAGAACCAGAATCACTGGAAAGCTTACTCACTCACGTGTCAGGCAGTTGATGCTAGCTGTCAGCTGGAACACCTACATATGGCCTCATGTGGCCTCAGCTTCCTTACAACATGGCAGCTGGATTTCAAGGGTGAGTATCCTGAGAGCGAGCCAGCTGGAAGCCATATCACCTTTCATGACCTAGCCTCAGAGTCCTGCAACATTGCTTCCTCTGTCTTCTATTTGGTTAGGCAATCAAAAGAGCCTGTGAAGACTCTTGAGCTGCAGAAATAGAATTCACCTCTTGATGGAGGAGTAGGAAGGGTTTAGAAGAACACATGGGATCAGAAATGTTGCTGTGGCCTTTTTTGGAAAATACTGTCTCCCAAATACAGAAGTTGTAGTCTCATTAGAGAGATGAACACAACATGGGCTTACTCTGAAATCCTGAGGAAGATGAGTGAGGATCACGGTAATTGAGGCAGGTGACAGATAGTTCATATTTGGCCCTATATATTTCACTATTCTGAGCTACAATTATTTTCCCATCGGTTTCCACTATAAGATTACTCTGTTCACATCCTAATATTCAAATACTCAGAGGTGTCATTGGTGTGTAATAGCATTTTCAGTCCTTTATTATCCCCATATAAAACTGTTTTTGAATATCAATAAATAAATAAATTAAAACACAGATCTGCATGCAAATAAGGGGATTTGAATTGTGTTGCAGAGCTGAGGACAGTATGAGAAAGGTGGGGGGGGGATTTCAATTCACAATAAAGAACAGTGATCCACTAAGGCAGAAATAGAGGGGGCTACCTTGTAAAGCCAGAAGTTTCTCATCATGAAACTATTCTAGCAATGACTGGATGAACATTTGTGCATTAGCAAAGGAAATGCTAGTTGCTGCAATAAACAAACACCCAATTTTCAGCACCTTAACACTGAAAGGCACTTTGTGCTTTAACACAATAAAAGTTTATTTCTGCCTCATATTAACAGATATCATGGTTAGTAGATGACTTTTCTACAGGTGGTGATTCAGGGATCCAAATACCTTCCATCCTGTTTTCTGCCATGGACTCCTCTGCATCTAACCATCTGTGCACGTGGAACACTTATTTCTTAAGAATTCAGGCCTGAGTGACACACATCACTTCCACTCTCATTCCACTGATGTGAACTAGTCACTTGATCTCACCTGGATGTAAGAAGGAATGGATAGCTGCCGCCCAGAGACAACTCCATACCTTGGAGGAAGAAGCGTGAATTTTTAGTGACCAGTTGGCTGTCTCTGCCACAGACTGCAGACAGAATTCTTGCATTGGCCAAGAGATTGGGCCAATTATATTTAAGGTCCTTACAACTCTAGGATTCTATAATTCTATAACTCTAGGAATAGTACATTTAACTTTTCAGTATTGACAAGGTGGGGAGGAGGGATGCCTCTCTTGGTTCCAGGTGCTATTCTGAAGGATGGTGATACTCCTCTGCCTTGTGTCTCTGGGAGTGTGGCTTGGAAGAGAGTCTCCAAATATCCCAACCATCTCTAAAACCAAGGGTAACTTGGGAAGACTGTTGCTGCAAAGGAGAGGCTAGGCCTCCCTATAATTGTGCCTAAGAGCCTTCTCCCGAATGTCTCTTTGTTGCTCAGATGTGGCCCTCTCTCTCTAGCTAAGCCAACTTGAAAGGTGAAATCACTGCCCTCCCAGCTACGTGGGATCAGACACCCAGGGGAGTGAATCTCCCTGGCAACGTGGAATATGACTCCCGGGGAGGAATGTAGACCCGGCATCGTGGGACGGAGAACATCTTCTTGACCAAAAGGGGGATGTGAAAGGAAATGAAATAACCTTCAGTGGCAGAGAGATTCCAAAAGGAGCCGAGAGGTCTCTCTGGTGGGCACTCTTACGCACAATATAGACAACCCTTTTTAGATTCTAAAGAATTGGGGTAGCTGGTGGTAGATACCTGAAACTATCAAACTACAACCCAGAACCCATGAATTTCGAAGATAATTGTATAAAAATGTAGCTTATGAGGGGTGACAATGAGATTGGGAAAGCCATATGGACCACACTCCCCTTTGTCTAGTTTATGGATGGATGAGTAGAAAAATAGGGGAAGGAAACAAACAAACAAACAAAGGCACCCAGTGTTCGTTTTTACTTTAATTGCTCTTTTTCACTTTAATTATTATTCTTGTTATTTTTGTGTGTGTGCTAATGAAGGTGTCAGAGATCGGTTTAGGTGATGAATGTACAACTATGTAATGGTACTGTAAACAATCGAATGTACGATTTGTTTTGTATGGCTGCGTGGTATGTGAATATATCTCAATAAAATGAAGATTTAAAATAAATAAATAAATAAATAAATAAATAAATAAAACCAAGGGTAAGTGATCACAAGATCAAGGACATGGATAGCTTTGAAATCTGCCAAGTTCCAATGATGGTAAGTGCCAACATCCTGGGTTAGTGTGGCGGTTCAGAGTTGATCAGGCCTCACTGTAGTTTCCAAATATCTTAACTCCTTTACCTCTGGAGCGGTCCTACCCCCTCACAAAGCTATTGCTACCTGGCAGAAGGGCAAGCAAAGAATTTGGTTTGCAAAGTGCCCCAAGAGGATGGATACCCAGACATTTTGGGCAACTAGGATTTCCTTTACAATCCACTTTCTTCCTGTTGTCCAAAAACATTTGTCTGTTTTAGATTCCAGCATCTCTACTTCCATCTTCCAGCACTTTGTCTCAAACAAGACTAAGAGACAGAAAGGAGGCAGGTCAAGAGAGCCTCCTCAAATCTTCAGTATCTGTAAGATGAGAAACCATGTGGCTCATCAGAAGTGGTTGGTTTCTATTTGCAAGGGTCTGTCCTTAAACTGCATTTGGTATAGAGTCAGGGAGAAGTGGGCTGTGAGATTTATGGGCTCAATTTCCCATACAGGGGACAGAATTTAAGATCAAAGTTCCTTTTTTTTTACAATGATAAGAACATAAGGACCACAGAAAAAATTAAGAATTATTTCAAGACTATTATCATCAGGAAAAGAAAACCAATTCAATATCCTTTTAAATTCACCTAATTGCAACAGGATTAGTACAGTTGAATCTCTACTGGTATAAGTTAAATATAATTTGCACCCACATTTATGAAGTCTTATTGTGCCTGTAAAGTATGATTTTATAAGTATTCCTATCACGTAAATAGAGAACATATTTTTATTAATCAGCAATGAGTTCCATTTGAAGGAAGCAATTTAATTAAACTTGCAATACAATAAATAACTAGTCATTAAAAACCTATTAGTGTTCTTGGATTTCCTGGTTCTGCCTGCCTCTAAGTAATCGCTTGCCTATACTTACCTATGTTATCTATAATTAAATACAAAAGCCATTTTAAAATGCCATTAAGGTCCTGAATTAAATTCACATTAGCGATGAAATTCAGAGTCCGAGCGTCCATTTCTTGCACAGCTTCTTTGGGGTGGGCTGTGCTCCATCCTGTACTCCCTAGCGCATGTGATGACAGGTCAGAAATGGCATCAGCTTCAATTGTGTGCCCTTAAGTAAAAGTTTCAGAACAGTTCATCTCGCTTTTCATTGATAAAGCAAAGAATGTCTTCAGAAAGGTGTCCCATTCTTCAAGAGCCCTCCATTAACTTTATTTTATCATTCATTCATTCATTCATTCATTCATTCAACAGACATACTGGACACCCTCTCTGTCAAGCACTCTGCTACGGATACAAATATGATTAAGACCTGATCCCTCCCTTCAAGGAACCTAGCAAATGTGATCCAGCATCCAGAACACTGCCCAGCAGTGCAGGTATTAAATAAATGCATCAAGTAATAAAGTGGTAGATGTTTGAACAGTAACAGCATATAATAAGAACTGAGCAACACTTATGGAATGCCCAGCAATATCCTGAATTGTCCAATTATATACCCACGCAAGGGTGAAAATCGCTAACGTTAACCCTTCTCAGCGCTTTTTCTCTCCCTGACTGCTAGAGTTCCGGCTCTGTACTCTCAGTTCCCTCACAGACAGGATTTTCCAGACTCATTCTTTGGGCTTTGCAATGCAGAAAAGATAGGAAGGGGAGAGAGTAAAAGAGAAGGACTGGTTGGGGGGTGGGGGTGGGGGGTGGACAAAGACTGAGAGAGGAGTCTTTGTGGGGCCAAGAAGAGAAGAAGCTGTAGGGTATAAAAGGGATGACATCCATCCCACTGTGCCTGGGACACTCTATACCTATGTGTCCTCTTCTGTGGCTTTGCACTGTGTCAACTTAGCTGAGTGAGAACTGTTTCCCAGAATTCCCTTTTCTGTACGACTCCAGATTAGTGTTAGCACAAGAACAATATGTGTAAGATTTGTTCATGGAGGTTGGCGGAGGGCCAGGCACCACTGCATACCCACCCTGACCTGCTGGCTTGTCTTGTTGGCGGGGACAGCAGTCTGACCCAGAAGTGGTGAAGGCACCAGCTTCTCTTGTAGGTCAGCTCCGTAGCTGAGGTTGGAGAAACAGACACAGGTCCCAAAGTGTCCTTGCTCTCCTCACTGGATGTTTAGCTTTCCTTCCCGACTGCTGGTCTTATTGTCTTCAGGCCCAACACCAGATGCAGAGAAGCAACAGCTTGGCATAGACTTCTTAGCTCCCACAATTACAGAAGGTCTGGTTCTCAGAAGAAATCTCTTATTGTATATCCCTGCTAGTGGCTCTGCTTCTCTAATGAAACTTTGACTGATGCACTGTCTTGGCACAATTATTAATAGTGAAGTGCTTCCTTTTGCTTTCACAAGTGTCCTGATTTAAATGATAAGTTTTATGTTCACCTAGACATAAGCTGATGGGAAAAGGGCATTTTAAGAAAGGTTGCTGGGGATTAAATACTCTGTTCACAGAACTAAAGTCACTAGTAAAGAATTTATTTTAAAATTTCTTTTTTGTTGCTGGGGCCAGTTTCTATGAGCCAGTCTTCCAGAGACAGGACCAGTAGATCATGGTTTTTTTTAATCAGCACAACCTATGGTGGAGATTAGACGTATGGTGAGAAATGTTTGAATGAAGGTAAATAAGAGAAATAGACCTGATCAGTTCCAATCAACAAAACTACATGTCTGAGAGGCACTGCAAAAATGCTAGAACTCAAAGACTAGAGACTGGGTTCTATTCAGAAATATCCCAGACAGTGCACAGGCAAGAACAATTTTGCTTACTCGTCTTGGCTTTCTTTCTTTTCACTCTGTCCACCCTCCCCAGTTTCAGACCTGAGGACTGGACCAGGTATTTGTTCCTGAGGGTACAGAGCTAGTCCACCACTCTGCTCATTATTCCTTAATGGTCCCTGAAGTCTTTTGGAATTCTGAGAGTCTTTGGCAGCTACCAGACAATGGAAAAGGCTCACCGAACATCAACTACAAACATGCAGTGATACAAAACTAAAGAACCAGGATTATTTCTCCTGAAAAATTGGATAATTTTGGAGGCTATTAAAGTTGATGGATAGCAAATGTTCCCCAGATAGATAGTTATGAATTCCCAAGGGGGCACTCTATTTGAGAAGTTTGGTTAGATACATTTTGACCCACAATGGTTATCTTGTACAAAATATAATCTTGTAAAAAGGCTCAGTTCATTTCCTAAACCAAATAAAGTGGCTTGTTTACATTCAGAGCTGGTAATTTACAGCTTCTTTATCTGTGAAATGGGGTAATTATAGTACTTCCCTCAGGGACAAGATGAGTTAACGCGCATAAAGCACTTAGAACACTATCTGGTAAATAATAGGCATTCAGTATGTGTAACCATTATATTTACCATTATCTTCATGATCATTATTATTTTAGGGGCTGAGCTGAGGCTAGAACACATGTCCTCCCACTTTACCTTAAAGCTATTACTCCTACCACAGTTTTCTCATCAGTCACAGGAAAAGACGGTTCAGATGCTGATGCAAATAGCTCAGCCCAGCACAGCTTTCTCACAGAGTTGGTGACCAATAAACGTTAAGACCCATCTTTCATTAGTTGTTGCGTTGGTTAGGTTCATGTGTCAACTTGGCCAGGTGATAGTACCCAGCTGTCTGGTCAAGCAAGCACTGACCTAACAATTGCTGCAGGGATGTTTGTGGCTGGTTAATAAACCAACAGGCTGGTTTATTAAATCATCAGTCAACTGGCTGCAGCTGTGACTGATGACTCACCTAAAGGTGTGTCTTCCACAATGAGAGAATGCAATTGGCTGGATTTAATCCAGTCAATCAGTTGAAGACTTACAAGCGAGACAGATAGAGGACCTTCACTTCTTCTTCGGCTGCCCAGCGAAGCATTTCCTGAGGAGTTTGTCGAAATTGCCGGTTCCTTTCCAGAGTAGTTCATTGAAAATGTTCGTCAAAGATCCCAGTTCATTTCCTGAGGAGTTCATCGAAGTTGCTGGTTGCTTTCCTAAGGAGTTCATCGGACATCTTCCTTGGAGTTGACAGTTTGCTGACTGCTCTACAGAATTCGGACTCGTGCATACCCACAGCTGCTGAGTCACTTTTATAAATTTTATAGTTATAGATATCTCTCATTGATTCTGTTTCCCTAGAGAACCGTAACTAATACAACTTGAACCAGGAGTGGTTCCTGAGAAACAGAATCTTAAAATGGGCTTTTACAATTTGTTTTCTACTCTGATTAGATTCAAAGGCACTAATAACTCTATTTCCGATAATCAAGAGGGTACTGACAGTCCATGGCATGAGTTGGCAAAGGAGATATGCAAAATAGCACCATTTGATTCTCTTAATCATACTCCTGTATGAAGCAAGGCTCTGGGTGACAGTGTTTCAACACCTTCACAGAGTTTTGCAGAATTAAGAGGTATAATGATGTTGGCTGGCTGCTCTTAGATACATTGGATAAAGTTGTAAGAGAAAGGGATGAGTTAAAGGCTTCAGATTCAAAACTTAAACGCCGTATGACAGATATAAAAGTTTCTACGTGTGCCCTGAAAGAAAATCTTATTTCTGTGCCCATAGACTTGAGGTTTCTGAAAACCAGACGCAGACTCTCATTGTGCAAGTAGCAGATTTACAACGTAAACTAAAATCTCAACCTATCAGGGTGTCTGCTGTTAAAGTAAAGGCATTGATTGGAAAAGAATGGGATCCGAAACTTGGGATTGGGGACATATGGATTGATAATAATGGCACTGAGGACATTGGAACCCTGGATTCCGCTGAGTCATTATTAGATTTACCTGTAGAGGGCTGTCCTGAGGGAACAGCTTCCCCATCCTCAGTCTGCCCTAAGGAGTCTGCCATCCAACCCCCACCTAAAGAGATTAACCCTTCAGTGCCTGCTAATCCTGTAATCACCTCCCCTGAGGAAGCAGCCCTCACTCTTCTGTCTGGAGAGATTAATCCTGTTCTAAGAGATAAAAATGCAACAAAATGTCCTGAGATAAATGGGTTGAGGGATAATTCTAACTCTTTTCATGACCCACCCTCACCACCAGACTTTGCTTCAAGACCTATAACTAAAGTCCCAACAGGCCCCAAAGGATGAGGTACAAAGTGTGACTCATGAAGAAGTACACTATACTCCAAAGGAACTGTATGAGTTTTCCAACTTACACAGACAGAAACCCAGGGAATATGTGTGGGAATGGATATTAAGGGTGTGGGATAATGGTGGAAGGAATATAAGGTTGGATCAGGCTGAATTTACAGATATGGGCCCACTAAGCAGAGATTCTGCATTCAGTGTTGTAGCTTGAGCGGTTAGAAAGGGCATTAACAGTCTGTTTGGGTGGTTGGCTGAAACATGGATCAAAAGGTGGTCAGCATTACTAGAGGTTGAAATGCCAGAACTGCCCTGGTACAATGTGGACAAGGGGATTCAAAGGCTTAGAGAGACTGGAAAGTTACAGTGGATTTATCATGGAAGACCTGCTCACACACCCCTGGAATGTCCAGAGGACACAATTTTTACCAGGTCTGTGAGGAATAAATTTGTGAAACTAGCTCCATCATCCCTGAAGAGCTCTGTAGTCACCCTTCTCTGTAGGTCAGATATTACTGTAGGAACTGCTGTTACTGAGCTGGAACCCTTAAACACAATGGGGATAATAGGGTCCCGAGTCAGCAGAAGCCAAGTGGCTGCAGTTAATCACCACAGACAAGGTGGGCATGGCTACTATAATGGAAAACAGGCTCAAAGCAGCAATCAAAATAATATGACTCACAGAGACTTATGGCGTTGCTAGTGGATCATGGAGTACCAAGTAGTAAAACAGATGGGCAATCAACTAAATTCTTGTTTGAACTACATAGGCAAAAGAATTCTAGGTCACATGAACAAAAGTCTCCCATGAATTACAAAAACAGAGAGTCACAGCCCCTTAATGAATTCCCAGACTTGAGACAGTTTACAGATCCAGAGCCCCTTGAATGAAGGGAAGGCCGGGTACCCTTGGAGAAGGACCCTGTTATACTGCCAAAAATTTATACTGTTAATCTTCCTCCCAGCCTTCCCCAGGGGGACCTATGGCCTTTTACCAGGGTGACTGTGCATTGGGGAAAAGGAAATGATCAGGCATCTCATGGATTATTAGACACTGGTTCAGAAGTGACATTAATTCCCAGAGACCCAAAACGTCACTCTGGTCCACCAGTCAGAGTTGGGGCTTCTGGAGGTCAGGTGATTGATGGAGATTTAGCTCAGGTCCATCTCACAGTGGGTTCAGTGGGTCCCTGGACCAATTCTGTGGTTATTTCTCCAGTGCCAGAATGCGTAATTGGAATAGACATACTCAGCAACTGGCAGAATCCTCACATTGGTTCCCTGACTCCTGGAGTGAGGCTATTATGGTGGGAAAGGCCAAGTGGAAGCCACTAAAACTGCCCCTGTCTAGCAAAATAGTAAACCAGAAGCAATACCAGATTCCCAGAGGGACTGCAGAGATTAATGCCACTCTTAAGGACTTGAAGGATGCAGGGGTGGTGATTCCCACCACATCCCCATTCAACTCTTCTATTTGGCCTGTGCAGAAGACAGATGGGTCTTGGAGGATGATAGTGGATTATCGTAAGCTTAACCAGGTGTTGACTCCAATTGCAGCTGCTGTTCCAGATGTGGTATCACTGCTTGAGCAAATCAACACATCCCCTGGTACCTGGTATGCAGCTATTGATCTGGCAAATGCTTTTTTCTCAATTGCTGTCAGTAAGGACCACCAGAAAGTTTGCATTCAGCTGGCAAGGCCAGCAGTTTACATTCCCTGTGCTACCTCAGGGTTGTATCAACTCTACAGCCCTATGTCATAATATTGTCCGCAGGGATCTTAATTGTTTCTCCCTCCCACAAGACATCACACTGGTCCATTATATTGATATCATGTTGATTGGACCTAGTGAGCAAGAAGTAGCAACTACTCTAGATTTATTGGTAAAGTATTTAGCATGGCAGAGGATGGGAGATAAATCCAACAAAAATACAGGGGCCTTCCACCTCAGTAAAATTTCTAGGTGTCCAGTGGTGTGGGGCCTGTAGAGATATTCCTTCTAAGGTGAAGGATAAGCTGTTGCATCTGGCCCCTCGTACGACCAAAAGAGAAGCACAATGCTTAGTTGGCGTCTTTGGATTTTGGAGACAACATATTCCTCATTTAGGTGTGCTACTCTGGCCCTTTTACTAAGTGACCAGAAAGGCTTCTAGTTTTGAGTGGGGACCGGAACAAGATGAGGCTCAGTGACAGGTCCAGGCTGCTGTGCAAGCTGCTCTGTCGCTTGAACCATATGATCCAGCTGACCCAATGGTGCTGGAAGTGTCAGTGGCAAATAGAGATGCTGTTTGGAGCCTTTGGCAGGCTCCTATAGGAGAATCACAACGCAGGCCCTTAGGATTTTGGAGTAAAGCTTTACCATCCTCTGCAGATAACTACTCTCCATTTGAGAAACAGCTGTTGGTCTGCTACTGGGCCTTAGAGACAGAACACCTAACCATGCGCCACCAAGTTACCATGAGACCTGAGTTACCTATCATGAGCTGGGTATTGTCTGAACCACCAGGCCATAAAGTTGGGCATGCACAGCAGCACTCCATCATAAAATGGAAATGGTATATATGAGATAGAGCTCAAGCAGGTCCTGAAGGTACAAGTAAGTTACATGAGGAAGTGGACCAAATGCCCATAGCCCCCACCCCTTCCATCTTACCTTCTCTTTCCCAGCCTGTAGCTATGGCATCTTGGGGAGTTCCTTACAATCAGTTGACTGAGGAAGAGAAAACTCAGGCCTGGTTTACAGATGGTTCTGCACGATATGCAGGCACCACCCGGAAGTGGACAGCTGCAGCACTGCAGCCCCTTTCTGGAATGTCCTTGAAGGACAGTGGTGAGGGGAAATCCTCCCAGTGGGCAGAACTTCAAGCAGTGCACCTGGTTGTTCACTTTGCTTGGAAGGAGAACTGGCCAGAGGTGCGTTTGTATACTGATTCCTGGGCTGTTGCTAATGGTTTGACTGAATGGTCAGGGACTTGGAAGGAACATGATTGGAAGATTGGTGACAAAGAAGTCTGGGGAAGGGGTATGTGGATAGACTTTTCTGAGTGGGCAAAAAACATGAAGATATTTGTGTCCCATGTGAATGCTTACCAGAGGGTGACTTCAGCAGAATAAGATTTTAATAACCAAATGGATAAAATGACCCGTTTGGTGGATACCAATCAGCCTCTTTCCCCAGCAACTCCTGTCATTGCCTAATGGGCTCACGAACAAAGTGGTCATGGTGGTAGGGACGGAGGTTATGCATGGGCTCAGCAACATGGACTTCAACTCACCAAGGCTGACCTGGCCACAGTCACTGCTGAGTGTCCAATCTGCCAGCAGCAGAGATCCACACTCAGTCCCCGATATGGCACCATTCCCCGAGGTGATCAGCCTGTTACCTGGTGGCAGGTTGATTACACTGGACCACTTCCATCATGGAAGGGGCAGCGATTTGTTCTTACTGGAATAGACACATACTTTGGATATGCGTTTGCCTTCCCTGCGTGACATGCTTCTGCCAAAACTACCATCGTTGGACTTACAGAATGCCTCATTCACTGTCATGGTATTCCACACAGCATTGCTTCGGACCAAGGAACCTACTTCACAGCAAATGAAGTGAGGGAATGGGCACATGCTCATGGAATTCTCTGGTCTTACCATGTTCCCATCCTCCAGAGGCAGCTGGGTTGATAGAACAGTGGAATGGCCTGTTGAAGACTCAATTACGGCGCCAACTAGGGGGCAGTACCTTGCAGGGCTGGGGCAGTGTTCTCCAGGAGGCTGTGTATGCTCTGAATCAGTGTCCACTCTATGGTGCTGTTTCTCCCATAGTCAGGATTCACAGGTCCAGGAATCAAGGGGTGGAAACAGGACTGGCACCACTCACTATCACTCCTAGTGATCCACTAGGGAAATTTTTGCTTCCTGTCCCTGCAAGCTTAAGCTCTGCTGGTCTACAGGTCTTGGTTCCAAAAGGAGGAGTGGTTCCACCAGGAAATACAATAATAATCCCATTGAACTGGAAGTTAAGACTGGCACCTGGCCACTTTGGTCTTCTTGTGCCTCTGAATCAACAGGCAAGGAAGGGGATTACTGGCTGGGGTGATTGATCCTGACTATCAAGGGGAAATAGCACTGCAGCTACACAATGGAAGTAAAGAAGAGTTTTCCTGGAATACAGGAGATCCCCGAGGGCATCTCTTAGTACTACCATGCCCTGTGATTAAAGTCAATGGAAAGTTGCAACAACCCAATCCAGGCAGGACTACCAATGGCCAAGAAACTTCAGGAATGAAGGTTTGGGTCACCACCAGGCAAAGAACCACGGCCAGCTGAAGTGCTTGCTGAGGGCAAAGGGAACATGGAATGGGTAGTGGAAGAAGGTAGTGATAAAAATGAACTATGGCCACGTGACCAGTTACAGAAACAAGGACTATGACGGCATGAATATTTCCTCCTTTTTTGTTATG